>NC_057862.1:19752500-21195000 GCF_019393635.1 Dromiciops gliroides
GTTTCAAGAATTAAAGGAACTTACCCAAGGTCAGGAGCTTAGAGGAGACCCCAGATACTGACATTCTATTTTGATCACCTTTCCAGTATGACATATGGTTTTACCAATCTCTGTAAATCTGTGAAATGGAATTTTCTTTCAGTTCAGATGTGTGATGTCATTAACGTAGGACCTTCTGGTGTGGAAATTCCTTTCACTGCAGCAGATGGACAGTTAACCTATAAAGTCTGAGAAACCTCAATGGGATCCTCAAAGATTAAGTGACTTGCACAAAGTCATGAGCTCATATGTACCAGAGGAAGGACATGAAACGGGGGCTCCCTGGCTCCGTGGCTGACCTCTCTATTACTTCATATTGCATCTCTGAAAAAACAAATATGGAAAGTAAATGGCCACGTTCCTGTTAGTTAATAAGCTACAGGAAGTGAGATCTGGTGAAAATATAAATGTGCTGCTGCTAGGCAGAGCTCCCTTCAGTCAGAGACTGTCCAAATATTTCTGTTCCTTCATTATGTCAAAAAGAGAAGCAGAGATAAGTTGGGGTTTTTTGTTTGTTTTTGCTGTTATCTTGTTTGTTTGCTTGCTTTGCCATCTTAGAGAAAAAGCCAAAAGAAATGAATTGAAATCCAGCAAGACGGCATTCAAAAGAATTCAGCGTCTTTGAAATGTACAGAAATCCCCTTCCTCTCACTATACAAGGCTGGGGAAACAAAGAGCCCATAAATAAGAGGTGACATAAGCAGCGATCTTGGTGATACTATATTGGTAATGAAAGATAATATCTCAAGGAAGGCCTAGTTTAGCTACTGCATCATGGTAGAGATATTTTGGATTGAAACAAGATTAAAAAAGGAGACAAGAAAGTGATTACCAAAAAATGTCGTATATCTTCAAAGCAGAATAGGAAATGCCCTGGTGAGAACAGTATTTATAGAATGTGGTCTCCCGCTAATAGAAAAGCCACTTAAAATTCTTTTTGATGGGTTATTGGTAATGAGATTTAAGGGTTTTATGGCTTTTTATCTCTAGGGTCACTGGTTTGAATTCAGACCAGGTCAGCAGGGAATGAAAGTCATTACTGGAGAGAGGCTATTCCAGTTCTTAGAAAATGGTACCATGGTGGCTGTCCTATTCTCAGTGGGAAGCACTCAGAGGTCTTGACTTGGAGTTGAGAGAACTTGGCACCTTTCCTAGCTCTCACATTCATTAGTTAAGTAAGTCCTTTGCCCTCTCTGTGACTCAGTCTCTTCATTTGTGAAGTGAGGGAGTTATATTACATCAGCTCCATGATCTGGCCAGCCTAAGTACTTGACCCAATGATACAGAATGCAATACCTTTGCCTCCTGGGTAATTCTGTCCCCTGTCATTTTAAAAATCCTCCAGAAAGAACACACCAAAGACCTTCCTCAAGTCCCTTAAATAGTTCATAGACATATTCATTTAAGAAGCTTTTACTAATGTCCAGTCAGGCCTTCATCACCCTCTCCTAGATTATTGCATCAGCCATTTAATTGGTCTCCAGTCCATCTGACACTTCCTTTCCTTAAGCACAAATCAAACCTTGAGAAAGCACAGCTCAACCAAGTCCAGTGGCTTCCTATTCTCTCTAGGATTAACTCTATGCTTTCTGATTTATTTGTTTAGCTGACAGTGAAGCCCATGGTCAGGGTCAGGAGGTATCTGAGGAAGGACTTGAACCCACAGTTTCCTGGCTCAGTAAGACCAACTGTCTGTATAATCTGCAGCATTTCCCCACCTTCCTCTCACCTGTACCTCTGCCTCTGTCTCTCTCTACCTGTCTGTCTTGAATTTTTGCTCTATATCTGAAGATCTATCCGTTTCTGTGTCTCTAATATTCTTTATCTGTCTCTTTGTATAAATGTGTAGTATGCATGTTATATGTGTATATACCATCTGTGTATATATCCATATATTCATGTACACATGAATCCATATACACACATATAAAATTTCCTCAGCTGTAAAACGAGGGTAAGAACAGCACCTACCTCCTAGGTCTTGTTATGAGGATCCAACGAGATAATATTTGTAAAGTGATAAGCAAAATGCCTGGCACACAGTAGGTGCTTATGTAAATGCTATTATTGCCATAGAGAGATTATATAGTGTTTGGAAAACCTGAAAGCACCATCTGCTACATGTGCTATATTGTCTTATATTATGTCATGCTACATTCATTTGTGGTTATGTTATATATTTTACAAACTAATTTCAGGGAGAAGACAAACAAGTAAGGGGATCAGAAAGTCTCCTAGAGGAGATGACACTGGATGTGAGTGAGGTGAGGAGGCCATGGAAAAGCATGAGGAGGAGAGAGGGAAAGCATGAACTACATAGGGAATGGGAAGGAGGCCCTTACTGTGGTTGAAATATGGACTGCGTGATGGGACTCAGTGTGAAATGAATTGGGCTGCTTGGCCAGAGCAAATGCAAGAGTGTGACTCCCCATCTGCAACAACCCCTGGATCTAACACCAGACACTCCAATGCCTTCTCTCTGTGTATAGCTCCCACATAGTGTCTCCCCGCCCCGCCCATCTTTGTTCACAAGTCCTCATTCAGAGTAACAGGCCACAGCCCATGTACGTCAACCCCGAGGGTGTCAACAACCCTCAGGATCGCTTCAGTTTTAATGCTTCCAATACTGTGCTTGTTCGTGATCTGTGGCCATACGACCACAACACAGCACACAGCTCTCACACATGGCACCGTATCACTCTATAACAAGAACTTGAATTCAACAAAAGCCCTCTCATAGTCAGCACACTGGCTGGAAGACTTGGCAGGAGGCACTGAGAGTTATTTGGAAGTTGAAACTACCTCATCAAGGAAAAATGTCGCAGCACCTATGTCATGAGGAAAGGTGCAGCAGAAGGTGGAACAAGTCCCAGAAATTCTGGAATGGCATGATTTCCTCACAGAAAATATTCTCACTGGCAACAGTGCTTCCTGGCACAGCTTAGCTGCAGATTGATGAGACCCCTCTGGTCTCCACATTTTCTACCATTATCAACAAATTGAAGGCTTCAACATTCAAATGGGAAAGATTGGTTCAAATTCCTAATTCATGAGGCAGATGGATTGGAGAACAAAGGAATACTTCCCTATTACTCAGCTTTGGGAGAACATGGGGTGAGCATAAGTGGCTCATGCCCAGTAAGGAAGGCCCAGAGACACTTCACCATGAAATCAAGTCCAAGTTTTACCTGTGTCAATCTGTGATGTCATGCATTTAGCAGTTCAGTTAATTGTTTTGCTCAATTTGACCCCATATCTCTTCTAAGAACCCCAGATCTCATCTCTTGGCAAACTTCAAAAAATTATGCCTTGCAAGTAAACACCTCAGAGCTTGGCCCTGTGATTCTGAATCTAATCCTTGTTGGGTGTCTCTGCTTTTTCCTCTTCTTGAGTGCCACTGACACAAGATCCATTTGTCTCCGCCATAGGTTTACTACAATGTGATAGAGTTTAGATGTGACTTTCACTCTATTTGTTTAGTGTTTCCTAATCCTTTAAAATATTCAAATAGAGTAGAACCAGTGTGATGAGAGTACACAGAGGGTCAACCTCATCCTTTCACCAGCTTAGTGGCCATTTGTCCTCCTACCCCATTGTCAGTGTGTCAAACCATAGAAGTCTGAAGGGTCTACACAGACGTAAAAAATAAGACAATGGATTTGCAATAAGAAGACTTCAGTATAAATCCAGCTCTGATGCTTTCTACCTGTGTGACTGGCCAAGTCATAGCCTCTCCAGGCTGCACTTTCTTCCCTTATAAAAAAAAAGGGGGGGGGGTGTAAGAATTAAATGATCTCTGAGGTCCCCTCTATCTCTATCTCTAGATATTTTGTTCTGTACTGAACCATGCAGAGAGCATGGAAATGTAAAACAATGGAATTTTTAAAAAATGAACTGAGATATTTTCTAGAGCTGGGAGAAAGAGGCAGATTTGACACATCCCTTCAGCCAAACTGACACTGGGGCCTTTGATAGGAATTCAGGAACTTCTTTTCATTTCTATCTAAAAGAGAAAAGCAAACATTATTGTCAGGTGTTCACCTGGATACCCAAAACATACTTCCTGAGCTAATGTTCTATTTATTTCTCAGAAAAAACATAAAGAAATACAAAAGACACATTTCAAACTTCAACATATAGGCACTGCCTTCAGGACAATATTCAAAACACCAGTCTGGGTCACAAAGAACCCTTATGGTTTGAGAAAGCTCCAGGAGAATTGAACTAATAAAATACATGAATTAGAAAGCAAATCATTCAGTTAAATGTCAACAATTGTGTGTATGAGTATGTGTATGTAAATGGCTTTAGATAAATACATATAAAATATATTTATAAATGCATAAATATTAATATAAATAAAATGTTGGTATAAATAATGTATGAATATATTTATGTACTATTAAATATAAATGTAATTTTGAATAACATCTTTATAAATACATATATATTTTCTATAACTATATCTATATATAAAATGCCAGTTATTAGTATTTTTGTTGTGGTTATCAAGAACATGTATCTAGCAGAACTTACAAAGGGTGAAGTGAGAACATTGACTCTTTTTCCCTTTTAAAGTGGGAAAACTCCTCTGTTTGATTACTATTTTTAAAAGTATGTGTTTTGGTTTTGGTTCGTTTTTTAAATAGCTCTATAGTGGGGACCCGAGGGAGGATGGGAGCTGTGAGTACCAAATACAGCAGGAGGCAGGGTTGGGCCTTCTCCTATTATTAGTTCAAAGGAATGGTTCTCTCGCTCTCTCTCTTTCTCTCTCTGTCTGTCTCTCCCCCACCCTCTCTGAACTGGTCTTTTTTTTTGTTTTTTATTGAGGCAATTGGGGTTAAGTGACTTGCCCAGGGTCACACAGCTAGTAAGTGTTAAGTGTCTGAGGCCGAATTTGAACTCAGGTACTCCTGACTCCAGGGCCGGTGCTCTATCCACTGCACCACCTAGCTGTCCCTGAATTGGTCTTTTCAACCACCTTTTGTATGCAAGCCAGAAATAACTTGGAAAGAAGAGAACATAATGTAGGGAAATGCCAGCTTTCTTCCTTTCTTAAATGTTACTAGGTTTAAAATAATTTTGGAAAAGTGATTTTGCCATCAGAAATTATCAGACAATTTTACAACTTTTAAAATGGTATTGAAAGGAGTAGGAAAAAAAAGAGGAGTGAAGACAGAAAGGAAGAGGAAAGGAAGGGAAAAGATTGGGGAGAGGAGAGATGAGGAAGGAAGGAAGGCTAAGAAAGGAGGGCCAAAGGCAGGAGAATGATAGAAGAAAGGAATGGGGGAAAGAAGTTAGAAGAGCCAAGTATGGAAGGAAAAGAAAGACGGGGAAATGTGGGGAGAGTGTGACATCAGGAGGCACAGATTTCTTCGTCAAAATCATATCAGTACAGATAATGACTTGGACAGGGATGAAGATGGAACATTCAACTTGCTGATGGCAAATACAACTAAGAGACAGGATGATGGAGCCGGAATTCAGGAGGGTCTGGACAGTCTCTATCACCTGGGAGAACTGAATAGGACAAAATTCAATTGGGATAAATTTAAAGTTGTACACTTGAGTTCAAATAACCAATTTCATAAATATGGGAGAGGGAAGGCAGGGCCAAATAAGATCATGGGATCAAAGAGTTAAAGCAAGAAGGGACCTAAGAGGCCACTTAGTTCAACTCCCTCAGTTTACTGAAGAGAAAACTGAGATCCAGAGAAGTTAAGTATAGAGCAATTTGTCTGGAAAAGTTCTGGGGGCTGGGGTTAGTGGCCTATAAGCTTAAGTGAATAAAGAAAGTGATGTGGCAGTCAGAAAGGCTAATGCAATTTGGGGGGTATATTAAGAGAAGCCACGCTTCCAGGAATAGGAAGGGAAAGTCCTCTGTATGCTGTTCTGTTAAGATTTCATCTGGAGGATTGTCAGAAAGCTGGGTTAGTCAAATTAAAGAATTATTTTAAGCTTCACAACATCCAGAGAAGGGCAAGTAGGAAACAGGAGAACCTTGAGTTCATGACGTACGAGAATCAATTGAAAGAACTGGTCAGGTTTAACATGGAAAGACTCAAGGGAGTCATAATTGCTGTCTTTAAGTATCTGAAAGACTCTTATGTGGAAGAAGGAATACCTTGGCCCCAGGGGCACAAGTAGAGATGATAGGTGGAAGTAGCAAAGGAGATTTAGGCTAAATGTCAGGAAAAACTTTCTAACAGAGCTGCCCAGAGGTTGAATGAGGTGCCTCAAGAGATAGATGACTTGCTATCCTGAGTAGTCTTTGAGGAGACATTGAACAAATACTTGTCAGGTGTGCTATAGAGAGGATTCCTAACAGTAGAGATGGAACCAATGGACTCTGACATCCCTCCCATCTCCCTAATGCTGTGATTCAGTGAGGTGAGATTCACACTTGTCTCCCATTTCCAAATTGAGTAGTGTTGTTGTTTCCTAATACACTTTGTCTCTTCTTGAAAACTCTCCCACGAGAATACTGCCCACCTTCTAGCAGAGGGTTAATAGACAAAATATACAAAATGAGAGGCACATTTTTGGATGTGGCCAATGTAGGATTTTTTTGGCTTCATTTTGCTTCATTAGATATGTTTCTTTCAAGGGTTTTGTCTTTCTTTAAGTGGAGGGAGAGTGCACAGGAAAAGGAGAAAGAGAGAGAAAATGAATTCTTGATAATTGGAAAGAATATTCAAAACAGAACAAAGAAAAACCCTGTCCATTGTCTACCAGGCAAATTTGGTCTTTTTAACTTATAACAGTGACTATCCAGAAACATGGTCCCCATTTTCCTTATATTAAAATGGCCCCTAGATAGGGGATATAGTATTGATCTCAGAGTAAGGAAAATATGAATTTAAAACCTGCCTAACACATTTCCTAGTTTTGCAACCTTGAACATGTCACCACCTCTCTGTGCCTCAGTTTCCCTATTTGTAGGGTTTCAGTGGTCTCTGAGATCCCTTTCATGCCTGAATCTATGATCCTATGATCCCAGAGGCACAGAAAGACCATTTAGTACAGCTTTTCACCCAATTCATGGTGGTCACACTTAGTTCATTCTCATTTTATCATAGGGAAAAAGCAGAGGCTCATGCTTCATTCCAAACCCAACCTGTTTTCATTCTGATCCTTCTGTGAGAATGTATCCCTGGCTCTGGGCCTTGCTGATATTGGCCTGGATCCTGGTATAACAAGGACAGCTGCCCATTTATAAAGTCAATTTCTATCCGGTGGGATTTGGAGTACAAACATGTGCACATAACTTATCAAGCTTCTCCCAAGGGCTCAGAAGATGACAACTTTTAAAGCTGATTCAAGCTGGAGTCAAATCCATTCACCTAAAAATAAAAAAAAGACACAGGAGGATCTTCTTTTACCTTAGAGACCTAGATTCCCCTTATTTTTGAGGCATAGTTTAAAAAAAAAAACCAGGATGCAAAACAATTGAAAATTCACTAGTTGTTTTCAATGTATTATTTATTCATGAGAACCTGTAATCTGGGAAACAAAAAGGGAATTGAAATCCTGAATAATTTAATATTTGAGCTTTTGTTGAAATTTTTAAATAATATTTTCATTGTTTTTTAAAACAAATATTAAATTGAAAAAAATTCAGCATAATGAACTGATAGTTCCATGACAGAACAGTAGGGAAATGGATAAGAATATCCAACTACTGAGACACTTTCTTGACTATTTATTAACTAACAAAGAGAAATTTGATTTGGAATGATGTATCAGGCACTTGTTCTCCTTGGTTCAAGGAAGTATTTCAAGGGTTACTGTGCTTTACAGTAACTCAACCAATTTCCATGAAAGCTCCTAAAATTCCTCAATTATGTTTCAGGCCTTCCATAGATATGGGCTCTCACCAGAGACTGAGCCTTTCAATAGATTTTTCATCTCCTCCATCTATGCAACCCCTCAGGTCTCCTCTTTCTGGACCAATCTTACCCATTTTTCTCTCAAAAATCATGATTCTATCCAATGAGCTAGAGGCTTTTTTCCTGGTGCTCTTAATATTTTGTGGGTTTCAATGTAGTTCTTTGGTTATCTCTTGATCTCACAACATGACTAACTGACCTCGTATGGTAGTATTATACTACATAACATCATACATGGAGACATATAAGGGACCGCAGAGGTCATCTTATCCAATGCCCTCATGTTATAAATAAGAAACTAAGGCCTACAAGGTAGAAATTAAATGCATATGGTAACTCAGCTAGGATGTGCCAGATAGAGAACTTGAATGAAAGAAGGCCAGCCTTCTATTCATAATGCTATGTTGTACTTCTGTCACCAAATTGTTAATAATGCTATAGAAGAAGATAGATGATTGTACTTGGAGGTATAGATCTCAAAAGTGCCAGGGTTTCAGCTCTTCCCTTAAAGGGCCTTAAGTACTATCATCACTGTTGTAGAGGTGAGATAAATGAAGCTCAGAGAGACAGTGACTAGACCAAAGTCCCATAGCAGGTATAATTTAGAGCAAAGCTACACAGTCAAAATTAGAGGGCCAAGAGCAGGTGGTTCAGGTAGCATCATAAATGGGTAAGTTCCATGAGAATTCTATTGATCTCCTTCCTTTCCCAATTATCTGTGTCATTTCTTTCCTGTTTTCATTTGGGTTAGGCAGGTAATTTTCTTTTTTTTTTCTTTTTTTTTTGGTGAGGCAACTGGGGTTAAGTGACTTGCCTAGGATCACACAGCTAGTTAGTGTTAAGGGTCTGAGGCCAGATTTGATCTCAGGTCCTCCTGAGTCCAGGGCTGGTGCTCTATCCACTGTGCCACCTAGCTGCCCCATGTCAGGTAATTTTCAATTTTATTGTATCAGTTTATAGTTATACTTCTATGAATGTGGCTAAATTAGACACTGTCCTAATTTGCATCCCTTCCTCAAGTCTTCCCCTTTGCAATCTATCTTCCATAGAGCAGTCAAAATAATATTACTGAAGCACAGATCTGAACATGTCATTACTCTGTTCAATAAACTGTGGTAGCTCCCTATTACCTCTAAGACCACCACCACCACCACCTTCATCATTCTCATCCTCACCTTCACTATGATCATTATTACAATATTAGCTAACATTTCTATAGTTTTTGAAGGTTTGCAAAGTACTATACATACATTATTATATTTGACGTTATCAAATATAAGCTCTTCCATTTGACATGTAAAGCTCTTTACAACATGGCTGTAACAGAACTTCTTGAGATTTTTATAAAAATAATACCATTTATACACTCTTCAGTCTAGCAAATTCAACCTTCTTTTTATTCCTCACACATGATACTCTAAGCCCTTATCTCCTTGACTTCTCATAGGCTGTTGTCTTATGCCTGGAATACATGTCTTTGACCACTTCCTTCCCTCACCCTCTCACCTCTAAGAATTTGTAGTTGCCTTCAAAGCACAGATCAGATGCCACCTCCTACAGATCCAGTCTATAACTCAACATTTAGCAGCTGCTATGGGCTAGCCACTGTACTTAACTCTGAGGACACCAAGATAGACAAAGGACAGTTCTTGCTCTCAAGGAGGTCACAGTACAAGGGGAGAAACAACATGTTCACAACAATGCACAAACAAAATACATGCAAAATAAATTGGAGATCATTCCAGAGAGAAAGCACTACAATCAAGGAGGACTACAAAAGGCTTCTTGTGGAAGGGGAGACTCCAGCTGAGGCTTAAAGATAGCCAGGGAAGGCAAGGGGTAGAAATGAAGAGGAAGAAAATTCCAGGCAGGAGGGACAACCAGTGCAAATGCTAGGTCAGGAGCTGGAGTGCTGTGTATGAGGAACATCAAAGAGGCTGGGGTCAGCAGGTGACAAAGTATGTGGGGATTGTAAGCCTAAGAAAGGAGGAGGGGCCTAGATTCTAAAGGCTTGGAGCCTGTGCTTTGGGAAGATCACTGATAGCTCACTGGAAAATGAACTCGCATGGGGAAAAGACTTGGGGCAGGGAGACTAGCCAGCAGGCTATTGAAATAGTTCAGGTATGAGGTGATGAGGACCCAAGGTTTAGCAGGGTCAGAGGTGAGAAGGGGGTACAGGAGAGATGTTTAAAAGATAAAGTCAGGGCAGGTAGGTGGCACAGTGATAAAGCACTGGCCCTGGATTCAAGAGGATCTAAGTTCAAATCTGGCCTCAGACACTTGACACGTACTAGCTGTGTGACCCTGGGCAAGTCACAACCCCAATTGCCTCACCAAAAAACAACAACAACAACAAAAAAACACAACAAAAGATAAAGTCAACAGGACCTGACAAAAGACTAGATATGGGGGTGGGAGAAAGAGGTGAGAAAAATGGAGGATAACACCTAGGTTGTGAGCCTGAGTGACTGGGAGAATACTGGTGCCCTTCACAACAATAAGGAAGGTTGGAAGAGGGGAAGATTTGGGGGAAAGATGATGAGCTCTATTTTGAATAGGCTGCATTACATCAGATCCAGCCATTGGAGGGAAGTATGGACCTCAGGTGAGATGATCTTAAAACTGATTTGGCACATGAATCACCCTCATGACCCTGAGGGACATGGCTCACCTTACCTGGCATCCGGTTATGTCAGATTCTCATAAGTGCTCTCCCATGTCAATGTAGAAACACCTGTCTCCATCCCATGTGACAGGGCTACTCAGCAAAGGAGGCAGAGGGTAAGGGACTTACAGGTTGTGGTGGGATCCCTAAAAGGTGAATCTGATTGTTTTGCCAAGTCTAAAGCCCCAAGCAAAGAGATGCCAAAGATTGGCTAGGTAGCCATGAGTTTCCATAGAGTGAGTTCCAATAAAAGGGGATGGGAAGGGGTAGGGTACCAGACAAGATGAAGGACCTTGTCTAAAGCATAGATGAGCTAAGGCAAGTAAGACACAAGATCACTAAATAAAAGGTTTTTCTAGCTCCCATAGCATCCATATGCCACACAATCATTTGCTTTAGTTTTTCACTTTTCAGATAGACATGTTTTCATATTGAAGCAACCAAAGAGAGGAGTGTCAAATTCCCCAGTGGATCAGATAAACAAATTGCCACCTGGAGAGCCATCCAAGCCATATGGCAGCCTCACCAGCATTTCCTCTGCTGAAATGTATACCCAGTCTACCCCGGGGCATCAGAGTTCCAAGCCGAGCCTCCAAATACCCTGGTAACTGTTTTTGTCCCTCCCCCAATCCTTCAGGCTTCAGGGTTACCAAACACATTAGCAAGATGCAGGCTCCTTGTTGAGCTGAGTGTTACTGATCTCTCACCCTCAGGAGCTATCGGCAGCAAAACAAGCTATTAGCAAATATTCCACAAAAGACTTCAAAAAGCCCTTTTATTATCACAATCAATCCCAAAGTCCTGCATGTTGTCCACTTTTTTCCACCCCCTACTACCTGACCCTGGCCTCTCCACCCTGCTATTCTTGCCAGCCTTGAGGGCAGAAACGAAATAAGTGGCCATCCTTCACGTTAAAGAACTCTGAACCATGTTTTGCACATTATTACTCAGAGAGAAAAGTTTTGGAAAAATCCTCCAAAAGGAGGCCACACAGCTGCTGCAGAAAGCACTGGCTGGGGAGCTAGGGAACCCAGACTCTAGAACAAACTCTTCCCCACAATTGCTTTGTGCAATTAAAGTTAGTTTCCTACTCTTTGGCTTTGAATCGCTTTTCCTCACTCTACTCAGTGATAGCATGCAATCATTTTTATAGCTAATCCCTTGGTTCTCAGGAAAAGACAAATGAAATAAGAGATCTTGTTCACTACTTCTTGTACGTTAAAATGGAGACACTTCATGCTCTAGAAACCATCAGTTCCCCAGTTTCAGTGTAGGCTAGCTAATTATATAAATCGCGGCTCAAGCCCCCACACAAGTAGTTTCTATTCACCAACCATGCATGCAGGAGGTACAAATCAAATCGGAAAAATCTAATTAAGAGAAGCAAGTCAAAAGAAGATAAAAGGGGGGAAATCATAAAATAAATAAAATCACTTGTATTCTCAACTCCCCACGCCAATTCCCAATGTCACCATGCTTCTAAAATGTTCATGGTGATGGTAGAATGATAATTCTTAGGGAAACACATGGGGATGGGAAAAGTACTGCTACTGCCCATGGGCAGATTAGGTTGAGAAAGTCTCTCTTGTCCAACCAAAGTGACCTACATACAGTTCCTCAAATTGAATGTTCTCTCTCCTGCCTCCATACCATCACACAGGTTCACCCAAGTACCAAAATGTAGTCACCTCTTAGAAGTTCTATCTTCCTTCAAAGGTCAGCTTCAATATAACTTTGTACATGAGACTTTTGCTGATTCTCCCTGCTACTAGTATCTCCCACCTCTAGAATCACCATATACCAGGAGAGTCAAAGGTCACAAAGGGGTTTCGATATTTAATAACTTCTTTATTTTTGTTTTTCATTTACAATACCATAGCACCACATACAGTATATATTGGAAATGCATTTACATCACATGTGAAAAATCAAATCTGATAAATGGTGAAAAAGAAAACATAATTTTTAAAGTTATTAAAACATCATGACTTTTGACCCACACTGTATTTGGTATATATATTTTTATACTTACTTAGATATATATGTTGTTACTGTATATAGTAGAAAAGGGCACTGGATTTGGATTCAAAGTTCTTGCATTCAAACCTGTCTTTGTCACTTATTACCTTTGTAATAACTTCTGACAAATCACTTAACCTTGTTAGGTCTCATAGCTGGAGGTGGAGAGAAAAGCTGCCTTTGTGTGGGGGATTTTAGGGGTCCCACATGACTCCATCTGTCCTAAAGAGCATCCTGTGACTTTGTACAATACTGCTGTCCTACTGTCTGACCTGCCATTCTCCCCATTAGTCACCAAATCAATAAGTATTTATGAACTACTTTATTATTTATTAATTTAATGTACTTTTAAATTTACATAATTCATTATTAATTTTTAAAATATAATATTTATTATATGCTAGACGTTTTAGATACAAAGATGAAAACCTCTCTCCCTCAACGTCCCTCAAAGAAGCTTACATGCTACTACAGAAATTAGACATGTACACAAACACAACGGAGGATGTAGAAAGTCAGTCTATCCAAAGTTGTGGATCTTTTTTTTTCTTCATTTTTTTTAAACCAGATCTATGATTTTATCAGTTTAGAGAATTCCCAGTGTGGAACTTTCTTTCCCCAACTTACAAGAGCAATTGTTGTTGCTAATGTAAATCAAGTCATAAGCTATCAGAGACTATTATTAACTGTCTTTTTGTTCTTTTCCTTCAAAAGAAAACAAAGGGAAAGATCACCACAGGAAACAAGTAAATGGGATTCTCCAATAACAGCTTAATCATTGGTAAAGGAATTCTGCACTTGATGGGAACAGGTAAAATGTTTTGTTGCATCTTAAAGAAGCAGAATTCATGAGGGGACCAGGGAAAATAGCAGAAAAGGGATAAGCAGAGCAACTACTCTGTAAGATAGAGTCTCAGAGGGTGCTCTAAAATGCTAAGAGGGAAGTGCCTAGGGTCACACAAGTATCTGCCAAAGGGAAGATTTGAACCCAGGTCTCCCTGATTGCAAGGCCAACTCTCTATCTACTGCTTCACAATCAGTCAATCAGTCAGTCAACAAGCATTTCTTAGGCACTTACTATACTCCAGGCAATGCACTAATTGATAGGGATACAGATATGGGCAAAAAAGAAAGAAGGTCCCTGCCCCAGGGGGCCTTATATTCTAATTGGCAGAGGAATGAAACTTAAAAGGGAAAACTCATGTAGAGAGAGAGGGTCCTTGAGACAGCCCATGACCATGAGTCAGGATTGGGAGGGCCATGAAGGATGGCCACTGAGGACCTTTACTCAAAATTAAGATCCTAGAGGTGTTCACTGGTGGGAGAAGGAGCTTTGGAGATGGAGAGTTGTTCCAGAGTGAGAAGCTCCCTGTCTCAGAGGAAAGAGCCAGGGGGAGAAGGCAAGCGAGGGATGGTGGCAAAGTGCAGAGGGCCAGTACTTGTATACCCAATGCTACACAGAGCAATTTCAAGAAGGAAGGAAGGGGGGCAGCTAGGTGGCAAAGTGGATAAAGCACCGGCCCTGGAGTCAGGAGGACCTGAGTTCAAATCTGACCTCAGACACTTGACACTTACTAGCTCTGTGACCTTAGGCATGTCACTTAAATTCTGCTTGCCTTTATTTTCTCAGCTGCCAAACGGGAATAATAATAGCTCCTACCTCCCAGGGTTATTGTCAGAATCAAGGATGTAATGTTCATAAAGTGCTCAGCACAGTGTCTCACACAGAATAAGTGCTAACAATGCTATCTTTGAAAAGTTTGTGGGTTTTTTTCTTCTTTTTTCAGTTTTTTAAACCAGGTCTATGATTTTATCAGCTTAAAGAATTCCCAGCATGGAAATCTCTCTCCCCAATTTATAATATCAATTGTTATTGCTAATGTGAATCAAGTTATAAGCTATCAGAGACTGTTATTAACTATCTTTTGTTCTTTCCCTTCAAACGGAAACAAAGGGAAAAACCACTTGGTAACATTTAGAATTCTTCAAAAGTAGAATAGAATAGAAAGATCGCCACAGGAAACAAGCAAATGGGATTCTCCAATAACAGCTTAATCATTGGTAAAGGAATTCAGCACTTGATGGGAAGAGGTACAATGTTTTGTGGCATCTTAAAGCAGCAGAAGTCATGAGGGGACCCAGGAAAATCACAGAAAAAGGATAAACAGAGCAGTTACCATGTAGTGGACATAAGGTGTCCAGATTAGAAAGAATGCACTTGCTGCTTTTCCGAAGACCAATTGAGAAATGAGTTAAAATGACAGATGGATCTGGCACAGTTAGAAGACAGTAGCCAAGGCCAAAGGATCTCATCCAAGCCTGCGATGAAAATTCTAACGGAGTTGGACAGAGGCAAACATCGGTGCTCTTGGATTGGTTTTCTAGTTATTGGTGATCTCCTGGGAGGGATGATTATTTCATTCTTTGTACTTATATCCCTAGCACTTAGCATGGTGCCTGGCACACAGTAGGTGACAATCAATTGATATATAAGTATTGTAAGTGTCGGGCACCATGCTAAGTGTTACGGATACAAAAATAAAGCAAAACACTGCCCCTTCCTGCCCTCAAGGAGCTCACAGTCTAATGGGGAAGGCAACAAGAGAACAACTATGTACAAACAAGCTGCGTAGAAAATCAGAAAATAATTAACAGAGGGAAGGTGCTTGAATTAAGAGATGTTGTAGAAGGTGCCAGGGAGGTCAATAGCTAGAGCAGAGGAGAGAGAGTATTCCAAGCATGGGGGACTATCAAAAGAAAACATCTAGAACCCAGAGATCGAGGGTTTTGTTTGGGGAACAAACTAGGAGGCTGGTGTAACTGGATCTAAGAGTATGTGTGTGAGAATAACATGTAAAAAGACTGGAAAGGGAAGGGGGAAAGAGGTGATGAAGAACTTGGAATGTCAGACAGAGCATTTTTATTTGATCCTGGTGGCTCTGGGGAGCCACTGGAGTTCATGGAGGGAAAGGAAAAGATAAATAAATACTTTTGATTGGCCTTAAACATTCCATTTATCCACAGAGCTACACAGTTAGAAAGCTTTAAACCAAACATCTTTGAGCTCCTTGGCACCCCAGGAGGTCTGAGTTAAGGTCACAGTACTAACAAGGGACCTCAGTGCCCCATATAAAACCCTTAAATTAAACATGAAATTTTTGTAGAACTGTAAAATAAACATTTCATCTTCCCCTTGGCACTGTCCAGTTCAGATTACTCCCTTCCTCAATCAATTCACTATATAATGTGCCTTTGTTTCTAAGTATCCTGTCACACCAAGAAAAATAGAGTCTCCCACATAACTCAAGAGGTAGCATGTCATAGTAGATGGAAAGCTGACTAGAATTAAAATCATCTAAACTTGAGTCTACCTCTCAGACATAATGGCTATATGACCCTGGATGAGTCATTGAACTTAGTGTACCAGACATCATTCTTTTTTTTTTTTTTTTTTTTTGGTGAGGCAGTTGGGGTTAAGTGACTTGCCCAGGGTCACACAGCCAGTAAGTGTTAAGTGTCTGAGGCTGGATTTGAACTCAGGTACCCCTGAGACTCCAGGGCCAGTGCTCTATCCACTGCGCCACCTAGCTGCTCCTCCAGACAGCATTCTAACACTATAAGTGATATAGCAAATTATGATCTACATTAACAGAGGTAGTTTCCTCCTTAGTAATTCCATGTACCAATAAAATCACAGGTCACTTAACCTCTGATTATCTGACAAAAGGATCCACTAGAGAAGGAAAAAAGAAAAACACTCCTGTATCTTTGTTAAGAAAACCCCATGGATAGTTGGTCCATGGTGTCTCAAAGAGTCGGACATGACTGAGCAATTGAATAACAACAAACTAAGGCAAAAAGCTTGGTAACATTTAGAACACTTCAAAAGTAGAATAGACTATTTCATTAGATAGTGAGTGCTCCCTCAAGAGAGGTCTTTAAATAAAGGCCAGTAGACTATTTGTTGAGTTTGTCATAAAAAAGATTTTGGGGGTGGCTAGGTGGCACAGTAGATAGAGCACCAGCCCTGGAGTCAGGAGTACCTGAGTTCAAATCTGGCTTCAATTGCCTCACTAAAAAAAAAAAAAAGATTTTTTACCTGAATATAAGTTGGAATACACAATGCAAAATACACTAGTAGTTTGGGAGTCAGAAGGGAAGCCAGGTGGCATACTGGATAGAGTGCCAGCCCTGGAGTCAAAAAGACTCATATTCCTGAGTTCAAATCCAACCTCAGACACTTGTTAGCTTGTAACCAAATCATTTAATCCTGTTTGCTTCAGTTTATTCACCTGTAAAATGAGCTGGAGAAGAAAATGACAAACCATGTAGTATCAAGAAAAACCTAAACAGGGTCACTAAGAGCTGAACTCTACTGAAAACGACTGAACAATGAGTCAGAATTCCCAGGTTCAAATCCCAACTTTGACACCACCTAGGAGAGTTTGGGCAAGTCACTTAACATCTGGGGGTCTCAGCTGCCTAATCTAGAAAATGAGGAGTTATAGACTAAATGGCTTCTCGGGTCCCTTCTGTCTCTAAATCTATGATCCCATGTTCCATGACCTGCGAGGCACCATTTAGGTTTGTGATTTTAGAATTCTGAAAAGATAATCCTAAGAGGCAATAGAGGATAAGGCAAAAAAAAAAAAATAGAAGAATCTGGAGTCAAAGAAGTTGTGTTTGGATCCTGCTCTTATTGATGGTGTAACTTTAGACAAGTTACTTTCCTTCTCTAACCTCAATTTCTTCATTTGTATCATGAAGGGGTTTAGCCAGATGGCTTCTGAGGTCACTTCCTGTTCTAAAGCTATGCATATAAATAGAGGACTTGCCCACCTAAGTAAAAAAGGCTTATCACTCAAACACTGACCACTAGTTTTGTTATTATATATTTTGTGCTTAAAACTGAGTTGCTTCTTATGCAAGCTAAACTCATTCACTCTAGATCTTAATCTCTGGACAACAGTAAGTGAAATGATGACTCATGGGCTGTCTACTTTGGAGGGTTATTGGGAGGAAAGGGCTCTGTATGCCATAAAGTACCATTTGAATGTGGGCTCTTAATATGTGAAATTAAAGAATGAGTGATCTATCTGTTGTAGACCCACAAAGATAAGAATCTAAACCTCTTAGTGTGTAATAGAGAAGGAAGGAAAAGGGAAAGGAATATTGGTCATATTACCAGGGGATTTCAATTTCAGTTTTAACAACAAATTATTGTAATATGCTTGGCCAAGAGTTCAGTTTTAATGAACTTATTCCATATTTGTCTGGACAGCAAACAAATAATAGGAATAACAACATGTAGGCTGATGTCATGGCCAAATTAAAAACTGTAACTCAAATACTAGCTATGGATTTGCTCTCTAGAAGACCACACACACTGCTTTAGGAAATTGCCAATCACTACATGTTCTAGCCGAAAGGGACCTATTTTTCCCCCCTTTGAACTTAGGAAGGAGTCTATGGGACTATGCCAGAGAACTGTCTGGTCAGCACTGTGTCTACCCTCCTGGCTTTAAGGCAGCTTGGAGAATAGATTCTTTGTTTTCATTTTCATTATATAGAAATGCAAGCTTAGGAAGACAGAGACAGAGAGACAGAAGCAGAGAGGCAGAGACAAAGAAAGACAGATACAGAGGGAAAATAAATATAAATGTATATATATATATATATATATATATATATAATTGATAGATTCATATATAGTTATATTCATAAGTAAATAGATGTTAAATAGACATAAATACTTAGATGAGTACTTAGATGCATGCATAGATGGACTGGTGTACACAGACACACAGATAAAATAAAGGTTATTTACATAGTTATATACTACATAGATGATAGACATATAGGTAGGTAGACAGACAGACATGTAGGTAGATGGATGATAGATAGATAGATAGACAAACAGAAGGGTGGGTTGGTGGGTAGGTAGGTAAGTATGCAAATAGACAGACAGTAAAATTTAAATGGTAATATAGTTCATTCTTCACAATAACCCAATGATGTAGTTAAGGATATAATTGTCATTCTCATTTTTTTCAGGGAGAGAAAACCCTTTTTCCAAGAAGTAAAGTGACTTTCCCCAAGGGCACAAAGCTAAGAGGAGACAGGGAAGGCTGGACTACAAAATGGTTTATGTCAAAAGAGCCTGGAAGTTCTCATAGATTCATTAGGCATAGAGTTGAAAAAACTATTCTGACTTAAGTTGCATTTAGAGAGGCAGGAAGTGGGAGCCAAGATGGTGGAGGAAAGGCAGTGAACTCTCAAACTCATGACACAATAACTCCAAAAAACATCCAAATAATGCCATAGGACAATGCAGCAAAACCCACATAAGAATGTGTCGAAATCATCTTCCAACCAAGAACGGCTTGGAAGGTAAGAAGGAGGGAGCTTCTGTGTTGAGACAGTAGTCAAACCCAACTCCACAGTCACCCTGACACAGATCCAGTCCCAGAAAAGGAGACCCCCCCAGAGCCTCTTAATCAGCCAAAACACCAGTGTCATCTGGAACTAAACTCACAGTCTGGTGAGAGGGCTGAGCCCTGGGCAGGGGGGAGACTACAGGGGTCTATGCTGGTGCTGAGTCATAACTTGGGTTTTTCACCCCTGCTGGGACCCAGGAGGTAGGCTTGAGTAGCAGTGGCCCAAGTGGGGGAGGGGCACAGGCTCCTCAGAGCTGACAACCACAACACACAAAGCTGGTTGATTAGCAAGTTGGTCTGGGGTCATCTACAGACCAGAGAACAGGCCAGGCAAGTGAAGAACCTGCTCCTCCTTAAATCATACCACCTGGCACTTCTGAAGCTTGGGATAGTGCAGCCTGGAAACAGTGCCCCACTTTAAAGAGCTAAAAGTCAAGTAAAAGAAAGATGAGCAGAGAGAGAAAGGTGAGGACCATAGAAAGTTTCTTCAGTAACAAGGAAGACCAAGGGGCACCCTCAGAGGAAGATGTCAACATCAGGGCTCCTATATCTAAAGCTTCCAAGAAAAATACGAATTGGTCTCAGGCCATAGAGGTACTCAAAAAGGACATTGAAGATAAAGTTAGAGAGGTAGAGGAAAAAATGGAAAGAGAAATGAGGGGGATGCAGGAAAGATATGAGAAAAAAGTCAACAGCTTGAAAAGTCAAATTGGCCAAATGGAAAAGGAGGTACAAAAGCTCTCTGATGAAAATAATTGCCTAAGAATTAGAATCGAACAAATGGAAGCTAGTGACTTTATGAGAAACCAAGACACAATGAAGCAAATCCAAATGAATTTAAAAAAATAGAGAGCAATGTGAAATATCTTCTTGGGAGAACTGCTCACCTGGAAAATAGGTCCAGGAAAGATAATTTGAAAATTATTGGTCTACCTGAAAACCTTGATCAAGGAAAGAGCTTAGACATCATCTTCCAAGAAATTGTCAGGGAAAATTGCCCTGATATTCTAGAAGCACAAACTAAAATATAAATTGAAAGAATCCACCAATCGATCACCTCCAGAAAGAGATCCCAAAAGGAAAACTCCTAGGAATATTATAGCCAAATTCCAGAGCTCTCAGGTCAAGGAGAAAATATTGCAAAGCTGCCAAAAAGAAAAAAATTCAAGTACTGTGGAGCCCCAGTCAGGATAGCGCAAGATCTAGCAGCTTTTACATTAAAGGATTGGAGGGCATGGAATATGATATTCCCGAGGGCAAAAGAATTGGGATTACAACCAAGAATCACCTACCCAGCAAAATAGAGCATAATCTTTCAGAGGAAAAAAATGAGACTTTAATGAAAAAATAGGACTTTCAGGTATTCATGATGAAAAGTCCTGAACTGAATGGCAAATTTGACTTTCAAATACAAAACCCTAGAGAGCCATAAGAAATTGGAGTTGGGGACATACCTGAGTGGTGACTGTCTTGTGTCTGAGGCCGGATTTTGGCTGGGATCCCCCTGGGTCCAGGGTGGATGCTTTGTCCACTGTATAACCTAGCTGCCCCATGATGATATCTTTAGAGTTAAATTGAGGGGTGAGGGGAATGCACGGGGGGAAGGAGAAGGGCAGCGGTAGCATGGGGTGAAATCCTACATAAAAGAAACAAGAAAGGGCTTATGGAGTGGGGGAAGAGATAGGGGAGGAGCAGGGCAGCAAATGAATTTTACATTCATCAGAAAAGGCTCAAAGACCTTAAACACATTGGAGTTGCCTCATGGAGGGATTAACACACACACCCAACTGGGTGGAGTAATTGATTTAAGATGGCCAGTAAATGAGCCTAACAATCATCAAAATTGGCTCAAAGACCTCAATATCATCAGAATTGGCTCAAGGAGGGAATAACATACATACTCAGTTGAGTGGAGTAATCTCTCTAACCCTACAGGAAAATAGGAGGGGAAAGGGATAAAGAGAGAGGGACAAAAGAAGGAAAGGCAGATTGGGGGCCAGGACAGACAGGAGCAAATCTCTTTTGAAGAGGGATAGGATGAAAGAAGATGGATAATAGAATAAATATCATGCAGAAGGGAATAGGATGGAAGAGAAACAGTTAACAATAGTAATCAAGAAAAAGAGAAAATGGGGGAAATTGTACAAAAAATATTTATAGCAACTGTTTGTGGTGGCTAAGAATTGAGAATCAAGGGAATATCCATCAATTGAGGAATGACTGAAGAAGCTGTAGTATATGATTGTGGTGGAATGGTATTGTGCTATAGGAAATGACAAACAGGACGATCCCAGAAAAACCTGGAAAGACCCCTGAACTGATGTATACTGAAGTAAGCAGATCTGGGAGGACATTGTGCTTAGTGACAGCAGTATTGTTCAATGAGCAATTGTGAATGACTTAACTACTCTCAGCAATGCAATGATCCAAGATAATCCCAAAGGAAAATAGAGAGGCTGAAGGTGCAGGATATGGAGGTGATGGTTCCATTCTCTTTTGCCCTACTCAGAGCACCTCCAGAATTGTGTGCTCAGGTCTGAGTACCACACTGTAGTGAGTGTGTTGAACGTGGGAGAGCTCCTGGAAAGGAAATGACAAGGAGATGTGACCATTCTGTAATAGCATGGATCAAAAGATTGGGAAACCTTTAGCCTGAAGAAAAGAAAGTATAGAAGGGTAATAATTGTCTCCAAGTATGTAAAGTTTTGTGACATGAGAGAGGGATTCAAATTTGCCTGCTATATCTACAGGGATAACCCCTTGTGAGCAATTGGTGGAAATTGCAGATTTGACTTAATGTAAGGAAAAAGTCCCATGCCCAGCCTGCTCTCCCTCTTCCCCTCCACCTGTCTGAATCAAAGAAAAGTTGATTTCAGTTGGAAGAAGATCATTTTTATGGGGCCTCTTAGTCAGGGTCATTGTGACAAATATGCTTTATAATTCTTGAATCTCTGAAGAAAACGTGGCTGCTACAACACGGCTTAACAGACTTTGTGGAAGCTTGGCAAATTAAAACTCTAACCCTTCAGCTAGAGTTCTTTATTTGGAAAAAAAAGTGGAAGGAAGGGATTTGAATTTATTTTTTTTTATTTAGAAAGCACCATAGTGGCCTATCCAAGGTCTTCAGATGTGCTGTACACAAGTAACTGCTTATCATGTGTGTTTTGTTGTGTTTCTGCACCACATCATTGGCCTAGTTTGCATTACGGACATTCCTGATATTGATTACCATTTGTTGTTGAAGGCAGGTAATAGGATGGAGAGAAACACCTGGAGATACAGAGAAAGAGAAAAAGAGAGAGAGAGCAAAAGAGAGAAGGTGAGATGGAGAGGAACAAAGAGAGAGAGTGAGGGAGGCAGATAAATTTACTCCATGAAAGGACACGGAGACTTAAGTGAGGCACTCTGGTGCTCTGTTCTCTAGGGTCTGTCTCACTCACCCCTACCAGCCTGGCCTTCTCCCTTCCCAGCCCAAGTAGCTCTCTAAAATGGGGGATGGGAGAGAAGTCCATTAATAAGGGATTTGGGTTTATTCTTCGTGGGTAACCTTTCTTGCATTGCACAGCATGCTGAGTGATCACAGGCTACTTGAAATCTGAAGGACTCTTGGTGCTGCTTACATTTGGAAGGACAAATGGCAGGCCTTTGTGACAGACTCAAAGGGAGGCCATCAAAAGGAACAGCTTGTCTCTCAGGAGAGGCAAAGCATCTTTGAATCTTATGCATGAACCACTTAAAACTTTTTTTTTCTAAAATCTATAAAATTGCTCTGCAACAGTCTGATGTAGAGCAGTTTTCAATCCCAAGTCAAAACCTAGAAGGTTTTCTTTTTCCTTTTACCCCTTAACAATTTCATCTCCCTCTGCTCCAACATGTCCCATGTCATTCTACCTACTGAACACTCAGTAGAGTCCCAACTCTTGTGATTGGCAATTAAGTGTCCAATCTGTGCCAGCCTGCCTGTTGGCGGCTAGAGACAAAATGACCGAAATAATGATTAGAAAGTATCACGCCCCAGAAAAAGGCCTCGATTTAGAATCTGAAGATGTGGATTCAAATCCTACATAGGCTGTTTGCTACCTGCATTTCCTTGGGCAAGTTACTTCCTCTTTCCAGGCCTCAGTTTCTTTATCTGTAAAATGATGGGATTGAACCAGATGGTGGATTGAGTTTTAGGGACAAAATCCCCTTGACTACCATGCTTTTCTCAGTAATTGGTGAGGGACTCGTAATCAGTCATTTCTATGAGCTTTTCTCTAGCTAAGACATTTATATGAGACTTTGGGGCTGCGGAACATTTTCCAATTAATTTCTAGCTACAAATTTAATGAGTGCATCGGCAATTGCCTAATTGATTGCTATTTTAGTAAGTTCCTGAAATGATGAAATTCCTTACAATACAATAAAAAGGTTACTTGCCTTTCTTCTGAAGATCATTTGTGAGCATGACTTGGATCAAATGCTGGTGCCTTTCCCTCCATCACAGGTCACTTAGCAGAAAAGATGAAACTTGAGCCTCAGGCCACTGATTCATAAGCTATTTTTCTTTCCATGGTGACACACTGGTGATCCCAAAGGATCAAAGCAGGATCTTGGAGAAAGGAGCCACAGCTACCATTCAATTAAACAAACATTGATTAATCCTGTACCATGTGTAAAGGACTTTGCCTTGTCAGGAGACTTATGGGCAAAAAAAAAAAAAAAAGCACAGTCACTGTCCTCAAGGTGTTTATTCTCTACTAGATCAATAGTTTTTATCTCTCAGACCATCAGGAAAGATTCCTTTCCCCAGGCAAAGGAAGATGTACCTAGAAACAAAGTGGAGAAAATCACAGTCAATTCAGAGTAATGAACAGTCCACTTATCTTTTTTTTGAGTTAAGACCTTGAAAGCCTTTTAGATACATAAAAAATACTATAAAAGAAAATTTCCATTATCATTCTTTTATCAAATACAGTAATGACACTATTGGCCAATTTCACTCTATCAAGGGAACTACCAAACTTTTGAGTTATCTTACATGTAATACACAGTTAAGTGAGCAATTACTTATTTAACTAAAATATATTTATTAAGTATTTACTATGTGCCAGGTACTGTGCTAAATGCTGGATATACAAATATAAAAAGAGAGACAGGCTCTGCCCTTCAAGGACTTTACTTTCTAGTAAGAGAGGACAGCTCATTTTGGGGAGTGCTGGACAAAGGGAGATATTTTTCTCTGGAAAATCACGAGGATGGTAAGTACAGTCACTGGACAGTGAATTGTTATGCCCTTACAGAAGCAATGGTAGTAATGATTTGATTGCAGTACCCAGAGCAAGGTGTAGAAAGTAGAGAAAAGTGGAGAGGGTTCTCCAGGGCAGGTCAAAGTGAAATAAAGTCCTGTGCTTAGGCCCAGTCAGTAGATAAGGTGAACAAGAAAGGAAGTTTGGTCTCAGTCACCAATCAACTGGGCTGGACTTTGGATGGGAAATTCAAACATCCTACAGCACTTGGTGGATGTGACTATTATAGGCATGGGAGACACCATAATTGGCTCATACTTCCTGAGAACAAAGCAAAATCCCTATGATTTAGAGCTAGAGAGGACCTTATAGATTATCAGTACAAAATAGAAACTAACTCATTTTCCTTGGAATAAAGCAACCAAGGTTCCAATCCCACCTCAGACATTACCCTTGTGAGCTAGGGCAAGTTATTCAATCTCTCTGAGCCTCAGAATCCTTATCCGTAACTAAAATATGACAATAGATTGTGTGACATATAAACATTTTTGAGATAATTTATCAAATAATTAATCGTTTGTAAAATTATAACTAGCTATTAATAAAAGGATTGGTCATTTGGCCATCTCTCATAAAACAAAGATGGATCATGGTGGCATACTGATGCTCATATGCCCTTGGAAGAATGAGTGTGCCTGACAGATGGCAATCAACTCTGATTGGTTATCAATTCATGAGAGAATGAATATTATGATGAGAGGTGAACCTACTCTTAGGAGGAGCTGGGGATGTGACTGGTCACTCAGATCTGTCTGACCAGAACACAATGGACTAGATTTCACCGAGACTAAAATCTCTTTACCTTTTGATCAGATCTAAACTTTTCCAGTTGTGTGAAGTCTGAACAAGATTGAGGAGATTGTTAAATCCAATCAACCCTGTTCTTCAGGGGCTGATTTGACCTAGTAGAGAATGATGACATAGGAAGGGAAAAAATTTTGGATCTCCCTAATAGTAAAGAGTTATTAAGATCAGAGAAAAATAATCATTTCTCTCAGTTATATGTTGTTAGAATCAAAGGAGATAATGCCTATGAAATGCTCTGCGAACCTCTCTATAAATGTAAGCCATTATTCATAAATTCTGATTTTATAGATGAGGAAATGTATGCCCAGAGAGGGCAAAGGGTCTTCCCAGGCTCACACAGGTAATAAATAATAAAGCTGAGAGCAGAACCCAAGTGTCCAAATCCTGTTGTTGTGTTTATATATATATATATATATATATATATATATATATATATATATATACACACACACACACATATATATGTATATATATATGTATATACACATACACACACACACACATACACACACACATATATATATATATATATATATATATATATATATATATATATATATATATATATATATATACCTATATCAGAAAGACTGGTGATGGCCCTGGATGTTTAAGACAATTGGGGTCAAGTGACTTGCCCTGGGTCACACAGCCAATAAATGTCTGAGGTGAGATTTGAACTCAGGTCCTCTTGACTCTAGGTCCAGTGCTCTATCCAATGCACCACCTAGCTGCCCCTGTCCAAACCCTAGATTCATCGGAATGGAATAACCCATTCTTTCTATTACCATCTCTGCTTGTTATACCTGGAATTGTTCACACCCTCAGTCTTGGTGCTGGTTTATGGGAATCCCCAAGCCCAGGCAGAAGCTTAGGACTTTCTAAGAATACAGCCTCTTGGCCCTGGAAATTGCCTAGATTATAACAGCTCTGAATAAGGGTTTACCCCTAAGGAGGAGGGAAGGTAAAGGGCTGGAAGCCATCTTCCCTTCTCAGACAGACGCCTATATGGACAACTCAACAGCTTTTGAAAATGTTTCTATCAAATATGGGCTTGCTTCTCTCAGAGAAAATTGTGGCTTATGGGAGGCCAGTGTTGAAAGGATTTGAGGAAGGAGGTGGGCCACTGGCAAAGTGACTGTCATCTACTCTGTTCCTAGAGGTGATCTGACTTATCTGCAAGCCACCAGGAAGGGCTACTGATGCTCAGGGCCCCTGCAAAAACTGTAGCCCATCAGAAACATGGAATATGTGACAGGTAAGAATAGAGCTAGACAGCTGATATTCCAGGTAAAGAACCCCTAGTAAAAACCTGAGAGCAAAGCCATGCATAACAAAGTTGGATCTGATTATCTCAGTCATTTTCCTCCATTCCAATGGAAAAGCTTAATAGAAAGTGGTAGTTCTATAGTATTTTAGGTATGAAAATCAGGAGAGGAAACTAAACATGAAAAGAAGTGACTTACCTAGGCTCATACTGCTATTAAGTTTCACAGGAGGGATCTGAACCTCTCTTTTTAATTCCAAGTCCAGAACACTAGTAGCCAGATTGCCACATTGACTTTTCAATAACTCAGACATGCTGATGAAAAGAGAGATGAATCGCCCTATACCGGGAAGAAGGTTCCAGGTGAGTGTTAGGGCTCTCTGTGTGTATTTTAGTTTAAAAAATTCTAATTTAACTGTATATTAAGTTAGCCTTTATTTTTATAGTGCTATGAAATGTGATTACTGCTTTAAATTGGTCCAGAACAATTGACTCTCCAAATGGGTTGTAATGGGCACTGCTCCCAGGCCAGGTGAGCTCGATGAGTCCTTTGGCAAAAAGACATCCTCTTTCATCTGCCCATGCTGACGAAGGCCAGTCGGTATCCAGCTGGCAGCAGAAGTGCCCGAGTAAGAGCAGAGGGCATGGGACAATCTGTTCTGTAACCTCGAGAAAATGACTCAACCCTCGAAGGGGACAACGTTATCTCTCCTTGTTTTTGTTCTTATGATTATTTCCTGGTATTGTGCCATTTGGAAGGTTGCTGAATGATGTAGAGAAGAGAGGGGTCATGGTATCAGCATTCCCTGAAGTAAAGAAAGGATTCAAAGTAAAGTAAAGAAAATATTGACATAGTAGGGGCTGAGGAGTAACTATAAGTGCCAGTCCCAGTTCAGACCAGAAGACAGACTAGGTGGTACACTGGAAGGAGCACTGATTTTAAGTCACAGTACCTGGGTTCAAATCACATCTAATACTAACTGTGTGAGGTTGGACAAGTCACTTTATTCCTCCAGACCTCAGTTTCCTTATCTGCAAAATGAAGGAGTTTGACCAGATGACTTCAGAGGGCTCTTCTATATTAAATAGTAAATCTCTAACTAAGAAAGTCTCAAAGGGAACAAACCCAGGACTGCAACAGCCATCATCCTGAGAGCAAACAATGGGGGAATAGCGGGAGACGGTCACCTCTCTCCTCCTCCCTCCACATGTTCTTTTCTCTCCCAGGAGAAATTTTGGAGAGGTTATTATTGCCAACTGTCTCCAGGTCCTACTGAGGACACAGTATCCACACTTCTAGAAGTCCTGCCTCTCTGAGCTGACCTTCAATCTATTCTGTGGGCATCATGTGTGGACAGTTACATACATTCTGTCTTTATGTGCATTGGGTGTATGTTTACATGTGTGTTGTTTTTATATGTCTTGTGTATGTGTGGTTGCACAAATGTTTGTGTGCATCGTGTATGTGTGGTTACATGCATGCTGTCTTTTGTCATACATGTACAAGTGCATGCTTGTTATCTTTGTACGCGTCGTGTGTGTACAATTACATGCATGTTGTCATGCCCATTAGAACAAGAGCTCTTTGTGCCTTTCTTTCTATACCCAGTACTTGACACAGTGCCTAGTCATAGTAAGTTCTAAATAAATTCTTCTTGACTGCTTACTTTACAGGTTTGTTTTAAGGAAAATGCTTTGTCAATTGGAGACTACATCTTCAATATAAGCTCTTATTATTTGTTCTTTCTAAGCCCCTCATTAATGCAGAGCAGAATCAGGTTCTACTTTCTATGGTTTTTTTCTACTTTTTCTTGTGTGTTTGTTTTTCCCTCTTAATTTCAACCTTCAATTATTTAATAATATCTGCTTTCCCCCTTCCATCAGTGAAAATAGCTGCATTAGAAAAGCTTTCTTTTGGTTCCTCAGACTCTGAGACTTTGGCCAGAATATAATTACTTCATCCTATTGATCATAGGTACTCAGTTGCAGCAGATCATTAACATGCATAATTGCTTAAAACTGTTTGCTTTGTCTGCCATTTGAGGAGCAAAGAGGTTATATTAGCTTAAAGCTGCAGGTATTATTAGAATGATTATCACAGGATTGAGGGCATTGGATTTTGTTTAGCAAAAATCAAGCCTTAAAGAAACTCTCCTGCAAGAAATTGTCTCTCAAAAATATGCTAAAATCATAGTCCCTTGAAAGATGTAATAACAGAAAGACCTTCGCTCTATCTAAGGCTCAGAGAAATTAAGTGAGCTACTGAGGGTTACCTAGCCAGTATGGGTCAGCACCCAGGAATAATCAGTGAACATTGAGAAAAGGAACCTATAATCACAAAGAAACTAGCAAGGTTACATGAAACATTGGTCATGTTAGACCAACCATATTTTTAATTGTCTTTATATTTTTTTATATCCAGTTCATTTCATGGGACCATAGATTTAGAGTTAAAACAGACATTAGAAACTATCAAGTCCAGATGAGGAAATGGAGAGAAAAGTGAAGTGACTTGGGCAGGTCCTCTAGTATGTGATGCTTAGAAAGGAATTCCTTCCTAAAATCAAGCCTTACCCTGGAGTCAAGAGAAACCTGATGTTCCTGATTCCTAATCCAATGTTTCCCCCATCTCTTAATAGTACTTTCCAAGTGACAATGGATCAACGCAGCCATAGAATCCCACAATCCCCAAGGAATTAAAGTTGCAAGTCACCCTGAACAGAAAGGTGGGGTTGATTATAAGTATAAGTAGACTGCCAAAATTACCAATAAGGAATTTCATAGGAGAAATGACAGAAAGGATCTCATCTGTTTTGTTTTTGTTTTGTTTTGGGTTTTGGTTTTTTTGCACAGGGCAATGGGGGTTAAGTGACTTGCCCAGGGTCACACAGCTAGTAAGTGTCAAGTGACTGAGGCCAGATTTGAACTCAACTCAGGTCCTCCTGAATCCAGGGCTGGTGCCTTATCCACTGTGCCACCTAGCTGCCCCCAGAAAGGATCTCATCTGAAAAAATATGTGAATGGAAAACGAGGAAGGCCAGCTATTTGTTAAGAGCAAATAATAATCAGTGGATAGCCCACATGTTTCACTAGTGTCAATGTAACATAAGAGAGCTACAGGGAGGTCCCCAACATTCTGGGTGACCCGACTGGAGTTTGAATGGAAAGTTATATGATCAAGCATCCTCCAATAAGAGAAAGCACAAATAAGTAATGATCTTTACTTCTGGAATTCATACCCCCACATCAATGAGACCCCCAATGAAGTTATCCCACATCAATGAGATCCCCATCATGGAGTGTGACCAGCCCACAGTCCAAGTGGATGAGAGATTACCTGTAGATGGCGAGGTCCACCAGATACCCATTTGTGGATTACTTTGTACTGATCCTTAACCTATCCCAGAATACTGCATCCATGAATTCTGGATGAAAACCATAGTCATTCAAAATAGTTCAGTCTAACTATCCCCCAGGGGAAAAACAAACAAAAACAAGTCTGTGAAGAAGACTCATTGTCCAGATTATGATTTTCATTTTGACAGGCAAACCATGGAGCTGGTTCATCAATAACTATATCTTCTTTAAAGAAGGACAGAAATGTAAAGGTTCTATCGGTAATTCCAAATGTTCCCAAGAGTAAAGTGGGTGTATTTCATAATTCATAATCCATAGAGATGGACTAAAGTTATCCATATCATTAAGGAAAATTGTGGAATTGAGAAAGGAATAATAATGTACATTTTATAGCACTTGAAGACTTACAGACCACTTTCCTTGCACTTTTAAAGACTCACAGAGTACTTTCCTCATGACAGTCCTGATGAAATTATTGCAAATATTATTATCTCTATTTTAGAAGCAAGGAAGCCGAGGATCCAAGAGACTAAGAGAATTTCCTAAACTCCTTCAGTTACTAGGTGTGTCAGAGACCAGGAGTAGAAAAGGAAGGTTGAACACAAGGAGCCAGTATGGCATCACGCAAAATAGGTCATGCCTGACTAACCATATTTGGTTTTTGTTAGGATTGTTGAATTGGTAAGTCATGGGCATGCTACAGCATTTCAAGAAGTATCCCACAGTACTTTTGTGGAAACAATGGAGAAATAGGGACTAGATGATTTGTACTATAAGATGAAATCGGTAAAAGTAGAGTGTTGAGATTCAAAATGCAGTTGTTGATGGTTCAATGTCACCTTGGCAAGAGGTCTCCAATATAGTGCAATATATCCAATGGATTCCTTATTATTAATCACTTTTATCAATAACTTGGATAGATATAGTATGCTTAACAAAGTTGCAGATGAAACAAACAGGGAGGGACATCTAATATACTGGATAACAGAATCCAATAGGATCCAACAGGCTCTTGTCAGAATAGAGCATTTAGCTGAATCTAATGAGATATAATTCAAAAGGGAAAAATGTGAATACATTTTTCAAATTTTGCTTAAAATAATTTTAGAAGTACAATATGGCAGAAGCATGGTTAGATAGCACTTTGTCTAAAAAAGATTCGGGGGTCCTAAGGAACTTAAAACTCAATAGGAATCTTCAGTATAATGTGGCAGACAAAAAAAAAAAAACTAATGTGATCTTGAATTGTATGAATAGGGAAATACCTTCTAGGAATGGGAAGATGAGAGTCTCACTGTTTTCTGCCCTCATCAGACCATATTTGGCGTATTATGTTCAGTTTATTAACAACTTTGTTAAGCTGGCCACCAGGATAATGAAGGGTCTCAAGTTCATGCCATGGGATAATAAGTTGAAGGAACTGAGAACACTTATCCTAAAGGAGAAAATACTTAATGGGACTAAGTGGGGCAATAAAAGTTATATCTGCCTCAAAGTATTTGATGGGATCTTATCTGGAAAAAGGAATAGACTTCTTCCAGTTTGTCCCAGAGGAAATAATAAGGAACAGTGGTCAAAGTTACCAAGGGATTTAAGTTTAATATCAGGAATTTCTTCCTAATGATTAGAGGTACACTAAAGTGGGATGAGATACTTCAGAACATAGTAGATTTCCTCTACTTAAAGATCTCCAAGAAAGAGCTGATTGTTTCTTGTGTTTATTTTAGGGTGGATTTCTTTTCAGTTATGGAGTGGGAAAATGGTGCCTTCTAAATCGAATAAGTTGAGCTTCTTTTGAAGTCTAACATTCTTTATTTCTTTAAGCAAAGGCCAAGTTTTTCCTGACTCTCAGGCCATGACATCTTAATGTCCTATTTTCTATTCCATGTAATAGTGAATATTGATATCTCATTTTACATGACATCAATGACTAAGCAGAGAAAATTGTGATAAAATTGGCCTCATTTTAGTTGAACAGATAATACTGGATCCCACAGCCAACAGAGTAATTAAAAACCAAATCAAAAAGAAAAGATTTGGAGAAAAAGGTCAACCCCTACTTTAGTATAGCTGTACCTGGGAGGTAGGAGAAAATAGATGAGGAAATTTCCCACAACCGAGTTCATGATTTTCCTGCCATCAGCCAGGAAATAAAAAAGTATTCTTGGGAGGTAGGGGAGGGCATTCAAATTATGCTAATAAAGGTACCACATATTACAATGGTACTTCATTGGAAAGAACTGGTTACCATGGTAACAGTCAAGAGTGGACGCTATTTTGCCCTTTTATACTTAAAACCATCCCTCAAGATGAAATATGATATTAAAACTGACAAACCAATAAGATTAGCTTCCTTCCTGCTCTCACTGCTGGGTATAATATACGAGGAGGGCATGTTTTACCTAGCTTCCTAAAATTCGATTTATAATTTCAGAGCCTGTCTGAAAATAAACAAATAAAAGAATTCCTTTTTGTCATGGAAAATTATTATGACAACTGTCATGAGAGAGGTAAAAAAGTACTTTAGAGGCTCAGAGCAAGGTAAGATGACACCCAGTTACACAAGATTGGTAATCCTTCAGGGAGAACACAGTGCCTAAAATGGGAGGGGACTTAAAGGATAAGGAAGTTTGGGAAACAGAGTATAGGGAGAAGGGCATTAGAGTCTAAAGAAAATATCCAGTCACCAAGGTCTGAAAACATGGGGTAACTGGTGAACAGCAAGTACACCAGTTTGGCTGGTGCCTTGAATGATATTTTAAAGAATGTGAGCTCGGTTCTGCAGAAAAAAAGGGACCATTCTCTCTGCCATCTTAACCACTATTGTGACTAATGAACTAATTATTCTCTTTTGATAGTTCCTCTTTATTTATTTCTTGAAGATCTAATGCAATCCAGGGCTTCAATAACCACCTGCACTATGACAACTCCCCAATCTAGCCTACAATTTCTCTTTGGAATTACAGATCTACCTTTAAAATCAACTGTCAGAAATCTCCGCCCCAAACTTAACATAATACAAAATAAATTCCACTAGTTTCACATGTGCATGTGTGCGCATGCACATACACACACACACACATGTGCACACACCCACATGCAGTCATGCATACACACACCATGTTTTCTGCTTTATCTATTTCTCTTTTGTATACCACCATCCTTCCTGTCATCTAGGACCAAAATCTCAATGACATCTCCACCTTCTTTCTCCCTTGTCCATCCTACCCTGACTTCAATCCTATCAAATATTCAGGTTCTGAAGTCCATCTATGCAAAAGTTCTGGAAAGAATCAAATCTATTCTATGCCTTTAGTTATATCAAATACCCAAATGAGTTAGCAGTATGGTGATGAGATTAGAGGTGATGAATTTAACTTGGTAGGGGTATCTTGTTCTGTGGAGTCGAAATCAGGCAGAAGAGCAGATGCAGAGTTGGAGTTCATATTGGACGGACTCAAACTTTTGGTAAAATAAGAGGTGGCAGGACTATTGAAAGTGAGGGATGAGCAGGGATCTCAAATCACTCCTTTGCAGAGGTGGGGAGTTATGGGTGTGGAGTGGTACATATATCATCAGATATTTTCAATGTCTTTGCTAGTTTTGCTAAAGTGATTTTTTTACTCTTTTAAGAAAATTATTTAGGCTTGCAAAGAGTGGTAAATATATATTAAAAGGCTCTGTAAGAGGGGCAGTGAGGTAGCACAGTCAATAAAGCACCAGCCCTGGATTCAGGAGAACCTTGGTTGAAATCAAGCCTCAGACACTTGACACTTACTAGCGCAAGTCACTTAACCCTCATTTTCCTGGGGAAAAAGGCTCTGTAATTTCATCAATAGCGGAATAAGATTTGGATTTGGAGTCAAAGGGCCAGAATTCATATCCTTGCTCTTTTATTTGTCCTTTGACCTTGGGAAAGTAACTCAACAGCTCTGTACCTCAGTTTCTTTATCTGTAAAATGCAAGTCTTGTACTCTGTCTCTTTCAGCCTTGAAGCTGTGATCCTATGAACTCCCAAGGCAAATCACAACATCCCATTGACTAAAGGTTAAGTGACTCACCCAGGGTAACACAGCTAGTAAGTATTGTGGGGACCAATTTTTAATTGGGGAGTGCTAGCTAAGCAGCTTGCCGCAATATTTGGGCAAGGAAGGGAACCGGCAGCCTCCCTCAAAACAGAACAAGATTTATTTTAACAAGAACAAACTTAAAAAAACCACACAAACAGGATTAGTAGGATCAAGGGAAAGGAAATAAAAATGGGGAAAGGGAAATTATAATACCTGAAAAATACCACCACCCAGGAATCAGCTGTAAATACGCAGCAGAAGGCCTGTCGCTTTCCAGCTTCCACCTAGAATGCCCAATTCTCCTCCCCCCAAACCTAGAAACACCCCACACAGTCCCAGCCAATGGGATGGCTGCTCTGACAGTCACATGACTGCCCTCACTAGGCTTCCAATCATTATAATTTTGCCAGGCCCATGTAGGCGTTGGTGAATGAGGTGCCAGAGCCCTGGCAATGGCTACAACCAGTGGGTGGAGCACCCCGTGGTTTTCGGAGCCCCAGGCCAGTGCTCGTCCAGGCATAAAAACCTCAAATAACCATTAATTCTTTACATTATCCAAGGTTAGGATGAAACCTTGTTGTTGTTGTTATTGTTGTTGTTTTTCTGATTCTAAGCATAATACTCTATCAACAATGCCATGCTGTATTGACAAGAAAAAAAAATGGAATTATTAAGCAGACCGAGTTGAAATCTCCCCCCTCCCCTGCAAGTGGTATTTTATCTACTACATCAATTATATTTACATGAATTTTCCATTTTACCTTGTGTCTAGAGACTCATCCTGAGGTCACCAAAGAAGTTATATACAATTCATAGTCGTATCAAAGTTTTCAACTCTCTTTTTTATACTTGGCCCTTCTCTCTTCGAGTCTTATAACTGAATAGCTATTTGCCTAGGTAGATGCTGTAAATATTGCTAACCCCCTCTTAAAGTGATTCAGGGTTTTCCAAATGATTGCTGGAGCCATCCCTTAGCATAAATGGAATTCAATAATCCTCATCCCTTTCCTGTGGCCAGCTTTCAGAGTTTGTCCATGAATTCTATTTCCTCCTGATAAAATTCATAAATATCAAACCTATTAAAATAAAAACACATCTAAGAAGAGCAAACAACTTCCTCATGTGAATATAGTTTAAAGAGAACCTACAATTTGTAGACCTTGGCACTATGAGGAAAAATGAAGGAAGTTTTCTCGAGCAGAATATGATGAGACCTCATTTATTTTAGGATGGTTTATGACCACTGCATTTGAGAAGTCCCAGTAGTTTGACAACATCCCACAGAATCTCAGTATCTCAGAGCTCAAAGGAATCTGAGGCCAAGTACAAGCAATTAATAATAATATTAGGAATAACATTAGGAAAACCACCTCCATGTGCCAGGCACTGTGGTAAGTGCTTTGCAAACTTTACCACATTAAATCTTCATAACACTGAGAGGAAGCTACTATTATTTTCCCCATTTTACAATTAAGGAAACTGAGACAGGAAGAGGGTAAGTGACTTGCCCAAGGCTACACGGCTTATAACTTGTATTATTGACTCCATACTCTGTGTTCTATCTATTGTACCACCAGCTTCCTCTCTAATAATTCCCCGTCCTCATATGGTCTTAAAAAGTATAAAGGCCACATTATCTCACTTGAATGCCACAATCCTTTCAAGTAGGTTATATTATTATGCCCATTTTATGAATGAGGAAACTGAAACTCTGAGACCTTAAGTGATTTTTCCCAAGACCAAATAGTTACTAAACACCAGGAGGAGTTTTAGAATCTAGCTCCTGATTCCAAGTTCATTGCTCTCTGCTAAACCATATTGACTCAACAACATTTCTGACAAGTCATTGTCTAGCCTTTGAAGACTTCCAATGAAAAGGAACCCAACACATCCTACACAAGCCCATTCCACTATTGGATAGCTCTCTTTACTAGCTGGATAGCTAGAGGATAGCTAGCTAGCTAGCTAGCTAGCTAGATAGATAGATAGATAGATAGATAGATAGATAGATAGATAGATGGAGAGAGTGATGATAGATGGATGGGTGGATGGATAGATAGATACATAGATACATAGATGATAGATAATAGATAAGGTAGATGATAGATACAGACACACACACACATAAATTCACACATACAAGATTTATTATTACATATCTATGTGCCATGCACTGTACTGAATATTAGGGCTAAGGTTACAAATACAAGAGAGATAGTTCCTGCCCTCAAGGAGCTTACATTTGAATGGGCAGAGAAGGGGGGAATGATAGCATATATGAGGAGTCAAAAGAAAGGATGAAGGCTGAAAGTCGTCCACAGAAAATACCAGGGCAGCCTGGTCCCAAGCAAGTTAAGAAGGAAGTTCACTGAGAGCCCAGGGTGATTCTAGGAGCAAAGTGAAATGTGTCAGTAACTGTGAAATGAAAATAATGACCAAAGGCCAGATTTTCCCCACTTCAAACCTAAATTTATCTCTTCAGAACTTTTACCCCTTGTTCCTATTTCTTCCCTCTGGAGAACCAAGTAGAACAAATCTAATCCATCTTCCAGGTGACAGCCCTTCAAATATTTTGTGCTCATCATGCTTTATTCCTGAGTCTTCTCCAAGCTAAAAATATGAAAATCCTCCAATTTCTTTTCATATGGTACAATCTTGGGGCCTTTTATCACCCATTATTTTCCTCTGGACACTTTCCAGCTTATCAGCATCAATAATGTTCAATCAGTCAGCCAATCAACAAGCATATATTAAGTGTCTACTCTGTACCAGGCCCTGTGCTTGGTGCTAAACATTCTAAAATAAAAATTAACCAATACCTTCCCTTTTGGGAGCTCATTTTCTCTGTGGAGACAATCTACAAAATAAATGCAAAGTAAATTCAGGGGTTAGAGGGAAGCCCTAGTAGATGACAGATCAATAGGAAGCTGCTCAAGCAGTTCTTTAAAGGAAACTAGAGTTCCTAAAGTGGTAGCAGGTAGGAGGAAGAACATTCCAAGCAAAGGGGAAAGACCATGCAAAGGTACAAAGCTGGGAGATGGCCTGTCATCTGATAAAAAGGCCATTCTTGCCAAAGCAGAGCATGCATGAAGAGAAGAAATAATAAAGCTAGAAAAGTAGACTGGATCCATGTTATGAAAAGGTTTTAAATACCAAGCAAAGGAATTCATATTAAAACCTAGAGGCACTAGTGAGCAACTGAAATTTATTGAGCAGGGAAATGACCTGATCAAAGCTGTGGTGTAGGAAAGTCACTTTACAGGATGCATTAGAGCAGGGAAAGACATGTGCCAAAGGAATAAGGAGGAGTCCTTAAAAGGGTATAAGCAAAAAGTCCCAAACTAGGGGATTGACCGGGAGTGGAGACAAGGGAATGGATGTAGGCATTCTGGTGGAAATATAAATGACAAGAATTGGCCATTGATATTATCATCATCATCATCAATAATAATAATAACAATAGCTAACATTTATATGGTTCTTACTATGTGCCAAGTCCTGTGCTAAGCACTTTGCAATTGATTAAATACATAGGAGAAGGGTAATTGAAGGCTCAAAGATGATACTGAAGTTGTAGACTAGACATCTGGGAATGTGGTACTCGCTTCTACAGTAAGAAGGAAGTTGAGAAGAAGGGTGGCATTGAGGGGGAAGAGGAGTGGTTATTTTCTAATCATTGGAGGGTGGGCAAGGGGCATGGCTGTGGAAACAATCTGCCAGAGAGGACAAGAGGACTTAGAACCAAAAGTACAAGTAACGGGGTTGGCCTTGGCAAGGAGAAAGCTCATCTCTTCATCAGAACCCAAAGCAAAGGAGGAGAGATTACATGATAGAATCAATGATTTACAACTGGAAGAGACCTTAGTGTACATTGAATTCAACACCTTCATTTAACAGATGAGGAAATGGAAACAAATGGAGGTTAAGTAACTTGCCCAAGGTCAAACACTAGTATCTAAGGCTGGTTTTGAACTCAGGTGTTCCTGTCTCCAAGGCCAGTGTTCTATCCATAACACCACCAATGCTAATGGAGTAAGAAATTGGAGAATAGGAATGAGCATAATTTTGAATTGGTTAGCCACAGAGTCAAGATTGGGAAACTAGGTACAAGTGTTGGCCTGGGAGAGCACCCAGAAGTGGAGGGAGTAAAGATCATCATGAGGAAAAAGAATAGGAAAAAGGTCTTTTTTTAGTGTACAGTTATCCCTTCCATATCATAACTTTCCCCTTCACAGTTTCAATATATTGCAGGTCGGCAAAAGAAATTAAATAGGAATTTGGAGGGAGTTTTGCAGAAGATGCAGATGCTGGCAAAGGCCAGTAGATAACACAGAAGAAGCTTAGAAACTCAAAAATGCATAAAATATATGTACAGTATTTTATAATGACAATATATTTAATCTTTTGATACCATAATAATTCAGACTTCTTCTCTGGCACAAAGAAAGGGCCAAAAAGTTTACATGGATTTTCCAGATCATAAGGGTGCTGTGCCCCTAATTCACATGATTTGAAAAGGATAGTAATTCTCAGTGAAGACAGTAATTCTGATAAGGGCCAAGTACATTGGGATGAACCCATACCAGTCCTCCAGTTTAGCTTTGTTTACAAGGCAGGGCTATCATCCACACATTCCTGTTAAATGTTCTGACTTGGAAAACCTGTGAAAATGGTTGTTCATATTTGTTATGGAGAGAACAGGGAGGTAGGAGAAAGAAAAAGGAGGATTTTATTCATTGGAAAAAAAGAAAATTTAGTAAAATGATCATGTTGACTACTATGACAATTAGACAACAGTGTTCTACAGTGGATAATCTAGCGTCATTTCCTGGGATCATCTTCTAGGCCAAACTTAACCAGACACTCACTTACATAATACAGATTAGATGCTGGACTGTCCCAGAGCCAGTTTATACTGTCTATTGAGAGCTGATTGCTAAATTTTCAATGTGAACATTTCCAACTTAGAAATTGGCAAATACTATAAATCAGATCTTGATTTATTGTTTGTTCAGTTGTGTAGGCTTAAGAAAGTGATAGATAAAATATTAATAGTGTACATTAAACTTAAAAGGATGTTGTATATAGTTTTTTCCCAAGAAAACTAGTAATTAAATATTTTCCACCAATGCCATAGAATCATGACTTGTATAATGATGAGGATGAAAGAGAAGGCTACAAGCTAAAGAGGAGAAGGTAAAGGAGGTAAAGGAGGAAAAGGAGGAAGAAGAAGAGGAGGAGGAAGAAGGGGAGGAGGTGAAGGAGGAAGAGGAGAAAGAAGAAAAAAAAGAAGAGGAAGGAAAGTGAGGCACATTAAGTGATTTGCCCATCTAGATTCAGAATTAAGCCTTCCAGTGTCTAAGCCCAGTTATCTGTCTGCATTATCATTACTGACTTATCATGCAATGGATTTAGAGATGGAAAAAATGTTAAAGTCACTAAGTCGTGTCTAAAGTCCTAGAAATAGAAAAAATCCCTTCTCCCTCTTCTCAATACCATCAGATCTCCATAGTAAAGGCTCAGCTGGTTAGAGAACAGGTGTTTACATTAAAATTTTAAAATGGCTGTTGGTGAATATGTCTTGTTGTTGTTGTTTTTTAATTTGGTTGTGAAGAGCCAGGCGCATTAGGAAAAATTCTGCTCTTCTACCATCCTGCAATGGCCAATATTCTTTTTTCTTCTTTCCAACTTCAGCCACAGCACAATGCAAAGAAAATAGCACTTTGCAAAACTACCTTTCAAGTGACATGAAAATGGCAATGAAAATTTAATATCGCTTTGCAATTTTCTATAATAACCACCCACACTTAGGTTGTAAATCAAAATGCTTTCAAGTGGCTGGCTCCGTTACTGTATTAGGAGATTATTTTTATAAATGTATTTGATTTAATTGTGATACCATGTTCCATAATAAAAGGTCTATTAAGAACCTGCTCTTGATGTGCTAAATGGGGACATTCTATTGAATTGGCCTTGGTTCTACAAAACACACCAGCCTGTTTTCCCTTTTAATAAATAACAATATTGCTCAATGGTTATTGGTCAACAATAAGACCCTACATATAGTGGGCCATTTATGCCAAACCTTATTCCCAGAGAAGCTGGAACATATTTTAGAACCTCAGAGTTCTGAAGGGCCCCAGAGACCATGAATAGTATAATCACCCCATACCTGAACAAGGATCGCCAGTGCTCCACACCAGACAAAAGGTCATCTAACATTTTCTTGACAAACTCCAGCAAATGGAAGGCAGTTGCCTCCCCAGGAAACACAACCCAATTTTAAACAGCACTGAATTTTCAGAAAGCTCTTCCTTATATCAAACCTAAGCTATCCTTCTTGCAACTTCCAAATCCTGGTCCTAGTTCTGCCTCCCGGGCCAAATCTACCAAGTCTCATTCTTTTTTATGCTGACCCTTCAAATACTTAAAACAGTTCTGTTTGCCATCACAACCAACTTCCCATTCACCATCACCACTACCCCCAATCTTCTCTTCTTCAAAATAAACCTCAATTCTTTCAATAGATCCCAATATAGTATGAGAAGGAAGGAAGGGAGGGAGGAAGGAAGGAAGGAAGGAGGGAGGGAGGGAGGGAGGGAAGGAAGAAAGGAAGGAAGGAAGGAAGGAAGGAAGGAAGGAAGGAAGGAAGGAAGGAAGGAAGGAAGGAAGGAAGGAAGGAAGGAAGGAAGGAAGGAGGGAGGGAGGGAAGGAAGAAGGGAGGGAGGGAGGGAGGGAGGGAGGGAGGGAAGGAAGGAAGGAAGGAAGGAAGGAAGGAAGGAAGGAAGGAAGGAAGGGAGGGAGGGAAGGAAGGAAGGGAATGGAAGGAAGGAAGAGAATGGAAGATGATGGAAGAAAAAAGAAGAAAAAAGAAAGGGGAAGGGAAGGAAGGGAGGGAGGAAATAAAGGAGGAAGAAAAGCATATAAGTACTTATTTGTGCCAGGCACAGTGCTAGGCACTTTACAAATACTATTTTATTTAATCCTCACAAAAGCTCTGAGAGGTAGATGCTGTTATTTGCATTTCACAAATGAGCAAAATGAGGCAGACAACAATTAAGTGACTTGTCCAGCATCATACAGCTAGTGTCTGAGGCAGAATTTTAATTTAGTACTTCTTTCCAGTCTGTGGAAACTTTGAGAGAATCAGTTGATTTGGTCTAAAGAGTGGTGTGGGAATGGAACATCATCCCTGCCTCCCATCCACTCATGGTGGGCATGTTCCTCTATCACTTTGTGTTTCTCCACTCCTGAACTTGGGCAAATGGGTGTTCTCAGAGGAATAGGTCTCAAGTCTCCCCCTACTCCAATCCATCCTCCATTGAGCCACCAAAGTGATTTTCCTAAACCAGGTCCAACAACGTTACCACCATCCCCCAATCAATAAACTGCAGTAGCTACCTATGCCCTCAGGGATAGATACAAAACCCTCTATTTGGCATTCCAAACTCTTCCTAGAATAGCCCACATGCAGACACCTTAATTCCCAGCTGGACTCTTTTATCCTGTGACACTGGTGTCTTTGCTATTCCAAAAATAAGACACTGTCTTTGCTGCTTTCTCTGACCGACCCCCAAGCCTGGAATGTTGTTCCTTATCATCTCTGCCTCTTGCCTTCCCGGGCTTCCTTCAAGTTCCCACTAAAATCCCACTTTCTACAGGAAGTGTTCACCAAATCCTCCTAAGTCTAGATTCTTACCTCTGTTCTTTCCTATTTATCCTGTCTATAGCTTGCTTATACACATACATTTGCTTGTTTTCTCCCCCATTAGATTGTAAGCCCCTTGAGAGCAAACTTGTCTCTTTTGCCTTTTTGTGTATCCCTAGCACTTAACCCAATACCTGGTACACAGATAGTGTTAAATAAATGCTTATTGACTGACTTTCTCACTAATCAAAGTGTCCATTACTATTGGATCTAGCTTAATAATATATGCTCTTCAAGAATAGGAATTGTTTGATTTTGTATCTCCAGTTCCTATTGCAGTGCTTGGCATATTATAGGTCACAGGATCATAGATATAGATCAGAAAGGTACCTTAGATGTTATCCAGTGCAACACACTAAGTTTACAGATAAAGAAGCTGAGGTCCAGATTGGGGAGTGACTTGGCCCACAATTACACAGGAGTAGGTGGAAGAGGTAGTATTTCTGATGCCAAACCCACTGGTCTTTGTGGCATGTCATGATGCCCCCAGCTTAGTAAACATCAGTTGAGTTATATTGAATTAACTTTAGATATGCCACCCAGAGTCAACACCTGGCAAGCAAGACTCTGTAGATTCAATTCTTCTTCCCTACCTTCCTCCCACCATGACCATCATCTCTTCTTTCCTTTGGGAAACAAGTATCTCTACCTAATTCTACATTTAATCAGAATAACATGTTTTCATATTGTGCTATAGGTAGGATCTATTTCCCTCCCTTATCAGGTTAACTCTGAATTTTAAAAGATGAAACCTGATCATGGAGGGTGCCAGTGTAGGTAAAACAGCTTCCCAGCAGAGCAGAGCATTTGGCCAATGGGTCTCTTACAGAGTACCAACTGCTGCCTAGAGGTCCCTAAAGGAATGTGTGGATGAAATATTGTTTGGAATGCGTTACTAGACATTTTGTTAAGTGTTTCCACTTGAAATATTTTTAAAGAGCTTCATGCTCTCACTGTCTTCCACCTGGAGAGTTCCCCATCCAATATTATGCAAACATTACTAATCCCCAGAAGCCCTCTTAAAAGTTGGTTCCTTGAGAAGTCTTCTCTGACCACTCCAGTCCATGGTGAGAATGACAAGTGACGCTACTAGAACACTTTTAGATTTGAAAATATTTTTCAAATATTATCTCATCTTTTTATTAATATCTTTTATTCTTACAGTACCTTGATTGCTACTACTTTCCCCCCCACTGCTATATGATGTCTGCTGTCATAAAGAATAGGAAAGTCTATAATCCCTCTAGATATCAGTGGCTCTGGGCTGGGTCCTCTTTACCTCCCTGCTAGTTATAGCTCTCCATGGTTTGCCCATCAACCATCTTTATATCACAAATGCAGAGATGTGCTGGAGTCAAATTCTCAGTATGAGTATGTATACTTCTCCTATAAATCAGGGTTTGTTTTATCATGTTGGTGATTTTTAGAGGAGAAAGTGAAAAAGAAAGTGCCAACAACACAGATTAAATTTAGATGAGAAGAACGAACATTTAGGAGTATGTACCTGCCCCAGTGTAGCAAGAACAGCATCAAGCACTTAGGATGTGCAGAAAGTTGGCCTACTTGTAAGAATTAGGATTGGTGGAATTAGAGCTAGAACGAACCTCAGAGATCTTAACCTTCATTCTCTAGGTGAGATAATATGAACCCAGAAGGAAGAAAATTACTTGTCCAAGATCATCCCAGCAACACAATCCAAGATTCAAGCCCACATCTTTTCATTCCAATTCCAATTCAGCCTTCCAATAACGTGTCCTTGGACTTTTCAGATTTTTTCCCTATACTTATAAATTTATGTCGAATAGAGGAATCATTTAATTAACAGAGGAAAACACTGCCTGTCGGGAAGAAAAAAAAAGAAGGGATTAGAAGGGATGGGTTGAATATCCCAGGCAGATCACCATCTATCATAGTGAGAGGAATTTGGACCACAGAAAAAGCCTTCTCCATTCTGGCCATAACCATCACTAGTAGCCAAGGAGTGGCCACAGTTTATTTGGTGCTAACAGCAAGTACTGTACTGCTTCAGTATCTTACGAAACAACTGAATTTAGTATCTGGAGGATAACAGACTGGACCTAGATTCAAAAAGACTTGAGTTCAAATATGACCTTAGGTACTTACTAGCTGCATATCCTTGGACAAATCACTCACCAGCTGTCTGCCACCTGCCTCACAAGTTTGTTGTGAGGATAAAGTGAAATACTATGTATAAAACATTTCTTAAATTTTAAAGTGCAACATGCCTGACTCTTCATGGCCACAATTGGAGTATTTCTTGGCCCTATCTGGAGTTTTCTTAGCAGAGACACTGAACTGGTTTGCCATTTCCTTCTCCAGCTCATTTTACAGATGAGGAAACTGAGGCAAACAGGGTGAAGTAACTTGCCCGGAGTCACACCATTAGTGTCTGAGATTGGATTGGAACTCACGTCTTTCTGACTCAAGGCACAACATTCTATCCACTGTGCTACTTAGCTGCCCCATAAATGCTAGCTATTGCTATCATTATTGTATTATTATTATTGCTATTATTATAAAATAAGAAGCTATCAGGTAGAATGATTTCCCAAGAAGTTGCCAATTAAGTGAGCTCCTTTCTGCCCTATTAATATTATGCTTTCTATCAACTCTAGGGAGGTCCAATAGCTTCCCCAGATATTTTCTCTGTGGTAGCCATTGTCCTAGGGTCCCTGTCTCTCTTGCAAGGTATAATGGTCTCCAAAGGGTCTTTGAATCTAGATTCTTTTCCCCCCATCAATTGACTTTGCCTGAAAAAGTTGACTTGAGAGTGTCTCATGCTTCTTGCCCTGGATTCATTTTTATAGGCTTGTCCCAGGGACCAAAATGTCTAGTTCCTGTTCTACCTCACTCTCCATGGGAGTAGAATCATGAAATTGATGATGACAGAGATTCTCTAAAGCCATTGACAAGGCTTTTCACATATCCTTGAATCATATAAGTGTGTGTATGTGTGTGTGTGTGAGAGTATATGTTCATCATGTGACCAAACATGATGAAAAATTCAAGGAATATGCTCAGTCCTCAGATGTTCATCTAAATCACGGACTGAGTAGCTGTGAATAATGTCTGTCTGTTAATCAGGAAAGTTTCACAGATGCCCTACCAAAGGCAGAAAGCCACTGGGTCTTTTCATACTGAAAATATAAGCTCATTAGGGAGAAAATGCATCAGGACACAGGAGCAATGATTGCCTACTGTACCAGGGAGGGCCAACATCTTGAAAAATGAAAGCACAAGGCACCAGATGTTGATTCCAGTTTCGTTTATCACAAAGCAGGAGAGCAGATGTTAATAGTAGAGCATTATGTAATACTACAAAGTACAAACAAGAAGTGTTAGTGAAATAATTGCATGGCTTTGGATGTTTTTCTCAGAGCTATTGCTAGACATTTTGGTGCTTGGAGACTGTGTCTTCAAGGGCTTAGGTGGAGGCTGTACTTATGAGTTGATCAAGGTGGCAGGTTTAGGGGAGATGTGACCACTTGGGGTGAACAAAATGGCATAACAGTGCCATTGAACACCTGCCCGTTTTAACTAAATAGTCATGTAATTGAAGAAGCAGAATGGTGTAATGATGATAATTAATAATAATAATTGATAATAATATCTAGCTTTTATATAATGCTTTCAAGTCTGAACAATGCTTTATAAATATTAGCTTTTGAGTTTTTCAACAAACCTGGGAGGTAGGTACTATTACTAACTCCATTTTATAGATTAGGAAACTGAGATTGAAAGAGGGCAAATGACTTGACCAGAGTCACATGGCTGGTAAGTTCTAAGGCAGGATTTCCCACAAGTTTTCCTGACTACAGCTCCAGAGTTCTACCCCGCTGTGCAATCTGTCTCCCCAGTGGATAGAGAACCAGCCTCAGAGTCGGGATTATCTAGGTTGAGGTCTTGCCCCTGCCTGGGCAAGTCACAACCTCTCTGTGCTCTAAGCACCTCTAAGTTTCAGAGAAGATACTTACCTGCACTCCTAGAGGGAACTTCTGTATTCTGATGAAATCACAGATCAAGCTGAAAGCAGCTTTTATGAACATTTACCCCTACCAAGTTGGGGACAGGGAATGAATGAGTCACTCTCTCTGTTGCAGTGGTGTTCTATCCACTGTTATGTTAGGTATTTTTTCCTCACTGGGCTTGGCAGTCAACAAAATCTGGAATGGAATCTGGCTCCCTGACCTCTAGCAGATCTCTGCCCCCATATTTCAAAGTTCACAAGGTCCCAGCCTAGAATGGTGCACCTTCTCCTAAGAACAGGACAAAACAAACACAAAGAGGCAAAGAAGAGGGGACTGTATTCACAAGCCATACATCAGACCATGTAGGGAGTGTCTGAGTCCTCCCTGTAACCAGAAACTTACAGTGTGTCTTCCTCCTCAAACCAACCAAGCAGGAAAAAGCAGACACAGTGGGGACAGATTCAACAGCCATACCGTGTGAGAAGAGGCTGCTGGAGCTACCTAGTTCTTCATGCCTAGAGGCTTACAGCAACCCTTTCCTCCTGAAACATGGGAAAGTGGTAAAGACAAAGGTTCTGTCGGGCTGCATTCTGGCTTTTGACTGAATCCCCAGTTCCAGATCAATGTCCTATTTCTTCTCCACATGGTTATTAGGCTAGAAATAGGACAATTGCAGATGTTCTGAAGTCTATGTGGGGGATGGCATCAGCCCCAAAGCATTGCATGTGCTAATAAGTTCTGGGCTTGGCCAATTTCCATTGCTAAAGGGAAGAGAGTATTTTATTTAAAATGAATGTGAATGAGTACTACAATATTTGTAAGTTTTTCATCTCTGCCACTACCGCCACCACTATCATCATCAAATTACTATAAGTGGCATTCATAAAGCAATTTAAAGGTTACAAAGTGATCTATGTGTTTAATTTACCACACACAACCACTTGGTGAGAGTGATATTGTGTATCATCATCTCCATTGGAGAGATGAGAAAACTGAGACATAGAGATAGTCATCTATCCATTTACACAACAAACATTTATTAAGCCCTTCCTCTTTACCAGACCTGGCAGGGGTGTTGATGGAGGGGGGAGAGGGAAACTAAAACTAAAACAACCCTATTTCCGAAGGCAACTTACAATGTGGTGGTGGTGAGGGCTCAGGGGTAGAGGATCACATGTATACAAACACATACAACCAAATGTGCTCAAACATACCAATGAATCTATGACCTCATCAATACAGATGTTTTCTCTTGACACAAATCGTACTCCATCCATGCCTGCCTAACGTGGGTGACTCTTGTCCAGGTCCTTCCATAAGTTCACCATAGGGCACCCACTTGTACTGGGAGCCTTTCTTGTCTTCTCTTGACACTGCAGAGGTCCCAGAGTACACAGGATATCCATTGGTTGGCTTTTGTTCTCCCCATGTGAGCAGCCCATCATATTCATACACTTCTCTGAGGACACCATTTAGTTTGGTTCTCCTTTTAGTTGTTTGTATATTATATGCTACAACAGGTGTACCCCACCATGAACCTCTTCCTTGCCCTCTGAGGAAAACTCATTTTAATTATGTGGAAATGGTAGTTTTCCATGTCTCACAGTTGTAAAAACAGATGGACCTTTTATTCTAGGAGGTGTTTGAGGTCATAAAAGGAGTTATGCAATTTCCCAAAAATAATTTAACCTTCTCGCTGTCTCCTGCTTAATACTGGGCCTAATTTATTGTCCATTCATTCTGTCAGTCCAAGATGTAAATGCTGATACTCTAACGTTTATCCCTCTAACTATATGTCATAAGATACATAATAGGTATTCCTTATCCTCTTGTTTTGTATTTTTGTTTGTTTCTACATTTTCATAAAATGTCTAGATCAATCTTTTTTGAGGGGCTATTGATGTTATTGATATGGAAATCATTTCTAAGTCAGCTCCCTATGAATAGTAAAACTATTACCTTGTTAGAGAAAACAAAAATTGGTGCAAAAATAGAAGAAAGACTCAAAATGAGAGGGAAAGTGTGTGCAATTATAATTATTCCATCCTGAGCTCTTCAAAAAAGGTACTTATGGGGGGCAGCTAGGTGGCACAGTAGATAAAGCACTGGCTCTGGATGCAGGAGAACCTGAGTTCAAATCCAGCCTCAGACACTTAACACTTATTAGCTGTGTGACCCTGGGCAAGTCACTTAACCCTCATTGCCCTGCGAAAAATAAAAATAAAAAAATAAAAAAAGTAATGATGAAAATGGAGTATAGTTGGTCAAAAGAAGAGAAATAGAGATTACTATATTATATGGATGTTTAACTAAACAATTACTATAATAAGACCAAAAGAGTTTTTCAAGTACCTTATTAAACAAAAAAGTACTTGCTCGTCAAATAGAGTAATATGGCAGCCAAGGGTAACACAGGTTTATAATATAAATGGGCTTGTAAAAATTTCTTAGAGAATGGGAGAATACATGGAACAGTGAAATAGTGGAGGATCATGACAGTTTAAAGAAACCTTGGAAAGGGACTCAGCTCAGCAAAGTTATCCCAAGGGCATTTAAGGATTAAAAACAAAGGGTAATAAGTAGGAAAAAATGGAAAAGATCTGAAACTATTTTATAACGAATTGATTTTACTCTGAAGGCCAATAGACCACCATACTTGGATTCTAACATAGAACTTCTGTATGTATTTGTAGAGAAGGCAGAAATGAACCTGAAAAGAGCAAAAATGGAGAAAAAAGTATGAGACCAGCACATACAAAGTAAATACAAAGAAATTTCAAGGAGGTGAGGAAGACAGTAACAACTAGAAGAAATGGGGAAGAGATAAATGATGGATTTTTTTTGGAAGTGACATTAGCTGATCCTTAAGATGGGATAGGGATTTCAAGAGATGAAAGTGAGGACCAGGAGGACTTTTGGCATGGAGAACTGAGTAAGCACAGACCTGAAGACGAGATAGAATGGCCTTTACTCGAATATCAAGGAAGTCATTTTGGCTTCAACAGAGTACAGATGAAGGGAAGTTATTTGAAAGCAGTTTGGAAAAATAGGTTGGAGAAAATTATAAATTGCCTTCAATACCAAGCAGAGAAGTTTACATAATATCAAATAGAAGTGGATAGGTAGTATGGTGGATAGAATGTTGGACCTGGATTCACGAAGATGAGATCAAATCTGGCCTCTCATACTTCCTTTCTGCATGACCCTGGGAAAGCCATTTAACTTCTATTTGCCTCAGTCTCTTCATCTGAGGGGTTAATAATAGCACTTACCTCACAGGGATGTTGTGAGAATCAAATCAGATGATAATTGTAAAGCACTTAGCACAGTTCCTGGTACATGGTAAGCACTGTATATATGTTGACTTATTATTATTATTATTATTATTAAACAGAGAAATGCTTTGCCTGTGGTCACACAGCTAGTAAGTGATGGAGACTGGATTCAAAGCCCAGTTTTCTGATTCTAAATTTAGATCTGTTTCCACCATACCACACTGACAATGTAGAAGGGGCTTAAAATAAAGGGATATTGCAATTGTCAATTTATGTGTCAATAACACCTCCATGTCCACAATTTTCCAATTCTGTCTTCATATCACACTTAGAGATTTGGATTGATCTATATGCCCATTTAGTATGGGTTTGCCCTTGAACATCATCAGAGGAAAATCCCTCCCTGCCCTCTTATACTCTATAATGCTATAATACACTATATATATATATATGTATATATATATATATATATATATATTATGCTATAATGCCTTTCCATAGGCCTTCTGAATATGATCTTCCCACACTCATGGGGTCTTCCTCTAAGTCTTTCAATATTCCTTGGATATTAATGATAAAACTTGGGCTATAAACTGGCTATGCCTCCTTCTTACTATATAACCAGTTCTTGCCCTTTGCCAGTCAGGTGTGGCCTTAATGAGATTTTCTATGCCATTTCACAGGCCCTAGTCATCATTCCACCATTCTGTAGCCCTAATATACCCTCTATAAGTCTTCCCACTATGTTCTGAAATTGTGATTCTCCTGAGATAGTTGTGCTAGTACTCAAAACTATACAGCCAGTCTAGAAGAATAGTGGTGTCCCAATGATGGGATTTGGCATCAGGAAACAGCTTGGGATCATCAAAATCCCTTCCCAATATCCCAAGCACCATCCAGCTTGCTTACTTTTTCCCTTTCAATATGGGGCCCAGCTCATTGACCATCTGCTATGTCTGACCCAAGAAACCCATAAAAATGTAAAATGGTAACATAAAAAGTACCCAAAAAACTGGGACCAGTTAAGATGGCTGTTTAAGATGTTTGCCAACTAGAATATCTCAACAGCTTGACTCTTGCTTTCTACTGAGTTTGATGAACCATATTTAGGCATGAAAATGTCTAAAATTTCATTTGGGTATGTCCATGCAAAAGGCAAGACGTAGATGTATTAAAGAGATCATTTGAAAGGAATTACTGTGGAACTAACAAAGACAATGAAAAAATTACCAAAGAATAAATGTAGGAATCTACATATACATGTTTATACATACAAACATTCTGGGCCCCCAATTCTTCCCCTTTTCTACTTGAAAATACCAAGATTCTATTCCATAAAAAAACTGTCTACAATATATTACATAGTATGTATATAAAAGATGATAAACCATCAGAAAATAGAAACAGCCTTGAAAATAAAATTTCAGCTAAAGGTTTGGATATTGTTGCCATGAGGGCCTTTTTAATATTTCCGCTGTTAGTTTCCATTCCCGCATTGCTCTCTGGCAGACTTCTAATTATTTCTATCTCTCAACTCTGCCAAGTTTTCTGTCATTAACAACGAGGACCAGAGGCTCACAGGAGGATTTTGAGCTAAAAGGAACTTAGGGTTCATCAACTCCAACCCTATCCCCCATTTTACAGACAAGGAAACTGAGACCCAGTCAAGCTAAGCAACTTGCCCAGGATCACACAGTAATTTCTAAGACATAATCTGAGCCTAGGTCTTCCTGACTCCAATTGCTCTTCCGAATCTGCACACCTGAGATGATCTTCCTCACAAATAAGAAAGCAGGGCAGCTAGGTGGCGCAGCGGATAAAGCACCGGTCCTGGATTCAGGAAGACCTGAGTTCAAATTCGGCGTCAGACACTTGACACTTACTAGCTGTGTGACCCTGGGCAAGTCACTTAACCCTCATTGCCTTGAAAAAAAATGAAAAAAAATAAGAAAGAAAGGAGAGCCTCTGTTATATATAACATGGCTTAATTTCATTATCTTTCATCAAACTTCTTCATGAATGAATGCATGAATGATACAGCATTTGAGAGCTTATAGTACAATGGGATGAATAGCAAACCCCAAACATCCCTTACTCCCAAGAGGCTCATACTCAAATGGAGACAGGAAACATGTGTAAGACAATTCATCTCTGTCCTAAGTGTTCACTGGTGAGAGGGATGGCAAGGCCCAGAGGTACTTGGAGTGCATTAGCAAAATAGACGGCAGCCAGCACCCTGGGATGTGGAGAGTGTAGTTTCAGGGTGGATGGTAAGTCCTGGAGGACTTTAAAAGGTAGTATCAGGGATGATGGTAAAGTCTTATGATCCTCCAACTACATAGAATTACTATTTTCAGTCATGTCGGACTCTTTGTGACCCCCATCCAAGGTTTTCTTGGCTTAGAAACTGGAGTAGTTTGCTACTTCCTTCTCCAGATCATTTTACAAATGAGGAAACTGAGGCAAATAGACTGAAATGACTTGCCCAGAGTCACACAGCTTGTAAGTGACCAAGGCCAGATTTAGGCTCAGCAATCTATACACCACACTATCTAGCTCCCCAAAATGCAAACATGCCCGAAGTTCATCTAGATGTAATGGGCAAAGTGAGGCCCATGACCATCTCATTCACCAATCCCAACCTCAGTCAGTCAAAAAGCATTTATTCAATGTCTACTACAAGCCAGGAACTATGCAATGCACTGGGAATACAAAGAAAGGCAAAAGACAATGCCTCCTTGCAAGGAACTCACAGTCTAACAGAGAAGACAACATGCAAATAACTATGTAAAAACAAGCTATAGGGGCAGCTAGGTGGCGCAGTGGATAGAGCACTGGCCCTGGATTCAGGAGTTCCTGACTTCAAATCCGGCCTCAGACACTTGACACTTACTAGCTGTGTGACCTTGGGCAAGTCACTTAAGCCCCATTGCCCCACAAAAAAAAAAAAAAAAACCAAGCTATATACAGGACAAATAAAATGTCACAAACAGACAGAAGGCATTAGGGAAAGCTGCTTGCAGAAGGTTGGGTTTAACTAGGACTTGAAAAAGCCAGGAAACTAAGAGGCGAAGATGGGGAGGAAGAGAGATCCAGGCATGAAGGACAGCCAGTGAAAAAGTTGAAGTGTGCTGATGGAGTACAGTGTGTGAGGATCAGCAAGGAGGCAGGTGTCACTGAATCACAAAGTCCCCTGGGTTAGGGAACAAAGCATCAGAAGCCTGGAAAGGCCAGAGGACGACGGGTTGTGAAGGACTTGGAAGGCCAAAGGATTTCCTATTTGACCCTGAAGGTGACAGTGCTGCTGTAATGCCTGCTCCATCCGCTGAGCTTTGTGAAATGCTATGCTTTTCTGGGGAAGAAGGGGTCATGTTGGGAGGGGGAAAGAGTTATTTTATTCTGACTCTAAATACATGGTGATCAACTGGATTATGTCACCACCATCTCCTTAAATGAAACATACAAATTCAAACCAAGATGTCTGGGTAATGCTTTCCACATGCTAATTAGGAGAGGATCCTTCTAATATACAGTTTATCCAACTAAACCAGATTAGTGTTTGCACAATGACTCACATACCCCTAATCTCAGGAAACATGCCCCACCATTAGAAGCTCTATTTCACAGAAGATAGAAAAGATAGAGATTATGGAGAGTAATACATCTCTTGCTTATTACTGATGCAAATTTAATTATCATTATTCCAATTTTGTGTTCATATCAAACATTTGAAACCAATAAAGGCCCTTGATGCAAATTTAATTGGTCTCTTCATTCCTTGATCAAGTCAACCATTTGGAAAGAGACTAGCTTCTTTAATTTGGCACCAAAAACAAAACCTTAAATCAATGTACTCAGACAAAGAAAGTCCAGGTCAGCTGTCTCCTTTCTGTATTGATTGGTCAGTTGGGTCATGGGGGTGACCGGCTTTGGAACACCTGACAACGTAAGGAGGAATCTATAATCAAGGAGAAAAGGTAGCCTGGACATGAAGCATAATAAAACATTGCTAGTTTCCCTCATATAAATTACTGGTGTCTAATCGACTCATGAAGAAATCACTTCCCTGCTAGAAAGTAAACTAACCACTTATGTATAATGTTATATATTGTCATTAATGAATCAATCTATAAACATTTATTAAGTGCCTACTACATGCCAGCCACTGTGCTCAGTACTAGAGATACCAAAGAGGTAAAACACAGTCCCGGCTCTCAAGGAGCTTACAATCTAATGGGAGAGACAACATACAAACAAACATATACAAAGCAAGCTCTCAGCATACACCCGAACTAAGTAATCAAGGAAAAATGGTGGAATTCACAGGAATTAGGAAAGGCTTCCTCTAGGAGGGGCAATTTTAGCTGAGATTTCAAGGAAGCCCGAGAGGTTAGAGGGTGGAGTGGAAAAGGGAGTGGCATGGGAGATGGCCAGAGAGGATCCCCAGAGTGGAGGGATGGAGGGTCAGGTTCACCCACCAGCCAGGAAGCCAGTATCACTGGATCACAAGGTATATGATTGGGAGGGAGGCATAAGAAGGCTGAAAAGGTAAGAGGGGGCAGGTCATGCAGGGCTTTAATTGCCAAACAGAATTTTGTATTTGCTCCTGGTACATTATTGTATAATAATAGCGAACATTCGTTGATCATAAACTCTTCATTCTCTTCCTGGCCTTATTCTTGCCTGGACTTCAAACCCTGCCTCCTAAACCACCCGGCAACTCCTCATCCCAGAATAGTCTACCTCTCCCTTCTGCCTGCTCATCCTAGAGCATCCCTCTGCAAGGCCTGTGCCCTTTGTCCCATGGGCGAGCTCCCTTTAGAACCTCCATTTTATGGAAGCGCCCAGACCAACCTGCCCTCATTCTCTTCCCAGCTCTGTCCCTGGCTTTCCAGATTCCACTGGGCCTTCATCCCCTGCCCTGCCTCTTAGCTCCCTTTTATGTGCTTTATCTCCCCACCCCAAAACTTTAAGGTCCTTGTGGGCAAGGGCTGTCTTTTTTCTTGCTTGTTTTTGTATTGCAAGCATTTAACACAATTCCAGACACATAGTAAATACTTGGTAAACTCTTGCTTCCTTCTTTCTTTCTTTTCTTCTTTCTTTCTCTTCTCCCTTCTTTCTTTCCTGCCTTCCTGTCCCCAGAACCTAGCACAGCATCTGATACATAGAAGATGCTTATTCAGGGTACTTTGGCTGATCTGAAATAGCTCTTACATGATGACTTCTGTGCCCTTGAGTCTTCATTTCTTCATCTATAAAATGGGGGAGGGTGATAATAATCACAATTCCTTCACAGGGTTGCTGTGAGACTAACAGTAACTAGCATCTATTAAGGGTGAAATGTTCCTTGTTCTGTGAACCTGCAAGATTCTGTATTTGGAGATAATTGTGATGTTCCTGGTACACTGTGTGTATGTAGGCTAATCAGTGTACAGTTCCCTTTTTCAGAGGAATAGAAAAGGATGCTATGAACTGGAAGTGCCAGGCTGTCCAGGAGCTGAGGAGAAAGTATGATTAGAGTTCCATCAGAAGAGTTCAGTGCCTTTCTTTCAGCTGAGCCCCTGCAGAGGGATCATTAGGAGCTGGAGTCAAGTTACCAAGTTACCTTTTATTTAATGATAAATAAAGATCAAGGTAAGATAGAAAAATGGATGTAGGAAATGAGGGCAAAAATGCAAGAGATGAGAACCAACATGTTGAGTAGAAATCAGGAAAGGAAGAGGGTTAATTTCTAATCAGAAACCAGGAATGCCAGAAGCCAAAGTTAGCAAGATCAGAGGATGGACAACCAAGACAGATGGCCAATGTTATGACAAGAGGTTCTGAGGCTGTTAGCGCCCGGCTGCTGCTAATCCATTGGACCTAGGGTCAAAGGTTAGTTCCTATATTCTCAGACCATCTACATGCACACAGAGGCTCCCGAAGATTTAATACACAGAATGGTAGGTATAGCAGGAAGAGTACCAGATCTGGAGTCATAGGCCCTGGGTTCAGATCCCAAGCTCTGACACTTAACTACCTGAAGTTACTCTCTGGGTCTCCCCGAGTTCTCTAATCTGTAAAATGATGGGATTGAATTTACTGGCCTCTGAGGCCCCTTGTACCTGAATATCTCTGATAGAATCCCATAAAACCTTGAGTAAGCTACCAACCTCCATGGGCCTGAGTTTCTTCATCTCTAAGTTGAGGAGATAGAACCATGTATCCTCTGAGGTCCCTTCAAGCTCTGTGTCTCTGACCCTGTGAGCTCCATTAAGAATCATAATCAGTGGGAGAGCTCCCAATGAGGGAATCCCCTACCCCAGGCAGATCACGACCCATATGTACTGAGTAAATGAAATGTAGAGGGATATGGAGTTACACAGAAGTGGGATGACTTACCCAGGGTCATCCAATTAGAAAATGCCAGGGGAAGGATTTGAACCCAGGGCTTCCTCCCTTCAGCTACCCACGATGTGATGTTGCTTTGCTAATGCAGGAGTTCTTGTCCCAGGGTCTGTGAACTTTTTAATATATTTTCAAACTGTATTTCAATATAATTGATTTCTCTTATATTCCTATGTATTTTATTTTATACATTTAAAAACATTATTCTCATGAGTGTCCTGATAGGCTTTGCCAGATTGCCAAAAGCATCTGTGATGCATAGAAAAAGGTTAAGACCTCTGATCTAAAAGATATGTGATGTCATTGATGCCAGTATTACCCCTAACAATGTAGATTACAATTCATCCATGATGGCCCAACCTAGGTGACCTCCTAAAAGTTTTCCACTAGGAGTCTCCTAACTCTAACCCAATCTTATGGGTGACTTCCTCACCCCTTGAACTTTCAATGAAAGTTGTTAAATAAGATTACTAAATAAGCTCCAAAATTCCCTCCTAATCACACGTTCTTCTCATGCTTTCATCACACCCCTTGTATGAGTAAAGAGATCCAGGGTGATGGTCTAGGATTTTGCCCTGGCAGAGATCAGAGAGTATGAGACAGACTGTCTCTCTGGATCACATTCAGACTCCCTGTTTCTAGCCTTTGTAAAGAGGTGATCATAACTCTGTCATTTTGCAGATGTGAAGATGTGGGTCCAGTGAGACTAGGTTCCATGGCCATGGTCCTCACACCTCTGAATAGCAGAGCCAGGATACCCACACAGGCTGACAGCAAAGCCAGCTCTTCCCTCTAGACCATTATTCATATTGGCAACTCATTTTATTGTGAAAATATATACTCAACAATTTTAATTTGTGCATAATAGAAGAAAAAAGTTTAAGAGATGCTTGTCTGTTCCATCAATTTTTTTCAACTTCATGACTTTTACCTTTCTTGCTTTGCTAATAATTTAGTGTCTTTGGCATTTAATGAAATAGATTCAATTAATTCTCTCCATTAAGCTGTGTGTAGTTTGACTCATTTAAATAGAGAGACTGTTCAGATAGAAGTATTGTGTATTTATCCTTGGATGTGCACTCAGAGTTGGTCACCTGGTTTCCAGTTATACATCTCTGCTGGGGTAGACCTGGTATGATAAAGTGCTGTCTGACTCGTCAAATGCCAACAGAATGATGAAGTTTGGGATGCTTGATGCTTAACTGGACAAAGCCTTGACTAATGTACTTCCAGGCTCAATTGGCCACCAATAAGTATAGAAGGAGTCCATATTCTCTCTCTGGGCTTTCTATCTCTTGGCAGTCCACATGGGAAAAAAATAAGCAGCATATAGAGTTGGGCTCTGTTGTGAAATTGAAAAGAATATGTGGCTTGTGCTTTTCAAATGGCTCATCTGCTCCCTGAGAGTGTTTCTCTGAGGACATAAATCATAGAGTCTGCTATTTTATTCTATCTGGGGGAAAACAAGATCATTTGTCTAAACCTCTTCTTGGAAAGTAGATATTGCAGGATCGGTGCCAAGACATTTGGCTGAAAAGCAAAAAGGCCATCATCATCAATACCAAATGGCGAGGGCTTTCTTTGTGGTCCAATGGCATCAGAGTCTAAGGGGGGAGGGGAAGGAGCAGGAGAGGCCACCATTGAGCTGGCTGGGTCACACTAGGTGGAAATGGAACAGAAAAGAAATCATCTCAGGTTACTAAGGTGAGTGTTACAACAGGACATAGCTTCTGCCACCAGAGTGGATTTAGAATCAAATGAGGTCATGGGAGAGGTGACAGGGGGACATGGCAGAGGAGAAAAAGGAATAAGGTACACCCAGCTACTGTTATCAGTGTAGGCATTGTCCATAATAGGAAGGGGTCCAAGACTGGTCAGTTGTTCTTAGCATATCAGAGGATGGTGTTGTGAAGGCAGAGAGTGAACACACACTGGGAAGTACCCAGTTCATTGTAAAACTCTATTGAATCACGATCTCAGAGCTCAAAGAAACTACAGAGACCATGTAGTCCAACCTGTGCATCATTTGGTATGCTTGAAAAGAGGTAAAAAGGTAGGACTATCTTTCCATCTACATACTTTCCCTCTCATGTGGCCCCTATAAGAAACTCAAAGGGACTTACACACACACACACACACACATTTTCTTAAAATGATAAATGTAGATTAACTAGACCCTATGTTTCTATAAAATGAGAGCAATTACACCTGCAAACCTACATTACAGTGGCTGTAAGACTTAAAGTAGATAACATATATAAAGCACTTTGCAACATTAAAAAGCTAAAAAAAAGCCAACCATTTTATTTACTACTACTACTACTTTTGGAAATTCATGGCCTACACCATCAGAAAGTCCTCTAAAACAATTGTGTATGCAATCAGTCCCTTAATATATATTATCATTTGGATTCAATAATTTTCATAAGTTCTACAGGGATAAACAGTATCACACAATCATACATTTAGAGAGTGAAGGGCCTTTAGAAATCATCTAATCTAGGGGGCAGGTAGGTGATGCAGTGGATAAAGCATCAGTCCTGGTTTCAGGAGGACCTGAGTTCAAATCTGACCTCAGACACTTGACACTTACTAGCTGTGTGACCCTGGGCAAGTCACTTAACCCTCATTGCCCCACCAAAAAAAAAAAGTCATCTAATCTAAGTTGCACATTTTGCAGATAAGAAATTGGAGGCAATTAAGAGTGCTGACAGGTGGTGTTTCATAGATACTATTGAGTTTAATTGCTGCCATTTCTGGAATGCTAGAAGGTGTACAAAGTACTTTCTTCACAATTCTGGGACATAGAGTGTGCAAGTATTATCATTGCTCTTTTATAAACAGAGTATCTGGGAATTGTTTGAGGCCCAGAGAGGTGAACTGATCACACAGCTAAGTGTTCTGATGGGATTAGAATCCAAGTGTTCTTCCTGGAGAAAATGAAGTCTATTTGCCCAGAGTCACACAGCAACTAGGTAAGGGAATCACAAGTCAAAGCTGAGTCTTTTTACTTCCTGTGGTTCCACTATTATATGTTGCTTCCCAAGTGGTTTGACTTGATTAGACTGAGTTTGATGCTAAGGCCTCAGGAAAGAAAAAAACAAACAAAATACTCCCTTTGCAATAGAGACTATCATTCGATGATGGATTTAGCATCTGCTGCCATCTCCCAGTCCAACCAGTTGTGGGAAACTTCAGAGCCAAGAAGAAACATCTCAATGAATGTCTTCAGGAGGACAAGTCAGTTTCCTTGTCAATTTGCCCTCCATCAAAATGGAAGGAGAGAGTCAGCTTTGAGGTCATTCACACATTCATCCCCAAGTTGTTAACAAGATCACCCTCATGAAATTGATTTGTGTAGCCTTTTCTGTAGTTTGCTTTATGTTAGATGAGCAAGTTATGTTTGCCCTGCAAAAGACAAAAGAGGTGCTGGAGGGAGGATACAATAGGGGGAAATACCGGAGATGAAGTCAAGTCATTTGGATCCATCCAGATTGTGTCACTTACTCTATGGGCAAAGTTATGTGCCATCTCTAGGCCTTAGTTTCTTCACCTCTGATGTGCAGTCATTGTAAAAGATGACCTCAAAGGTCCTTCCCAGCGCCAAATCTATGATTATAAGATTTTTGTTTTGTCTGCGTATTCCCAGAATCCATCAAAGTACCTGAAGTATAATAGATGCTTCCTAAATTAGTGTTAAAATGACTTTTAGGCTACTTCTCAGCTCTTTCTTAAGTAAAGAAATTAAATATTCCTTCAGGGCTTGGGGTTCTCAGCAGAAAATTTGGTTTCTCTTTTTTTTGTTTGTTTTGTGGGGCAATGGGGGTTAAGTGACTTGCCCAGGGTCACACTAGTAAGTGTCACGCTAGTAATTGTCAAGTGTCTGAGGCTGGATTCGAACTCAGGTCCTCCTGAATCCAGGGCCGGTGCTTTATCCACCTAGCTGCCCCAATTTGTTTTCTCTTAATATTGCTCTGACAAAGCTTCTCTGTGAAGCATTTCAGTCACAAGAGGATTTGTCCATCCATCTTACTTAAATATATAAGAAAGCTCAGTTTTGTCAAGATGGGTGTCCCCTCCAGCAATGCAAATCATACCTCTACAGCTTGGCAGAGTCATCCAGGCTTACTGGGTATCAGTTGACCCTGAGATTGACTTGTTGATAAGCTCCAAAGTTGGTGTTTGGACAATAGATACTCAATTCATCCCTGGAAATCTTCCAGGTGGGTGAAATCTACCCCAAGCTTGTACATCACTGGCATAGCCAATTCATCTCCATGCTACTTCAAGAGGAGGTCAAACAAAAGCCCATTTTTCTCGTTTCTATATTATCAAAGATGTGGAATTTCTCACTGGATAGGTCAAGGGGGAATGAATGAAACATGATCTTTTCTTTGGCTGGCCCACATGCCTGGAAAGCTGGCTTTTAGAATCCCTAGTTTTCTTCCAAGGTGGGGGGGGGGAGGGAAGGGAAGGAGGGAGGGAGGAAGAAATAAAAAGAACTTCTAAGGTTTTATCCATTTCCAACATTCTCTGAGATTTCTACATGATTACAATATCTGTTCTGCCTCCCTCAAGGGGTTATTAAATATAAGCATATATTGTTGCTTTCCACTCCTGCCTGATCCATTAAAAAAACAATAATGTACTTAGCTTCTATACTGGACAAACTGTTTTTCTTAGACACTTTTTCCTAGCACTTCTGCCTTGTTAGTAGGTTGGGCTCTGCTTATTTGTTCTTTTTTGAGACTATAAAGCTGATATCTTCATGAGGAATTTCTTTCAAACTGGTCAACTTTACCTGCTTTATCAACTTTATCTCTATTTATAGATTTTTGAGCTGGAATGTAACCAGTAGATCAGCTTGTCTAATATTCTTATTTTATAGATTGGGTAACAGATCTTGAGAGGTTATGTGACTTGTTCAATGTCAGACAGGGAATTAGGAACAAAGTCAAGATTTGAACTCGGGTCTTATGACTGTGAGTTAAATGCAAAGCATCATTTTGGGGGCACAAATTTAGGCTGTAGAATTGAGTTCCTAAAGAACAGATGTTTTGTTGTATCCACCTAACACAGTGCTCAAAATATATCAGGAACTTAATAAACTGCTTGTTGAATGAATAAACACAGAGAGACAAAATGGCATTGAAAAGAAAGAGTGGGACTAGGAGTCAGGAAGATTCAAGTTCAAGTCCTACATCTGAAACTGACTAGCTGTGTGACATTAAAACGAGTCACATAACCATTGTAAGTCTCAAGTTTCTCATCAGTAAAATGAGTGAAGATGTTACCTATGGGTACTAATAGTGCCTGGGAAACCTAGCTCACAGTATGCTCAGGAGAATCAAATAAGACAATGTATGGAAAGCACTTTGCTATGTAAATGACAGCTATTATTATTAATTAAACAAAGTGAGAAGGGGTTGTTTTGTCCAATCCATCTCATTTAACAGATAAAAAAACTGAGTCTCAGGGAAATGAAATAATTTGCCAAAAGACAGCCAGATAGTCCACAGAAGAGCTGGAACTCTTACCTGCATTCTTTAATCCAAGAGTCAGGACTCACCTCCCTATGCCCTGCTCTGCCAGCCCACTAGACATCACAAGTTTTGTTATGAAAGCTTGTCTGCTGGTGGACTCAAAGACTTGTATTGTCAATGTACAGAAGGGAGAGATATGAAGGTAGGAAAAGGCAGATGAAGAGGCAAAAAAGCTAAAGCTTTTCTAAAACTGGGAAAGCTAAGCTTTTTCAATGACAAAGACAAGCTAGGAATCTGGCACAGATCTCAGCTTAGTAATTGTTTCCCTGAATTTGGTTCCCTGAAATGGCTGTAATAAGACCATAATAGCAAACAGTTTGGCTCATTGCCTTCCTGGAATGATGTTTATTTAATATTAAACTGATCGTCCTCCAAATAAGTGAGATGCTGGACCCCAAAATGCCTCAGAAGCACCATGAGATCCTGGGCAACCTTAGGCAATTTCCATTTCCTCATTTAAAAATGAAGGACTGGGTCAGCTAGGTGGCGCAGTGGATAGAGCACCGGCCCTGGAGTCAGGAGGACCTGAGTTCAAATACAGCCTCAGACACTTGACACTTACTAGCTGTGTGACCCTGGGCAAGTCACTTAACCCTAATTGCCTCACACACACACAAATGGAGGACTGGACTAGATGACCTATGAGGTCCCTTTGAACTCTAAATCTATGATCTTGTGAGCCTATGACAGGGCTTCCCTCACACCTTTGATCACTATGATCTCTATGACCTAAGGCGAATCATTTAATTCCCATATGCCTCAGTTTTCTCATTTGTAAAATGTGAGATCTGGACTAGGTGGCTTCTGAGGTCCCTTTCTGCTCTAGATCTATGATCTTGTGATGTTAAAAAGTTCTTTGGACAAAGAACTTTAAGGGAGAACTAAGACAAGAGAAAACAGTCATAGCAGGTTCTTATAGACTGACAGACAGTGGTTGCTCCAATAGCTGTCCCAGGGTTGGCTACCTGTTCAATGGAAGCAGCTCAGGCCTCTCCACTCAGTCTAGCTTCCTCTTATCAGTTCCTCTGCATATAAATGTCCTCTACTGGTTTCTGAGAAGGCTCCGTCACTATCTGCATTCTCTTCCAGGGACAGGTTTTTTCCAAGCAGACAGCTGTGTCTGGAGAGGGACCCAGGTGCCCAGCTCTTGAACCTTCACCATTAGAATGTAAGCTCCCTGAGAACAAGATCTCTCTCACTTTTCTATTTGTGTCCCCAATGCAAACCAAAGGGTTTTGGACAGAATAAGACCTTAATAAATGTGTTTTTCACATTTATTCATAGACATCAATTTAGAGTTGAAATTATAAGTCATCAGATAGACAACACAAGGAAAGCCAGCCTCCTAAACAAACAATAACCACCTGGCTTTTCCCCACTGCCTGGGCATGAAAGGAAGCCAGGTGCTTTGCTCTGCTTAAAAAGACACTCCCAGAACAATGGGCAAAATGCCAGCGGGGGGGGGGGGGAATGGCATTGGAGCCATGAGCTATTGGAGCCATGAGCTCAGCTTCTGTCAAGGTTTTCCTGGCCCCAGCCTCACATTGCCATTATAATTGGGCCTGCTCACATCCCTGGTTTCTAAAGGATACTGAACAAAAAAATGGAAAAAAGGAGGGGGAGGGGGAAGAAATACAAATAATCCGGCTAAAGTTTAGCCTTGTCTTTATGACTGATCAATATTTCCTAAGCTCTCACTGTAACTGCTTCTAATGAAAATCTACACGTGTCCACCGATGTAAAATCAATGCAGTAAATAAAACTGGGAGATATATATGTATGTGTGTATGTGTATATATATATATATATACATATATATATATATATATATACACAAACATATACATACACACACATATATGTGTACGTATATGCACACACATACAGCTAATGTTTCTGCCTTTTCTCCCCCTCTATTGACATGCATTTGGACCTAGAATTGTCATTTCCAGTGTGATTCATCTCAAGAGGAAAACAGGATGATGTAAAAATTTTATTTGGGGAGAGAAAGCTCTCTATTAGGTCAACATTTCAATAGATATGGAAGGGCTAAGCCTTGCACTGAGTAGGTGCTAAATACTAATTATTAAGCGATTAAATTTTGAGTAAATAGATGGAAAAATTGGTATTTGTTAGTGGAGTATCACAGGTCACTGAGCACCTACTGTCAGCCCCCTCCCAGCTACATGGATCAATCAATCAATTAACAAGTATTTATTAAGTACCAACTATGTGCCAGGCACCAGGCTAGGTGCTGAGCATTCAAAGACAAAAAAGAAAATATCCTTACCCTCAAAGAGTTGTCAGTCTAATGGGGAGACAACACGCAGAGACATATTTACATATATAAACATATATACTTCAAAAAAATATAAAGAAACAAACTGGTATTTAAAGAGGAAGGGCACTAGCAATTGGGGGGTCAGGAAATATGTAAGGTACTGGAGAAGGCAATGCATGAGTTATATCTTGAAGGATAAGAGAATTTTAATTCACCAGATTTCCTACCCGTCTTGACCTTCTGCAGGAGGTAGCAACCGAACTATACATTTAAGACATCTAGGGATTCTGAGATATGAGAGAATCAGGCATTCCAGGCAGGGGCAAAAGCAATGTCATGGCATCTGTGAGAATGAAGGAGGCGAGTCTGTGCAAAGGGGAGTAAAGTTGTAATGTGCCATAAATCTGGAAAAGAAGACATAAAGGCATGTTTTTTTATTGGGCATTATGTTCAAAAGTCTGAACATTCAAAGAAAAACTCACACTAGCAATGGCAAAAGAAATTACAGTGAAGATGTTTGTTGCCAAGACACCTGAATAGGGATTACAAAAGTAGAAACAGGACAACAATTCTTACATGATACAGGGCTATTTCCTATCAGGTCCTCATATTTAACATGGATTCCCATCCATCCTAGAAGGAAGAATTGATTCAGTGCTCTGCAGTATCTGACAGTCAAAACAGTTTCATCATTACTCATAGTCAAAAATGGAGAACATCTATTTGGCCTTCAATGACCTTTGTAACATCACACACACACACACACACACACACACACACACACACACACACACACACCTTTCCAGTCTTCTTTAATCTTACACACCTACTCTTTGATCCAGTGAAACTGACCTCTTTTCCAGTCCATGAACAAGAAATTCTATCTGTCCACTCTGGGCATTTTCTCTGGCTGTCTCCCATGTATGGAATGACTGCCCCCCCCCCCCTTCTCATTTCCACTTCCTGGATTCTCTGGCTTCTTTCAAATCCCACCTTCTGCAGGAAGCTTTTCCCAACCCTTCTCAATTCTAGTGCCTTCCCTCTGTAAATTATTTTCTATTTGTCCTATATATAGTTTGTAAGTATTGCCCTGTTGTCTACTCCAATCAAATGTGAGCTCCTCAAGGGTAAGGACTGGTTTTTTGTTTTTGTTTTTGTTTTTTTGCCTCCCTGTATCCCTAGGGTTTAGCACAGTGCCCTGGATATAGTAGGTCCTGTAAGGGCCAAATTTAGTATGGGGAGAGTTAATTGGGCAGTTCACCGTAATATTAGGGTAAGAAAGGAGATTAACAGCCTCTTTTAAAAAGAACAAAACAGGTTTTATTAATGGGAACCAAATCTACTACACAGGTGAAATTAATAGAGTTAGGGATAATGAAAAAGGGGATAGACAAGCTCACCACCACATCAGCGTCTCTCTCCCTCTCCCTCGTGTGCAGAAGTGAGAGCTCTCCTCCCTTCTCTCTCCCAGAAGCCCCCTCTCCCACAGGAAATAGGACCATCCACACATACAGCCCCAAGCTAATTGGCTGGCAGCCCTGATTGGCAAGACTAACAGGTGGCTCTAAAAATGCAAGCTGGCCAGCTTCCAGATGCTGAAGACCACCTGACTTATCCTCACCAGGCTTCTCATCATGGCAGGGCTTCCCTACAGTATCATTTGGCCAGGCCCATGCAGGTGCATGGGTGTCCAGGTCGAGGCCAGCACGCACGAGCATGTGCCATGGCCCCCAACCTTAGCCAAAGATGGAACCACGGAAACTCCAAATCACCATCCATTCCTCACAGTCCCTAATAAGTGCTTATACACTGACTGATAGAATAGGACCATTGAAATGAAAACAAACTTCATAGTTGTATACTCCATCCAAATGGAACATAGCTAAAAAGTTTGTAGTCCAACAAATAGGTTTAGAAGACAAAAGATACATTGTATTGCTACCTAGCTTAAGGATAAATGGAAGGGCGGCTAGGTGGCACAGTGGATAAAGCACCAGCCCTGGATTCAGGAGTTCCTGAGTTCAAATCCAGCCTCAGACACTTGACACTTACTGGCTGTGTGACCCTGGGCAAGTCACTTAACCCCCATTGCCCCGCAAAAAAAAAAAAAAAGGATAAATGGAGATAGTAGAAGCTGGGAGAGGGAGGTACAGCATTAGGAGCTTGATGAAAGTTAAGATTAAGGTTAGTGGGGCAAAGGGACAGAAATGGGATGGTCAGGAGCTCTAGATTGTCCTGCCGAGAGGCAGGGCTCTTCTCCATGGGAATACATTTCCCTACAGTCTCTTCACGTTAGCATTACCTAGTATCTCCAGAAGCGTTTACAATGTCAAGCTCTCTAGAAACACAAACATGCACACACACACACACACACACACACACAAGACAGGGTTAACTAGGGTCCTAATTCCACATATAACTCTGCAATACACAATTTCCAAGATTAAAATATCATTTTTAGGCTCTTAAAAATATGGAAGATTGTAAAATGTTTATTCACTGGGAATAGATGATTCAACCTTTAGTTTTATTTTAATAGGCAATGGTGTGGAGGGAAGATTGTCTCAGAGGTTGCCTTAAGGGAAAAAAAAATATAAGGAAGGGGGACTTTTCCTAAGCTAGACTATTTTAATAGTCTTTCAAACTGATAGCCACTGTGTGTGTATACATACCCACACACATACATTTACACATATACACATATATGTACATACACACACATATATGTATGTATATTTTATTTAAAGCATATAATGATATGGGCAGCTAGATGGCCCAGTGGATAAAGCACAGGCCTAAAGTGAGGAAGAGCTGAGTTGAAATCTGGCCTCTTATTAGCTTATTAGCTGTGTGACTCTTGGCAAGTCACTTCTCCCTCTTTACCATCTGTAAAATGAACTGAAGGAGGAAATGACAAACCGCACCAGTGTCTTTGCCAAGAAAACTCCAAATGGGGTCACAACAAGTCAGACACAACTGAAAAATGACCGAACAACTACAATGCTAATATATAAAACACATAATTATATAGAATTTTTGGTCAAACATCCTTGTGGTGACCCTCTAATATATCATGGTTCTCCCTCTCAAACCAGTGTAAACTTTCATATGATCATAGATTTAGTGCTAAAAAGGCCTTTGGAAGCCATCTTGTCTAATTCCCTCATTTGACAGATAAGGAACTGAGGCCTAGCGATGTCATAAGAACATGGGGCAGCTAGGTGGCGCAGTGGTTAGAGCACCGACCCTGGATTCAGGAGGACCTGAGTTCAAATCTGACCTCAGACACTTAACAATTACTAGCTGTGTGACCCTAGGCAAGTCACATAACCCCAATTGCATCACCCAAAAAAAAAAAAAAAAAAAGAACATAGAATTGGAGTCAGACGTGACCTTAGGGTCCATGTAGTACAACCTCCTCATTTACAGATGAAAAAACTGAGGGACAGTGAGGTTGCATGACCAAGGTCACACAGGTGTTAAGTGTCAGAGGTAGGAGACAAACCCAAGTCCTCTGATTATGGATCCAACATTCATCCATTTGGACCAGGTTTACCATTCCTTATTACAACCTGTCACCTGGAAGGTATCTTCCTTTGAGAAGACAAATCCCAAATGCTGAAAGCCACAAATAGCAGGAGCATGAGTCACTGTGCTCCAGGCAAATAGCAAGGGCTTCTCCTCAGAAATCAGCTTTAGGGGAAACTCCCCCATAGGAGGGAATACTTGGCTATTGAGGGTAATACAGAGAAGCATTGAAATTCAGGCTAAAATCAGGAAAAAATACTGTAAAAGGTAGAGATCCAGATGCTTATTTTGTTCACTCAGCAGCACTTACTGTGCTTGAGTACAAAACAAATGTATTTGGAAACAGCATTTGATGAGAAGATAATATAAGCATTGAAATCTCAAGCAATAAACCATCCCCACTCTCCTCTTCACTTACAGATAGCAATCCATCACACGCTCGGCTTGTCTTTAAGAAAGATTTAAAAGCAGAGGGGACAAATTTAGGATCATAGGATCATATATTTAGACCAAAAAAAGGACATTGAAGGTCATCTAATCCAACGCCCTCATTTTACACAAGAGGAAACTGAGACCTCCAGTGGTAAAGCAAGGGTATTGTGGACCCGGGATTGGATCCTAAACACTTTCTAACTGGGGGATGCCAAAAATATCCTAGAGTTGAATTTTGAGCTGGAAGGGCTCTTTTAACCACCTAGTCCCATCCCCTCATATTACTGAGGAGAAACTCAAGGCCCAGAATGCTGAATGACTTGCCTGAGGGCATACTGGTATTAAATGCTAAAGCAGGATTTGAACTTACAACTTCAGCCTCCAAATTCAGTGTGCTTTCTGGTGTATCAAGTCACTTGAAAATTTTCAAGGTCAGTTTTCCCATCGGTAAGGTGGGGATAAGAATAGCAGCAACATCAGGATTCTCTAGAAGAATTGAATGAGATGATGTATGTAAAAGGTTTTCCAGAGCTTAGAATATTACATAAACATCTGATTTGATTCTGATGCTGATTAACGCCCATGGTCACATAAGTCAGTCAAGGGGTTGAATGATATGTTGCCTTTTAGGTTTCAAAGACTCATGATTTCATTACTGGGTGGACTCCTTAAACTCAAAACAACCTTGTGATTATTCCCATTTTACAAATGTGGAAACTAAGCATGACAGACTTGCCCAGGAGTCACACAGCCAGTAAGCATCTGAAGGAAGATTTGCACTCAGGTCTTTCTGACTCTAAGTCCAGCACCATATCCATTATGCCCAGTAAAAACAAACTTCTGTAACCTGACAAATTGTCAGTTTCCGAGGAAACTGAGGTCTAGACAGTTTGTCAGGTTACCGAAGGAGACTCAGAAAGCCATCCCCAGTGCTATTGTTCCAGGACTCCATGGATTGTCAGTTCTCCCTCAGCTCTGAAAGTCTAGTTTCCAAATAGCAGTGAGAAGTTCAAATGAGATTTGCTGCTTCAGGCCCATACTGGTTTTTCAATTTTTTTTTCATTTCAGAATCTTAGCAGGAACCGTCTCCAGCTGTAATAAATATGGGTAGCAGTGATTCTTTGAAAAACCCACTCTATAAGCCTCTCACACACCTCTCTGGACTCTTCTCAGCTGGAATAGGGAACCACAAAGTCATTGAAACTTTCCTGTCATAGCAGAGAGTTGTCTTAATTGAATTTCCCCATTCCCCCTGCCCCTTGAATCCCCTGCTAAGGGCACTATGTGGTTCTGGTCTCAGATGCCTCCTATTTGGGTCCATGGTTTTTTCTCTCCAAATGCTTGCCAAGTGTCTACCCACCAGGTGCAACAATTTTCTTTCAGTTAGGAGAGAGGAGGGCACAACCCTAGTGGCTTAGTTAGTCATGCAAATTGAAGATAAATGAGCTAGGTGTTATGAATCATTAGCCAATGAAAACTCCAGGTATCAATTACTGCAGTGATTATGCATTTATAGAGATGGGAGGCTAAAGAAGTGATTTCAGCTGAGCTCAATGTGGTTAAGGACAAGAGCTTTTAATCTTTGACCCATGGATTCCCAGGGGGTCTCGTGATGGATGTCAGAAGTCCCATCAACTTGTATTTTTGTTAAAACAGCATTTCAATAAAACTGGTTTCCTTGGTAATCCTATACATTTAATTTTATGAATTCAAAAAGATTATTCTAAGAGGGAATCCATAGACTTCACCCTACAGAAAGGGTTAAGAATTCCTGAGTCAAGGGATCCCAATAAATCCTAATTTCTTACCAAAATCTACCTCATTCCTGGGTAAATCAGGGAATTTGGTGCACTCGTCAAATCTGCTTGCCATACAGGTCTTTAAAAAGTGAATCTAACCTGCTTGTTAAATGGATGAGGAAACTGAGCCACAGCAAGAGGAAGGACCCAGATCACAAGGTTAGCAATAGAACTAGGTCTTCTGACTGCCCCATCACATATACCATCCATGACATTATGGTGAAGGAGTTTGATTTTTGACTCCCTGGTAGAGTCATCCTCTTGGAGCCAAAGGGTTCAAATTCCTCCTCTGTCACTTGTCACTTGTGTGACCCTGAACAAGTCACTCATTCTCTTTAAGCCTCAGTTTCCTTACCTACAAAAAGAGTGACTTAGATTAAATGTCAGCTAAGATCTCACTGAAAAAAACAAGAAATGCTTCAGCACTAGGGATACCAAAGTGGGACTCCTGGCCTCACAGAGCTTACATTATTTTTTTTTTTTTTTTTTTTTTTTTTACAGAGCTTACATTCTAAAGGTGGAGATAATATACAAATAATTGTGTGTATACAAGTTACATACAGGATACATTGGAGGTAATTCTCAGAGGGAAGGCATTCATTCTCTAGGATCTTTTCAGCTCCAAATCTAGCATCTCTATTTTGCAGATGAGGAGATAATGACCCAGAGAAAAGGCATGACTTCACCAAGGTCACCTTGTTATTAATGAAAGAGATGGGACTAGAACTCACTCAGCCCAACATTGTTGTCCATCGTTCAACATGGAAGTCATTGTGTGCAGCTTCTTTCCTCTTCCCCTTGCCTGGCCACCCTCTCTCCAGTCACTTTATCACCAGGTCCCCAAAGGCCATTAAATTTCACCTTTTCAGCTCCAGAACCCCCTCCCTGGGGCCCGTCCTGATTGGTGTCTCACCTGATCCTATAGCTAAGCCAACTACCTGTGCTACACTTTACTCCAGGACTTTGTGGCTTCATGCATCTACTCTGCCCCCTACCCCACCCCCACCCCCAAGGCTTTCCAGGTCTGGAACTATAACCAAATCAAACTCCCCATTGTTCTCGGAAAGCTTGGATCAATCTACTGTTCCAAGGAAGGCACTACTCACCATGACTATACATTTCCAAACCACCATTACTCATGTATATGCGCTATCTCTCCCAAGCAGAATGTAAGATACTGGAGGTCAGGAACTGTCTTTGCTTTTGCATTTGCATCTTCAGCCCTTAGGAAAAAGAAGTACATGATAAATGCATAATAAATGTTCTGGAAATGCTTCTTTTATTGCAAAAATTAAGCATAAAATAAATTATAAATAAATACATAAATAATTGAATGAATGAATAGATGAATAAATAAATAAGTGAATTAAGGAATGGATGGTTAAATAAATAAATGGATGAATGAATGAATGAATACATAAATAAATGAATGAATGAATGATTAAATAAATAAATAAATTGATGAATGAATGGGTAAATAAAGAAATAAATAAATGATTCATTCGTTTGTTCAGCCACTCTTCTAAATCCTTTCTTCACTTCAACAAGCTGGTTCCCTCCCCTCACGGACATCCAATTTTGGCAGGCTCCTTTCCTATGAAAACTTGTACTTCGCAAAAAATATGAAACTCATTCAATTAGTAGAACCAATGTCTGAGAGTAGAAACAAGCATTACCCTCTCAGGGGACCAGTTTATCAGAAATGAAAGCCATGAGATAGTAATTTTGTCTCCTCTATGATATTTTCATAGCAGCTTTAATAACAAATGGTAAAATTATTTCTAGCAGGAAGCATGTACTGAGGCTATGAGTGGGAACAAGAGTCCTGTGCAGGGTATCACATAACTGTCTGAAGTTCTACAGGACTCCAGGGGAGAGTCATTCATTGGGAGTCATTTATAATTTCCATGAGCTGTGTTATATATTCTGCATATCTTCTTAACCTATAAATAAACGTTTCTTTTGGGATCACTTGCAAGAGAGTTAGTGACAATGTACTAGATTACATCTTGTGGTAAAGTTTCCAGATTTTCTTGTTGGAAGGAAGAAAATAAATGAGCTGGCTAGAGGGACATCCCTATAAGTATGCCCAGACCTAGCTGCAATGTGAAACCCTCTGGATTCTTTGGCAGATCTAGTGCAGAATCCCTCTATTATTGTTTTCAGCTTATGAATGCCTATAAAAGTTAACTTTTACTATGGAGATGAAAGAATAAAGGAGTGAATTAGTGAGTGGATGAATGAGTACATTAATGAATAAGTCAATGAATGAATTATGAGTGAAGTCAAAAACAAACAATCCCGCTTAGCTGGTTTTGATTCACTGAGGGACTTGGCCATGCTTAGAATGGCCTATATAAAACCACCAAGCTAATTAGATTCCAGATGTGAGCAAGCAGAAAGCAAGGTGAACAGTTTGGGCCAAATAACTGAGGAGACATAAGGCAAGGGTGGAGTACTTTGACCTGCACTGTTATCCCCCACCTGGACCAGAGGAGGGTCTGGCAAACTTGAGAGGACCAAAGGATGTTGACATTTTCACCATGTCCTCACAGCATCGCTGAGACTAAAGCGAATGACAAAAGTGTCTGCATTAAGAACTGATAGAAGGAAGAAAGTGGGATTCAAGGTTCTTGAAAGTTACAACATCCCTAAGGAGAACTTTATGGAAAGGACACATGAAATCGACTTCCCTTTGTCACAAGTGCTCTCCAAGCTTGAGCCCACTTTCCCTTGGACTCTATAGCCATTGATGGGGGAATGTACCAATAATTTGAGGGAGGGGGGATATTTTGTACCAACTATACAATCGTAATAAATACCTCTTGCTAAAAGCCAATCGATTCCGACTGACTGATGGACATCAACCAAAAATTACAGAGGGAACCACACCAGTGGGGGATCATGCCATACGGTATTAGTAGCATGTCTCCTAACCCCTCAGGGATAACCCCAGAACCCTGAAGGGACATCAAAGTCATGTTCTAGAGACCTTATTCTCAGTTCCATTAGATATTCAATACAAATGAGTGAACTGATGAGTGATTAATGGTTGTGAGTCTAATAACTTATTAAATCAGCTTTCTGAATGTCATCTTTTAGTTTTACTCATAAAGAAGTGTGGCACAGTGTGAAATGCACTGTATTCTACATCAGGAGACCTAGGTTCAAATCCCTGCTTGGCTACTTGTTATCTGTGAGGCTTTGAGCAAATCCATCACTCTCTGAACTTCAGTGGAAGGTATCAGACAACATGATGTCTAATGTCCCTTCCTATTCTAAAATCCAATAATCTTACAAAAGATTGTCTTTTTGACTTCTGAGGTCATACAATAGGCAGGAATCAAAATCCCCAAAGGGCTATTTTTCAGGCTTTTAAGTAGTGAGGCTCAAATGGCCTCCTTGGAAGGGGTCTAAGAGATTTGGTTTTTGAGGCACATAATGCTGCCTTGATAGAGGAGCTTGGTCCACCCAAATGAATGCATAATTGTGAATGCTGTCAGCCTACAAAAGTAGATACAGACACTAAATGAACCTATTTCTGTTGTCCTGCAACCCCCAGGCAAGTTTACTTGGAGTCAGGCCCTCCTTAGGTAGCAAGGGTCCTGAGCAAATCACAGGGTGTGCTGGCCATTAGCCTCTACTTCCAACCCTTTTCACGACCTTTTGGATACTTCAATAATTTAATTAAAGATTTCTAAAGTTGAATACTATGTGCCAGAAACCATTATATGCAATCAAGATGCAAAGCCAAAAAAAAAGAAATGAACTAGTCTCTACTCTTAAGAGTCTTACAGTCAGGGCAGCTGGGTAGCACAGTGGATAGAGCACCGGCCCTGGAGTCAAAAGGACCTGAGTTCAAATCCAGCCTCAGACACTTAACACTTACTAGCTGTGTGACCCTGGACAAGTCACTTAACCCCAATTGCCTCACAAACACACAAAAAAACAAAAAACAAAAAAGAGTCTTACAGTCTAATGGGAGGGGGAGAGTGTGCTAAAGGGGAGAACGTGTTAACAAATAAATGAATAAGCAGCCAGACAAATGACAGACAGATGGACAAAAGGATGAACAGAAGGACAGATGGATGCATGAGTGGATGGGTAGATGGATGGATTAATGAATACAAAATGAAAAGTAAAAACTAGCATTTTTAAGAATAATTGTTAAAAAGCTAAGAGAATCAAGAAAGGCCTCGGGTAGGAAGTAAATAAATGGATGAATTAAAATGCATTTATTAAGAGCTTATAATGTTTCAGGTCAAATGATACTGAACATTAGAGATAGATACAAAGTCAATCCCTGCTCTCAGGGAGTTTATATTCTAATATGGAAAACAATCCATTCCAAGAGAATGGAAAGGCGCCAGAATGGTGGGAGCTTGGGTTGGCACTAGCCAGGGTGTGGTACACACTTAAGGTGAAAGTAGCACTTGTGCTGAGCTCAGAAAGGTACAAGTAAGGAGGGAGTCCGTTGCAGGCATGTGGACAGACTCTGCAAAGGAGCATTCCAACAATGCTGGTGCTAAAGGAAGATATTTGGATTTTAAAAAGAAAAATCATGAAAAAAATAATAGAGTTGGAATCAGGAAGCCCTAGCTGTAAATTCTGCTTTCTACATGTATTCCTTATATGCCCATGAGCTAATCATTTCATTTTTCTGTGCCTCAATTTCTTCATCAAAAGGAGAGGATTGGACTCAGTCAACCAACAATCCTTTATTAAGGGCTTGCTCTGGACCAGGTATTGGGCCAGATTCTGGGGCTCTAAAGAAAGACAAAAACACCATCCCTGTCCTTTGGGAGCTCACATTCGATTGGGGAAGACAATATGCAAACAACTATACCCATACAAGAAACAGTCGATGGAAGGTCAGGTCAGAGGGAAGGCACTAGTGGAGGAGAACCAGGAAAGGCCTCCTGTGAAAGGTGGGATTTGAGTCTTGAAGGAAGCAAGGGAAGATAGGAGGTAGAGGTGTACAGGAAGAGCATCCAATGAAAAGGCAAGGAGTTGCAAGATGGAGTGTTCATTGTCAAGAATGTCAAGGAGGTCAGTAGCTGTCAGGGCAGAGGAGGTGAAAGTATAAGAATTCTGGAAAGGTAGGAAGGGTCCAGGTTGAAAATGGCTTTAAAAGACAGAGGACATTCTACCTGATGCTCTACATTTACTTCCACCTCAAAGTCTTTGACTTTATAGTAAAGTAAACAACTAAAGCTTACTAAAGTAAAGGACCAAGATACTGACTGATGGTGATGGGAAGAAGCAATGTCACGGACAGTTAATACATGGCATAGTGTTGAGTCAACTTTTTTAGTGATGAGACAGGCCTGATCATATTGCTGATGCTGAAAGACTGAAGATGAGGAAAAGAAAAGGAATAACACGTGAGCAAAGGTCTTAAAGGAGATATGATAGAATGGACTTAAAGGAACAAGTAGACTGGTGATCTTTTTTTAAGGACAAGAGCCACTTCAGAGAAAAGAGCATGGATCAAGACAGTGGAACTTTAGAGGGATGATGAAGGAACTAAACATGGCTTCCTTATAATTGAAAAAGTAACAGGCAAGAACATCGATTGAAGGGACAGTAAGGAGGCAACGAAGGGTGGCTTAAGGAGAAAAGAGATGGTTTGCAACAGCTGCTCAGGGAAATGGGATAGAGTCAATCAAGGAAAAACATGTGCTTTCCATGCAGCAGGGAAGACCTAATTGAAGTGAAATGATATGAAGTTATAACAGATTCAGTGGCCAAGGTAGTGTGACTTCCTCTCTTAAAATTCTGTCCTTCAGGAGTAGGAGCAAAAAAAAAAGGCAGATGATGGAGACGATCCAGGGTTAAGGACTGGAAGAGTGAAGAGAAGAATAACAATGGGGTTCAAGAACAAAGGCCAATACATAATTAAAAGGCTTAATTGCGTGGTCAACACAGTAAAGTCAGGAGAGTAAGACCAGGGCAGATTGGGAGAGTGAGGAAGGATAAAAGGGCTAGGTGTAGCAGTGTGTGCTAACAAACAAGTAAATAGGTAGATAGATGAAGTAAGTAAGTATAGAAAGAATAAGGACAGTGCAAACACAGGGCATGAGATTTAGACCAACGAGATTGAAAACCATGGAGATGACAATGAGATTTAAGGTCAGGCCATAAATCACAGATCCCTGACTGAGGTGGGAATTATGGGAGATGAGGGCAGCCTCTAAATCTCTAAGGACAAAAGCAGAATTTAATTTAGAGAGGAAGACATTGAGACTGAAAGAAAAATGGAGTGGAGGCCAGCAGATCACAACAACTGGGATCTAGGCTTTGTGATAGGCAAGGATGGAAGGAGACACCATTAGATGATTATGGGAAAGGTGGGGACGAAAAGTGATGTGGCAGCAAGGACTCTGGCAGCCACTCCACCTTGTCCCATGAATCACTGGGTGAAGGAGAAAGAGTATCTAGCCTTTAAAGTATTGACTGGAAGTAAAGTGACTAGATTCTATGATTCAAAGAACATGGGGTGAAGCATGGCCCTGGATTCAGGAAGACCTGAGTTTAAATCTGGCCTCAGACACTTGACATTTACTAGCTGTCTGACTGTGGGCAAGTCACTTAACCCCATTTTCCTCACCAAAATAAAAGTGGATTAAAAAAAAAAAAGAATATGGGGTTAGCTAGGTGGCTCAGTAGATAGAGCACCAGCCCTGGAGTCAGGAGTCAAATCCAGCCTCAGACACTTGCTAGCTCTGTGACATTGGGCAACTCACTTAACCCTATCTGGCCTCTGAGAGAGAGAGATAGAAAAAGAGAAAGACAGAGACAGAAACAGAGACAGAGACAGACAGAGAAAGCGAGAGAGAGAACATGGAAGAATGGAAAGAAGAGACCTAGGAAAAAGGGAAATGTGCTAACTGATCTACCACTCTATTTCTTAGCCAGTACCAAATAGTTTTGATGATTATTGCTTTATAATATAGTTTATAATAGTTTTATAATATGGTTAGACCACCTTCCTTTGCATTTTTTCATTAATTACCTTGATATTCTTGACCCTTTGTTCTTCCAGATGAATTTTGTTATTATTTTTTTCTAGATAAAATAAATTTTTGTTAGTTTAATTAGTATGGCACTGAATAAGTAAATTAATTTAGATAGAATTGTCATTTTTATTATATTATCTTGGCCTACTCATGAGCAATTGATATTTTTCCAATTGTTTAGATCTACCTTTATTTGTGTGAAAAGTATTTTGTAATTGTGCCCATATAATTCCTGGGTTAGTTTTGGCAGGTAGACTCCCAAACATTTTATATTGTCTACAGTTATTTTAAATGGAATTTATCTCTTGCTGCAGGGTTTTTTTGGATTGAAGGTAAGACTTTCAAGGTATGTGTGGTCTATTACTTTTGAAATCATCTATTCACTTAGCATCTCTTTCTATTTTCAGGTTGTACTAAATTTTACAGATAATAAGTTCCTTTTCTGACTTACTTTAACCTTTGTCAGAGAAATCTGTCTAATATGAATTATTAAAAGAATACATTTTCAACCCTTGTTGCTAAATCCATATCATTAGAGAACAGTTGTGTGACTTGTGTCCTAATCTTGATTAATAAGCAAAACTTCTCTAGGTTTCCTACAAGGGTCAATATTAGCTTCTTTAGATCTTTCTGAAAAGGTTATAAAGAAATTCATCAAGTATATTTCCTATGTTTTAAAAATTCATCTTGAATTCAGAGGTATATTTACTTGCATATTATCGATTTACTTGCAAGTTACTGAATAGTTAAATTCAACATTTGCTGTAAAAAAAAAAAAAACCACCAAACGAACTGGGTTCTCAGTCAAAGACCTAGTACTGCCCATTTGGGATGAAGTCCCATTAAAAAAGACATTAGACCTGTCCCAGAGCAAGGTCATGTTCCATTCATGTGGGAGATATCTTCTGGTTACACCTTGTTCTTCACTATCTTGGTTATCACTTATGACTTTGGTCCCATCCAACATCTTGCCTGAGCTCCCTGACCACCAATACTGCCTTCCACCAACACAGAACCCTGGAGAGTACTTAGTTCTCAACCATCTGGTACTTTTCCAATCCAGCTGGTGAATTCTCATGTCCTGGCTCCCTAATCCAGGTGATGCAAATTTGCTATTTTCTACTTAGAGGGAACAGTAAATAGCTTTCTGGAGTTAGAGTAAGAAATATCTGAGTTCAGACCCTCCCTCAGATGCTTACTAGCTGTGTTATCCTGAGCAAGTCACTTAACTTCTCTGTGCCTCGTTTTCCTCATTTTCCTCATTTATCAAATGAGGCATGGGACTCAATGTCTTAGATTAAGGTCCCTTCTACTTCTCAATTTATGATCCTAACAACAATAGTAACCACAGCAACAACAACCACTGGCTGTTAAACTACTCTTTTCTTTTATTAGATTAATACTACCTCTCCCCAATCTTTTTATTTTTCCCCCTCTGGAATATGTTAGGTACACAATATACAGTAGTAAATAGTGATCTACAGTTTCATAAACCCAAAGACTCCAGCTTCTGGGATAAGAACTCACTATTTGAAAAAAAACTGTTGGGAAAACTGGTTTATAGTACACCAAAAGCTACGCATAGATCTATATCTTACACTGTATACCAAGATAAGGTCAAAATGGGTTCATGATTTAAACATAAAAGGTAATAACCATAAGCAAATTAGGAGAGCAAGGAATAGTTTGCTTGTCAGATCTATGGAGAAGGGAAGAATTTATGATCAAAGAACAGAGAGAGAGAGAGAGAACATTGTGAAATGCAAAAATGAACCATTCTGATTACATTAAATTAAGAATTTTTGCACAAACAAAACCAATGCAACCAAGATTAAAAGGAAAGCATCAAGGGGGGAAACAATTTTTACAGCCAGTAAAGTCCCACCTTCATGCACTTGCTCATGAAACACCCAGGTCCTATTTACCCATGGTCCATCCTGAGGACAATTTACCAGATTAAATGTTGAATTCCTCTCAAAAAATTATGTTGTTGAAATCTGGATCCAGCTAATTTCTAAAGTATAAAAGAAAAGTGAAAAGTTATCACTAAAGAGCAACAAGTTATATGAAAGGATATACAGACTCTAGGAGATCCTACCTAGAAGTTCAGCCCAAAGGAAAGTTCCTCCAAGAAACATTTTTGGTCTTACCCAGTCGGTGCCTCCTTCCCCAGAATTCCCATGCATATACTTTGTATGTGCTTATTGTACACATTATACAATATTAACTTATGTACAGATTGCCAAGATAGACTAAGAACTCCCTAAGGGCAGACACTGTTTTTTTGTTTGTTTCTGCCATTCTATTTCCCAATACCTTGAACAGCAAGTGACATGTCCTTTTTTATTCCTATTGTTTTGCTTTAGGATTTCACTGGTAGATAGAGCACTCCCTCCACCCAAGCAATTCAACAAGTGCTCTGCTATTTCTAATCCTTAAAAATGGCCCAGGGCACTGAGTGAATAAAGAACCTGCCCAAGATCATGCTGCCTGTATGTGTCAGAGGCTAGACTTGAATCCAGCTGTTGCTGACTCAGCTGGGACTCTCAATGTACCTCATTGCCTCTTTCCTGACACAAGGTAAGTCCTCAAAAATACTTGTGCAGTGATCAACCAATCTATTGATTGATTTTCACCAGTCGGCCAACCCCCCCCCATCAATCAATACATACTTTTTAAACATTTCTCTGTGCCAGTCCTACCCTCAAGGAGCTTACACTGATGGTGAGTTTAGTTATTCATGTTTAATTGCATACTACATGTCTGTGATCCTTACCTATCTTCTTTGTTCCATATGGACGTGCTTCCTCCTCACCCAATTTTGTCATTGTCCTAATTTTTGTTTAGTTGTTTTCAGTCCTATCTGACTCTTCAGGACCCCATTTGGGGTTTTCTTGGCAAAGATAATGGAGTAGTTTGCTACTTTCTTCTCCAGCTCATTTTACAGATGATGAAACTGAGACAAACAGGGTTAGGTGACTCACAGCTAGAAAAGGTGTCTGAGGGGAGATATGAACTCGGGTCTTCCTGATTCCAGGCCTGAAGCTCTATCCATTGTACCACCTAGCCACCCCTCTCACCCAACTAATGCTTCCCTAAGTGACCACACAAAATCATCCACCTAGTTAGTGTCAAGGAAAATTTCCCTAGTTCATTATAGCCTGGGGATAGTTCTACCTCCACCTGGCCAACACACAGAAATCAGCCAAGGCCCAGCTCAGCTGCCACCTCTTCCATGGAACCCCGAAACCTTCCCTAATGACCTAGTAGCTATGGCCAAGTGACTAGGCTTCAGCAGTAGAATGGGTTCATAATATTCTTCCTACCTACATCATAAGCTGCTTATGAGAAACTACTTTATAAACAAACATTCTAGAAAGAAGTTGTGTCTATTATGTTTCTAGTTTTCACTGATCTTACTATGCACAGTTTTCAACATATAGTTAGTGCTTTATGCCTGCTTGTTAATTGACTGATCTCCAGTTATACTTAGCTTAGGGTCTGCAACACTATATGCCATTGTCATTTGCATGTTGTGATGACAAGATTTCATCTATCCTAGTCTGAGCTCATCATTGGATTGTAAACTCCTTGAGGGAAGAGAGTAGGTTTTATATTTGTCCATGATTATTGATTAGATACCTCCTGTGTGCTAGGTCCCAGCAATAACTCAGTTCCTATAGTTAAGGACCTTGCACACTATTCTCTAGAGTACAACAGGCCAACCAAGAGAGGTTAGCCTGTAGCAGAAGAGGCTGAGTGTCCAGAAATGGGAAGAAATGGGAAGGTGATGGGCCTGTTGTTCTCTGCCATGATCCAACCCCATCTGGACTTCTGTGTTCAATTCTGGGTACCATGCCTTAGCAGGTATGATTAAATGCTATCAAGCTTGGGAGAAGGACAAATAGGATAGTGAAGAGCCTTGAGTCTATTCATGTGAGGATTGGTTAAGAAGAAGGATTAGTATTCATTGTAAAGCACTTAGCACAGTTCCTGGCATATAGTAAGTATTATATGTGTTTATTATTATTTTATTATTGTAGTTATTAATAGCTAGCATTTATATAATACTTTAAGGTTTGCAAAGTACATTATAAATATTAGTTATCATCAAATACATATCATATGTTATCTATGATCAAATTTGCTATTGTCTAGTTAGATAGAATGGTCATTAGAGTCCCAGAGTGGAAGTCAGGAGTGTCCCAGTTCAAATCTTGCCTCAGGCACCGAGGATAAGTGTTTTACCCAGGACTACACAGATCTGAGTGTCTGAAGCGGGGTTTGAACTCAAGTCTTCCTGATTCCCAGCCCAGCACTCTAACACTGCACTAGCCTCCCTAGAGAAGCTTCTGGGGTGACATCAAAGTTGCCTTAAGCATTTGAAGGGCTGGCACTTGAAAGAGGGGTTAGGCTTATTCTACTTGGCCTCAAAATTAGGAGCAATAGATAAATCAAAAAAACATTCCTAACAACTTCTGTGGTTCAGTTGTGTGTGTCCAACTATTGACAACCCCATTTGGAGTTTTCTTGGCAGAGATACCAGAGTGGTTTGCCATATTTCCTTCTCTAACTCCTTTTACAGATGAGGAAACTGAGGCAAACAGGGTTAAATGACTTGCCCAAAGTCACACAGTGAGTAAAGTGTCTGAGGCCAGATGTCTTCCCGACTTCTGGCCCAATGTTCTATGCACTATGGCGCTCCCTAGCTTTCCTAACAATTAGGGCTATCCCAGAAGTGGTAGATTCTCTCTCACATAAAATCTTTGAGCAAAGACTGACTGGCCACCCTGTGGAATATTTGGCAGTGCAGATTCTTGTTCAGGTGTGGGTTGGACTTGCTGCCTGCTCATGTCCCTTTCAACTCTGAGGTTCTATGAGCTACAATGATGAGCATATAGTAGGTAGGAGACAGGATCTGTCATCTTTCTTGTTTAGGAGGCTTGCCCTTATACTACTAGGGAGATCTTATGGAAATCAACTGTGCCCCCCTCAAAAAAAAGGCTCTTAGTTTGACTGTTGGGTAGAGAATACAGGGCAGAAAGGGATGGCAGGCGTGAACAAAACTGGTAATTATTCTGATATTCTCAGCTGTTGTTTGGGCTTCAGCCATAGCATATGTCCTGCGTCTACACTTGCATCTCCACCAACAAGAAAATTTAACAAGCAATGAAAACCAGATAATGATTTCCCATTGAAACTGGAATGCAGGTCCAGAGCCAAAGCACAGAGCTGGACCACAAACCACCTGGAAGTCAGAGTGAATGATCTGACAGCTGGCCAGGCAGGGGGGATCCTACGCTTCACACTCAGGAGGGGCATTTATCAACCCCTTTCTTTCTCACTTGTCACCCACTTCGCTGTTTTTGAGAAATAAAGGGTCGCAGCAGGATGTGGCTATAGACAAAGAAACAAATCAGCTCCAGAAGAGGATGAATCAAATTGGAAGGGAAGCAAATACCTTGATAGGAAACAAGATAGAAAAACAGGCAGGGATGAAATGAATCAGTATCAAGGGAGTCAAAGAGAAAACAATTGCCCGTTGTTTCTCCCAACTGAATTATTGAGGAAACCGAATGCCTTGTTGGGGCTTGTGTTTTTGAGATTTGTGAAAGTTCAAAAGAAAAGTTGATGGAAGGAGAGACTGAGTAGGCAGGCAGAGGCAGTGTGGGAGAATGGGGTAAGCCCTAAATGGAGAATCAAACAGCTCCAACAGCACCAACTTAGGAAAGTGGCATTATGTTTCTGGGTTCAGTTTTCTGATCCATAAAATGGGGATATTGTCTAAGATGATCTCAAAGATCCCATTCAGTCCTGCATTATCTGATCTTCTAAAAATATGACTCCTACAATATCAGAACACAAAGGAGACTTTAGCGCTCATCCTCTTCTCTCCCCTCAAACAGTTTCTATCATCATTTTCACATTCCCCAGCTTTATCTAGACTATTACAAAAGCCTCCTAATTGGTCTCCCTGCTTCTAGTCTCTCCTCTCCCCAATCCATCCTCCAGAAATTGAGATTCCTAAGACACAGATCTGACCATCTCAAATCCCTCCTCAAACCTTCTCCAAAATCTTTAGTGGCTCTCTGTTGGCCATAGGGTAAAATACAAAACCATCAGCCTGGCATTTAAAGTCTCTCACAGGGGCAGCTAGATGGCGCAGTGGATAGAGCACCGGCCCTGGAGTCAGGAGTACCTGAGTTCAAATTTGGCCTCAGACACTTAACACACACTTACTAGCTGTGTGACCCTGGGCAAGTCACTTGGCCCCGATTGCCTCACTAAAAAAAAAAAAAAAAAAAGTCCCTCACAATTTGACTCAAAACTCTCTTTCTAAACTGATATCATGTTACTAAGCCTGGTGTCCCCTGTGTTCCAGCCATGCCCTATGTGGATCAACTGAGGGCACTAGAAAAGTGTTTAGCCTAGAAAAGAGAAGACTAAGGGAGGACACAACAGCTAAGCTGGTAGTAAGTAGCAGATTTGGAATTAGAGATCCTTTTGAGATTCCCTTCCTAAAACTCCATGATCTGGTTTATGACCCTCATTTGAAAGAGGAGGGGGGCAGCCAGGTGGCGCAGTGGATGGAGCACCGACCCTGGAGTCAGGAGTACCTGAGTTCGGATCCAGCCTCAGACACTTAATACTTACTACCTGTGTGACTCTGGGCAAGTCACTTAACTCCAATTGCCCTCACTAAAAAAAAAAAAAAAAAAAAAAAAAAAAAAAAAAGAGGAGGAAACTGAGCCCCAGAGAAGTTAAAAGATGGACCTAAGGTCACCAAAACAGCCAGTGACAGACAGGGATTCAAACAGGTTTCAGGCTTCCCATCTGATTTTCTTTCATCTATACCATCCTTATTAAAAACTTTATTGCCAAGAAGTAGCTTCCCAATGTCGTTGTTTTCCTTCCTGCTTTAAACTCCAACTGATAACCATTTTCATCATCTGTTTTTCATATAAATGAGGGGCATGCATGTTCAACAAAGAAGGTATTTTTAGAGACCGAGTGACTATTGATTGGCATGGCATCTTTGCTCTGAGTTCTGAAAAAGAGATAAAGTAAAAATCTCATTAATCATTTGCTTATTCAAAACAGTGTATAATCATGAGCATCTCACTGTTACTCTAACTGCAGTCCTTTGATCCTTGGCTATTATTACATAAAAACAGCAACTACAACAAATGTGCTTAATATTGAATTTGGAGAATGATTTCCAAAATTAAAAAAAAAAACATGCTTCAAAGAAGCAAAACATGAGAGTGGAAGAGATGTGGTAGAATACAAAGATGCATGGCTTCATATGAGAGCAGAAGGTGTGGCCCATGAGTGTCACCAACATCTGTAGAGGCTGGCAGGTCCTAAGAGGAGCTGATGCCCACTATTCTTTGACCTCCTGTGGGAGAACTTCTAAAAAAAGGCCTCATGATCATTGACGTGGTTTCCTTATTAGAGGTATAATCCAATAGTAAGAACAAAGGATTTGGGATCAAGAACTTGGTTTTGGTTTTTGTTGGGTTTTTTTGTTTGTTTGTTTTGATTTTTGTTTTTTGCAGGGCAATGGGGGTTAAGTGACTTGCCCAGGGTCACACAGCTAGTAAGTGTCCAGTGTCTGAGGCAAGATTTGAACTCAGATCCTCCTGAATCCCAGGGCCGGTGCTTTGTCCACTGTGCCACCCATCTGCCCCCAAGAACTTGGGTTTTAATCTTATTTCTTTGGCTTGCTATCTGTGTGACCTTTGGCAATCCATTTCTCTAGACAAAGTTTTCTTCCCTATAAATTGAAGAGTTGGACTGGATTAAGGGTTCTTAAACATTTGCTATTGTTGTTGCTGTTTGTCATGGAGCCTTTTGTTAGTCTGATGAATCTATGGCCCTACTCACAATAATGTCTGATGACTACATTTATATCAGAAGAAATGCTAAAATTCAGGTAGAAATAATATGTATTATTATAATAAGTATAATGGTAGCACCTACCTCTTAGGTTAGTATGAGAATAAAATGAGACATATGTAAAGTGCTTTGAAAATCTTAAAGTCATATCAATCCTATCTCCCTATTACTATCTTTATTATTATTTATTACTTCCTCTCTAAGTCTCCTTATTAGTCAGTTTCTTCAATTTATCCTCACATGACATGGTCTCAAGGTTCTTCAGGATCCTTACTATTCTCCTTGTGGTCACATTATCTCCTTGTTATCTGGCCTCATCTTCCATCTCAATATTCAGAGTGCCATCTTGCCCCATCAGCATAGCTTGAGAGGGCTCCCAGCACTGATTCCTCCTGGGCCAACCAGCTATTTAGTACTCAGCTGTCTTGTGCTAGAGCACAGAGAGGCTTTAAACAGCACACAACAGAAACAGAGAATTCAGAAAATATTAATTAATTCATCCCAAATATTAACCAAAAGCAGTTTAGACGAGGACCTAAAATGCAAAGAGGGGTGAATGAAAGTCATCAGAGCTTTCACCTATTGTAATTAAAGTGTGATGGCTTTTCCAATTGAAAATATTGTCCTAAGACCAATTACCTACAGAGGTTTGCCATAATCTATGGGAATGCCCAAAGTGGCAGATCATGAAAATATAATATAATAGGGATTCATTAACAATCACAAAGATCTATGCCACGTCTGCCTTAGAGATAAACACAGTCATGTTTTATGAAATTCCATGGCTCACTGTCCTGGGTTAAGGCAATACAGTTGTCATTTTCAGTAGCAGTGACATTTAGAGGCCATGTGTTACATTGAGATGAACACTAGCTATGGGCTCTGAGAGTCTGAGTTCAAATCCTGTCTCTGCAACTTCGTACCTGTATTACCTTGGAGAAATCATTTGACCTTCCAGAACTCTGTTTCTTCATTTATAAAATGGGGGAGGGGTCTAAACTACATGAATTCTGAGGTTCCTTCTAATCCTAGTCTATGATTCTCGATCTTATCACTGATGCTCATGGAACAACAGTCTTGATATACTTTCTCCAGCTACTAGAGGTAGCACTTGACAGTTTCTCCACTTTTTAGCTCTAGCACCTCCTCTGTGGGCAGCTAGTGGCACAGTGGATAGAGTGCAGGACCTGGAGTCAGGAACTCTTCTTGAGTTCAGATCCAGCCTTATTCACTTGCTAGCTGTGTGACCTTGGACAAGTCATTTAGCCCTCCTCATCCATAAAATGAACTGTAGAAGAAAATGGCAAAACAATCCAGTATCTTTGCAAAGAAAACTCCAAATGGGGACTAAAATAACTGAACAACAACAAAAAATTCTCTGGTCTTAAGTGAGTTTAAGAGCTTAGAGAACTCTTAAGGAATGTTAAATGACTTGCCAAAGTCGCATGGTCAGTATGTGTTGGAGGCAGGCCATGAACCCAACTCTTCTTGGCCCTAAAGCCAGTTCTCTAATCCCTGTGGCAGACTGCTTCTCACCCCTCTCAGAAGCATTATCTACGTATACATATCAATCAACGAGCCAACAAACATTTGTTCGATGCTTACTATGAACCAACCTAGTACCATATGAGAGGACCTGGGCATTCAAAGACAAACACGTACCAGTCTTTCCCCTCAAACTCCATCCTCCTAACAAGCATATCTGATAGTTATTGATGACACTTGTTAAAAATTTGTTGTGTTTTCCAGCACAGTCTGGAGCCAAGAATCTAAATCAAAATTGGGGATTTTCTAGGGAAATAGTCCTTCCTGTCCCTCCTAAAAGTCACCTAAATAAGTCCAAAATGATGGTTATCGATGTCTTATGAGACTAAATCCCACCACATTTTGGATTTCTAGTCAGAAATTCCAGCCTCCCTAGTCTACCCTCAATGACTGGGGAATGTAAAGTCTAGTCCTTTTCATGTTTTGCTACATTTAAAGGATTAGCATAGATGTGAAGCTGAAAGGCACAATAAAGATCATTTAGTCCAACCCTTCATTTGAGAAATGGTAGCATTCAGACCCAGAGGTGAAATGAGTTGACCAAAATTACACAGCAGGTGAAGGAGCCAGGATTTTATCCAAATCCTCTTACTAAAAATCTAATGGCCTTTCCTCCTTTTAATATGGCCAAGCATGGGCCATCATAAGACATTCTAATGAAGATCCCATTACTGTTGAACTGCTTGATATTAATAGAGGGAAAAAAGTGGTAGCTGTCCCTAGTGAGTCACACGAAGACTGTAGGCTAATTATTTTTAAAGCTAGGAGGGAAGTTCATTTATTTCAACTCCATTTTAGACATGGGAAAACTGAGTCAAAACAATGCAAAGTGATTTGTTCTATGAATCATAAGCAAATGGCAGAATCAGGACTCAACATCAAGTCTTCTAAATGAAGCCCCAACATATTTCTTCAGCATACCACAAGGCACATGAGTGCCTTCTGACCTTCAGAAATAGGCCACAAGCAATTTTTCCTGCAATTCATTTTCAAACTCCAAAATTTTTTATCAATATCGATTCATTCATCCAATGAACATCCAGTGCCTATGTGTCATGCCCCCTGCTAGACGTTAGGGATGCAAAAACAAAAAGAAATCAGCACTTGCTTCAAGCTGCTTACGTTCTCCTGTAGGAAAATTATGGAAAGAATGAGAGAAAGAAAAAAGAGAGGAAGGAAGGAAGGATGGATGAATGGATGGATGGATGGATGGATGGATAGATGACTTAATGAATGATTACATAAATAGACAGACAGATAAATAGGTGAATAAATAAATAGATTAATATATGAATAAACAAATGAATGAATGAATGTGGAGTGATGAGTAGGACCTGACTTGCTTTTTCATTGATATAGGTTACTCCTAGCAAACAAACTATCTCCATGCCAACTCTTAAGTACCTTATAGTCTCAGAAAGTTACCTGAGATACTCTGAGGTTGGGTAACTTACTCAGGGTCATAGAAGCAGGGCTGAATTGCAGTTCTTCCTGGCTCTGAGCCTGTCCTTTAGCATCACCATGCCACATAGGAATAGATGCAAAGTAAATGCAGAATAATATCAGGATTGCATTTACAAATAGGAAAGGAGGAAGGGAGATGAGGAATGGCTTCCTGTTAGAGGCAATATCTAATCTGAGCTTTGTAGAAAACTAGAGATACCAAGAAGCAGAGGTGATGAGGGAATATATTTCAGAATGGGGGCAGCTCTGGGCTAAGAGTGTATTCCTTTTGGCCATAGTTCTTTTGGATCCTACTGTGTATTGCAAGCTCAGGAAGGAATTTTGAAATTCATTCTGCTTAAAGCCCCAAGTAAATTCTTTCTATTCATTCTTATAGGCTTATAAATTCTCAGTGTGATCTCTGGCTGACAAGTTATTCTTTGCCCTTCCTCCCAGGTCTCTTGATTTAGCTCATGTTAAAGCCTTGTACATTTCAGGGATGTTAATTGGCAAAGCTAACAGTCAAGTCCATTCCCACAGCAGGCTTGTTAGAATCTCTCAGCATCTGCAGCCTCAGCCTCAGCCCCTCCCTCCCTTCCCAACTGGATGTAACCCTTTATCTGAGCACATTGGTGGAAAGAGACCACAACCTACCCCACAGGCTTAAGAAATATGTAAAGAACATGAGAGAGAGAAAGAGAGAGAGAGAGAGAGAGAGAGAGAGAGAGAGAGAAACAGTTATATGCTTAATATGTGTCAAGCACTGTGCTAAGCTCTGGGGATACAAGTAGAAAAAGCTAGACTGTCCCTGTTCTCATGGACCTCACACTCTAACTTGGGGTGAAACACATAAGAGAAACTTCATCTGCAAGGTGAATGGAAAATCCTGGAAGCCTTAAGCATGAAGTAAAGGGAAAGATATCAGGGGCCAGGAATCCATAGATAACATCAATAGGGCAGATAAGTGGGTAAAGTCAGGACAATGCTAAAACCTGGAAGTCTTCCATTTGATGGAAAGAAAGAGTAGCTTCCACCTCTCCCAGTCATGTGAACATTCAAAGCACCATATGGAGAAGTGTACCTCCTTATGGTAGTCAAATAATTTTCACTGAACCAGTATCTACTCCCTATTAATGATGTCATTGGTAATAGGATTTCATTTATTTAAGCCCTGTGTTCTTCTTTCCACAATTAAAATAACATTTTCAAATTTAAACTTTTTAAAATAAGTTGCTTGTTCAAATAGAAATACAATGAGCAGCTTAGAGGAAACTGTGCTTGTAGATTCCTAGGTGTTTTGTGTGTCTGCTTGTGCTACCAACTTTGCTGTGGCTTGTTTTGAACATGTAGGAGGCATTCGTTTCTCGATTTTCTGTTAAGACCCCTGGGATAGTGGTAGCTGAAGAACAGTGGCAGTTTTACAAGGCACTGTCTCTGGAGTCAGAAGACCTGGGTTCAAGTGTGAACTCTATCATGTAGCAGCCATGTTAAATAGATTTAAACATTTAACCTTTCTGAATTTCAGTTTCCTCATCTGTCAAATTAGGATGATATTTGCACCATTAGTTTCCCGGAGATGTGAGGAACATAAGAGACAATGTACATTAAACTATTTCTAAAGCCTTCATCAGTTCTTCTAATTCAGGGCTACTTAAACTTTTTCCACTTGAAACCCCTTTTTGCCCAAGAAATTTTTACGTGACTCCAGGTATATAGATATGTAAAATAGGTAGAAATAAACTTTTACTGTTGCCAAAGTTTTCTTGACCTCCACATTCAGTTACATAATTCCTTATGGGGTCACAACCCACATTTTAAAAAGCTTTGTTCTAATTGATCTCACCTATTCTCAGCCATTGGTACCCACCCATTCCTTAACCTAAGATCGCCTGATCAGCGCCCTGATTTTTCCTGCTATTTTCAATCCTTGTCCCCTTGAAGACTGGCCACAACTTTGGTATCATTTTAGTTATTTAATATTCATGGATTCTTAACTGGTTCAAATTAAATACATCAAAGGAAGAAAACTTGATCCTCTTGAAGTCCTATCCAACTAAAGCCCCTGCCTTATTTAAGGCTAACGCACTACTCCTATTCCCCTTAAATGAAAAAAATATATAGCATAATTTCCTATGACGTAGGATTTTTTCTTTTCCTGATCCCTTGGACCCTAACGCCCTAATCCCTGACTCCTTTCAAAAGGAGATAGAAATCCCATTACGGAATAAAAAGACAGGACAAGCAGCTAGATTGGATCAAGTATACATTAAGGAGATCTGTGAAGAAGCCAATAGAGCAGTGAGCGCACTGAAGGACAAATTTGTAAATGATCTCAAGGAGGGCAAGATGCCAACGGCATGAAAAATAATCAGTATCAATTTTACCAAACAAAAGAAAGTGACCAAGAAAGCATCAATGACGGACTGCATGCATCTTCTCCCATTCATATCAGTCATCTAGAAGTAAGTTAAGAACATTGCTGATGAATTAGTGGGAACCAAGAAAGCTTTAATAAACAACAGCAATGGATCATCTTTATCCCGCTGATATACACATAAAGAATATAGCTTTATATTTTTGTTCATTATTGATTAGGACAAAAATTTCATGTAGGTAGAAGAAAATACCATCTTTTTTTACAAAAAAAAAATGTCTCGGGGGCAACTATGTGGCGCAGTGGATAAACACAAGCCCTGGAATCAGGAGGACCTGAGTTCAAATTCTGCCTCAGACACTTGACAGTTACTAGCTGTGTGACCCTGGGCAAGTCACTTAACCTTCATTGCCCCCCCTAAAATATGTCTCCCATCCATACATCAAGATTATGCAGTATTCCTTAGAAGATGTAAAAATGGAAATAACCCTGATCAATCTTATGTTCCATCAGGTAGAACATAAAATAGAGAGATTTATGTTCACCACAGTGGTGTATAATCACCACAGTAATGGAGGATACCCAACATAGAGTGTAGGCAGAGGAGAGATTCCCTTGTGGATGTTGAGGCCCCCCAGATATTACTGTTTGTAGATGAGATTATATTGATGGCATAATACAGCAAGATGTGACAGAGTCTCCTCAGAGAGATCAGTGATCACCAAAAGAATTTTCAACTATTCATTCACATAGGAAAGACCATACACACACAATTGATTGCCCACATTTCAATATTTCTCTGAATGGAAGCCCTATAGAGCTTGTCCAGGGTGTATATCTGAGACAGTCTGTACAGATAGACAATGGACTGAGCCCCGAGTGGATAAAGAGAAGAAAAGAAGGCTAGATGGGTTTTGGAAAACCCCAGAGTATTTTTACTGATCCCAAGCTTCCCAGAAGAGCAAAAGTCCATTGTCCAAAAGCAAACATTGTGCCAGTGTTGCTGCATGTCCAATAGACATAACATATCACCACTCCCAGGAAACTAAAAATGAGCTTCGCCCAGTGGGCAATGGAGAGGTGCAAGGTGAATATGAGCAGACTGCAGCTCATGACCAATGAGGAACTTTGAAGGATGCAAGTAAAGTATGTATTTTTTTAAAGAATTTTATTTTACAAAATATATGTAAAAACAAAATAAGGATGTATTCAAGAACTGTATGATATAAAGAAAGGATGGGCTGGTCACATGGCAAGAGTGAGGGAAGACAGTACATGACCAGAATGTGTCTCTGATATCCTCGAGATGTTAGAAGAAAGTAGGGAAGGGCTCTTCCCCATTGGCTGGACTCCTTGCAGTGAGAAGTGACAATCATACAGGATGAGAAGGCATTGGAGGCAACCCCTGGCTCAGTGAGATCAAAAATTCAATTGAATATCTGAATATAACTGGTCCTCTCCTGTTTTACAATAAATATTACACAATAGTGCAAATCAGCCACTTTAAAAAAAAAAGTCAAAACCTCAAAGGATTTTCCTCTCCTTTGTTGTCTGTAACTTTGACATTCAATTCCATTTCAGCCAATATACATGATTTCTTCTAAATCCAGGCACTCTTATAATTGGTGTCCTTATCTCAGAAATGTTTCAGATCTTAAGAATCCCTCAACTTGCCTCAGTAGACTATTTTAGAAAAAGTCCCAGAAGCCACTCAGAGCTCACTGTGCTTGCTCCACATTCTGCCAAAATTTCCTCCTCCCTCATTTCACTTCTTCAAGACATCAGCCCTCATGGGGTTATGAAACTGTGTTTTCATATCAAAGGTTTGTCAGCCAAACTACACTTGTTTTTCCCTAAAAATCCCTGTGTCAATCTCTCCCTTTCTACTACTCTATGCTCAGGAATCTTTGGTTATTCCTCTTTGACATCTCTCAGATCTTTCAAGAATTTTCTGTCAGGACACAGGACAGAAGAGAGCACTGAGCCCCGAGTCCAGTCTGACTGACCACATAGAGAGGGACTGGCTTTCCCCCCATGCTGTTAGCATAGACATCTTCTCACTCATTAAAAAGGCCACTCAGGGTATGGAGATGCATTGCCTCTCTTTTTGTCAGTGACGAGTGAAGTTAGAAAGCTTAAACTAATACTAATGTGGGATTTTGTCTGTCATTCCCCCTTGCTCTCTATCCCAAGTCCCTTGATTTTAATACTCTCAAGTCCTTGTGTTTGGATATGTTTAATTCCTGATGCCTTTTTTCTCTTGCTCCTAATCTTATAGATATTATTCCCTCCTAGCCTTGCTTTGCTGATGAATTTTTCTTGTGATTCTTATAGACTCTTTTTTTTGCAGGGCAATGAGGGCTAAGTGACTTGCCCAAAGTCATACAGCTAGTAAGTGTCAAGTGTCTGAGGCCAGATTTGAACTCAGGTCCTTCTGAATCCAGGGCCAGTGTTGTATCCACTGTGCCACCTAGCTGCCCCCTTTTCTTGTGATTCTTAAGGATAAGGAGGGTTGCTGAGATCCTGTAGGGTAGGGCATGGTAGCTAAGACTACTGGTCTAATCCCTTTTTAAAAAGTTCCATCATTGACATTTTTCTTCTTCTGACAGTTTTGCCAAATAGTTTTCTTAAGTGTCTGCCTTCATAGCCAGACTGGTGGAAGTAAAAGAATGAGTATGAAGTCAAGAGAAAAATGTATGCTTTGCTGATAAAGGAACCCAGTGGATGGAATGCTGGATTTAGTGTCAGGAAAATCTAAGTTCAAAGCCTCCCTCAAGCACATAATTAGCTTGGTGACTTCAGGAAAGTCACTTTAACTTCTCTCAGCCTTGGTTGATTCATCTATAAATGGAGATAATAATAGTCCAACCTCACTAGATAAGGATCAAAAGAGATGACCATATATGAAGAGCTTTCCACATATTAAAGTCTTGAATAGATGCTAGCTCTTATTATGGCTACCCCTAAAAAGCTAAATGTGAATAATATCAAGTCATCTATTTGGGTTCAAAAAATCAATGACACAAGTAGCAAGCAACATGGTCAAATAGTAGAGTTTCTGTTCTACAAGATTATAATATAAGCTCAATAGACATCAACAGTAGGATGTTATAGACAAAAAACAAACAATGAAATCTTGGACTACATTGAGAGGCATGTGCCTGGAGGATAGAAATGATAATCCCTCTGCTGTCTTCCTAGAGCAGGTACCCAGGATGTGCCCAAAACTACCCAAAATTTGTCTAAGCCAATGGTTACTGCTCTCCTCTGCTAAGTCATGTGAGCAAAAATAATGCCAGGAGAAATCTAGAAAGCCTTCCTAAGGATTATAAAATCCTAGAGCAAGTAACTTAAGGTCTTATAGACATGGATAGTGTTTCCATCATCCTGTTAATAGAGGACAAGGGGTTTAGAAGAGGAATGTGAATCACTGATTAAGGACATTGTGTCTGAGAACAGAATTAGAATTTCTCCACCATGGTTTAAGATACTAGGATATCAGGTATATATAGCCAGTTCTTAGCTAGCCATGGTCTTACCCTAACAGGAGTTAGTAAACATGTATTCACATGAAGTGTTGTACACCTAATCAACTGAAAATGAATAGGGGAAAAATTCCCCATGTTCATTGGCCAAGCCAAATGAACTTGAACCAGAAAGACACTCTGGTGAAAGAAGAGAACTAGAAACACCCAGTAATTCAGTGATGATAAAAATCCTAGAAAGGAGTCAGCAGTAACAGGCATTTTATAGCACTTTAAGGTTTGCAATGCACTTTACATATGTAATAGGGTGATCCCATGGTGCACATGTACTGTGTCTCCATGGGGATGAACATGGACTGTGGCTCAGTGCTGTAAAGACTTGAGCTTCTACATGAATAATGAAACCCTTATTGGGTTTTTTTTGGTTTTTTTTTATTCCCTTCGCTTAACACAGCATCCAACACGTAGTAAGTGCTCAATGAATGCTTGTTTATTTAGCCCCATCAGCGGGGAGTTGGGTAAAGGATAATTGGCACCTGCTCCAGAGAGAGCCACCTTATCAGTAGGCTGTAAGAAGGGAGTGGAAAAGGAGGAAAATGCTCCTCTACACACACACACACAGGCACACACACACTCACATGCTCACATGCTCACATGCTCACTCACTCACAACTTAAGAAGTTTATGGAAGGGGTTAAGTCCCAAGTTCAAAAGTAGGAGTCTCTAGTGTCACTTCCAACTCTGATTTCACATTTCTGAAGTCTGCAGTAGTAGTATTCTTCCCATTCATTGCAAAGCCCCCAAAATGCAAAAAGACAGAGTAATGACTTTTCAAGACCCCATAAAGTGAAGAGCAATTTACAAGAAACAAGTGTTTGACTTGGGATTCTTTCCCTGAGAAACTTTGGAGACTCAACCCAGGGCATCAATTAAAGTGTTAGTATCTGAGTAATTGGAGCCTTCAAACCTTAGCAGATTTCACATGAGCCTTGTCACTGAACAGAGAGAAAGAAGCCAAATGCAAGCTACTGGCATCACTGGAATGCTTGATTAGATAGACTTTTCTATCTAGAATGCATACTTTAAAAATCTACTTCAAAAGATCAAGAATAATGGAATAGCTTTCTGGGGGAAAAACACAAAGCACACCAAATTTATGGCAAAGAATTTTGTGACTTTAATGAAAGCAATAACCACAGTAAGAGAAGCCCCCATCACCACCTTAATGCATCCCTCATGGGCATCTTACAAAAACATCACTTGCTCCTTGGGATATTAAAATGCTATAAACCAGTCAACGCTATTCCAAAGTCTTACCTTTTCTTTATAAATCACATTACTAAGGGGGGGATAGAAATTTTACTTTCTTATATTTTAGCTGCCTATAGTAGAGAGAAAAGCCTGAGATTTGAAGTCAGAAAACCTGGCTCTATCACTCAGCAGCTGTATAACTTTGCTCATGCTTTACCTTCATGAATAAAAGAGTGAATGAATGAATGAATGAATGAATGAATGAATGAATGAATGAATGAATGAACAAAATATTAAACACTTAATATGTTCAAAGCACTGTGTCAAATGCTGGGGATGCAAAAAAAAAAGTAAAACAGTCCCACTTCTCAAAGAATTCACATTTTAATGGGGGAGAGAATATATAAGGAGGTCACATGAAGTCTTTGATGTTCCCCGACTACTAGTACCCCCCTTCCTGAAATTGTGGTTTTCATTTTGTATGTACTCTGACTATGCTTGAATTTGTGTATGTTGTCTCCTCCATTCGAATGGAAGATTCTTGAGGGTAGGGACTGTCTCACTCTTGCCTTAGCATGCACAGTACTTAGCACAATTCCTAGTCCTGAATGAACAGTTCTGTTACATATTAGATAAGTTGCTTTTCCTTTGTGGGTATCAGCTTCCTAGTCTATAAAATAAGGAAGGTTGCATTGGTTAGGACAATGGAAGGAGCACTGGCTCTCAAGTTAGAGGACCTGAATCCAGATCCCATCTCTTACACTTACTGCCTGTATGGCTCTAGCAAGTCACTTGAATCCCTAGGCCTGGGTTGTCTCATCTATAAAATAAGGAGGTTGGACTGAATGGCTTCTGAGATCCTTCCAAAGGGTTAAATCTATGACCCAATAATTGTCTCAGTCCCGACAAAGTTCATTAGATTTGGAACTAAGAAAGGATTTTAAAGATTTTGATGTCAACCTTAATGATAACCTGAGATCTATGGTATGGAAAAAACAGGGGGTCTGGCATATAGAATTCTCACAGATATTAGCTTCTGGGTGAATTGGTGCTAGCTATGACACATGCATGAATCTAGCTATCTCATCATGGACCTATCTGTGGCACTGGGGGTCTCCTTGGGTTCAAGCCTAAGGAAATTACTTTTACCTTATGCATTTATATTCTTGACAATAGATTATGGTAGAAAGAGTGCTAGACTTGGAGTCAGATGAAATCTGGTTTCAAGTATGAGTTATTTCATCTCGTTGAGCCTCCATGTTCTCGTCTCCATAATGGGAAGGATAATAAATGCACCACTGGCCTCACAAGGTTGTTATAAAGAACATACTTGAAAATTGTAAAATTTTATAAAAAAGTGACTTGTTAAATCCTAGAGATGTATAGATACAACCATTTAATGCAAAAAGAACATTCCTCTGGGAATCAGGAGACTTGGATTCTAGTCCTACTTCAGCTACTAACTCTGTGACTTGGGCAAGTTATTTAACCCCCTAGGTCCTCACTTTCTGAAAATAAGAGCTGTGTAGTGGGGGGGGGGTAACTACACTAGAAAGAAAAATAGGGTTCTCACTACATGCCACCTATGTGACTAAAGCAAGACAAGCAACCAGTAAATGTTTATTAAGTACCTATTATGTGTCAGGCACTGGAGTTACAAAGACCAAAGCCTAACAGCCCCTGTCCTCAAAGAGCTGACATTCTAGCATGCATTGGAGACAATTCTTCCATATACAAGTATATGCAAAATGCATGTAAATCAGATACAAGATGATGTTGGGAGAGAAGGCATTAGCAGTTGTGGAGACCAAGGAACCAAGCAGAAGATGACATTTAGACTGAATCTAGAGGAAAGCCAGTGCTTCTATGAAGTAGAAGAAAGATCATTCTAATCAAAGGAACTAGTGCAAAGGAATAGAAGTGAAAAGCTGAGTGTTACCTGAGGAGCAGCAGGAAAGCCAGTACGGCTGGATCATGAAATGCATAGATAGAAATCTTGGAAAATAAAGTAGAGAAAATAAGATGGGGCCAGCTTGGGAAGAGCTTAAAATGCCAAACAGGAGAATTTGGGTTTGATTCCAGGGGTCACAGGGAGCCACTGGAGTTTATTGAGTGAGAGATGATGTGATTAAACCAGAAAAAGGAAAATCCCTTTGGCCACTGTATGGAAAATGGATGGTAGTGGGGGAAAGGAAGCAGGTAAAACAATCAAGAGGCCAGTGCAACAGTCTAGGCAGACAGAGAATTGGCAGCATGAAGAAGAGTAGGAACTATGTGAAAAAAGTGAAAGATGTCATGGAGGTAACAATGACAAGGTTTGGCAACTGTCAGGATATTTGGGGGAAAAGGGGAGAGAGAAGTCAAAGAGGACACTAAAGCTGTGAACCTAGGCCTAGATGAGCTTTTCTTCCCAATGGAAACAATAGCACATTGCCTACCTGAAGGTAGAGTGTTAAGCCAGATGATCTCTTGACACATTTTCCTTCCCTAAGCTCCAACATGGTGGTCAACATATTTCATGATATTTGGTTATGACAAGAGCCAATGAAAAAGCAAAATTTCTACATTGGTTTTATTTATGTATACACATGCATATAATATGTATGCATGTATATGTGTTTGCATATATTGACACATATTATATACATGTATATATGTATATACGTACAAATATGCAGTAGTAGTCCAGTTGGGATGCATGTGTAAGTCTGTATGCAAGGTGACCCAATAGTACAGGTGCATATATGTGCATGTATGAATATATATATATATATATACATGTATTTAAATATGCATGTATATTTACAGAGAGACAGAGAGGTTGAGAGTCAGTCCATTCAGAACCCAACCACAGCAGAGAATTCAGTAAATGAAATTGGCATTCCAATGAATTTGGCTTGGGGATTCTTCCAAAGTCTTTAACATTTTCTCACCTTATTTAACACCAATCCATATGCATATAAGGCATATTAAGGACTTTCCAATTGCCCCGAACTGCTTGTCAACAAGTCCAAGCAATTTGCATTTAAACAGACTGCCTTAAAAAGTTACTACTGCGATTGGAAAATCCAAGTACTAAATTATGTGTAAATAAAGTAATAGATGATCTTCCATTTTGGAAGCATTCAGAAGATAATTCACTTGACTATAAATAAGCATTTAGTCTTCCCTATAGCATTTAAAAGAAGCAGTCTTTATCTGAGAATAATAAGAAGAACAAATTTACATTTTCTTAGCAATTTGGAGCTTACAAAAACCTTTATAATAACTTTTTGAGGTGATAACACTAGTAACTTTCATTTGTCTTTAAAGTTTTCTTGACTCTTTACATATATTATCACATCGCAACCCAGCAATAATCCTCTAAGGCAGATACTGTTATTTCCATTTTAGAGATGAGAAAGCTGAGGCTCAGAGCAGTTAAGAAATTTCCACAGGGCCACTCAGTTAGCAAGTAACAAAGGCATTATCTGAACCAAGGTCTTTGAGCTGCCATTCACTGAATCATGCTGTCATTTTTACAATGAACTATAAAGTCCCACTTCTATAATGCTCTGGGGATTACAAAGGCAGTACAAAATGATTATCATCTCCTTTCTCACCTCCATCTCCTAGAATTCCTTCAAAATTGAGCCCAAGCACCACCCACTCCATGAAGTCTCCTCAATCTACCTTGTATTTAACTAGTTTGTAATTATTTATCCCAGGTGTCCAGAAAGTCTTAGAGAAGTTTTAAGCTTTCGTAGCTTTTTAAGCTTTAAAAGCTTAAATCCACACTAAAAGAGTTCAGGGATATTTGATATTTATTCTTTTTTTCTATTTAGCATGTATTTACATCTATATGTCCTTATTGTATTCTCCATTAGAATATTAGCCCCATTGTTAGTGGGCATTGTTTCAGCTCTTATATTTATATCCCCAGTGCCTAGCACAATGCCTGCCATATAGTAGATAGTTAATAACTGCTTATTTATTGATTAGTCTCATTAGCTCTTCTCCAAGCACCTCTCCTTTAAATTTCCCTATTTCCCTTCTCCAGAGCACGATTATTAGTTTCTCACTCTCTCTCACAATATGTATCTGTTTCCTTGCCAAACCTTGGCATTTCTACCTCCACAACATCCCTCCCCATTTCTCTTTACTCACATGACTACCATCTTATCCTGGACTATTACAACAACCTCGTAATTGATCTACCTGCCCGAAATCTCTGACCAAAACAATCCACCCTCCACAGAGCTGCCCAAAATAATTTTCCTAAATCATAGTTCTGACCATGTCATTATCTTACTTAGGAACGAATAGTGGTTCCCTGTTAGGATCCCTAGAAGGGATTTGATCCCTTCTAGGATCAAGTAAGAAATCTGTTTAACACAAATGTTCCCACTCTACTTTTCCACATTTTTTGCATATTGCTCCTCCTCACATACACCATGGGTGATCCAAAAGGGCCTTCTTTACCACACATAGAGCACTCCCTTTCCCATCCCCAAGATTTATGAAAGCTATCATTCATTCCTGGAATACTCTCTCTCCGCACCTCTACCTCTTAAAATCTCTGGTTTCTTTCAAGCTCAGAGATCCTTTCCCAATCCTTCTAAGTACTAGTGCCTCCCCTTTACCTTCCCATCAACTTATTTCAAGTGTGTGCATATCTTGTTTATACTTATGTATGTATATTACATGTAAATTCCCCCAAAGCAAGAAATCTTTCACTTTGTCCTTGTGCCCCAAGTCTCCAACAGTGGCTAGCACATAGTGCATACTTAATATTAATTGACAATTGTCTAGGGCACCAAGTTAAGTGATTTGCCTGCTATGACCACACAGCTAATTTGTATCAGATAAGACTTGAATCTGTGTCTTTCTTACTCCAAAGGTAACCATCCTGTCCCTCTACATCTCTTTCCCTGAAGACCCTTAGACAAGTGCTTCTGATAGTCAAAGAGTTTTGGGGCAGGAATGACCAGGAGATTGGGTTGTATTATACATATGAAATGGACAAGTACTTCTAATGATCCTAAATCAACTCTTTCCAATAAAGGTCCACCCCTGTAGTCATCAAATGCGACTGTGATATAACTATAAGTCATGGAGCAGTATAATCTTGAAAGAATCAAAATTGCAGGAAACCCAAAGGCTAATGGAAAAAATGCAGCATGGGTGTGAGCGGACAAGCAATATCAATAATAATGACTAATAATGCAAATAAGAAGTGGCAGGAAAGAGACCATCAAGGACATCTGACATCAGAAAATCTGCTGGGCTAGTTATGTATCAAGAACAAATGACTATTGATGGGCAGCCAAAATGACACCCTGGTGATATTAAAAGAAGCACAGGAAGGCTGCTAGCACTTTAGATAGATTATTGATGTGGACTGACCAAAAGATTCAGGTGAGCATTGTGCAGGAGCAGTGACTGCGATCTACCCCAAAGGAGAGCATCCCCAGGAAAATGAAATCATGAATCCACTGAAATTAGAGATAGTCTCATAAACCTCAAATAAACTTTGTTTAAGTGAAAATGAAGTTGCTTCTAAGAAAAATTACATTTTGTCTTTAACTGGAAAAAACTCAGTAATGCCCTTCTATAACTTTTTTTCCCATTTTAAATGTTTTCTTCTATCTTTAATCTTTTATTTTTCAAATTTATAATATTAACTTCAGTCATCTATCAATTATGGGGACTAATAGATGGAAGCAGTGGTGTGAATAATCTAAAAGAAATGTTTATTACCCTGTAGAAAGAATTGTCTGCTTTGGGTTTTTAAGTCACCAATTTTTACCCCCCTGATTGTGTTTGCCCCAGTGCTCCATTTATTTTTCATTATTACTATATGCAGCAACCAGCAATACAAATTACCCATGTGTACAATGGCTGCTCCCATTTCTAGGATGCTTTTTGGTCTTCAAAGTAAGGTTTGATATTGCTAGAGCAAGTCTTGATACCCTGTTCTATAAATGATGCCCCAGAGACCCAGGAAAGGTAAGCTATTTGCCCAGAGCCATATAGTCAGTAGTAGAAAAAAGTGAATGTCAACATGGGTCTTCTGATGTGAAATGTATTGCCTTTTCAGCAACAATGTACTAGGGAAATAATGACAATAATAATAGGAGTCTCAAAGTCTTGAATAGTTTAAAACCTTAATAACTGAAACCTGCACTAAGACTTTTGGGAAGACCTGAATTTATGTAGACATTGGGAAGACAAAGACAGACAGAAAGACAAAGACAGAAAGAGACACAGACACAGACAGAAAGATGGAGACAGAGACACAGACAAATAAACTCAGAAAGAGAGAGAGAGAGAGAGAGAGAGAGAGAGAGAGAGGTCTGTGTATATATGTAGAGATAGCTATATAGCTCAGTGGATAGAGTGCTGGGTCTGGAGTCAGGAATACCTAAGTTCAAATCAGGCCTCACTCACTCACTCACTAGCTCTGACTCTTGGCAAGTCACTTAACCTATTCATCTTAATTCACTGGAGAAGGAAAAGGCAAACCACTCCAGTATCTTTGCCAAGAAAATTCTATATGGGGTCATGAAGAGTCAGATACAACGGAATGACTGAACATCAACAATGTATATGTTTATAGATATATTTGTTTATGTGTGTATGTGTATGTATAAATATGCACAATATGTATATGGGTATCGAGTATGTGTATGTATATATATGTACATTGTATGTATATTATCCTTCATAGGTATTTACAATTTACAAAGTGCTTTACATATACTATATGATTTGATCCTCACAACAAAATTATTTAGATGCTATTATTATTCTCATTTTAACAGATGGGTAAACTGAGGCTGGTAGAGGTTAAGTGATTTATCCAGAGTCATGGCAGGTGTCTGATGCCAGATTTGAACTTATATTTTCCTGATTCCAAATCTAAATATGTAAAGTTAATTGAACTGCAGGGAGAAATAAATGGTAAAACTGTAATGGTGGAGAAACTTATGTGTTCTATTTCAGTCCTAGACAAATCTAACCAAAAAAGAAAACAAAGAAAAAGATAAGAAAAAAGAAAGGAGTTAAGCACTTGTATTAATAGAGTTTTAGAGAAACTCTGTTTGGAAAAAATAAAGATGGCAGGTCTCCAGTGTTTACTAAATGATAATATAAAGCAGGGTTTCTTAAACTTTTTTCCACTCATGACCCCTTTTCCCAAGAAATTTTTACATGATACCAGGTAAATAGGTATAGAAAAGAGCTATACATAACCTTTTACTATTGCCAAATTTCTCATGACCTCCACATTCAGTTACAGAACCCCATATGAGGTCACGACCCACAGTTTAAAAATCTAGGATATAAAGGACATATGAACAATAGTATTTATAGAAGTGCTTATGGTAGTAGCAAATAAGTGGAAATTAAGGGGTTGTCTATCTGTTGGTGAATTAAAAACTATAAACTAAACAAAGTATATTATATTAACATAATAAAGTATTATTGAGCCATAAGAAATGCAGAAGTGTATGGTTTCAGAGAAACCCGTTGAAAACCTACAAGAAATGATGCAGAGCTAAGTATGTAGAACCAGGAAAACAATTTACAAAATGATAACATTATGAAGAAAAAAAATTTAACTTCAAAATGAATAACCATGATGCTAGAAGATGAAGCAAGCTACCAAGACCTCAAGATTCATTTTCCAGTACAATCAACATGGGGCTTTATTTTCTTTAACAATACACATTTTTGTTATACAGGCTTTATTTTTCATTTTTTCTTCTCATCAGAGAAAGGAGTGATACAGGTGTGTAATAAGGATAAAGGAGATAAAGTGAAAAACAAGAGAGTTATCATTTTTTTTCTTTTTGGGAAAAAAAAAACAGGTGAAAATGGAAGTAAGGTACAGACAAGAAAGACAGCTATGAAAACTACTGCTGTAAGAATCATGACCACTCCTGACAAAGAGACTTGTAATTAATGAACTCTAGAATATCACAGAATCACATAATTTGATATTTGGAAAGGAATTCTAGTTAAATACCAAATGAATCTCCACTATAACATAAACTCTTTCCCCAATTCAATATCAGTGTTCTAACACTTCTCATCCACAGGAGATTGTTAAAGAAATGTGTGTATCACTCAGAGAAATAGGCTTATCAAGTACTGGAGTTAGACTAAGCCATATGTATAAACTGAAATGAAATGCTCCTTTTTGTCATTTTTCATTTTCCTGCTATTGATAGCTTTGTGGAGAAAGCCTAGCACAAAGTATACAATGTTGGTGTGGGGATCAGGAAGTCTGGGGTTCAAATCCCACCTCTGAAATGTATTAACTTGATTCTAGACAATTGGCAATCTCTACTTCAGAAAACTTCCCAAAAGCCATCTACTTAGTTTCAAGTGACTCATAATTTTTGGTGACAAGATCACCCAACCCTAGAGTTATAGCATTTCTTTTGGTACAATAATAATTTTGGTATAAAAATAATCAATCAACAAGCATTTATTAAGGAATCTACTTAATTTGTGCTAGACATTGTCCTAAGTGATATGGATAAGCAGACAAAAGAATGGGGAAAACATGCATTGCCAAGAAGGATCTTACCTATTATAATTATTTGATAAGTACTGTTGAAAAATATATTTTGTAACTTCCCCCTAGAGAAAACACAGTGAGAAATCCACGGACCAGAGTAAAACACAATTAGGAAAACAGCACTGGTTAATTGTCCCATTAGCAAGCAGGCATGTACATGTGGATAGTCCTTCCAAAGAAAGACTGTCCAAATTTCACTCAAAATTCCTTTGCGAGTGAAAGTATTTAAACCTTCTTTGCTCACCGGTTATAGACCTTGGTGATCCAAAGTTTTAGATATTTAGTAGTGAATCTATCAGATCCAGACTGAGTCACTTTTGGTTTCCTGGCTGGTTAGTATAGGTTGTTCTCAGTTGCATTATTGGGACACGAATGAGTTTGACAATTCAGCTTAAAAGCAAACAATATGACCAGAGTATATGATTCAAAAGGGGTTATTACAGATAAGAGTAACCAAATGTTTTGCAAGTATTGGGGAGGAAGACAGGATGGTTCCAGCAGATGAAGGTGTTTATTAGAGAGCTATAAAATCTACCAATTATCCTGGGCAAAGAAGTCACAAGCAGATAGAAGCTTATCTGCTAGCTATAAACTTCCAGACATTTGGAGAGACAAATGGCATGTAATGCCCCCAAAGAACTCTGGGGTTTGCTTGACACCCACTTGTATATTGTCTGGGTTCAGTCGGAGAGTATTTTGATCTCATTGATCCAAGGTTTCATAAGATTCTTTTGGATAATAATGCAGCTCTATCAAAGACAGGTGGTTTATATATTAATCGACCATCTCATTTGTATCTAGATTATTAAATTTTGCATAACAGTACTTATCTGAATGAATAAATGAAGGAATGCTAACAGATCAAATCAGTCTGTTTATTAGGAAAATGATCCATGTACTTCCTCCAAACCTCCTGATTTTCTTCAGTGTATTATCATTATCCCAGTCACCTTAAGTTGGCTATCTCAGAATTATCCTCCACTCTTCCCCTTCCTTCACCTGTCACTTATCCAATCAATTCTCAAGGCTTACCAAGTCATTTCTATTACCAAAGAATCCCTCATACTTGCCTCCTTTCCATTCTCAGAGTTAGTATGCCAGTTCAGGACTTTTACCACCTCTTACGTACACACACACCACTGACCCATTTGCTTTTCCCTGAACTATGCATTACATCTCCTAACTCCATTCACAGAAGTGTTCCCCTGTGTTTGGAAGGTGCTCCTTTGTAATGACCAAATTTTAGAATCATTAGCTCCCTTCTGGATCTAGCTCCCTCCCAATGCCTTTCCTGAGCCCCATTGGTGTGCTTAGTGGTCTATCTTTCTCATGTAAGGAGTAAAATTCTAGCTATACTGTCTAAAATATCTAATGAGTGGTTGCCAATAAATTATAAGCTTTAGCAAGAGTTTAGACTTTTAAACATTTATTAAGGAGAATAAGAATTTGGTGAAGAGAGAAAGGCCTAGATTCGTCTGTCAAAGGGAGAGTTCATTTTTAGCTCCACTCTCCACTAGAGTCCTGACGAAAGAGAGCAAGAGAGCCAGCCTCGCCCCTTCTCCTTCCCACAAGCAAATGTCACTTCTTGACGCCAAAGAAAAGCCACATGTCTTGCCCTCAGATGCCTTCTCCTCATGGCGGAGCTTTTATATAGTAAGTCTCCAACAGGTGGCGTCATTCCAATCATTACACTCAGATTCATAATTATTTACTTGTTTTTATGGATTGTACTACAATAGAGTATAAACTCTTTGAAAACAGAACTGTTTATGTCTTTCTATCCCAAACACCCAAATATGGAGCTTTAAACATAATAGGCACTTAAAGCTTTATTTGTTGCTTCTGTAGAGAGGTCACCTCTGATACCCAGAACTCTAGAATGTGGAACAACACAAATATTGGCAGAGAAGTCAGCAACCTGAGAGAAAGCCGGGCACCATTTAGGACTGACACCCAATGGAAAGCTCAAGGAATGAATGAAGGCATAGACTTTGTATGTTACAAACATCATAAATCACAAAAAAATCTGATTAATTTTTTCTCATTACTGAAGGAAGAATAACTTCATCATTATAAAGTACTGTTGAATAGCTAAACATAAAGGCTTAATAAGTGATCTGGGATTAGAATCTGGGGGGAAGGGGGGAACAGACTTGGAAAGAACTCATCCCCAGAACTGATCAAGGAACAAAACAATTCACAGATAAAAGATTCTGACTCAGAGATGAAAGCGATTTTAGATGTCATTAAATCAAAGGGTCATAGATGTGGAACTGGGAGAAATGTCAGAGATCATCTAAGGCAAGTTCTTCATTTTCTAAATGAAGAAACTGAGTCGCAGACAGATTAAGTGATTGCAAATCATACAATCTCAGATTTAGACCAGGAATTGTCCCTAGAAGGATATTGAGTATAATAATGCCCTCACTTTACAGAGGAGGAAGTTAAAGCCCAGCATCCCACAGACAATATTTTCCAGAGGCAGGATTCAAATCCACATCCTATGGCTCCAGATCTAGCAGATTTTTTTTTTTATTCCTACTATATCACACCCATGTAGAAAGTAGGCATTCAATAAAAGCTGGTTAAGTGGAGTGATTCTAGCAAAAATAATTGCATTGGGGCAGCTAGGTGGTGCAGTGGATAAAGCACTGGCCCTGAATTCAGGAGGACCTGAGTTTAAATCCAGCCTCGGGCACTTGACACTTACTAGCTGTGTGACCCTGGGCAAGTCATTTAACCCTCATTGCCCAGCACACACTAGAAAAGAAAAAATTTTGCATCAGGGGAATGGTAAGAGAAAAGATGGACACAGATATCACAAGGAGTGAAAATGAACATCAGAAAGTCAAAGGGTTAGGACTGCAATGCTTAGAGTTTTAATAAGTATAAGGAATTCTATCATCAATGTGAATAAGCAACTAAAGTCAAAATGCTTCAAAACCAAACACATTTTTTCGGAGGTTTAGGACTAAAATCTAGCAGTGTCTCATTAGGGAATGCCTGGAAAATGATCTCTCTTTCCTGTTCCCTAGTAATTTGGGAGAAATGGACTTGTCCCTTTAAACATGGAATGAGGAAATATCCAGAATACTTACTCATTCTTTGGCATGTCAGTTTCTGCTACCATCCATAAGCATTTTGTTATAACAGGGACAGGAATAGTGGCTCTGTTCACATTTTCCCAATTAAAAGTTCTGGAATCACTTGTTAGGCAAATCCCAGGTGACTCCTGCCAGAAGAAAAACTTTAAAAAGTGGATCAGCTCTCACTGAAATGGTCATTAGGAAAACCCACATCCACTTGAGGAGCAGTGTCAACCGCCTTTAATTATAAGAACTGTGTGTTGCATTTTGGAGGGACTTATATGTATTGATACCCAGTAGGGTGCATCAGATGTAAGAGCGTTAATTAGAAGTGGGACATTAAAGCCCTTTTAATCTAAAAACAGATCACTTCTCTTCCTTTTTTCACTTTCTCTGTGGTGTGTTCAACTGGCAAACTCTCTTGAACTCATCATATTCCATCTTCAATAACAATATCCAGAGAACAGGTGGTATATGAACGAGCCATGAAAATGAGCAGAAGCCCAGCACTGGGCAATGGGCCCAAGGAACATTCGTTGACCAAGGCTGGAATGACACAGAAGTGGGTGAATAAACTACCTATGGGGGACAACTTTAGGTATGAAAAGGAATCACCCAGCAACAAAAATCACTATCTTCTGCTCAGCTGACATCTGCATTTGAATCCTGGCTACACCACTTAGTCTCTGTATGATCTTGGCCAAGTAATTTACCTGAGGCTCTGGGTCTCAATTTCCTCCCCTATAAAATGAAGGAGTGGGGTCAGATGATAACTAAGGCCCCTTTCAACTCTATATTTATGATTCTGTAGTGAAAAAAAAAATCTCATTACAAAATGAGAGGCAAGGTGGAACCTGAGTGGCTTAATAGGTAGAGTGTTGGATTCAAGGTCTGCCTCTGACATATGCTATCTTTATAACCCCTGTCAAGAAGTCACTTAATCTCTCAGTGCCTCCATACTGGCTACGTAACCCTGGACAAGTCACTTTCCTCTCAGGGCTATTATAAATACCTCTCTACGTCTTTAATTTGTAGAGGTGATCTGATAGAAATTCTCCCCAGAAGCTTCCCAAACCAATTAAACCAGGGGTAATCCTTTTTTTAATGAAACTATAAAAATTTCTAAAAGCAACTTGGTGCACTAGAAAGAACTTTGGATTTGACATTATAGAAGCAGTGGACTTCAGAGAAAAAAGTATCAGACCTAGAATCCGAGGGCATGGATTCCAATCCTGGTTCATTTCAACTCCTTACTATCTGTGTGAATAAAAATGGGGGCAGTCTGGGATTTCTGGGATTTCACTGGTCAAGAGAACTACAATGCATATCTGTGCTTTTACTGCATTTGTAGTCCTAGAGTGCCTGCAGTACTGAAAGACAAGTCATTAGCTCAAGGTCACATAGAGCCAATATAGGAAAGAGGTCTTGAACACAGATCTTCAAGACTCTCTGATTCCAAACATTCAACCAGTCTTGAATCCACATAACTGTATAAGCATATAGTCCACATTGCTCCATCCTTCCTTAGAATGAGCACCTTCATCAAATACTACACTAAAATCTTGGTAACAAAAGCTATATAATCTAGACCTACTCCAGAGTCTTGTTTAGCAATCCTGTACAAAAGATAATAATGATAGTCTGGCATGCTCTGGCCATGATGGAGTCATGTTACCACTTTGTAATGACTACTTCCCTTTCTGTTTTTTTACTCACATTCCCTCTAATATAATATATTCTGGAATTGTATCATGAATCAATCAAGTTTACTTGAATATAGTTTACAAATTCCATTCTCCTTTATTTTACAAATTGAAGCAATACTTTTCTTTCTATAGTCCTCAAACATCATTCCTATTCTCTGTGATCTTTCATAGATGACTGACAGTGAGTCAGTAATCACAACCATTAGTTCTTTCAATCCCTGGAGATGGACATCAGTTGGGATAGGGGACCTGACTTTGCCAAGGGCCACAGGTGTTCTATCTCTAACTTAAGTATTACTTTTGTTCTATCATGTCCTCTAGTCTGTGTGGATCTTGTATGTAGATATTTATGTAGCTATTTTCTTCTCTTTCTTGGAAGGAAGTCTCCAGTGGATGGCACCTAGGAACTGTGTTTGGCTCTATATTGTTTAATATTTTTAAACAATGCATTGAATAAAAGCATAGATGTCATGCTCAGTAAGCCTGAAGATATGGATATTTTAAAAGCTAGGAGATTTATATATCATAGAATCATAGATTTAGACCTGGAAAAGACTTTAAAAATCACTGGATTCAAAGTCTTTATTTTACAATTGAGGAAACTGAAGGAAAGAGATTAAGTGACTTGTTCAGGGTCATACAGCTAGTCAGGGTCTAAGGTAGAATTTGAACCCTAATTTTCCTGACTCCAGATCCAGCTTCCTTTTCACTATTCCATACTACCTGACATTGAATGACAGAGTCAAAAAGAACTTGATGGCCTAGAACACTGAAATGAATCTTAATGGAGATGAATGTAAAGTGCCACACCTTGGTTTTCTTTTTAATCAATTTCATAAGTATGACATGGGGGAGGCGTGGGTAGACAGTGATTCATCTGAAAATGATCTCAGGTATTTAGAGGACCACAAGCTCAATATGTCAAGAATTTAATATGGCATCCAAAAAAGCTAATGGAATCTTGTGCTGCAGTAAGAAAGAAATGTTGTTGTTGTTGTTGTTGTTCAGTCATATCTAACTCTTCATGACCCCATTAGGATTTTTCTTGGCAAAGATACTGGGGTTGTTTGCATTTCCTTCTCTACTTAATTTTATAGATGAGACAACTGAAGCAAACTGGGTGACTTGCCCAGGGTCACAAAGCTAGTAAGTGTCTGAGGTCAAATTTGAACTCAGGTCCTTGCAACATCAGGGCCAGTGCTCTATCCACTGTGCCACCTCGCTGCCCCTGAAATAATGAGGTATATTAAGCCAGAAGAAGAGACAATTCAGAGGTATAGCTTCAAGTATTTGAGGGACTTCCATTTAGACTAGTGATTATACTCATTCTGTTTGGTTTCATTGGGCAGAACAAGGCATGGAAGAAACAAAGAGGCAAATTTAAAACAGAGGCAAGCCAAAGCATCCTGACCATTCCAAGTTGTTTTGACACCCCATGAACTGCCTTGGGAGATGCTGGCTTCTCCCTCACTAGAAGTCTTTGCACCACAAGCAGCAGGATGACCAAGTGTACAATCTACCAATTACAAGCTTCATAAGACAGTCTCTGAAGCTCTTTCTGACTCCAAGACAGTGGGTCATTTTGTGGTTAAGTGCATCGATCAAATGCATGTAAAACATTTGTGTCTCATATAAGCAACAGAGGTGAAGGTAAATCTAGATTCAAGATGACTGGAATTTCCTATTCACGGGACACCTTTTTCCTCAGCAGGTTCAGTTGTTTCATTGGCTTCTGTAGTCAAGGACATTAACCAGTAATAAAATATGAAGGCTACATTTCAGAACTCACAAGAATCCTAGGTGAAAAGTCTTAGAAAGCTGAGGACTTCATGGATCAACTTCCTGGAAAATCTCAAAATAATCAATTTCGATGGTTCTCTGAAGTCAGTTCTGGGTAGCATCATTTCCAGACATGTTCAGTACTTCAAATCCCTTCCTCATAAAGTGCGCAGGCAAGTACCTATGCAGTTGGATTGGAGCTTTTCCTCTTCTGTCTGATTTCTATTCTTCCCACCAAACCCAACAGATTGAATATGATGATTAATATGTAGAAAAGCTTTGGATTATTGCCTCTCATCATCTCTCTCGTAGATTGTTGCAACAACTTCTGAATTGGTGTGTCTGCTTTAAGTCTCTACCCTCTACCCTCTCTAATCCATCCTCCATGTATCAGCTGAAATGATTTTTCCTATACCCCAAGTATAACCATGTAACTCCCTTGCTCAATAAACTCCAGGGGCTCCCTATTACCTTTCAGATCAAAAATAAACTGTTCTGTTTGTTATATAAAACCATTCACAACCTGGCCCCTTCCTACTATCCTATTACCTGTAGACATTACTCCATGTTCTTGTTAGTCCAAATATACTTGAAACAAAATACTGCTCTTAATACACAATACTCTGTCTCCCATCTCCATACCTTTACGCTGGCTGCCCCAGGTGCTCTCTTCACTTCCTGGAAAGCCAAATTTCCTTCAAGACTTAGCTCAAGTGCCACCTTCTATGTGTTATCTTTTCTTATCTCCAAGCCACCAGTGTCTAGGACAGAGCTTGTCTCCTCCATTTTAATGTAAGCTCCTTGAGGCCAGGGACTATCTGACTTTTATCTTAAATCTCCAGTGTCTGTCACATACAGTGCCTGTCACAGAGTAGGCTCTTAACAAAGGCTAGATTGGTTATTTTCACACATTACCCTGGTGAGAGTTGAAAGACGTCATTTTAGAACTGTTGAATCTGGATGCAGATCGAACTATACTATTTCTATTGTTTTTGTTGTTGTTTTTCTTTTTTGAAGTTTTTCCTTTTTGCTCTGATTCTTCTTTCATTACATGACTAATGCAGAAATATGTTTAATGTGATTGTACATATATAACCTATATCAGATTACTTGCTGTCTGGGAGAAGGGAGAGGGAGAGGAGGGAGGGAGAAAAAATTGAAACTAAAAATCTTATAAAAACAAATGTTGAAAATGATCTCTAAATGTAACTTTAAAATAATAAAATATTTATATGGAAAAAAGACTTCATTTTACCACATGTACCCATAGTTAGTAATTCATAAGTGTTCATTTTGAGTGAGTAAGTAACAGATTGATGGCCACCAGGGATTCCTTCAACTCTAAAATATCCTGTCATTCTGTGCAAAATTATTGCCTCTCTCTGACCCTCAGTTTTCTCATCTCTAAAATGGGAAGAGCAGTACTTGTACTAGCTCCCTCTTAAGTTTGCTATGAGACTCAAGTGTCAAAATATATGGAAAACATTTTGTAAACTTGAAAACACAAAATAACTATGAGTTACAATTATCATTATCCAGAGGTGGCTGCCTATCTTCTCTTCTTTCTAATAGACATACTGCAATTACACTAGCCATGGCTAGATAAGAAAACATAAGGTACACAAAAAGCCAGCTCTCTTCTTTGACTTCTCTTCCAGCTGACTGCTCTAGAATCTCTCTTTTCACTTGAAACAACCCATTCCACCATTGAGACAATACCAGAACCAAGTGTCCTTCTACCAGCCCCCTTTGGTGGAAAACCAGCCAAGTCAAAGCCATGGAAAAGGTGTCCATCCAGTTTTTTCAATGAACCCTTAATTTTACAGTTTGACTAGGGTCATTTAAATGAAATCACTGAGACAGAGATTCCCCTTGGATAATGTCACCTTCATTTTTAAAAGGAATACATCTTCCCTCTAAGATCCTAAGGAATGTTGCTCCATCCTTGATAAAGAAAAAAGCAGGAAACAGAGAAAATAAATGATGTGATACTTTGGGCCAATTAGCATAGTCCTGCATCATCTTCTGCAATGATGGGACAGGTTGTTATCACTTTTCTTAAAAAGAGGTTAATGGTGATTCAAGGAAACAACCAACTAGATTCGATTCCAAGCTTCTTTCTGGAATATCTCCTAAATAACAAGCTACTCTGTGCACAGCCCTGGGTTAGGTAGTAAAGGTCATCTCCAATAGAGCACAGATCCTGCCATCATGAAATTTACGATCTAACTGATCCTTCATCAAATTGCTGTGTATAAATGAAAGTACCTTCCTTTACTCTGTCTCCAAGGGACATATTATGGTGTATTTTATAAACCACTAGGCTCCAGCACTGGGCCTAGAGTCAGGAGTACCTGAATCCAAATCTCACCTCAGAAACTTACTAGCTGTGTGACCCTGGGGAAGTCATTTAACCTCAAATGCCTTAAACATCTGATGCCATCTCCAGTTGTCCTGATATATATCTTCCCACTGGACCTAGATGGCTCTGGAGGAGAGAGTAAGGTTGATGATTTTGTACAGCTCTCTCTCACTTAAATCCAATTCAATTCAAGTCATGGCATCACCCCAATATCATGGTCCTCTTCAAAAATTAAGGACAAGGGGGAAGCTAGATGGCTCAGTGGATAAAGCACTAGCCCTGGATTCAGGAGGACCAGAGTTCAAATCCAGCCTCAGACCCTTGACACTTACTAGCTGGGCAAGTCACTTGACCCTCATTGCCCCGAAAAAAAAAAAAAAGAAGGACAAACAACAACAGCTCCTGAATCAAAGAAACTTCATTCAAATCTTGGTCCTTACCCTTACTCCACAAAGGAAGCTGCAGGATTCATTTAACTTCAGTTTTCTAAAAGATCAAGTGAAGGGGCTAGACTAGTTGATTTCTGAGATTCCTTCCAGGGAATCCAACCAGTCTGTGTGTGTGTATGAGTGTATGTATATATATGTGTATATAAATATAGGTGTATATGTATGTATGCCTATGTGTATGTGAATATACATACACATATACTTTTATATATATGTATATAAATATAATTTTCCTAGTCGTTTGCATGTTGTGTCCTCCCATCTGATTGTAAGCTCCCATAGGAGAGGGACCAGGTTGTAGTCTTTCTTTTTTTAATTAATAAACATTTTTATTTCTACTTTTGGGTCCCAATTTTTATCCCTCCTTCCCTTCCTGAGGTAGGAAGCAAGCAGATATGGGTTATACATGTATGTATATTTGTCATTTTGTATAAGAAAACAAATAAAAAAAGAAAAGAAAGTGAAAATAGCATGCTTCAGTCTGTGTTCCAACATTAATTCTTTCTTTGAAGGAGGATTGTAAGTTTCATAGAAACATAGCAGTGCTATTGCTGGATCAAAGGCTATGAACAATTCTATAACCCTTTGGGCACAGCTCCAAATTGTTCTCCAGAATGGTTGGATCTTTTCACAATTCCACCAACAGTGGATTAGCATGCCAGCTTTCCCACATCCCCTTCAACATCCAATATTTTCCAATTTTTGTTATATTTGCCACTCTGAGAGGTGTGAGGTGATACCTCAGAGTTGTTTTAATTTGCATTTCTCTAATCAGTGGTGATCTAGAGCATGTTTTCATATGATTATAGATAGCTTTGATTTCTTGGTCTGAAAACTGCCTCTTCATATCCTTTTGTTCTCCTTCTTTGAATACTTTTTTGTTGTTGCTACAGAGCTTGGCACATAGCAAGTGTTTAATAAACATTTGTTGACTGACTGACTGATTGACTGGCTGGCTGGCTGACCAATTAAACCTCCAATCATAAGATATGGCTAGGACTAATGTACTTAAAATTATGTCCCTCAAATTCTTTGAACTTTTTCTAGAAAAGATATAGAAAAATTCAATATGCTTTCTATGTCACATTAGAAATAAGCCATTGTTCCAAGGAAACGTGGGAAAAAATGAGTCATTTTCTAGAAATAGATATGTACCAGGTATGATTTTGAAGAAAGCTTAGGAGTCATCTTGAAGATTTTCTCTCGTCAAAAAAATGAGAAGAGAACTGAGTTTGAATTCGGAGACCTATGTTTTAAATGTAAATGTAAATTAACAAGTTATTTAACTTCTGTTGCCTGCGGTGTCCTTCTCTGTAGTTTTTATATATATAAACTGTGGGGACCAATTTTTAATTGGGGAGTGCTAGATAAGCAGCTCGCCGCAATATTGGGGCAAGGAAGGAGACGGGCAGCCTCCCTCAAAACAGAACAAGATTTATTTTAACAAGAACGAATTAAAAAAAAAAACACAGACAAGATCGATAGGATCAAGGGAAAGGAAATAAAATGGGGAAAGGGAAATTATGATACCTGAAAAAATACCACCGCCAAGGAATCAGCTGAAAATACGCAGCAGAACGCCTGTCGCTTTCCAGCTTCCACCTAGAATGCCCAGTTCTCCTCCCCCAAACCTAGAAACATCCCACACAGCCCCAGCCAATGGGATGTCCGCTCTGACAGTCACATGAGTGCCCTCACTAAGCTTCCAATCATTATAATTTTGCATGGGCGAGTGGTGATGATGTGAGGTGCCAGAGCCCTGGCAAGGGCTACAACCAGTGGGTGGAGCACCGTGCGGTTTGCAGAGCCCAGGCCAGTGCGCCGAGGCATAAAAACCTCAAATGACAATTAATTCTTTACAATATATATATATATATATATATATATATATGGAGAGAGAGAGAGAGAGATGTGAGAATCAGACAGACAGAATAATCAGCTATGTTACTATGTGCCAGTAATAGTAACTGGGGCAACTACTTGGTGAAATGGATAGAAAGCCAGACCTGGAGTCAGGAAGACCTAAGTTCAAATCCAACCTCAGATACTTACTACCTGTGCAACCCTGAGGAAGTTGCTTAACCCTGTTTGCATGTTTTCCCATCTGTCAAATGAACTGGAAAAGGAAATAACAAACCACTGCAGTATCTTTGCCAAGAAAATCCCAAATTGGATCATGAAAAGTCAGATATGACAACAACAACAATTACTATGTGCCAGTCACTACACTAAGCCATAGTAAGTTTTTTTTTAAATTTCCATAAAAGTATTTTATTATTTTCCAGTTACATGTAGAGATAGTTTTCAACATTTGTTTTTATAAGATTTCTAATTTCAAATTTTTCTCCCCCCCCCTCCTCTCCCTCTCCCCTCCCCAAGACAGCAAGAAATCTGATAGAGGTTGTATGTGTACGATCATATTAAACATATTTCTGCATTAGTCATTCTGTGATAGAAGAATGAGAGCAAAAAGGAAAAACCTCAAAAAAAGACAAACTAAAAAATAGAAATACTATGGTTCAATCTGCATCTAGATTCCATAGTTCTTTTTTTCTGGATTTGGAGAGCATGAGTCCTTTGGGACTATCTTGGACCATTGCACTGCTGAGAAGTCAAGTCTATCACAGTTGATCAACACACAATGTTGTTGATACTGTTGTACAATGTTCTCCTGGTTTTCTCATCTCACTCAGCATCAGTTCATGTACGTCCTTCCAGGTTTCTCTGAAATCCACCTGCTCATCATTTCTTACAGTACAATAGCATTCCATTAAATTCATATACCACAACTTGTTCAGCCATTCCCCAATTGATGGACATCCCCTCAATTTCCAATTCCTTGCCACGACAAAAAAGAGCAGCTATAAATATTTTTGTACATGTGGGTCCTTTTCCCTTTTTTATGATCTCTTTGGAAAAAGACCTAATAGCGATATTGCTGGGTCAAAGGGTATGCCCAGCTTTATAGCCCTTCGGGCATAATTCCTAATTGCTCTCCAGAATGGTTGGATCAGTTCACCATAGTTTTTTGTTTTTGTTGTTGTTGTTGTTGTTGTTTGTGTTTTTGTTTTTTTCTAGAGCTCAAGTCCCACATCACCACTTGCCTATTGGATATTATAAATTGTCTGTTTTGGAAGCATCACAAAATTTTTACGAGAATGCATTCCTCCTCACCTTTGCTTCTTAGAAACGCTCACTCCTTGCAATGACCTCCTTCCTTAAACTTTTCTTTCTCCTGCTAGTTGCATATTCTCATATGTTCATGATTTCCTTTCACTTGGACATAAGCTTACCAAGGTCACCGACTTTTTGACTTCTTTGGATTTCCTTCACTCAGCACAGTGCCTTTCATATAGTAATTCATTAACAAATGTTTATTGATTGTTTAACAGTCAGATATATAGTATTATGAAACATTTAAAAGAGTTATGTCCATCAAAGAAGCAAACATCGGTGGCTATTTTCTAGTTGTCCTAAGAAATACAGTCTTTGATACTTTCATCTTTCTTTGAACAAGGACAATCATTGAACACATTTAGCATCTATTCAAGTTGTTACATCTTTTTTCAATAAGGACAAATATTCCAGTTTCCAAAAAAACTACAGCTAGGTCCCTCTATTAATGGGAATAATGAATCCCATGTAATGGTCAATAATGGTCACATTATTTAAATCCACATGGTATATTTCCATTGGGTTAGAACAGTTACCATATTTTGTGTAATTATAAATTCAAATATTATGAGTTTGCATACATACAACCATTTCACAGTATTCATTGTTCACATTAAATGGGACCTACCACTACCACTGCTACTACTATTACTACTCATTACTACACTAATAACAACAATATTATTATCTTTAAGCAAGCATTTACTAGTTTCACAATATTTCTCTTTCAAAAATGTTTTTCATTACTAAATTTTGTGCTAAACAGGCAGACTACATAAATAATAACCCAGGATAGAAATATGTCATTTTGGAATGTGTCTCATGAAGCCAGCACTTAACAACTTCCATCATTATTCTTTTTTTTTTTTTTTTGTGAGGCAATTGGGGTTAAGTGACTTGCCCAGGGTCACACAGCTAGTAAGTATCAAGGGTCTGAGGCTGGATTTGAACTCAGGTCCTCCTGAATCCAGGGCCGGTGTTTTATCCACTGTGCCACCTTGATGCCCCCATCACTATTCTTGATCTATTCATATCCTCAATATTTATTTAGGTGTCTTTTCTTATTTCAGTCATTGTTGATAGATAATGTTTCAGCCCCCTTTTACATGCCACATATCCTTCCATCCTGCTTTGAGTTATTTGTAATTTAATTTCTCCAAAAATTGGCAATCCATGATTTGTAGAAATGTGGCATCACTGGAAGAATAGTGGTTTTAAAAAGATGAAATCTTGTAGCAGTGAAGAGTTAGGGATCACAGAAAACCCTGCATTATTTCCCAAATGCAATGCAGCTTAATGTCTTTCTGATACTCAGTTCTGGTCCCAGCTAATTGCCCTTTCTTCTAAATTTATTTAAACATCTAATTTGTGTGTCAGACTATCAAGAGTTGAATGAAAGAAACAGATGGCCTGAAACATTGGGTTATATGCCTAATATTAGTGGCTAGTGGGTTTTCTTAAACACACACATATAAATTATTTCATTAAATTTCTTTCAAGTTGAATTTAATATTTCAGGGGTGAAATCACATCTAAACATGGTAGAAAACTGCAATCTTAAGTCCTATATGGCACTGAAGTTGGTTCATTAACATCTGTCAATTTTTGGACAATGTTGAAAGTCAGTGGTATGTATACTGAATGATTGTAGTATGAATAAATAAGATATACTTGTCCAAGATATAGATAAATTAATCAATTATATACAGTCTATAAAAATTAAAAACATTTATAGACCGTCTACCCAGTTGCATGTGACAGACATTTTCATCTACTTTATTTTCCTCTGTGGATGCTTACACCAAACTCACATTATTTCAATTATCATTGAGAAGGGTCTGTAGTGGGGGCAGCTAGGTGGCACAGTGGATAGAGCACTGGCCCTGGACTCAGGAGGACCTGAGTTCAAATCTGGCCTCCAACATTTGACACTTACTAGCTGTATAACTCTGGGCAAGTCACTTAACCTTCATTGCCCCACAAACAAAAAGAGAGAGAGAGAAAGAGAGAGAGAGAGAGAGAGAGAGAGAGAGAGAGAGAGAGAGAGAGAGAGAGAGAGAGAGAGAGAAGGATGGATAGCATTTCCAGGGTTCTCTGCAATTAGAACCATGTCATTATTTTTTAATATTTTGTTCCAGTTTTATTTTGTCTTTGTTTTGTTTGAGATTGGGCTTCCCTAGCTTGTCCCAGCCTAGCAATGAAATGGCAACTCAAGGGCCTTGCTCATTAACAAGGAGGCTTTACTGTGATCTATTTCCAATGTGAGCAAGTTGGCCCCTCCTTAGGCAGCCTGGTGGCTAACCTCTCCTAGGAGCTCACCACATTGATGCTAGACTCAGTGTGGACACCTGATTGCCTTTAGTCCTACTACAGATCAGAATTCCTTAGCTCAAGTGATCCAACTGCTTCAGCACCACCCCTAGTAGCAGAGATGATCCATGTACACCATCATGCCCCATACTATAAAAATATTATTTTTAAATGTCTCTTGGTTTTCTCATATATTTACTTTCCCCACATTCGTGCTATTGGGCCTACTCTATGCAAGTGATGGTCCCATGGCATCCTTATTTAAGTTTAAAATGGAGTCAAATTAATCCCATATCCATTTATCGATTTTTACGATGATGAAAGGGGAATACATGCTATAAACCACATCAGAATGTCTTTAGGACCTACATAAAATTTAATGTTCAAGCTATTGATTGCTTGCCACCTATTGTTTGAGCCTCTAGGGTTATAAACAGTTGATGTTGCATTAGACCTCGAATTATCCATCAAAATATATCAGCATCATACAGTTCAATAAGGCCTTAAGAGAACTAGGACTTTTTACCCATTAAATGTCCCCATGGAACTTTGATAGTCTATAGGAGTATTTAGCATCTGTCAGTACCCTGAGAAATGGGTTAGATTTGTGTCTTGTAGTCAGTGAAAAGGGGCATTATTTCATAGAATCTAGGGGTTGGAAGGGATGTCTGAAACCATGTAATCTGAATATAACTGACAAAGAATCCCCTCTATGATATCCTCATCATGGGATCATTAAGATGAAGAAATAGGCACAGGGAAGTTTAATAATGGGCCTAAGAACACCAGGGCCATAAGTATAAGAGGCCAGATTCGAACCCAGGTTCACCTACTCTGAAGCCAGCAATCCCTAGTAGCAGAGCTGAGACTGAGGCCCAGATATTTTGATCCCAAATCCAGGACAGTTGCCACTATATTCCATTTTCTAGTTAGGGGCAGCACAGAATTACTAGTGACCAACTAATAACTTCTCCATAAAGCTTATCTTCTGACTCTTCCTCCTTGTACAAAAATGACCCTAGATTGACAAAATGCAAGCATATAGAATCAAATAAAGGGTTTTAGATGGTCCCAGCAACAGGCTAAGTCAGCTTTCCAAAAACCATCCTACCCCGGACTCACTGGTTCTGATGGAGGAGTTGGGGTGGCCCTTGTTCCCCATTGCCACATCTAGACTCTTCGTCTCCCTCCTTCACTAAGCAACCATTCCTCCTTTGAGTTTCACTCTACCCAAATGCATCAACAAATCCAAATGCTTGTGGCCTTCAGAGATCAAGCCCCATGACATCTATCCTCTTTTCTCAGTGAGTTCAGTGCCTAGCTAAGTCTTCCTCTCCATCCCAATTCCCACTCTCATGCTAGGGAAACCTCACATATGTTTTGAGGATGCCTAAAGTCTTGATTCCTTGATCTTCTCAGCTCCCATGATCTGTGCTTCCACTCCACCTCAGGCATATATATACAGATGGTCATAGGCTCCTTCTTCTCATCACCTATGTGTTCCATTTCCAAGATCAAGGACTCTGAATCTTTTACTATCTCTTCTTTCACTGTGCCTAACTAGGCCTAAACCTATTCTTTGTTCTTACTGGCAAGGCCTTGTCCATTCCCCCTCCCCAAATCACTTCAACTATGAATGCCTTCCCTCTGAGATTGTTTTCCATCTACTCCATGGATATCGTGGATACACATAGTTGTTGGTATGTTTTCTCTCCCATTAGTCTGGGAGCTCCTTGAGGGCAGGGCCTGCCTCAGTCCCTAAAACAGTGCTTGACACATTGGTTGTTGTTTGGACTATTAGTTGTATCCTACTCTTCATAATTCAATTTGGGGTTTTCTCAACAAAGAATGCTGTAGCAGTTTGTCATTTCTTTCTCTAGCTCATTTTATACATGAGGAAACTGAAGCAAAAAGGGTTGTGACTTGCTCAGGGTCACAGAGCTAATGTCTGAGGTACGATAAGAACCCCGGTTCTCCTGACTTCAGGGCCAGCCCTCTATCCGCTGCACCACCTATCTGCCCATGCCTGACACAAAGTAAGCACTTAGTGCTCATTGACTGACTGCTGACCAACTGATTCTCAGTTACAATCCATCATCTCCGCAGTTATCTTCCTTCTTCCCCCATTTTTTTCTGATTGATTATTTAAGCTACAATCAACAATATTCAGCTGTGCTCTGTTTCATTTGACATGCCTCTACTGACCACAGTTGATTGCCACCATGTGGCTTAACAGTCCTTGAGCATCCACAAGAGATGTCTGAAGGACTGGCAGCTACTCTGGAACATTGGCCAAATGTCTTGCGAGGAGAAAATAGGTGATGTCTCATACAAGTGACCTATCTGGACTTTATTCCTGAGGATATTTCAAAGGAAGTCTCGTCAGACAAAAGAAAAAAGAAAAAGGAAACCTGACATGAAATGGAGTGGATGATTTTAAATAAAGCTAATAATAAAAAGTGGAAAATTGAACTCATCAGTCAGAGTTGAAAAGACATTTTTTTCATAAAATAGAAACTGACAACATTACAAAAAAACTCCAAAGGAAAAGCAAGTTCACAGATTTTTCTAGAATACGTCAGTTTCAAAGAATACCAACTCCCAAAGCAAATGTGATATCGACAGGCTGTGAAAAGGACAACAGAAGAACTTTGAACATCCCAACTGTCCCCAGGTGAAAACTAGGAGAAACCTTACCCTAAAGGTATTTTTTGTAAATATGCATCATATGTAGAATCTTAAACATATGGCTGGGAGGGACTTTAGAAGTCAAGGTCCAAATCCTTCATTTTACAAAGACCCAGAGATGTTAAGTGACTCACCCAGGGCCACACAGTGTCTGAGGTGGGATTCCAACCCAGATATTCCTGATTCCAAGTCTAGTGCCTTTCTATTAGTACTAGAGCATTGCCTACTTTAGTACATTTAGTACCTATTAATAAAATGGGGGTCATAGGATTATCTTCTCCATGTGCACCCCACTCCCACCCTACATTAAGTTACCTCAGCAGTGTCATATATGGTCACTGGCAGGACTTGGACCTGGGTTCTCCTGACTTCGAGGTGGGTCTCTATCCACTAGACCATAATTACAGGCACCAAAGCCCATTGGACCATCACAAATCCAGCGATGCTTGGCACCCCTGGCCAACCTTGATATGTTTGTTTTCTGAGGCTTTTAGGACAGAAGGAGAATCATTTACCTTCAGAAAGGTCACAGGCACTGTGCCACTGGGCTTAGGGGATATTGCATTGCAAAAAAGCAGCTGCCTGACATTTACATGGAGTTAGACAGTGTACAGTGAGGCAATGGAATAGAGAAGAGGGCGCTGGACTGTTAAGTCAAGTGGAAATTGGTTCAAATCTCTCCTCTGACACCTACTGCTGTGAGTCCCTCTACAAGGAGCTTAACCTCCATGTCCCCAGGCAACTCTCTCTCAAGTAGTTGGGGACTTGCAACAGAGTAGGGAATTTCCATACTGGGAGTTCACCACAGTGACAAAGTCACTGGAACAAAAGAAATAAAGCTTGAAAATATATTGAGGGAAGGAAAGATTCATTTGTGTTTTGTTTTCCCAGTGCCTGATACATGGTAGGTGCTATTGGCTTCCTTATTGATTAGCTCTTAAAAACCACCCTTTGAGGCAGCTACTACATTTATTATTATTCCCATTTTACAAAAGAGGAAACTGAGGCTCAGTGACTTGTCCATAGTCCACAAAACTAGTTAGGGTTAGAATCAGGAGTTAACCCCAGTTCTTCTTTCTTCCTGTTATTGTCCCTGAATTCTATCCATGATACCACTTTCTGAACTCTGGGAGGTTGTTGGGACAAAGGGCTTAACTGTTATTTACATCAAGGATTCGCTGTGTGATCTTAAAACAAAATTTCACAATATCATTAGCAAACCAATTAGCAATTCTAAATTACTCTTGTGCCATTATTAATAATTATTATTTATTTAATTCACAATTAATTAAGTAATCATTGTATTATGATTATATATGAGAAATAGGTGATGGGATCTATTACATGACATATAAAACAATGTAACTTAATCATAACTAGCATTATTTTAAAAGAGCTTTAAGATTTGCAAAGTGCCTTGCAATTATTACATTTGATTCTTTTTTAATGTAATAAACATTTTTATTTATAGTTTGGGGTTCCAATTTTTATCCCTCCTTCCCTTTCTTACCTTCCCCTTCCTGAGGTGGTAAGCAATGAGATATGGGTTATACATGTATGATTATGCAAAGTATTACCATATTTGTCATTCTGCACAAGAAAACTTGATTGAAAGAAAAAAATGAAAGTGAGAAATAGCATGCTTCAGTCTGTTCCATCAATATCAGTTCTTTCTTTGAAGGTGGATAGTATGTTTCATCAATAGTCCTTTGGATCATTGTATTGTTGAGAAAAGTCAAGTCATTCACAGTTCTTCATCAAACAATATTGCTGTCTCTGTGCAGCCCTGGGAGGTAGGAAGTAAAAAAAAAATTTACAATAATATCAGTACTCTATAAACAAACAACTTTGAAAGTCATAAGACCAAGTATGATTCCAGAGGTCTGACATGAAAAACGTCCATGCTTCCCACCTCCTAATAGAGGAATGATTGATCAGAATGCAGAATAAGACTTATGTTTTGTGGCACATTCAATGCAGGAATTTATTTTGCTTGACTATGCATATTTGTTACAAGGATTTTGTTTTCCTTTTTTTCCAGTGGGGGGGGGGGAAGGAAGAGAAAATCAATTTTTATTCATTGAAAAATATAAAATAAAACTCATAATTTCAAAACTAAAACTCATGCTGTTAGAAAACAAAGGGGAGGAGGGTGGATGGGATGCAAGAGATAGATTGGTAATCTCAGGAGACAACAATTTCAGTAGAATGGTGAAATGCGAAGCCAAATTCCCCAGGGTTCAGAAGTGAATAAAAGAACAAGAAGTGTAGGCAAGGCGTGTAGACAATTCTTTTTTTAGCAGTTTTCTGTGAAAGGCAATGGAAAGGCATTAAGGGCTGCCTCAGTGATTATAGGAGGGACCACACAGAGAGTGCAGAATGAGGAGTCTCAATGGTTTTCATGGGGTGGTAGAGGAAAAAGAAAACGTCCTGAAGGGACGCCAAAGCCAAACTTGGTCCACTTCATCACTTCTCCCAGGGCCACTCTGGACCTCAGCCCTTGACTCTCTCAAGCAATGTCTCTTCAATAAGGATTGGATGGAGCCAAGCAAATGAGGCTTGTCAAAATGGCGTACTCAAATGTATAATCTTATTCATTGTTGTATCAAAAAATAAAATGTAATTACCTTGGGGCAAGTTCCATTCACAAGCCCATTTAACTATTTTTTTCAAATGTCCAAAGAAAGAGTGAAGAATATGCTAGATTGGGACGAAGGTGCCCGGGCTTCAGATCCCAAATCTGCCATTTATTATCTGGGTGACCTTTGCTTGGAAATTCTCTGTCTGCCTCAGTTTACTCATCTATAAAATTAGGGAGCTGGACAACATGTCCTCTAAGGTTCTAGCTCTATGATCCTTTCATAATGAGAATGTTATAAAATCCAACATTCACAAGACCCAAAAGTTTAACATGCATTACACACTTACTTTTTTGCACCCTCTCTAGTTCCCCTACACACACACACACACACACACACACACACACACACACACACACACACAATTTTCTCATGCCCTGAGAAGGAAAGAAGCTAGCTCAAGCATCAGAGCCTTTAGCAGTGTGGCTATTTTAATATCTGTGCCTGAATGACTCGTGCTTCTTATCATTTCCAGTACAGTAGTCAAATATCTGTGGAAATCTGATTCACTCAATGTATTTAAAGAGGACAGAGTTTGGAAAATAAATCAGTTTGGCATCTGCATCTTTATTGGTTCGTTACGACCATATCTGTAACTGCACAGGAGAAACTCTTTGGTAGATAGGAAGAACCAAATAGAGCATGAAACTATTTAAATTCTAAATGCCCGATACTTCATGAATGTAAAGCATGGATGCCAAGCCAGACCAGGGTTGGGTCATACCAGACCCAGAAAGGGGCTGAGCAAGTTACAGAACTGGGTCATCAGTGGAAGCAGGGAAGGGAATGAGGGATGGACTTGGAAGCCACTACAATAGTTGGAAAGTGACCATCAGTGCAGGTTTGATCTGGAAGGAGCTGCGAGAGACTGAGGCTCATGATGTCCAATCCCCTCGGTCCATAGATGAGGTGACTGAGTGTAAGAGAAGGAAGGTGACTGGCTCAAGGTCACAACTCAATCAGTCATTAATCCCTGATTAAGCTTCTCCTGGCCACCAGGACTATCCTGGGTATGAGGGATACAAGCAAAATGAATGAAATAATCCCTACACACAAGGATCTGACAGTCTTGAGACACTTTGTACCAAAGAGACACTTTGTACATATATAAACATACGTAGAATAAAAATTGGGATAATAAGAATAAACATAAGACAGTTAAGTATGAGGTCATTAGGGAGTGGGCACCAGTAGTTGGGGGATTCAAATAGCTTTCATGTGAAATGAGGCATTTGAGCTACATCTTCAAGGAGAAGATGAATTCTAGGGAGGGGGGAAAGGTGAGGAAAGAATGCATCCCAGTCACTGGGCCTTGAACAGAGCCAGCACTTATCCCCAGGTTGCCTGATTCCAAATCTTATTCTCTTTCTCCTAGATTATTCAATGATTCAGAATCACATGGGAAAATGAATAAGAATAGCCATGTTTAGGTAGTGTGGTGGTCTGAGAAGCCTCTGACTTTCTCTTTACAAGATCTCTCTGTGCCAGACGTGCCCCCTCCCTCTGCCTGGTTTTCCCATCTGGCCTCATCTCTGGAACCTCTCATCTCTGGAATCTGCCTTAATTGGAAACTTGCAGCTTCACAGTTCCTTAACACCGACCTGCCAATGACAGCAGGGGAAAGTACCTAAGCAAGACCCTGCCCCTCTCTGGAAAGCACCTGACCCTCTTCTACAATATGTTTGCATGGGACAACCTAGCTGTGCCAACAACGAACAGGGAAGAGGAGCCAGGCCTAGGCAGATAAGGAAAGTGAGGCGCTGAATCTAAAATAAGGCTCGTGCTTACCTTTTCTCTTTCTCCTCTTGCCTTGAGATTATCTTAACACAAGGCTCATTGTGTCCTTCAGTGACTAAGTCATTGTGCCCTGCCTCCTCGTCTCTTAGGTGACTGTGATCTGCATGGACCCTTGCCCCTCCCTGAGTTCTTTCATTTCTCTACTCCTGGATGGTTCAGTTTAAGAGCCTCTATTCTGACATAACAACTAAAGTCTTCACAGCATCATTGGCTGGTTTTCTTCTGTAGAATTATCTAAGACCCCTAATGCAACTGAAATAGACCTATAAAAGTAGATAATTTGAAATCCAAAATCGATGTCAGCCACAGAGAACAAGAGTATTTTTGTATCTGTATACCCACAACCTAAGGATTAGTTCTCATCCTTTTAAAAGGATAAGCAAAATACCTGTGGCCAAGTCACTAAATCACTGTATGTGACTATATATGATTTAGTGGGAGGGAAACAAAGTAAGAGAACAAAGATTAGGAATCCCTGGAAGGACAATGCCAGCCCCCAACTAAAGTCAGCTTTAGTAAGTCTCCCAGACCCAAGGCAAAGTGGAGCCATAGCCATGCTAATGAAGCCTTGGAGATAATATCTGGTCCCATTATTTGGGTCCCATTGTCACCAGCTTACCTCCTCACTGTACAGAAGGCAAGAAGGAGGGAGGCAGATAGAGAAGTTACTGTCATTTGCTATGTTATCTATTCTCTCCCCTCAGGGTCATAACTAGTCATTTTTGTACAGGGGGCATGAACAAAGAACCGTGAAATCAACTTTGTAATTGAAAATGTGAAAATAACGTAAGAACTAATTAACACAGATTCTGTTGAGCAGTACTTTCTGTACTAACTTCGTACTGATGGACTACCTATGTTAAGCTTTTGCCTTCTCATCACTTTGCTACCTGGAAGCAAAGCCCTGATTGACTCTCCTTGGTTATAGATATGATTCCTGGATTAGTTGCTTCCTGATTTTCCAAATATGCCCCACCCATGGGTATATTCTATGCCTAAAAGCCTTTAGACTTTCCTTCTTATCCACCACCAAAGAATTTATTTACAGAATGCAAGAATCTGCCTTCACCCTCGGCCCAGGCACTGTGAATCTGATTGAGCTCTCCTGCTCTATCCATTCCACAAGCTTACTGCCTCTCTGGTGGTTTCAGCACTCTTGCTTCTGCTGAGACGCTAGAAGGATCGCTGTATACTATGTCTGGGCTTTGGAATAATGCTAGGAAAGCATGCTGGGTGGAACAGAATTAGTCCCCTTTATTGATAAAAGGAAAGGAGTCATCCTTCCTCTTGGTTTTCATACCAATATCCCTTCCTAAATGCTGGAGTTAGTGCTGACCACACACAATATAAAGATTAGTGACATGATGTGGGCAATTCATCGTGTAGTAAAAAATAGAATTTTTTGATCATTGAAACCAAAACTGAAAGAAACCTCAAGGATCATCTGGTTTAGTATTTCTAAAACTTTTTGGTTGCAGGACACCTGTAGCCACGTAAAAATTACTGAGGCCCCTCCCCAAGGGAGGTTTTCTTTTTCTGGGTTACATCTATCAAAATTTTCCAAATGAGACATTAAAATGTTTCAGTATTACGATAAAAATAGTTTTGACTTCACAAGCCCCCAAAAGGGTCACAGAGACCTTCAAAAGTGCCTGGACCACATTCTGAGAATCACTCATCTAAGCAAACCCCTTGATTTTACATGTGAGGAAACTAAGCCAATAAAGATTAAGTTACTTGTGTGAGTTCACAAAGGTGGAATGTGGCAGAGCCAGGATTTGAATTCGGATCCTATTGACTGATATCCTATCACCTCCTGGTGACATCATATTCCCCAAAACTACAATCCAAACTAGATTCAGAAAACAGTGTGAGAGAGGAACTAAACTTGGTGTAATCCCAGAGATTTGCCTCATTAAGAAGGCATCAAAGAAAACTCCTTGGATGAGGTGAGTTGTTGAGGTCACACTTAAAGAATAGGTGGGTTTTCAATGGACAAACTTAAAATGGGACAACATCCTAAGTGGGGACAAAGGCAAGACTGTGGGCAGAAGGAGTTCCAATGAGATGACTTTTCTGTGATGGCAGAGTTGTCACATGTAATAGATCAATCAAAAAGTCAATACATGGATTTTTTTTTAATTACAATGAAAATTACAAAAAAGAGAAATTTACATGATTATTATATATTTATAAAGAATAGCAAGTTGTACATAATATATTTGCAGTTTCATGTGCAACCATCTTTTTATTATACTGTGTTATGGAAATGCTAATTTTATTCCACAAATCAAAAATAAAAGAATTTTTTTAAATTTTTAAAAGAAAATGAAATTACAATGTACTCTCAAGGGCCTCTATAATATTGATCATTCAAGAATACCTTTGAGTCTAATCACACTGACACCAACAGCCAGTGAGAGAAAGGAGGTCAGACCCATGGTGACTTAGTATAATGCTTGGGCTATAGTAGTCACTTAATAAATTCTCGGTGACTGACCGACTGACTGATGGTTGACGAGGAGAAGGAAGACTGGATTTATGAGTCAACCAGGAATAATCCATCTTGAGGATACTGTATGGGAGGCTAATTGAAGATCTGACTCCATAGTTTTTTTCTCTTAGCTATTAGGATATTGTGACTTCCTATCAGCCAGGGACTCACGATAACCTAATCTGAAGGAGGTTGGGTCCCACCTTTAATTACTTTGGTGGGACAAATACCAGCCAGATGCCTCCTTTCAAGGTCCCCTGCCCCTCCCCTTGCTGACTTTTTCTGACAGTTCCAATTCTGCAGGAGAAAATGCTGTCACTTTCCCATCAGGACACTCTCTTTAAAGCTGAGGAGACACAGTCTGGTAAAAGAGAACCCCTGCCTTGAGCTGAACCTGGAAATATCCCTCCCAGAATTTGCAGGGCTGCTGCCACTGAATGCCCAGCAGTCTGCAGCACAAGTCAATTGCATTTCTGCCCTCCTCCCCAAGATGACCACAACTGCTGCTGGCGCCTTAAGAAGCTGGGTCTATTTCTCTTCTGGCTCCAGCTGACTTTTCATTTTAATGCAGATTTCCAGCCTTGTTAATGCTGCAAACTCAACCAAGCCTCATATAATTTGGGCTTTCTCTGATAGGATTATGTTCCACCACTAGTAAAAAGCTGGCTTCTCCTGCAGTCAGCCCAGTCCCAAGAGGGGAGCTGACCCTGCTCTCACATGGGGACCACACAGTCACAGAGTACGTGTGGGGCTTCTTTGGTGCTTACTAAATGCTTTATGGTGGATTGCCTGTTATATCACACTAGAGGAAAAAAATGCCAGATTTAGAGCCAGAAGACCTGGGCATAAATCCCAGCTCTCCCATTTACTAGTTGCATGAACTGAGGCAAATTATGTCCTTTTTCTGGGCCTCAGTTTCCTCATTTTTCAAAAGAAGGGGTTCTACTAAGTAACCTCATAAGATCATAGACTTAGAGCTTGAATATAACTTAGAAGTCATCTCTATTTTGCAGATGAGAAACTGAGAGCCAGAAAGGTTGGTGATAATGACTACAAGAATAATAACAGCATTTATACATCCTTTACATTTCTCAAAGCACTTTATATGTTGTTTTTTATTTGATCTTCACTACAACTATGTGAAATAGTATGTTAATATTTTCCCCAATTTACTAAGGAGGAAACTGAGCTACAGTATGCTGATAAATGTTTAGCAACTGGCTCTCTGAAACCTTAAGGCACACTTTTAAATTTAACCTGTATTATTAAGATTTTCTTTACCTCTTTCTTAAGCCTAGAAAATGAACAAACCACCAAATCAAAATCCGATTTGTAGGGCTTGCCCGTTTCTGAAGTATAAATGCTTACAATGAATATTTAACAATCAGCTCTCAGGAGCCTAAGGTCTTCACTGCACCCTTGAAACTGAGGCTGAGAGTTTAAGTCCCTTAAACAGGGTCACACAGCCAGTCGGCTTTGAGGTAAGATCACAACTCAGGTCTTCCTGATTCCACATCCAACATTCTACTCGTCATGTCATCTAGTGACTTGTCCAAGGTGACACAGACAGTAACTAGCAGAGTCAGGAGTAGAACAGATTCTCAGACTCCAAAATCCAACATGGTTTCCATTGTAGGATGTTGCCTTTCTAAAGTTCTTTCAAGTTCCAAGTCCTTCAGCAGTCCATTTAATTAGAGCCTATTGGTAGAATTCATAGACTTGTAGGATCATTGATCCAGAGCTGGAAGGGACAAGAAAAGCCACCTAGTCCAACTCTCTTATATTCCAGATGAAGAAACAGAAAAGGCAGGTGACTTACCCATGGTCACACAGCAGAGCCAAGATTCTACCTCAAGTCTTATTCCTCCAAGGTGAGTGCTCTTTCCAGTGCCACACCCTACCTCTCTAAGGTCCCTTCCAGCTCCAAGGCCCCCAGTCCAATGAACTAGAACTCACAGGTAGAACTCTGTCTATCTAAACACTGAACAACCTCTCTAGAAAAAGAACCCTCAGAGATGAGACTCAGAATTCTTCCACTTTGGGCCAATTTCATAGGGCTAGGGTAGATAGTGCTACAGAAGACCATCTACTGCTGCATTTGCACAGGGAAAGGGCCCAGAGAGTATGGCATACACCTCACAGCCTGGCCAACAGACCCCTGCATCTGGATCCCTAGGAAGGGGGAGAGAAAGAGTAAAAGGGGTCCCAGGAACTGGGTGTCAATGGGTCTTGGTGTGGGAAATATTCTGCGACCAAGTGAGGAAGTATGGAGAGTCATTCCTCCTGGGATGAGCCAATGAGGTCCCACCACGGAGTGGGTGTGTCCTCCCCACTGGACATCTGCATCCAAGAAAAATCAAAAATCCTTATTCTAGTTCTTGGGGGTGTCATTAAACAAACAAACAGACCTGATTAGGAAACTGAATGACTCACCCAGGATGACTTAAGGAGGCAATGAGAGAGGTGGGACAAGAGCCTAACTTTCCTGACCTCTCTCTCAGGGCTGATTTTCAGTCCTCCTTTTATTTGAAACCAGAAACCATTTTTATGATAATGATTTAAGGGACGTTTATTGCCTGCCCGGGATTGGCTTAATACCTGCCTGTTTGAAGCATCTGTTTCCATCCTCATCTGGGCTCAACTACAACTCCCAAACCCTGGTATCAGGAATGATTATGATCTCAGGCAATGCACACCAGCCCTGTCTCTTTGAACAGATTCTTCGTGCCTCCTTTTCTTGGGGGAGCATGCAGAAATACCTAAAGCCTCTCTAACCAAGGAGGGTGATGGGAAAGCAGCCCCAAGAAGACATCTTTTAGCTGCGTTGTTTCCATGTAGCAGTAAAAGGTACTTAGTGACAAATAATACTGTACTACAAATATCAAGCACAATGGCCCAGGGAGGGGAAGCAGGTACATGACTCATGTGTGTGTCAAGGAGCTGGCAGTCTCAGGAACGAGAACATTTTTTTAATGGTATTTTCTGATAACTTGAGGCACTCGTAAAAATGGGCTTCCACTTAGGATGTTCAATTTCCTCCTGCTTGTTGCTGTTTTGGTTTTTTTTTAAGTGTTTGCCAGGCATTGAGATGACCTTATTTCCCCTAAGAAAATAAACAGAGATGTCAGGAAGTAGCTGTGGGCTGTGAGTTGGTTAAGCAGGTTGGAACTTCAGGTGGTCAGTTTCAGGTCAGTTGGCCATAGGAGGAGGGATGGGGAATGTTCAGCTCAGTTCAGTTTCTCCCTCAGATTCCTGTATTTGAAGAAGGGAACCATTGAGACAGAGTTATGTGAAAAAGTTATAATGCCTGGGTTAAGTACCACAAGACAGGTCTTACTCTCAAATCAGCTTTTTAAGACAAATTTGGTCCAAAGGGATTTTGGGGTAGGGGGTTGGTACTGACCTCAGACACCATGGAACCTCTACTAGAAGGGCTTCCAGCATAGGAAGGCACTATACCCCAGAGGAGCTCCCTAACAATAAGGGAACAACAGACCATTGGAGAGCTTCCTATTTTAATTAGGTGCTAAGCTCTGTTGTTTCTATGAGATGAAGTAGCGTGGGTGCCTTGGAGCTCTTTAAATATTAGTACCCCAGGGCACAATCTCAGTCTTCCTAACAAGAGCTGGATGACAACTTGTCAAGTCAGTTGTGATGGGGATTCTTTTATGGTTTGAAATATGTGACTCCCATAAACCCTTTCAACTCTCACCTTCCATGACTCCAAGAGTTTACAGTGCCCCAAAGTTGTTGGAGGACCCCAACTCTCCATCGTACTGAAGACATACATTTTATCTCTAGAACAGAGCTTCTTAGGCTGGGAATCTATGAACATTTTTAGATGTGTCTTGATAACTGTATTTCCATTTATTTTATTTCCTTTGTAATCTTATATATTTAATCTTACACATTTAAAAAACCACCTTATTCTGAGTAGAGGTCCATAGGCTTCACCAGATAAGTACATGATACAAAAAAGATTAAGAATGCTTGCTCTAGAGAGAGAGGTATTTCATGAGAATTATCAGGCACATTGGCCTCATGGGAAATTCTTAGCTCAATAATTCAATTTAAGCTGACATCTACGAGCACATGAACCATCAGGAAAAATGTCTAACTTAGTGTCAAAAATGTTGCCTATATAATGAAACTATAATTCTTAGTATTAACCCTAAAGGCATATACACAATTATTGGGAGGTGGTATAAAAGTGGAAAGGGCTGAATTTGGAGGCAGGAGACCTTAGTTCTAATCTAGTCTATCATTTGCTATTTATATGCCCTTGGGCAAGTCACACCCCCTTAGTGTGCCTCAGTTTCATCATCTGTAAAAATAAAGTTAGGCTAGATGAACTCTGAGGTGTAAGCTTCTAGCTTTAAATCTATTATCCTATTTCCTAGAGCAAAATAGCAAGTAAATATTGCTCCAAAATCCAGTTGAGCATAGCTTGTCAGGAGGCCATACAGACTTCCCTGGTCCTAACAGAAAAAGGCAAAGAGAAAAAAGGAAAGAAAATGCTTAGGGCTCTCTCCCCCGCCAGCCAGAACAGTAGCCTGCTATTCTCCATGATCCATAAAGAAGCTGAGAAGCCACTCTGTTCCATGCTATCAAAAGGGGGGAGGGGAGCAAGTGAGAGAATAAAACCCAAAAGTTTCTGCTTTCCTGAACTTCCAATAGAGGAGAGGGAGAGAACATGAGAAGAAAGAATCAAACATCAAAAATCAAACAGTTGGCCTTACCAGACAATTGTGCCTCTATGACTTGATCCCAACAACTCCAGACACCCATTCATCTATATAGGAAAGTAGGAGGAGATTAGGGATAGAGAAACTAGGGTTTCCCATACCCTGAAAATTCTGGCACTTCATTAGGATGGCAGTATCTTGAGCTCATGCTAATTAGGTAAGAGTCCAGCCTTAAGAGATGAAAATTAGGAGGCATAAGGAAAATTCACCCTAAACTAAAAGTGAAACCTTAATGGAGAGGCAAATACAGAGAACCAGAGAGTTCAATTCAAAAAGGATATTTAGCCTAAGGACATAAGCAGCCTAATTCCTTCCAAAGAAGTGTTTTTAAACTGCTCGGTGTTTTAAAGAGTTTAGCACTTGGGGCAAAGATTCTCCTGATGAAGATAAAAAGTCTATTCTAGCCCAGACGCCAAAAGCAAAAAAGCAAAATGATCCTTAAAGGGAAAGATCCAGGAAGGTTGGTGGGTTGTCTTTTCTCCTAGATCCCTAGTCTTATGGCTGAATGTGTTCAGGATTTCTGGTCTTCTAAAAGCATTGTAGAAAGCTTCTGGACTCCAAACTAAAAGAGGATGGCAGAACCCACTCTTATGAAGATGAAATAGGACCCTGGGCAAGTACTCCAGCTGAAGGCAGATGTCGGAAGCAGAGAAACTGACAAATTCACAATGAAGCCTGACAAGTGGACCCAAAGGACCAATGGGGCAGCATCTGGAAGAGACAAGTGCATCAAGCTGAGAGTGGGGTGATCAGATCATGGAGTCACAGATGTAGAACTAAAAAAAGAACTCAAGGACTATGGGAGAATAGATGAGCCACAAGAAACCAGTAAAGAGGCTGGTCTGGAAAAGATAGAATGATGATATTACCATAAGGTGAGCCATTCCCATAAAAGAGAAGGCCTGAACTATCCCTCTACATGCATGACCCGAGTGCTAAACATGCCTTCTGGGTGCATTGTTCACTGTAAACATCCTGAATTCTTTTTGCCTTGGAATCTCTAGCACATAGTAGGTGCTTAGTAAGTCTTCTTAAATTGAACTGAAATGAACTGAACTGATTTGAATAGATATAAACTGAATCCCAATAGGAACCAAACAATACCAAGGATAGGAGAGTGGGAGGAGGAAAGGCTGACTTGATCAAAACAGCTGTGCCAGCTGCTATAAAGGTGCTGAAAATAATAAGCCTACAATCTATGTCTGTGTAAGTTGAGTCCAGGGAAAGAGGATGTCCCTGGCATGTACTTACACATGCCAGATAAAGTTTAATTGAAGCTGATGGGCTATAACTGGCTTTTCTATTCCATCTCTTTCTCTCCCCTCCTGACTCTGATCAGGTTTGGGTGTCAGGTTCTATGAGGCCACATTCTGGGTTTCTGTCTTATCTGTAGGCTAACTTAATAAGCTTCTTTGCTTTATCTTTTTTTTCAATCCTTGATTCACTTCTGTCAGTAACAGAGCAGTACATATTCAAGTCACTCTTTGTGTATGAGTGTGTGTGAGAGGGACAGATAGAATGAGAGAGAAAACAGAAAGAGAACAGAGAGAGCAAAAAGAGAAAGAACACAAAGATATTAGAAAGGATAAACAAAGAAAAAGAGAAAACAAAAGGAAAGGGTAGAGAGACAGAGCAAAGAGAGGAAAGAAAGAGAGACAGAACACAGAGAGAACAGAGAAAGAGAGAGCTATGACAAAGAAAGGACAGAGAGAATCAACTCAGTTTCCATATCTTACAAAGGCTCAGGATTCAAATGTAGAGTTTGGAATAAATAATGGCCTTTCTGACTCCCTGAAAGCAATAAGCTGAGGGGCAAAAAGCCTCATTTTCCTTAGCCAGGTGGAGTTGGAAGCTGTGCAGTCCGTGGGCTGAGCTTGAGCAGAAGAGCAGGAGTGTGAAAGCTGACAAGCAGCTGGAAGAGGAGGGAAGTAAGGAGGGGATCTGAATCCTGACAACAACAGCTGGTCCTTTGCAGGCTCCTGGGCACAGGTGGAATTTTGCCAGCTCAGTCCTTGCTGTTTTACATGACTTCTTTACAGAATTGTCCAGCTCAATCTCTGTGATTCTGCATCTAATCCCCAGGCTTGGGGGGAGGGATGTCCCTTAGATCTACCCACTGGGCACCTAAAGATACAAGAAGAGAGAGAAAGTATAGATAATGATAGAGGGAAAGTCATAGTGAGTGATGAAGTCCAGACAGAGGACACCTCTATTAGAGTCCTTAATCACTCCCATTAGGAAGGGGTAGAAAGAGACCTAATTAGGCTGAGGGACTAAATTCACCTTGACAATTTGACAAGCAGTTATTTATTAAACATCTATTCTCTGTCCAAAAGGTAAAATGGAACATCTGCTGGAAAGTCTAACTCGGAGTCAAGAAAACCTGGGTTTAAGTCCCTCCTCTGACATATCCAAATTATGTGACCCTAGTAAATCACTTAACCTCACATTAAGAGAGGAAGGGAGAGAGGGAAGGAAGGAAGGAAGAAGGAAGGAAGGAAGGAAGGAAGGAAGGAAGGAAGGAAGGAAGGAAGGAAGGAAGGAAGGAAGGAAGGAAGGAAGGAAGGAAGGAAAGGAGGAAAAGAGGGAGGGAAGGGAGGGGAGGGGAGAGGAGGGGAGAGGAAGCCCTAGCCTCAAGGAGCTTATACTCTATTGGAGAAACAGAACTTGCAAACTATCATGTAAATACAAATGAAATGGCATATCTGAGCTAAAAAACCAAAAACTATAAAACAGTGTCAGCACTGTGGTAGGCACTGGGGATAAAAAGAAATTTAAAACTGCCTGCCTGCCTTCAATAAGCTTACATTTTACTGTGGCAGAACTCCATATACACAGATACACATAAACATGCAAGAGTGAAAATAAATACCCAGTAATGGAGGAAGAAATAGGGCACAAACAATGAGGAAATCAGAAAAGGCCTGTGGTAAAAAGCAGTTCGTAGTCAGAGCTTTGGAGGGAGCTGATGGTTCCAGGGCCAAGAGGGGAAGAGGGCTAGAGGTTTAAGCACAGAGCACAGCCTGTCCTCATGCCCAGCATGGGAAGGGAAGGAAATAGCCAAGAGGCCAGTTGTTTTGTTTTGTTTTTTTAATAAAAGAATTTTATTATTTTCTGGTTACATGTAAGGATAGTTTTGAACATTTGTTTTCATAGGATTTTTAGTTCTAAACTTTTCTCCCACCCTGCCTTCCTCCCTCCTTCCCAAGACAGAAAGCAATCTGATATAGGCTATATATGTGCAATCACAATAAACATATTTCTGCATTAGTCATTTTGTGAAAGAAGAATCAGAACACACGGGGAAAACCTCAAGAAAAGAAGGAAAAAACAGCACAAAAGTAGAAGCAGTATGGTTCAATCTACATTCATAATTCACAGTTCTTTTTTCTGGATAGAGAACAGTTTGAGTTCTTTGACATTGTTCATGAGTTCTTTGACATTGTTTTGGAACATTGCACAGCTAAGAAGAGCCAAGTCTATCTCCATTGTTCATCTCACAATGTTGCTGTTACTGTGTACAATGTTCTCCTGGTTCTGCTCCTCTGAGTCAGCATCCATTCATGTAAGTTCTTCCAGGTTTCTCTGAACTCCTCCTGCTCATTGTTTCTTACAGCACAATAGTTTTCCATTACATTCATATACCACAACTTGTCAGCCATTCCCCAATTGATGGGCATTCCAAGAGGCCATTTCTGCTGCAAGATCAAGTTGTGGCAGGGAATACAGTGAAATCTGTCTGGAAAAATAGACTGAAGCCAGATGAAGATGGTTTCAAAATATTCGAGAAGTTTCTATTTTATCCTAAAAGCAACAGGGAGCAACTGAAGTATCTTGAGCAGAAGAATGACCCTTATTTTAGAAATATCAATCAAGTATCTGTGCAGAGGACAAATTAAAGATGGTGAGCCCCTGGAAATAGGGAAGTCAATGAGGACTCCTTTACAGTACTGGAAGAGGCAATGAGGACCTGCACTAAGATAGTGACCCTGAGAGGGTAGAGCAGGGAAAGTGAGGAGAGGTCACAAGGGCTTCTAGGATACCAGCTGGTAGCCAGCAGGTGGAGCAGTGGAGTACATTGGACCAGGAGTCACTAAGCCCTCAATTCAAATCTGGTCTCAGGTACTGTAGCTACATCTGCCTCAGTTTCTTCATTTCTAAAAGTATGGATAATAATTGCATCCACCTTTCAGAATTTTTGTGAATATCAAATGAGCTATTTGTAAAGTGCTATGCAAACCTCAGAGTGTATATAAATGCTAGCTATTATTATTACTATTTATTAGTACTCCTACTATTATCATCATTACTGAACCATCATCATGCACTGTCTTTGTCCTAGAAACCAGCCATAGAAAATAATTCCGACTTCTGGGGTGAAGCCATTTAAATTTCTCAGCGTTGCTCCCCCAATGATGCATCCATATGTATATGTTCATTTGTTATGAAACCTTTTTTGCATCCTCCTCAAGAAACATCAAATTCCCTAAGCTAGCAGCATCTTTTAAGACTTGCTCCTACCCAATGCTTTCCTCTTGCATGCAAGATACTAAATTCATTATTATAAGCCTTGATCCTCTTGTAATACTATTAGAGAAATCCAAAATTCTATCCTAAGGCCAACTTCTTCCCAGTGATAGGTTGGCACTGATTGAAGTCAATGGGAGTTGGGGATGAGTAAATGATGGCAGTGTTTGGTCTCAGATAAGGCTTCTTCTATTTCCTCTCCTCCTGAGGAGGTTTTTCTCCCCTCTTTCATCTTGTGGCAGGGTTGCTGAATACTGATGAGGAGACGCTTCAACCAACCCTAGTGATTAATTTTGGGAAAACTCATTTGGATTTCAGGAACATCACCACATTTTCTGCAGGGTCAGGGAAACTGCCAGAAGTAATGACAAGTCCCCTCTCCACAGACTGAACATGCAGGGGGTTGCCCCCGACTTCCTTCCCATTTGCCAGAATGGGATGGGAGCTATCTCCAATTGTCCATCTATCCTGCCATTCTTGATGATGTTTCTTTTGAGTTCTTACCAAAGAGAAAAGGGGACAGAGTGGAAGATAATATGGGGAAACAACAGAAACAAAAGTCACCAAGTCATAGTATTTCATTGTGGTTTCCTGTCTTTGTCCTCTTGTTGTTATTTTTCAGGACATAAGGAGTGTCTGACACAAGCTCAGTACAATGCAAGGCCAAAGGCAGTAATTGCCCTGTGCTTTGCCTCCTAGTCTGAATGAAAGTGGCAGACCGTTTCTACAACAGCCTTTTACACTTACAGAAAGCAACAGTCACATATTTTGAACAGGGACACGCTGGACAGAATAGAGAAGAGATGAGAGCTAATGGAGAAGGAAATACACCTTTATGTCTCCCAGGTAAGGCAGGTGGGAAGCCGGTGTGCATAAGGAGGGAGAGAGAGGAATAGATCTTTCTCAAGAAAGAAATAGAAATATATACATACATACACATGCATATACATGTATGCAAAGACACATATGTAGGGCAGCCCCCCATGTTTTAGGGCCAAAGCTTAAAACTGCCCTAAAATTTGGGGAGACATCCTGTATACATACATATACATGTAGTACTGTCCCTGACCCCCCAAATTACTTTGTATTTAATAATTTATGAACCTGTTTTTCCCTCCTTTAGAGCCATTTGATATAAGTTCCTTGAAGACAAAACGTTTCTGAATTTTCACCTTTGTGTCCCTGTCACCTAACACAGTGAAAGGCAGACAGGAAGTCTGCTAGTGTTTACTGAATGCCTACTATGTGCTAAACACTGGGAGCTTACATTCTCAAAGGTAAGACAACAAGCAAGTGATTAGGGTCACAAACAAGTAGATGAAAGGTGGGCACTACTAGTCGAGGTGGGAGGACCAGCAAAGGCTTCCAACAGAAGGTGGGATTTGAGAAGTGGAGGGTTCGAAAAGGAGGAGTCTTTAAGAATGGAAAGGCAGAAAGATTGTGAAGGGCTTTAAAGGCCAAAAAGAGGCAGGTCTATTTGATCCTGGAGGTAATAATCACTGGAGTTGTTGGCACATAGTAGGGGTTTAATAAATATTTATTGTTTCATTCATTATATGCATTATTTCATTTGAACCTCACAAAAAGCATGGTTGTTATTTCCATTTTGCAGATGAGAAAACTGAGGATGGAAGAGGCTAAGTGACTTGCCCCAAACTAATAAGTTAACTGATAACTGACAAAAATATTAAGTAACTAAGGCAAGATTCAAACTCAAATCTTTCTGACTCCCAGTCCAACACTCTATCCACTAACTACCTGGCTACACAACAGTCTAAACAACTCAGACTAATCAAGGATCTGAGAGGAAAATGTTATCTCTCTGATATTGCTTCCCATCCCTGACCCCTGAACAAAAGTAACTATAGGTCTGAGGAAGTGAACAACAAGTATACCTTTTGTTTTAGTAAGTCAACCCTGACAGATTTACAAGATAAGATATGTAAAGCCCTTGTACCTGACACATAGTAGGTACTTAATAAGAACCCGTTCCCTTCCCCTAACCCTTCTAGATTGTAAGCCCCTTCAATCTATGTCTGATTTGTTTGGGGAGCTCCCTGTGGACCTCACAATGGCACCCTTCACTGAGTTGGCACTCAATACTATATTTAACTGTTCAGTACTTTCTTACAGGATTATAGACTGACTTTTTTTTTTGGTAAGGCAATTGGGGTTAATTGACTTGCCCAGGGTCACACAGTTAGTAAGTGTTAAGTGTCTGAGGCCAAATTTGAGCTCAGGTCCTCCTGAATCCAGAGCCAGTGCTTTATCCACTGAGCCACCTAGCTGCCCCAGATTGATTTTTTATTTCATTTTATAAGCGTGATATTGTGAGATGCACACGAGATTTGCAGTTAAAGAATTTGCATGTGAGGACAGCTAATTGGCACAGTGGATAAAGTACCCACCTTGGATTCAGAAGAACCTGAGTTCAAATCTGGCCTCAGACACTTGACACTTACTAGCTGTGTGACCCTGGACAAGTCACTTAACCCTCATTGCCCTGGAAAAAAAAAGAATTTGGGTGAGGGGAGGATCCAAATTCTAGCTATGCCATCTACAAACTCAGGGACAACTAGGTCATTCATTATTCCTCTCTATGGTCTGAATTTCTTTCCTCCATAAAATCAAAGGTTCTGATTAGATTTCTAAAACTGAAACCCTGTGAATTCTGCCTCCCCAAGACTCTCCCTCCATTCCATGTCAATGGTAGCTGGGAGGAACATCCTTGGCAGAGAATGCAGGGAGTTGGGCTACCACAGTTCTATGTCCTGGGTGGAAAGGTCCTCAAGGCATTGCATTCACGCGGCCTGTCTCCATGAATCAATAATTTCTTGCCCTAAGCCCATCAATTTGAAACACTAGGTTCCCTTTGCTTGGTTAGAAAAATCTTTTTTTCGTCATAAAGATTCAAATGTCATCTCAGAAGCTCACGACAAGATGCAAAATAAGTAGGAATGATTAAGGTGTCGATGGGCTGTCAACAAGCAAGAATTATGATGGCAAGAGGAAGTTTAACGATGAACCCGTGACAATGTCATTACGTAGGAAAATTTCTTTGAATTCAGCATTTCAGAAAACCTCCTGACTGCTGTTAAGACGCCCCTCTATTATGAGGACATGATAGGAAAACAATTTAAATTCACGTTATACCCAGATGCTCATTATGATGCCATTATAAGGCATTCCTGGTGGAAGATTACCTGAGGAAAATGATTTTCACCTGGGGCCTGAAGAATTCTGTGGTTATATAATTATCCTGCATGAAAAAGACCAAATGGTGCTTTGGGGTGCATTGCCACTGGTCCAAATAAAAAGAGAAATTGTGAGCCTTTCATTCTTATGAAATGAATTATCTGAAGTCCCACATCCTGTTACCCAATTAAGGTGAAGCATGTTCACTGGGAATTTTGACTACAGATTTTTTTGAGACTCTACTGTTACCAGCCAAAGCCTTGTAGCACTGGCCCCTTGATCCTAGTTCAAAAGAGAAACAAGTCATTCACAAAAGTCTTGACATGAGCAAGATCTAATTTTAATACTATAGGAAATATGACTTTCCTTTTTATTTTCAGTTGTTTTTTTCAGTCATGTTTGATTCTTTGAGACCCCATTTGAGGTTTTCTTAGCAGAAATACTGATGTGGTTTGCCATTCCCTTCTCTGTCTCATTTTACAGATGAGGAAACTGAGGCAAGGAGAGATAAGTGACTTGCCCAGGGTCACACAGCTAGTAATTGCCTGAGGCCAGATTTGAACTCAAGAAGATGAATTTTCTTGACTCTGGGCCTGTCACTATATTTACTGGACCACCTACTTGACCTGCCTTACCATTAAGTATATTTCAGTGTCACCATTAGCAATTTCAATCACATCATAATCACTAGGACTACCACCATTGTCAATGTCACCATTGACATCAACACTCCAAAATGACAGAACAACTTGGGGTCCATGAATGCTGGGGTTTTTAAATTGATAAATATATTTCAATACAAATGATATCCTGTGTATTTTATTTTAGTAATTAGACCATGATTCTGAGAAGAGGTCCTCAGGCTTAATCAGACTGCCAAAGGGCTCCAAGCCACAAAAGAGGTTAAGAACCACTGGTCTGGTACAAGCCATACCTGAAAAAGGATCCACTTGATAATGCACCTAACAGTAATAACCTGATCTTTGCTCAGAAACCTCTAGCAAAGGGGAATCTGCTACCTCTTGGGCCAAACCATTCCACTTTGCAATAGCTCTAATAGGAAGTTTTTCTTTATATTGAGCCCAATCTGCCTTTTCATCACTTGTCCCCATTGTTCCCAGTTCTCCTTTCCATAGCTGAGCAGAACAAGTCAAGTTTGGTACCACAGGACAGCCCTGCAATTTCTTGAAGACAACTCTTTCATGTCCCCCCAGATCTTCTCTTCTCCAGTCTAAATACCCTTAGTTTCTTCAATTAGTCTTCATAGTGTATTAGCCTCGATCCTAAGGTCCTCCACCAATCTGATTGCCTTCCTCTGGGAGCTCTCCAGGTCCTCAGTATTCCTCCTAAAAGCACTAAACCACACCCTCTAGATGGGGTCTGACCAATGCAGAATCCATTAGTACCATCACCACCTTGTGCCATTAAGTCTTGTCTATCTCAACACAGCCCAAGATGAGAGTAGCTTTTTCAGCTGCCATATTAAAGTGTTACTTCATAGTGATCTTGAAATCCACCAAAACTCCCAGATTTCTGTCAGACACATTAATAGCATCGTCTTACAGAATATAAGCTCACACTTTAGCTCAACTACATAAACTACCCTATGAGGTACATAGGTAAAGCATTATTCTCTCCATTTCATAGATACAGAAACTGAGACTTAAGAGGTAAAATAATATACCCAAGAACACATGACTTTTAAAACTTGGACCCAGATCATCGGATGGGAAGGTCAGTTTTCTTTCCACTCCACTGGGATTAGGCAACACTAATGCGAAAGCTTTCAATGTAAAGCATGAATTTACTTTGGACCCTATTGTTGACCTGGGCCCTTAACCTCTCGAGCTAAAGAGCAATAATTCAAGCACAAGCCATTTATTTTGACTTCCCTAGCACCCACTACTATTGTAGGATCATAGAAACATAGATTCAGAGTCGGAAGGGATCTTAAAGGCCATCCAATCTAACCTCATTTTCCAGGTGAAGATAGTGAAGCCCAGGGAAGGAAAGTAATTTGTCCAAGGTCACACAGCTAGTAAATGTCAAAAACATGATTGGAACCTAAGTATTCGTAGCCCCCAGCCCAGGACTCTATATACTGCACCATCCTACCTTTATCTGGTTGGGGTTTTGTTTGTTTGAAGCAATTGTGTGCGTGTCCAAAATGTTTCCTACTTGTTTTAGAGAAAAAAGCAATGATTCAAGCAGCTAATAAGCTTTTATTGATTAACCACTGTTTGCCTGATGTTGGGGACACAATTCAAAAAAGGAAACCCTTTCTGACCTCAAAGAATGTTATATATATCGAGTTTCTTATAGAGAAGTCAAATGGACTGGGATAAAAATATCTGGGGTTCAATGATATAGTAAAGATTTTGTCCTATCTGCATATGTCTGCCTCTGTCCTGGTGTCTAAACATCTCTTTCTCTTCTGATTTCTGCGTCTATGAACCTCTACCTAATTTGAGATGTGTAGCTAGATGTGCAGTGGAGAGAATGTTGGGACTGGAGTCAGAGAAAGATGAGTTCAAATCTGACCTCAGACACTTACTAGCTGTGAGGCTCTGGGCAAGTCACTTGAGCTCCTTTTGCCTCAGTTTCCTCATATGTAGAATGAGTGAAATAAAAGTATCTGGTGCAGTGGATAGAGCATCAGGCCTTGAGTCAAGAAGCCTCATCTTCCTAAGTGACTCTGAGTAAGTTACTTCATCCTGTTTGCCTCAGTTTCCTCATCTATAAAATGAGCTGGAGAAGGAAATGGCAGACCACTCCAGTATCTCTGCCAAGAAAATTCCAAATGGGGTCACAAAGAGTCAGATATGACTGAAACGACTCAGTAACAACAACCTGTAAGGGTTGTTGTAAGGATAAAATGAGACAGTATTCCTAAAGCGTTTTGCAAACCTTAAGGTGATATATAAATGCTAACTATTATTATCATTGTTATTATTATAAATATTATTATTATTGCCAAAAAATTTGACTATTTCATGGCTCAAAATCTAGATCTGAGTATGAACAGAAATGGTTACATTCACTTATATTTGTTTCTATATGTAGCGTTAGAGTTTCCTTTATAGTATGTAAATATGTGAGAAATACAGAAAGTAACTCACTCTAGAGATTTTGAAGGAAAAATCAATAATCATGAAGAATATTGGTCAGAAAGGCAGAATCATAGAAAGGGTATCTTAGGAGATGCAAAGAATTTAGAGCTAGAAGGGACCTTTGAGATATTCTGGTCTAGTCCCTTTATTTTATAGATAAGGAAACTGAGGCCCATAGATGCTGTGATTAGTACAAGAGCATGGATCTGGCAAGGGAGTAAATTGATGCCCTCCCCCCATCCTCTGGATGCCCAGCTCAGAGCGCTAACCATTCCACACACTGCCTCTCAAAGAAGAGACTTCAGGATATCCCTGCCAATGGCTTCATTCCTGTTCCCATTTTCCCAGTACTTCATATTTCATCATTCTGCTTCTCTTGTGATTTTTCAAATTTGCGACTTCGAAATAGCATATTTCATTATTTCTGATTTATTAGGACCTGATCCACGCTTAATGATGACTGATTCAAGGAACCTGCCCTTTTCCCAGCTTTTACAAAATATTGATTAGTCCACATATTTTTCACTATCCTTGCCTGGGCTTCACACACTACATTAACTCATTAATGACGCCGTGTAAAGGTAATATGAAGATCAATCTTCCTAGGTTGTCACAAACATTTTGCATGTGCCGGTCTTATTTTTGTCCTCATATTTAACTTGGAACTGCCTGATTTTGCACATTTTCTAGGCCTTTCAACTTTGATCGTCTCTACTCATTCCATAAGTATTTAGTGAGTGGCTCTGGAATATTAAGCACTACGGTAGGCCCCCTGGAAGGGGGAAGGGGACAAAAAGAGTGGTTAAAACAAGCATGTCATGAAATAAAAACTAAGTTTCATCACCCCCCCCACCCTGCCAAGAGGCAGAGTGATGCAATCGATAGAGTACTGGCTCTTGAATCAAAGAACCTGGGTTCAAATCTTGCCAGTGTGAACTTGGATAAGTCAATTTATGTCTTGGGATCTTGATCATGATATACCATTTCTCATTCTCCGTGCCTTTGCACTGACTATCCCATATTCCTGGAAGGCATTCCTCCCTCATCTTCAGCTCAGAGTGTATGCCTGTCTGTCTGTGTTCAGTCTGTTTCTGTCTCTGTCCATGTCTTTCTCTTTGTCTCTGCCTCTGTCTCTCTCCATCTGTCTCACTCTGTTTCTTTCTCTCTCTCTGTCTGTCTCTCTGTGTGTCTCTGTCTCTCTTTCTCTTTCTCACTGTTTCCTTTTTAGATGCAACACAAATATCATCTTCTGCATGATACCTTTCCTGATCCTCCCCAACTCTTCCAGTGCCCTCCCCAAAACTATCTTCTAGCTAACTACTACATTTATCTATTTAGAATTATTCACCTTGTATTTATACCTATATGTTTATGTATTTACTTGTCCCCCCCCCCATTAGAATATAAGTTCACTGGAAGTAGGGATTGCTTCATTCTCTGTACTTGCATCCCCAGCACCTAACAGAATGCCTGGCACATAGTAGACACTTCCTGACCACGTGTTCATTTGGTTGATTTTTTTTGAGGGACATGGAGCTCAATGATCTCCGAGGTTCTTTCCAGAAGATAAGAAAAACAAATCCCAGAGAGAAAAGAAAATGTCTTGACCATGGTTATATGAGTAGTAAACAGTTAAACCAAAATTCTGGGCCTGGCCTATCCCCACTGCACTCCACTCCACTCCCTGCTAGGTCAAAGAATCACAAGGTACTTAATGTGGAAGATACAGTTCCCCAGTATCCTTAATTCCCAAAGATGACCTAAGGTGATGAATGAATGAACAAAGGAATGAAGAAGCATTTATGAAACATTCGCCATATACAAAGTATTGGGTTCAGTGCTATTGATAGCGAGAGCTCAGGTTCTGACTACCTCTTCTCTCAAGGAGCTCACATACTCGAGGTAGAGAACACATAAAAGAGGTTTCCGCTACAAGACAGGCAGAAAGGGCTCCTGCTCCTCAGAATACAATAGCACAGCAGATGGCAAAGCATTTTCTTTAAGGTGGCTTCCACTGATAAAAGTGTATCTGTTTCCACAGTTGACCTCTTTGATGGTGCCAAAGATTTCCATACCAACAACTCTCTTTTCAAGGTCATCAGTTGCCATGGTTACTAGGAAATGGGGACCTCAGCAGCTGAAGGACCAGTCACTACTTCATGGAACTGTGGTTCTCAGGTTTCGGCTTGCAAGGCTGGTGGCTTCAGAGGCAGTGCCTTTCCTGAGACTCCTATGATTACCTGCACATGGGTGGGAGGTGGTTTCTGCTTGCTGTGGGTGGTGCCAGAAAAGGTGTGCCTCTTCTCTATAGTGTGTTCCCCTCCACGAGACTGAAAATAGGGATGGTTGTCTGGGGGACATTGTTATTCCCCAAGGCTCTTGGGTTCAGGATGCCAGGCTGTCTCCATTAGGGTCTACGGGGAGGTAGTGGTTGAGAGAGTGGTGGTCTGTTGTCCTGGCACATGCCACCTCCAAAGAGGAGGAACGATATCATCTAACCAGTAAGACAATGAAACCTGAGAGGGAAGGTGCTCTTAATATTCTTCCTACTAAGGACTCAGCTCAACAAGAAGAAATCCTAACAGTTTTCAACCACCGATCAACAGGCAACTAAAGGTCAATTATGTGCTGGAGATTATGCAAGGCAATGAGATAAAAATGAAGAAGCCCCTGACCTCAAGGAGCTTACATTCTATCATAGAAAAGTACATCTATCAATATAAGCAAATATCAAATATATACGAAGTAAACACAGGCTAATTTATGAAGGGAGGAAGTACTAGGAAATGGGAAGATTAGAAAGCATTCATTAGGGAGGTGGTGCTTGGGCAGAGAATTGAAAGAATCTAACAGTTTTCTAAGATTGGGGTGAGAAGGAAAGGCTTTCTAAGGAAACCCGGCAGGAGCAGTGGTACCTAATAATAAGCCGGAGGAGGAAGCTAGAGTCTCTTTAGAAGAGCACAATGATGGTGAAGCAACTTGAGTCTATGTTATGTGAAAATATAATGAAGTAATTGAGGGTGTTTGGCTTGTTTCTGATTGGTTGGAAAGAGCATGAATCTTTATTTCCATTTCCTTCAGTAAGTAAATTCTATTCACCCAGCTCTTGGCCAGGTACCATGAAAGAGGAGCTTACATTCTTTGGCTGATGGAAAAATGGCAGGTGAGGGGGAGAGAATGAAGGGTTAAATGCAGGGTCATTTAAGGCCACATCAAAGGTACAGCAAAGTACGAGACTACATCCTAAAAGCTGGTTTTAAAGCACAGGGGTCACATAGCTAGTGCCTGAGGCTGGATTTCAACCCAGGTCCTCCTGATTCTAGGGACAGCATTCTAGCCACTGAACCATCTAACTGCTTTAAAACCAGCTTCTAGGATGTAGTCTCGTACTTTGCTACACCTCCTGACTGGACTAGCCCAAAGATTTTCCGCATCAGCTGTACCTTTGATGTGGCCTTAAATGACCCTGCTTTTCAATGACTAAGGCTTTGGCGCTCTCTGTAGTCGTTCACCAGCTGCTATCTTGTCTGTGCCCAGGCATTCTCCCTCTGAGCATGTTCTCATCCCTGTTAGATATGTCAATCCCACCTCCAACAGAAGCCTATTCTGGTAGCCAAGGGGTTACACTTGCCAGGTATCTAAGGGATCCACTTGTTGTTTAATAGAAAACAGAAAACAGGGAGGAGAAAAAAGTCAGGAGGAAGGAAAAGGTAAGCAAAAGCCAACTCCGGCTCAAGAATGGGACTGTCTAGAGTCATTCAAATTAACCTTGCTGGCTTCAGTTCATCTTTAGGAATGTCTAGCCTCATTATTTTTCACAGGCATTTATCGGGAAGAGTACAGGAGAAGACAGAATGAACGACCTTGTAGTGTCAATTCAGCCAGCCTCACTGACCATCAACAACAGGCAGGATGTCAGCCTGGAGGTCACAAGAGCACGGATGCAACAGGGACCACATTGAGGTTTCCAGGGAATCCAGCAAGCCGAAGATACACGGGGCCTCTGGACAGTTACTAAGGCAACAAGAGAGTTCCCACACGTGGGCTTAACATGAGGCCATCCCAAGGTATGCCAATGACATTACAATGAGGCTAAACAACAAAAGGGAGGTTGTCCTGGACCATAAACATCGGCTTAATGTGAGTGTCTCCTGTGACTGGAATATTGAAAGGAGAGAGATGCCTACAAGGTCCTTGGGGATGGGAATAAGGAGAAATGAATCTTTGTGAAGATGAAGTTCATTTTAAACTACACTTTTTATTATTTTGATGTAGGGATTTCCAGGTATGGAAAGTGCAGGTCAGCCACTCTTCTGTAACTTAGAGCCTCTGACAGTTTCTTGGGGCTCTGAGAGGTTGAGAATCACCCCCTGTTCACTGAGATAAAAGCCTTCTGTATCTAGGGAACAAGTTGTCTTTCTGCTCTGTGGCATACTGCAAACGTATGCCTCTGTGATGCTAGTGGGAGTTGTGTTTGGGACAGAAAGTAGAAGCAAATAGAGCTGTCTCTGTAGTCAGGAGGGAATTCATGAATTCAAATTCTATCTTAGTTTCTTCCTAGCTCTATGGCCATGAGCAAAGACTTAACCTCCCTGAGTCCCTGGGTCCCTGGGTCATTTCAAAATGAAGTAGATAGACCAGATGGACTCTAGGGTCTCTTCCAGTTCTATAACTAGGATCCCAAATTATTTCATCCCTTTGAGCCTCAGTTTCCTCATCTGTAAGATGAAGACAATGCCACCCATGCCAGAGAGGTATTATGAGGACCACATGAGAGAGTCTTTTAAGTTACTTTCCAAATGTTAAGGCACTATGGGAACATTATCTATTATGATGTGGGCTCTGTAAAATACTTAAATATAGTCAACTTTCCTCTATGCTATTCTCTATTCCAAAAAGCCCAATGACAGGGAGATTTGAGAAGCAGAGTAGTTGGCCATTGCCACCTTAGCTGGGCCAGAAGAGATCCACTTCTTGTGCTCTCATCTGTATAAGGACAATGGAAACTTCCATGAATCCTTACTCTAATGGAATCCCACATGCCCCTGCTATCGGTCATGCATTATTTTAGAGAGTCTTTCCCCAGTGGCTTTATTAGAGGACAGTGCCCATTGCTTCTACCCCACCCCACCCCCAGCATCCTGATCTCAGGGCCTGACAAAACTGCTAAAGGAAAGGAAGCCAGGAAAGGCTGAAGTGGCAGAGACCACCCCTGCTTAGAGAGAGACCTAGAGGCATACAATGCAAGCAGAAAGATTTCTTATTAAAGGGTGAGCTGAAGTGTCAGCCCATTCCACAGTGCTGTGGTAGACCAATCTTATCAGTTATATTCTACTGACTCTTGACTATTCAAATGACATACTTAGGGCATCAGTGCATGGAGCTGCTCATGGACAGAGGAAATAAATTACAAAACCTCACTTGATGGAACTCTTTAAAGTTTATAAACCATTTCTTCTGGACAATCCTCTGAAGTGGGTAGATTAGGTAGGATTATCACCCTAACTCAGAGATAGAATGTCTGTTCTTTGTCCTTCGTCCTCAAAGAGGACATCACTGGGGTGATGTCATGACTTGCAGTGAATTGGATTAAGTGAAGCAGCGCTGTGCAAAGTCACCAACCTCGTTCTCTCCTCCTGAGCCATCTCAGTTCAGTGGCTAGATAGATATCAAAAGGACTGGTGATGGCCTCAGATATTTAAGGCCAATGGGGTTAAATGACTTACCCAGAATCACCAAGCTAGTAAGTATCTGAGGTCAGATTTGAATTCAGGTCCTTGTAACCTCAAGGCCAATGCTCTATCTCCTGTGTCACCTTGCTGCCCACTGGAATATCTAAGGCCACAGTAAAGTCCTTAGCTCAAATCAGACCTCAGGCACTTACTAGCTGTGTGACCCTGGCCAAGTCACTTTACCTTGTTTACTTCAGTGTGGATTAAATAAGGTAATATTTGTAGAGTGCTTAGTACAGTGCCTAACACATAATAAATGCTTTATAAATATTTATTCCCCTCCCTTCTCTTTAGGGGAACAAAAATCCTCATTACATCCTCCTCAAGAAATTATATTCAGGCTTTGCTTAGAGATCTCTAGTGAGAGAAAAACTACTACCATTTCACAGATAGACACAGTGAGGCTCGGAAAAATTCAATGACTTGCCCAAGGTCACATAAAGAGTAAGGTTCAGAGGCAAGATTTCTACTCTCCTAACTCCCATTTGAGCACTCTCTGCATTTTACTATGTTAACTGCTAAGAAGGAACATTTGTGAGGAGGGGGTAGACAAGAGAGCAGGTGTAGAAGTGTGAGTCGATGTGGCATGCCTTTGGTCAATCCCAGTTCTCCTCATGCTGAGTAAGCAACATTTTGCCTTGGGCTCTAGTCCACTTTAGCTAATAATGTTGTTAATTCATCTTCCTCTAAATCCCCACCCTAATCTTTGACCATTCTTCCATTGCCTGGAAATCAGAGAACTGAAGAATAATTATTAGTGTCACTGGGGTTATTCTTATAAGCAATATGGAACCCAGACTGTGGCATAGGAGAAAGAACATTGCTTATGGAGTCAGAAGACCAAGGCTTGAATCCTCCTGGTTCAGCCCTGTGACCCTAAGAAAGTCACTACCTCTCTCTAAGCCGCATCTTCTTCTTCTCTAAAATAAGAGGCCTACACTGCAGGATCTCTAAGGTCCCTTAAAGGTCTAAATCCTAATATTCTTTTTTTTCTATAAACAAAAAAGGGCATACTCAACATCAGGAGCTCAAAATTATAAGACCAATTCCTCCTCTGGAGTCCTCCCCTGATGCTTCATCAAAACGGTGGTGATGCTGGATCTTTGAATGAGTGGAGCAGACACTTCAGCAAGTCCCACCTAGCAGAAAAGGCTCCAAAGGTAGGCCCAGAGATGGACAATTTATCTGTCATTCAAGGCCCAGCCAATCTAAGGACAGCCAGGTTGATCTCCAGGTGGGCTGTTATCAATCCCCACAACACTTGAACATCCTTTACAAAGTGGTAGATTACTATAAGTGCTGGAACAAAATGTGCTAACCACAGTAGAATCACAGACCTTGCTGTTATTCAGTCATTTTTCAGTCAAGTCCAACTCTTCATGACCCCATTTGGGCACAGATAGTACAGAGGCTGGCCATTTCCTTCTCCAGATCATTCTACAAAAGAGAAAACTGAGGCCAACAGGATTAAATGATTTGCCCAGGGTCACACAGCTAGTACATGTCTGAGGCTAGATTCGAACTCACAAAGATGAATGTTTCTCACTCCAGGACTGGTGCTCTAGCCACTAAGTGCAAACAGGTGAGCGGAATCCAGCTAAGCTATAACTATGAGATGAGGTGGGATTAGAGTTCTGATCATCTTTGAAGATCCTCAGTTTCTGAAGTTGGTGAATTCTGAAAGGTCTTTTGTTTTTTAACAGAAATATGCAAAGCTCCCTCCAACATCTCCCATTATAGTCCTTATACTGCCTTTGCTTTGTTTGCCTTTGGAAAGACTGCATGGGTGTTAGGATAACTAAACCATAATACAAGGAGAAGAGAATTCCTAGTCCCATAACATCATGGATCTTAAGGCAGAAGGAACATTAAAGAATATCTAGTTCAATTTTACAGATAAAGAAACTGAGCATCAGAGAACGTAAATGACTGGGAGGTCACAGAAATATGTTCATACAACTAATAAGTATCAGAGGAAGAATTTGAACTCATGCCTTCTAGACTCCCAGTTCAATGCTTCATCTGTTCTTCCGAGGTGCCTCATCCCCATTCACAAGCACCGCCTGATAAATCAAACAAGACAGATGTCTCTAATGTCTAAAACTCATTCCTTCTTAACTTTTGCCCCATAGAATCCCTAGTTTTGACTGGATACAAACAGATAACTCTAAGAGCACTTTGCTGGTACTTAAGTGATCAGAAGATAAGAAAAATTTTGAACCTATATTGTAGGAAAATGTGTTCCAAATCACTAATAATGAGAAATGTAGTGCAAAGCTATGCAAAGCATAAAATTTCATGTCATTTTATATGTATTGGCAAAAATGACAAAATTTGAAATGATCCTATGTTGGAAAGGCTGAAGGGAAGACAGGCACATCCCTGGTGGTGCTGTGAAATGGCACAAGCATTGTGGATTTCAACTTGGAACTATGACATGCCAATCTCCATCCTCAAAAAACTCATTTGATCCACCCAAACTCCATCGCTCTCCCTTTTTGTGGCTAAACTCCTTAAGAAGGCTGTCTATAATAGGCTCCTCCACTCTCTTTTCTCTCACTCCCTTCTTAACTCTTTATGGTTTGGCTTCTGACCTTATCATTCAAGTGACAGTGTTTCTCTAAACTCTCCAATTATCTCTCAAGTGCTAAATCCAATCCTCATCCTTGACCTTTCGACAGCCTTTGACACTCTCAATCCCCTTCTTTGACATTATCTTTTCTCTAGGTTTTGGAGGCACTGCTTTCTTAGCTTCATTTGCTGGACCTTTGTCCAGGCCAGACCAGCTAACTGTGAGTGTCCCCTAACATTCTGTCCTAGACCTTCCTCTCTTCTCTCTCCATATTTGTCCCTAATGATCTCATTATCTTCCTTGATTTCAATGATCATCTCTATGAAGTTTTCAGCTCTACTTGTCCAACTCTAATCTCTCTCCCAACCTCCAGTCACACATCTCCCAACACCTATTGGACATCTTGAACTATATACCCCAGAGATATCTTAAACTCACCATTTCCAAAATTAAGTTATTATCTTTTCCCAAAAGTGCTTCCTCTTCCTAATTTCCCTATTACTGTTGAGACCACCACCATTCACCCAGACTCAAACCCTAGGTTTCATCCTCAACTCCTCATTCCCTCTTTTTCACACACACATATCTAATCAGTTGTCCAGCCTTTTGATTTCTACCTTAGTAACATCTTCCATATATGTCCCCTTCGCTCTTCTGACATTTTAGCTAACCTGATGCAGACCCTCATCACCTCATGCCTGACCAATAAGAATAAGTTATTGCTTGGTCTACCTGTCTTAAGTTTCTCCCTACTCCAGTTCGTCCCCCATTCAGCTGTCAAATTGATCTTCCTTAAGCACATGTCTGAACATGTCACCTTCCTATTAAATAAACTCTATTACATATAGGATCAAATACAAAATTTTCTGGACCCTCCCTAATCTTCCAGTCTCTTTGCACCTCAATCCCTAAATATGCATGATTACAGTGATATGAATGAAAGGATCACCAAATGGAAACTGAATTCTAAGAAATAGAAAAACCAGTGAAGATCCTGGAGAACCAACAATGAAATATATCTCCTTTCTCATGGAAGGGAAGTGGAAGATTACTAGCACAAATCACTGTATCTATTGTCAGAGAGTATTAGATGCTTTTGCTAAATCATTTTTCTTTATTACAAAGGAGGATTCAATCAGGAAAGGAGTGAAATGGGAAATGACTGGTGTACATAAGGCATCAAAAATATTATATTTTTGGAGCAGCTAGGTGGCACAGTGGATAAAACACCAGTCCTGGATTCAGGAGGACGTGAGTTTAAATCTGACCTCAGACACTTGATGCTTACTAACTGTGTGACCTTGGGCAAGTAACTCAACCCTCATTACCCTGCCAAAAAAAAAAAAAAGGAAAAAGGAAAAGAAAAAAAAATGTATCATATTTTTTTAAAAAATAATTTTCCACTTCCTTTAAAGCACAGCTCATGCCCAAGTCCTTTCCTGGATGCCCCAATTGTTAGTTTTCTCTACATGTTAAATTTACTTAAAACATATAATTACTTTTTCCCTGAATTTATTTTTCTGCATATGTGCTGTATCTCTCCAGTAGAATATAGGCTTCCTGAGGACAGGGACCATTTTTAATGAGTGTTTAATAAATGTTTGTTGGACTGATGTGTAAGGTTGAGTTCAGCTGAGCTACCAAGTTAACCACCAAACTTTGTAAAGCTTCACTTGCATAAAGAAAGTAGAATTTCTTCAAGAGCTAAGAAATATAGAGATGATGCACTTTTGTCCTCACATCTCTTTCTAACATTCTTTCTAAAGTCCTGGGTGAATGCTAGCTCTTGAGGGAAAAAAAAATGCCCTGCTGCTTGACTTCTTTCCATTCCATTTGCATATTTCTTTCTTCCAGGATTCCAGCATCCTTGTTAGGTTCAGCCACTCAAATGGAGGTTGCCAAGCTTTAGCTGAGAAAAAGAAGGGGAAATGTAATTAGAAAAGAGGCGTTTGTACAGGGAAATGCTTCAGGAAAGGAAGCTTATTCATAAACCACTTTTTTCTAGTGCCTAGAAAAATGTACCTCCTAGAATTGTTCTCTAAAGAAGGCAAAGTGATTAAAACTCACCAAATCACTAGCAAAAAGAAGAACTTTTGGGACAATTTTTCAAACATCTTTTCTCTATCATCTTGGTGTTTTTCTTTGTTCTTGGGATAATTGCAATATGGCATTGTTATACTGGGTAGAGGAATGTAATAGTATTATAAATCCCAAAGCCTCAGCATCTTTGAAGCCAATAAAATGTTTATGAGAGAATATGGTTTTAGAGACATCTGCTGGTTATATGATCCTGAAGAGAGAAATCAGCAGTGAAGGTAGGAAACATCAATTCACTTTTCATCAAAGGGTCTTAGGAAGAAGAAGGTCCCATGTGGCATGTCCTTTGATAGATTAAGGACAATTACCACAAGAGGTAACCTGCTCCCTCCCCTTCCCTCCCTGAGAATCATACCACCTTTTCTTGGAGAAAGTGGGAAGTGGAGACATTTGGAACACAAACATGTCTATTTTGCCTACTGTTTGACTATTTTGGTTAGTGTTTTTGAAGGCTTACCACGGATGTTGTTGTTCTTCAGTTGTTTCAGTTATATCTGACTCATTTGAGTTTTTCTTGGCAAAGATACTGAAGTTGTTTTCCATTTCCTTTTCCAGCTTATTTTACAAATAAAGAAACTGAGGCAAACAGGGTTAAGTGAATTGGCTGGGGAGACACAGCCAGTAAGTGTCTGAGGCCATGTTGAACTCAGGGAAATGAGTTCTCTTGACTTCAGGCCCAGTGCTCTATCCATTAGGCCACCTCACTGTCCTTCACTAGGATTACTTTATATTAAGATTTATTTGATAAAATAATTCCCTAGGGGTAGTTATAGTTTAATTACTTAACTATTCATTGGTAAGTTAATATAATTATATATATATATATATATATATATATATAAAACATGTAATATGTGATAAAAATTACTTATATGTCTGTTCACTTACGTTTTAAAAAGTTAAAATATCTGGTAGTCTTTCCTTAATACACAGCACCCTTTCATTAAACATGCACTGACCTCCAATCCCATTCTCAGAGAGGCTTATTCAAGTCTTTTCCAATATCTACAACCTGCAATATCCCAATATCCTTTCCTGTCCCTTCTCTCTCTCTCTCTCTCTCTCTCTCTCTCTCTCTCTCTCTCTCTCTCTATCTCTATCTCTATCTCTCTCTCTGTGGGCCTCAGACACTTGACACTCACTAATTGTGTGACCATGGGCAAGTCACTTAACCCTGCAAAAACAAGCAAACAAACAAAAAGCTGGGAGGCTAGAAGGATGGTACTACCCTTCATGGAAATGTGGAAATGTGTCCAAAGGAATTGGTCTGGGAGGAAAGATAATGACTTCTGTTTGAGGTATGTTGAGATTGAGATGCCCAGTTTGCCATGTTCCAGAAGGAGATAGTGATATGAGACTGGAGACAAGGAACATATCTAGGGTTGGATACTTAGATATGTGTGTCATCTACAGACAAATAATGAAAGCCATGTAAACTAAGGTCACTAAGAAAAAAAGTATAAAGAGAGAAGAGAAAGAGACAAACAGTGAAGAGAACTGGATTTTACTCCCTTTCCTACTGTTAACTAGGTATGTCACTTTAAGTAAATTACTTAACCTTGGGCCTCATTTGTTAAATGAAGGGGATTAACAATGATCTCTAGGGTCAACCTTCAGCTCTAAAATGTTGTGACTCCAACCTATATTTGTGTAGTTTTCCTTTTCTCTGCTTCCCATTTTATTGTCCAAACACCTCCCTTCTATTTTTTCTCTCAGAAAAAAAACCCAAATTTTCCATTACTTTCTTGTATTTTACCCAAATTCTATATGAAAGAAAACCCAAAAGGTCCTCTATTGTCAAAGATTGGAGATGAAGAAATATAAGACCCTACATTAGAAACAGGAGAGCTGAGCATGTAGCTCACATATATGTTTATTTACCCCATGTGTGCATTATTGTTAGCTCAGTATATTTTTAAAACCTTGAAATCTCAGCCAATAATGCACATTTTAAAAACCAATATAATTTTTAAAGATTTGGTAGATTCAGAATGATGCTCATAAAACATAATAGGACTCTGCAGTTTGCAGTTTACTAAGTATTTTCACATTTTTTTTACCAGACCTATGATTTCATCAAGGAATGGAAATTCTGTGAGAAAATTTCCCCTACCAATACAAATCAACAACTCTACCGCAACTTATAGGCTTAGAGAGATGCCTCAAAAGTTGAAAGAATGAAGTGCCTTTCCCAGGGTCACGTAGTATGTGGTACTACATCTTTCAGACATCAAGGCCAGTTCCCTATGCCCTATGTTGACTGACTCTATTAAACCTTGACATACGTTATCTAATTTTATTCTCATGATCACCCAATGAGATATGCTGAGCAGGCACTACTAGAACTATCGTTCACATACATGGAACCTGAGGTCCATTGACAGTAACTAAACAAGATGGCAGACCTCATAGGTGACAGAGCAAGGACAATTAGGCTAATATTCTCTCTATAGTATAATTCCATTCAACAAATGTGTACAAAGTCTGTACTATGGAAGATAAGAAGATTCCTGTTCTCATGTAACTTAAAGCTTAGTAGTTTACAGTTTAAGAAGTTATCCTCTGGGTCAATTCAATGAAATTCATTGAATTCAACATTAAGTAAGCACAGACTAAGTATTTGTGACAGGATTCTTAAACTAGTAGGCCTGGGCAATAGTATATAGATATAATTTACTTTTATTTTAGCCAAGCAGTTCATAATATACCTCTTACTATTCAATGAAGGGAAAAAAAAGATATGGATCAGATGATAATGTTAATTTAATCTATCAAAAGACAATTAGATTCATAATATAATAATAATGATAATAGAAAAAATAACTTATAATTAATACCAATCTAATAATTATTAGATAGATTCATAACTGGCTGAATGGTCAGACTCAAAGAGGAGCAATTGATGGTTCAATATCAATGTCGCAGGAAGTCTGCAATGAAGTATAGTTATGTAGATGAAAGCACAGATAAAAAGGACATCAAATTTGTAGATGATGCATTTAGAATCAAAGGGGAACTTGACTGGCCAAAGAAGTAGACTAAACCTAATAAGGTGAAATTTAATAGCAATAAATATAAAGTCTAACACTTGAGCGAAAAAATCAACTTCACAAGGTCAGGATGGGTGAGACGTGGTTATATGTCAGCCTGTTCCACAAAAGTCTAAGGGGGATTCATATGTCATAAGTTTTATATGAGTCCTCAGGGTGATGTGACAGTCAAAAAAGTTGAAGAAATCTTGGACTGTATTCAGAGAGACAAAGCTTCCAGAAATAAGGCATTGATGGACACCCTGACTCTACCCAATTCAGGCCACAACTAAAGCACTGTACTTAGTTCTGGGCACAACACAGTGCTTGAAAAGAGTAATGAATTGGAGAAGAGGACCTGTGTTCGAATCCTGACTTTGCCACATGAGAGCTTGGCCGTCACTTAAATATCTCCCCTCAGTTACCTCAAATGTGAAGGTGGATGAGATTACCTCAAGGGTCCCTTCCATCCCTAACTCTGTAACTCTAGAATGATTCTATCATGATTCTATTATAATTCTAAGTATGTTGATAAGCTGGGGGTAAGCAGAGGAGGGCAATAAACAGAATAGGGGAGAGCCTCCAGTCTAGGCACTCAGGGATCAGTTAAAGAACTTGAAGGTGTTTAGCCTAGGGAAGAAGTGACTCATGACAGATCTCAAGTATCAGAAGGATTTTGAAATGGAAAATCCATTAGATTTATTCCTTTTGGCCCAGAGGATAGAACCAGGAACAGTAGATGAGGTTGCAATGAGGCAAATTTTAGCTTTATGTCATGCACAAAAAAGCCTTCCTAACAACGCAAGTCATTCCAAAGTATTATAGACCACAGGAGAAGTGATGGGTTTCCCTTGGAGGGCAGCAAGTAGAAGCTGAATGACCAGTTGTCAGATAGTTAATAGTGGGAATTTCTTTCAGGTGTGAATGGCACTAGATCACCAGTGAGGACCCTTCCAACTCTCAAGTTCTGTGATTTTTCAATCAAAAAGCACTTATTGTATGGCAGGTATTGGATCCAAAGAGAAGCAAAAGGAGTCTTTGCCCGAAAAATGACATTCTAATTGGGACAAATATGTAGATAACTAGGTACAAACAAGATATATAGGAGAGAATCTCAGAGGGGAAAACACTAGCAGTGCAATGGGATGGGGAAAGACTTCCTGAAGGAGCCAAGGTTTGAGCTGAGTCTTGAAAGAAACCAGGAGGTACAGGCAAGGAACAGTGCTAGGCACTGAGGGTACAAAGATAAAAATGAAAAATCATTCTGAACATCAAGAAATGTACATCTTAGGATATGCCTGACACAGAAAAATGAATCCAAAGGAGGAGGGAGAAAGCACTAATGGTGGAGAGGTTTCATTTTTGCATTTATAACCCTAGTACCAAGAAGGATACATGGTTTTGGTTTTTGTTCAGTCCTGACCTACTCTTCATGACCCCATTTGAGGTTTTCTTGGAAAAGATACTGGAGGGGTTTGCCATTTCCTTTCTACGGCTCATTTTACAGATAAGGAACTGAGGCAAACAGAGTTAAATGGCTTGCCCAGGTTCACACAGATTATGAATGTCTGAGGCCAAATTTGAACCCCTGAAGATCAGTCTTCCCGATTCCAAGCCTAGTGCTCTATCCACTGCACCATGGCTTCATGGCCACAATTAACGAATGCTTGATTGCTGATTGAGGATCAAGGAGGGTTTCACAGAGGAAGGAGAACATGAACAGAACCTTCAAGGTCTGAGGAGGTAGAGGCAAGGAAAGAGGGCATTCCAGACTTAAGAGGTGGCTTGTTTTATGTGAGTTGTTTAAAATTATAACAGATTTCTCTGTAACACAACTAAATGTGTTTCTTTCAGCAATTCACCACATCTCCAGGATTACTAGTAATCTCAGAGTCTATATACCCAATGGAGAGCACAAGTCTGATCATCTGTTGTCAGAGATGCTCTCTGCATGGCTCCTTTTTATTTGCTTCCTAGCAGTTAAGTGAAGCAGGCTTCAAAGGTGAATTTTAGCCCAGTAGAAGATTCTTTTCTCCTTCTGATCCTTTAAATACCAAGGAAAATGAATTCACAGAAATCTGATTCCCACTATAAGCTTCCATGATAATAACACAGAAATTGTAAAAAATATAATTATAACCTAAATTAGTCCTCATAGTGTGGCTCTAAAATGGATCCTGTTGAAAGGATGGAGAGAAAAAGATTCATCTTTGTGGCAGGTTTTGAACCAATAGCTTCTTATGCTCTCAGCATCCTCAGCTACTTACAACCCAGAAGAGAAAGTTCTCACCTCCCCCCCCCCCCATCGGAGTCCATGGCACAGTCAAATGGTTCACCACGAGAAGCAGATTCTTCCCTCAGCACCTGGGATCTTCTCACCATGGAGCATCAAGTTCATACCCTTCTGCCATTGGCTAGTTTCCCCTGGGGCCTGTAATCTAAGGATTAGCCCAGGCTGGCCATGCTTCTGACACTCCAGACTTTGTCACCATCACCCTCCACAAGTACCATCTCTGGTCCTCTCCCTTCCAACTCCATCGTATGTGTCATCCTCCTTCCCCCATTAGAACGTAAGCTCCTCTACATTGTGGCTTTTTGCTTGTGTGTCCCTATCACTTAGCAAGGTACCAGAGACACAATAAGTTTGTTGTCTTGCTTTATCAATGTAAATAACACTAGAGAAGATTCACAAGATTTTTCCATCTGACTTGAAGTTAAAACCAATTACACATATCGACTCATACTATTAGAATGTGATCAGATCTCTCCATGAGTCCATTTGGGGTTTTCTTGGCAAAGACACTGGAGTGGTTCGCTCTTTCCTTCTCCAACTCATTTGAAACATGAGAAAACTGAGGCAAACAAAGTTAAAAAAAACTTGCCCAGGGTCACACCACTAGTAAGTATCCAAGGTCAGATTTGAACTCAGGAAGACTATGCCACATAGTTGCCTATTATTTGCACATAGTAAGTGCTTAATAAATACATAGTCATTCATTAACTGGATGACTTTCACCTTCTGTTTTTGTTTGTGCCATGAATGCAGTAAGAAAGGGTCTTCCACATTGAGCTGGGCTATGAACTAATTGAGGTTTCAAGCCCAGAAAACACCAAGGGGCAGGGGCAATGATAATTCCCCGTCACAAGCTTAGCAATAGCAAAAAACCTTCTAAACCCTTCCCAGTTCTCCTAGACCTGCCCATATCAGAGACCCTGACACTAATATTCTCTTCCTCTTGCCAAAGCTTGCTAAACTAAAAGAATCCAGAGGAAGCTTCTTGCTGCCAGACTCCCCGTGACACATGCCAGGTGCAGGCTGGAAAGTGGGTGTCAGGAGAAGAATCTTTTCCATCCTTCTGTTTTTGTTCAGAATATCCATGGCTGCCAGGGTCTGCATAGCAGGCATTCTGAAATTATTTCTCTTGCTTTCAGGTTCCAGTCCTAACCCTCCCAGGGACTGGGGAGATGAGACACCATCTGAGATGAGGCCTCTTGATTCAAACATTTCCAAAATTGATTAAAATGGGAGCCAAAGACCAAATCTAATATTAGCCAAGTAAACCAGGGTCATGGCTTAAGCTAGTACTTCTATCCCTGTAGAATGGGAGCAAAATTGAAGAAGTCAATTCAAGGTATTGATCTGCCCTGGTCATAAAATACAGTTATCTTACATGTTTATTTTTAAATTCACCCATTTCCCAAAGGCTTGGGGGCTCTAGGAAAAGCACATTGCCACAAAGAAATTAATTTGAACAGACTCCAATGGAACCATCCCTCTCTCCTCTTCTCCAAAGAGATGTTTTCACCAAAGAGAAAATTATGAGTGCTGGAATTGGAGTCAGGTAAACTTGGCTTCAGATCCCACATCAAACAGTCCCCAACTCTGTGGCCATCAGCAAGTCACTTAGACAACCAGAGTCTTAGTTTCTTCACCTGTAGATTAGAGCCAAACATATGTGCCATGCATGTTTTGTAGGGTTGTCAGGAGGCTAAAATGAGAGGGTGCATATAAAAACCTTTTTAAATTCTAAAGTAACCCATCATCATCATTCATCTTCTTCTTCTTCCTCTTCTTCCTCTTCTTCCTCTTCCTCCCTCCTCCTCCCTCTCCTCTTCCTCCTCCTCCTCCCCATCACTATTACTAGGTAAGCTAGGTGACTCAGTGGATAGAGTAGCATGCCTGGAGTCAGGAATAGTCTTCCAGAGTTCAAAACTGTCCTCAGATACTTACTAGATGTGTGATCCTGAGCAAGTCACTTAACCCTCTTTGCCTCCGTTTCCTCATCTATAAAATGATCTGGAAATGACAAACCTCTCTTGGCAAAGTATCTTTGCCAAGAAAACTCTAAATGGGATCAGAAAGAGTCAGGCAACAAAAACGATTGAACAAAAGCAAAATTATTTTATACCATGAGAAATTAGAGAGTTGGCCTCAGGCCACCATCACCACCACCATCACCAACAACAACAACAATAATATGTTTATATAGGACTTTTAGGTTTGCAAAATACTTAACATATTATCTAACTAGATCTTCACAACTATATGGGTTAAGTGGTATTATTATCCTTATCACGCATATGGCAAGATTAAATCCATTTAATAGAGTTCAAGCAATGTATCCAGTGTCAAACAGGTAGTAAGTATTTGAGACAGGACAGGTCTCCTAACTCTAAAACCTGCACTGGATGCACTGTGTCTGCCACATCCCCAACTTCCAGGAAAACCTTGGTTCAGGTTCCATCTCTGGCATGTGCTGGTGAGGCAAATCACTCAACTCCTCAATGCTATAGGTAGCTAAGACTACAAATTAGGGGGCAGCTAGGTGTCATAGTGGATAAAGCACTGGCCCTGGATTCAGGAGGACCTGAGTTCCAATCCAACCTCAGACACTTGACACTTACTAGCTGTGGGACCCTGGGCAAGTCACTTATTCCTCATTGCCCCAGGAAAAAAGGAAAAAAAGACTACAGATTACAAGGAGGGTGCCAGGCTTCATTGGTGGAAAGAGATCCCTCATCTGGAACTCTATCAGTGACATCACAGCTTCAATTTCTATATCTATTATATTTTTTAATCATAAAAATACTTTTATTATTTTCAAGTTACATGTAAAGATAGTTTCAACTTTTGTTTTCATAAGATTTTTAGTTTCAAATTTTTCTCCTTCCCTCCCTTCCCTCCCTCCTCCCCAATACAGGAAGCAATCTGACATGGGTTATATTTGTAAAATCATATTAAACATATTTCTGCATTAGTCATGTTGTGAAAGAAGAATCAGAACAAACAGTAAAAATCACACAAAAAAACAGAAAAAAAACAAAAGTAGAAACAGTATGGTTCAATCTGCATTAAGAATTCATACTTCTTTTTTCTAGACATAGAGAACATTTTCCATCATGAGTCCTTTGGAATTGTCTTGAATCATTGTATTGCTGAGAACAGCTAAGTTTTTCACATTTGATCATTAAACAATGGTGCTGTTACTGTGTACAATGTACTCCTGGTTCTGCTCACTTCGCTCAGCATCAATCCACTTAAGTCTTTCCAGGTTTTTCTGAAATATGCCTGCTCATCATTTCCTATAGCACAATAGCATTCCATTACATTCACATACCACAACTTGTTTAGCCATTTCCCAAATGATGGGCATTGCCTCTGTTTCCAATTTGTTGCCACCACAAAGAAAACTACTATAAATATATTTGCACATGTGGGTCCTTTTCTCATATGATCACTTTGGGATACAGACCTAATAGGGGTATTAGAGGGTCAAAGTGTATGCACAGTCCCATAGCCCTTTGGGCATAGGTCCAAATTGCTCTCCAAAATGGTTGGATCAGTCCACAACTCCACCAACAATGCATTAGTGTTCCAATTTTTCCACAGCTTCTCCAATAATTATTATTTTCCTTCTTTGTCATATTAGCCAATCTGATAGGTGCAAGGTGGTACCTCAGAGTACACAAAGTTTTTTATTAATCAATATGAAGAAACAATGAGCAGGCAGATTTCAGAGCATTTTCCATCATTAGTCCTTTGTTTTTCTTTTTTGAGGTTTTTCCCTTTCTGCTCTGATTCTTCTTTCACAACATGACTAATGCAGAAATGTGTTTAACGTGATTGTACATATATAACCTATATCAGATTTCTTCCTGTCTTGGGGAGGGTGGAGGGAGGGGAGGGGAGGGAAGGAGAAAAATTTGAAACTAGAAATCTTGGGAAAACAAATGTTGAAAACTACCTCTACATGTAACTAGAAAATAATAAAATACTTTAATGATATAAACATTAATATAATCAAAATCATCCATTTTGCATTTCATAATACTCTCACTCTCTTGTTTGGTTATAAATTATTCTCCTATCCATAGATCTGTATCTCTGTTATTATTAATTAATGGGTCATAGCCATAAATTATTAGATATAGGAGAACCTTACAGCTGACCTACTCCAACCTGCTACCTTGCATCCTCTCCTGGATATTTCTACTCATAATTTCACAGGTGCATAGGTTTAGAGCTAGAAGGACCTCACTGGTTATCTAGTCCAGTCCCTTCAGATTGTTGTTGTTGTTTGTCGTATGTTCACAAAGACCATGACATTGGGGTGATGTCATGAGTTGCAGTGAAGTGGATTTAAGTGAGGCAAGGTCACCAACCTCACTCTCTCCTTCAGAGTCCTCTGGGTCCAGTGGTAAGATATCTATCAGGATGACTGGAGATAGTCCTGGGTATTTTAAGGCAATTGGGGTTAAGTGACTTGCCCAGGGTCACACAGCTAATAAGTGTCTGAGGTGAGATTTGAACTCAAATCCTCCCAACTTCAGGGCCAGTGCTCTATCCACTGTACCACCTAGCTTCCCCATTTTTTCAGATAAGGAAACTGAGGACCATAGAAGTTGAGTGATCACATAGGGAATAAGTTATAGAGAAGGGATTCAAATGAGTCATTTGACTCCACATCCAATACATTTTTTTTCCTTTCTGAAGAATTTATTCTGCACCTGAAACAAATTCATTCATTCAGTTCTCATGCCAGGCCTGTGTTGTAGCTAAAACAAATATTTTTAGTTTCATTTTTCCAAATGAGGAATGGACTTTGAGAAAGGTAATATGACACCCCTGGGAACCTGGCCGTACTCCTTTTATGATGCTACTTAACTAGAACAAGCCTACTTACTGCTGGCAGGCATGAGGAAAAGGTTGGAAGCCAGACTGTCACTCACTCACTGGGTGACCAAGGGAAGGTCACTTAAGATCTCTGAGCCCCAGGACTGGAATAATACATATAAATTGCTTTACCAACTTTAAAATTCTATATAAATATTGTGGAAATTTATTTTGATTTGGGGACCCTACCTTTAGGCTGAGATTGGAAAGCCTTAGGCCCTCAGGGTCTCTTCTGTGTGGAAGGGGCTGGTGCCCCTCCCCCTCTGCTTCAGCTGAGCCCAAAATCCCCATGGGCTGTATGCCAGGTCAGACAGCTGGGGGAAAAAAGCCCCCAGCTCCCTCCAACCTGAGCGGAGCTGACCTGAGCGGAGCTATCTGAAAGATCCTGGATAGCCTGTGCTGAGGCACGTGAAGCTGGAGCGCACCCCCCCCACCAGCTGCAGCCCTGGCTGGCGGATTAGCTTGGTCTGTTGGGGCGCAGGAAGCCCCAAGATTTGAGTGGAGAGAAGAAAAGGTATATATGGACCTGGGAGTTAGACAGCAAGGAGGGGTGGACAAGGAAGGAGCGATTTGGGCAGACGAGATGAGGCGGAGAAGAGGTCAAGCGGCGACTGACGAGACAACAGTCACAGTAACTCAGGACTAGGAGCAAGGAGGAAAGGCCAGCGTACAAGATTAAGAGAGGTGACAAAGGCGGCAGAAGATGGAGCAGACAGACAGACAGAACAGGAGGCAGCAGAGAGCACAGAAGCAGTCAGAACAGGGTACAAGTTGGAGAAAGTGAAGATTAAGAGGAGTTAGAAGAAAGTAACTGAGCAGGGAAAGTATAACGTGCCCTGAGGCGAGAGGCGGCTAAGGCCCTTATTGTATTCAAAAAATTTGAGGCACAGCAGGTGGGAAAGAGACACAGTGGAAAGAGATGCACTGCAAGGCAGTCAGGCTGTACATTTTATTTCCCTGTATTCTTAATGTTAAATAGTATCTCATAAATAAACTCTGCTTTGATTATTTAGTTAAGAGGCTTCTTAATATTTTGCTTATCGATTTGGGAGTGGAGCAGTGTGGTGGAACTTTATAAACGGCCCACATTAAATTAACGAAGTCAGAGAGCCAGATAGTCAAAAGTTCCCAGATTAGTCACCCCAGTCAGATTAGCCCCCAAATTAGGCTAGTCATCAAAAATATTTTCACAATATTATAGAGGTTCAGAGAAGAAAGATATCATATGGGGAGGGGTGGAAGCGGAGAATCAAGGAAGATTTAATGTAATAAGTACCATGAAGGTGAGCCTTAAACAGAAATAATAACAAAATAGAATTAAGTCACAATTTAAGGATGCCAAGGAGTTTTCCTCAAATCAGTCCTATGAAATAGACACTACATGAATTGTTATTCCCATTTTATAAATGAGGACACTGAGATTCCAAGAATTGAAGTAGGTTACCCAGAGTCATGTAGGTCTTGGATTTGAACCTGAGTCATTTGACTAAACTCAAAATGTAAATTCTTTATAAGAAAAGATTTTTTATGCAGAGTTCCTGGCACTTAGTAGGTATTTAATAAATAAGTGCTTGTTTGTTTATTAATTGATTGAACACCATACAGGGAGTTTTTGCAGGGGAAAGGCATCTTAGGAGGAGAGTGATTTGGGAAGAAAAGCAAAGAAAAATAAAAGTCTGATGTATGTCCAAGGAACTGAAAGTGTTCCATTTTGGCTGGGACATAAAACATGAAGAACAATTAGAAATAACTGGAAATGTCCATTGGGGTCAGATTATAAAAGATTGAGGGGTTTGTAATTTATTCTCCAAGTAATGGGAAGTCATTGAAGATTTTTGAATGAAGGAAGAAGTTGAGCTGATCCAGAGCTGTAACAAAAACAAGGCAATAGGGGCTTTGCTCCAGAGGACTGGGATTGGGAATTGAGGGAAAGCATTTCTTCCCAAAGCTGCTCAGCTCTAGCTATTCAACTTGTGCTGTGTGGTTTGCCTGCTCAAAAGCACCTTCCTTAGCCCCAGTCAACATGAAGTTAACACAAATGTAGACCTTTCAAAATGTATCCAATCTTGGAAAAAGCCATGCATTTGAATCACTTCTTATACATTGTAAAAGCCTGTGATCCTACTTAAGTGTTGATATTTCTCTGAGTAATCTGAAAGTCCCCTTTTTTGCCTTTCATTTTTTCCCACTGATATCTCTCTTCTAGAATCAGTAGCAGAAAGCATTATTCAAACCCTACATTCAGTTCAATTACACAAATATGTCTGAAGTGTTCACTATGTTTAAGGTATTGCACCAGACATAGCTTGGTTGGGGAGATCAGGTGAGGATACCTCTATTAACATGTGCATAGATGAAAAAGCAGTGAAGGAATCTGAGAGCTTCACAGAGGGAGACCAATTGTCACTGGCTGGAGGAATCATGGCAGAGTAGCATTATCTGATGGTTGCACAGCTTCACATACACCCACGAAACACTTAATGTGTGAATCTGCTGATGCTTTTGAATTAATTAATTCCATCTTACTAGAAATAATAAGGGAATCTCAGCATTAAGTGGGACCACAACAGCCATCTAACTCAACCCATTTCTGAAGAATTGTCCCTTCTATGGGACATATCAAAAGTGGACATCCAAACTCTGCGCAAAACTCTCCAAGGAGGTAGAATCAACCACTCTCCATTCTACTTTTTGACAATTCTAATCATCATGAGTTTTCTACTAAAAATAAGACCAGATATGCCTATATTCTCTTTCTTTGCTTATGGTTTTGTCATCTTTGGCACAATAGGATGTCTATCCCTCTTCCCCATGACAGTATTTGTAGACAATTATGTTCTTGCCAGGTCTTCTCCAACATAAACTTGCCCAGTTCTTTCAACCAGTCTTCATTTGTCATGGACTCTGGACCTTTCCCTATCTTACTTGTCCTCCCCTGGACACTATCCAGCTTAGTAATGTCCTTCTTGAAAAAATGGCTCCAGAAATGAACACAACACTTTGACCAAAGCTGAGTTCAGTAGGACTGTCACCCATCACTGTTCTTGTAAAGTATGCCTCACTGTGAGAAAATAATTACTAATAATGGATTTCTGGGAGAAACCCAGACATTAGTTTAGCTGCTCTCTCCTCCTCCCCAGAAACCAACCTGGGATGAGCCTTCAGCTTAACCAAAGGAATGCAGATTGATCCTTCTGATTAGCTAGGGTAAGAAGCACACCTAGATGGTTGGAATTTGATCTCTAGATCACCTCCAAAATCATGTCAATCAATGCAGCTGAATGATGCTAACCAATTAGCTTAGATCAATGTGTGGTGACCCACCTCTACTAAAAAGAGGATAAAGTCCCTGGTGACACAAAGGTTGCTCTGTCTTTTCTCTTGGCTCTTCTTCCCAGGATTCTTACTCTCCAACTGGGTAATTGTTTAGGCCTTTAAACCTGTAACTAATGGGGAAATCAGGGAAACACACGGTCAATACTTTATTAACATGTGATATTAATTAATAATAAATGCTTACTGCCAAAACTGGTGCAATAGCCATTAATTTATAAGAAGCAATATTTTAGAAATCCCAGCCTAGTTCCCTTATAATTTAATAAATACATCACCTAGTGTAGCTAGGTGGTGCCATGGATTGGACTTGGAATCAAGAAAGACACATCTTCCTGAGTTCAAATCTATGTTATGTAATGATTGGAATGATGCCACCTACTGGAGACTTACTATAGGAAAGCTCCACCATGAGGAAAATGCCTCAGAGGGCAAGGCCATGTGGCTTTTCCTTGCCATCAGGAAGTGACGTTTCTTCATGGGTGCTGTCTATCAAAGCTACCAGCCAATAAACTTGAGGAGCCTCCTATTTTCTGGGAGGAGACAGGAAGGAGGAAAGAGGGCCCACCCAGAGAGCTCTCTCTCTTTTGGGTTCCTGACTTGATGGTGGTGGTGGCGGCAGAGGACTTCAAAGGAAATTTGAGGAAAGATAGGAATGCCAGGCTGTTGGAATTCTGTTCTCAATATTTTTCTTTCTATTTTTCAATAAATCCTTAAAAACCTAAACTCGTTTTATCAGTGATTTTAGTCAGTTTTCCCCAAAACTGGGGGAAGAGATTAGAATCCACATTTAGAATCTTAAATTACACAGTTAGATACTTACTAGTGGTGACTCTGGGCAAGTCACTTAACCCTATTTGCCTCAGTTCCTCATCTGTAAAATAAGCTGGAGAAGCAAATAACAAGCCACTCCAATATCTTTACCAAGAAAACCCCAAAATGGAGTAACAAAAAATCAGATATGACTAAAGCAACTCAACAACACAAAAAATTCATATATAACATACCCAACTAGACTTGGAGTCTGGAAGACCTGCATTCAAATCCCTCATCAGAGATTAACTAGTTCTGTGAATTTGGACAAGTCACAACCTGTAAAATGGAAATGATAACACCTTCAGTATGATAGAAAAGAGTATTCAATTTGGAGATAGGAATCCTGAGTTTAGGTCCTAATTACCAGTGGCTACCTTATTTGGCCAGCTCATTGAACTTCTTTTAACCTAAATTTTCTCACCTATAAAATGAGAAGCTTCAACTATCTGACATCTAAGACCCCTTCCAATCTTAAATTTATGATCACATGAACTAGTGAGTAAGTTATCCCTCCCACTTTTGTGATACCTACCTACAAATTTGATAAGCATTTGTCTGCAACTTTATCCAAGTCATGGGTAAAAAAAAAAATGCTAAAAATCCAAAGGCCAAATACTTAGCATAGTGAAATAAGAAGAGTTTGCACAATATACAGAAATAACTAGAAAGCTGTTGTAAAATTTTGAGCAGAGGAATGATAATGAGGAACTGTATATTCCATTGTATGTTTATGGGGTCAATACTAGCTGTGTGACTCTGGGAAAGTCACTTAACCCTGTTTGCCTCAGTTTCCTCATCTGTAAAATTAGCTGGACAATGAAATTGCAAACCACTCCAGTATCTTTGCCCAGAAAAACCCCTAAAAGGGTCACCAAAGAGTCAGACATGACTGAGATCACTGAAAAACATCAACAACATGCCTATTCTAATGCAGGCTTGTTCCTATTAAACAAATAGTAAGAAAACCAATAGAAATTTCTGTATTCTTCACCCTTCCTAGAATTGAAAATGATCATTTGCAAAATGTTAAAATTATGTTAATTGGAAAACTCACGTCTGGCTCCTGTTTGTAGCGCATGTGTTCAGACTGTATTATTTCTTCAGTTTCTAGCCATAACAAAATTAGCGTCTAGATCAGCATTCATGTACACCTCATCTAGCTCATTAGTTAAATTGTTATAATTTGTCAAATGAATCTTGCCTCTCCTTGAGATAAGCTCTGGTTAATTGCTATGTTGTATAATGTGTAGCCTGCTGAGGACATCCAAGAAACTTCCCTGGGCCTCAAAGAGAAGACAGCCATACTTTATTTGTAGATGGCCAAAAGCCATTTTGCTCCCCAAATGATGGGTTTGTTTGCTTCATTACATTGAAATTCCATGGGTTTCTACAATTCCAGGTCTTCAGTCAAGGAACATCTCTTCGGGGAATAATGAGCCGAGAGTTCTCAAGAAAAAACAAACGAGATGACAATATCAGAAAAGCAAAATGATGTGTTCAATTACATAACAGCAGGACATTTTTTTTCTTCCCTACTAACAAGCTTCCTGTTGATTGGAACTACTTGAAAGATTCTCATTTCTTCTGATGGTCTATGAATGATTAATGACACCTTCCTAGAAGTTGGCAACCACATTTTTTCTCCTCTGAGACATGCTGAAAGAGGAAAAATTCAATCTGTGAGACTACACTTTTTATGAGAGGAAGATAATGACCACATCTCTATGATCTTCTGAGAGGATCCTGGGATACCTGCACTGCAAGCAAAAAAAAAAATAATGATTAAAAGGAATCTGGCCATTCTGATTCTTGAGAGGAAAATCTTGAACCCATGTTAGTTTCCTGCTGTATTATGTCCCACCTTTGATGCTGATCCATAGTGCCACCTATGACAAGTCACTTAACCTCCTGGGCCTCCTGTAGCTTTCTGCTACATCCCCATGTGCTTGAAGGAACACATATCACTTTCTTTTTTATTAATAAAAGTATTTTATTATTTTCCAGTTACATGTAAGGATAATTTTCAACATTTGTCTTCATAGGATTTTTAGTTCCAAACTTTTCTCCCACCCTCCCTTCCTCCCTCCTCCCCAAGACAGAAAGCAATCTGTTATAGGTTATATATGTGCCATCACATTAAACATATTTCTGCATTAGTCATATTGTGAAAGAAGAATCAGAGCACAAGGGAAAAACCTCAAAAAAGAAGGGAAAAAAACAGCCCAAAAGTTGAAATAGTATGGTTCAATATGCATTCATAACCCACAGTTCTTTTTTCTGGATGTTGAGAACATTTTCTATCATGAAGTTCTTTGAAATTATTTTGGATCGTTGCACTGCTAAAAAGAGTCCAGTCTATCACCATTGTTCATCACACAATGTGGCTGTTACTGTGTATGATGTTCTCCTGGTTCTGCTCCTCTCAGTCAGCATCAGTTCATGTAAGTCCTTCCAGGTTTCTCTGAACTCCTCCTGCTCATCATTTCTTTTCACATTGATTCTTTAAAACTTTGTGTTTTAAATTTTCTTCCCCCCTCCCTCCTTGACCCTCCCTATAAAATCAAGCAATTCAATATAAGTCATACAACACATATTACTTTCTAAAGGAAATGACCAGGTAGGAGAATGGGAATACACACACATGCACACAAATATACATAGTCTGTCTACTTATCTACATATAATGCATATCCATCTCTAAATAGATAGCTATACATGTATGATATGCAATGGAAGTGCTTTTCCCCCAAGTTTCCTAGTTTGAGTAAAAAGGCTTTTTATTAGAAACAAATAGAAAATAAGCAGTTATCTTGGAAACTACCTTTGAAGATACCATTGCCTGCTATTTAAAAAAAGGTTCAAGTGTTTTCGATTTTTGTCTGCCTTATTAAACTTACTACTTCTGTCTCATAAACCTTAGCTCCATCTCAGCCTGATTCAGAAAATGTTTATAAAAGTACCTACTATGTGCCAGGCTGTATGCTAGGTATTAGAAGACAAAAACAAAACTGAAATAGACCCGGCCATCAAGGAACTTACTTTCTACTAGGAGGTTACAGCGCCCTTCACAAGTGAGTAAACATGGGGCAGCTAGGTGGCACAGTGGATAGAGCACCGGCCCTGGAGTCAGGAGGAACATGAGTTCAAATCCAGCCCCAGACACTTAACATTACTCGCTGTGTGACCCTGGGCAAGTCACTTAACCCCAATTGCCTCCCTAAAATACAAAACAAAAACAAACAAACAAACCAAATGAGTACACACAGGGTCACTGGTGAAGGGAGGAAAATTTTAATAATAGGGAAGACCCTGAAGCCTTTCTGGTAGACGTTGGCACCTGAGCTAAGTAAGGCTTGACAGAAGTAAGAGGGCGAGAGAATGAGACGGAGAAGATAGAAGGAAAGAAGAGATAAATGAAGAAAGGGAGATGGGAAGAGTGGAAGGATGGAAGAAGATGGGGAGGGGGAGAGAGGAGAAGAGAGAACAGAACAGAAGAAAACAGAAGTGATGGGAAGAAAAGAGCTTCATGCAAAAGCAAGGAGTCAAGAGGTGGAATTCTACATCAAGGAACAGTGTATAGGCAAGATGAACTTGAATATAAAGGGAATAGAGAGGATAATGTGAAAAATTATAGAAAGGGAGACTGAAATAAGATTATACTGACTTTAAATGCCATACTGAAGAGTTTGTATTTTGTCTAAAGGCAATAAGGAGCATTGAGACTCTTGAACCGATGAATGCCTATAGCAATACCAATGCTTTAGAAAACCTTTGTGAGCAGTTGTGTGGGAGGATGGATTTGGGGATGGGAGAGGGTAAAAGCAAAACATTCATTCAGAAACTGTTATAGCTTGTCCAGATGAAAGGGGATACTCAAATTCCCAAAGACATTTGTAATCCTGTAGAAATGGAATTCCCCTCAACAGTACAGATGTATCCATACATGTCTGGCCATCCTGAGGGATTTTGTCCATGCTGTACCATAAGTATGCCACAAGAGGGCCACCCAATGTGCTGAGAGGCCTTCCTTTCCTTCATTTAACATTGTGAGGGTACTACAGAGCACTTTTTTGCATCCCCCTAGGCCCCCATAACCCATCTTTTCTTCATATTGTCTAATATTTGAATATTTTTGTACTTTTTCTGGTGCTTACTATTTCTCCTCATTGCATTCCATGGCATAAAACAATGAGGGGATAAAGGCTTGAATTAGAGGGGGGCAGCTAGGTGGCACAGTGGATAAAGCACTGACCCTGGATTCAGGAGGACCTGAATTCAAATCCAGCCTCAGAATTTAACACTTACTAGCTGTGTGACCCTGGGCAAGTCACTTAACTATCATTGCCCTGCAAAACCAAAAATGAATTAGAGTGGTGGCTATGGGAGTAGAGAGGAGACAGATTCAAGTTATACCCTTAGATGCATTCAGAACTGGTTGACTGGCCAAATGAAAAAGTAGTCATAAAATGTTCAATTTCTAGTTGGAAGACAGTCTCCAGCAGAATGCCCAGGGATCCCTGCTTGGCATTGTAATGGTTAATATTATTATTGAATAACTTCAATAAAAGTACAGGTGTCATGCTTATCAAATTCAAAAATGGCAAAAAGCTGGGTGGGGCAGATTTGGAATTCAAAAAGATCTTGGAAGTAGGATCTTGAAACGATTAAAGGAAGATGAGGAGGCGGCAGTGGATAAAGCACTGGCCCTGGATTCAGGAGGACCTGAATTCAAAATCCGGCCTCAGACATTTGACACTTACCAGCTGTGTGACCCCTGGGCAAGTCACTTAACCCCCATTGCCCCACAAAAAAAGGAAGATGAAATATACTAAGTAAAATATAAAGATTCACAGTAGAGGGGGAAGCTATGCAGCGCAGTGGATAAAGCACCGGCCCTGAAGTCAGGAGGACCTGAGTTCAAATCCAGCCTCCAGACACCTGACACATACTAGTTGTATGACGTAGGCAAAGTCTCTTATCCCCTCATTGCCCCCCCCCCAAAAGAAAAAGATTCACATTAGTGTTCAAAAAATCAATTTACAAGTAGAAGAAGGGGAGATAATGCTAAACATCAGATCACCTAAAATATCTGAGGGTTTTAGTGAACTCCAAATTCAATGTGAAGCTAAAAAAGCCTCCCAGCTTTGGTCACCTGAAAATCTGACAAGCAAACCATCATAATTTTGATCCAAGTCATTGACAAGAATATCAAGCAGCACGGGATGGAGCCCAGATTCCTCGGACACTGTTATGTTTGGTGTCAGTGTTACCAGAGAGCAAACCCATGATGGTCCCCTTGGGCTCTAAGGCTCTGGCTCCAGTGAACACTTTCCTATACATTTTAGGTTTCCAAATAACTCCCATCCTTTCCCCATATAGTCAAATAAACCATGTGCCATGGGGGCTGTCAGAATGGTGTGTGTTTGTGAGAAAAGAACATTCCCATTTTTATGTGGATGGAGCCTTGAGAAATATTATGAAGAAATATTATGAACTATTCAAGTTGCCAACATGCTTAAAGGGGGGAAATAATGTCCACATCAAGATGACCCCTCTAAGTGGGGATACATTTGAAGTTCATAATCCATTTTCTTTATTTATAGCTGCAATGACCACATTCCAGGAGAATACCATGATCAGCTTGTAAAAAAAAAAAAAAAAGACAAGAAGCAAAAGTCAACTTTATGCATTTTTCAAAGTACTTTAGTCCTTGCTTGGGGAGGGATCTTAAGCAGTTACATAGGACTTACTACTAAGACATCCTGAACAGTAAAGCTGCTGAAAAGTAATTTTATTATCTTAGTTACTTTTATTGAAGGGACTTGATACTTCTAAATATCCTAACACATTCCATAAAATTCAATTAATCAAACATTGAATGCCTACTACTTCCAAGGTAGCTGTGTGACACAGTGCCCAGGCAACTCTCAATGACTAAGTTGTTGAACCAGTGTCCAACTACATTGGAAGAGGAAACTCTCATCTGGGAACTCCAAGGTCTGATTTTTTTATTATTATTATTATTTTTTTTTTTTTGGTGAGGCAATTGGAGGTAGTGACTTTGCCAGGGTCACACAGCTAGTAAGCGTTACAGTGTCTGAGCCGGATTTGAACTCAGGTCCTCCTGAATCCAGGGCCGGTTGCTCTATCCACTGCGCCACTAGCTCCCCTGATTTTTTTTTAAATGTAGATTGCATCTCTTGCAACTTCTTAAACTATCATCTTCCTAGAACCCAAGAACCCATTTTCAAAGGAAAAGAAATTATTAAATTTGTTAAATTTATGATCAAGCCAACAAATAAATATTCATCAACCCCACTTCAGTTAACATTGTACTAAGGGAGGTGAAGGACACAGGGAAATACGACATGCTCTGCTTCCCCAAGGAGCTTCCCAACCACCAAGAAAGACTGGTTTAAGATACAACCAGATAGTAAGGGGGCCCCCAGGCCCAATTCTGGACATTTGCATACGGATCTCTATGCCTTCATGATCTTACACCTGTGCCTCTAAGAAGCTGTAGTATGCACAATGGCCACACCCTGTTATAAAATAATAATAAAGTCTTAGCCAGATGGGTTTCAACTACGTTGAGGGTAATTGACAGGTTTCAAAACTCATTGGGAGAGTTAAAAGAGATGCCCACACCAAGCATGTGAAGACTTCCCCCGGTGGATATGGGCAGATGAGAACGTGTTCCAATCGGTCATGAAGGCAGCTAAAGCAGACACTGTGGAGTGCTTAGAGCTTGATCAGACATCAAAAATGCCAAGGTCAATCCACTACATCCTTGGCTCTCATCAGTTCTCATGACTTTTGTCTTACCCCTGGACATTGATGACTCTGGAAGAGAGAATGAGGTGCTGACCTTGTACAGCCCTGCTTCACTTAAACCCACACACAAGTCAAAGCATCACACCATGATGTCATTGGTCCTCTGAAAACAAATGATGAACCACAGAGGGCAGGAGTGGAAAAGAGGTTGGTAGGAACTGTTGCACTTCTGGCTTCTGGTTCATAGTAAGGACACGGGATTCCAGGCTCTCTTCAGGAACAGGACCTTGGACTGAGAGAAAAATGTTGGGAAGAAGCTGATGTGGAGGGGAGCCAACACCTAAACAATGCTCTTATTTTTCAACTTGCCATATTAGAGAATGGGGAATGCAGCAAGGTAGACCAAGTCTATATGTTCTGCTGTCAACTTCTTCCCAAAGTTGGGGCTTCTCTCTGAAGAGAGCCTAGAAGTACGTGTCCACAAAACAACATTTGAGGTTGATGCATTTATTTAAGGTTTTGAGTCAGAAGGAGAGGTAGAATGACAATAGATTGTGATCAGATATGGGAATTTCTGAGTTCATGAACATGGAAGTAGCACATTTGCAGATTATGACAACATCAATACAATTTCTGTGTATAATATAGGTGAGTAGAGACATAGGTCATGGGGAAATCAGTAAATTGAGGAGCTGGAGGTTAGGGGTTTGAGTGAATACCACTATATATTTGAAAGTGCCCTAATAGGCAGGAGTTATAGAGGAAAAAATATTGTGACCCAGACATTGAAACTCACTAAGGAAGAAGGGAATTGTCTGGAGGTTGGCAGACAACAGCTACCAGAATTTTTATTAGATGGTAAACATGAATTGAGTGTACCTCAAGGAGAAGAGAGGCTACTGAATGATAGTGATAGCCGGCTGAGCTTAGAAATGGCAATAAGGAGTAAGAAGTATTTCAACTCTTCCACCTCAACAGTGAGTCAAGTGAATGAATGAAGGAAGTACAAGTGCTTAAAATGGAGTCCAGGAAGACTATGACCTGTGATGGGGCAAGGCAAGTCTCAGTAAGAGCCAGAAGATGGACAGAGTAGGCAAGGAAAAGACTTAAGATGAAAGTGAATGTGTTACCTTTGGAATCAGCATCTTAGAGAATATAATGAAGGGGAGGGGTAGTTTAAAGTGGGACATCAGGAGGGTTAGGTTGAAGGGCATGCAATAAAATATGGGCAAAGGAGGGATAGAGAATGGGATTAGAATAATGACAGTAGAGGGTTCAGAATCATCAGGATGAGGAGGGTATGACAGGGTGTTGAGTTTGTTAATCATTGAAAAATGGGTTCTGATGAGTTATTAATATCACAGGGTTTGAGGAGACTTGATGGAAAGGGAGGACTAATGGAATGAGCAGGCACATGCCAAGAAGGAAGAGAATCTCTCTGTCACCCACAGGGAGAAAAGGTCCCCCCCTTTGTTATACTTTATGAGTGTTCATTTGAACATGAACAGTTCCAGGGACAGAAGGTTAGTTGTGACAACAGCTTCTCTCACTACAACACGGGGATAGCAGTATCATTGCAGAACAGGCGAGGTGCCCTCACAACAATATATACAATTTAAACACGCGGCTAAAACAATAACAGTTGTAAAAAACACGAAATGGGTCCAGGGAACAGCAAAGCCATTGTGGGGAAACTGGACACCCCTTTGCCTGACCCTATTCAGCTAACCTGGATCAACAAAAAGGCAATGAGGGGAAAAAAGAAAAACAAGGCACCAAGGGCAGGAGGTGCCTCCTACTTACTCAGCTTCCCTATAAGATTCATGTTAACAGATGCCACCCAAACTGTCAAGAGGCCCCCAGAGGCTCAACCTGGTTCTTCAATGAGAGTAGAACAGAAATAGGAATCAAATCCCATGCAGGAATAGGCACAGTTATTGCTGTGGGGACTCTGCCCATTGAGCTCAGGGGAAAAGAAATGAGACCAAAAGTATACAAGGAAATGTCTAGGGTGAGGTTTGAATTCAGGTCTTCTTGACTGACAATCTAGCTCTCTGTTCACTATGTCATGATACCTCACCCTGTGAATAAGAAAGGAACAGCAGCAGTCCAGTTGGGGATAATCAATGGTGGGAGGAAGATTGGGGAGAAGGGGGACCCTATTGGCCAGTAAATGTCTTAGGCAAGATTTGAACTACAAATCTCCCGGATGCCAAGACCAATGTTAATATACACAATACCATGCTGCCCTCTAATGTATTACAATTGGAATGACTGAACTGGCCAAGTTTGGTTTTTGCTGCTATGAAATCAGGAAGCTTAGAACTGATGGAAATTTAGAGCTGCTTAGGAACTAGGTCCCATGGAAATAACAAATGATGTTATTAACAATAACAACCTCCCTGGAGTAAATGGTGCTATTCAAGCACTTGCTGCTACAGGGTTATTACTGAAAATAAGAAACATCCTATAGGATCAGAAGACAACAATGTAGCTTTAAATGACTATCATGCGAAACATGGCCCATTTCCTAAAATTATAAAATAGGTAAGGTCTCCACACCTCTAACCATGAGTAGACAGAAGGAGATGTTTAAAAACAAGTACCTTTAGATGAAGGAAAATAGCTATTATGAAGTTTTCGCTTGGGTTATAGGACAATGCATACAATCAGGTGGCTCTTGAGGTCATTTCTCAAAGAAATAATATCACTGCAAATCAATTAGTGTGGACATATGAAACCAGGCAACTTGCCGGGCTTCAGGTCATCTTGCTAATTAAAAATATAGCCCAAATCTTGGGACATGATGTAAGTTGTGGGTAGGCTTGGAACAACTTGCTCCTCTAAGAGGTTCAAGGTCTCTGTGTCTGTCTGTCTCTTCTATCTCTCTGTTTCTCTCTGTCTCTCTGTCCCTCTCTGTGTATCTCTGTCTCTGTGTCTCTGTTTGTGTCTCTCTGGCTCTGTCCATGTCTCTGTGTGTCTCTCTCTGTCTCTGACTCTCTGTCTGTCTCTGTCTCTGTCTCTCTGTGTGTCTGTCTCTCTGTCTCTGTCTCTGTGTGTCTGTCCCTCTTTCTCTCTCTCTCTCTCTCTCTCTCTCTCTCTCTCTCTCTCTCTCTCTCTCTCTCTGTCTGTCTCTCCCTTTCTCTGTCTTTCTGTCTCTATCTGTCTGTCTCTGTTCCTGTCTCTGTCTCTGTCCCTCTGTATCTGTCTCTATCTCTCTGTCTCTGTCTGTCTGTTTCTGTCCCTCTGTCTGTCTGTCTTTCTGTCTGTCTGTCTGTCTTTCTCTCTCTGCAAGAGGACACCAAATTCTCTTGCAATAGCATAGTAAGCTTCACACCCTTCCCTGAACTCTCTAGTGGTTTACTTCTTCACACAAGCCAAACCATGTCCCTCCTTTATACCTTTGCCATCTATCTCCCCCATGCCTAGCATGCTCTCCCTCACTCTCCATCGTAGCTCTTCTGCCTCCTCAAAGCCAACGATCTTAAAGTGAATGTTCTCAGACCAACCCCCAACCCTACTGTCTTTCTCTCTGATATTGTAACCCAGCTATTTTCTCTAGATAGATTAAGAAATCAAGATAGAGGGAGCGAAATCTTGAGAGAAAAAAAGCTAGCTATCCATAGATATCTAAGTCTCTTTACATATACATGCATGTGTATATGTGTATGTGCATATACACATACTTATTAATATGTGTATATATGTATGTGGGTACATATGTTTGTGTGTATGTGCATATGCATAAGTATAGTTATTTGTATGTTGGTACCTCCATTATAATATCAACTACTTGAAGTCATGGGCCATATTTTTGCTTTTCTTTCCCTCCTCTGTACTGAGTTTCATGCCTGGAATAGAACAAGTACTTAATAAATGTTTAACCGACTAGGACACATAGAAAAACAAAACGGGCCCAACATCAAGGAGCTCACATTTTATTTGTTTGTTTGTTTGTTTTTTGCATGGGGCAATGAGGGTTAAGTGACTTGCCCAGGGTCACACAGCTAGCAAGTGTCAAATGTCTGAGGTCAGGTTTGAAGTCAGGTCCTCCTGAATCCAGGGCCAGTGCTTTATCCACTGCTCCACCTAGCTGCCCTCAAGGAGTTCACATTTTAATGGGGAAGACAGCGCAGCAATTGGGTGCATACAAGGCATAGACTAAGTCCCTAAAACTAGGTACCTACAAGATACAGACAGAACAAATGGAAAGTATGACAGGTAGTGGAAAGGCCTGAGGATCTGGGGGAGTCTGGGTCTCCCATGAAGATGACTCATGAAAGAAGGAAAGAAAACCACAAGGAAATGGTGAGTTGGTAGAGTATCCCAGGCAGGAGAAATGCCCAGTGCAAAGGCATGGAGGTGGAAAATGGATTATCATGTGTAAAGAGAAGGTAAGTAGGCCCCTAAAGCAGTAATCATAGTGTCTTTAAAGGAAAGTAAGTGCAAGAAATCCGGGAAGACCAGAAGGAGCCAGATTGAGAATTCCAAATAGAAGACATTCTATGTCACACTAGGAATGCTCAAACAATGAGGTCACTGAACTGTAGAATTATATATTCATGGCTGGAAAGGACTTCAGAGGCTACGTAGGCTAGCTGAGTCATTTTTTAGATAAGGAAACTGAGGCCCAGAGAGGATAAATGACTCGGGCAACATCCATTCATCAAAACTAGCATTTATTCTAATAAATTCTATAGATTGGGAAAAGCTATTCCATACCATTCATTTTGACAAGGTACTGTCCTTTCAAAGTCTACTGATATGTTTTAGAAACTTGGCAGGGTTCATCTCTAACTAATAAGATGTACCCAAGCAAAAGAAAATTTTTCAATGTCAAGAAAAACATTTTTCAGTTGCTAAACTGGGAGTAAACTCTTTTTGGAAGTGAAAATGGTTAAATTCATCATAAAAAGCCTGAATTGGCCTATATCCATTATGGCTACATGTTGTGAGTATCTAGTTGTTTCCATGTTGTCTTTCTTCTCCATTACAACATGAGCTCCTTGAGGACAGAAACAAATTTGTCTTTCTCTGTATCCTTGTCAGTCAAGCATTTGTTCATCCCAGAGAACTGAGCTGCCATTCTCAGTTCTTGTCAACCATGGGGAAGCTTTGGGGCCCTCTTCTGGCCCCATGTGCTGTGGGGATTAGAATTGTCCAACCTACATTTGGAAGCAGAGCCCTGACCCAATGCATTTTATTAAAGGGTTCATGGTCCCCACTAATGAAGTAGACATCAGATCTTCCTTATGATCTGAGATGCCCCCTTCTTCCAGGGACTTCTCTTCATAAGGTTTGTTTGTGTTTTGGGGTTGTTGTTTTGTTTTGTTTTGTTTTTTGTTTTTGTTTGGGGGGGTTCAGGGGGCTTTGGGGGGTTGTTTAGTTTTGTTATTTTGGTTTTGTGTTTTGGTTTTGGGGTTTTTTGCTTTGTTTTTGTTTTGTTTTGGGGTTTTGTTTTGGCTTTTTTTTTTTTTTTTGGTGAGGCAATTGGGGTTAAGTGACTTGCCTAGCGTCACACAGCTAGTAAGTGTTAAGTGTCTAATGCCGGATTTGAACTCAGGTCCTCCTGACTCCAGGGCTGGTGCTCTATCTACTGAGCCACTTAGCTGCACATTGTTTTTGGTTTTTGCAGAGCAATGACAGTTAAGTGACTTGCCCAGGGTCACACAGCTAGTGTCAAGTGTCTGAGGTCGGATTTGAACTCAAGTCCTCCTGAATCCAGGACCAGTGCTTTATCCACTGTGCCACCTAGCTGCCCTCTTCATCAGGTTTGATATCAGATTTGATACCTGAACATTCTAAACAGGCTAATCAAAGTATAGAGACCCATTATTTGATAGATCTTGCTTCATGGGCCAAAAAAAAATGGCGGATTATAGAAATGGTATGTCATCAGGGTGATCTCGGGTTGGTTGAAGCAGTGGGAATCTCCACTAAGTGGTCATGACATGGTCACTTGCTCATGTTGGATAAGAGGTCCAGAGGTAAAAATAAAAATAATAATAATAAGTAGGAGGGCTACACATGTAATTGAGTCACCTCTGTCACACTGGGATTGGTCACAAGATGACCAAACAAGGGTGGAGGGGCCTCTAGTCAGCTTCCTGTGATTAAGCAAGTGAACTTACAACCTGCGCTCACAACTCTGGGACCAAATATACAGAATTTATAATTGCCATCCCTATAGAATCATATCAAACTGATAAATACCGATTGGAATGGAGTAGGGGTCCAAATGAATTCTTTCTCACAGTGCTTTGATATTAAGGCATTCTGAGTTTAAGATGATGATGAATCCTCTTAATGGGTGTAGAGCTTGAGGAGGTGATGACTTGATAACTATCAAAGGGACGACACCCATTTCGGCTTTTCTTCCTTATCTAGCTTTGACTCTTGACGGGACTGTTTTGAGCTGCTTCCCCAGGAAAGGGGAGGGAGAGTGATAAAAGAAAGGATGACCTGTACCCTCCCCCACTCCAGCCCTTATGTGATCATAAGCATAGGGCGTCTAAAGCATATGTAAAAATTAAAGAATAAAGCATATGTCCTCACAAGAATAATATTGTATTTTTTTTTAAAGGGCAAGAGCAAATAGGAAGACAGGATGGCAGAGGAAGAGGAAGAGGGACAGTAAGCACTTTTTATGGAAAGATTTATTTTATTTGCTATTCAAATTCAAAATTTAAAAATCAAATGTAAGGGAAAAGAGGCTCAAAGTAAGATGAAATCTCACACTGCACATTCCACACTATTTCCCAGCTCTCTGCCAGTTACCCAGCTCTCCTAACATGACATTTTTGTCCAAATTAAATGATCTTTTCTGTAGTACTTGTTCCTTGTGAAAGTCATAGCCAATTTTTAGTAAGGCAATTGGGGTTAAGTGACTTGCCCAAGGTCACACAGCTAGTAAGTGTTAAGTGTCTGAGGCCGGATTTGAACTCAGGTACTCCTGACTCCAGGGTCAGTGCTCTATCCACTGCGCCATCTAGCTGCCCCCATAGCCAAAATTAATGGAAGGATACCCATGATGAACAAAATCTTCCAAGAAGAGATCATCCCCAGTGGCGATGACTCTGATTATAACTATATATGCAAAGTATATGTAAGCACATTCCTGCAAATGAGTATGGAAAATGCACAGACAACATCCTGATCAGGAAATCCAAGAAAAATCATAAGTCATCTTTGGCATAAAGTGACAAACAGAAATGTCTCTGGACACTGTGAACAGGGTCTAGCCAGGAGTATTCTGAGAACAGCATTCTAGCTCACAGAGAGGCCCTATATCAAGGAAATAAAAGGTTTCTCAGATCTAGCACAAAGGGGCCTACACTTGTGTATGATGCAGGAATAGGTGTCATCTGGCAGCTTCGCCACTCACTACCCAGTTCTGAGTCACACATGGAGGGTGAACTGAGGAGTGAGTTTGTGGCTAGGGGTGGCTTCCTAGGGTGAGTACCTTATCCTGTGTACCAAGTAAACTCAGAAGCCAGCAGCAGCTATGGGACACAGACCCAGGAATAAAGTAGGCCCACATTTCCAGTTTCCAGCCCAATCTGAAACCTACAGAGGAATAACCAGGTTAAGAACCCCAGATTAGGGGCAGCTAGGTGGCGCAGTGGATAGAGCACCGGCCCTGGAGTCAGGAGTACCTGAGTTCAAATCTGGCCTCAGACACTTAACACACTTACTAGCTGTGTGACCCTGGGCAAGTCACTTAACCCCAATTGCCTCATTAAAAAAATAAAAAACAAAAAAACAAAACAAAACAAAAAAACAAAAAAGAACCCCAGATTAAAGGGAAGTCTATAGTTCTGTGACTCCAAACAAGGAGAGCTTTTCAATAGTGCTGATAGAGGTCAAGTCCAGCAGCAGTATACTGGAACTCCAAATGGGGAAAGCCCACAGGTTATGTTATTCAAACCCAAGCCAGAACAAGAACTTGCAGAGTTCAGACCAAGGAGGCAACGATCAGGTTTTGCTTTGGATCAGACCACTTTGGGGTAAAAGTATACAGGTTACCAAGTTGAGCTGTCCCTGACGTCCTGGAATAGGACAATACTCAATAATTTCAAGAAAGTCGCACAACCTCTCATTTTATAAAAGAGTAAACTTAGGCTTTGGGAGGTCAAGGGATTTGCCCTTGAACACGCAAGTTAAGCCTCAGAAATGGGAGATGAGCCCAGAGCCTCTGACAGCAAAGCAAATAATATATCCGTGGCACTATGTGGTTTGTAATTATAAAAATATGTGGTCCTCAGGATCCACCTCCAGGGGCGAATGATGAGGAGGCCAAGAAATGTTATCTAGGGCGGCTAGGTGGCGCAGTGGATAAAGCACCGGCCCTTGAGTCAGGAGTTCCTGAGTTCAAATCCGGCCTCAGACACTTGACACTTACTAGCTGTGTGACCTTGGGCAAGTCACTTAAGCCCCATTGCCCTGCAAAAAAAAAAAAAAAAAAAGAAATGTTATCTAATCCTTTTTGACTCTGTGGTATATGTCAGCTCATCTCTGCCAAGGGCCAAGTTCATTATCTGAGATCCAGGTAGTCTGGAGAAAAGTAGCTATTGAGGCATAGACACTCAGCATCAGAGAGTGACCAGAAATAGTCTTGGAATAGGTTGCCTGTGACATGCGTGAATCAGTTAGAGGAGGTACTGTTACTGTGCATCGTTCATCTTTTGAAGAAGATCTATGACATAACAGGGAGATGCCTTGACTTGAACATGAATTGGATTTAAGTAAGGCAGACTTACACAAAGGTGACAGTCTCAATCTCTCTTCTAGAGTCACTGAAGACCAGGACAAGACAAAAGTGAAGATGACCAGCAAAAGTCAAGGATGTAGTGAATGACCTCGGCATCTCTGATGTCTGACCAAGCTGGAAGTGGCCCTCAGCACCTGTTTCAGCCGCTTTCATAACCCTTGGAACAAATTGTTCTCATCCACCCATTCTGCCAAGAAAAGTCTTTACATGCTTGGGGTAGATACCCCCCTAACTCACTGATGACTTTGAGTCCCATTGATTACCTACCCAGTGTACCCTGTTTTATTGAGGTGTGGCTACTGCACATGCTTCAGTTTGTGAAACCAGAGGTGATTGTTGGGTGAGAAGTAGACACAAAAGGTGGATGAGAAGTTCTGTGAGTGCTTGACAAACTCTCACAAGAGAGATGCTAGTCCTCCCTAAACATGTTGGAGTAGGGGTGATTCTTACTTAAGGTGCAAGAGGTCCCAAGTTCATATCCTAGATGAGCCCTCAAGTGAAATGGTAGAGAAGGAGAAGATCCAGAAGAGAACCCTGCGGGATATGCACAGATAGTGGGAGAGAAGATAGAGATAGAGACAGATTGTAGAGATTGACAGAGATAGAGAGAGATAGAGATAAAGACAAATTGTAGATATTGACAGAGAGAGAGAGATGATGGAGTTAGAGATAGAGATACATAGAAAAGTGATCTTCCTCTCCCTCTCCCCTTCACTCCCTATAATGTGGCTTCTGACTTTGTCATATAACCAACACTGCTCTCTCCAAAGTTACCAACTGCAAATCCAGTGGTCTTTTCTCAGTCCTCATCTTTCTTGATGTCTCTGTAGTTTTTTATTCTCCTGCTCACCCTCTTCTCCTTCATACTTATTTTTCCCTTGGTTTTTCAGATCACTTTTTTCAGAAGAGGTACTATCACCTTCCAGAACCAAAGTGGCTTAAGAAACTCATTTTATAGCATCTGCTTCCAGACATCAGGAAAAATATATATATAAACTAGGGTGAGAGGATGGTGGGTGAAGGAAGGAGAGTATTCCAAAGAGACTAGAGAAGACAGAAGAAAGGTGGAGTTACCAACATCAGAAGATGAAGTGTGAGGGACAGGTATCACTTGGAGATTGAAAGGGGCAATTTCTTGCTGTTTATATGGGTTGTCTCCTGCATTAGAATATAAACTCACTGAAGGCAGAAAGTGTTTCAATTTTCGTAACTAATAAATCCTTGTTGATTGATTCATTCTAACTAGAAAACAACAGAAATGGGTCATGACAGGAATTTGTTGGCTGTACAATGCAGATTGGTATGAAGGTTTTCTTTTTCTTTTTTCTGTAATCTAATTCACTGTGAGGAAGGGAGAGTTGGCAGAGAGGGAGGGGAGAAATAAAGGGATATTTTTTAAAAAATTAATAAAACAAAACAAAGAAAACAGAATAAAACTCCCCAACAATAATAAAATAAAATAAAAGCTACTACTCTAGGAGGGCTCTTTGAGAAAGTGTCAAGGCACTGAATTGAACTTTATCTTTTTAAAATTTCATTACTGCTTTCCCTGAGGTAACATATGTAATGCCTTAAAATTCCAAAGCATGGAAATCTAATTTCAGTTTTATATTATATTAATATTTTTCTACTTAGGTAATTTTTAAAAGACTACATTTCAGCTCATAAAAGTGTATAATTAATAGTTCCAAATTTTATTTAGATCTTTTTCAAAAACTAATTGTTAAAAATAGGTATGGATACAGTACCACCAGTAGGAGTCATGGGTTCCATTCCCAAGACATATTTCATTTAAGCAACCAATTAACTAGTATGTATTAGCCACTTTCCATATGCCAAGGACGGTGGTAGGGCTGGAAATAAAAGACAAAATAAAACCATTCCCATCTACAAGGAACCCCTCATTCTTCTGGGTGATAAGCAAGAAAGCAGCAAAATATATACAAAGTCCTTCCTGGATAGGGAGATACAACCACTACCTAAGGTCATATTCTCTTTTTCTTCCCTATATTTTTGTTCCCTTAATTATTTATTTAGCTATGCAATTTTGTTTTTTCTAGTTCTTGGTGTTTATCTCCAAATATATATCTCGAAACTTTCTTCACAATGGAATTTCAGCTGAACACTCAGTTTTTCAAGTTTATCATTTAAGCAAGTAGCTAAAGGGCTTCCCCCACCATTCTCAGAGTGTTTATTGAATGCATTGTCTGATGTGTGTTTTACATGGAATGAGATAAGGTGCAAAGCTATTAAAAGTTGGAGCCAAGAAATGTTTGCCTTTCTATTGAATTCTCCCTTTCATTAGGTATGGAAGGTGAGGTGGGGAGCGAGGAGGATAAGAGGAAGGAAATGAGGAACTGATCAATGGGGTTGAGAAGCAGACTGTTCCCAAGACTTTGAGGAACTGATTCAGCCTCCCCCAACACAACCACCCCTTTCCAGAAAGCTGTTGTAATGGTGAAGTATGGGAAAAATGTATTCTATGCCAATCACCAAAACTTCCCAGAATTATGACTTGTTTTTCAACACTTCATCTTTATTCACTCATATTTATTGATTAAATGATGAGAATATTGAGGGAAAATGAGGATGTTATTCCAGCTGCATACAATACAGTCATTTGGTTTTTGGTCTAGCGTTGTGTTTCATCCATGTAAGGAACCCTACCCAGTAAGGAAACTCCCTTTACCAATTCAGATTGGCAATTTTTCCTGCAACTTATATTCTTTAAGAGTTCCTAAGGGGCCAAGCTAAGATGGAAGAGTACAGGCAGCAACCCAGCTGAACTCTCCCAATATTCCCCACCAACATCCTTATTAAATTAATGCATAATCTTGATTCTTTTTATCAATTTTCCCCTCTGCTACTTTTATCTCTTTCTTTAACTTTTTTTCAGGGAATTTTTGTTTGTCTTATGTCCAATTAGGATTTTTCTTTGAGGCTTTGCTTGTAGATGTTTTTCACATTGTTGTCTTCTTCTGAGCTTATGTCTTAGGCTTACCTGCTGACTTATATTGAGCTTGCCATCCACTATAACCTTAGATCTAAAAGTCACATAACTAATAAGCATCAGACACAAGATACAAACTCAGGTCTTCTTTTACTTTCTTAACTATCCCCCAGGTCTGAAATGCTCTCCTCCTTTATCTTTACCTATTGGCTTCCCTGGTTCCCTTTAGGTCCTGACTAAAATTCTACCTTCTACCGGAAGTTTCCCATCCTTAATTCTAGTGCCTTCCCTCTCGGTTATTTCCTATTTATGTTGTATAAAGCTTATTTTTATATATTTGTTTGCATATTGTCTCCCCACTAGATTGTGAGCTCCTTGAGGGCAGGGGACTGTCTTTTGCCTCCTTTTTATAGCCTCAGCACTTAGCACAGTGCCTCACACATAGCAGGCTTAATAGTAGCTTATTAAACTAACTCCCCACCCAGGGCCATATCTCCTAGTGTATGCCTAATGACTTGTACTGAAAGAAGAATGGAAGCAAAGATAGATTCCATGTTCTCCTATTTATACCACAGTTAGAGAAACACAGTTTAACATGAAGAGAACTATAGTATGGAGTCATAGGACCAGGTTCTACTATTATTACCTGGGCAAACCTGAACATGGACTTTCCCTTCTCTGATTCTTAGATCCTTAGATTCTGTAAATAAGGACGGTGGACTTAGATGATCTTATATGTTCCTTATAGTTCTCATCAATGATCTAATAGAACTGAAACACAGAAAGGTAAATAATTTGCTAAGGTAACAATGAGTCAGGAACAGAAACTGTTATGCAAATAGTTTTTCTTGGGTGGATTTAGCTGTTTTTGAGTCATTGTAGATGAGAACAGCTTGACCTATCCTCATCTGCATAATGCATTCAACACTCTTCTTCACAATAAAATGTCAAGTTTCCTAAGATATATTATCATCGTTAAAAAGAGCCAAGATGGTACAAAGGAAAACTGGAGATCACAGAGATCATGGTCAAGCCCCCATTCCTACCACACTGGAACAACAGAGCCTAATATATTTTGTCAACCTGCCCTACCTAGTAAGTAGGGAATGAGTGCAGTATATCAGCTTTCACTGCCTTGATATCCTGAGACCATGTAGAATGTAAGCTGCTAGAGGGCAGGGAGGACTCTACTTCTGTCTTTCAATTCCCAGAGTCTAGTTCTGGGCCTGGCACATAGTAGGTGCTTAATAAATTCTTAATGGGACTCTTCATGAAAAGAAAGAGAAACATTGAAAGTGGAAATCAGAATCAGAATATCTGAGTTTTAATTTTGTTTAACATCCTGTGGGAATATAGATAAAAGAGACAACCAAAGGAAGCCCCCACCACCCAACCCCAGAATATTGGGTGGCACTTAGGATGTAAAGGAGAGGAAAGAAATTATTTCCTCCCACAGGATGGGCAGGAATTGTGAAATCATAGATTTAAATCTGAAGAACCATAGAGCAATGATGCCAGACTCTAAGAGAAACAGATTCCTGTTAACCACATGTTGACTTAAAAACCCATAAATTAACATCATCTAAGTTGCATTACATGTCATGAATTTGACACCTCTGTATGGAAACATTAAGCCCAACCTCCTCCTTATGCTAATGAGGAAACTGAGGCACAGAGGAGTTAAGTGACTTCCCCAAAGTCAAGCTTTAAGAAAGAATTTGTTTTTGTTTTTGTTTTTCCAAGGCAATGAGGGTAAAGTGACTTGCCCAGGGTCACAAAGCTAATAAGTGTCAAGTGTCTGAAGTCGGATTTGAACTCAAATCCTCCTGAATCCAGGGCCAGTGCTTTATCCACTGTGCACCCAGATGCTCCTGTTTTGTTTTTGTTTTTGTTTTTTTTGTTTGAGAAAGGCTTTGAAAGGAAGATACTTCCCTGACTCCAAGTCCAATGCCTTATCTACTAGAAGAAACTTGTGACCTCCATCCTTTGAGGGGGTAACTCCATTCATAAGTCATATATCCATCAAGATGTGCTGTTTTATATAGTGTAACGATTGGAATGACTTACTGTAGAAATGAGGTGAACATCTCTGAGGGCAAAACCATGCATCTTTTCTTTGGTGTCAGGAAGTGATGTCTACTTGTGGGAAGAAGAAGGGGGAGGCTGATGCTCTGACTGGGGCTCTTTCCTGAGGACTCCGGCGAGAGAAGGGAGCTAGAAATGCGCTCTCCCTTTAATAGATAGAGGAATCTAGGCCTTTCTCTCTCTCTTTACCCAAATTCGTATTCTCCTTAATAAGTGCTTAAAAGTCTAACTCTTGATAAAGCTTATAATTCATTGGCGACCACTCATTAGAGATTTTAGACAGTTTAGCTAGAATTTTAGCCTTAACAATAGCATGTAGCATGAGGTAGAAAACACAAGTATGGTTGTGCCCACCTTGCAGCATGAAAGAACTTGAGGACCAAAGTAGGAGCTTGCTTTATGGCCACACAGCTAAGTGTCTGGGATAAAATTCAAACCCAGGTTCCTTGGATCAGTGAAATGAATGTTACCTTGGATTCAGAGACCATGTGTTCAAATACTGTTTCGGTCATTTACAACCCAAGTGACTCTTGGGCAAGTCATATGACCCTATATGGGCCTCAATAGATGGTCTCCAAGGTCCCTGCTAAATCTAGAATCCTCTAGACACAAGTCCACTGTCATTTCCATTTTTCTTTGTTCCCTCACTACAAATCTCTCTGAATTTTGGAACCAGGTTTTCCAATGACTTCTGTTGGGCCATCTCTTTCCTCCACTTCTATTTTTTCTTCTATTTTGGCTCCCTGTGTACATAGACTACAAATATTTGCAGCCTTATTGTTTTCTAATTACTTAATGAACAATCTGGTCCCTGGCAGCCAAACACTACCTGAGACTCCATGATGTTTATCTCCATAATATGTTACAGGATGAGGAGCCAGATTTCATATCTGTTTATTAGCTTTGTGCAAGCATCATCTTACTGCCTCTTAAGTGATAATGATTGTCATAAATTTAAAATTATAGTTTTGTTCATGTAGCTACTGGAACAAACAAGACTGGCCACGAATGGAGGTAAATTAGGGAGCAGCCTATTCAAATGGTGTAATTCTACCACATGGAAAGCTATGTAAGTAAAAGAACCATGTAGGGTAGCAGAAAAGGCACTTTATTCATGTCAGAGGACCTGAGTTCAAGTCCTACTTATCCAACTTAAGCCAAGTCAACAAGCCACTGTGCCAAAACTAGGCACTGGGAATACAAACACAAGCAGGAAGAAAGTCTGCCTTGAAGGATCTTACATCCTAATGTGGGAAGACAACACATAAAAGGAAGCTGCAAGGAAGGCAGGGTTGGAGAAGTAATGGCAAGGGAAAGTCCTGAGAATGAGGGGTGGAGACTAGAGAAAATTAAGACATAACTGGCCTGGGCACTTTCCTTAAGGTGGGGGTTCTAGGGGGAGCCAACCAAGCAGAGGAAAATGTGCAAAGGTGGAAGCTACTTCCAGTGTGAAAGGGCCTTCATCAAGTCAACTTACCTCTCTTGACCTTAGTTTCTTCATTTTTAAAATGAAGGGATTGCACCTTCAAGGCCCCCAAGTTTTAAGTCTTCTTATTCAAAAGGAAATTGTTATTATCGGAACATGAAGAGGGATCATCAATACCTCTCTCTAAGCCAACTAAAGTTTCCAACAATTCCAATTCCCTATTACCTGGAGAAATAAGTCCAACTTCCTTAGCCTGACCACTGAGGCCCTCAACTACCTTTCAAACCTTAATTCATACAAATCCCCAGTGTTACCTATTTCCCGAAGTATCTTCAACAAACAAAGGCTATTGCTTTACTAGTGTTATATGATGGGATTTTTTATTACTCTCTTCTAAAAACTGGAATATTTGGAGGCAGTTTGGTAGAATGGAAGAAGGCGAAATTTAGTTTCAGAGGTCCTGGGGTTTCAAATCCCAGTTAACTAATAATCTATGTGATCTTGGAGATATCAACCAACCTCAGTCAATTAACCTCCACAACAGTAACTGATCTAGACTCTAAGATGGTGAGGAAGGAGGTCTCCAGAGATAGGAGGAGATTCAGGAGAGACCAAGTGGGATTGTTTCCCCTTAAAATAATTCACATAGAGATATGTAGCTGTATGGGACCTTAAACACCAAGACAGTTGCTTTATTTCTACATTTCAGCCTTCATGTCAATAGTCAGGACATAGAATGAGGCCCCCAAGCAAGTGAAGACTCATCTCTTGTTCACAGGTGAATGTCTTCCCAATCCAAAGGTGACTCACTGTATTTAAGAGCCTCAATCATGTCTTCCCCAATTCACTGCAGTGTAATGGAGCCTGAGCTCAGGCTGCTCACACCTGTGCCAATAGCAGAGTCCAGCATCCCTGGATCCAGGCTTTTCCATGTTTCCCTTCCTCCAGGCCCATCCAAATGGGGCCTATGGGGCTGGCTAATCATTTGCACCTGCACATTGCTGAGGAAGTATTTCCTAGTTTGAATGTGAGAGCAAATTTGTCATTGAAGGATCCTGCAGCAGCTCCTGTGACACTGGCTATATCACAGAAGCCAATGAGAAACAATTCAATGGAAAATGTATCTGTCTTGAAGGGTAGGTTTCCCAGAAGATTCGAAATGATCCATTCCCTAGACCTTCATCAAATCAGGTCAGAGGCCAAATACCAGAGCCCAGGTGTTACCACTTACCCTGGGGTAGGTCATTTCCCTTTTCTGTGCCTCAGTTTCCCCTTCTGGAAAAGCAGGGAGTATGGGACAAAACCAGGAGTCCTTCACCCTTGTTTGTATCAGGCTCCCCTGGGGCCCTCTGAAGCCCCTGGAGCCCTCATCCTGATGTTTCAAACCCACTGAAGGGGGGCAGCTAGGTGGTGCAGTGGATCATCCAAAAATACAAGGAAGATTAAGATTCAGAACCCAAATACTAGGTGTGGGGGAAGACAAAACAGGATGGTCTGAATCAAACTCATTGAATCCTTGAACTCATGATACCCTCATAAAGTCATTGTAGGCCAATAGGTCAAGGAAAGAGGTGGATGGGATTATGAGCAGTATAGCCATGGATAAGGAAGTCACTTGACCCCTCCTGAGTTCACCAACCCATCTCTTCCTTAATACACTGTAGGGTTATTATGAAACAACATGGTACAGCATGCTGGACTCGCAGGCAGAAAGGTCTGATTTCAAATCCTTTCTCTGATACTATGTCACCTTGGAGAAGACCCTTCCAAAGTCTCTGCTTTCTCATCTGTAAAGTGGAGATTATCACACCTGTAACATCTATCTTGGGAGTTGTTATACATTTCACATGACATGACATCCTTAAAACTTTTTTTGAAACTTAAAAACACCATAGAAATTCAGTTATTAAGTGTGCCATAAACCCTAAAGTGCTATACTGATGAGTTATTACTAGGAGCACAAAAGCCCAGATAGAAGCACGTGCCCCATATTTTACAGGCTCCACATTTGACATTTTCTTGGTGAATTTGATCAAGCAAATTCCTCTCTCAAAAATTATTTATTTGCCTAAATTATCCAGACCATGTTCCAAACCTCCTGAATTATCCATTTGGACTAAATACTAAATCTTCCTTTCACTTCGTGCTGGGTTGAGACCGCCTGAGGGGCAAAGATTAAGGCAACATTATAAATGTTCAAGTTAGGATGGTTTTTCTTGATGGGCTGGCTCCAGTGCTTAGCTCTTTAATTCCATTCATTCATAATATGAAAATATAATTGTTACAGGGGATGACTTCCATGAGGAAGGTGAGGTAGTGGCTATTCAGAGGGGAAGGAAGGAGGGAAGGAAGGAAGGAAAGAAGGGAGGGAGGGAGAGAGGGAGGAAGGAGGGAGGGAAGGAAAGAAGGGAAAGAAGCATCAATAAAACATTTAAAGTATATAAACACATCCACAGGTTCACAAAGGGACACAAGCAGGGCAATATTCTTACTACTGTGATTAATTTTAAAAGCTAGTTAGCACAATGGATAGAATGATGGACTTGGCATCAGGAAGACCTTAATCCAAGTTTTATCTTATAAACACTGGCTAGGTAACCCTGACCAAGTAATGAGTTCACTTAGTCTCAGTTCCCTTATCTGTAAAACAAGGATAACAGCACCTACTTCACAGAACTGTATCAAATGTGATAACAACAAAAAAGTTAGTAAGAAACTTTCTAAGCTGAAATACTCATGTGTACCCATTCAGTTCATAATAAAAAGAGAAAACTTTAAATTACAATGTAGATAATAAAGCATCATTCTAGTCATGCCCATTATTCATCTACTTGGTTCAACCTCAGCCAAAGACACGCTTATTACAACTGCAATCAAAGAAACGATACTGATTGGGCTCACACCCCATTTCCAGCTAGCCCTAAGTGATTGACTGGATTGCTTGTCCCCAAGACCGCCACTATCAATGGCTTCCCCAGGCTTTTGTTAGAAGCACTGGATAATCTAGGAATTTCTTAGGAAGCTGGTCATGGTCATTCACAGAGGCAAGATTGTCTAGTGGAAAGTGACCGGGGCCAGCACCTGAAAAGAATAGGGATTGAATCTTGTCCCTGAAACCTCATTCATTACTCAAGTCCACATATTCAGCCCTGGTTGTGATACTTGGTCTTGATGACACCTGGGAAACACCATCTTTCTGAACTGCATTTTCCACATCTGTAAAATAGTGATGAATGTTTTCAAGCACAGGAATCTTCAAAGACTATCTCTGATCAGAGGGGGTCGGTGGCTTCTATTAATAAGAGAATTGCCCCTGTTGATCAGTCAAACCACAAGCATTTATTAAGCCATGATACTGGTGCTAGGGACACAAAAAGTAGAATGTCCCTGTCCTCAGGTAACTTACTCTCTAGGAGAGACAATGTAGAACCATAAAAATATATAGAAAATAAAAAGAGAAGGAGGAAGGAGGAGAAATCAGCAGGACAGGGAAGGCTACCTTGTTTGGAAGACAGCAGCTGACCTGAACCTTGAAGGAAATTCAAGATTCTTAGAGGCAGAAGTGAAAAAAGAAGGCATTTTGGGTATTTCTGCACAAAAGTTTGGAAAGAGAAGATGGAATGCTATATGTGAGAAACAACAAAAAGTTCCAGCTCAGCTATATCATGGAGTATTGCCATGGAGTGAGCAAAGATATTCCCAAAGCACAAGTAGATCCATTTCACTTTCCTCTTCAATAACCTCAAGGTTGCTTCTAGGATCAACTATAAACTCTTCCATGAGGCACTTTCCCTCCTTTGCATACCCTAGGTCCCAACAACTTTTCTTTGTAGTCTACATTACACCCCTTCCTGAACTCAAGGGTCTAACCAATCAGCCATCTTCCTTTTCCTCATAAATGACATTCCATCTCCCTTCTCCATGATCTTACATAAGCTGCTGCCCATGCCTGGAATTCTTACCCTCCTCACTTCTGCCTCTTACAACCCTTAGCTCCTTTCAAGGCTCACCTCAAGTGCAGTCTCCTTTATGGGGCTACAGCCCTAGCCCCACCCTCACCCACCACCTTATATCCATCATGCACATACTTACTGGTTGTCTTCCCTTAGAAATGTAAAGGTCTTGAGGACAAGGAATGTTTCACTTTGGGCTTTGTATGGAAGTGCCTCATACAGGGCCTACCACTTGTAGGTGCTTAATAAAGTCTTGTACATTGATTGATTGATCTCTGTCTTGGAACTGAAAAGCTTGGCCTTATATATCAAAGTATATAGAACTGGGTTCAGAAAAAGTGATCCCATCAAGTTCTATCATGTTTGCTAGAATAACCGCATGTCCTGCATGTTTGGTGTGATAGCTAACACTTGTGTTCTCAATTTATGGAAGTCATTTTGATGGATTTTTGCCCTGAGCTAGAAATGTCCCCAAAAATCCCTGTGTTTATAAAGTCTTCTTTACATATCTCTCTTTTTATCTTTACATATATTTCTCCCTTGAACAAAATCTGTTTATTCAGTGGGGTTCAACCTGCAAAGCTCTCTAGTGTACTGTGCAAAACATCCCTAGTTGTTATCTGGGTTATTTAAGGGTTAGCTGTCTTCTCAAATGCCTTCCCAAAGTAGTGGCTTTGAAAATAAGGAAAACCTAAACTCCAAAGTGTAAAAAATAACCGCTCATTAGAGAGTATGGTTAAAAAGTTCTATAAACCAAAAGAGGAGATATGTAAATATCTTGTTTAATCAGACAGTAAGAACTACAGCAGGACAGGGAAGGCTACCTTGTTTGGAAGACAGCAGCTGACCTGAACCTTGAAGTAAGTACTACAAATCTGAAGAAGTGACCCTCTTCTCCTCCCCAGAGGGATGATTGAAGCTCCATCCATTGGGGCATTTAAAACAATATTGATCAAAACGTAGAGAATGAATCACAAAGGATGGTGTTGTCCTTAACATAGTCATAGGTCTCTTGATGGAAAGGGCCTTCAGAGACATCTATTCCAACCCCCTGCTTTTCTATTAAATAAACTGAAGCCCAAAGACATTGTGAGTTGCCTCTCTTGCAAACCCAATTGCTCTGACCACAGATCCAGACCTATCTGCCTCCCATGAAGGCAGGTGGTAAGGCTGAGAAAATACACTGTCAGGGGAAGGAAAAGGCCACCCTTTTGTTCTGCTCCATTCCCAATTTAGAGGATTTTTAGTCAATTTTTGGACCTAAGAGTTACTGAGAAATTCTAGTGTGCTTCTAAGCTGTAACAATTTTTACTGGATTATTTTGCTTATTTGCACAACGTTCATAAATCATTTCATCTTTAGCCATCTTCATTTTACCTTGCTGCCCCAGGGAAACACTAGCCATGTGTGCATTTTTACAAATACTCTGGACAATTTCCAGTTCTCTCCCAGTGCACGCGGATAATATTCAGCAGCAGCAAGAATAGGAATTACACTGAATTAGCCTTGTCTGTGTTCCTTGACCTTCTGTCTTTTAATCATGCTCACATATGCTTGAGTTTTAAAGTTTTTTTTCATTTCATTTTGAACAGAACTTTGAGGATAAGGGTGGAGGGCTTGCCTCAAATCCAAGTCCCACAAAGGAGGCATGCCTGGAGCTTCCATTACAGGATATTGCTACCAAATGGTTAGCATTTGCAATGTATTTGATTTTTGAAAAGGAGGACAGGCTTGTCAGCACCCATAACCTTTACTCCCAGCGTACTCTGGTAGAAAGTGCACTGGATCAAAGCCAGCTGATCCAGGTTCAAATCCCACCTGTGATCCTGAATTTTATACCTGTGTGACTTTGGCTACTTAACTTCCCTGTTCCTTAGTGTCCTCATCTGAAAAATTAGATAGCAAGATTATATTTAATATTTAAAAATTAGAGGGTATAATTATATTTAATAAGAAATTATGTTTCTTATTCTCCCTATTGACATAGGAACATCCCTAGTTTGAGCCCTTGCTTGAATCATTACTACAGACTCCTAAATGGGCTCCAGATTCTAGTATCTCCTCTCTCTAATTGATCCTCCACATGGGTGCCAAAGTAATCTTCCCAAAGCATAGACCTGACCGTGTCACTTCCCTGCGTTAAGCTTTCAGTGGCTCCCTATTAGGTTCTTGGAAAAAAACACAAACTCTGTAGTCTGGCATTTATTTAAAGCCCTTCACAATCTGATTCCAACTTGCCTTTGTGGGCTTATTATATATTACTCTGCCTTTGTTGCTCCATGTTCCTGATAAACTGCTTTTATTCATTTTTCTCAAACTCAACATTCCATCTCCAGCCTCCAGGCCTTTGCAAAGGCTATATCTCCTCACATCTTCCATGCCTAGAATGTATTCCTGCTTACTGCCATCTCTTAGGTTCCCCACCTTCCATTAATCAGTCAGTCAACAGCAATCACATGGGAAATAAGCAGCAGAATTTAGGTTTTCTGAGTCTACATTCATTGTCTTTTCCATGTTGACCATCCCCCAAAACCAATCAAGCTGAATGACCAGCTCAACAGAATATTTCTCTGCCATAGAAAGCATCCTTCCAGAATGACAAGTCATTCAACAAGCCTGTATTAAGCATCTACTGTGTATGATACTGTTAAATGTTTTATTAAATATGAACACCATTTTTGTCTGTCAAAAGCCACAGAATCATCTTACCCTACTGGTAGGGGTCAACTTTGACAACCCGAAATCTGAAAGGGTAATTCTCTGCAAGAGCAGAGGGAGTTTCTACACCAGTGAAATCACAGAGCCACCAATCCAATCCAAGAAAGCAATAATTATAAATTCCATTGATAAAATGCCTACTATGTGCCAAGCACGTTACAAATATTATTTCTGATCCTTACAACAATCTTGCAAGGTAGGTCCTGTTATTATCCCTATTTTACAGTTGGGGAAATAATTGAGGCAAATGAAAGTTAAGGGACATGCCCAGGGTCACACAGCTAGCAAGTGTCTATGGCCATATTTAAACTCAGGTCTTCCTGACTCCAGACTCAACATCCATATGCCCCTAAGTAGACATGGCAGTTCCTCTCATTTGTAAAAGGCATTCCTGGGACCCCGCTAAGGAGAAGCTAAGGAATCATTTACCTTATACTCTTTCATTTCTTTCCTGGATCATTGAAATGATCTTTTCCTGAGTTAAAGAAGTGTAAAACTGCCATACAATGTAGCATAGCACAACAGACACTGAATGAGCACCTACTATTTGAAGGGCACCATTGGGCACATCAACTGAGTTCAATGTTAAAAAGAGCATTTTAAGTTCCTTCTGTGTACCAGGCCCTATGCTAGGTCTTGAGAAAACAAAGAGAAAGAAGAAAAATCAATATTTCCTATTTGTAAGGATCTCACATTCTCTTGGATAGAGGCAGGACAGGTAGTTCGATGCCAGGCATGGATGCAGTAGGCAGCAAGGTCGTGGTTCGAGCAGTGGCTTTGGAATCAAGCTATGTGCTCCTGGAAAAGAGATGGGATGGGACCTCTCCCAGCCTCAGCTCCCTCATCTGTAACACAATAGCAACAACTTCACAGGGTTGTCATGGGACTCAGATGAAATGAAGCAGGTAAAGTTCTTTGCAAACCTTAATGTTGTAAATACATATTAGCTATTATTTATTGAACCAAATTACTACAAAGGTAAGATGCTTCCCCTGCCCTCCAGGTACTCACTATCTATAAGAAGGCACAAATGTACCATATCACATGATGAGGGCATTAAAGAGATGCAGATAAAAGTTTTTTGTGAGGGTCCAGGGGAGAAGCAGTTACTAACTGGGGTTGGAGGAAGAGAGCAGAAATCAGGAGGTGACATTGCATCAGAGCTATGAAATGAGTTTGGAAGGAGAATGTAGAACAGAAAATGTGATCACCCACATGGGAGACCCTGGGGATCTTCTAGGAGACAGCAGAAGCAGTATGTGGGTGAACATTTGGTCTTGGCCTACCATGGGGTTAGGAGCAGTCTTTTTTCCATTGGATATGTAGCTATGGTCCTCCCCCATTTAGTTCTTTTGGTCTCAAGAAATGGTCCTGGAACTTTGGTCTATTTCATTTGTCCTCTTCAGTTCTAGGTTCATGGAAGGGTGTCTCTGACCAGGAAGCTTGAGACATGGAGATCCCTCTAGGATATTGGAGCTGGCCCAGCAAGAAAGCCCTAGAAGCAAATTTATAGAAACTAGACCAGTAGCCCAGTAGGGCTTTGGACTTCAACTTGGTAGGACAAATGCTATATAGGAACTGTATTAAATTGTGAAGTCAAATCCCCGCTCTTCCCCAGAGACCTCAGTAGTATAGGGGGAATTAGGCCTCCAGGGTTTGGAGGGAAGGGAAAGGAGGGGCAGGAATGTTTCTATATTTGTTCTTGCTATATACTTGGGAAAAAAATATTCCTTTATAATGAGATGATATTTGTAAAACACTTAGAACTGTCACATAGCAGGCCCTTAGAAAATGTTTGTTCCCCTTATTTGATATTAAGTGGTTAATGGAACTGGGGTGCCAGTTAGTGGGCCCCTAAAGATGTGGGGAACACACAGTGTTCAGTAGAGGGTTGAGCCAATAGCAGAAGAAAAATGTCCCAATCCTTGCAGGAGATGGGGAGAGGAAGGCAAAATGTAACAGACCTAGCCCTAGACAACAGAGCTGGAGAAACCATATTACAAAGGTATGTGAGATTGCATCTGGGATGTATCCTCCCTATAATTTGTCTACTATTTCCTTGATTTTATTTAAGGACAATTTCACTCCATTACAAATTGGCATGACAGTTCCTTCCACTTTTTGGAGTCCCAGGCACGATTCTCAGATAATTCATGTGCTCAGGATCAGGTAAGCATGCCAGGTTTAACACTTCGTAGAGTCAGAGCTCCCCTTGTCTTTACAGTTACACAGATAATCAGAAAGGATTTGCTCAAATGAAATAAAATAAAATCCTAAAATCTCATAATCTTTCTGGCAAAAAACTGATTAAGAGCTTAAGATCATCAGGAAACCTGATGTATCTTACATCAGTGTCAACGGCATTTATTTGCTTTGAACTGCATTTCCCAAATCACGCAGAATATGAGAACTTTATGCTGTTTCTCCTTAAATACTTGGGTTTTTTTCTTCTTTTCAATCATCAAAGCCCCATAAAGGTTAGGATTGCTCCACAGATGTCCTAGGCCAGGCCTATAAACATTGTCATCACCCACAGTCTGGGCCCCACTGGCTTTCTGCCTTTACCCTCTATCACTCTCCTCCAGCCAAATTAAACACCTCTATAGGTCCCAAATATGCACTATTGGTGCCCTCATTGCTCCAAGCTTCTGCTCAAGCTGTTCCCTACTCCTGGAATGTCATCCCTTCTCTGTGTGTGATTGATTTCTTCAAGCCAGACTTGAATGACCCCTCCCTCAGGGAGCTTCTCCCCACCTCTGCTTTTTCCTCAGGTGTCACACTATACTCTATCCTGCATTTATGTAATGGTGGAAATAATAGTTACCTGTGGTTTTTGGAATTACTCATTGGCTTTCATGTCTCTTTATGCATGTAGCATTCTAGCCAAACTAGATGTTTCTTGTTCAACATATTCCACATCCAGTCTACATGCCTTTACCCAGGTGGTCCTTAAGCCCAGACCTTCCTCCTTAGCTCAGCCTTTTAGAATGCCTAATTCCATTCAGGACTCAGTCCAAGGGCCACCTCCAACAAGAGGCTTTTCTTTATCTCCTCAGTCGCTGGTGATCTCCACCCACAATTTTTGCTTTGAATTTACTGTGTATTTATTTTGTATTTAGTTATCTATATACATGATTTTTGGTCACCTACCATAACTTGCTTGACAGCAGGATATATTTTCCTTTTGGTCTTAATACTCCAGAGCCTAGCACAGTGACCAGAACATAGTAGGTACTTAATAAAGGTTCATTAAATGAATCAAAGTTCTATAAGGACTCAACTGCTGTTTACCTTTTTGTTTCTTTTACTATGTAGCAAAATGGACTGCACACAGTAGGTATAGAATGGGGAAGGAAGGAAGGAAGGAAGGAAGGAAGGAAGGAAGGAAGGAAGGAAGGAAGGAAGGAAGGAAGGAAGGAAGGAAGGAAGGAAGGAAGGAAGGAAGGAAGGAAGGAAAAGACATATTATAAAACAAATGATCAGAAAAGCACTCCCATACACATGCCGAGCACAGATGGTAAAGACAGGAATTCACCTGCACTCTCCAAATTCCCCTCCAAACATCTTTAAAATAATGCCTCAAAACGAGTTCTGGAGTCACAGAACCTACAAAAGCACAAGATGAAACATCATTCCAGCCTAAGACAACTTAGGTTGAGAGAGAGTGGAATGCACTCCATCACAGGCTGCATCCAGCAAGCCAGCAGTATGAAGCACCCTAGGAAATCAGAAGCAGACCTGAATCAGCAACAGCAACATCCAGAGCTCTCAGCCCACAGACAACAAGAGGGCCAAACAACTGGCCAAAAGTAGATTGCAGAGGACGTTTTGCTGACACTGAGTGCAGAGCTCTATTCAATTGCCCATATAGGGATCTGCATCACAGTCCCAGCATGAAGAGAAAGAAGCACTACCTCACTAGAACATGCAGCTACAGAAGAGTGAGGACACTGGTCACAGTTCCAGAGTTGAAAAAGAGGGCTTGAGTTTGCTCATAGACCATAGCACAGGCCAGTAGAGCAGTGACTGTACTTATGATATATCATAACAGCTTGAAAGAACTGAAAACTTACAGACACCCAGAAATAGCATTTAAAAAACAAACAGGGGCAGCTAGGTGGTGCAGTGCATAGAGCACTGGCCCTGGATTCAGGAGGACTTGAGTTCAAATCCAGCCTCAGACACTTAACAATTACTAGCTGTGTGACCCTGGGCAAGTCACTTAACCCCAATTGCTTCACCAAAAAAAAAAAAAAAACCAACAATAAAACAAACAAACAAACAAACAAAGCTTGGAACAATGTGCCCTCCACCTCAGGAGCAAAGCCAAACTTTAACATATAATTGGACATCAATAAATAGACTAGAAAAATGATCAAGAAACAACAATAAAAGAACCTGACTACAATAAGTTACTATGGTGACAGGGAAGATCAAAACACAAACTCAGAAGAGGACAACAAAGTCAAAACAGCTACATTCAAAGTTTCAGCCCTGCCCCCCTCCCAAAAAAAGAAAAAAAAGATTTACTAGAAGAGCTCGAAAAGAATTTTAAAAAATCAAATGAGAAGAAGAGGAAAAATTGGAAAATGAGTGCTGCAAGACAATCATGGAAAGAGTCAATAGCTTGCTAAAGGAAGCATGCAAAAAATGGAAAAAGATGTACAAAAATTCAGTGAAAGAAATAACTCTTTAAAAAGTAGAATTGACCAAGAACTGCAGAGTATAGATGCTGAATGAACCATGCTATTTCTTTTGGTTTTGGTGCTGTTGTTTTTTTCTATTTTGAGGTTTTTCATCATTGCTCTGATTTTTTCTCTTATAACATGACTAATGCAGAAATAGGATTAATGTTATTATGTGTGTGTGTATATATATATATATATATATATATATATATATATATATATATATATAAACCTATATCAGATTACCTGCTGTCTAGGGGAGGGGGGAGGGAGAGGAAGGAGGGAGAAAAATCTGAAATTGTAAAGCTTGTATAAACAAAAGTTGAGAACTATCTTTACATTGTAACGATTGGAATGACGCCACCTGCTGGAGACTTACTGTAGAAGAGTTCTGCCCATGAAGCGAAGGTCTTTGAGGGCAAGACCAGGAGTCAGGAAGTGACGCGGGCTAGTGGGAGGAGGAAGGAAGAGACTGGCGCTCACTCTCGCGCTCTTTCCTTTGGACTCTGGTGGAGAGCGGAGCTAGAAATGTGCTCTCCCTTTAATAGATAGGAATCTAGGCCTTTCTCTCTCTCTTTACCAAATTCTTGTTTTCCTTAATAAATGCTTAAAAGTCTAACTCTTGCTAAAGCTTGTAATTGATTGGCGACCACTCATTAGATATTTTAGACAGTTTAGCTAGAATTTTAGCCCTTAACAGATGGCTGACCACGAAGAGGAAAGCTAACCCTCAGTCTTCTTCTGATCTTCTGGTTGGGTAAGAAATTTCCCCTCCCTCTCTCTTTAACTGCTAAGTACTGGCGTACTGGCTGCGTTTTCCCTTTAAATTTTTTCAAATGGACCTTTTAAAATCCCTAATTACCCTATTTTTGATTTTAGTCTGTTTAACCAGACAAATGGGAGATAAGATCATGTTAATGCTTTGTTTTTGTGGATTTTCTATTTTTATTTTTATTTTTGTTAAAAGAGCCAGCAACTTACTCACACAAGGAAATATCTCTCCCTCTCCCAACCATGCTTTTTCAGAGAAACCTGAAGAGATTCCTACAGTTTTTCCCAGTTCTAACACTAATTGTTGCTTTAATTTTGCATGCCTGGAGGCAATGACCCACCCTCTAGAAGCTTTTAATCCCCTAGCACCTGGAGGCAAAGTGGGGGAAGAGGAATCCAGGCCTGAGTTCAAAATCAAGTTTGATTCTAATTGTGCTAGTCCCTCCCCTCCTCTCCAGACCCCACCCTCTACTCCTCCTATGGCCAAGCCCATTGCTTCCCCTGCCCAGGAAGTCCAGAGATCTAATGCTCATGCGCAACTTTCTCTAACTACATTTGCTGCTTCAGGCTCAGCCCTTCCCCAGCCTGGCTGTGCTTCTGAGACAACCTTAGAAAACCCTTTAAATTCCAGATATGCTCATTTTGTTCATAATTTTGCTAACCTGCTTTTGTCTTTAATTAGTCATCTTATAAAGCATTTGTATGGTGAAAAGACTGACAGACAATATAGAGGGGTTAAAGAAGAAAAACTTAAGCTGAATAAGAATGACAATCATCACCATAGTTCAAGACTCCGCTTCTTTTGCCATGGAAGGGTACATATTTTACAGAAATGTAGAAGTAAACAGCAAGATATTGATATGAGTATTGGGGATTTTAGATATCGGAATCAAAAGTGTTCTGAATTCACTCAGAGTAATAGTATCAGTTCAGAGGTTACATAGGATTTCTATGCTATTACATATGCATTTTGAAATTAATGGTATGGGTTTATTTTCATAGAGATTTTCATGCTTTTGAGATTGTGTCTTATACTTAGTTTTTAAAACAAGGAGAATATTTGTAAAAGCTTTTTATAGTCATGTGATCAAGTTTATATTTTATAATACTCTTAATATTAAGTTCATATTCATTTAGATTTCCCTAGTTTGAATTTCATTGTCTTTTATTGTTCCATGTGTATTTTTTTCTATTTATTCATCTCTAATTTTGAAACATTGCAAGATGGTTTTGATTTCATAATACAATGTTAATTCTAGGAGTATTGTGCTCCCATATTCTGAGTTTGTTTTTGTTATTTTTTTTTCTCAACTGATTATTTGATCGAACTCTTTAAAGCATTTCCCTGGCGAATTGGTTGCCATGGCAAGTGTAAAGAAGGATTATTTTTGATAAGCATATTTCAAAAAAAAAAAAAAGAGGGGAACATTTGTAAAAGTTTTCTTTTTTCAAAAAAAAGTTTTCTTTGAGATTCTGTTGTGCTTTAACTTGTATTTAAATATGTTCTGATTTTTCACAAAAGTAATTGTATACTAAGTAAAAAAAAGGGGTATTATTTGAAATTGTTGCATAATTATATATTGTGTTCTGAGTCAAGATGTATTCACATTTTTTGCAATCATTTATTATCCTCAATTTTTAAATCCATATGAGACTTGGATTATGGGAATTTATCATTTAAGACACTAATTGCCTTTATTCTGAGTTATCAGATGCCAGTTGGCCAAGATGCCATCCAATCACAAGAGGAATACATACAAGAGCAGACACTGAACTGTCACATGAGGGGAGACATGCATGAAGTCAAGGTATGGCCGAGAGAACGGCTTTTGACAAATGTTGAGGTTGGATTCTCTTGGTTTAATATTTTATTCTCTTTTTCCCCACAATATTGTACAGATGGCTGGAAGTATTCATCCCACCCATCTCATTCTACACCTGACTTCTATGCTCCCTCCTATATGCCTGATGCCATGGACATCTCAATCCCATGCATCTGATTAAGTCTGACTCAGTTTCCTCCAATATGTTCGGTGCCATGGACATATATTCCATCCACCTATTTTAAGTCTGGCATACTGTATGGGCAGTACATATTGCTCAAGTGTGGGAATGCTCACATCCCATCATTTTTCTGTTCTTTTATGGTAACCCCCATAATTATCTCAGGTGTCATGATAAATACACTGTTGAATTTGGCCTTGATACCTGTTACCAATTATATTAGATTTTTTAATTTCTCATAATGGCATGAGGATAATTAGGCAGATGATGCAAAAAGTGATGAAACAAAGATAAAAAATTATTTTTAATAATTAATATCGCAGCAATTGTCTTCTCAATTACCCTCCATAAGGGGGGGACTATAGTAATATTATAATTTTAAAGAATGGTTCAATTTTTGTTTTATTATATGTTTCATGTGTAACAACTAAGATTCTGAATTCCCTTAGACATGTTTTTGAGAACTTTCATTGTTTGATTTGATTATTGACAAAGCTATTTTAAAGTTGTGTTAAGCTCAATTTTGTAGGAAATTTCCTGGCTGATTACCAGTATCCACACATCAACCCCTGAAAAGACTTCCATTCCACGACTACACCTAGAGGACATCTGAGAAAAGACTTTCAGAGACTTTAAATGAACAGTTTTGATTTGTTGTTTTTGTTGTTTTTTTTCTCTTTCTGTTATAATATACACCATCTGTAACATGTATTCTCTGCAGAGGCCCTCCCTTTGCAAGACTAATGTCAAAGCGTTGGTACATGAGGACAAAAAAAAAATCGCCCCTCTGAACAAAACTTTCCTCTCTTCCTTTTCTATATTGTTGTTCACATATTATTAGTTAGCAATAGTTATTATATTGTTTTTACTGTTCCGTCAAGGAAACATTTTGTTTCTTGAGGAACAACAGGGGGGACTGTAACGATTGGAATGACGCCACCTGCTGGAGACTTACTGTAGAAGAGTTCTGCCCAGGAAGCGAAGGTCTTTGAGGGCAAGACCAGGAGTCAGGAAGTGACGCGGGCTAGTGGGAGGAGGAAGGAAGAGACTGGCGCTCGCTCTCACGCTCTTTCCTTTGGACTCTGGTGGAGAGCAGAGCTAGAAATGTGCTCTCCCTTTAATAGATAGGAATCTAGGCCTTTCTCTCTCTTTATCAAATTCTTATTCTCCTTAATAAATGCTTAAAAGTCTAACTCTTGCTAAAGCTTATAATTTATTGGCGACCACTCATTAAATAGTTTAGACAGTTTAGCTAGAATTTTAGCCCTTAACAACATGTAATGGAAAAAAATAAAATACTTTATTAATTTTTTTGAAAAAGTAGAATTGACCAAACATAAAAGGAGGTATAAAAGCTCAATGATGAAAATACTTCCTTAAAATTTAGATTTGTGCAATTGGAAGCTAGTGACTCTATGAAACAACAGAAAACAATAAAACAAAATCAAAAGAATGAAAATAGAAGAAAATGTGAAATATCCGACTCTTTTTCAACTGACCTAGAAAATAAATGAAGTAGAGATAACTTAAGCATTATTGAACTACCTGAAATCCATGATCAAAAACAGTCAAGAAATCATTTCAAGAAATTATTAAGGAAAACTGTCTTGATATTTTAGATCAAGAGGGTAAAATGGAAATTGAAAGAATCTGCTGATCACCTCCTGAAAAAGATCCCAAAATGAAAACTCCCAGGAATATTATAGACAAATTTCTGATATCCCTGGTCAAAGAGAAAATGCTGCAGGTATCCAGAAAGATCCAGTTCAGATACTGTGGAACCACATTCAGAATAACACAGAATTTATCAGATTCTACATTAAAGGATCAGAGGGCTTGGAATATGACATTCTGGAGGTCAAAGAAGTTAAGATTATAACCAAGAATCACCTATCCAGCAAAACTGAGTATAATCTTTTGAGGGTTTAGGGGTGGGAGTGGATATTTAATGAAATAGAGAACTTTTGAGCCTTCCTGATGAAAAGACCAGAGCTGGACAGAAAATTTGATTTTCAAATATAAGATTCTAGAAAAGCATGCAAAGGTAAGTAGGAAAGAGAAGTTGCAAAAGATTCAATAAACTGTTTATATCCCTTCATGGGAAGATTATACTTTCAACCCACAAGAACTTTCTCATTATTAGGGAGTATACATAGACAGAGAGCATGGTTGTGAGTTAATGGGTATGAGATGTTGGGAGATATCTAAAAATAATAATAATAATTAAAGGGTGAGAAAGAGGAATGCACTGGGAGAAAGGGAAAGGTAGAATTAAGTAAATTATCTCACTTAAAAGAGGAACAAGAGAGCTTTTACAATAGATAGGAATATGGGGAAAGTGGAGCACTCAAACCTTACTCTCATTGAAATTGGCTTGAAGACAATATATAAACACTCAGTTGAATATGGACTTCTATCTTACACTATGAGAAAGTAGGAGGGTAAGGGAATAAGAGAATAAGGGGGCTGATAAAAGAGAGGGTGGACTGAGGGGGGCAGTAATCAGTAGCAAATCACTTTTAAGGATGGACAGGATGAAATCAATGAGAGAATAATGTAAATGGGGAAAATTAGGATGAAAGGAAATACATAGTAATCATAACTGTGAAAAAAATCACATCATGTTCCTCTGTTAAAGGCCTCATTTCTCAAATATATAGAGAACTTAGTCAAATTTTAAGAATGCAAGTCATTCCCCAATTGAAAAATGACCAAACAGGCAGTTTTTAGAAAAAGAAATCAAAGTTATCATTATTCATATGAAAAAATGCTCTAAATAACTATTGATTAGAAAAATGCAAATTACAATAACTATGAGGTACTGCCTCACACTTATCCAATTGTTTAATATGACAGGAAAAAAATGGCAAATGTTAGAAGAGAAAAATGGGACACTAAACACTGCTGGTGGAGTTGTGAATTGATCCAACTATTCTGTAGAGCAATTTGAAATTATACCCACAGTACAAAATTGCATGGCCTTTGACCCAGCAATACCATTACTGGGTCTGTATCCCAAAGAGATTTTTGTGGGGCAATGAGGATTAAGTGACTTGCCCAGGGTTGCACAGCTAGTGAGTATCAAGTAAGACCAGATTTGAACTCAGGTCCTCCTGAATTCAAGGTCAGTACTTTATCCACTACACCACTTAGCTGCCCCCAGGAGATATTTTTTAAGTAAAAGGACCTATATGTACAAAAAAAAGTATAGTAGCAGCTCTTTTTCTAGTGGCAAAGAATTTGAAATTGAGGGTACGCCCATCAATTGGAGAATGAATGAACGAGTTGTAGTATATGACTATGGTGAAATAATATTGTGCTATAAGAAATAACAAGGAGGAGCTGTTAGAAAAACCTGGAAAGACTGATATGAACTCATGCAAAGTGAAGTGAGCAGAAAACCAGGAGAACATTGTACACAGTAATAGCAATATTGTAAGGATGATCAATTGCGAAAGACAGTGACTGATCAAGACCATAAACCAAGACAATTCCAAAGGACCAATAATAAAAAAGGCTATCTATCTCCAGGGAGAAAATGGATGAACTCTGCATGCAGATTCAACCATATATTTTGGACCTTATTTTTCCTGTTTTGTTTTATTTGTACTTTGTTTTGCAATATGGCTGATCTGGAAATATGTTTCACCGATTTTCACATATAAAATCAATATCAAATTGCTTACCTTCTCAAGGAATGGGGGGGGGGAATGAAGAGAATTTGTTACTCAATTTTTTTAAATGATTGTTAAAAAATTTTACATGTAATTAGGAAATTATTTAATGAAAAAAATTAAAAATCAAATAAAATGCTTTGTCCTTCCCTTCTACGTAGCATCATCTCCTAGAGGGTTACATGGCACCAATGACAATAGCCACTCTCACCACCAAATTTCTAACAGCTCTTCCTTGTTATTTCTGTGGATGCTCCACAGCTGCAATCTCTCTATGGAAGCATACAAAGACTGATTGGGAAGGGGTAGAGTAGGATGGTCAATATTGCTGTCGAAGCACCCTGGCCTAGTGGAAACAATATTCAATTTCCAGGCTGTGAGTCCTGCCTCTGACACTTACAAGCTATGTCATCTTAAGCAAATCCTTTCCCTTTGGGAGCCTGTTTTATCACCTATAAAATGAGAGCCTTAGTTGACTTTAAATTACCAGATCTAAAATCCTTCTTCCATCACTTGTAATCACTTAATATTCATCACTCTGAAGCCCAACCTGAGTTGCGTGGCTCCAGGACATCATTAGCATTGATGAGCTTAGGATAGATTAAAGTATTGTAGGGCAACTCTCTGGTCCATTTGGAAAGAAGCTTCATTACATTCAATTTACACAGGCTTCACCATTTGTCTTACCTTGTCTCCCTTTTTTCCCTCTTTATTTTTTTCCCTTTCCCTTTCTCTTATATTCTTTTCTATTTCTCTTCCTTCTGACTTTCCTTCATTTCCCCCTCCATCTCTCAGGATCCTTTTTCCCAATATCATTCTCTGAGTTCCCAGATCTAAATATTGATATGGAAGCTGGAAGAAACGTCTTTGCAAGAACAGGTCACGTCAGCTGAACTACTTTCTTCTTTCTTTTATTTTTTAACTGGATTACCAAAATAGATAAATGGAATGGTGAAAATTCAATTTACTTAGAAGGCAGCAAAGCATTTGACAATGTTTATCAACTCTTTCTTATGAGAAAGATGGAAATATCTGGACTAGATACATTTTTTTCTTTGCCCAAATAGATTCAAAACTCAAAATGTTTATAGTATTATATGGCAGCCATGCCCCAATAAATAAGATGTAAAAGATCATGAACAAAAGGTATTAATGACAATACGAAAAAAAGCTCCAAATCACTATTAATAAGAGAAACTAATGTAACCAATTATGAATTAAAAGAGCCCTGAGGTTTCACCACACACCTTACATATTGGAAAAAATGGCAAAAGTAAATGTCAGAGGGGAAGATAATCACACTAATACATTGTTGGTGTAGCTATGAAAATGTACAACTATTATGGAAAGCAATTTGAAATTATGCAAATAAAGTAAAATATTCATAACTCTTTGAACCCAGAGATTGTATTACTGGGTTTATAACCTAAGGAAGCCATTAACAAGCATAAAGTTCCCATATACACAAAAATACTTATAGAAGCACTTTTGTTATAGCAAAGAATTGGAAACATGTCCATTGAATAGAATAGCTAAGCAAATTGTGATGCATGAATGTAGTGAAGTATTAATCTGCTATAAGAAATGATAGATATAAAGAATACAGAGAAGCATGTAAAAATCTATATGAACTGATGCAGATGAAGTAAGCAGAGTAAAGAGAATATACACAATAACTACAACAATGTAAATAGAAAGAATAACCACACACACACACACAAAAAAAAAACACCAAAAAAAAATCAACATTGAATGTAGAAAAATTTTAAAGACTAAGTATGCTTCAGTCTGTTCCATCAATATCAATTCCTTTTTTGGAGGTAGATAGTATGTTTCATCAATATTCTTTTGGGATTGTCTTGGATTATTGTATTGTTGAGAATAGTCAAGTCATTCACAGTTCTTCATTGAACAATATTGCTGTCTCTGTGTACAGTGTTCTCTTGGTTCTGCTCACTTCACAAAACATCATTTCATGTATGTCTTTCCAGGCTTTTTTGAAGTCATCCTGTTTGTTATTTCTTACTGCACAGTAATATTCCATTACCATCATATACCATGGTTTGTTTAGCAATTCCCCAATTGATCTGCATATTTTTGATTTCCCATTTTTAGCCCCCACAAAAAGAGCTGCTATAAATACTTTTGTACAAATAGGTCTATTTCTCTTTTTAGGGATGTCTTTGGGATACAAACCAAGTAGTGGTATTGCTGGATCAAAGGGTATACACAAATCTATAGCCCTTTGGGCAAAGTTCCAAATTGCTCTCCAGAATGGTTGAATCTTTTCACAACTCCACCAACAGTAGATTAGCATCCCAGTCTTCCCACAATCCCTCCAACAACCAATATTTTGCATTCCTGTTATATTTTTTTATTCTAATAGGTGTAAGGTGATATCTTAGAGTTGTTTTAAATTGTATTTCTCTGATCAATAATGATCTAGAGCATTTTGTCTTGTTATTATTGATAACTAATTTTTGTCTGAAAACTGCCTTTTCAAATCATTTGACCATTTATCAATTGGGGAATGACTTGTATTTTTTTTAAATTTGATGCAGTTCTTTATATATTTGAGAAATGAGGCCTTTATCAGAGATATTAGTTTCAAAAATTATTTTCCAGTTTTCTACTTGCCTTTGTAATCTTGGTTATATTAGTTTCATTTTTGCAAAAGCGTTTTAATTTTATATAATCAAAATGATCCATTTTACATTTAATTATGTTCTCTATATATTCTTTGGTCCTAAATTCTTCCCCTGTCCATAAATCTGACAGACAATTCCATACTCCTTTAATTTTCTCATAGTATCATCCTTTATTTGTAAATCATGTACCCATTTTGACCTTATTTTAGTATACGGTGTGAGATGTTGTTCTACACCTGATTTCTGCCATACGGTTTTCCAGTTGTCCCAACATTGTACACAGTAACAGCAACATTGTGTGATGATCACCTGTGATAGACTTAGCTCTTCTCAGCAATACAACGATTCAAAACAATTCCAAAGGACTCATGATGGAAAATCCTCTCCACATCCAGAAGAAAAAAAACTGGAATCTGAATGCAGATTGAACATACTGTTTCTACTTTTTTTTCTTTTTTGAGGTTTTTCCCTTTTGTTCTGATTCTTTCTTCACAAAATGACTAATGAAGAAATATATTTAATGTGATCGTACATGTAAAACCTATATCAGATTGCTTTCTGTCTTGGGGATGGGGGAGAGAAGAAAGGGAGGGAGAGAAATTTGGAATTCATAATCTTATAAAAACAGATGTTGAAAACTATCTTTACATATAACTGAAAAATAACAAAATACTTTTATGAGAAAAAAGATAATGAGAAAAAAGATAATGTATGAATCCTGGGTATCTTATTGTTGTAAATATGTAAAAGAAGCCAATATTAAAGAAACAGTAAAACTGAGGGCTAAAATAATGAATAAAGTGGATACTAACTTGTTTAAAAAAAAAAAAAAAAGACTGAGCATGACCCAAATGAAGTAATATGAGAGAAAACTCCTAAGCAACCCATTCTTAGAGGTAGAATTGCATGTTGCATATATTTTGGGATTTTTTCAATGCATTAATCTGTTGTGTTGGTTTTTTCCTCTTCATTTCTTGTCTTTAAACAACACTAATTGTTATGTAAAAGAGAAGGAAGAGAGAGAAGGATATTGTGGGAAATTCTGATGATATAGAAAACAAAAGACATCAATAAAAACATAAAATTTTTAAATGCAAAACATATCATTTATAATCAAAAAGCTAATGAGATCAATAATGCATGATGTAATGGATAGAGAGTCGCCTTTAAAACCAGGAGGAACTGAGTTCTTGTCTGAACTTTGACAAATAATAAATGTGGGACCCAGGACAAGTCATTTAGCCCTCTGGGCAACTCCTTAAGATTATAAATTGCAGATAACTTATTCATATGCTTTGATAGAGGGTGTTTGCTCATCTGGGAGATTGGTATATAGATGAAAGTATAGGTCAAATGCTTATATTGCTCTCTTTTATAATGTCTAAGACTAGAAGATTACAGTCACAATGTTCCCAGCCCTGGTCATAATCGATAACTGGATTGTGATATACAGTTCTGGATGCCAAATGTTATGAAAGCCCTGGATATGCTAGAGACCACGTGGCAAAGGGCAACCAAGAATGGTGAGGGGACTTGAGTTCATGCTATCTGAAGATTGTCTGAAAAAATAGAGGGACATTTACCCTCAAGAAAAGACGTGGGGTATGTGTTAGCTTCCTTTAGACATAGAAGATTTACACAGATGAGAGATGAGACTTGTTCCACTTATCCAAGAAGACAGAAGAGTAAGAGGTAGAAACTAGAAAGAGGAAAATTTGGCTTGGTTTACAAACATATTTCCTACTAATTAAAACGATCTTGAAATGGAACAGGCTGCCCTGGGAAGTGCTTGTTTCTCACCCATTAGAAGTCTTCAAGTCAAGTCCAGAAGACCATTCACTGAGCAGAGGGATTCGTGTCCAGATATGGAGATTCAGGAGTCAATAGCTAAAGAGGCAATGAATAAATGCGCTTGGCTTTACATCACTGTCATAAATGGATATACGAATGGATGGACAGATGGATATACTGGCTTCTTAATCAACAGATCCCTCCAGCACTTTGGACATGGTGAGAACAAGTTTAATCCAAAGTTAGAGGGTCCTGGCAGATAGCACAGTACACTATCCTATGTCATCCCCATGGACTGCTCTTTCCTGCATATTTCTGCAATTTTTTGTTTTAATTAGTATTAAGTGTTATCATTTTAGGGAATATACACTTTGAAATATATTTCAGAAAGGACATTTATTCCTCTGAATTAAGGACTCTTCATCTTTGAGTTCAAATCCTGCCTAAGATACTAACTAAAGGTGAGCAAGTCCCTTAAGCTCTCTCAGTCTGTTTTCTCATTTGTAAAATGGGAATAATAATAGCACCTATCTCAGGGGGTACTTGTGAGGCTCAAATGAGATAACATGTAAAGCACTTTGCAAAACATAAAGTGTCACTTAAATGCTATTATTATCAATAAAATACTGCTGAAAAGGTTTTCATTTTTTATTATTTTGTAATACTGAAAGGATTATATAACCAGGTTAGATTTATATCAGGAATGCTGGGTTAGTTCTATTTTAGGAAAATTATTAAAATAATGGACCAGGTAACAGAAACAATTAAAAATCATGTTATTACATCAAAAGATCCTAGGTATTAGCTATTATCTATTCAATTCCTCACAGACTTCAAGGCCAAGTTCAAATATGATTTCCTCCATGAGTGTTTCCCTGATTCTTCACAGAAAAAAGTCACCTCTCCTACTTCTGAAGTCCCACATAATGGTTCATTTCCCTCTGCTGGGGCCCATTTGTTTTATCTGTATTGTATCTGTATAATGTTTCTATAACTTGGATATGTCATCTCTTTTACATTTCTATATACTCCTTGAATTCAGGAACCATGTTTCTTACATCACTCTTTCCACCACCATGTCCATTAAAGTGCCTTGTACATGATACATAAATGATAAATACTTGTTGACTATGTCTCAATCTTTTACTCTCCCCTTGAATCATAATTTCTAGAAAATTTCTAACAGGAGGGGGCCTTCCATTCCCAACAATCTCTAAAACCCCTGGATATGTACAGCTTATCAAAAATGGGTTAAGGAGCTTTAAAGAAATCTGAACCAGTTATCTATCCTTTCTGAAGGGAACAAGCAGATCTGGCTTACATCCCCATGGAAGCAAATACCCTCCAGCTAAAATGAGGTTATAGAGAATGAAAACAAAGCCCCAAATGGGGTCTGGCCAAAGAACCTTTTCTAACACCTTAAATGCTGTGCTGAAAATTAAAATAATAAATCATCCTTTGACAGGAAGCAATTTGAAATCAGGCTTTCAGACTTTGGTAATGAATGGAGCATCCAAAGGCCTTTGCCCACTCTTCCTGCTGTGATTCAACCAAGCCTAACAACTTTACCTGTAGCCAAGCCACCAGGAGTTTCAGAATCTAAAGCTATTAGGAGTATCTTTCCCTTAGTAGATGGAATGTAATTCTTTTTTGGTCTCCATTCTGTCTCCCCAAGCTACAGCCCCAAGAAACCCATTAGAAGGCCAACCACACTGTTGCTTGCAGGTTTGGCTACAAAGCAGTCCCATTAGATTTGGGAGAGTAAAGGCACCAGATCCCAGTCCTGGCCAGAGCCAAAGGCATGTTTCAGCCAAATACACCTTTGGAAACCATGCCATTCTCTGATGGGAGGGAGAAGAATATGATTTGGATCCATGTCAATACTCCCATGTCCTTTACTAATAATAACTTACATTTATAGCTAGAATGGTCAAGTTCCCAACAGCCCCTGCTTTTCCAATGCAAGATTCTAGTTATTTTTTCCATTCAATTCCACAACCCTGAAAACTCAGTTTTCTCATATGTAAAATGGGGATAGTAATAGCACCTATTTCAGGAGGTAAGGCTCACATAAGAAAATATGTAAAACATGTTTCACACCTTAAAGCACTATATGAAAATGTTATTGTCATTAATATATCTTAAAAGGTTTATTAAGGAAAAATGTGTGATTAAAAACCTACTATAGGGGGCAGCTAGGTAGCACAGTGGATAAAGCACTGGCCCAGGATTCAGGTGGACCTGAGTTCAAATTCAGCCTCAAATACTTGATATTACTAGCTGTGTGACCCTGGGCAAGTCACTTAATCCCAATTGCCCAGCAAAAAAAAAAAAAAACAACCCCTGCCCCCAAAAACTTTGTATCCTTTGGGAAAGGTGAGGGAGAGATGAAATTCTTGAATACGAAGTATATATAATGTTATTTCAGGAAGGAGTGGGAAAAGTGAAATCCGGGAAGGTGGTGGCCCCTGAGCTCTGCTTTGAAATAATCTAGGAATTCTATGATAGAGAGTGGTCCAGATATAGAGGATGACCTAATACAAAGGCACGGAGGTGGGAGATAAGGTGGCATGTACAGGAAAGAGCTAGAAGACCAATTTTCTACAGTCTATAGAGGGAATCATATGAAACAAGGCTGGAAGAAGAGGTAGGAGTCCAATCGTGGAGGGCTGTAGCAGGTTTGAAGACTTTGTATTTTATCCCAGAAGCAATCATGTGAAAGAAATGCTGCTTACATATCACTGAGTAGGGGAGTGATGTTGGTAAGATTTGTTTTAGGAATATCAAAGTGGTAGTTAAGAGGAAGATAAATGGAAGGGGGAGGGGGTCTACATATAGAGAGACCAACTGGGAAGCCCCTGAAAAAGCCCGAGAGATAATGAAGGCCTAAGTAATGTGAAGAGAAGGGAACATAGGTGAGAAATGTTGTGGGTATAGAAATGACAAGATTATGAAACTGAATGTGGGGTTGAAGATGGAAGAGTCAAAGATGACTCCAAGGTTTGGTAGCCAGATGACTGGAAGGATATCTGATAAACAAGGGTTTATCATGATTCCATAAATCCAAGCCATTCATGTTGTAGGGTATGTTTAAATTAGGGTGTGAAATAGCCCACAATACATAGGCCTTTATTAATATACAGGGTCTTGGGGGCAAGTAGGTGGCACAGTGGATAGAGCACCAGCCCTGGAGTCAGGAGGACCTGAGTTCAAATCCAGCCTCAGAACATTGACACTTACTAGCTGTGTGACCCTGGGCAAGTCACTTAACCCCAATTGCCTCACCAAAAAAAAAAAAAAAAAAGAAAAAGAAAATATATATACAGGGTCTCACTTCTTCAGTTCATCTCCTATAAGAAGCTGTTCTGAAGAGAATGATTTTCGTTCTCCTGATATATTATTTCTAAGATTTATGAAAATTCCCCTTTCACGGCACCATTATATTATCATAAGTAAAATTCCCAGAGACAAAGTTCCAAGTATCAAAAATCAATTTATTAATTAGGCCAATCAATATTCAATAAATTGAAGGTCAGTGCTTTCTCTCAGTAATCAAGAATGAAAAGGGAGTCTCTGAGCCACATTAAATATCCATCTGTCTTCCTGACATGACATTATTGGCACCTCCCCAACAAGAAAAAGGCAACCCTACCTAATTGGTGGACACTTAATGAGGAAGTAGAGTGAGTCCTCTCAATTACTTCATCATTGAGGAAGGGGATGTCAAATGAGAAATGTGGCCTAGTCATGTGGCTCAAGTCCCTCTAGCAATCTGGGTGCCTTTATCAGGATCTCTCTGTCTTAGTTCCTCCTTCACAGGCCAGGTCTCACCAAACTCCAATGAAGGGATCGAGGTCACACAAGCAACGTTTTTGTAACTGTTGGTAGTGAGAACTAGCTGTTTAGCTTTTGTTTATGTAGGTCCCAGCCCAAGCCTCATTTGGTCATTGTTTGGGTTTTGATGTCTCAGAGCAAGTATAAATAGCAGTTGTTTCTGTTTTGGCCAGAAACCCTTAGGGTCTTCCCCTCCCAGCCTGAGTTTTTTTGACTAGGTAAGAGGCCATTTTTGGCCTCATTTCTTACCTAGCCTTAATTGCTGAATGGATATTGCCTCAGACAAACTAAGACCTGGGAAAGACCTTAGCTTAAAAAGGCCAAAGTCTCCCACGACATTGGGGTCCATCTTCAGTCCTTCTGATCTATATCTTGTGACTGGTCCCAGATGGCCCTGGAGGACAGTGAGGCTATTGGCTCTGCACAAGCTTGCCTCACTTAGATTCAATTCACATGCATCTCAAGACATCACCTTCCTGATGTCATTGGTCCTCTTAGAGAAGGGAAGACAAACAACAACAAACAAAGAAGAGCAGAGCAGGTCCTGGAAGGGCTGGCATGTGATCACATTCCTCAGTCAGTTGCTGGAAGTGTTTTTTCTATATAAGCTAGACTAAAAAGTGGAAATTTAAAAGAGAAAAGGGAATATTACAAATTAATATTAAATATTAATAATAATTAAATGATATAGCATTAAGTTAGTTTTCCTCATTATGGATACTCTTCCTATGACAAAATAGTATCCTCAACTTGAAAGATAAATTCTAGACTATGTTATCTCTATAAGACCCCATTGTGCCCTATAGCATCTGTCAAAAATGATGCCATTTAAGTAAAAATTGGGGGCAACCAGTTGGCACAGTGGATAGAGCACCAGGCCTGGAGTCAGGAAAACCTGAGTTCAAATGTGGCCCCAGACACTAACTAGCCGTGTGATCCTAGACAAGTCACTTAATCCTGTTTGCCTCAGTTTCCTGATCTGTAAAATGAGCTGGAGAAGGAAATGGCAAACCACTGCAGTATTTTGGCCAAGAAAAATCCCAAATGGAGTCATGAAGAATCAAAAGGGATGAAAAAAATGACCAAATAACTAAAAACTGGAAATGTACTCAAAATACTCACAAAGGAAACAGCATTTGGATCATTGGGTCTAGAGCTAAGAGGGATCATTAGAGATGATCTACAGAGTCCAACCTCCTATATTAAGCAATGAAAAATACTGAGCCTGGAGAAGAGAGGGTTAAGAGAAACATGATAGTCATCTCTGAGGATTTGAAAAGTTATGACATGAAAAAGAAATAAGACTCATTGAGACTAGCCCAGGGCAGAGCTCCATATAATGGTTGAAAGTTGAGAAAAGGAAAATTGGGGTCTAATGTAAGGGAGAAGTTGTTGCCAATCTTGGTGAATTGGTGAAATCCAAAAAAGAAATAGCACCCCCCCACCTGGCTGCGCAGGGGGGCATAGGGATTGGTCACCTCACACTTGAGGTGTTCAGTCAAAGACTGAAAAATGTGCCTCATGTCAGGTAAATTATAAAAGGGATTCCTGTTCCATCAATTAATCTATTAATTACATATAAGATTAATAGATTAATTGATGGAATTTATATCATCTATATGCTTCAGCCACTCTGCTAAGTGACAAAAAGAAGGGTGAAGACAGTTCCTGCTCTCAGAGAGCTCACAGTCTAATGGAGAGGAGGGAAGGACATGCAAACAAGGCAATTATATGTTTAATTAGAAATGATTTGGGGCAGCTAGGTGGTGCAATGGATAAAGCACCGGCCCTGGATTCAGGAGGACCTGAGTTCAAATCTGGTCTCAGACACTTGACACTTACTAGCTGTGTGACCCTGGGCAAGTCACTTAAATCTCATTGCCCTGTCCCCCCCAAAAAAAAAAATGAAAAGAAAGAAAGAAATGATTCAAAGAAATTCAAAGAAGGAAGGCACTAGAATTAAGGGGATCAGGAAAGGCTTCCTGAAGAAGACGGGACTTTTAGTGGGGACTTAAAGGTTGCAGTATGAGTTACACTACATGGCCTCTGAGGTCTCTTCAGCCTCTTAGATTTTGTGATTTTATAGATGAAGAAACTAAGGCCCACAGAGAACTGACTTCCCTATCCAAGAGGTGCTTCAGAATACTAAAATCAAGTCAACATATCATTACTTTATTTAGTTTGTGCTTAGAAACAACAGGTAAAGACAGAGAAAATACCTGTTATTTTCAAGAACCCTGCATTTGCCATGGAAACCAAAAAGTCTATAATTTAGAAAAACATTGTTACCATAATAAATGGTTCCTGTTCTTTTTCTCCCAGTCTGGCCCTCCTCCCCTGATCCCTTCCCTTAGTAGTGGACTACTAACTACACAAATATTATCCTAGTTCTCCTGGAAGCTTAGAACCAATGTGACTACAGTACAGGCAGTGTAGCTCTAGTTGGGGGATAAGGCATTGGAATGGACTACAATCCCAGAGAGAAAAGCCTAGTGTAGTGATTAATAGTTGCCTCACCATCCATCATGATTTTGAATTTGAGATCTTAAATCTGAGTTCAAACCCATTTCACTTCTCTGAGCCTCAGTATTATCATCTGTAAAATGGGGGTGATACATTAACAGGGAAGATCAGTGAAAGAAAGTGCAAAAAGGGATCATTGGAAAAGGTGATTCAGAAATCCTCGGCCAATTTATCGTGTATGAACCTGACTAGCACAAACCAGATTTCAGTAGGCCTTTACAGAGTTAGGCATCAGTTCATTTGCAAACAATCTGAAGTAGACTGCCAGTTCAATGGAAGTCAGTGTAATGTGGCAGCAGACAAGGCTAGGGTGATCTTAGGATAAAATAAGTGAGGCATACCAGCCAGGAACCAGGGGGTAATGGTCCTGTCTTCTGCCCTGGCAGCAGCCAAATGATTGTGTCCGGTTCTGTCTGCCACATAGTAGGAATGACAGTGATAAACTGGAATTTCCAGAAGAGAACTGGGAAAGCGATACACACTAAAGATCTGCTGAAAGAACTAAGGACGTTGAACCTAGAGAAGACTTAACTGGACATAATGGTCTTCAAGGGTTTGAAGGGCCTAGAAGCATCTAGAAGAGAAATGATATTTGATTTGCTTGACATCAGAGGGCAGAACTACCAGCTAACAGTAGCTAAAAAGAGGTAAATCGAGGCTCTGAGGAAGTAAAAATTTTACTAACAATTAGTCCCAAGAGACTGCCTCAAGAGATAATGGTTTTCCTATTGTTGGAGGTCTTCAGACAAAGACTGATGATCTTTTCTTAGGTATGTTCTATAAAGAATTCTTGTTCAGCTGTGGGTTAAATTGGCTGACTCCAGAAGTTCCTTCCAAATCTGAAATTCTAGCAGGGTTGGTTTGGTTTTATTTTTAATTTATGGAACAAAACATACATTACCATAACATAGTAGAATAAAAAAGATGATTAGATATGAAATTGCAGATCTACTACTATGCACAACTTGCTATTCCTTTCAGATATACAACAAAATCATCATGTAAATTTCTTTCTTTTTTCTTTTTTCTTCCCTCCCCCACTCCCACCCTAGAGATGGCTACCATTAGACACAAAAGGTATGTGTGTGTATATGTATATGTATGTATATATATATGCACACATATATGCACACAAATACATATACACATATTTATGTATGTGTATATGTATATATGTGTGTACATGTATATATTGTGTAAAATTGTTCTATACATATTTCTATTTATCATCTCTGGATGCAGATAGCATCTTTTTTTTAATATGCCCTTTAGAGTTAATTTGGGTATTTATGCATCAAAATAACTTAATTCATTCAAAGTCATGATGTTATTATATATAATGTTCTCTTGGTTCTGCTCATTTTGCTCATTATTTCATACAAGTCTTTCCAGGGTTTTTAGTATCCAAATTCTGTGGCACCGTATCATTTGTTTCATACCCATCCATCTAGTATCTACAGTGATCCTACAGGGTACCTAGCCCATGGAAGCGAGGCTCATGGTCATTAAAGTGCTGAGTTATTTAAATTATTGGGGAACAACTGTTTCTAGCTAAATTATTGGGGGGCCAGACTGGGTTTTTCTAAAATATTTCTACTTATAAATTAATGGCTATTGCACCCATTTAGGCAGTGAGTATTTATTATTAAAGTATATTAAATATTAGTAAAGAATATTGACCATGTGGCAGTTAACACAAACTAAAAACCCCCCAGCACCATATTGTCTCTAAGAGAGCACATGCTCTCAAGCAGAGTTCAGAAGCCCTACATTACAGACTCTGGCCTAAAAGGAGACCGTTCATCAGTGGGACAGCCTTCTGAGCCTAGAGTGCAAGCCAAGAATGGCCCTCCACTCATGGTCTGGCTTTTTTCCTCCTATACACAGAAAAGACTCCTTACACACTGATCAAAGCTATTTTGGCTTTTCATTCAATTCCATTAGTTGATGAGACTTGAGAGTGGTCCATATTAAAATGAGTTTTACCAGTGACTTACTGATGTAACGACCTAATGGGGATGTGTACAAAAAGACCCACTCTGAAGGACAAGGCAGGGGAAGTCCAGGTGTGGCTTAATCCCATGGATTCAATCTCCATTTCTATGGATCTACCCTTGGGTTTCTGGGCTGGTCCCAAAAGAGATTAGCTAAAGTTCTTGAACTAAACTTTCTGAAGTCAGGGTGAAAAGAAAGGGTCCCCCCAAAGAAACATTATTAAGGGCTCAGCGCCCTTGAGCAATATGACAGGTAGACACATTCATTATTTTCCCCAAAACCTGCTACTCTGCTTAAACTTCCCTATTTCTCTCAAGGAAATCACCACCCTTCCAGTGATTCAGGTTTGCAACCTTGGAGTTACCCTTGATTCTTCTCTCCCACTCACTCCACATCCAGTTGCCAAATGTCATTTCTACTGTCACATTATCTCTGTTTATGCCCCCTTCTCTCTATCCACACAGCTACCACCATAGAGCAAGTTCTTAGCACCTCTTCCTTAGACTGTTGAGATACCTTCCCAATTGGTCTCTCTGACTCATGTTTCTTCTCATTCTAATCCATCATCTATGCAGGTGCCCAAGGGGCATTTCTCAAACACAGATCTGACTGTATAATTGCCCAATGGAGCAAAATTCACTGGCTCCATTAAATGAATGTTGATTGATTCCTCATTGCCCCCAGGGTTGAATAAAAACTCCTCTGTTTGGCATTTAAAGCCTCTTCAGGCTTATTCCACATTACTCCCTTTCATTCATTCCACAGCCTGGCCAAACTGTTCACACCCAACATTCAATCTTCTCTCTCAATGCCTTTGCACACACTCCCATCCCCACTGCTCCCCAACAGCCCTGGTATGTTCTTCTTTCTGACATTTACATGGCAGTTCGAGATTTGTAAAGTACTTTATACATATGATCTCATTTGAGTATCACAGTACCAAGATAAGGCATATACTACACACACACACACACACACACACACACACACACACACACACACACAGAGTATTACCTCAATTTTACAGATGAGGATCACAGAGACAGAGTGATCTGCCCAGAGTCAAGTGGCTAATGAGCATCCAAGGCAATATTTGAAATAAGATCTTACTGACTGTAAGTCCTGCATTCAACCCACTCTGCCAGGGAGGTTTCTTAGAGTGGAGTCTGTGAACTATTTTAAAATATTTTGACAGATGTACTGAGACAGCCAGGGAGAGCATTTCATTGAAAGTCCAGTCTTAGAGGATCTGCAGAATGAGACCTAGGGGAGGAGGCAGGAGTGAACAGATGGGTCAGGGATTAGGAATGCTGATAGAGAAGACCAGCATCAGCCTAGGAGAAGTCACCTGGGGTGGGGGAGTGGCCAATGTATGACTCTAACTACCTTCACTTGCTTGAGCTCCCTAATTATCCGGGTAACTGGGAAAAGCTATATGAGGCCTGGCTGTACTGACTAAGGAGTATAATTGCTTGACAATCCTTTATAGTGACCAGAGTAAATCTAGCTCATAGCAGCTTTGAAGCAGATCCTGAACTATTTGGTGGAGGTGGTTTATGGGCACTCAAGAGACATCCCTATCTTCAAAGACTTACCTGACTGCAAGTTATTAGACTGTGAACAAATCCCCTTACTTGGCTTATGGGGCTCTCAGAATTATCCTGGTTTAGAGAGATCTCCTTATCAAGACATCTCCTATTCAAGCCTTGAACTGTGAACTGCTTATATCACTGAGGATTCTTTCTGATTTGTGCATCAAAGGCCACATCCTTGATCCCTGGAATTCCTCACTTGCCCTCTCCCCTTGGGAATGGGACCCACTGACTCATTCCTTTCTAAGCCCACCTTTCCCTCTAAAATTCCTTACCTGCATTTGTTTAAAATGTATATAACCCCACACAATCTATTACCTGGTGTCCTATTCAGCATAAGCTGGATAGTACTCATACAACATGTTAAATTTTTCTTTTCTTTCCTGCTTAATAAAAACCTTCCTTAAATTTTACAGGCATTGCCTTTCTCTGGTTTCCTTCCCTTTTAGGAAGAAGGGGATTTAAATCTTGAGAACTGACCTCTGTGTGCTCTGCTTTCCCCCTTTGGAGAAGAAAGATCTAAATTCCATCAAGAGCATTTGCTGCAGTTTAACACCAGGATCCCCTATAGGGAAGAGGTGGCTCAGTCATTTACCCTCCTCTCCTTATGTCCCATGAAAGCTGGAGAAAAAAAGGTAATGACCAAGCATTGCAGCCTTGAAACTCTGTTGAGACCAAGAGCTCTAGATTTGGAGTGAGAAAAAAACACATCTTAATCCAAGATCTTAATGCCTTTGTGGCTCAATTTCATCATCTATAAAAATAGGAATTGGGAAAAAAGAAACTGAATAGTGTGTAATTATGATGACCAGCTTGCCCTGTAGAAGAGTTGGGGGGGAGGAATGTAATGCTCTCTTTTATTTACCAAGATAGGGAGCCTGTGCTACTAGGTGGTAGAGCGATGGGCTTGGAACCAGGAAGACTTGATACCCATGAGTTCAAATCTGGCCTCAGACACTACCTGTGTGACCCTGGACAAGTCATTTCACCCTGTTTGCCTCAATTTCTCATCCATAAAAAGAGCTGGAGAAGGAAATGACAAAACACTCCAGTATCTTTCCCAAGAAAGCCCAAAAGTGGGGTTGCAAAGAGTCAGACATGATTGAAATGACTCAACAACAACAAAAGGGAAGCTGTGGTTGCATGTATGGTCAGATCGTTTTTGTTGGTTGGTTTTGCTAAACTGCTCTTTCCTCTCTTTCTTATTCTTGATTATGTATGGGATGGCTTGCTGTATGGGAGAGAGCAGAGAGTTGTATTGGGAAATCAAAGATGACATAAAAACAAAATATATCAATAAAAAGCTCCCAAAATGGAAGATGGACTAAATGATATAAAAGATCATAAAACTGGAAGTGACCTTAGAGATAACCCACTCCTATTCCTCTCATTTTACTGTTAAGGAAACTGAGTAATCTGCCCAAGGTGATATAACTAATAAATGGCAGAAATGAGATTAGAATCCAAGTACTGAGATTCCAAACCCATGACTCTCTGGGTGGGTCATTTAGTAACCTGGTCAAGGAATAGTCTTCATTGGTAAGGAATACACCAAAGTGGAAGGCTACTTGTATAACAAAGCCCAAACTTACCTAGAGAGATAAATGCAGGGGTGGTCATGTACCCACAAGAGGATCACAGTCCTTTTTCAAATCCTTACAGTTTAAACATAGCTTTTCCTGGGCCAGACCACTGAATAAAGCAGTGAACACTCAGACAGCTTTATTTCAGTGAAAAAAGTTTGGGAAGGGGTTCATTTTTTTTAATATGAATTGAGAGGCTGATTATGCCCAGATTGTACAGAGCTGGCAAAGTGACCTTGGAAGGTGGATCATAGACCACTATCTGCATTCTCTGTCTCACTCATTATTTGAAAGACAAGATGCAGTGGGTGGAAGGGAGATAGGGCTTTATCCTCAGAGGCTTAAAGCAAGGGGTGGGCCGGGAGCTCAGGAGAGATACAACCCTCTCTCTTTTCAACCTGTGGTTTCCATGTAAGGCTAGATTAGGAAACTTCCCAGTGACTCCACTGCCAGGAGGCTTCTGATCTATTCAGAAGCAAAAAAGAAAACCACCCACGGAGACCCTATTAACATAAAAGCACCAGGTGAGTCTGCTAACAAACCATACTGATCTCAGAGACTGTAGCCAGATCCCTTCAAAGGGGCTTAGTCTTCCCAAATTTGAATCTAGGGCAAAAAGCTCACTTTAATGCAGGTAATTTGCAATCCACTCATCTGCCTTTATAATACCTTAGTAGTTGAGCCACTGAATAATCCTGTCTCTTCAATGCCCTTGGCATGCATGTGAAATAGTTACACCTTGCAGCTGAAAAGATGATAGTAATTACACACTTTACACTTCTGCCCCCTACCCTTGAAGGAGGCTGTCTCTGAAGTCTAAGGACCTGGGTTCAAATTCTATCTCTGATTATTTCTACCTGTATGAGTTTGGGTAAATCATATCATTTTCCAGGGTCTCAGTTTCATAATCTGTAATGTGAGGTTTTTGGACGACACAGACTCTAAGATCCCTACCAGCTCTAGATTTATGGCCTATGCCTTGCAAAGGTTAAGGAGAAAGGATAAGAGAAGAGGATGGCTCAAAAGCTTTGGCCTAGCCAATTTTGAGCCTGGTGTTGACCCCACCAGTTTGAATATTCATCATCAATGTCCTTTTCCTATTCTAAACACTACTAAAATAGTCAATTTCCCCCTGAGAATACCACCAGATTATCATTTAAATTACCCCTGAATACTATTTAGGGGAAGCAATGGATAATGTTATTTATAACCATTTAGCATAATTCTTTACATCAATTTCAATTTCTTTGAGTTACTGGGTTGTAGATGGTCTGAGTTGTTTTTCAAAAAGAGACAATCTCCAGAGAGTTGTTGGTGATAAACATCCGACTTTCACATGACCTTGATTTCTTAGCTCACTGGGAATCTTTAGTTCAACTATAAGAAAAGCAACAACAAGAAGAAATCAGTCAATTTACTACTATTTAATGAGGGCTTCAGATTCAAATTAACTTTTCTTTAAGGTGGATTCAGGAGGTTTTAGGATCAAGGGCTGGACTTGGAGTCAGGGAAGAGTTCACTGTTCCATAACTGACTGTTCTCTACCAGCTGTGCAAGTCACTTCACTCCAAACTTCAATTTTCTCATTTGCAAAAGGGGATCCAATACCTTTCTCACAGGGCCATTGCAAGAGTCCAAAAGGATAATGCATGTTAATCAACAAAAATCTTTGTTTTGTTTTGTTTTGTTTTTTGCTGGGCAATTGGGATTAAGTGACTTGCCCAGGGTCACACAGCTAGTAAGTGTTAAGTGTCTGAGGCTGGATTTGAACTCAGGTCCTCCTGAATCCAGGGCCAGTGCTCTATCCACTGTGCCACCTAGCTGCCCCAACAAAAATCTTAAACAGTTAAAATAAAGCAAAACAAAATTCTTTAAATGCTGCATAAGGACTGATTATTATTAAAGCATTGTTCTAGATGGGCAGCTAGGTGGCGGAGTGCCAGGCCTGGAGTCAGGAACATTTGAGTTCAAATTTTTACTTACTCTATATGTAACCCTAGGCAATTCACTTAATTCTGTTTGCCTCAGTTTGCTCATCTATAACATGAGCTGGAGAAAGAAACAGCATACCATTCCTGTATCTTTGCCAAGAAAACCCCAAAATGGGGTCACAAAGAGTCAGACACAACTGAAATGACTAAACAACAACAAAAATTGTTGTAGATGTTTTAAGGGACATGAAGAAACAAAATATTGTTAATATGAATATATGGATCACCTGGACTTGGTGGAGGTGTCTTCTTATCTAAAAGTATTCTTTATGAAACCCTGGATTAAATACAATTAATAGGAACAAAATGTCCTTCAACTGAACTCCAAACTGAACCCAGATAGCTAGCAGATAAAAGACCTTACCTAGTGACTTTTTTTCCCCTCAGGATAGTAAGTCCCTATCTTACAGTAACATCTGGGGGTCTTCATCCTTGCCAAACCCTTTTTTTGAATCCTGTAATCTTATCATGATACTTCTGTATTTCCTCCATATTTGTTATAACTGAAATTGTTAAAACTGCTTTTTGATTCTGGGTTGATTTTTATATAATACTATTGAAACTGATGACACCCTGTAATCAGTGGACAAGAAACCTTAAAAACCTTTAGAAAGAAGGGGTCTCAGAGCTTCCTTCTTAGGAGGGGAGTCTCCATGTGATCATGTTGTATATATTTCTTCTTGGGACAAAAATTGAATTGATATTAGGGTTTGCTGTTGGGTTTTTTTCTGTCTGTCTCTGATCTGGTTTATCTTGTAGGAGATATTAAGTTCTCTGATATGGTTATTATATTTGTAGGACAGGTATGGGAACAAGTTGTAGGAGATATTATAGGATATTATAATTTCTCTGATCTGGTTAGTAGGAGATTAATTCTTTGATTTGTTTGTAGGAGACAAGCAGATACAAAAACTATATTTTAATATTCAACAAGATATAACTCTCGCCCTCAAAGAGCTAACTAACCAGCTAGTTGAAAAGCCAATGATGTTCTAAAAAATGTTCAACAACTACCTCTTGGGGCGGGGGGAGGAATGAAAGTTTAATTGTTGTGGGAATGCAGTGGGACCCCAAGAAACCTAAAGATCCCAACCCCCAAGGAATCCTTAAATTTTCCCAAGGGAAAAGCAGGTCTGTACCCCACCTCAGGAAGGGGTGTTTCGGGGCAGGACTCTGATACACTGATATGCTATACCAAGGCATGGAAGATGATATGCAGGATATGGATGGATGCTGCATATACCACTGATACCCCATTATTCAAAGATCCCCATTTTCTCCCCTTGCTTTTTTCAGTCAACATACAAAAGACTAGGTCTTCTCAGTCTCCATAGTGATTCTGTCCCCTGGCCATTTATTCCTCTCTCCTAAGAAATCTTTGTATTTTTCAAGATTCATGATGAACCTCCAATTCTTTCAGTGAGCTAGCCCCACCTTCCCCATCCAGGTCACAAGTAGCCCTAACATAATCTGCAATACTAACAATTTCTGTATCACTTTCTTAAGTGTAGACAATCAGCAAAACAATAAATCAGGCCCTGACTTGTAGTGTTTATAGATTTACAAGGTGAAAATTTAATAGACAACTCTCCTAAACCAGTTTGAACTGACTCCAACACACCCCTGGATTAGAGAACTAAAAATATAATTCAGGTTATGAAAAATAGTGTGAGTATAAAGTACATGTAAGATGATTCCGGTCAGGGGGAACTTCCTGAAGGAGGTGAAATCTGAACTGAGCCTTGTGACATTTAAAATTAAATGTGTGATATCAATTGCTCATGGATAGGCAGAGCTAATATAGTAAAAATGACAATACTGCCTAAATTAATTTACTTATTCAGTGCCATACCAATCAGACTACCTAAAAATTATTTTATACAGCTAGAAAAAATAATAACAAAATTCATCTGGAAAAACAAAAAATCAAGAATATCCAGGGAAATAATGAAAAAAAAATTCACAGGAAGGCGGGTTAGCGGTACCAAACGTGGAGCTTTACTATAAAGCGGCAGTCATCAAAACTATCTGGTACTGGCTAAAAAATAGAGTGGTAGATCAATGGAATAGGCTAGGCTCAGAAAATGCAGTAGTAAATGACACTAGTAATGTAGTGTTTGATAAACCCAAAGACTCCAGCTTCTGGGATAGGAACTCGGTATTTGACAAAAACTGCTGGGAAAACTGGAAGATAGTATGGCAGAAATTAGACATAGACCAACATCTTACACCTTATACTAAAATAAGGTCAAAATGGATACATGATTTAGACATAAGAGGTGATACCATAGGTAAATTAGGAGAGAAAGGAATAGTGTACCTATCAGATCTTTGGAAAGGAGAAAAGTTTTTGACCAAACAAGAGATAGAGTATATTATAACATGCAAAATGGATGATTTTGATTACATTAAATTAAAAAAATTTTGTACAAACAGAAGCAATGCATCCAAAATTGGAAGGGAGGCAGAAAACTGGGAAACAATTTTTGAGGCCAGTGCTTCTGATAAAGGCCTCATCTCTAAAATATATAGGGAATTAAATCAAATTTATAAGAATCCAAGTCATTCCCCAATTGAGAAATGGTCAAAGGATATGAACAGGCAGTTTTCTGATGAAGAAACCAAAGCTATCTATTCCCATATGAAAAAATGCTCTAAATCTCTAATGATTAGAGAGATGCAAATTAAAACAACTCTGAGGTACCACCTGACACCTATCAGATTGGCTAAAATGACAAAAAAGGAAGATAATAAATGTTGGAGAGGCTGTGGGAAAATTGGAACACTAATGCATTGTTGGTGGAGCTGTGAGCTGATCCAACCATTCTGGAGAGGAATTTGGAATTATGCCCAAAGGGCAATAAAGCTGTGCATACCCTTTGACCCAGCAATTCCACTATTAGGTCTTTTGCCCAAAGAAATCATGGAAGGGGGAAAGGGACCCACATGTACAAAAATATTTATAGCTGCTCTTTACGTGGTAGCAAGGAATTGGAAGTTGAGGGGGAGCCCATCAATTGGGGAATGGCTGGATAAGTTGTGGTATATGAATACAATGGAATACTATTGTGCTGTAAGAAATGATGAGCAGGAAGAGTTCAGAGAAACCTGGAGGGTCTTGCGTGAGCTGATGATGAGTAAGATGAGCAGAACCAGAAGAACATTGTACACAGTATCATCAACATTGAGTGTTGACCTACTGTAATGAACTATATTCTTCTCACCAATGCAATGGTACAGAAGAGTTCCAGGGAACTCATGATAGAAGAGAATCTCCAAATCCAAGAAAAAAAAAGAAAGAAAGAACTGTGGAGTATAGATGCTGATTGAACCATATTATTTCTTTTGTTTTGGGTGCTGTTGTTTTTTTTTCTATTTTGAGGTTTTGCATCACTGCTCTGATTTTTTCTCTTGTAACAGGATTAATTCAGAAATAGGATTAATGTTATTATGTGTATATATATGTGTGTGTATATATCTATATCTATATGTATAGAGATATATAGATATAACCTATATCAGATTACCTGCTGTCTAGGGGAGGGGGGGAGGGAGGGGAGGGAGGGAGAAAAATCTGAAATTGTAAAGCTTGTATAAACAAAAGTTGAGAACTATCTTTACATGTAACGGAAAAAATAAAATACCTTATACATTTTTTAAAAAAAATTAAATGTGTGGTCACCTTATTTCTGTCCCAAGTTTAGGGAAAACTAGCTGGGTTTTTTTATATATTCACGACTTATAAATTAGAAGCTTTAGCACCAGTTCTGGGCATTAATCATTTATTAAAGAATATTAAAAATTAGTAAAGAGGGGGCAGCTAGGTGGCGCAGTGGATAAAGCACCGGCCTTGGATTCAGGAGGACCTGAGTTCAAATCCAGCCTCAGACACTTGACACTTACTAGCTGTGTGACCTTGGGCAAGTCACTTAACCCTCATTGCCCTATAAAAACAAAAAACAAAAACAAAAATTAGTAAAGAGAATAGCTGGGTAAGAAAGTTTAGAAAAGGCCTATCTAACCTAGAGTTCCAGCCTGGCCTCCTTCTTCCTCCCAGTCCTCCACCATGAGTGTGTCCAAGAGACCAACTGAGAGTTGAAGCTTTTTTGGCATCTGGAGGAGAGGTGGTCCTTACACACTGCTTCAAGATAATTGACTAGCATCACCCAAATCCATTGGTTCACTGGATTTGAGGGTTGTCCCATGTTGAGGTCAGAATCCAGAGCCTCTGAGAATATACCTTCCTGAGGGCCAGGCAGGTGTGGCTTCAATTGAATTAACTTTAAGTGAGTTAATCAGTGAATCCACTCAATCCCCTCAAGCTGGGGCCTTTGGGCTTTCCAAAAACCCATCATTTTCCCAGAGCATGGAAGAATTCATGGGATTCTGTAAGATAGAGAGGAGTTAGCAAGGCACTTCAGATGAGAGACAATCTGGAATATGAGAATTCTGGATTTGGAAGTAGATGATCTGTGTTACACTAGGCAAGTCAATAAACTTCTCTTGGCTTTAGTTTCCTTAAATCTAAAGTGAGGGAGTTAGACAAGATGAGATTTCAGTTTTCTTGCAACCCTAAATCTTATAATCCTTATAAACACAGCTGACTGACTGAGAACTGACTGAACTCCAACTAGTTTCATTCCCAGGCCAATGAATTTCCTGGGGCTAACCCAACATTATAATCCCAACTTCTGATTATTTTGTAAAGCCCCAAACTCCTCCCCACCCTAAGATTCCCAAGGTTTCTTCCTGGAAATTAGTTTGTAATGCAAAAGAACTCATCTGGTGAAATAATGAGATACTTACCCCTCCCAAGGGCAATCTCTTCACTCTCTCTATTTTGGTACCTCATCTAAACCCTGTCCCCAGTTCCCTTTTCTGGGTACTCTTAGGATCTGCTCTGTGGTACCACAAGTTGCATCTCTTCTGCCTTAATTGAAAACCTTCATTTTGTCATATTTATTGTTTTCATTAATTTTCAGGTTGACAATCTTTTGTGCTATAAGGATGGAATATCAAAAGATATATTCAGTAGACAAATTTCAACAAGAATCTACCAAAGCATCTGTTATGTGTAATAAGGAACTTTGCAGAATAGGAATGGGAAAATGCCATGGGAAAGGGAAGATGGGCTTATCACATGGGAAAGATGGAGATGACAGATTAGTCTGTTAATATCTTTCAGATGTTAGGAGAAAGTGGAAACAGTCCTTAACACATTGGGTGTATTGTAAGAATGCAGTGGGACCCCAATAAACCTAAAGATCCCAACCCTCAAGGAATCCTTCAAATTTCCCAAGGGAAATGCACCTCAGGAATAAGGTGTGGCCAACCATGACCCTGGTACACTGAGAAACAATACTAAGGTCTGTAAGATGATATTGCTATGGGGCTGGAGTAATTCTCCTTGAGAAGCTAAACCAAAGGGTGGACACACCTAAGAAGTAAGGGAGATGAGCCTATTAGGCATGGCTGCTGCCTGAGCAGTACCAGGGGGCAGAGATAACTCTAGAAGTCAGGACCACCAACTCTCCATTGTCAGGTGGTCAGTCACCCCATCCCACCACTCGTTAAAGCTTTCCCCACCCCCAAAGAGAACTGTCCATTGTCAGATGATGGTCACTCCCTCTACCATCTATAAAAGCTTTTGCTTTTCTTCTGTTGGAGAGATGTCTCTGAGGTATCCCCTTGAGGTGAAATCTTTGACTTCCTCTTGGTCACTTTCTCTAAGTGTCCAAATAAAAGACTTTTATTCTAATCAGATTGTGTGGGAGAATTATCATTCTTTAAAGAGGAATACCTAGGAACCCCCCACCCCCAATTTCTCCCTGTGACAATATGTAGGATATAGATGAATGCTGCATATTCTACTGATACTCCATTATCAAAGATCCAGGCTTAGTTATCTGGCCCCAGTTTTTACATTTCTTCTTGCTTTGTAATCCCCTCCCCTTTCTTTGTTTTGTCTCTTGGAAAAGACCAGGTTTTCTCTTACCCCACTGAGACAGTCACTATGGTAATCTGTTCCCTGGCCATTATTCCTCTCTCCTAATAAATCTCTTTTTATTTTACAAGATTCATGATGATCTTCCAATTCTCTGGGTGAGCTAGCCCCCCTGATCCAGGTCACAAATCTCCCCCAATAGGCAGACCTCCTGTAAGGAGCTTCTGGGAAACTCTTCATAAGACACTCAGGAGAAGAGGGCATGAACAGGTAGAGATCTAGATTGCTGGAAAGAATCTCCAAATTGGAAGTTGGATCAACTTGTAGAGAGCATTGAATCCTGATATAAGGAAGGCACTAATAAGAGAAGACAAGTGACCTTTCCATCTGAACTGTAGTTGTGAAACCTTCCATATGTGTTACTTCACCTATTAAAAGGTGAACTCCTTGACAGCAAAGGCTGTCTTACTTTCTACTTGTATTTCCACTTAGCACAGTGCTTTGCCCACAATTATTAATAGATGCTTTGTTCATTCATTCATCCTTGGAAACAACTGAAGATTCTGAGTCTCAAGAAAGGCATGTTAAACAGGAAACTGGTGCAAAAGGACAAGTATTAGCCATGTACTAGACCCAAGTGCCATATTTATGCTAACTTGAAGCAAGTCAATTGGTTTTGTTCACACTTGTTCTATGCCTAAGTGTTGGTGGGGGTCTGGGACACTCCTATATATCTGGGGACTTTTTATGAGCCACCTGACGATTTCCCTCCAGCACAAATTAAATGACCTTCCACCCAGAGTCTCAATATCTGTGTATTTATTTTTCACCTTTCACCCCAGTATCTAAGCTTTAAGCCAAGCTTGTCACTTGAACACAAAATAAGATTAAGTAGAAAAAGAAAAATATTCTCCTTTCCCAGAGGGTCACATGTCTTGTACCATTGCTACCACATATGCCCCTCCCACAGTCCTGAACAAACTAGTATCTGGGAGAAGGGAGGGAGAGAGAAAAACAATCTCCATTTTCACTTCTCTGCTATGAGTCAACAAAGCCTCAACCTTTGGCCACCCTGGCAGGAGGAGCTGTCCACTTGATCGTATTCCCCTCAGGACACAGTAAGATTCAGGTCAAGAGAAAGTCTGAATGGAGAAGTCACCAGAACTTGCCACAAGACCTAATGCAGCTCAATTAAAACTGAGGCTGCCCATGTCAGCTCAGCACAGACTTTGCAAGCTGGGAGGACCTTGGTAGCCATCTAAAGCATTTCTGAAAAGGCAACACCAGCCCAACATATCCGACAAGTTTTCATCCAGCTTTGGCTTGAATACTTCTAGTAGGGGAAAGTCCTTTGCAGATATTGGCTAGTTCTCTGTCAAGAAGTTATTTTGTTTTCCCTGACATCAAGCCAAAGTTTGCCTCTTTGCAAATCATATTTATTGTTCCTCATATTGTTCTCTGTGACAAAATCAAGAGCAGGAAAGGGCTAGGGATAGGGCCTGGAATTTCATTGGTAGAGGGAATTCCTGAGTGAAAAATCTATTTCTACCAATACTGGTTGGCAACTTCACAACAAATAATCATAGAGAGTTGCCTAAAGCAATTAAGTGACTTACTGTCACACAGTCAGTATGTGTCAGAGGCAGGACCTGAACACTAGTCTTCCCCACTCTGAGGGGATCTCTCTTTCCTATTCTGGTGTCCGTGAGTTTGGGGTGTGCGTGCGTGTGTGTGTGTGTGTGTGTGTGTGTGTGTGTGTGTGTTTGTCTCTGTGTCTGTGTGTGTGTGTTAATATAATTGTTTTCCTTTGTAATCTATGCCTCAGTTTCCTCTTCTGTAAGATGGGGATAATAATAGCACCCACCTTCCAGGAATACTGGGAGGATCAAATGTGATCTGCTCTCAAGGAGTTTACCTTGTAACAAAAGAAATAATTTATGCATATCAGTAAATATAAGGTACATGGAAAGGAAATACTAATAGCTAGCATTTGTGCCAGGCACTGTGCTAAACACTTTACAAATATTGAATTTGGTCTTTCCAACAACTCTGGGAGGTAGGTGCTATTATTATTACCATTTTACAATGATGAAAATGAGGGACAAAAAGATTGTGACTTGCCCAGGGTCACAGAGTTAATACATGTCCAAATTCATATTTGAACTGAGCTCGTCTTCATTCCAGGCTCAGTGCTAAATCTACCGTGTTACCTCACCACCTGAAATATAAAATAATTTCATGACAGAAGACACTAGCAGCTGGGAGAATCAGGGAAAACTACATGCAAAGGGTGGTGCTTGAACAGGTCTGAAGGTAGAGCTCTTAAGTTATGGAGGTGAGGAGAGAATGCTTTCCAGGGATGGGGACAGTCTGGGCAAAGGTGAGGAGATGAGAGTGGGAATGTCATGTGGAAAAGAGAGTGAGCAGCAAGTTGTGCTTGTCAATGGAATGTGGGTGAAGACTCAAGCATGAAAATACTGGGAAAGTTGGGCTGCAGCAGATGGGAAAAGATTTAAAATCCCAAACAGAAGATGGTGCAGTTGATCCCAGAGGGAATAAAAAGCCCCTGGAGTTTGTGGAACAGAGAAGTAACCTGGTCAGATGTTTGCTTTAGAAATATCACCTTAGGGGCAGCTAGGTGGCGCAATGGATAGAGCACTGGCCCTGAATTCAGGAGGACCTGAGTTCAAATCTAGCCTCAGACACTTGATGCTTACTAGCTGTGTGACCCTGGGCAAGTCACTTAACCCTCATTGCCCTGCCCAAAAAAAAAAGTAAAGAAAAGGAAATATCACCTTAGCAGCTCTGTGGAGAAGGGAGAAGGGAGGCTTTTTAGGAAGCCATTACAACAGTCTGGGTGAGAGCTGATGAGAGCCAGAACATGGTGATGGTTGTGTGAATGAAAAGAAGGAGAATGATACTAAGGAGATAGCATTGACAAGACCTGGAAAATGATTGGATATGGAGGGTTCAGAAGAGCGATGGTGCAATACACAACAAACCCTTACCTCATAGGCTCTTCTAAACCATTCACAGCAAGCGCATCTAATATTATATACATCTTTGTCTAGGCCTCTTCAGAGTACATGAATGCCATTGGAATACATGAGCCATCCATCAGTAACCACTTCACTCCTGCAACATGAATGGACAACCATGTTTTCTGGTCACCCAGTGCTTTCATGGCATCCTTTAGACCATTTCCTTTTAACTCTTCTGCATTGACAATATGTAGCCATCTCTTCATTCCCATCATGCACCTTTCCATTTCCCTTTGCATGGTGTTTAATTCTTCAGACACTGTATGATTCCATGATTTGCAGCCTTATAAAATCACTAAATGAATAACAACATTCTAAAAACAATTAAAAGAGTTTTGGTTTTGTTTTTGTTTTGGGGTTTTGGGGGGGGGTTTTGTTTTTATTTTTAAGGAGAAACTCAGGGTCCCTGAAAAATTCAAGGAAATTTCTTTTTTGGGTCTTTAGGGTTGCTTTTAAGGCTTTTATTTTCAATTTGTCGAAATCACTTTGGGATTTGAATGTGATGTTCCTAAGCTATAAATTTCTCCAAAGTCGATGCTTTTGCCAAATCTTTCTGCCAAATTTCTCTCTGTCTCTGTCTCTTCTCTCTGTTGCTCTGTCTCCTGTCTCTGTCTCTTTGTCTTTCTCTGTCTCTAAGTGTGTCTCTGTCTGTAACTCTGTCTTTATTGCTTTCTCAAACTCAAATGAACAAAAAACACAAAAGGAGAATGAAAATCAAATGAAGTATTTGTTGTATAAATTTTTTTTCTATAGATGATGGTAAGCTGTGTTATATAGAATCATTTTGTAGTATTTTTGTTCACATAACTAAATTACTCACTAGAGGTAAAGAGTAGAAGCAAAAGGTAAAAATTAAAGGCAAAGATTCTCTTGGATTAAAAGTGATTTGGCCCCTGATCATGTGAGCAACAAGATGAAGGACAAGACCCTTTCTCTGGTCCCTACAACCTCCTAAACCACACCAAAATAGTAATTATGCATAAAACCTTTCTAAAATAAAAATATATAAAAGACAAATTAATTTCACTTGTATCCATATTCTGACTCCAAGACTCCAAACCAGTCAAAAACCCAATGAACTAGCTACAGAAAAGACTAATCCCTATCCCTTAATGTGTTCATTCAGTCATTGTATATAGAGATAATTTAGGGATTATAGGTTTCCCAGAAGAACACCATAATGCAGGAAAGAGTATGATAAAAATGCCTACAACTTCTGATCATAGAAAACAAGGTGGAAATCAAAGGAATTTACAGATCACCATGAGAAAGTGGTATGGCCTCCCTTAGTACCTCACTTACAATATCAGAATGACTTAGACTTAATAAGATAGGATTATGTAATGATCAGATCCTTAGATAGGGATCCTGACAAGTTCTACCCTGTAGTCCAGGCCAGCTGTATAACCCCAATCAAGTCACTTTCCTTCCCTGGGCTCAATTTGTTCCTTTCTAAAATAAACAGGTTGTACTGGATGATTGAACAGAAGTCCCCAATCCACGTGACTATACTCTCCGGGGGCATTTGAAATTTGTTCTGGCCTTTACTTCACACATACCCACTCTCCCAAGCAGCCCTTCTTCAACCCAGTGGAGCTAAAAACAACTGAATATGAAGTATCCAACCTTTGGAATAAACTGTTATTTCAGTGGCACCAGATTGGTAAGAATAACAGATGGCCCCTGGACTTAGCCACCTGTCTTTTCATTTACAATATAGATTGAAAACACTGCTATTCATCCTATCAGTTTATTAGCTTGTGTTAAATTATGGATCAGTTTCCTGAAATATGAAGAAGAGAAACATGTTTAACTAAACACTACCAACTGACCCCAAATTGGTAGAAGAACACTATCAAAGAAATGGTTGAAAGCAAACATTTTGGTGTGCTGTTTTTCAGCAGATAAGAGATAAACACTTCCCTTATCCATAGATCTGACAGGTAAATTTTTTCCATGCTCCCCTAATTTGCTTATGATGTCACCTTTTATGTCTAAAGCATGCACCCATTTTAACATTATCATGGTATACATTGTGAGATGTTGGTCTAAGCTGAGTTTCTGCCAGACTGCTTACCAGCTTTTTCAGCAGTTTTTGCTAAATAGTTAAGTTGTCCCAAAAGCTTGGATCAGGTGTACAATTAAGGAAAAGCACTTTGGCTACAGAATGGAAGATTAATTGCAGTGTGGAAAGACTTGAGGCAAAGAGACCAAGATTAAGGTAATGGCAATGGTGTGATAGATAATGCAGGGTTCCTCTTGATAAAAACTATATTTCCCAGTAAATTCTCCTTTCGGCATATATTTATTACAGATCTACTGTGTGGAAGGTATTATGCTAGGAAACTGGAATAGATGATGAAAAAAAATAAAATGCCTTGGAGTTTTTATCTGGTTAGAGAGAAACAACATGTGTACATAAGTAAATCCAGTGTAATTTCAGGAGGGAGAGAATACAAACAAGTAGGGAAGTTAATAAAAAGCTTCCCATAGAAAGCTACCTCTCAGCTGAGCTTTGAAAGAAGCCAAAGATTCCAAGAGACAGAAATAAGGAGGGAAAATATTCCAAGCACGGAAACAACTGATGCACTGACCACATGTCAAGTTTTGTAAATGGCTAGGACACCAGTCAACCACTTCTTTGTAAGACAGATGGAGTGTGACCCTGGGCAAGTCACTTAACCCTCATTGCCCCACAAAAAAAGAAAAGAAAAGAAAAAGGGGGCAGCTAGGTGGTACAGTGGATAGAGCACCAGCCCTGGAATCAGGAGTACCTGAGTTCAAATCCGGCCTCAGAAGATTGACACTAGCTGTGTGACCCTGGGCAAGTCACTTAACCCCAATTGCCTCACCCTCCCAAAAAAAAGACAGAAATCTCTACAATTTCACTCTTCCCAAACCCTACAAATAAGAAGAACCAAATAAGTGTCAAGCTGTTAACCCAAGGGCATTATGCCAATATACATCTCCATTACTTAGTCAGTCAGAAAACATTTATTAAGCACTGTGCTAAGTACCAGGGATACAAAAATCAAGGGGAAAGATAGTCCTTGTCCTCAAGGAACTCATAATCTAACAAGGAGGCAAGCAAATATATATGTGTGGGTGTATGTGTGGGTGTATGTGTGTATGCATGCATGTGTTCGTGTGTGTATGTGTATGTATACACCTATGTGTACATGCATATGTATATATGTATGCATGTACATGTGTATGTATACACATACATACAAGCAATGTACAGAATAAATAGACAATGTCCAGAAAAAGAACTAAGAGGAGTTGCAAGAAGCTTCCTGTAAAAAGTGGAACCTCAGGTGGGACTTGAAGGAACCCAGAAAGGCCTGTAGGCAAAGTTGAGGAGGGAGAGCATTCAAGGCATTGTGGACAGCCATAGAGAAGGCCTGGAGCCAAGAGATAGAGTAGCCTGTTCATGGAAGAGCAAGGAAGCCAGTGCCATTGCACTGAAGGATATATAGCAGAGAGTAAGGTGGAAAATGACCAGAAAGGGAAGGATGGGTCATGACATGCTTTGAACACCAAACAGAGAACATTGAGGGACACTGGAGTTTCTGACATAGTGAGGTAATGTGATCAGACCTGTAGGGAAATCACTTTAGCTACTGAATGGAGAATGGATTGGAGTGGGGAGAGACTTGAGGGAGGCAAACTAAGTGGCAGGTCATTGCAATAGTCCAAGCATAAGGTGATGAAGACCTGCATAAGGATGGTAGCAATATCAGAGGAGAGAGGGGGGCATATTAGAGAGATATTGCAAAAGTGAAACCAATAGGCCTTGGTAGCAGATTGAATATAGAGGGTGGGCAAAAGTGAGGAAGAGTCAAGAATGACACCCAGGTTGTGAGTCTGAGGGCTTGTGAATATGTGAATGCCCTCAATAGTAATAGGAAAGTTGGGAGGGGAAGAGGATTGAAAGAAAAGATAGTGAGTTCTGTTTTGGAGTACTGGACTCTATTTTGAGGTTTCTGAAAGGCACATGGAGATGTGAAATTGGAGGTCAGGAGAGAGATTAGGGCAAAATAGGTAGATTGAGGAATCATCATTATAAATGCCAATCCTGATCCTGCTGCCTTTGTTCACAGGGATCTCATGCCACTATTCACCATGAAGGTCCCAAGGCAGTATCTTCCCCTTGTGGTGGCATTAGTCATAAGAGGAGATGCCCTTTGAGGCTCTCAGCCACCTCCTCATAAGATGTCTCCTAGGACTGGAATCAAATCACCAGACTCCACAAGAACACCATGAAAAGGTCGAGACCCTCTTTCAATAGAAGAGCCCTTCTCTGGCTAGGCAACCAGAGGAATAGGAAATAGATGGTGCTGGGGTTTAGAATAGCCCCATTGACCCCATCCAGCCCAGCACAAGGAAATGCATCACCCAGGTGTTCTGAGAATGAGATGTCTCCAGGGCTTATTACCTTGGCTTCTTCTGCCCCATGCTTGTCCTGGCATTCTGCACTTCTTTAGCACCTACAGGTCAACTGACAATCAAGTCATCATCTTGCACACCTTCCATAAGTAATCCCACTTGATTTCTTGGCACTGCCTTTTCTTCCTCTCACACAAGTTTTTACTTGCATTAACATACATGTATTGAAGTACTCTTCATTCTTTAAAAAAATCAATTCCATTCATATGAGTTAGGGAGATCACTAAGTGAAGTAGTGTAGAGAGAGAAGAGGGCCCAGGAAAGAACATCGTGGGACACCTACAGTTAGAGGGCATGACGGGTCGAGAATCTAGCAAAGGAGACTAAGGAGGAGTGGTCAGATAGGGAGGAGGAGAATTAGGAGAGAATGGTATTCTGAAAACTTAGGGAAGAAAGTAGAGAAAAAGACAGGGTGATCAATGGTGTCAATGGCTTCAGAGAAGTCAAGAAGAATGAGGATTAAAAAAAAAAACTTTGGGATTTGGCAATTAGATCATTGATGACATTGGAGAGAACAGACTGTGTTGCTGCTAACCCTTCTTGGGCAGTTAGAAGGCACAGTGAATAGAGTGCTGGGCCTGAAGTCAGAAATCCTGAATTCAAATCTGGCCTCAGACACTACCTATGTGACCCTGGGCAAGTCACTTAAACCTGTTTGCCTCAGTCTCTTTATCTGTAAAAGGAGCTAGAGAAGGAAATGACAAACCACTTCAGAATCTTTGCCAAGAAAACCCCAAATGGGGTCAAAAATAATTGAATATGAATGAACAACAGCAACCCTTCTCATCCGTACTTAAATGCATCTGATCCAACTTGAAGGTTTACCCCAAACCTCACCATTTCCTTAAGGCCTTCTCCCAATACTTCAGCCAACTATTATCTCATCCTACTCTAATCTTCTGTTATTATTCTAAGCAGATTTCCAAGTTTCATGTTTCATGTACAAGGTTAATTATTGATACATAATTTACAAAGAATATAATAGGATCAAATGAGATAAGGTAAAGCTAATCTACAGACTTTGAAGCCCTAGATAACAATTAACTATTACCGTTATTATTTCTTTCATCTGTCCTACCACCTTCTATTAGCCATATATAACAACAGGAAAAAGAAGTAACTGATAACTATTTGTGGCCTTACCACTGAATTAAGTTGAATTATTCTAGTAGCCTAGTGGAAAAAACAGAGTTTATCTTTGGAATCACTGGCTTTGAATCCTGACTCTGCTTCTTACTATCTACATGGCCTGGAGTAAGTCACTTACCCTCCCTCTGCCTCAGTTTCCTCATCTTTAAAATGAAGGGATTAGATGATGTTTAAGATCCCTTCCAGATACAAATCAATAAGTCTGTGATCATGCCCTTCTTCCTCAAACCTTCTACCCTCCACCTTTTCTATTTCTGTTGAAGGAACTGAATGTCTTAGCCGCCCAAGGCTGGTAACCTTGGAGTTATCTTCTATCCTCCATTTACCCCATGCCCACATCCAGTCAGCTACCAGCCCTGGTGATAATATCTCCATAACAGCTTTGGCAGCTCTTGCTGTTTTCTGCATTCCTGTTGCTACCACTCTACTTCAGACACTCATAGTCCCTAGCCTAGATTATCCTAATAGCCACAAACCTGTTCCTAGGCTGCTCCTTCCCCCATCTATCACTTATACCACCATCTAGCTATCAATCAATCAATCAAAACTTATTTATTTAGTGCCTACTATATGCTAGGCACTGGAAATACAAAGAAAAGTAATTAAATATTCCCCACTTTCAACCTATGTAATCAAATAAGCAAATACATTTGAAGTACTTATTAAGTACCAAGCATTGAGTTTGAATCTAGAGCTACAAAGACAAAGCCAAAATATCCCCTTACTTCAAAGTGCTTCTGTTCTATCTGGGGAGAACATTTTCTCAAGGGAAATAAGTTGTTCCACAGCTTTGATCAAATTACTACTCAATTAAAAAACTCCAGGGACTCCCAATTCATTAATATAGTAAATAATAAAGTGAAAACTCATCCTGTCATTCAAGGCCCTAGACAATCTACTGTTTTAGCTCTTACCAGTCTTTCTTGCCTTACCTCATTCTAATCCCCCTTTCCTGATCTATATTTAAACCAAATTGCATTTCTTTCCATCCTTTATTCTTATTCAATCCTCTCCAGTCTGTGTTCCCTTAATTATGCCATCCCTTAAGTCTGGAAAGGATGTCAATCTGTTTGGAGGGGAGTGAGTGAAAAAAGGCAGTACTGAGTATAGCAAACATCATGTTCAGTTTCTTCCAAACATGCAGAGTGATTAGTCCCTCTCAACTCTTAAGTCTATACCTCAGCATAGAAAAGGCACCACTCTGGAAGTATGTAGAAGTCTTCTGAACATGTAGAGAGATGAGAAAACTGGGGGAACAGGGCTGGAGAGGGACTTTTAGAGGGCATGTGGATTGTGTTTGGAAAGGTGAGTGAGGAAGTAGGGGGGACTTTTGGAGGGGTGGGTGGGGTGAAGAGTGGGATGGTAGGGGTGAAGGTAAGGTAACAGGGATAGGGTAAAAAGAGAGGCTGAGAAAGAAAATAGTGAGTAAAAATAAAATGGAGAGAAACTCACAAATCATAATTATAACTTTGAATGTGAATGGGATGTTTATAGTGGCTTCTTTTTAATGGTAAAGAACTGGAAATTGTAGGAATCCCCATCAAGTGGGGAATGACTGAATAAGTTGTGATATCATTGTGATGGAATTATAAGAAATGATGACCTCAATGGTCTTAGAAAGTCATGAAAAGACTTGTACAAAATGGTAAAAATTAAATTAAGCAGAACCAAGAGAACATTGTATACAGTAACAGCAATATTGTTTTAAGAACAACTTTTAATGACTAAGTCATTTTGACTATTATAAACATTTAAAATAAAGGACATATGAAGAGAGACTCAATCAGCATCCAGAGGAAGTGATAAATAGAAGAATGTATAGAATAATTTTTCATATATATATACATATACACATAGACATATATATACATATCTACACATATGTGTATATATGTATGTGTATTTGTGTGTGTATTTATTTAATTTGTTTGTTTGTTCAACCATGCACATATGTATTTATTTATTCATTCATTCACTCATCTATTTATTTATTTGTTTATTTATGTGTACCTATTTGTCTAATGGTAGCCATCTCTAGGGTGGAGTTGGAGGTAGAGGGAAGGAAAAAGGAGAAAGAGTAAATTTGCATAACTCTATCGTATATTTGAAAGGAATAGCAAGCTATTCATAATATATTTGCAGTTTCATATTCAATCATCTTTTATATTATACTGCCATAGAAATGCTTGTTTTATTCCATAATTTAGATAGAAAATAAATTTTAAAAGAAAAGTCAGCACTGACGGATTCGTTAGTTCCACTTTTATTCAATGATACCCCCAAGGATACAAGCTCCACAGCCAACCAATCTTAGTAAGGAAAAGATATGGCTGCCTTTGGTGCTCCAATATGCTTGAGTTCAGTTCCCTAGGGAGCCTATCTTTCTGACCAATGTAGCCACATTCTGACACATGGCACCAAGTCTATGGACAGAGTTAAAGTCCCATGACTGGCCTGGGGTCTCTGACTTGAGGGGTCTCTGTTTCTGGGATGTTGTCTTCATTTCTCTCTTCAAGACCTGTACTCAGGGGCTGTGTGAATTACCATTGATTGAGGATACCCCACTATCCTGGTAGGTTATCAAAATGACACAATCTGGTAGCCTATACTTACATACCTTCACAGGGCCCTTTATCTTGTACACATATATTGTTCCACAGTATGGACTCTTTGTACATGACAACTTTTATTAAATTCAGAAATATAACAAGCAAGGCAGAATCTCAATATGTCCCATCTAGAATGTAAAATCACTTCCATCTTTATATGAGCCATCCTACATAGGGACATGCTTCTTCCAGTTACATCACCAAGATGAACAATATTCATGGATTATTTACCAGCCATTGATATGGGCCTCCATATGCCATCTCAGTCTATGGAAGACCCTCTCTTCTTTCAAGACCCAAGCTTAGGTGACCTGTGCTCCATGAAGTGTTTATTGACCTAACCACTACAGATGGAAGCCCTCTCTCTCTTCAAATTTCCCATACAATTTTTACCCTGAAACTCTTACTCCATATTAGAGTAGACAGAGCATTAGACTTGGAGACAGAAGAGACCATGGCTCAGATGTTGCCTGTGACACAAGATAGTTGAACTGAGATAAGTTGCCTGACCTCTCTGAGCCTCAGTTTCCTAATCTGCAAAATGTTGCTAACATCTGAAGCATCTACTTCCGAGAGTAGTAAAAAGAATCAAATTAAATGCTATATGTAAAGTGCTCTACAAATCTTAATATATTATATAATTGACAGCTGTCATTATTTATATTATTCTTATCATTACACTTTCCTTCTGATTGTGGTTATTATTTTATGCATCTTTTCTCCTCTTGTAGACACAAAGCTGGATAGTTAACACGGTAGATAACAGAGTCAAGATCCAAAGATACCTGAACAGTGCTAGAGTACTGAATCAAAATCTAGTAGGATTAAATATAGTAAGGATAAATCTAAAGTCTTGCACTTTGGTACCAAAAGAAAATTACAAGTATAATATGAGAGAAGAAGGGTATTAGTAAATTGCAAGTTCCGTGTAAGTGAGAAGGCTGATATAGCAGTTTAAAAAGCTCAGCTTTGAGATTCAATAAGGAGTGTGTTATTTTCAAGAATAGAGAAAAGATAGACCCATTGTACTCTGCCCTTGTTAGACTTCATATAGAATATTGTGTTCCAATCTGGGCACCATCATTTAAAAAGGACATTGAAAGGACATCTAGGTGCTGCAGTGGATAGAGCACCAGCCCTGGAATCAGGAGAACCTGAGTTCAAATCTGGCCTCTGGCACTTAACACTAGCTGTGTGACCCTGGGCAAGTCACAACTCTGCCTCAAAAAATAAAGAGATATTAATAAGCTTCAGAGTGGCCAAATAATAGAAACCAACATGATGAAGGACTCTGAGTCCTTTCCATATGAGGCTTAATTGAAGGACATAAGACTTGTTCCATTTCACCCCAGAAGGAAATATGTAGAAATTGCAAGGAGGCAAATTTGGGCTCCATCTAAGGAAAACTTTCCATGAGCCATTCAAAAGCCAAATGGGATGTCTAGAAAGTTGATGAGTTTCCCCTCCTTTTGGGGTCTTAAAGCAAAGGCTGGAGTATAATTTGTTAGGTGTGCTATTGTGGGAATTCCTTTCATGTATAGGTTAAACAAAATGGCTGCTGAAGTCCCTTTCAATTCCCAAATGCATGATTCAATATTCTGTAAATTGAACTGATAATAAGAACATCTCCATACCTTTTTTGAATCCCCAGCACCTAGAACAGCTCTTCATACATTTCTGAGCACTTAATAAATGTATGTTGAATTGAACTGAATTAAAAATGGCTGTTCACTGAGAAATGTGGTCTCCAGATGAAGTGTGTGGTATGATCCACTTTTTAAATTTGAAAAATGTTTCTGCTGTTGTCATTCATCATCAACAAATTGAAATTGATAGAGAAAATTTTTGCAGTCAGCAAACTTGTAAAATTCTAGGAAGCAAGGCACTGATCTTAAGTGACATGAAACACCAGCATTTGTGAAGCAAAAAACATTCAGTTGATTTGACTGGGAGCAAAAAATTTTGTGCCATCCTGTGAAAATGTAAATTTGTTAGAAGGCTACACAGAAAAATAGTAATCATTTATTTAAGTATCTACAATAATGACATCTTGTAAAAACATAAATTTTTGACATTTATTTTTAAGAGAACTGAATTATTATTCCTGTTTTACAGATAAGGAAACTGGGGATCAGAAAAGTTAAATGATTTGCCCAAGGTCACACAACCAGTATCTGAGGCTGGTTTTGAACTCATGTCTTTGCTAATTCCAGGTCTGGTAGTCAAGTTGCTACAGTCACCTCACTGCTTAGTAACTGTTGGTATTTCTTTAGTATTTTGAGGTTTCAAGGCCAATGAAGGTAGTGGCCACATTGATGAGTTCACAGTGTCATTAAAGGATTAATTTATCATACAGTAGATAGGCAAACACTTCCAAATTTCTCCTTGAATTCCTAGAAAATATAGACAGCCCAGCCAAAAAGAAAACTTTACAACAGGCATTAAAAGAGAGAGAGAGAGAGAGAGAGAGAGAGAGAGAGAGAGAGAGAGAGAGAGAGAGAGAGAGAGCTGCACTTTTTTTTAATCTAATGCTTAACCACCCTGAAGGAATGTCAAAATTTGTATTCAATTTAACACAGTCTTCTACAAAACTTGGTACCTCTGGAACTGATAGCTAAAAATCCATTTTATTTGGGGTTTTTTATTCTTGACATTTTTCTTAACTTCTGACCTATTTAAGAAGGACCAGTGGTCTCTCTATGGGTCTGCTATCTTTCACATACCCTTTGAAGTCACCAAATCCCCATCCATTTCAGGAGAATGTCAATATGCATAAAGTTAGATTAAATCCTTTGTGAGAAACTCATTTATAGTAAAAACACTTCTATTCAAATTATAAATATTTAGGATTTCACTTATAAATTGTTGTTAAGGGAATACATATGGATTTTTTAAGGAGGTAAACCTTGTATTAAAGATCTCAGGGCTTAGTGCTGTAGCACTTATAAAGAGATAATGATTTTTACAGCATGATCTTACCCTTCAAACTTTTAGCCAAATAAATGCTAATGACATTGATCGTCCATAACAAATATTTTCTTTACTTTCCCTTAATATCAGTGTTGACCTAGGGCCCTAGTGGCACCAAAAATCTAACTTGGTCCTAGCAACAACAATATAAAAAATCATTTATAGTCATCATTGAAAAAAATGTCTGACCCATAAAAGAAGTGGGCCAGCCCTGTAGCAAGAATGGGGAGCAGGAGATGGTACATTAGACTCTTCTAAATATTAAAATATAATAAAACATGAATGCATAAAGAGAATTTAACTTGCAAAAATTATTTCTAAAGGACTCAGTAAATAGTCTGTTTATCAATGTGTGTGTGTGTGTGTGTGTGTGTGTGGCAATTGGAGTTAAGTGACTTGCCCAGGGTCACACAGCTAGTAAGTGTTAAGTGTCTGAGGCCAGATTTGAACTCACAAAGACAAGTTTCTTGACTCCAGGCCCAGCACTCTATTCACTGTTCCACCTTGCCACCTGATCTACATTTTTATCAAATACTCACACTTTGTTTTTGGTGCTTTGGATTTCCAAATATCATAATAGTTTCCTTTTTATGTAGTAATTCTTCTAGGCTTTTCTTACTGAAATTTTTTTCCATGAAGTGAATAATGGATGAATAAAACTTTCCCTAAATGTTTAATATGTACAAAGCTCTATTCTAATCACTGGATATATGGATAGAAAAATCAGACAGTCCCTGCCCTCAAGGAGCTCACATTTTAATGGGAGATACCACACATATGATAGGTTTCAGCTATGAGTCAGATGGAAAGCTCCCATGGTCTTTAGAGAGCAAACATAAAGCAGATGGTAGTCCCTCTTGTTTAATGTCACTTCCACTGATAAATAGATATGTTTCTTAGGTTGGTCTATTCGACAGTACTAAGGATTGTAGTGGTGGAAATGTTTTGGGGTTTTTTTCTAGGTTTTTAGTAGCTATGTGTGTGTTGAACCTTCAAGAGCAGTTGCCAGGCTGCATCTCCACAAGAGCTGCATCCCAAGATCATTGGTCAGGTTCAGAGGACTAGGCTATCTTTTTTATGTGTGTCTGAGGGGAGATGGTGGCCAAGGTGAAAGTATGATTTTGCTAGCACACCTCACCTCCTTTCCTTCAAGATGTCCTGCTCCTTCCTTTAGGCTGGTTGGTTTTCTCTTTGTGTGGCAATTGTTTCACAATTGGTGGAGATAGTTGGTCCCTTCTCCATAAGAGTCCAGATCATGACTGTGAGGCTAGACTAGAAGCAGGATTGGTAAACTTGGGGATGTTACCACTTCCAGGGCTCCTGAGCCAGTCTTATCTCAGTAAGGAGAAAATGTCTGAAAGTCTATTCTATGAATTTCTCTTCTTGAAGTTTAGTATTAGCATATTGCTTCCCTAAATGTTTCATTTGATTTATTGAAGAGGGCAAGTCCTGACTGTCCTCAGAACAGAGACATGGAAAGAGTTTTCTTTTGTTACTGTGCCTCCTTAAGAAACATTTTCCAAGGGAAAGATAGCAAAATAGAACTCTGGAATACTTCTTCAGTCGCTATCCTTGATACTTTCAAGTCTCCCCTTAATCTTTGGTTATTTCCCACTGCAACCCCAGCAAAAAAATTAAAATCAGTAAGATGAATAGGGACACCTGGAATTTGAAAGAATGAAGGATCTGGAGTGGGAAGTTAGAATGATCTTGCAGTTGAAAGACAGGAGATAAGCAAAGAAAAGGAGAGACTTTCTTCCTAAAACCAGTTTCAATCTGGCTTTATGACCTTGATTATGGACCTCAACTCTCTCTAGAGCTGTGAACTTAAATCCCCTGAACTTAAATAGAACAATTTACACTGAGTCACTTTGTTATAAAATAGGTTTTCCTATCACTGGCACTCTCACTGCTTATGATATGGGTCAGCAGGCAAATGCAGGGAGACTACAAAATGTTTCCATTATATGAGCACAGACAGGCCAATTTCAGGGTTGGAAATCTCACACCTGGCATCATAGCATCATAGCAAATCCCTTAATTTATCATGGCACCTGTAATCACCCTCAATTCTCAAGATGAGAGAGAAAGAGACAGAAACAGAGACAAAGAGACAGATCAATGCAGAGACAGAGGGACAGAGACGGTATGCTCTGAGGTGAGCTTGAGAATACAACTAAGGAAGTTATGACAATAGACTTTCAATTTGTAGCACAATCATAATGGTACATTTGAAACAAGGTCTATGAAGATGCCTCTTTAGTACTTGTGCTCAAAATTAATTATGGTGAGGAGCCTTGTTTCATCACATCATTGCTAACATTCAACAACCCTTACATTTCCCACCCAGAAAGAATACTCTAAAATTGCCCATCTCAGATAGTAAAGAAGCTTGCCACTTTTTCAATTGGCGCTCATATAGAAAGGTTAAAAGAATTTTAAAAAATCAGAAATCTTGAAAATAGGAAGAAGAGTTATATCCCTCTTCAATGGCTGAGATGTTTATTTCCACAATTGTATAATTTTCAAAAAGATGGGGTACCCTTAAGTGCTCCCCAAATCTTTTAATCAGGCATTCTAGGAGACTATTTTAGGGGGCAAGTCTCAGCATCAAGGAAATGAAATTCTATTGAGTTGATGAGGTTCCAAAAGCATTGGCAGAATTTAACATGTGATGGGGAAAAAGCTAAAGTTTCTGTCTTCAAAGCATTGTATACAATGCCGAAAAGTTAATTAATTTGTTTTTAAAATAGTATTAAATGTGAATATTATCTAATATGTGCCAATTCTTTACAGAAATGTTAATTATTTTCTACAAGCAAGTAAAGGTTCCTTTGATCATCCACTTAGCAAATTAAGCACTTGACTTCCTTTCAAAGTAAATAAAGTTGTAAAATTCCAAAGGGCTCAGGTTCAAGAAAAATTAAACTTTAAAATATGTATTTCATGCTAGCTTTTCTAATGGAAATGAAGCTGTTGAATAAATAGTACTGCAAAAATGCTTTAAGGCCTAAAGTATTTCTGGTAACAAAAAAAAATTATGAATTCCCAATGATAACATAAGCACAACCACAATTGAAGGCTCCAGTATAGGGATCCTGTTGTTTTAAGTGGCCAAAAGTAGGCAATGGAGTGAAGCATATAGTGTATTAATTAATAAATAATCATTTATTATGCACTTAATATGTGGCAGACATGAAGGAAAGAAGGAAACAAGCATTTACTACCTACCCACTTGTGCCAGACACTTTGATAAGCACTTTAAAAATACTATCGTATTTGATCTTCATAACAGCTCTGGGAGGTGCTTTTATTATCTACATTTCACAGTTAAAGAAACTGAGGCAGATAGTGGTTAAATGACTTGCCACTACTAAGTCACATAGCTAGTAAACATCTGAGCTCATATTTGAACTCAGGTCTTCCTAACTCAAGGCTCAGGGCTCTATTCACTGCACCACCTAGCAGCATGAGACTTCTAATTAGGGTTCTAAGTGTTGATTCCATCACTTACTATCTGTGTCAATTTTAACAAGGCGACTAGCATTCATTAAGCACTTAGTCCTTTCCAGGGATTGTGCAAAATGCGCAGTATACAAAGAAAGGCAAACTCACCATCACTACCATCAATTAACTCACATTCTCAAGGAAAAGATAACATAAAGCAATGATGTAAATACAAAATATATTCTTTTAAAACTAGGCTTTGACACATGTCCAGATCACCTGACACTGTATATAGAAGCTAATCTCAGAGGAAAGGCATTGTTGGGAGGAGAGGAGGGGAACAGAAAGAGGAAATAAGAGCTGAGCCTTGAAAGAAGTCATGAAAGCTAGGAAATGAAAGAGAGAAGGGAGAAAGGCCCAGGCATGGAGGGGATTGGCAGTGCAAAGGTACTTCTCATCCTCATCTTCACTCTCTACAGGAGGGTAGGGTAGGTGTAGAACCAGGACCCTGATATGCTGCTGAATATCAGTAACAGCATCTTTAGTACCTTCCATTGATGCCAGCTCTACTTCTTTTTTTTTTCTTTGCAGGGCAATGGGGGTTAAGTGACTTGCCCAGGGTCACCCAACTAGTAAGTATCAAGGGTCTGAGGCCGGATTTGAACTCAGGTCCTCCTGAATCCAGGGCCAGTGCTTTATCCACTGCACCACCTAGCTGCCCCCACCAGCTTTACTTCTTGTTCAGGGTCCTAGTTCAGAGGCTAGTTGGAAAAATCAAATGGGCTTGACCCCATCCTCAGGCTCTTCCTCAGGTCATTACAGCAGTCTATATGAGAAGTGATGAGGCCTTGTATGAGGGCAGTGATTATGCAAATGAAGAAAAGGAGATGTGAATGAGAGATGGTGTTGTTGTGAGTGAAATTTAACAAAAGGGCAAACTGACCAAATGTCCAAGAAAGATAATACTTATTAACAGGGGTAGGCTGCTTATCAGTAGGGTTAATGCCTTATCTCTATTTATGCCAAAGACACTAAGCAGGCATATAGCTCCCCTTTTATAGGTTTTGGGGAGTACAAAACAAAGAATACAACAGGGGAGATCACAATTTGGGATTAGAGACAGCAGTACAGAACTGAGACACAGATTGATTGGAAGTTTGGTAATGGGGGTTAGCAACAGCCAGTTTCTTCTCTCATGAGACTCAGCGCTCATTATTTGAGTACAGCTACAAGGTTTAGAAATAACAGAGCAGACCTTTCTGGACAGTAAACCAGGCATCCTTGAAGGATAGTTTGGTAGTGAAAAGGTATTAGGTCTGACTCCCTCTAGTTCACATGCATTCCCTAAGGTCAGATTAATTCCTTGAGGGAAGATAAATCAGCAATTAGCAGGAAATCTGGATTTTAAAATTTAATCCATTATAGACCAGCTGAATTCTGAACTAAGTTCGGAGACAGACTTAAGTAGTTACAGGACAAAAGCAATTAATTATAAATAGTATCAATAAATAGCTGATAGCACCAAATCTTCTCAGTGTGAATGTAGAGATTATAAAATTTGACAACAGATTAGAAGGTGGGTTGAGTGTAAGGAGCTAAGGATGCCACTTAAATCACATAACTTTCTGAGCCTCTCTTTCCTCATCTATAAAATGAAAGGGTGGGACTGGATTATCTCTAAAATCCCTTTCAATTATAAAAACAACCATGCAGTAAGTGCCTCCTGTTTGCCAGTTACTGTGCTAGGTACTGGGACTTTAAACAGAAAGGTAAAAATGTCCTGTCCTCAAGAAGCTTACATTCTATTGGAGAATACAACATATAGATAACTGAACAAAAAATCATCTCTTGAGAGACACAACTCTAACTAGGGGGAATTAGGAAAGTTTGATGTGAAGAAGGTGACTTCTAAGACTAAGATTCTTTTTTTTAATATTGCTATTCCCTTTATTTATTTACTTATTTTTCCAGTTACATGTAAAGGTGGTTTTCAACATTCGTTTTTATAACATTTAGAGTTCTTCTGGATTGTACATATATAACCTATATCAGATTGGTTGCTGTCTTGTGGAGGGGGGAGGAAAGGGAGGGAGGGAGAAAAAAAGATGAAAAGGATTCTAAGAGGCAGATATAATCCCTCCAGGCACGGAGGCAGAGATGGATTGCCTATTGAGGAGGCAGTCTCTTCTGATTTCTAAAATTCCATTATTTTTATATGATTCCTATCATTGAACTCACCCCTGGCTTCAAGAAGATATAGCATGAGCAGGAGCCACAGCCAGAAAGATGGACAAAACCAAGCTAAGGATAACTGACAGGTCTCAAACCTGTTGATGAGTTAGGGGGATGTCGACCCCAACATGTGAAGACTTCCCCTGGTGGAATGGACAGGTGAGAATAATTTGTTCCAAAATCCACGAAGATGGCTGAAGTAGGCATTGTGGAGTGCTTAGAGTTTGGTCAAACATCAAAGAACCCAAGGTCATCTACTACATCCTGGGCTGTTACCAGTTCTCTTGACTTTTGTCTTGCCACTGGATTTTCATGACTCTGAAAGACAAAGTGAAGGTGACAACAGTGCAAATCTGCCTCATTTATATCCAATTCATGTGAGAATTAAGACATCACCCTATGATGTCATTGGTTCTCTTCCAAAATGAAGGACAAACAACAACAATTTAGCTAGTCACTCTCACAAAACAGGTGCTAAGTTCTGCTATTTCTATGTTACTAAAAGAAAGAAATTTCCAAATTTGGTGCCCTCTAAATTTATGGGCATGGTGATAGGAGAAGGGAGCCCCATGAAATGAACTGGATCTTTGGCACTCACTCTCCTCCCTTTCACTCTTGCTCTCCCTCTCCCTCCCTCTTTCCCTCTCTCTTTCTCTCCTCCCCCCTCCTCTCTTTCCCTCTTCCCCCCTTCTCTCTCTCTCTCTCTCTCTCTCTCTCTCTCTCTCTCTCTCTCTCTCTCACACACACACACACACACACAATTCCTATTAGTCCAAGGAAGATATTAGCTCCTTGAGGGCAGAAAGTATTTATCAGGTTGTTGGGGGATTTTTATTCCTAGCACCCAGGACAGTGCCTTTCATGTAACAGATTTTCCATTAGCATTTTTTAATTGATTTTTTCTTCAGCAAGTAGTTCTTTGTTCTTGGTGAAAGCCAAATCCAGAAAAGTTTCCCTTCTTTTGTGCTACTTTTAAAACATGATATGCCCTTCAACATACATTTACAAAGCCCTTAGCACAGTATATGGTACATAGTAGGTATTTTTAAAATCCTGCTTCTTTTCTCTCCTTCCCTTCTTTATTGTAGGGATATGTCACCTGCTTTGACCTTGGGGAAATGCTGTTCCATCATTTATGTAACTGAATCCTCACATCTTCCCCAGGTTATAAATACAGAGAGATTCTGAAGGATCTGGTCTCAGGTTATTCATTAAATAAGATCTTGAACAACTTTTAGATGATTTATGTCATTAACAGAGATCAGCTTTCATTCACACTTATAAAATGAGGGGCTTGGTCAACATGAACAAGAAAATCTATGAAGTCACTCCCAGTATGGAGCTAGAATCATTACAGTCTCTTTAAGTTTTATAATTTTATGATTTTAAGCAAGCATAAATATAAACAGTAAAGAAAAACTAGCCAAATTATTCTTTCTTTGTTTGTTTTTGGTTTTTGTGGGGCAACGGGGGTTAAGTGACTTGCCCAGGGTCACACAACTAGTAAGTATCAAGTGTCTAAGGCCAGATTTGAACTCAGGTCCTCCTGAATCCAGGGCCAGTGCTTTATCCACTGTGCCACCTAGCTGCCCCCAAAACTAGCCAAATTATAGTAAATGAGATCCATAAATGAAGGATGGAGTTCCTGTTAATTCCATTTGTTTGTATCCCCAATGTCTAGCCCAGTAGAAAAGGAAATCAGTTGTCCTGTGACAATTACAGGGGAGTCTCACTCTAGCCATTGCCAGAATCTTCCTTAATGTATTGATCCTTCATCTGGAAGATGGTCATCTACCTGAGAGCCAGTGTGACTTCAGAAAGGGGCAAGGAACTGCTGATATGTTTGATAGCTCTAGGAGAAATTCCAGGAGCAAAAAAGAAGTCTGCATACAATGCTCATCAATCTGTCCAAGGCCTTTTATACTATCAGTCATGAGGGCTTATGGATGATCATGGCAAAATTTGGTTACCAAGAAAAGTTCATCATTATTGTAAACCATTTTCATGACAGCATGCTTGCATGGGTCGTGGATAATAGATGGTGCTCTCATTCTTTCCCAGCCACTAGTAGAATGAAGTAGGGCTATGTGCTTGTTCCTAGGCTTTTTAGCATGATGTTTTCAGCAATGTTGATGTCTTTCATGAGGATGAAAACAGCATCAAGGTCAGCTACCACATTGATGGGAAATTATTTAACTTAAAAAGGCTACAAGCCAAGACTAAAGTAGAGGGAGAGATGGTATGTAACTTTTTGTTTGCAGAAGATTATGCATTCAGTGCAGCCTCTGAGGCTGAGATACAACAGAGTTCAAATAAATTCTCTGCCACCTGTGCTAATTTTGGCCTGAAAATTAATACCAAGAAAACAGAGGTACTCCACTAGCCAACACCACATCATCCACACATGGAATCATTAGTTAGAACAAATAGAGAAATTTTGAAGGCTGTGGATAAATTCACTTTCCTTGTCAGTATACTTTCCAGGGATATGCCTATCAATTATGAGGTTGACACATGCATTGCCAGAACTAGCTCAGTATTTGGGAGACTCCAGGGAAAGTGTGGGAGAGAAGATGTATTAGGCTGCCCACCAAACTGAAGGTCTACAGAGCTGTTGTGCTGACCTCATTTTTGTATCCTGGTGAAGCTTAGACAGTCTACCAGTGTCATGTCAGGAAATTGAATCACTTCCATTTGAATTGTCTTAGAAAGATTCTGAAGATCACCTGACAAGATATGATACTGCACACGGAGGTCCTTTCTTGAGCTGAACTGCCAAGCATTCAAACCCTATTTCAAAGAGGACAACTCCATTGGGCTGCCCACATTGTTTGAATGACAAATATACATTTGCCTAAACAAGTATTTTAGGGGCAGCTAGGTGGCGCAGTGGATAGAGCACCAGCCCTGGAGTCAGGAGTACCTGGGTTCAAATCCGGCCTCAGACACTTAACACTTACTAACTGTGTGACCCTGGGCAAGTCACTTAACCCCAATTGCCTCACTAAAAAAACAAACAAAAGTATTTTACAGAGAACTCACAAGGCAAGTGGTCACACAAAAGTCAGAAGAAGTGATACAAGGACATCCAAGGTCTCTCTGAAGAACTTTGGAATCAATTGTGACACATGGGAGACACTGGCACAGGATTACACAACATGGTAAGCCTGCATCAAAGAACATGCGAGACTCTATGAGCAAAATACAATTGCAGTATCTCAAAGGAAACATGAGATGTGCAAATTTAGAGATTCTGTTCAAAATGTTCATTTGGACTATTTGTGCCTGACCTGTGGTAGAGATTTCTGAGTTCATATTGGTCTGATCAGCTAAAGTCAGACACACTATACCTTGACCTGGAGATAGTGATGTCATTTTGGTCCTCTTCAAATATGAAAGAGAACAACCAACCAACCTAACCTGATAATTGGCACATTGTAGGCACTTAAAAATATTTGGGTAATTGTGAGAATGTGTCAGAGTGTATCAACTACCTATCACACTTCAGTTAAAGTCACTAACAAGATGCTCTTCACCCTTGCTAACTATAAGTGAGAGTGCCTCTGAGTTATGTAATCAATTGAGTAAGCAAACTAGATGAAAACAGTCTTTAATCATTGTGGAAGGAGAAAAATGCCTCTACCCATTAAACGAGAGGTATGTTGGGAAGGGTTGAAAAGCTGGTCATATTCCCTAGGGCTTGAATAAAAACAGCAAGAGGGTTGGAATCTGGCATTCAAATAGCAGGCGTTCCTGGTGGTAGAGCACTTCCAGCCAAGCCCCTAAGAGGAACTGCTGAAGAATGGTGGGGACTGTTTCTGTCTCCTTTCCCCCTTGACCAGAAGATGATCTTATAAACTTTGAAAGGTTGGAAGACCTGGTTCTCCCATTAATTTCTGAGAGAAATTATTATTTTTCTATTATATTAACAACTAATTATTAAACTAGGATTAAGTTTTTACTACCTTTATTACTTCAATCAGGGACCAGGCCCTGTAGGTCTGTCAGCCTGTCTCTGAAGAACATGACTGATAGAGGTGATTGACCTAACCCTCAGAGCACATGCTCCTAGTTCTTGAACAGGACTCCAGTTCTCTAGGAGACCTGATTTCTTTTTGAATTGTAAGAAGAATCTAATTTAGGTGAATTTTTGCCCTATGGGGAAAAGCCCGTGTCCTTGCACTCTTCCATTGGAATTTAGGGTGACCCAGCTCATGAAGGAGAAAACTGCCTGAGCAGTCTGAATGGAGTTAAATTCATTAGTTCCAGACTACTGGAGGGAGCTGAGTCTCATAATCAACCCTAGTTCTCATCAGGAGGAGCTGAAGACTTTTTAGCCCAATCATTAATTGTTCACCAATCAGGGTTGATTTTCATCTGTCAGGGGCACCCCCTTTTCCAAAATTCCAGTTTCTTCATGTCTCAGTCTTTGGTTATCAAGAGAAACCACTGCTCATCAATTTATTGAATATCAGCTAGCTTAATTAACAAATTGATTGTTAATTACCCAGGAACTATGTCTCTTGGGGTTCTTCATTCATCACAATTTCCTAGAAGTGTCCTTGGAACAACTGTAGCAGACATCAGTGTCTGCTTTGAAAGTCAAAGACAAACTAGACCCACTGAACCAAGGCAGTGACAGGCTCTACAAAAAGCCCAGAAGAAAATGACATCATTCCTAAGGGGAACTTCATGAGGTTCCTTAAGTGGAGAGAACCAGGAGGTATAAGATAAACTCGAGCTCACATTCTCCTAAAATCTTTATAGACTTGTGGGAGAGTTTGCCCCCAATACAGTTGGGAGGGAAGTGTAAAGGATATGCTTTTTATGAACTATTCTTCCCATATGTTAGTAAATGCCTAATTCTAATATATAATTCAGTCTAGTTGGTAATTAATATCAGTCGATAAGTTGATGAGAAGCAGAGTGGTGGGAGCTTAAAAGTAAATTAGTTGAAAATCTCCCTTAACCCTTCAGGTTACCCCTATAACCTTGAGGAAAAAGTATCCAGTCCCGGGGCGGCTAGGTGGCACAGTGGATAAAGCACTGGCCCTGGATTCAGGAGTACCTGAGTTCAAATCCGGCCTCAGACACTTGACACTTACTAGCTGTGTGACCCTGGGCTAGTCACTTAATGCCCATTGCCCCGCCAAAAAAAAAAAAAGTAGCCAGTCCCCACCATCTGGGGACCCAGCTGGCCAGTGTAAATAGCAGTTTGGGATAGTATCCCCAGAGCTTATGCTAGATTTTTTTAATTGAATTCAACCCAATCTAAATTATTTCAGTTAAATTACCACACAGTGCTTAATATGGGGCTATTTGTTTTCCAAGTTTAAAATACAGAATTGATGATCTCGCAGATATTTTTAGGTACCAAATACTTAGAAGGCATCTCTGTGCCCTAAACTTATGAAAGGAAAAATTATACTATATAAATCCACAGAGTCTACCATCAGGAGAGAGCCTAAACTTATTCCCTGCTGCTAAGGTTTCCTTCTCTCTCATTGCCTGGAGTGATGAGTTTTCAAGGCACTCAAAAGATGAATTCAAAACTCCCTAATAGATCTCACCCTCCAGACTTTGTTTTCCTCAAAGTCAGCATAAATTTGGCTACTTGTTCATTTCATCCCATTACTTTTATTTCTAGAGCCATCTGCTTATTGTTTATTCAAGATTTATGTCTGGAAAGGCACCCTATTGCCTTAATAAGAACTTTCGAAAAACATGCAGAGAAATGTACAGAATATGTTCAAAGTAGACTGCCATGAGCTTGAATCAGCGCTATTCTGGCAAAGGAGTCCAAAGCCCTTATGACTCTGATCAGCTAGTACACGAACTGTGTTTCCTTCTAACTTAGACACTTTGACACATTTGCTTACTTTTAGTGAGCATCAAATCAATTCAACAAACATTTATTAAGTACCTCCCCTATATAGTGTATATAACCAATAGAGCCACTATGTGCTGTATGGGAATCCCCAGACTCTCAAGAAAACTCAAGGAAGGCTACCAGCATTTGGGCAAACCACCTATGATCAATGTATTCAACAAGTCAATTCAATAATGATTTCTTAAGTGTCTATTAAATGCCAAGCACTGTTCTGAGAGCTGGAGATACAAAAACAATAAGATAGTCCCAGCCTTCAAAGAGCTTACATTTCTACTGAAAGAAAACAACACTTTAGATAAGTAAACCCAAAATATATATTTAATTAATACAAAGGAATTCCAAGGATGAAAGCCAATGGGAGTAGGGGGAGAAGAGATCAGAAAAGGCTTATTGTAGATGGTGGCACTTGACCTGATCCTTGAGGGAGAGAGGGACTCCAAGAAATGTAGTTGCACTACAGATATAAAGGACAAACTATGAGCATGTCCAGAGATATGGCACCATATATATCAATTATCATGCATAAAGACCAGGGCCCCCCTGACAAATTCAGGGCTCATATAGGCTGGATTCAATCTTGGGGGCTTCCTCCAAATATTAATGTACTCCTTTGGTTTGTTAAACCCTACCCTTCCAGAGTTGATTCTCGGGAAATATCTAGATATAGTTTGTGTCTAGGCCTCTAAATATATGGGTAACAGGGTCTCCAGCTCCCATATAATGGTTCAAAGCCATATCAGTTATAGGACAGCATTAAATTGACACATGGGCACCATGAGAAAATTATTTCTGGCGCCCCCACCCACCCCCCATCAGGAAGTTACCTCAACAAAGCCTTGTTTCCACCAAAGGAGCTGAACTCTGACCTCAGCAGGTTCTATTCATGGACCACTTTCAAGTCATGTCAATCAATGGACTTGAATACTACAAGCCAATTAGCTTGGAGTAATGTGTAGGGACCACCTTTCTTCTGGACCCACAGGGACCTCCTGCTCTCACAGGCACCAGGATTTCCTCTTGATGGCCTGAGACTTGTACGTGAAGGCACCTTTTTCTCCTCACTTTCTCCCGTAGATCCTAGGTAGGCTTTCCTATCTTTCAGAGACACATGTTCTCTCTTTACTAACATCTAATATACTTCAATAAATGCTTAATGCCCCAAAATGGCGCTAAAGCTTCTAATTTATAAGTTAACCCTAGCTAGTTTTCCCTACACTTGGGACAGAGATAGACCACCACACATTTAGTTTTACTCATCACAGCAGACACAGATTGTGGCATGGACAGAAATACCCAGATTAATTCAACTACTGACCCATTGGAATATTGGACTAAGCAAGGCAATGAGATGGGTATAGGAACACACAGAAAAAAATTGACTTGTTCTCTGCCCTCAAGAAACTTATATTTTACTGGAAGGATTCGATATGGATACAGATATAGTAATATGAAAAACAAGTGAGAAGTAGTAGCTGGGCTTGGAGCGTGAGTTGCAGAAGTCACAGAAAGCTTTGCAGAATAAAGTCCTTTGGCTGAGGCTTGAAGGAAGAAATGGGTTCTGAGAGGTAGAAATTAGGAAGAGCTATGTTCTAGGCCTGGGCAATGGAGTGTTGAATTCAGTCAATAGCTAGTAGTCCAATTTGATGAGGAAACAGCATTTGTACAGAAGAGTAAAATAAAATAAGGCTAGAAAGGTAGGTAGGAAGAGTATTGAGGTCTTTGTTGGTCTTGGTTCGGCCATTTACTAGACATATGACCTTAAGCAAACCTTGATCAGTTTCTTTATTTGAAAATAAGACCAATAATCTTGCACCATTTCCCTCACTGGGTATCATGGTAGAAAGCCATTTGTAAAATATAAAGAGAGATGCAAACATGAGTTACAACTGCTAGTGCTCTTAAATGCTGGACAGGATAGATATTCGGATTATAGAAAAGTTACAGGAGCTACAATAGTCTTCCAGTAACTCAAGGAGAGTTGTCCCTGCTTCAGTAATCACTGAAAGCTGGTTCAGTTTCAACAACAACCTGGAGACACTTAGATCTGACTTAGGAACCTGGACTTCCATTCCTGAGTCTTCCTAAAGCCATACTCCAGTGCCAGGAGAAGTTAATTTACTCATCTTTGGAATTTTCCTTTCTCTTCTTTCCCCCAGGACCCAACCCAGTTGATCGGTGACCAAGTGCATACAAATTGACACATTTAGTCCACTCAAACTACAGGCTATTTCTGGATACCATAACATGCTTTATTTTTCACATCTCGTCTAGCTATCCAGACAACCAGTTAGGATATCTCACCATCTACCTCCCCCTTCTCCACTTTAGAAGAAAATCTTTCTTCCCTCATCATCTCTCCCCTATATGGGTTGTTTTTCCCCATTAGGATATGAGCCCTTTGAAAGCAAGGATTATCTCTTTTTAAATCATTGTATCCCCAGTGCTTTTAGCACAGTACCTGGCTCATAAGTCCTTCCATTCATTCTATAGTAATATTAAGTTTTAGAGGAGTGTATGTTTCATGTGTAACAACTAGGTTTCTGAATTCTCTTAGACATGTCTTGAGAACTGTCATTGTTTGATTTGATTATTGACAAAGCTATTTAAAATTGTTTTAAGCCCAATTTTGTAGGAAATTTCCCTGGCTGATTACCAGCATACACACATCGACACCTGAAAAGAATTCCATTCCACAACAACACCCAGAGGACATCCCAAGAATCATCCAAGAAAAGACTTCCAAAGACTTAAATGGACATTTCCCTGTTTTCCATTTCCACATTGTATACACTGTTTATAATGTCCACTTACTAAAGGGGAGTGCCCCCTCCAGTTTTTCTGCTTGTGATGTCCACCTGCTAATAGGGCAGTGCCCCCTTTAGCCTTTTTCAATGCATCGCTTAATTTCTTTTTCTCTCTTTTCATTCCCTTTACTTTGTTAGTCATAAGCGTCTGTAATGTTATTGCTTCATTAAGGAAACAATGTTTCTTAATGAAACACGGGCGGGGCGGGGGGGGGGTTACTGTGAGAATTGGAATTGCACCCCCTACTGGAGAGATACTGTAGGGAAACTCCACTATGAGGAGAAAGTATATGATTTAGATAGAGACCATGTGACTTTAGCATCTGGAAGTTACATCTATAGAACCACCTGTGGTACTTGTCAATCAGAGTTACCAGCCAATTAGCTTGGAGCTGTGTGTGTGTGTGGACGGCCCTGCTTCCTCTTTCACAGAGAGCTTCTGGGAGAAGCTGCTGAGTATCTCTCTTTTTTTGTCCAGGAAACCAGTGTGGTGGCAAATGGAAAACAGGGGGGACCCTGCTTAGTGATTTGGACACCAGCATGGTGGTGAGAGATTTCACGTGGGTTGCTAAGACAGAAAATTGCTTTCTTTCTCTCTGGCTATACCAAATTAGATCTGAGCTAGGATTTACATGTTATGAGGAATCTGTTCTCAATCTCTCTCTCTTCACTAACTTTATATATATATATATATACACACATATATATATATACACACACACACACATATATATATATATATATACATATATAAATATTTAAAAGCCTAAACTCTTGCTGAATTTATCAGTGATTTTATCCAGCTTCCCCCCAATACTGGGGAGGGCAGGTTAGAACCCACAATTCAGATTTTAAACAACACAATTCCAATATCCATCTGTAAGCTAGGGACTGAATAATTTAAAAAGGTGAATTAGAATCAACTTGTCTCCTTAAAGCTCTCCAGGAAAGAGGAAATTCAGGAATTTTCTGGGCCTTCCCAAACTATCCAGATATACTATGATAGATTAAATTGTAGGAGACATTCTCAGTCATGTGCTAGTTGTGTTTCTTTGAGATTCCTTCCAATCTTGAGTATTTGTAATTCCATGACTCCATTTCTGAGAGCACCTTTTCTGATAAAGATGATGCCAGGGAAAATAGTTATCCTTTCTCAAACTACAGGTACAACTGTGTTGGGGATCCACACAGAGACTTCAAATGTTCTTGATGCCACAGCTTCACTGGGAAACCTTGAAATCTATGTAGTAAAAACAAAGTCTTACACACACATATCACAGTGATCTTTTCCTATGGAGATTACAAATGCTCAGAAAAATGACAATTCAGGTTAATGATGCAAGACCAAATTTGCTAGTGGCCACCCACTGCAACTGTAATCATTGACAGTGAAAGCCCTGGAAGTCAGGGTACATTCTTAATCTTTCTAGGTAGCTGGAAAGTCAGGAAATGCTTCCCTCTCACCCTGTCCTTTGTCTCCCACACTGTCATATTCAACAGCAACCATGCCCCTCTTAAAGCCAGTCACTCATTCTCACATATATATCTTAAGTTACATCTTTCTTGAGTAGAGCTATAACTAAGGAAGGGCATCCAAGAATCTACCCCAAGGGAGTCATTTGTGGTGGTGCATGTTTACTCTCATGTCCACTGATCGCAACTTCTCTATTCATCACCACCCCTGAGCACCTGACTACTGCCCCCATGATCCCAACGTTATTGAGCAACTCTCCAAACCTGCTTCCCAATGCACATAACTGCTACCTTTCCCTCCTGTGGATGCTGAATGTTGACTATGCTATGGGGTCAGCTCTCTGAGGGATAGGCTACTCCTTTTCTCAGGGTGATTACTCTCCACTGTCTCTCTCTCCCAAGGTTATCCCTGTGTCTGTCCCCTCCCCTACATTCTTCAACAGAACTGGTCATGGATACAAAAATTAGTTGCAGTTTTATACCTGATTCACAGTTCTGTCATTGCACACATTAGCCCTGATTTAATGACAATACAGAGAGGGGTCCACATCATTATTCTAAGCATGATCACTAGATCTACACCAAGAGACATCCTGATGTACTTTTGTGATGAATAATTGCAGACAGAGTCTTCCCTACGTAGCTCTTGGTTTTCCCTGTGGTTCTCAAATTTAATACATGGTAAGGTGTTAAATACTATAAGCCTGTGTAGTAGAATGACCTAGTGTGGCAATTCTTAAGTTCCTGAGTGTGACCAATGATCATTTCCAAACCCTGCAGGTCAACTAACCATTGCCCAGAATCCTTCTCCTTTTCCCATCTTGACAAGAGCTCAAAAACATTTGAAAGCACACCCTATGTTCTTCCTCCAAAGCTTCTGACTTATCTGTGTTCAAATCTTTCAAACATCTTGAGACTTACTTTTTCTGAACAGCTATTCTTATGAGGTTTATCTTTTTTTTCAGTTTCAGACAGTAATCTTTCACTGAGATTGGTCTCTGGCGTTATTCATTTAGTGTTCCTACTTTTCTATGATCATCCTTTTTCCCCTGACATGTGTGTGCTTCTGCTAATTATTCCTTTAATCCCTTTGATTTGATGTAGTGCATTCTGCTTTGGGGGCTGCTCTCATCCTTCTACTGCCAGTCTGAACTCATGTGGAATGTAGTTGACTGGGGTCCCAGTAGACCCAAGCAGTAATCTTAAATCTGCTCTTGACTTGTTATAAAACCTTGGGCAACTAGCCAATTAACTTTAGTCTCTACCAGAGCTTTTCCCAAAATTGGGTGCATAATACCTAATAGGGGTGTTGTGAAAATGAGCTGAATGTTAAAATTAGAAAATTTAGAAAATATTCAGAGGGAATTAGCATGTGCACCACTCTCCTTGTGGTTAATTCTTTCTTCTCTTCTACTATCATGCCTTAGAAAGGAGTTCACTCAATTATTTCTCATCTGGGTAGATTATTTCCCTTCTTGTCCAAAAAAAGAAAGTTTAAAAGCATCTGTTATGTAACCCTTAAATTACCTCTGAGCCTGGTAGGACAGCACCATATCTGGCAGTCTCAGGAAGGCCTTAGAAACACAAACTCTAAGTTCTAAGCATGGCTACAGAATCCAAGATTACCAGGGGAGGAAAAACAAGGACATAAATAAAACTCTCCTGATTGCCTCCCAAATTCAGGTGTAAATTGTCTCCCCTGGCCTGCTAACCTCCTCCATAATTTGAGGTACAACTTTTCTGATACTTCCCTCAATGCACTCAGTTGTAACCAAACTCAACTATTCTGCCTTAGCCACCCCAAACTTGCCTCTATTCTGTCACTTCTGTGCCGTTGCTTATGCTGCTCCCCATAACTGGAGCATCTTTTCTCTACCTCTCCACCTATTGAATTCCTATCTATATGATTCCCCATTTCTTAAAATCTAGGCAATTCACTTACCCTCAGGTTAATAATAGCATTTATTTCACAGGGATGTTGTGTTTATATAAAGCACTCTGCAAACCTTAAGGCACTATATTTCTATATTAACTCATTGTTGTTATTGTTCAGTCATGTCCAACTGTTGGTGACCCTGTGGATTATAGCATGCCAAAACCGGCCGTGGAGTTTTCTTGGCAAAGATACTGGAGTGGTTTGCCATTTCTTTCTCCAGCGGATTAAGGCAAACAAAGGTTCAGTGACTTGCCCAGGATCACATAGCTAGTAAGTGTCTGAGGCCAGATTTGAACTTAGCCCTTCCTGACTCCTGACTCTATGCACAGAACCACCTAGCTGCCTCCAAGGCAAACAGAGGTGAGGTGACCTGCCCAGGGTAGTGTCTGAGGCTGGGTTTGAACTCTGAACCTCCTGACTACAGGCCCAGTGCTCTATATACTGAACCATCTAGCTGCCCCACTTATTAACTCATTATTAGGCACTTAATCAATACCTACGGATTGATTCATAGGATCATTGTTTGAAGGTAGAAGGGTCTCGAAGCAAACAAATTGAACATTTTCATTTTACAAATGAGGAAACAGAGAGGTTAATGTATTTGTCCAAGGTCCCAGAGGTAATTAAATCATGATCACAGCTGCATTATCTGAGAAGTAGAACGTTGGGACATGTAGTCTGGATTAGTGGCCATGAAACTCAAATATACCACCTATTTCTCTAGGATTTCATCTTATTCCAGTCCTGGTGGCGCTGACCTAAGCCTCTGGACATTTTGGCAGTCAACTCATTGTGCTTCTAGCTCAAGATCAAGATTTCTCTGCTAGTGTTCTCTCAAGTACTTTTCAAGAAGATAGGCAACTCAAAGCAAAATCATTTCCAGTGCATGATGACAAATGCCACAGATCAGATACACTGACCTCAGATGAGTTTAAGGAATTTTTGGACAAGAAACTTATTTCAAAATTTACCATTATAATATAACATTTTAAAGTAGATGTTAATGCTAACAGGATGAATCCAATCATCAAGAATGACCCAAAGATACTCATCACTTAATTATCAGTCTGTGTTCAACAGCCAATCTCAATCCTGCTTAACTGACTATTAAGATTACCTTTGGGAGGCAGCTAGGTGGTGCAGTGGATAAAGTACCAGCCCTGGATTCAGGAAGACCTGAGTTCAAATCCAGCCTCAGACACATAACACTTACTAGCTTTGTGACCCTGGGTAAGCCACTTATCCGTCATTGTCCTACAAAAAAAAATCTATCTATCTAGATATAAAATGTGAAATGTTTAACAAAATAAACAAAAATACAACAAAATATAAATAATTAATTAGTGAATTTGTGGTTTTCTAAGTCAATATGGGCCCACAGTGATCCATTTTCATTTTGGTTTGATACTATGGCTTAAGCCAATATCAATTAATAACAATATAATTCAGTAACGCCTTAGCAGCCACCTAAGAAAAAGAATGAAACACAGAGTTGTCCTCAAAGCATAAAGAGAAGGTATCTGGGAGTAAGGAAGGTAGAATACAGAGGAAGAGAGAGAGAGAGAGAGAGAGAGAGAGAGAGAGAGAGAGAGAGAGAGAGAGAGAGAATAAGCAGGAAGATATCAAAGGTCAACAGGGACTCCATAACTTCTGTCAAAATCTAGCCCTGGTTACAACTTTCATATGGCAATTCTGAAACAAGTCTCCAGCATCCAATCAAGGGTAAGTCCTTTCCTTAAAACCCAGAATTTAAGCACCTTTTATGTAATAATATCTTCTGAAGTAATGGGAGATACTGTTGTCCTTTTTATAAACCAAGAGAACAAAGACTTGAAAGGTTAAGAGCATTGCCCAAACTCCTAGACATAGATTAATAGAGTTTCAGAAATGGAAGGGATCATAGTAGACATCTCATCCAACTGATACCTGAAAAAGAATCCCTTCTTATAGAACCCACTGGATTTAAGAGTTGGAAAGAACCTCAGCAGTCAACTAGTCCGAGCCAACCACAAAAGGAATCCCTAGAGATTTCTTTGATGAAATCATTTAGACAAGTGATTATTGGTTTCTACTTGAAGACATCCAAGGAGGTGGAGGCCTTCCCTCTTGAGGAAACTTCTACATAGCTCTCCTTCAATGCTCAATTTGCCTCTTTGAAAATTTCCCCCATTATTCCTTTTTCCATATAGTCCCTCACATACTTAGAAGCTATCATTTCACCCTGAGTCTTCTCTTCTTTAGAATAAATTTTACCCATTCCTTCCACCAATCTTCCTGCCATAGATCTTCACCATTCTGTTTGCCTTTCTCCAGTCTTACCGGACCTCTCCCATCTCATATACTCACTAAGTGGTTGATCATCCAACTACTTCTTGAAGACCACGGGAACCCATGACCCCACCAAAGCAGCCCATACTACTTTTGGAAAAATCTCTGTCAAGACAATTTTTCCAGACATCAAAACTTTACCTCTTTCAAATTTCCAACCATTACTCCAAATTCTGCCTTCTATGAAGAAGATCAATACCCTTCCAGAGGACAGCCCTTCAAATACCTACCATGTTGCCTTTAAATTTTCTCTTCTTCATTTCTACTCTTTTACCCATAACCAAACCCAGTACTCTAGAAGGGGTCCTGATCAAAGAAAAACATCATCACCTCTTTCTTGTTGTAAGCTACCTAACTTTTAATTTAGCCAAAGATCAAATTAGCTTTCCTGGCTGTTATGTCACAATGCTAACTTTAATTGAGCTTGGATTCCACTCAAATCCCCAGACCTTTCTTAAATGAACTATTGTCTGACTTCGCTCCCCCAATTTAAGACTTGTGAAGTTGTTTATAATTCTGCCCTTTGAATCTGGAATGTTCATCTGAATGGGCCCAATGCTTATCAAACCTTTTTTTTCAAGATGCTTAGTAGTGAAAGAAATCTGGAGGGGTAGAAAAGAACTTCATAATGAAAAATAGGCATAGTCTTAATATAAGCATCATTCCCCAAGCAAGTGATAATCCCATTTATTATGACACTTTGGAGCTACTTATAGGGTCATAGAACTGAAAGGGATCTAGAAGGCCATCTAGAACCCTTACTTTATAGCAGAGGAAGCTGAGACCCAGGAAAGTAAACTGCATTTCCCTGGGTCAAAAAGACACTAAGTGGCTGACTCAAGAGCCCAATACACTGCATTAGTTCCAATTGCAACCCCATTAAGTCATCAAAATAATTCACAGGATGCTTTCTGAAGATAAGGGAAGGAAATTCCATAACTTTCCCAACATGACTGAAACTTGTGATTGTATTCTCTAGAATTCCCTTTGCAAGGTTTGTTTCCTGCTTCAAAATAAGTGACATATATTTTGCCATTGAACTTTCCATTTTTACATTTTTAATTTACTGAATCTGATCCAGCAACATAATACCTATATTTTACTAGGATGTAATTAATGGGGGAGGGGAGAGTCACAGAGGCAACATTAAAGAGGACAGATTTTAGAGTTAGAAAACTCTGTCTTTCCCACATATAATTTATCATAATGCAGATATGCCCAGTCATCTATGAGCACCCACACATTTCACTGTGGCAGAACCTAGTACAATAAGAATGTACTCCAGTGGCTAGAATGTAATTATCTTGATTCTCCTTTTGGGGTCCTAGGTATGTATGGGAAGCAAATTGTCCCAAGCACTCTCTCCCCACCTTCTTCCCCCTCAGGAGAGGAGAGAATGAATAGTAATGAGATGGTTGCTTCTAACAGAGTCAGCAGAGTTACTGTACCTTAAAACAAAGTCAATCCATTTCTCATTCTGTTTGGGAGCACATTTTCACCTTACAAAATTAAAAATCTGGTGTTCTTATATAATGACTGTAATTAACTCATGTTACTACCCTATTGTTACTAAGCAATCAAGTGTACAATATAGCTAAAGCACATGAAAATGAATTTTTACCCACTTCTTTGTCCCTTCATCTCTTTCACTGACTCTTCCTGTTCCTATTCTTTCTTTTCTCTTTCTTCTTTTTCTCCCAGTCCCTTACTATTATCTAATGCTTTCTATTTATTACTTTGTATCTTGCTATGGGAGCACTGGATGTGGACTCAGGGAGACTGAGGTTCAAACCCTAAGTAAACTAACAAATATAACGCTTATGACATGTTTGACCTTAGGCAAGTCACCTAACCTTCTTATGCCCAAATAACTCCCTAAGATTTATCTACTAATCAAAACTGGTAGAGACAGTTCCTGTAGAGACAAAATCATATCATTGGTATAATCTCCCATGATACCTGGGATAGAAATCTTCTCAAATCAATATTCAAGAAATGTACAGTGACCATCTTTCTCCATGGCTTTTATCTCTATGGCTAGAAGAGAATGAGGATGGAAGCTTCTGATATCAAGGACTACGTCATTTTCCAAATTTCTTAATTTATTAACTTAAGCACCAAGTCAATGATCAAATTGCAGTGGGAGAGAGGGTGGGGCTATTGTTGTTATTCTATTTTTAATAGAAACAATGGCGACCTGGTTTAGCCCACCTGCTGCCACGGCACATGCTGCAGCTTCTTGGAGGGCTAGAGCAGGACGGTGCTGGTAGGTACTATTAGTAGGGAGAGTAACTAACATTTATATCAACTCATTTTAGTCAGTTACTCATTTCATCCTACAACGAGTGTGTAAGGTAGGGGCCACCATTATCCTCATTTGTAATATGAGGAAACTGAGACCCAGAAAATTTACAAAACTTGTGTCTGAAACAGGATTTGAACTTAGGGCTTCCTGATTCTGAATCCAGCAACATAGCCAATCTGATCATTATGGCACTGAAATTCAGGACTGATTGCAACTGAATTCAATATACACTACAAGGAAAATCAACCCTTTCCTCACTTTCACATGAAGCATACTTTTTATCCTTTTTTCTTTCTACTGCCAGAACAAGCCACTGATAGTATTTGATGTGAATACATTGCCATGCAAGTTATGTATCATCCTAATTGGTCAGAACACACAATGGCATGTTCAGAAAAGACAGCACAATTAGGCAAAACATTTAAGGGGGAATTCCAAAAGACATGCAGGAACATCAGAAGATAAGCAGCAATTGAACATGAGGGAGCACAGTTTTCTTTCTCATAGAAGATCAGGAGGATTATGGTGGAAATTATAAAAAGAAAGAAGAAAATCTTCCTAATCATTAGCACTGTACCAGAGTGGTATGGGTCACCCTAGAGGGAGTGGAAATATCTCTTTCACCAGAGATATTCAAGCAAAGACTGGATGACTATTTGTTAGGTATTTTTCAAAGGGGAGTATCTTATTTTTCATGTCAGACCGAACTAGCTAGCCACCAAGGACATTTCCAACTCTAAGATTCCATGATCATACAAGTTAGTGTGTAGTAGAGCCAAGGAAAGCTCAGATAAAATGCTGTGGGAGAGTTTGGAAAGGGAGAGAGCTCTAAAGGCTCTCATCAGAGAAGGCTCCATGAAAAAAAGCTCACTTGAACAGAACCCTGAAAGAAAAGGATTTTGAAAGGCTGAGATGAGGAAACAGGTGTAAAAATTGATCAGGAAGAGATAAAATTATTCCTATTGGCTGATAGGGTGGTTTCCTTAGAAATCCTAGGGAATCAGCAAAGATATTGAGACAATTAATAGCTTCAGTAAAGTTGCAGGATACAGAATAAACCCAGAAAAATCAAAAGTTTTTTTTTTTATGATAATAGCAAAATTCAAGAGGCAATAATAGAAAGAGAAACCCCATTTAAAATAACTGGGCAAGTCACTTAACCCCAATTGCCTCACTAAAAAAAAAAAACAACTACAAAATACATAAAGTACTTGGTGAACAGTCTACCAATATATATAAAATACTTGTATAAATTCAATTACAAAGAGCTGCTTAAAGCAACAGACGCAAGCCGTGTGACCCTGGGCAAGTCATTTAACTTCTTTAATCCATTGGAGAAAGGAATGGCAAGCTATTCCAGTATGTTTGCCAAGAAAATCCCATGGACCATATTGTCATGCTAAGATCCATGGTGTCACAAAGAATCAGACTTGACTAAATGACTAAACAACAGTAACCTTAAATGAACCTTAAAGAAATAAAGAAGAAGTTACCTAGTGGAGGAATATTCAGTGCTCACAGATGGGCCATGCTTACATAATAAAAGGAGCACACTACCAAAGTTAATTTACATTTTAATGCTGTACTAATCAAACTATCAAAGTGATATACTATGAAACTTGGGAAAATAGTAGAATCTAGTTAGAGAAACAAAGGAACTAGAATATCAAGTGAAATAATGAAAAAGATAGCAAGAGCACCTACAAACCTCAAAGTACATTTCAAAGCAGTAGTCATCAAAACCATTAGATACTGGTTAAAGACTAGAGTAGACCAATGGAACAGGCTAGAGAAGGGAAAATTAGAAACAAAGGAACTCAGTAATCCCCTGTCCAATAAACTTGAAAACATCAATTACTTGGAAAGATCGCCCCCTATTGGAGAAAAACTGAAGGAAAAGCTGGAAAACAGCCTAGAAGAAATTATGCTTAAACCATCATCTTATGTCATATTTAACAAAAATTCATAATGCATGCATTATCTTAATACTGAAAATCAAACCACTAAAATTATAAAAGAAGCCAATTATAATCCTTACAAATCTATGAATAGACATATTCTTTCCTAAAAACATAAAATATAAAATAGATAGCTTTGATTACACAAAACTGAAATGTTTTATACAAATAAAATGAATGTGTCTGGGATAAAAGAGGAATCAGTTAAATAGGAAAAATCTTTGCATAATTTTTTTTCTAATAAGGGTTTGGTAACCAAAATGTGTAGAAAATTAACAGATAGATGAGATGGAGATGGATAGATAATATGTATTGTGTGTGGAATGTATATGTATGACGAAAACCATTTTTAACAAAAAATGGTCAAAGATATGAATAATTCTCAAAAGAACTGAAAACTATTAATTATATGAAAGAATGATTCAAATCACCAAAAATAAGAAGTCAAAACAACCCTGACGTTTCACCTTATACCCTAAAAAATGACCCAAAAATGACAAAAAAATCAGATAGTCAATGTTGGTGGAGTTGTGAGAAGATAAGAACCTTGGTGGATTATTGGTGGAGCTGTAAAGCAGTACTCTCATTTTGGAAAACAGTTCACAATTATACAATAAAGTGCCTAAAATGTCTACACCTTTTTGATATGGAGATTCCACTACTAGACATATCCCAAGGAAGTCCCTGATAAGAAGAAAGTCCCTAGACATCAAAATATTTATTAGAACTTAATGTTATTGCAAAAATTACAGAGTAGATACTTATTAATTTAAAAGGGTTTAAAAATTGGAACACATGAATCAAATGGAATATTACTTTGCTGAAAGAAATGACAAAAAATGATGAATACAGAGAAACATGAAAAGATTTTTACAATTTGATGCAGAATGAAGTTAGCAAAGCCCAGAAAACAGTATACACTTTGACTACAACAATGTAAACTAAAAGAACAATCTCAAAATAATAAAGAATTTATGTTGCAAAATTACAAAGAACAAACATAGTTCCAAAGAAGAGAAATCAACATGCTCCCTGTCCTCTCTCCATTCCTTTGCAGAAGTAGGAGGCCCGCTGCTGTGGAAATATCATCTATTTTCAGACCTTTTCAATGTATTGATCAGTTTTACTGATTTGTTTCCTTTTCTTCCTCTTTTTCTTGCCTTTCTTTACAAAAAAAAAGTTATATTATATGGCTCTCTGGGAGGGAAGAGCATGAAGGAAAACAAGAAAAATTCTGGTGATGAAAACAAAATATATTCGTGTGTTTTTTAAAGAAATAGGGGCTGTTGTTACTATTGATAGCACACTGCTCTCAGTGAACTGAATCCTGAATACACCACAATTGATTTGACTGCTGACTTTCTGATTGCAACTATGATCTTTGCACCCAGGTCAACCAAAAGTGACTTTTTGGAAGTACTGTCTGTCTCTCTTCCTCCCTCCTTTCTTATCTCTCTCTCTCTCTCTCTCTCTCTCTCTCTCTCTCTCTCTCTCTCTCTCTCTCTCTCCTCTCCCTCCATATGTGTACATATATATAATCTTTCAGATCTATACATGTAAATATGCACATGTGTATATATGTGTGTGTAGGTGTGTGGAAAAGAGAGAGAGATCTTTTTATCTTTATTGATCAATCAGTCATCAATTAATAAATCAAGGATTTATTAAATTTCAGACACTACAGGGCAGTTTGGTGGCACAATGCATAGAGTGCTGGTCCTGGAGTCAGGAAGAATCCTCTTTCTGAGTTCAAATCTTGCCTCAGATACTATCCATTTGACCCTGGACAAATCACTTAATTCTGCTTGCCTCAAATTTCCTCATCTGTAAATTAATCTGGAGAAGGAAACGACAAATCATTCTAGTATCCCTGCCAAGAAAACTCCAAATGGAGTCATGGATATTAGCACAGAACTGATCACCTAAAAGACCAATGTCCTAAGCCCTAGACAAAGTTCCATGCATGTTCCCCTGAGGTCATAGGATAATGGAACTAGAGCTAGAAAGGGTGTAAAATGGAGCTGATAATTAATGCAATTTGATTTGAATTAAGACTAGTCCTACCCCCTCAGGAAGCTGAGATCCAGCAAAGTTAAGTGATTTTTCCCTAGGCCCAGGGGCCTTAGAACAGAGAACAAGAAAATTAGCATTAGAAGGAACCTTAGAATATGGAACATTGGCTTTGAGAGCTGGGAGGTAGTTACCCACTATCAGAGGCACAATTTAAACCCATTCCTTTTAAGTTCATACTCCATAGTTCAACCCATTGTCATAACTCTCCAACTGTCAAAAATGATGTTGGATAGAGTACTGGACTTGCTGGGGTCCAAACTCACTTCAAACCCTCAGCAGCTGTGTCACCCTGGGAAAGTTATTTAACCCCCCTAAGCCTCAGTTTCCTTGGTAAAATGGGATGGTTGGACTCAATAGCTTCTATGTTTTTGGTCGACAATACTGTTTTCCTCAAGACTACTACTGATTTACTCAGTATTTGGGGGCTTGAACAAACTTTGAGATTTGGTGAGCTCACACACTTAAACTTAGTTCCCATGTTCTGAAATAAAAGGCAGCTTCTCAATATTCAGACAGTGGGCCTGGAAATTACAGAGGGGGGTGGAAAATAGATGCTCATTTTATGAAGGAACAGAGACCGCAGGGCTACAATATTTCCCTTAATATGATTTTCTCTTGCTGCTGTGTATTTTATAACTATTCTTTTGCAGAAAAAAAAATGAGCCCAAGTTGCTGAGGCAGTGATTTTGGAGGCTCGAGTTAGCAAGTGGATTCTGGGAGCCGATTAGTGCAAGGCATTCTGTAAAACTTGAAGCCATGATTTAGATCAGGGCTGGGAGCCAGGGCTGCCCTTGGCACACATCTCCCATAATGTAAAAGCATCACGTGTGTCCTTAGCCAACATGAAGATCAGAGCATACATGCAGATTAATAATGCAATATGAGTGATCATGAGAGAAAATAGGGAAGGATGCATTCGATGTCATCAGAACTCCAAACAACAGTGTCTCTTGTGACATGGGGGGTTTGGGGCATAAATTCTTTGGTAGACCAACAGCTTTTGGTTGGTCTACTATGCAGGATTCTTCCACAAAGACACACAAAATAAACCATCAAGGAGACTAGAAGAGGCAGAGAAGGAAGAGAACAGGTATTTATTAAGCACTTACTATGAGCCAGGCTCTTTACAAATACTATCTCATTTGATCCTCACAACAACCCCTGAGAGGTAGGTACTATTATTATCCCCGGTTTACAGTTGAGGAAATTAAGACAGACCGAGATTGTGACTTGACCAGGGTCTCACAGCTATTAAGTGTCTGAGTTCAGATTTGAACTTGAGTCTTCCTGGTTCTAGGGCCATCACTCTATCTGCTGCATCACCTTGCTGACAAGGTTAGACTCCCCAAAGTTTCACTGCTGTTTTGTTGTTGCTGCTATTGTTCAGTCATTTCTAACTCTTCATGACCCCGTTTGTTTTTTGGGTTTTTTTAGCAAAGATACTGGAGTGGTTTGCCATTTCCTTCCCCAGTTCATTTTTATAGATGAGGAACTAAAGCAAACAGGGTAAAGTGACTTGCCCAGGGTGACACAGGTTGTAAATGTCTGAGATCAGATTTGAACTCACAAAGATGATTCTTACTGACTTCGGTCCTGCCATTTTATCCACTAAACCACCTAGCTGCCCACTTCACTGCTGTTACAAGAGAGAGATTTGGTGCTTTTGATCTACTTACTTGGTACTTTGTTCTGTGAGACAGACATTGGTAGTCAGCATATAAGCAACAAGTGGCTTATAATTCAAACTACATTTTTGCATCAATAAAACCACTTGCCTATAAAGGTATAAGAAACCACTAGGTGTAATATATTGAAACTTATTCTCGGCTGTGACATGCAAATAAATACCTGAAGCTTAAATCTTCAGTCCTGGTTTGTAAGGTCCAAGAACAGCCCTGCCCCTTTTGTTTTGTCTTCTTTAGCTGCTAATTTTTACTGTGGCTCTGGACATCTATTCTTTCTAAAAGGGAGAGCCAAATTTAATGAAGAATGCTCTAGATTGCAATAGGTCTGGGAGATGACAGACTATAATCCCATTCTGAGATCTCTTCCAGGACAAAAAGATATTTTCCTACTTCTTATGAATTCCCTCAAAGGAAAGGAAAATAGGGGGGAAATGCCACTGGTTTAGTCATACCCATCTAATCTTTTTTTTGTGGGGCAATGAGGGTTAAGTGACTTGCCCAGGGTGACACAGCTAGTAAGTGTCAAGTCTCTGAGGTCGGATTTGAACTCAGGTCCTCCTGAATCCAGGGCTGGTGCTTTATCCACTGCACCACCTAGCTGCCCACTCATCCAACTTTTTTATAAAAGTATCAACAGAGAGGGAAATTACTCCTGGGCAGCCTCCAGCATTCTATCACCTATGCCAGGCATGTAGAAGCTTTTCTCAGTCAAAGATTACTACTAGCCCATAGGATAGAAAAAAAATCAATTGATGAACAAGTATTTATTAAGTGCTTACTCTGTGCCAGGAATTATGCCAAGCTCTGAGGTTACAAAGAAAGAGAAAAGTATTTTCTGCCTTCAAGGAGTTTACATTCTAATGATGGAGACAGTGTGTAAATAGCCAGGCATATTCAGATTTATACAGAGTATTAGATAGTGGGTATTCTGAAAGGGGAAAGAACTAGAAGCTAATAGAGCTGGAAAAGTTCTGCTGTAGAAGGTGAGATTTGAGCTAAACATCCAACAAGGAACTTTATATAAACTTTGGGGACACTAAGTCTGATTTGCAGTCTCATTGATAAGTTAGGTCTTGGGGCAGCTAGATGGCTCAGTGGATAAAGCACCAGCCCTGGATTCAGGAGGACCTGAGTTCAAATCCGACCTCAGAGACTTGACACTTACTAGCTGTGTGACCTTGGGCAAGTCACTTAACCCCCACTGCCCCACAAATAAAGAAAAAGCTAAGTCAGGTCTCCCAGGGCAAGACAAAGCCATGTTACCCACTTAGGACTCTAGCGGTAACCCTTAGTGATCAGGGTGATTCTTCTCTAATACTATTGGACTGAGTCCCCATTCCAATATGCTAGTCCCTATTTCAATTGCTCAGTACAATTAATATCTCCCTGATATCACTGCTATTCTCCAGTAATAAACACCCTGGTATCATTTGATCAATTAACATCAAATAGTTTTTACAAAGGTATATTTCCCAAGAACATATAGCAAGAACAAATGTACAAACATTTCCCCCAATACCTATAAATCCATTCTCTCATACCAGGTTGGTCCCTGGGGAAATGGGTCCTGACTTAAAGTAGCTCCTATGTCATTCCAAAGCGCTCATGATGGAAAATGCTCTCCACATCCAGAAAAAAGAACTGTAGAATCTGGATGCAGATTGAACTGTACTGTTTCTACTTTTTTTCTCTCTCTCTTTTCTTTTTTGAGGTTTTTTCCATTTGTTCTGATTCTTCTTTCACAACATGACTAATGCATAAATATGTTTAATGTGATTGTACATATATAACCTATATCAGATTTCTTGCTGTCTTGGGGAGGGGAGAGGGAGAAGGGGGGGGGAGAAAAATTTGGAACCAGAAATCTTATAGAAACAAATGTTGAAAACTATCTCTACATGTAACTGGAAAGTAATAAAGTACTTTTATCATAAAAAATAAAGTAGCTTCTATGAAGCATCCACCCTACACCAAGTTCCCTTCTTAATGGTGCAGGGTCCTCTTATAGGACTCAGCATCTTGGCTTTGAGGTAAATCTGGTTCTGGGCTAAATCCTGGTAGCTCTTCAGTGTTGTGCTGACTAACTCTGGCATGAACTTTCATCACTGGACCTCCAGAGGCTCACTATTCCAACATGTCAAAAGTCTTATGGTTTTAGCCTAGGAACCAACAGGCACAGAAGCAATAGGACATTGGCTACCGAGTCTACTCTGCAAATATTTACTACTCAACTCTCAATATTCTCTGAGTAAACCTGGTATATGGTATATACCTCTACTCCTTGACACATTACTCCCAGGTCCTGACCATTATAAATAGAAATAAAAATTTATAGTCACAAAGACATCGTTAACTTTTAAGCATAAAATATTGACTAAATAAGAAGACATGACTAAGAATGATCATATCTACTCTGTAATGATTGGAATGATGCCACCTGCTGGAGACTTACTGTAGGAAAGCTCCACCATGAGGAGAAGGTCTCTGAGGGCAAGACCATGTGTCTTTTCTTTGGTGTCAGAAAGTGACGTTTGCTTGTGGGAGGAAGAAGGGGGAGGCTGATGCTCTGACTTGGACTCTTGCCTGAGGACTCTGGTGGAGAAGGCAGCTAGAAATGCACTCTCCCTTTAATAGATAGAAGAATCTAGGCCTCTCTCTCACTTTACCAAATTCTTATTCTCCTCAATAAATGCTTAAAAGTCTAACTCTTGCTAAAGCTTATAATTTATTAGTGACCACTCATTAGATCTTTTAGACAGACTAGTTGGAATTTTAGCCCTTACAACTCAATAAAAGGAAAAATTAGGAATAATCGTGGGTATAGATGGGATGAGTGAGCCATCCCTAACCAAAGAAAAGGGGAGAGGGGAGATCTTAGGTCAGGGTTACACCCACACTTCAAAAAAGACAAACGTGTGACAACAAATTAAATGACATACTGGAGCATAGATAGCCAAGGAACAGGCCTAGCCAGTAAGGACCAAGATCAGGAAGTCATCTGGCAAATACCATAAGTGGAAGCAGGTAAGAGGTCAAATTTGAGGCGGATGATCAAAGTAGAATGGAGAAGGTAGGTCCAAGAAGCAAGAAGAATCCACAGGCCCGGAAGTCAGAGCATTAAGAGAAATAGCACAGACACACACACACAGAGATTGGTGAGTCTGAATTATAGGGTAGAAGCTGTTAGACCTCTTCCCTGCATTACATTGGCTGTTGGAAGATGAGGAGAGGCAGTTTGATGTAGTGAAAAGAGTAATGCAATGAATTAGGGTAAGAGACAGTTTATAGAGAATTCTGGTTAGACAACTGTGGAAGCTGGATTGGAATCCTGGCTCTGCCACTTATTATCTATGTAGCCTTGGGAAAGTTATGGAAACTCTCAAGGCCTTAGTTTTCCCACATATGAAATGAGCAGTATGGACTAAATAACCTCTAATATGTGTCAGACCCCCATTATAAGGATATCATTGGAAGCCTGCCGATGAATAATACCTTTGACTGAAGCACAGAGAGATATTCCAGGTTTAACTCACAATGGAAAAGGTGAAGAATAGGACCAAGTTTTTTGTACTCGAACATAAAAGTTTTCCTGGTATGCTCACCGGCTCCATTATACCTTGTGAGAAGTGTTTGAGAGGTCGACTCTTTCTTAGAATGAAATCATGCTAAATGATCTCGTAGGGCCCCTTTCAAGTCTAAGACTCTGTGGGCTGAGTCAAAATGCTGCCTCTCTCAAGCTACTTGGCCAAAGCCAACTTTTTTAATGTTTTTTCCTTCTTTTCCCTTCCTAGAGAGTCACTGGTAAAAGCACTTATTTCCAAAAGTAATGGGCAAATCATTTCTATTTCTCAATCATACACTGCCTTTCTCAGAAGATGGAAAAAAGATGTTCTAAGCAGCAAGTGTGGGGGGAAAAGGTTGTCAGTTCAAAAAGAAAAAAAAAGAATTTCTTACGTTGAAATCAACTCCCTACTTATAAGATATATAACTGAAATGGAAGCTAGTTCCCTAGTCCAAAGTCTCTTTTTATAGATAAGGAAACTGAGGCCCAGAGAGATCAGATTATTCAGTTTACAAGTGCAGCAAGGGATGCCATTTGTGGCCCCCAGGGAGGCAAGAACAGACATTATTAGTGTCTTCTCTCTCCACCGTCTGCCAATGGAATCTTTGATTCCTACAAGGAAGGGAAGCAGGAGATTAGAACCAGAGGGTGGCTACTCTGCTTTCCTCAGAGAGAGAGTATCAGGCTAGAATTATATCTAATCTCACCCTCCATATATTTTCTTAAATCCAATCTTATCTTAAATACTATTAGTTTAGAGGATCTCATTTTTAGGTTCAAGCTAAGAGGGCCCCAAGCTCTATAGCCAGGCTTTGACCCCTTTCCCACCAGATGCCAGTTCCACAATGAATACATATAACAAATAGAAAAGAAATCCATTTATCCCAGTTGGTAGCAAAACAGAGATCAAAGTATGTATGTATGTATGTATGTATGTATGTATGTATGTGTAAATATATATACATATATATATATGAGAACATATACCAGACAATATAGGAACTCTCAATAGGGAACTCTGCTCTGGGAGTGAGATAACTCAGAACCACTGAGGAAAAGTTCTAGAGCTCACATAAAGGAAAACTTTTCAAAGTCTCTAGTGTAGCAAGTTGGAAGTGGGGTCATAATTGAAATTCTACATGTTGGCTTCTTCCTAGTCTTTTTCTCTTTTTAGCTACCTGAAGAGAAGTTGGTATCATGCTTCTTCTCTCTCAAAGCTGGAAACCAAGAACCCAAAGTGACTGATGAGACTGGATGTTGTAATGATTGGAATGATGCCACCTATTGGAGACTTACTATAGGAAAGCTCCACCATGAGGAGAATGCCTCAGAGGGCAAGGCCATGTGGCTTTTCCTTGGCATCAGGAAGTGATGTTTGCTCATGGGTGCTGTCTATCAAGACTATCAGCCAATCAACTTGAGGAGCCTCCTATTTTCTGGGAGGAGACAGGAAGGAGGAAAGAGGGCCTGCGCGGAGAGCTCTGTCTCTTTTGGGTTCCTGACTTTATGGTGGTGGTGGCAGAGGACTTCACAGGAAATTTGAGGAAAGATAGGAACGCCAGGCTATTGGAATTCTGTTCTCAATCTTGCTCTTTCTATTTTTCAACAAACCCTTAAAAACCTAAACTCGTTTTATCAGTGATTTTAGTCAGTTTCCCCCAAAACTGGGGGAACAGATTAGAATCCACATTTAGAATCTTAAATTACACAATGTCTCTTCTGCTCTTGACTCTCCACCTGTGCCTAATGCAGGTGCTGGCCATTGAATAATCAATCTCTACCAATGAAAAGTGAATCCTACACAACTGGTCTTTTGAGCCAGCTTTAAACAAGTATGTATGGGTTTCAAATACAACATGGCTCAATAAAACAGCACTATATTTTTAGTCAGAAGTCCTGCTTCAAATCCTTGCTCTTTCATTTACTACCTATATGACCCTAGACATTTCACTTAACTTTTCTAGGGCTGTTTTCCTTTCCATAAAATTAGGAGTTGATCTAGAAGAGCTTTAATATCCCTTCAATCTCAAAATTTATTATCAGTAGAAAAGGATCTGGGTTTGAATCTGAGATATCTCACCTGCTATTCACCTGACCTTGGGTAAATAAAAAACTACGTGGGCCTCCTCTTCTTCATCCTAGCCTAAGGGGGTTACACTAGATACCCCTGTGGTCTTTACTAGTTCTATATCGGTTATGCAATGACTATATCCAACTTTCTGCCATTGGCATTATTTCAGCGTGATCATTCAAAACAGTCAGTCAGTGAACAAGCATTTGTTTGGTTCTTATTATGTGCCAAGCCCTGTGCTAAGCACTAAGGATACCATGAAAGGCAAAAAACAAGTGTTAACTATTAAAAATAGTCCTTGGAGGCAGCTAGGTCATGCTGTGGATAAAGCACCAGCCCTGGATTCAGGAAGACCTGAGTTCAAATCCAGCCTCAGACACTTGATACTTACTAGCTATGTGTCCCTGGACAAGTCACTTAACCCTCACTGTCCCACAGAAAAAGTCCTTGATCTTAAAAATTATCTCATGGAGAAGACAACATGAAAATTGCTGGGTGTGTAAAAGATATATACAGAGTAGATAGGATGGAATTGCATGAAAACATACTTTCAGCTGGAGGCAAAGGTGAGCAGAACCACTTACATACCCAAATTAACTTTCCTGATAAAACTATTCATTGATTTGATTCCACTGATCAAAGTCATGTTCAGCAAGAATCATCTCTGCAACCATTTCAGGGATACCCTCAAAAGAATGATTCCATCCTTTTCCTACTCTCTCTATATCTACCATCTTTTCCATGAATACAAGTAACAACCAGGAAGAAAACACCCACCCAGAATTCCCCATACTGTTCACTCTTTCAAGCCCTTCACATTTGATGTTCTAGGGGCAAACAGAAGTGAACCACTCATGGAAGGCAAAAGGCAGTTTCAATTCCTTCTCTCTGACCCATGATAATCTCTTCTTAAAGAATAGTTCAAGAGTGTTGGCTATATTTCCTTCGTTTCTTTCCAATGATTTAAATATTTGATTCTTCCTGAACAACCAAAACAACAAAGGAGGAAAGACTCTGGTTCCTGACATCAGAAGACTTGGACTCAACTCAATACAAGTCAATTCAACAAAGATTTTTTTTAAACTCCTACTGTGCAGGGCCATAAAAAGGCAAAACCAAAACAGCTGCTCTCAAGGAGCTTACATTCTAAAGAGGAGCTTAAAACCAATTGCTTTTTTATTACCTGTGGGAACTTTGATGAGTTATTAAACCTCTATGAACCTCAGTTTCTTCTTCTATAAAATGGCAAGGGAGAATAAGAACACAAGACCTCATAAGATACAGGTGCCTACCATGAAAGACTCAAAACTGCAAACAACTCTTGGTTGGAATCAAGAAACACGATTGATTTTCATAAGCAGAAAAAGTAAGCAATTTGAAGAACCAGAGAGCTGAAAAAGAATATATTAACATTGTAAAAGAAGTTATTTATAGAAAAGAAATTAGGACATCAGTAAAATATAAGTTCATGAAGGTCAGGAACATTTGGAGCTTTGTCTATATTCATGAGTACATTGTAGGTATTAATAAATACTCATTGAACTAAATTTGATTAAATTCCTTTTTGCCATAATTCCTAGCATATCCCTGGTTTTCTTTGAATCAGCTTGACTACTCCCTATAGTAAAATTGTCCAGGAGCTGGGTAGAAAGGAGGTGAGGACCTGCCCTGCTTCTAATTGCCATGCAAATCAACTCAAGAAATAACCCTGAAAAAGCCAGGCAGATCTGTTGGAGATGAAGGAAGACCTTTGACCTGCTTTTGGCCAGAAGCCAAAATTATTGTGCTCCCTATATGATGAATTGAATTAATTGAAAACCATTATTCTGTGATATCTGAAGCTTAGCCTACATTTTGTGTATCTTCTATGGACTTCCTCAGACTTGAATCTCTATCCTGCCTTGAATCTGTTTTGGTTTGGATTTGGGGGGGGGGGGGGTTTGTGTGTGTGTGTGTGTTTGCCTTTTGTATTTATCTCTTTATTTAAGGGATAAAATTCTCAAATCAGGAGTCCAACATTCGCTTGAGCCCAAATGACAACTAGAACCAAACATTTGATTTCTCTAAGAAATAGATATTTGATGTTAACTCTAATATCCACATCCTTTCAGACTTAGACCTAATCATATTTACTCTCTGAAAGAATAAAGTCCCTAAAGGAAGTAATTTCCCTCAACTCTTTTAATCTGTTCAGTTGTTTGGTTTCAAATCTCCCATTGTAGCCTCTTTCCATGACTCATCATTGCCATGCATTTCAATGGAAGAGTTGAATCTCTTTGAAATTCTCTACTCAACATTCTCTTGAAGTTGAGCATTAAATCTTGCCCTTTCTGCCTGGCCCCTAACCATGGGTAGTTGGCCTTTCAATCTTTCTGAATTCACCCTCAATGTCATTTTAACTAGTTACTCCAGTTTCATCTTGTAAAGTGTGGAGAGGTCAGCATGCTTGAATATAATACCATGGCCCCTGCTGGTCTGTGCTCCATTGATGTGTGTAAGTGGCTCAGCCAAAGAGAGGCAATATATCCTTCTGTCTGATATTATTTCATTGCCTAGGATCTGTGTTTGCAGAGCTCAGTTGGAGAGAGCAGTGTCAATTATAAAGGACAGTTGGAAAATTCCAACTCCTCTATATTCCAACTCTTTTGGAATTCACTCTTCATTCCACTGTCTGGCCTTTGCCATCATGTAATTTTTTTTTTCTGATTAGGGGTATGTTGTGGGGGGGGGCATTGAAATGAACAAGTAAAATATAATAAGAAGTGGAAAAGGAATGCCGTGCAATAGTTGGATTAATCAAGAGCTGGTCCAGTCAAAATGGATATTTTTAGCCTCTTTCATTTAGAATCATATCTTGTTTCTGGTCCTGCGATAATTCTACTCTTCCCATTCTGCTTGCTATGTCCTTTTGCAATGTTCCATTGTGGTCATTCTCAAAGGTTAAAAAGAGACAGCAAACTCTTGAAGGGCCTCCAAGCCTGGTACATGATGCGGGCAGAAAGATCACTGGGTCTAGAGTTAGAGAACATGAGTTCAAATCCAACTTCTGTGGTTCATAGAAATCTCTTAACCTCCTTGGACTTCAGTTTCTTCATCTGTAAAATGAGGGGATTGGACTACATAACCTCACAACTATGATCCTATACTTCTTAGAAATAATTTTCAATCAGGCAAATGTCTTTGTACCCTGAGACCATAAAAACTCCTCTGATGGCAGAGAACTTTATTTTGAGATATTGCCTATGTGCAGAGAAACTGAATGAATTTCTACCACCACTGAATTCTTGTTTGTGTGTGTTTTCTACTCTCCTTTGATCAATTCTGATAAAATCAAGGCTCAAGTAAGGCCCTTTGCCCCTGCCCCTTCCTCCTTGTATATAAAGCCTTCTACCTGCAAACCCAGAATATGTGAAAAAAAGATGACTCCCTCCTTACCCTTTCTTGTCTCAGGTATTCCTTTTTCCTTCCCTTTTCCTTTCTTCTTTCAAGATACTCAAAATGTAACAAAAGCACAGCCAGTTCACCAAGTGTGGAAAAGAAAACCAGGTAAATGTGTCCCAATTATGATGATATGTTGTTTTTTCCAGACTGGTTATTCCTTATGTGTTCAGAGCTCCAGAAGAGTAAACTCCTTCCACCTATATAGCATCCACTTTGCAACAGAGTGCTAGAGATTTACCTAGAAGTTCTAAGAAATTAAATGACTTGCCCAGGGTCACTTAGCCAGTATGTGTCTAAGGCAGGATTTGAATACAGTTCCTGATGACACTACAGCCAACCCTTTATCCTCTATATCTACACCATGTTGACTCTCATGGTAAGTTGGGGCTCCGAAAATCCTTCCTAGCAGTTTTCTCTATAAGAGAGAATAAGAAAACTTAATCTGATTCTTGTCTTCAAATAGAGAAAAATTCTTTTTTACTACTTTGAGAAAGATTAAAACCATCTCTTCAATCCCCTTTTAAGTGCCTTTGATTAGAAAATTATGAAGTCTCTAACAAGATCCATTTACCATTGACACTGATTAAAAGAATCATCTCCTTTGGAATAGAAGCCAGTCTTAGAAAGAAAAGTTCACATCCTAAAAGCTGTTAGTAGCAGCAAAGGACAAAGACCCTGGCCACAAAAAAGTGCAACACTTAGTCCTTCTTAGGGGCATCTGTTCTAAGGTGTGTGGTTTCAAACCAGGGCTAAGCTTTTTTTTTTTTTATGTCTAGAGTTCTGCCATTCATTTTAACATTCCTAGTGCACTGATATTTAGTGATAAGCTAAGACAATTGTGACCCCTATTGTCTATTTGTGTTAAAGCATTTTAGATATTTTTCATGAATTACTCAATAGTTTTTGCCTACTGTTTTTTCTGCATCTACTGACATATGCCACTAACTTGGAAGCTTGGGAAGGCCCCTAGTCCTTCAATAAGGGTAGAGAAGCCACAAATCCAGGATGTAACACTTTGTTGTTGTTGCTTGGTCATTTTGGTCATGTCCAGCTGTTTGTGACCCCATTTGGGGTATTCTTTGTAAAGATAGTGGAATGGTTTGCTATTTCCTTCTCTAGTTTATTTGACAAATGAGGAAACTAAAGTAAACAAGATTAAGTGACTTGCCCAAAGTCACTCAGCTAGAAAATGTCTGACAGCTACACTTTCCTCAAACTTTGACACTTCCAATGGAAGGGCTATTGCCTCTAGAGCCAGAGAACCAGGCTATGAATCCTGGTTCGGCCATTAAATGAATGGAAGAGAAATGGATTTGGAGTCAGAAGACTTAAAATCCCTCCTCTGGTCCTGTGTGACCTTGGACAAGATGCTTACCATCTCTGGAACTCAGTTTCATCATCTGTAAAAATAAGGGGGTTGGACATCTAAGTTCTATTATCCTTCCTATCAACTGTAAGCTCATCAGGGTGAGCACCCATGCCAATGGTACTCATAAAGAGCAAGAAGAGGGATATGGATTTGAACCCAGGTCTTCTCCACTCTCTTCAGCTAGGTATGATTTGGCCTCAAGGAAGAAGAATTAAAGAAGAGATCATGGGAACATAACTAGAAGGAAATTCAGAGGCCATTTTGTCAACTTACCTCATTATTGTAAGTCATAAAATTGAGACCCAAGCAGGCAGAATGACTTGTCCTAGAACACAAAGGCAATAAACACCAAAAGTGAGATTTGAACTCGGGTCTTTGATTGTATAGCTAATTTAGCTCTCCTGCTCTTTTCTGTTCTTTTATGTACAACTAAGCATCCAGAACAATGTCTTACAGTTCTGAAATTATCATCCAACATATTCAGAACCAGATTATAAATCTGCAATAAAATATATTTCTCAAAGAGCTGCTGAGACAGCCATGCAAGGTTCAGCCATTTCCTTGACCTCTTTTGATGAGCTAGGAGGGGCAAAGAAGCCAGCCTAGCTGAAGCAGAAAGGTGCCTGAGGAAGAAACAGGAGGCAGCATGTGCCAAGGAAATAATAGCACATTTACTACATCTACTACTACCTCCCTTCAGCCCCCAGTGGGAACAATCTTGAACCTTGAGGTCAAGAGTCCTGGGAACTGCAGCCTGCCCCCGACCCAGATCATCAGTCCTGCTTTTAACCTGAACCCACAGTCCTCCCTGAAGGAAGCACTCCCTGTGGAGGTGTCCTTCCCTTGGCACTATCACCAACACCAATTACTAACTAATGGCCACCCAATGGCAGGCAAACCCAGGAGCTCCAAGAATAGCAGAATCCCCAGAGTATTGGCCCTGCTTCAAACTCAGCCCCTACAGCCATCATCCATGGAAGCAACACCCACCTGACAACTTTCTACATCCATGTTGCATCACTCCCTGCCCAACCTCTCTATTTGAAGCTTTTTCTCCATTTTAAATGGGTCCTCAAGTGAATAGATATATAGATATAGATATATAGAAAGAGAGGGAAGGAGATAGAGAGAAAGAGAGAAAGAGAGAGAGAGAGAGAGAGAGAGAGAGAGAGAGAGAGAGAGAGAGAGAGAGAGAGAGACTGACTGACTGACTATAGAGAAGCTTTTGGTCCCCTGAGATCATAGAATCTAAACCAAGAAGGAGTCTGAAGCGTCATATTGTCAAATCCCCTAATTTGAGAGAAGAGAGAACTAAGACCTACAGAGCAGAAGTATTTACTCAAAATCACACAGGTAAAAAGCTGAAATTTGAACCCATATCCTCAGACTCCAAACCCAATAGACATTCAAGCACCCTAGCACACTGTCCTAAAATTATTGTTTGCCCCTTTGAACACTCAGGATCAATTTATGCATGTAAAGAACAGATTACAAAATAAAACAAACCTGGCCCCAAATAGGAGATAAATCATTTTTATGAGTGGAAAGCTTGACATTATTCAAACTTTCTCAATAAATCCTTTCCTCCAGCTCTTCCACAATCATGAAATTCTAGAAAAAGCATTAGCCTCCAGAATTGCTGGAGGTCAGGGCCTGTAGGTTCTGCAAATGACAGAAATGACTCATCTTGGGAGAAAGCATCAGCATCATTTCCCATGTGGACTCAGTCATACTAATGAATGTGGCATCTTGGATCATCCATCTGGATAGAGATGGAGGGGGTTAATGGCGCCATATTGTCCAACCCTCTTATTTTACAGATGAGGAAACTGAAATCCTATCCTCATTGCAGAATTAACCTGGAACCTCATTTTAGGGATAGGAAAATCCTGTATGTGGATTTATTATGAAAACTGTCTAAGCTTATGAATATGATAATAATAATAACAATAATAGTGAGATTCATCTAGCCCTTTAAGGATTGTAACACATTTTAAAAACATATTATTTCATTTGATCATTCCGATACTCCTATGAGCTTAGCTATTATGCCCCATTTTCCAGATGAGGCACAGAAAAGTTGAGGGATTTTCCAAAATCACACAGTTAGTAAGTTATCATTAAATCCTTTAGTGTATTTGCACCTAAATTTGGGCCTAATGTAGATTTCCATAATCTAATCAAAAAATGTCTTTTTTCAACCCTTAAAATAATCCCTTTTTCATAAACTTAAGAAAGTCCAATTAACATGAATAGGCAAAGAAGGAGAAAAAAAGAGGGCTATGTTTTAAATAGTAACCTTCTATTGGGTACATTAGCCTTAAATGACCATACTTCACAAGTGTCAAATATAAGCCTTCTGTTCTAGCTGGACTTATTTAATCACTTTCCCCTGGATATGTATACATTAATGCATCTACACCATTGCTCTGGTAAGGATCCCTCTCACCCTTCTCTACATTCACTTTGTGACTTGGGCAAGTCACCCACTGTCCCTTGTATTTTTTTTAAAACTTTAAAAGGATGGGGTTGGGTACAATGATCTCTAAGGTTCCTAGCAGATCTAGATCAAGATCTACACATAAAACCTTCCTGAGCCTCAGATTCCTCTTCTGTGAAATAGGAGAGTTGGTCTAGCTAGACCATAAGGTCCTAGAATCCTATCTCTAAACTCGGTTTCTGCATCCATAAAACAGGAATGACAAAGGGGTGGTTAGAAAGTCTAGAGGAGATTATGTAACAGCCACATTTTATAGGCTGCAAATACCTCCATGCTTTAATAATTGCTAGCATTTTTGGTGTACTTTAAAGTTTGTAAAACACTTTGCCAATGCAGTACAGAAGGAGGGAAAAAGGAAAGAAGGAAGAAAGGAAAGAAGGAAGGAAGGAAGGAAGGAAGGAAGGAAGGAAGGAAGGAAGGAAGGAAGGAAGGAAGGAAGGAAGGGAGGAAGGAAAGAAGGAAGGGAAGGAGGGAGGGAAGGAAGGAGGGAAGAAAGGAAGGAGGGAAAGAGGAAAGGAGAGAGGGGGAAGAAGGGAGAAAGATGGGAGGGAGGATGAAGGGGTTCACTTCAACATTCATCTTTTAAGTGCTCATAAAGCACTGTGCTAGGCATGGGGGTTACAATGACAAAAAGGACACCAATCTTGACCCAAAGGAGTTTATGATCTATTGAGGGAATGAATCAAAGAGCAAATCAATGGAGTTAGGAAATTGATTCTGCCTATGTCTTTATGACTTATCTAAATCAACTCTTTTCCTATAGCTACTATCTTGGTGTCATAATCAGTGACCACTTTTGTCTTTAAATTGGTTTGTTTGATTAGATCAGAAAGATCAAAATCCTGGGAGAGTATGTAGTTAAACTTGCCAAGGAACCATTCACAATACTACATAGAAGCACAGTCCAATGATAGTTGTTATCCAAAGCTTTCTGTTTCTCTAGATGTTGGGGGAAAAAAGAGTTCCAGCAGGTGCTTGCAGACCAGCCAGCCTCTTTGACAGTTCAGGTTTTCATGAGTTGACAAAGTCATTAGACCTGCAAAGAGCATTTCAGATTTATCAACTGACTGTCTACAGGAAAATGAACTTGCCCTTCTGTCAGAAACCTTCCACATGGGGACATGTGATTAGACTTTAACTATTGAAGTAGAAACGGCATTTGTGTTTCCAGGTCACTGACTCCCAGTCCCAAGGTTTAGTCCCTGGTTCCCAGTGATGCAAAGCTTTTATAAGTGAATTGTGGGTGTCTAAATGCTGTGACAGAGTTGGGGAGGGGGTGGAATTCAAATTGACTACATGCTCTGAATGGAAATCCACTACTGCATAAAAGAAGTGTTAAGTAAAGTCCTAGCCTCAGAGAGAGATTCCAAAGATGATATGGTAGTCAGGGGTCAGTGACAGGAGACTATGGAGAGTTAGCTAAATAAAACTGACAGACTTTTAATCCAGAGGGATACCATGGAAATTTCCGTTGGTGTATCTTAGAAATTTCACTTAATGTGAAATATTATCCAAGGCAAAATAACTCAATGAGCAATGTAAGCATTTCCTACTGATAAAACTTCAAGTTTTGATCAACTATTAGGAGACACCAGCAAGCACCAAGACAGAAAAGAGAAAGGGATAAGATATCTGGGTATTCAAGAAAGATATGACCTGCCTGTTTAATTTCTCACTGTTATCCAAAGCTCACCATGTCTAAAACTGAAATCGTTATCTTCTGCTATCCGCTCACATCAATGGCACTGCCATTTCTTTCAATACCCCAGGATTACTATCTCAAAGTGACCTGTTAGGCTGCTGCTGGAATTAGACCCAACCCAGAATCAGAGAAATCCTTCCTAAACAAGAATCCTCCCTGACAAGTAGTCTCCAGCCTTTATCTATAGACCTACTACATTCCAAGGCAGCCCATTACACATTTGGACAGCACTGATGGGTAGGAAGGTGTTGGTTTTGGCGGGCTTTTTTTCCTGAAATGAAACAAAAATTTGACTTTCTCTGGTTTCACTGATTGCTCCTACTTCTGCACTCCAGAGCTAAGCAAAATAAGTCTATTCCCTCTTCTAGATACAATCCTTCAAGCAAATGAAGACAGCTATTATATTGATCATATCTGCTTTATCCAATAAAGTACAAGGTATTTAAGATCAGGAACACTCTCAATTTTGTATTTCAATCCCAAGTACCCTGCACAGTGCCTGACACATAAGTGTCTAATAAATTTTATTGATAAAGGTCTTCCCTAAATCTACTCTTCTCCAAGCTAACCACTCCCAATAGTTTAAGCCAAATCTTACATAACCATATACCCATAATCTAATGAGCAAGATTTCTCAGTTGCTTACTCCAAATTTTTTTTCAATTAATAATTTCTACTCTTTTGCTTCCCATGATAGTAGCAGCATAGGAGGAAGTGTGCTAGAACTGAAGTCCAAACATTTGGGGTCAAATCCTCCTCTAACATCTATTAACTTGTGAACATTGGTAAATCACTTAATCTCATTGAGCCTGTTTCCTTGTCTGGAAAATAAGGATAATAATTTTGGCATCATATGCTTTACAAAATTGTAATCAGAAAAGTGCCTTGCAAACCTTACTACATTATTAAAAAGTGGTTTTATTCACTTTTGGGGGCAAAGCATAGATGGCAGAGTAGAAAAGCACTCAGCTGAATTCTTCCAACAATCACCTAAAAACAAATTTAAAATAACACTTCAAACCTATTTGTAGAAAAATATTTATAGCAGATCTTTTTTGTGGTGGCTAAGAATTAGAGATCAAGGGGCTGCCCATCAATTAGGAAATGGCTGAACAAGTTGTGGTAAATAACTGTGATGGAACATTATTGTGCTATAAGAAATGACAAGTATGATGATTTCAGAAAGGCCTGGAAAAACTTAAATAAACTGATACATAGTAAAGTGAGCAGAACCAGGAGAATGTTGTGCATAGTAATAACAATATTGTACAATGAAGAACTGTGAATGACAGCTATTCTCAGCAATGCGATGATCAAAGACAATCCCAAAGGACTAATGATGAAACATACTCTCTGCCTCCAGAGAAAGAACTGATGTCTGAATGCAGCCTGAAGTATACTATTTTGAACTGTCTTTCTTTTAGTTTTTGTTATTGTTGTTGAAGTCTTTTTGTACAAAATAACTAATATGGAAATGTTTTACATTATACATTGCACATGTATAACCTATATCAGATTGCTTACCATCTCAGAGAGGGAGGAGAGTAGAAAGAGAGGGAGGGAGGAATAAAATTTGAATCTCAGAACTTTAAAATAATGTTAAAATTGTTCTAACATGAAATTGGAGAGGATAGGGTTTTTTTTAACATTTTTAGAATAAAGCAACACCTCAAATCAATTTCTGGAGTGGCAGAGCCAATAAAACAAATTGTCAGAGTGAAATATACTTCTAGCCCAAGAAAAAAGATAAGGTCAGAAAGAGAGAGCTGTAACATGGGGGAGGAGGCTAATTTGGAGCCCATGTAAATAGAACACCAGTGGTGGGACTAGGTGGTGGTGAGAGAAGCAGTAGCAGCTTTGGGACCTCTCAATCCAGAGATGATAAGGACTCTGTTGCTTTGCCCATACTCAGATCTGGGTCTCAGTCCTGGGGGGCAATTCCAGGGTGAAGAGTCATAGCTGCTAGAGCCTGCAGTCAGCTGCAGAGGAACAACCCTTATCACAGTTCCAGGGCAGAAGACCATACTTGTGCTTTCACACAGACCAGAGCACAGGCCAGAAGAGAAGTAAACATACCCCTCCTTAGATCATACCACCTTGGAAGAACTGAAAGTTTACAGGTCCCTAAAAGTATCTCTGAAAACAGCTGCACAAAATCCCTGAAGCTTCAGAAAATGTGTCCTCCACCCTGGAAGTAGAGCCCTACTTTAACAAAGAGCTAAAAGTCAAAGAATACGTTGAGGAAATGAGCAAATAATAGAAAAACTTCTGACCATATAAAGTTACTATAGTGACAAGGAAAAAAAAACAAACATGTGCTCAGAAGATAACAAAGTCAAAGCCCCTACACCCAAAGCCTACAAGAAGAATATGAATTGGTCTCAGGCCATGGAAGAGCTCAAAATCATTTTTAAAAATCAAGTAAGAGGGGCAGCTAGATGGCACAGTGGATAGAGCACCAGCCCTGGATTCAGGAGTACCTGAGTTCAAATCTGACCTCAGACACTTAACACTTACTAGCTGTGTGACCCTGAGCAACTCACTTAACCCTAATTGCCTCAAACAAACAAAAAAACCAAGAGAGGTAGAGGAAAAATTAGCTCAGGTCTTTTAATTGAGAATGCCTGAAACTCCTCTCTTTTATTGAATTCCCATTTTTCCCCTGAAAGATAACAATCAGTTTTGCTGGATAGGTGATTCTTGGTTGTAATCCCAGTTCTTTTGCCCTCTGGAATATCATATTCCAAGTCCTCCAGTCCTTTAATGCAGAAGCTGCTAGATGTTGGGCTATCCTGACTGTGGCTACACCATACTTGAATTGTTTCTTTCTGGCTGTTTGAAATATTTTCTCCTTGAACTCAGAATTCTGGAATTTGGCTATAATATTTCTGGAGGTTTTCGTTTTGTGATCTCTTTCAGGAGGTGATCAGTGGATTCTTTCAATTTCTGTTTTACCTTCTGTTTCTAGAATATCAGGGCAATTTTCCCTGACAATTTCTTGGAAGATGATTTCTAAGCTCTTTTTTTGTTTGTGGTTTTCAGATAGTCCAACAATTTTCAAATGATTTCTCCTGGATCTATTTTCCAGCTCAGCTGTTTTACCAAGGAGATATTTCACATTGCCATCTTTCTTTCATTCTTTTGGTTTTGCTTCATTGTGTCTTGATTTCTCATAAAGTCATTAGCTTCCATTTGCTCAATCCTCATTTTTAAGCAATTATTTTCTTCAGAGAGCTTTTGTATCTCCTTTTTCATTTGGCCAATTTGGCTTTTTAAGGTGTTGAATTTTTTTTTTCATGACCCTCCTGCATCACTCATTTCTCTTTCCATTTTTTCTTCTATTTATCTTACCTTATCTTCAAAGATCTTTTTGAGTGCTTCTATGGCCTGAGACCAATTCATATTTTTCTTTTCTTTCTTTTTTTTTTAGCAACAAACATTTATTTTATTTTTTCCAGTTACACGTAAGGGTAGTTTTCAACATTCATTTTCATAAAATTTAGGGTTCCAAATTTTTCTCCCTCCCTCCTTCCCTTTCCTTCCCCCTCCACAATATCACAACCAGGTTATATATGTACAATCAACAAGTGTTCTTTTTATCAGTTCTTTCTATAGGGGTGGATAGTAAGCTTCCTCATTAGTTCCTTGGGATTATCTTGGATCATTGCATTGCTGAGAGTAGTTAAGTCATTCACAATTGCTCATTGAACAATGCTGCTGTCACTATGCACAATGTCCTCCCAGCTCTGCTCCCTTCACTATACATTAATGTTCATTAGTCTTTCCAGGTTTTTCTGGAATCATCCTATTTGTCATTTCCTATAGCACAAGACCATTCCACCACAATCATATAGCACAGCTTCTTCCCTCATTCCTCAATTGATGGACATTCCCTTGATTCTCAATTCTTAGCTTCCACAAAGAGTTGCTATAAATATTTTTTGTAGAATTTTTCCCCTTTTCTCTTTTTCATGATTACTATTGTTAACTGTTTCCCTTCTATCCTATCCCCTTCCCCATTATATTTATTCTATTATCCATCTGTCTTTCCTCTGCCATCTTGGCTCCACCCCAATTCATAGTTTTCTTTAAAGCCTTGGATGTAGGAGCTTTAACTTTGTTATCTTCTTCTGAGGGTGTCTTTTGATCTTCCCTGTCACCAAAGAAACTTTCTAGGGTCAGCAATTTTTTTCCATTTGCTCATTTTGCCAGCCTATTTCTTGACATTTTTTGGCATGGCAATGAGGGTTAAGTGATTTGTCCAGGGTTACACAGCTAATAACTGTCAAGTGTCTGAGGCCGGATTTGAACTCAGGTCCTCCTGAATCCAGGGCCAGTGCTCCATCCACTGCACCACTTAGCTTCCCCCTATTTCTTGACTTTTAACTTCTTAAAGTGGGGCACTGCTTCCAGGGTGCACTGTCCCAAGCTTCAGGGGGTCCCAAATGGAACAATTTAAGGAGAGGCACATTCACCACTCCCCTGGCCTGTGTGCTGGTCTGCAAGCAACCACAGGCCTGATTTCCCTCCAACCCAGAAGAAAATACTGTTCCACTGTGTCTGCAAGCTCTGGCATCTCTGTGTCCCTCCCCCACCTGAGCCACCACTCAAAACTGCAACCTGGAACCTAGTTTGGGCAAAACAACAGAGTCCTGCCACAGCACCAGCATTGACACCTGTAATCTCACTCTGAGCAACTGCTTGACCCCCTCACTGTCTATGGGCTGGGTACCAGAAGCAGCTACAGCCTCAGATGAGAGGTTCTTGCAGAGCAGCCTGCCTGGGACTGGATCTGTGTGGTGGGCCATGGGGCTGTGCTCCACTCTTACCCTTGTAATGATTGGAATGATGCCACCTTCTGGAGATTTACTGTAGGAAAGCTGTGCCATGTGGAGAAGGCATCTGAGGGCAAGCCATACGGTCAGTTCCTTGGTGTCAGGAAGTGACATTTGCTCGTGGGTACTGTCTATCAAAACTACCATCCAATCAACTTGAGGAGCCTCCCATTTCTGGGAGGAGGACATGAAGTAGGAAGTGGATGCTGGCAGAGGGGTTCTTGCTCTTTTGCTTCCTGACCTCACCATAGCAAGTCAGATGATGGGGTCTCTTAGAAATAGTGAGATTTTTACCTTTTGTTCTGATCCTAATGCTCTCTAATAAATACTTAAACACTTAAATACTCTTGCTAAAGTTTATAATTTATTGGCAACCACTCATTAGATATTTTAAACAGTATAGCTAGGATTTTAGCCCCTTACACCCTGGCACAACAAATCTTTCCTGCCAACCTTCTAAACCATCTTTGGTTGGAAAATAGTCTCATCCCATTGTTTTTTGGGTTCTGCTGCTCCTGGAATTGTCTTATGGCATTATTTTAAGGAATTTGGAGGGACCATGGGGAGAGCTCTGGGAAGTCACTGCCTTTCCTCTGCCATCTTGACTCCACCCCTCAGTAGAGGAAAAATTGGGAAGATAAATGAGAGTTATACAAGAAAAATATGAAAAAGAGTCAATAGCTTGGTAAGGGAGACACACACAAAAAATACTGAAGAAAATAACACCCTAAAAAACAGACTAGGCCATATGGTAAAAGAGGCACAAAAGGCCAGTGAGGAAAAGAATGCCTTGAAAAAACAAATTGGTCAAATAGAAAAAGAGACAAAAAAATCCTTAAAAAGTAGAATTGGCCAAATGGAAAAGGAGTTACAAAATCTCACTGAAGAAAACAATTCCTTAAAAATTAGAATTGAGCAAATGGAAGCTAATGGCATTATGCAAAATTGAGAAACAATAAAACAAAACAAAAAGAATGGGCAATGTGAACTATCTCATTGGAAAAACAACTAACCTAGAAAATAGATCCAGGAGAGATTATTTTTAAAATATTGGAGTACCTAAATCCATGATCAAAAAAAGCCTATACATCATCTTTCAAGAAATTATCAAGGAAAATTGCCTTGATATTTTAGAACCAGGCAGTAAAAGAGAAATTAAAAGAATCTCTGAAAGAGATCTCAAAATGAAAACTCCTAGGAATATTATAGCCAAATTCCAGACCTCCCAGGTCAAGGAGAAAATATTGCAAGCAGCCAGAAAGAATTAATTCAAGTAAATGTTTTTTCTCTTTGACAATTCCTCAGTCTGAAGTTTTGGGAGTTTTTTGACTGTTTTTTTCTCACAACCTAGCTAATGTGGGAATGTTTTCCATGACTACTCATGTATAATTTATTTTGAAATGCTTGAGTTCTAGTGGGTGGGGGGTGGGAATAGAGGAGGAAGAGAAGTTGGAACAATTTTTTTTAATTGATGTTAAAATTTGTTTTTACATAGATTTTGGAAAATAAAATTCTATTAAAAAAAAAAAGAATTAATTCAAGTACTGTGGAGTCACAGGATAACACAAGATTTAGCAGCTCCTATTTTAAAGGATAAGGGTTTTTGTAATATGATATTTCAGATGGAAAAGGAACTGGGATTGCAACCAAGAATCACCTACCCAGCAAAACTGATTATAATCCTTCAGAGGGAAAAAATGGGAATTCAGTGAAAGAGAGTACTTGATGGAAAAGATGAAAAGACCTGAGCTGAATAGAAAATTTGACTTTCAAATACAAGACTCAAGAAAAGCGGAAAAAGGTAAATAGGAAAGTGAAATCTTAAGGGGTTTAATAAGGTTAAACTATTTACGTTCCTACGTGAGAAGATGATACTTGTAACTCCTAAGAACTTTCTCATTGTTAGAGCAGTTGGAAGGAGTGTATATAGACAAAGGGAATAGATATGAGTTGAATATGAAGGAATGATATCTAAAGAAAAAAATTCAGGAATGAGAGATGAACATGCTGGGAGAAAGGGAGAGATGGAATAGGGTAAATTATTTCACATAAAAGTAAGACAAAAGCTTTTACAATGATGGGGAATATGGGGGAGGAGAGGGGTAGTGATTGAACCTTACTCCCATCAGAATTGGCTCGGGACAATAGCATACACACCCAATTGGATATAGAAATCTATCTTACCCTACAGGAAATTAGGACGGGAAAGGGATAAGAAAAGGGGTGGGGGTGAAAGAAAGGAGGGCAAAACACTTTTCAGGAGGGACAGGGTGAAAGGACAATGAGAATAGAATAAAGAGAGGCAGGGAATAGGATAGAGGGAAATAGAGTTAGCAATAGTAACTGAAAAATATTTGAAGGAAATTCTTCCGATAAAGACCTCATTTCTCAAACTTATAGAGTACTAAGTCAAATTTATTTTTAAAAAGCGCTATTCCCTAATTGATAAATGATCAAAAGTTATGAACATTTTTCAAATGAAGTAATCAAAGCTATTTATATCCATATAAAAAATGCTCTGATTCACTATTGATTGGAAAGATACAAATCAAAACAATTCCAGGGTACTACCTCATACGTTATAGATTGGTTATAGGGCAAAAGAGGAAAATGACAACTGTTGGAGGGTATGTGGGGAAAATGGACTTTAGTACACTGTTGGTGGAGTTGCAAACTGATTCAACCATTCCATATAGCAATTAGGAAATATGCCCAAAGAGCTATAAAACCATGCCTACTCTTCGACCTAGCAATACCAGTACTAGGTTTGCATTCAAAAATAGATAAAAAATGAAAAAGGACCTATATATACAAAAAGAGTATAGCAGCTCTTTTCTGGTGGCAAATATTTAGAAATTAAGGGGATATCCTTCAATTGAGGAATGACTGAACAAATTGTGCTATGTGATTATGATGAAATGTTATTATGATATAAGAAATTATAAGTAGGATATTCTCAGAAAAACTTGGAAAGACTTACATGAGCTGATACAAAGTAAAATGTACTATGTACAAAATAAAAGCAATATTGTAAGATGAATGACTTACCTATTCTCAGCAATATAATGATCCAAGAGAACTCTGCAGGACTTATGATGGAAAATACTAGCCATCCCCAGAGAAAGAACTGATGGTGTCTGAATAGACTGAAGCACAATTTTTTACTTTATTTTTCTTGATTTTTGTCTACATTTTCTCTCATAACATATTAATATGGACATGTTTTGCATAACTACACATGCATAACCTATATCAAATTGCTTGCTTTCTCAAGGGGGCAAGGGAAGAAATATTATTTGGAACTCAAAGTTTTTTAAAAAATGATATTTTAAATTGTTCCTACATGTAATTTAAGAAAAACAAATTGGTAAATAATTTTTTAAAAAAATTTAAAACCTCACAACCAAATGCAGAAAAGCAGAAATATTAATCGCACCTTCTTAGACTATAATACAATAAAATTGCATTTAATAAAGGAAGCATAGATTAAAAACTACTTGGAAATTAAATAACTTAATACTAAAGAATCAAAGATAAATGATAGAAAGAATAATTTCAATAAAAAGGATGACAAAAATAAGACAATATTCCAAAATTTGTGGAATGCTGCCAAGGCATTATTCAGGGGAAATTTTATATCTCTAAATGTGTACATCAATAAAAGTGAGAAAGAGCAGATCAATGAATTGGACATGCAATTTTTAAAAACTATAAAAAGAACAAATTAAAAAGCCCAATTCAACACCAAAATGGAAATCCTGAAAATCAAAGGAGAGATTAATAAACTTGAAAGTTTAAAAAATTAAACTGATAAATAAAACTAGATAAAACATTGGTTAATTTCATTTTTTTAAAAAAAGAAGAAATCCAAATTACTAGTATCAAAAATGAAAAGGGTGGATGCATCACCAATGAAAATTAATTTAAAGCAATTATTAGGAGTTATTTTGCCCAATCATATGGTAAAAACCTGACAAATTAAGTGAAATGAATGTTTACAAAAATATAAACTGCCCAGATTAACAGAAGAAGAAATAGGATACATAAATGATGCTATCTAAGAAAAATAACTGAACAAGCTATCCATGAGCTTCCTAATTTAAAAAATTCCCAGTACCAGATGGATTCACAAGTTAATTCTACCAAACATTTAAGGAACAATTAATCCCAATACTATATAAACTATTTGAAAAAAATAATAGGTAAAGGAGAAGCCTTACCCAGTTATTCTTATGACACAAATATGGTTTTGATACCTAAATGAGAAAGAGCAAACACAGAGAAAGAAAACTATAAATCATTTTCCTTAAGGAATATCAATGCAAAAATTCTAAATAAAATACTAGTGAAGAAATTGCAGCAATATATAACGAAGATTATATACTATGACCACAGGGGATTTGTATTAAGAATACAGAGCTGGTTGAATGTTAGGAAAACTATCAGAATTATTAACCATATCAATACCAATAACAAGAAAAATCATATGATTATATCAATAAATTCAGAAAATTTCTTTGATGAAATACATCCATTTCTATTTAAATACATTAAAAAGAACAGGAACCAATGGAGCCTTTGTTAAAATGATAACTAGTATCTGTCTAAAACCAAGAGCAAGCTTTACCTGTAAGGGGGATAAACTTGAACCCTTCCCAATAAGATCAGGAGTGAAGCAAGGGCATCCATTATCATCACTATTATTCAATATTGTATAGCTATTTCAATAAGACAAGAGAAAGAAATTGAAGGAATAAAAATAGCAATGAGAAGACAAAATAATCATTCTTTGTAGATGATATAATTGTATACCTAAAGAACTGCAGAGAATCAACTAGTTGAAATAATCAACAGCTTCAACAAAGTTGAAGAATATAAAATGAGTCTACATTAATAACCACTTGTATATACTACCAACAAAACTCAGCAGCAGAGATAGAGAAAAAATTCCATTTAAAATAGTCAGACAATATAAAATATTTGGAGTCTACTTGACAAGGCAAACCCAGGGTTTATATGGACACGATTACAAAACACTTCACACAGACAGATTTTTAAAAATCAGAGAAATATTAATTGCTCATGGGTAGGTCAAACCAATATAATAAAAATAACAATTCTAAGTTAATTTACTTATTCAGTGGCATACTAATCAATCTACTAAAGAATTATTTTATAGAAGCAGAAAAATAAGTAACAAAATTCATCTGGAACAATAAAAGGTCAAGGATATAAAGGGAATCATTGGGGAAAAAAATTTAAGGAAGGAGGCCTTGCAGTTCCAGATTTCAAACTATATTACAAAGCAGTCATTATCAAAATAATCTAGTACTGAATAAGAAATAGAGTGGTGGATCAATGGAATAGATTAGGTATACAATATACAGTAGTTAATGATGAGAGTAATCGAGTGTTTGATAAACTAAAAGATCCAAGCTTTGGGGACAAGAACTCACTATTTGACAAAAATTGCTGGGAAAACTGGAAAAAGTTTGGCAGAAAGTACACGTAGACTGACATCTTATACCCTCCAAGATAAGGTCAAAATGGATGTGATTTATAAATAAAGAGTGCTATCATAAGTAAATTAGGGGAACATGGAAAAATGTACCTGTCAGATCTGTAAAGAATCTATGAATAAGGGAACATGTTTATGTCCATACAAAAGGGATATTACAGGATCACAGTAAGTAAAATAGATAATTTTGATTACATGAAATTAAAAAGCTTTTGAACAAACAAAGCCTACAGCCAAAATTAAAAGGAAAACAGGAAATTGGGGGCATGAATTTTGTAGCAAGTTTTTTTCTGATAAAGGCCTTGTTTCTCAACTACATAAAGGAACTGAATCAAATTTATAAAAATAAGAGCCATTTTCCAGTTGATAAGTGGTCAAAGGATATAAAAAGGAAGTTTTCAGAAAAAGAAATCAAAGGTATCCATAATCACATTTAAAAATGCTCTAAATCACTGCTGATTAGAGGAATGCAAATTAAAACACTGATGAATTACCACCTAACTACTAACTGTCATGGCTAATATGACAGAAAAGGAAAATGATAAATATTGGAGGGGGTGTTGGAAAATTGGGACACTAATGCACTGTTGGTAGAACTGCGACTTTGTCCATTCAATCTCGAGAACAATTTGGAACTACTCCCAAAGACTATAAAACTGTGCATGCCCTTTGACCCAGCAATAACACTACTAGATCTATGTCCCAAAAAGATCAAAGAAAAGGGAAAGGATCTCTTATGCGTAAGAAAATATTTATAGCAGCTCTTTTTGTGGTGGCAAAGAATTGGAAATTGAGAGGATTCCCATCAATTGGGGGGGGGATGGATGAACAAGTTGTGGTATATGATTAAAGTAGAATATTACTGTGTTATCAGAAATGACTAGCACTATGGTTTCAGAAAAAAATGGAAAAAATATTAACTCATGCAAAGTGGAATGAGCAGAACCAGGAGAACATTATACATAGTTACAGCAATAATGTAAGGAAGGCAATTGTGAAAGACTTAACTACTCTTATCAAGACAATGATCCAAGACAATTCCAAAGGATTCATGATGAAAAAATACTATCCACTGATGAACTCCAAATACACATTGAAGCCTACTTTTTTTAACTTTATTTTTATCGTTTTATGGTATTTGCATTTTTTGCAACATGGATAATATGGATATATTTTACATGACCTCACATGTATAATCAAAAATGTGCTTTTAAATAAACTTTATTTCCTTTTTTAAAAGTGGCATTATTGGGGCAGCTAGGTGGCACAGTGGATAAAGCACTGGCCCTGGATTCAGGAGGACCTGAGTTCAAATCCAACTTCAGACACTTGACACTTACTAGCTGTGTGACCCTGGGCAAGTCACTTAACCCCCATTCCCCCCCCCAAAAAAAAGTGGCATTATTATTATCTTCTGCTATTCTTGGTATCTGGTCAGGTGTTGCAACCAAGCGGAGAAGAAAGAACCATATTACAAGGGATAAATAAAGAACCCATACATGATTAACCTGGAGAATAGGCAGCTAAGGGGAAATGAGAACTAAAGGGTTATCTTTTTTTTTCTTTATTGATGTGTTTTGCTTTTTTTTGTTTGTTTTGGTTTTTTTGGTTTTGTTTTTAATTTTTTTAGTGAGGCAATTGGGGTTAAGTGACTTGCCCAGGGTCACACAGCTAGTAAGCGTTAAGTGTCTAAGGCCAGATTTGAACTCAGGTACTCCTGACTCCAAGGCCAGGGCTCTATTCACTGCCCACCTAGCTGCCCCTGTGTTTTCCTTTTTTCATTGCAGAGAAAGACTACTCTCACCAGCGAGAACTCTCTTATAAACCCATTAAGCAAAACTAATATTACAATGACTTCATCAGAGAATGAATGCAAATTCCATACCTGTAGCTCTTCCACCTCTGTTCAAATTGTTGTTATTATTGTTGTTTTAGGTAACATTAATCATTGTTCTTTCCTTGCTACTCTACACCTCATAGGTGGGGGGAGGGAGGCAAGAGAAAAGAAAAACAAATTCCTTGTAATAAATATCCATGGTCAAGCAAAACAAATTCCCTCATTGGCTGTATACAAATATATACTGTAAACATGGGCTCTATGATTATACTAATTGGCTGGATATGTCAGAGCTTCCCTTTCTCAGACAATGGAGTAGCACAACAACTAGCCAATCAGGAGGCCTTCTGAAGCCCAGTGCTGCTTGACATATAAGTGATCCTTTGCAAGTAAAATTTAGCTGAACTCAAAGATGCCTGCAACTGCCAGAACTAGTCTTGACTAGCTCAAAGAGACCAGCAAACATCCTGATTTTTTTGCTTTATTGGGTTTACAGATCTTCTCCCTTAATCCTGACTTTCCAATCTATTGTGTTTTCTCCTTATACCCACTTAACTGTAAATACCTCAAATAGCCATAAATACTTCAAATTATTATAAATACCTCACCCTTTTCTACTCCCTTTGAGCAGCAGAGAACTTTGTCTCTGCTTTACTTGCAGGCTCTTCTCAGGCAATAGATGCCTTTATAACCTTTGTAACATTTTTTTTTTTGGTGAGGCAATTGGGGTTAAGTGACTTGCCCAGGGTCACACAGCTAGTAAGTGTGTCAAGTGTCTGAGGCCGGATTTGAAATCAGGTCCTCCTGAATCCAGGGCTAGTGCTCTATCCACTGCGCCACCTAGCTGCCCCACCTTTGTAACATTTAGTCCAACCGGGCTCATGCCAGGTCTTTTTTCTTTTTTTTACTTTGGGGTTTCTTCTGTTTAAACATACATACATACATACACACATAATACATACATGCATTGTTAATTATATGTGTGTCTCATTCTGAGCTCCATATCAATCACTTCTCTATAATTGATAGCATGTTTCACCATCAGCCCTCTGGAATCAGTCAGAGTTCTTATAGGCCTATAATGTTATTGTTAGTGTATAAATTGTCCCACTGGCTCTGCTCCTTTCATTCTTTACCAGTTTATAAAAACCACAATTGTTCATTTTTATAATATTGATGTTACAGTATAAATCATTCTTCTTACCCTACTCACTTCACTCTGCATCATTCTCCATGTCTTTCCATGTCTCTGTGAAATCCTTTATTTCCTCATTCTTAGAGCTGTGAGAAAATAATGATTAATAATGGAGTTCATGGGAGACCCAGAGATCAGTTTCAGTCCTTTCTCCCCTTCTACTCCAGAAGGTTCAACTAGTCTGGGACAAGGCCCAGGGAACGAAAGAAATGGAGATAAGTCTAGGTCAGTGAAGAACCACATCTAGATACTGGACTTCACCCTTGCCCTTCAGTGAGGGTCTTTTGCATACTTTTCCCTGATCTCATCTGTAGAGTTCATTTTAATTTAGACCACCCTCAAGCCATGTCAATCAATGGAATTGAATGACCCTAACCAATGAGCTTTGATCAATGTGTGAGAAACCCCATTTAAAAATTTCTGGGACTCAGGGTTGGAGAAGTATCAAAGGTCTTTATTTACATTCTTGCAAGAATGGGCCCATTCCTTAATGGAATGAATGGCAGCGAAAAGTGGGTCCCTGAGCCCTTTTATCCTTTAACATGGCTGGCCCCTCCTTTCTTCCCCAATTACATTCTGCATGCCAAGACACTGGCGCCAAAAACTGGCCAATCAGAATGCAGTGTGGCCAATAGGGGGAGGCGATGCAGAGACAGCCCTCTAAACTCCTCCCCCACAGGAGGAGCCTTGGGTCTCCCTCATCATGTGATTCAGTTTGCCAGGGAGGGGGAAGGAAGGCAGCCCCTTTTTAGAGTGGAAGGAGCCTGGCCCCTGTTTGTGGATATTAGCATTTTCAACTTCTTGGGGGGGGGCACATTTTCCACAAATGTATAATGACCCACTTCTATCAAAAGAGGAGAAAACCCTTGGCCATGCCAGGGCTTTGCTCTCTTGGCTCTTTACTCTCTCTTGATGTGTGCTCTTCCTCTTAGGACAGTATAGGTTTTGTAGGCCTTCTGAATGCTCCTGGAGGCCTCATGCTGTCTCTGAGACAGCATGGACCTTCTGGGACTTTTTTCCTGCTCATGCTAGCTGCCACGGGGTTGGTTCTTTACTGGTATATATGATATTAATTAATAATAAATGCTTACTACCAAAACTGGTGTAATAGCAATTAATAGCAAGTTAATTATAAAACATAGCCATAGCATTTATTTCTAAAACACAGAAATAGCCATTAATATATGAAAATTACAAATATAGCAACTAATTTAAAAAAAAACACATTTTAGATAATAATTTTTTAAAAAAAAACACATAGCATACTAGTATTCCAGGCACTTTGGTCTACTGTTGGTGTACTTATCAATGGATACAACCATTCTGAAAAGTAATGTGGAATTATGCACAAAAAATTATTATATAGTACATGTTCAACAACTTAGCTATATCCAAGAGAGATCAAAGAAATGGAGTTACCACTTAGAAAAGCATATACCCTTTTGTTTGTTGTTCTCAATGGCAAAATGACTAATGAATTCTACTGGAAGGTAGATTTTACCAATCAGAGAACTCTATACCACCTAGAGCCATCCAACTAATAGTCCAGTTTACCTTTTGAGAGAGTGAGTTCCACATCCCTAGAAGTATTCAGAGGCTCAATAACCATCTGTCTGAGATGAAACAGAATGATACCTATAGAGTTCAGAAAGTTGGTCTGTATATCCTCTATGGTTTTGTCCAATGTCAAGGTTCCACATGTCTTTTGTGACCCAGTTTCATGGTGTCAATACCAAGACTAGGAACAAAGTAAGTACTCAATAGAACCATAGTCTTCAATGGAAACTGAGAGTTATGCTAAGCCGAACACTACAATAGGCAGGCTCAAGAATCCAGTGGTTTGGGATGTGGTAAAGCTGTGTTATCTGACTGCTTAAGCAATAGCTCTGAAACATGCATCTTTGAGATATCCAGGTTAAAGGTCTAAAAGGAAAAAGTGTTCAATTATAGATCAAATAGCTTAGCCCCTTTCTAATTCCATGTCTTTGTTAAGGTCTTTTTATGTTAAGGACTTTTTAGCCTCCACTGAACAAGCGTGTGCCATCCCTTATGTTAATATTCAAATATAGGCTTCACCCAATCAGAGCTTAGAAAATGACAGTTTTCTTTCAAAGGAATGCTGTTCTGAGACTCTGCTCTGCATAATTCACTTTCCTTTCATCCTTTTCTTGGTGCAGAGTGGGGTCAATGGAGATGATAATTCTGGCATTTTCCATCCCGGAATCTTACAAGTGGCCTAGGGAGGCATTTGGCTTCTCCTTGTTTTGAGCTGAGACCCCATTGTTCCTGCTAAATTTTAATTGTTCCAGGAGCTAAGACAAGTGAAAGTCTGTGAAAAGGGTTATAATCTATTAATTCATGGAAGAGGAAAAAAATCTCATGTCAATGAAATGGTATTTGAATAACACCAAGCTTCCCATTTTAAGAACATCAATCCATCACAAGACTCTGTGAAATCATTCTTTATTCCTTAGCCAATAACATCATATTGAATTTCAGGTTTCAGGCAGTTATTGTTTAATTTGGAATTAAAAATCCACAATACATCTGCCTGCTTAATAAGACGATCATGGCCAAGCAATTCCATCATCTCCCTGGTGAAGCTGGACAGGAAGAGGGATCTTAAAATGCCTTGGGCAGAGGACTTACATAGACCTGAAACACTCCCCTCCATCCCACACCACAGAAGGAGCTCTTCAGCTTCTGCTTGGCCACCTCCACTACCTCCCAGTATGCATGCCAATTATAAACAGTGTTAATTAATTGGGAATTTTTCCATAATTTCAGTCTATATTTGCCTCTTTACAACTTAGGATCATAAACTTAGAGCTGAAAGGCACCTCAGAGACCACCTAGTCTAAATCCCTCATTTGACAAATGAGATAACCAAAGCCCAAAGGGTTTAAGTAATGTACCCAAGACGTCACAGTAGTGAGGAACGATTTGAACTCAAGTTTCTTCATCAGAATCCATTCATCTCTCTACTGTACCACTTATCACTCTCAGTTCTGCCAGAAAAGAAGATAGTAAAAAAAATTTCCCCCAAGTTGAGCATTTTAAAAAAGTCTGTCTGATGAAGAACTGAGGCCACCTAAGATTAGAGTAAATTATAGCTATGCTCAGTACTGGTGGAGTTGGACTTTGATTCAGAAAGACCTAAGTTCAAATCTCACCTAAAACATTTACTGGCTGTGTGACCCTGGGCATGACCCTTAACTCTTCTGTACCTCAGTTTCCTCTTCTGTTAAATGAGGATAATAACAGGACCTAACTCACAACTTATTGTTAGACCCAAAGTAGACAACTTGGAAAATAAAAGGTGTTCTGAACCAAATGAATGCTAATTGCAGCTCACATTTCTAGAATGTTCGAAGGACCTTCTAAGAACTACAAATGACTCTTTCAACCACAACTCTGAGGGATATAATGAGGTATTATAATTCCCATCTTATATATGAAAAACCTGAGGTATGTAGAGTTTAAGTGGCATGGACAGCATCACATAGGTAATAAGTCTCAGCCAGAGCCAAGTATCAAACCCAGATCTGCTTCCAAGTCTGGTGCCTTCTCTACTACCTAATATGGCTATGTGTAATGTTTCAGCCCTATTTGCCACCTCTTCCTGCCTATATTTCCAGTCTTAGTGGGTGTGTGTGTGTGTGTTCTCATTTTATACTCTAAGCTCTTCATCTCCAGCAGGAGGTGGGTCACATGTTTCACCATTAGTCCTCTGGAATCAGGGTTGGTCATCACACTGATCAGGATTCCTAAATCTTTGAAAGTTATTTATCTCTAAATTACTGTTATCATTGTATAAATTGTTCTCCTGCTTCTGTTCACTGCATTGAATAAGTTCATACGAGTCTTCTGAGGTTTCTCTGAAACCACCCCCTTCATCATTTCTTATGGCACAAGAGCATTTTATCATGCTTATATATCATAATTTGTCCAGGTATTCCCCAGTTGAAGGGCACCACCTCTGATTCCCATTCTTAACCACCTCAAAAATAGCTATAAATGTTTTTTAACATCTTTATTTAGATTTTGTTTTTCTCTTAGGATTAACCCTTCCCTTAATTTATCCTCCCTTTAGTTTCCCTTTTTTCCCTTTCCTATTTACCTGTTGAGTGAAATGTATTTCTGTACTTGTGTGTGTGTGTGTGTGTGTGTGTGTGTGTGTGTTTTGGGTGGGAAGGTCTTCCCTCTAACCAGTTCAGATAAGAGTGAGTTTCAAGTATCAACTGCTTCTCCCATCCCTTCCTCATTTATATAGACATATAACTGGCACAATGGATAGAGTATTGAACCAAGAAGATTAGATCCAGCCTTAGACACTTACCAGCTGTGTGACCTTGGGCAAATCACTTAACCTCTGTTTGTCTCAGTTTTCTCATTTGTAAAATGGGGATAATAACAGTACTACCCTGCAGTACCTACCTTGTCGTGAGTATAAAATGAGATTATAATTGTAAAGTGCATAGCACAGCATCTGACACATAGTAGGTGCTATATAAATGTTAGCTATCCTTACTATTATTATTAATTCTACTTGCACTCCAATTATGAGACAATTTCCCCTAGCTTCCCTTTTTCTTCTCTCTCTAGTATATTTGTCTTCCCTCCATCTCCATTTTTCTACTAAGATCATCAAGATGCAGTGGAACTGCTCCAAGGCTTTGTCTAATTACATTCTCTAGGAGGTAGAGACAAGAAGATAGAGTGATAGGAAGCAATAAGGTGAGCCCCTTTCCACAAAATCCCCCTAAGAGACCTTGAAAATGCTCCCAACCAGATCCTGATGGAGCAATCTAGAAAGAGTCACAGTTGAGTCCCTTGTCCCCAGATCAACATAGGAGGAAAAAGGTCTTCAGAAACTGGGAGTGGATCAGAAAGGAGCAGGGAGCACTCTAGAACCCAAGGAGAGACTGAAGAAAAACAAGTCTCAGACCCATGCCTCAACACTGCAATGGGAACCAAATGGCAATTTTGTCACCTACCCAGGCCTGGATCACAGAGCCAGGGTACAGCGAGAAGGAAATCCATTCCTAGATAGGAAAGTGCTGGGAGGTATATGGCAAAAAAAGGTAGTCCTGAAGTCACCAGCAACAGGAGCAGCAAACTGGCATTCAGACTTAGGGGGAAAGCAGGGTCTCACCTCCAAAAGATAACTCAACGTATGGAGGAATAACCAAGGTAGGACTCTCCGACCAAGGGAAACCCACAATTCTGCCAATCTGAGCCAATAGAGATTTCCAGTTGGCTGATAAGGGTGGAGTCTAGCAGAAGTCTACTGTTGCTCAAACCCAAACCCAGGTCAGGAACTTATAGAGCTCAGACCAGAGAGTGATAAGCAACCAGACATTGACCTGGATAGGACCACTTTGGGGCAGATCCCCAGCCTAAGTTGTCCCTGCAAAAATATAACACTCAGTATCCCAAGAAAGCAGGAACAATATTATCCCAGACATTCCTTCCAGAAGTACCACAGAGCCCAGCCCCTTCCCCCCCCCAAAATTAGACTTCTTCTATGATCACAATGACTATGGGGTTCTGAGGGGATATGTTTCATCTCCCCATATTTGAATGTAAGCAATTTATCCTTGTTTAGTTTCTTATAATTCTTTGTTGATGTTTTCCTTTTATGTTTCTCTTGATTCCAGTGTTATAACTAAGATTATGTTACACAAGTTGACTATCTGCATCAATGGTGTGAGTTGCTAAACCTGAAGTTCCTACAGTGAGGAGATTACAAGTGAGGAAAGAAAAGAAAAGGGAAGGGAAGAGAAGGGATGGCAAGGCAAGGCAGGGGAATAGAGAATAACATATTAATAAGACACAATGGGCTTCTCAGCTGATCTTTCAGGATTGCTCTGGGGAAAAATAAGTTTATTCAGTTCATGAACTTCCTAGTTAAACTAGATAGAATGTAAGCTACTTGAAGACAGGTACTATTTGATTTTGTGTTTTATATGCCTAATTCCCAGCTCAGTGCCTGCCTGACACATAATAGGCACTTATAAATGTTTGTTGATTAATTAGTTCTTTTACTGTAATATGTAATACCCAACATTATCCACATATTAAACTAGCAATGCATTTTCTTCAGTACCCTCAGAGTCAACAGTAGTCCCTCTACACTTGGGAGAAAAATAACCTTGGAGTGGTCATCCTTTCTCCTGCTTTTGTTACCTTTCCTCAGCACCCTGCCTCTTTAGACAAAATTAAGATATTTTACTCCACGGCTGCCTCCTGTCTATGCTAAGTTTCAAAACTCAAAAATGGCACCTTGGGTCAAACCTCCTGGAGCTCAGATACAAAACACTCATCTTCCCAGTGTGTCCAAATGCCACTAAACATTTTGATCACAATATTCTTTTGTTCAGAAATAACTCATTTTTGGTCTGCCATCATCTGGAAGCCACATGCAACATGAACAATTTCTCAGTTTTACTACTTGTAGAATAATCCTGAAACCTGATCCGGGGCTATCTTTCCATGAATGCCTTGGCACAATATCTCTCTAAAATAAGCTTCATTGTGACATCTCCTTCCTTTTTCAAAAAAAAAAAAAAGAGACCTTGACAAAATACCTCTATTTTGAAGAGCATCGAGATTCATCTCTGTGGGATTGTGTGAGCCAGAGGAGTTACAATCCAAGGACACAAGTGAGGAGTGAGGAGGAGGGCAGCTGTCCAGACATATGCAAAGGGTTAGGACACAGCCTCTCAGAGACTAAAAAAGGAGTGAGAGTTGGGTGGGGAGGAATGCATGCATAGGAGTTGGACAAGTTTGAAGACCCAGCAAGCATCTATAATTACAGCAAACATTTATGGAGGCAATATGGCAATGGGAAGAACACTGGCTCTACAGTAGAGAAAGTATGTTCAAATCCTATCTGTGATGCTTACTACTGTGGCCCTTAATTTTTTTCATCTGAGGGCATTGAACGTAATAACCTCTGAGTTTTTTTCCAGCCTGAAATCTCTGCTTCTGTGATATAACCCTTTGAGGTTTGCAATGCCCTTTATATACATGAGCTCATTTGAACCTCTCAACAACCCTGTGAAGGAGGTAATATTAAAATCCCCATTTCAAAGATGAGGAAGCTGGGGCTCAGAGTCAAGGTCATACAAGGAGGAGGATTCAAACCCAGTTTTTCTGATGCCAAACCCAGTACTCCAGTCACTCCATTATACTGATCACTTCTTCACTGAGCGTATGAACCTCCATCTCCATTCTCCCAAGTGCCTGACCACAACCACTTCATACTCTAGCAGTCACTTTTTCTAGGATCCCTACCTAGCCCCAGTTGAGTGAATCTCTCTTTCCTCAGTAGCCCCTGCACCGATGGTGGTCAACACTCCCATGATCATCCAAGAGCCTTGTGTTTGTATTGGCACCTCCAAGATCTATAAGGCTTATGTGTTCTCTCAGCTCCAGACAAGATTCCTAGCTCCTCCCCAACACCACCTTCTATTTTTCTGAAGTTTTCTATGTCTGAGGTCTTCCACATTGGAGACACCCACTGTATACTTCTAGAAGAGGACAGATAAGAAACCAAACAGAGGGACCTAAGCAACAGCCTATATATGCCTTTAGACCAGCCTATATATAAGGTTATAGAACCCATCAACCCACCCTTATCACTGACCTGACCTGGTTTCTTCCATCCAATTAAGACACATAATAAGACTTTGGTGTAATCCGTGTGAACCAATCCAAGATCAGGTTTGTTACAGTCCCATTGCTGACACCATTCCTCTGGGAAGTTGGCAGTAATGACAGGAATTCCAAAGGGGAGGAGAGGAAATGGGGCAAAAGGTAAAGGGAGAGAAGAGGAGGAGGTGAGGGAAGAAAAGGAGGGGGAAAGAAAGGGAAGGAAGGGGAAGGAAAGGAGAAAAGAGGAAAAAAGAAAAGAAAGGAAAGGAGAGGAAAGGAAGAGGAAGGGCAGGAGGAAAGGGTATAGGGGAGGAAAGTTGTATCTATGCCTTTCAGCTGAGACTCAGTTATAGCCTTTTCCCAATAAGTACTCTCCTTTGTTAGCCCCTGCTCCCCTACACCCTGTCTCCCTGTGTGTCTCTGGTTAGGTCTTAAGATTGCATTTGATGCCTCTTGCTTTCCATATATACTGGCTAGTTTGACCCTTTTGTGAGAACCTCTATGTCCTGAAGTAGCTACAGTGAATCATACAGCTTAATTCCCCACTGAAGCAGCTACTGTAACAGGCCTGGAAAGCCCATGGTGATCTATGGCACACTTGGGAGTTCACACCAATCCCTGGCGTTCTACCTTGACCCTTCTGCCCTACATTGTTAAATTTGCTTTCCTTTCAAAGTAGGCAGCCTGCTTTTCCATTCTCCCCGGCTGATGACTTTTATATATTGGAAGAACACAGTATTATCCTAGTATTATCCACACTATAGAACACATGCCCTGCATCAATTCATGTGGGATTTGAACACTGACTCAATAACCACTGTGTAACTAAGCAGCAGTTAGCGTAGAATCTTATAACAGGTAGTATGAAAGATATTTGCTACATCTGTGAACACAGCTGCACATCCACCTGTGCCCAAAAGGGAAATTCACTTTTGATCACATACAGATTTTTAGCAATAACTCAAATAAAAGCATAGGTGGATTGAAGATCAGATTTACAAACTGCAAAAATCTGGGAGAGAATGCTAATGTACTAGATACCTGACTCAGGATCCAAAAAGATTGGGAAAGCTGCAACTTTTGGCTCAAACTTCTAAAATGAAGCTTAATAGGGATAAATGTAAATTTCTACCCTTGGATTCAAAAAATCAATTTCACCAATACAGGATGAGGCAATGTGGCAAGACAGCTATCTGCCCTTGTGCAAAAGGTCTTGGGATTTTAGTGGAATGCAAGCTCAATAAAGCAATAGCATGATACACAAAAATGTGAGTGCTGTTCTAGACTACATTTATAGCAATGGGATGCCCAGAATGAGGGAGCTGGAAAGGCTGTTGTTCTCTGCCCTGCTCAAAATAAATCTAGGAACTTCTAGGAACCACATTTTAGGAAAGACAGAGACAAGTGGGAATCTGTTCAGAAAAGGACAGTGGAGATGGTGAGATGCCTAGAGAACATGTCATAGATTGATTGAAGGAAATAGGGATGTTTGGTGTAGAGGAAAGACTAAGAAGAGACCTGATAGCTCTCTTCAAATATGTGAAGAGTTGTAATATGAAAAAAGGATTAGACTCTTCTTCTTAGTCAAAGAGAGCAAAACCAGGGGTGATAGATGGAAGAAACAGAGGAGTAGGTCTCCAGTGGAGTGACCCAGTGATCTCTGCTTGGACCTGTGCTGTTTAATGGTTTGATCAACCTTTCAGTGCTCTGGCCAACTGTCTAAGACTCTAAATTACAAAGGACATACTGACCAGCATTGGGAAAATACATTTCTACTCCTGAGAGTTCCCTGGATGAATTAAATTATGGGTCCAGATCCTATCCTTTATCAATGAATTATTTTTAATTTTTGTGGGGCAATGAGGGTTAAGTGACTTGCCCAAGGTCACACAGCTAGTAAGTGTCAAGTGTCTGAGGCTGGACTTGATCCTGAATCCAAGGCCAGTGCTTTATCCACTGCACATCAATGAATTCTTAATGGGAAGCTTAACAAATTTCCAGATAGCAAAAAGCTAGTAAGGTGAACTAACACAGTGGATGACAAAATTAGGAAACAAAAAATATTCTGACAATCAAGAACATTGGACAAAATCTAATGAATGGGCTTCAAACTCAACATTTCCAAGCCTCAGTTTCCTCATCCATTAAACAGAGATAATACCTTCACGACCTTCCTCATGGAAGATTGTCATGGCATGGTGGAAAGAATGTTGAATTGGGGCTCAAAAAGATGTAGGTGCAAAGCTTACCTCTGACATATTCATTCTCTTTCCCAATGCCAAGGAGCAGTGGAAGGAGCTCCAAACCTGGAGTCAAGAGACTTGGGTTGAAGTCTCAGCACTGCTACCTCTTGTATGACCTTGAATAAGTCACTTCACTCCAATAACCCTCCATTTATGTAATGGTAAGAATAATAATGCTAAGTTATAGGCATATTATTATCTGCCTTCACAGAGGGAATCCTGCACCAAAGTATTAAGCTCCTTCCCAAGGTTGTTGTGAGCCACCAGTGGGGTAATGTACACAAAGTACCATATATTGTGCTCCCTCTCAAACTGGCTTGGACTTAACTATTTTCCTTTCAGTATCTTGACATTTATTCTGTAGAGACTCACACACACACACACCCCTGATATATTCCCCCATTAGAAGATAAAGTTCTTGCTGGTAAGGATTGTCTTTGTATCACTATCATCCAGTGTAGTGCCTGTCATGGAGCAGATGATTCAGAAAAACTTGTTGATTGGTTGATTAACTGTTAGCAGGGGCAGCTAGGTGGTACAGTAGATAAAGCACCAACCCTAGATTCAGGAGGACCTGAATTCAAATCCAGCCTCAGACATTTGACACTTACTAGCTGTGTGACCCTGGACAAGTCACTTAAACCTCATTGCCCCACCAAAAATCCCAAACTTTTAGCTATTATTATTACCTAACTACACTGAGCAAGTAACAAACACCCTGGGCCTCTCTTTCCACTTCTGTAACATTCTTCCATGGCGCTGAGGTCTTACCAAGTCTAGTCTTCCAGCATTTCTCACCTTCTCTCATATTCCTCAAAATCCTGACACCTTCTTTAAATACCTCAGCATGTAATTCATCCAGTCCTGAATGTCAGAGGCACTCCTAAGATTTCTCACAGCCTCTAGTACACTCAAAGCTTCTTCCACTCATTCCCTAAGATGAGCTTCTCATAAAAGTCAGAACACGGAGGCCATTTCTCATTTTCTCCTTGTGTTGTGAAACTTCTCCAAGGTCACAGCCACATTTAAAGTCAATCAGAAGAAGGAATGAAGCCAGATGAAAAGGGGCCCTTCAATCAAGAGACGAGGAAAGCAAACTGCTAGCTATAACCAAGATGAAGTGCTAGCCTTCTCTTGCTTCCAAGTCATTCCTATTCTTCAACAGGAAGCTCAATTATTTTCCTCCTTGTTCCCAGCCCTTCAAGGTTCCTGCCCCAGACTTGGAAGTGGTTATTTCTGAAGATACCGATGAACAATGGTAATTCGCTGTCACCCAGGAGAACCTGAAGGAGCTCAGAGTTTCAGGGCACTGGGATAACAGCTTCCATTGTCCTAGACAATGAATGAGTGATTGAGGGTTTTACAGCAAAATGGCTCATTTTTCCCTAAATGGGAAGAAAAGCCTTTTTCTTGGGATCTTTCAACCCAGTGTCTCTATTCCATTGCATGATTTCATGAGCCACTGTACTAAAAATTCTGAATAAATAATTTTCTCAGGACTGATTCTGCAAAGCAGAGGGACACTGGGAAAGGCTGAAAATTGTTCTTTGCTTCCCTCTTGTATGATACCTTTGGGGGTGGCATTCTCTCCAAGGCATTTATAAAATACCATGACATGTAATAATCAATCAACATGCATTTATTAACTGCCTACTATATATTAGTCACTGTTCAAGGAACTGGACATAAAACAAAATGGAAAAAATTGTCTCTGTCTTTAAGGAGGGAAAAGGGAAATATGGGGAAGATGAGGCATATGGCATATGCATATACATGCATACATACATATATGTATATATGCATACACACTTTTGTATGTTGTTCAGGATAGATTGATAGATGATAGATAGATGGATGGGAAAAAATGTGATTTTGAATAGAAGGAACTAAAAGTTGGAGGAGGTAGATCAGGGAAAAATTCAGGTAGAAGATAGTATCTTAACTGAGCCTTGAAAGAAAATAGGTAAGAATTTAAACAAAGATGATGAAATGAGAGAAAGCAGTGGAGACAAGTTTTCAAAGAATTTCTATAGCAAAGGAACAACACCTGACAGAATGATGATCTGGAAAGCTAAGAAAAATTATTGTTAACTCCTTTTTCCAGCTCAGGCAGACAGCTACGGTCCTGTTAGCACTTCTGGCTAGTTAGGAAGGTCTGTACTGAAGCCTTGTAGTAGCTGTGTACTGAAACAGAGAGTGTAAACCAGAGTTAAGCTGGCAACTCTGCCACTCACATGTGAGTGGATTCAGATCTCAGAACCATCGGCAAACAAACTGTGACTGAGAACTGCAGGTACGGGCAAGAAAAGGGCATATAACTTTTTTTCAAAAATCAAAAGGAGCAATTACAAAACATGGAAAATCTGAAAATAAAAGGTGAGAAACAAATCTTAAAGTAAAAATGTAAATAAATTAAACAGAGAGTTTAGATCAGGGACAAGTGTATCCAAGCCCCTCTGACTTTGGAGCAGGATTGTGGGACCTCCTATTATTATGGACCAAGGTTAAAGTCTGCAGCTAGGTACTTGGACAGGAAGAACAGATCAGAGAGCAATAAATAAATTCATCAAAGAAAATAACAACCATGGAAAAATATGCAAAAATTGAGGGATGTGGTAAAAACAGTGCTTAGGGAAATTTTATAGCTCTAAACAGTTTTTTGCCAACAAAAGAGAGAACAGACAAATGAAAAGTACATGAAACTAAAAAAGAATAAAAAGCAATTTTAAAAAATACTAAATACAAAAATAGAAATTCTGAAAATAAAAGAAGAGAAACAAAATTTAAACAATTTTAAACTGATAAAATGAGTAGGTTTTTATAAACTACATAAATAAAACAAACCCTTAGCTAGTCTGATTTTCTTTAAATAGGAAAACCAAGTTGTCGGTATAAATGATTGAGCTCAGGAAAAATGAACAAATAAAGAAAATCCCCAGACATTATCTTGACAAATTATATGACAAGAAAATTTACAACTTAAATGAAATGGATGAGTATTTGAAAAATATGAAATGCCCAGATGAACATAGCAAGAAAGAGAATTTTTAAAACTCAACATAAGGAAAAGAAAATGAACAAGCATAAATGAATTCCCAAAGGGGGAAAAAACTGAGGAGAAAAAGAAATTATAAGCAAATCCCAATAAAAATAGATCACATTTATATAGTGCAGGATTGATAAAGCACTTTATATATAGCATCTCATTTGACCTTTGAAACAACTCTGAGAAGAGAGTGCTATTATTATACCTATTTTACAAAAAAAGAAGTTGAGACAAATAGAAGCTAATGACTTCCCAGGATCATACACCTAATAAATGTCTGAATCAGGATTCATACTCAGGTTTTCCTAACTCTAAGTCCAGCACTCTATTTTTCTTCACCTGTGTGAGGGCCAAAATTTGATATACAGAGTGTTATTTGTGTGACTCGCCTTAATATTGGAGTCCCAGAAATATAAGAGACCTTTTAGGTTCTCTCTCTGCTCTGAACTGCCCTTTTTATATATTTCTCCCAGGCCAATAAGAAAGGAGCCTCTAAGCTTTAGTTCACAAAGGGATCAGATTTTATTACTTGGGAATTAATTAAACAACAAAGGTGAAACTAATAAAAATCAAAGATAAGGAAATAGGAAAATAGAAATACAGATAAATATTCTTAACTCTAAACTTAACCTATTCACTGCCCAGACTGTTCCCAATTAAGTTAGATCAAAGGAATTTAGGGTTTTCCATAATTAGCTCACCAAACCTGAAAGTCTACAGTTGCTTGCACCACCAGAACAGCCAACATGCCACTGCAAGGGGGAGTTGCCAGACAGAGAGCAAACACGCCACCAGCGCAAGGACCAAGAAGGAAAAGACCAAGTTCCAGAAGACACCTAGCAAGCCTGCCTCCCTTTGGGGAGCATTCAATTTCCCCTCCCCCAAAAGGGGAGGTCCTTCAAAAGCTGCTTATGGAGAGTTCTCCTTCTGACATCAGTCGCATACATAACCTTGGGGTGGGCCAGGTGTGGCCCCTCCCAAATGATTCAGCTAAAAACAGGAATATTAACCTTTACCACAAATAATTTTTGCCATGCCTGGTTGTTTCTATTAAACTTTCAACACACAATTAATTACAAAATTATATAAACTGTGCAAAAAATAGGAAAATGAAAGATCTTAAGATATATTTTGTTAGAAAAATATGTTCTTTATTCTTAACCATGGAGAAACCAAAGCATAAAACTATAAAATGATATCCCTAATAAATATCAAGAGGCTGCAGAAACATTTCAAAAAGATTAGATACTATGACCAGATTGCATATATTCCAGGAATGTAGGATTGATTAAATATTAGAAAAACTATAAAGAAAATAGACTATATTAATATTAAAAAATTTTAAAATCACAATTATATAAACAGATGGAGAAAAGACAAAATTCAATACCCATTTATATTATAAAGCACTAAAAATTATAGTGATAAATGTACCTTTCAGTAATATGGTAAACAATACCTATCTAAAAAACAAGATCTGACACCTATAGTAAAAATAAAGAAGTCTTTCTAATAAGATTAAATGCCTATTATCAGCCCTATTACTTGATATAGTACTAAAAATTACAAAGCTAGCAATAAGACAAGAAAAAATAATTGAGGGAGTAAGCATAGGCAAGGAGAAAAGAAAATTATCACTTTTTGTTGATAACATGATGGTCTATTTAGAGAACCCTAAGAGTCAACTAAAAATAATTGAAAAAATTAATAACTTCAGCAAAGTAGCAAGATAGAAAATAAACCCCCACAAATCATTAGCTTTTCTACATATTACCACCAAAATCTTAGAGGAAGAATTTGAAAGGGAAATTCCATTCAGAATAACTACAAAATAAATGAAATATTCGGTGGTTTATATACCAAGGCACACAATACTCTTTACAAAATACAAACCTAAATTGTATAACTATTTGTGTCTAATGGTAGCCATCTCTAGGGCAGGGGGAAAGAGAAGAAAAAGGGGGATTTTTTTCATGATAACTTTATTGTATATTTTTAAAGAATAGCAAGTTGTACATAATACATTTGCAGTTTATTCATTCATTTATTTATTTATGTGTTTCTTTCTTTCTTTTTTAATTTGTTTATGTATTTATTTTTGCGGGGCAATGAGAGTTAAGTGACTTGCCCAGGGTTACACAGCTAGTTAGTGTCAAGTGTCTGAGGCCAGATTTGACCTCAGGTCCTTCTGAATCTAGGACCAGTGCTTTATCCACTGTGCCACCTAGCTGCCCCCCTGGAAACCAAAATTTTAAAAGAGTTTTTAGAATAAATAATAAATTATTATTTTAAAAAGGAAATGCTCACTTCATTGGCTATTTGAGGTCAGAATAAAATATAAATAAACTGGGCAGGGTGAGGGGTAAAGATAGTAGACCTTCCAATAGACAGAAGTGAAAAAGTAGTATACTCCATGCATGGGAGACCAGCAAGGCAATAGAGATGGGGTTGGGTATTACTTCTCTACTAGACAGGAAACTTCATAAGGGCAAGAACAATCAATGATCAATGTCTTTTCAAGTCTTTTAGCACAGTGCCCTGTACATAGGAGGCCATGGTGAATGAAGCACAGTAGAAGAAATATGGACTTGTAGTCAGGAGACCTAGTTTTAATCTTCTATCCACATCCAGCTTTGTACCTTGTGCCGGCCACATATTTAAAGCTGGAAAGGACATTAGAAGCTATCTAGTCCAAACCTCTTTATTTTGCAAATGAAGAAACTGAGGCCCAGAGAAGCTAAGTAACTTGGGCCATAGAATTAGTCAGGAAGAAACCTTAGAGGTCATCTAGGGCACCCTCTTCATTTTACAGGTAAGGAAACCAAGGCCAAATGAGGCGAACTGACTGTCTGTTTAGTGGCCACACAGGAACAAAGGAGCAGAGCGAAAATTCCATCCAGGATCCTCCAATTCCTCTGATTCCAAACCCAACATCCTCTCGATTGTATTCGATGACCTCTCGGAGTCACTTCCCTCCTCTGATCCTCAGTGTCCCCATCTGTTTATTGGAGATACTAATATTTATACTACTTACCTCAGAGAATTGCTGTCAGGCTCAAGGATAAAATATTTTTAAATCATATGTATGTGCGTATATGTACACAAACACACATCTAGGTGGCACTGGAGATAGAGTGCTGGGCCTGGGGACAGAAAGACTCATCTTCCTTAGTTCAAATCCATCTTCAGAGATTTACTTTATGTATGACCTTGGGCAAATCAGTTCACCTCTTCCTGCCTCAGTTTCCCTATCTGTAAAATGAGCTAGAGAAGGAAATGGCAAACCTCTCCAGTATATTTGCTAAGGAAATCTGAAATGAGGTCACAAAGAACCAGACATGACTGATACAACTGAACAACTAAATATGGGTGTGAAGTATTAAACAGTATCCTCCCTCTTCCTCATAAATACCTACTGTTCCTTGTTACCCAGCTCCACCATAGTGACAGCAGGGGTTGGTTGGATAATGAGTTCTTAGACACAAACTTCACAACAAAGTAGAGAATTGAGATAATTATCTTCATGGCTAAAGCAACAACCCAAAAAAGGAAGGAGAAAATGGAACTGTCTTAATTATCTGAACATTGCAGGACAGAGTACATTTTTAACAGAAGCTCTATTTTTTAAAATTGCCTGTATATTCTACTTCATTTTTAAATAGGTTTTTATTGTTGTCTTTTGTTTTAACATCACCTGTATTCCCTCAGTATCCCTCTCTCTCTCTCAGAGACCCCTCCCTCAAAACAAAATAATTTTTAAAAGACCAAAAAAGGAGAGAAAATTTCAGCAAAACTAATCTATATACATATATATGTATATATACATGTGTATGTATACACATATATTACATTACTGTATATAATTGTCCGAAAGTATGTCTGACTCTGGGGGGAATGTTTATACCAATCTTTTTGTTATACCTGATAACTACAGTAATGTAATGGAAGTTTGTGTCTAAGAACTCATTATCCAACCAATCCCCTGCTGTCACTATGGTGGAGCTGGGTAATAAGGTATGTTGTCTACTTCAGGGCTTCTTAAATTTTTCCCACTCACAATCCCTTTTCACCAAAGAAATTTTTATGCAACTCCAGGTATATAGGTATATTAAATAAGTATGTAAATAAAACACTGCCAAATTTTTGTGACCCCCACATTCAGTTATACATCCCCATATGGAGTCACCACCCACACTTTAAGAAGCTTTGTTCTACTTCATATTTGATGTACAAAGACACAAGTTGAGAGAAGGTCTTACCCACTTACAAAGCATAATACCATAACAGAATCCTGAAATCCTAGGATGTCAGAGTTAGAGAAAAGTATCCTGTTGGAAATCATCATATTTGAACTAGAGTCAAAAGTAGAAATTCTGTCACATGGAGGGTTGGGAACAGACCCCTGGAAGAGAAGAATCATAACACTGAGATGTTTGAAGTAGGGTCAAGTGAAGGGGCTGACCTACACTGACCATGCATCATTTTTCTAATACTCTAGCTCTTGATTCCCCCATTGCTGTGCTTTCCATAATGATTAATTGTTGATATCAATAAATCAGCCAATCTGTTTTTCAAAACAGGTGGTTATGCAAGTAGAAAAAGTCCTTTCTCAAAGGGAAAGCCTTGTCTCTTATGGAGTTCCCTAAACATATAGGGCGGTCCCCATGGGGATTAAGGAATGAAAGTCATTCTCTTCACCCTTCAGGTGAGAAACTAGACTGATGTGACTTGATACTTGGGTAGCCACACTGGGCTCTGGCTCCACTGGAGTGGGATGTTTATCCTCTCTCTCTTCCAAAAATGAGCTTTTCTACTCTAGGCTCAGTCTAATGGTTAGTTTTATTACAAAAGTAGCAGGGTCACTTTTAGTTTGGAGAATCCCTTCCCCTCTAAAAGGGGTCCCTCTACCCTTGACCCACGCCCAGACCTTGGATTTAATTATTGATTCTCTTAAAATGGAAAAGAAAATCAAGCTTCCAATATCCAAAAGAAAGTTTAGGCCCTACAGAGATACCACAGCATATGAGCTTCTCTCCACAGAGATTAGGACCTGAGATTATGCTGATGAGTTGTGACTCATTAACATGGCTACTACATCCCTTAGGAGGGTTGGGGAGTTGTTTTTCTAATACTATTGCTCCCCAACCCTGTTAGTGTGCTTCTTCCCATGATTATCTTCTGATCACAATTAATCAGGCAGTTTTAATCAGTGTTTAGAAATGACTATTTGTTAAGATGGTAAAATTAAAAAATTGCTATAAACATTCCCCCCAGAATCAGACATACTCTCTGACCATTATATACAAAGTTCAAGGGAGAGTGGGTTCCAGCTTAGAGGTCAGTATATGTGGCAAAGGGGCACTTCAGGCCTTCTGGGAGTTCTTTAGAAAGACTTATCAAGAGCCCTTAAAGCGTGGTATCATCTTCTGGAGTGTTTTCCCTGTTGGACTCTCTGCAGCATCTTGAACCTTTCTCCTTTCTTCCTGATAAGACACTTCCATCAATGGCTCTGAAGACATTGTTAGAATACTGAAGGGAAGTCTCAAATCCTCCAGACATTTCAAGGCCCACAAGGGAAAGGAAGAAGCGAAATTGTTCTTCTCCCCCTTCAAGTGATTCCTTAAAAGAAGCTTACCTGGGGGCAGCTAGGTGGCGCAGTGGATAGAGCACCAGCCCTGGAGTCAGGAGGACCTGAGTTCAAATCCAGCCTCAGACACTTAACACTTACTAGCTGTGTGACCCTGGGCAAGTCACTTAACCCCAATTGCCTCACTAAAAAAAGAAGAAGAAGAAGCTTACCTGGATTTCTCTCTCTTCTCCCCTGCTAAACATTTAAATCTCTCAGGCTCTGACTGGTTCAAAAGCCCATTTTATGTGTGACTCACAGGGTAGGACCAAGTTTACTCAGGGCATCCAGACATAATTCTTGTATAATGTCATTCCAGTTGACCAAGCACTTTTTGTCCATTAGCCTTAAGCCTGCCTTGATTGATTCAACAGAAAAGTGTTCTCCGTTGGTTAAGGTATCAAGACTAAGGACCTTGACACTTACTTTAAATGGCATGACTCTTTAAATTTGATTATTCACTCAACTGCCATTCTCTATCCTTAAATATGGATAGGAATATAACTGTTGTGTAACAAACAGTGACTAAGCAGGGTAGAAGGAGGCACAGGTAGATTTATATGAACTGATACAAACTAAAGAAAGGAAAACTAAGAGAAAATACCAATGGCAATAACCATTACTACTGCTACTACTAATAAGTAGTAGCATTTATGTAACTGTTTGCAAAGTACTTTATAAGTATTATCCCATTTGATCCTTACAATAATATTGGGAAATAGGTTCTATTATTCATTTATCAGTATTATTATATAAGTATTATTAATTATCCCCATTTTACAGATAAGGAAACTGAGGCTGAGAGAGGTTAAATGACTTGCCCAACATCATATAGGGAGTAAGCATCTGAGGCAGTATTTTAATTCAGGTCTTCCCAACTTCAGGTACAGTATAATGAAAAAAATACCACAAAACAAATGAAATGTTGTACTGTGATAACGTCCAAGACAGATCTCGGAGAAGAGATACGAGAAGGCACCTCCCTCCCTCCTTTGCAGACGGGACAGGGGGGTGACCATGGATATGAAGCATCACATACACCGTCACCCTTTATTGGTGATTAGTTTTACTAAGATGCCTTTTATTCTTCTTCCTTCTCAAATTTAATTTCACTTTGTTTTATCTTTTTCCTACAAGGAATGGCTTTCTGAGCAGGAAGGAGAGGGATATATTGGGAAATGAAGCTGGTATAAAAACAAAGGATGTTAACCAAAATAAAAAGTAATTTTGAAATGGTCTGTATTCCACTCCTCAGCTTTGTAGGACAAAGTCAGAGCTCAGACTCTGCTGGAATTGTTTTTCAGAAACCAAGGACACCTGAATGCCAAAGTGAGGTGATAAAGGAATGTTTTCATAGAGTTTCTTTCAGGGAAAAAATGGTATAATTTCTGTTCCTGTCACTAATAATAAATTTCAATTTGCACATGGTCATTTCTATATTTTAACTCCAGACAGAGAAGCAGTGAGATATAATGAACCATGAGGGCAATCCTACTTGCTACTCCCAATGCCCCCCTTACAAAGTTGTTGTGCAGAAGGCCTCATAAAAATGGGGGCCATGATTATTAATCAGATATAACATTCTCACTTTGTAAACTTACTCAAACCTATCTTTCCAGGCTGATTTCAGATTCTTCCCCTTTTTTGCCCTCTCCCTTCTGAACAAATGGGCCAACTTGCTATTCTCCATATGTGGTAATCCATATCCTCCTTCTGGACCTTTGCACAGGCTGTGCTGGATGCCTAGAATGCACTCCTTCCTCATCTTCATCTTCTGTAATCTCTAGCTCACTCCCAAGCACAGTTCAGGATATACCTTCTACACAAATGTCCCCATCTCTTTGTGATCTTCCTACACACACACCTCTAGAATTATTTAACCATAAGCAGCTAGGTAGTATAATGAATAGAATATGACACCTCGAGTCAGGAAGACCTGAATTCAAATCCAGCCTCAGACACTTACTGTGTGACCTTGGGCAAGTCATTTAAACTCTATCTGCCTCCTTTTTCTCCTATGTAAAAAGGGGATTACAATAGCACCTACTTCTCAGGACTGGAGGCTCCAATGAGACAAGCGTAAAGCACTTAGCACATGGTGCTACATAAACGTTAGCTGCAATGATTCTGTATTGCTTCTCTGTGTGCCTGGTGTATTTATGCTGGTAGACTTCATTCATTCATCTGACAAACATTTATCACTCCCCTGGTATGTGCCAGATGTGCAGTGCTCAGTGCTACAGAAGTAAACATGAAATAGATGCTGCTTTCAAGCCATTTACATGGGCAGTGAGGAAATGGGAAAGATACAGAACGTTCACAAATAAATAAAAGAGGCCGCTAGGTGGCGCAGTGGATAAAGCACTGGTCCTGGATTCAGGAGGACCCGAGTTCAAATCCGACCTCAGACACTTGACACTTATTTGCTATGTGACCCTGGGAAAGTCACTTAACCCTCATTGTCCCACCAAAAAAAAACTGAATTGATGTGGTTGGATAAATAAGATAAATAAAATGTCTACAAAGATACAAAGTCATGGGGGCAGCTAGATGGCGCAGTGGTTAAAGCGTTGGCCCTGGATTCAGGAGTACCTGAGTTCGAATCCGGCCTCAGACACTTGACACTTACTAGCTGTGTGACCCTGGGCAAGTCACTTAACCCCCATTGCCCCACAAAAAAAAGATACAAAGTCATTTTAGGGAGCACCCACCACTAGGGAAGGCAACAGAATGGAGGCTCTTTGAGGGCAGGAAGTGTTACGTTTCTTTCCTTTGAACGCCATCACCTAGAAAAATGCCTGGCACACAACAGGTGTCTCATTAATAAATGCTTGTGGAATGGTATTGTTTCCTTTGCTGGACTGTCTCACCGGATAAGGTACTTTCAATCATCAGCCTCGTCTGCAAATCATTTCCCTCCTTCCAACAACCAGCGCACATTAGAAATGTAAAAAGGGAAACGTTATAAATATGTTACTGTCTTAGAAGGTGAAAAGAGCCTGGCAGACCCCGTCCCCTATCATAATATCTCATAAACTCGATCTAGAAGCACTCACCGTTTCTGCAAGGAAAGAGCAAATCACCACATCTGTGTTACACATTCTCCCCTCCCCCCACATGAAAGCTGGCTGATTGTTCTCATTAACCTTCCCTTGCTCGAAAAGGACAAAATCAATAACAAATTTATTCAGCAGCTCAAAGGCAATATCAAGCAATTTCATGTGGGATTTTATTTTCATGGGTTTTTCTCCCTCCCACAAAGTCTAATAAAAAATAATGTGATCTGTCCAAATGTGAAACAAATAGAAAACGGAAGATAGCAGCAGCCCTCCAAAGACTCTTCCTCCCTACAGGTGGATAATTGTCTGGCTAAAAATATTGTTTCCTTCCCATTCCAAGGCAGTAGCTGCTTAACATCCCCATCTCCTGCGGGAAATGTGTGAGCCTTCATCTTTGCATAAGTGCAAGGGGTTGATCCCCCCTGGGGCCATCATCAGTGGGGTTTGGTGTCACAAGGACACAAGATAGACATTCTGCATTTATTCGTGGTCATACTGGTTAGGTCAATCCATCCCCCAAGCTACCAGAGGCAACAAGGAACTTAAAACGGTCTGTCAGTCAGAAGTTTGCTCTCTTCTATGCTTCACCTAATAATCCCTGGGTTTTAGGAAACATCTAGAAGTAGTGGCACATTTTGGGAAGCATGTCAGACCTGGAATCGAGATCACAGAAGCACCTTCTGAAATCATAGCTCTAGAGCCAGATGGGACGTATCTATGTAATTGAATCTAGTCAATTCATTTCAATCAAAACTTCTTAAGCACCTACTAAGTGCCAGCACTGGGCTAAGCACTGGGGATACAAATAATCAAAAGACAGTCCCTACCCTCAAGGAGTTTACAATCTAATAGTGGAGACAACATACAGAAGGAGGTTGGAAGCAGGAGTGGGACAACTGGGGTACCTTGTTGCATGGAGTTGAAATGAGGCAGGGCAGCAGATGCAAAGTGTACCCTACTCCAACCCTTTTGTTTTATGCACTGTTAGAAGAAACTAAAATTCAGAGAGGGTAAGTGATTAGCCCAATTCAAACAGCTGGTAAATGTCAGAAGCAACATCTGAAGCCTGCCTCTGATATTTTACTACAGGATCATAGATTGAGTTTATCGATGTCCTCCTTAAAATACAGTGTCCAGACTTTAACTCAGTTCTTCAGATTTGGCATGAGGAGAACATTGTACAAAGTGACTCTCCCCTGCTGGTTCCTGGCAGCAATGCCTTTTCAAGCAGTCAAGATCACATGAGCTTTTCTGGGCTGATCCATCCCATTGCTGACTCACATTGGGTCCAATTAAGCCTCCTCCAGATCTTTTCCAGAAAAAGTGCCTTCCCACCATGGCACCTCCATTTGGGACTTTTAAAACTAATTTATTTGTCATTCTCCCTGGACAGGGGGAGGTTTCATGGCTTAACTGTGTCAGGACTTTTAGTGGCTAGGATAGACTATGGAAGGGAGAAGAGGGAATATCTGGTCAGGGTAGTAGGCATCATGGAGTAGTAGAGTCAGAAAGACCTGGATTTGAGTCCCATTCCAGATATTTACTAGCTGTGTGACCCTGGGCAAGTTGGTTAACCTTTCTGTGTCTCAGTTTCCTGATGTATATAATGAGGAGCCTGGACTCAGTGGCCCCTAAGATTTCTTACAGCTCTAAGTCCATGACCCCATGAGTTAATGTAAACATTCCCACAGAACCCAAGTGTGAGAAAATGGGTAGTTGTCTCCTCTCAATGAGGATGTAACAGTCAATCATACCCCTCCTGACCTGCTTGTAGGACAAAGGTCTCAGATCCTTTCCTCCCCTCTGCCAAACAAAATCACATGGTTCTAGGAGCCTGAGCTGGTCTCAATTAGGTCCGACTGGTCTCAATTAGATCAAAAATTAGGGCTGGGAATACTGCGTTCCGATTAGCTGGTCTTTGCTGGTAGATTGTAACCCTTGAGTAATCAATTAGTGATGAAAAAGGGAGGGTCTGTCCTCACTAGGGACTAGGGGATAAAAGGGGGCCTGCGAGCCTCCATTCTGGGCACCCATTAGCTGCACACTAGGGTGCCTCCTCACAAGAAGGAAATGAAAAAAGCCTTTGCCACATTGCTGCTGAGTTCCCAAGGATTGTTGAGAGGGGGATGGATTTTTCCCTCACACCAAGACAATGACATAACTGTCTCCGATACTTGAAAGGCTGCTTTGTAGAAAAGAGGGATTAACTAGGTTTGTTCTCCTTTACACCAGAGAATGGATTTAGGAGAAACATACAAAAGTTAAGGAGGGAGTAGTGTCAACTTGATTTGTGAAAAGACTTCTTAACCATCAGAGCTATCCCCAAGAGGAATGGATTATGTCAGGAAAGAGTGGGCTCTCAGTCACCAGAGGTCTTCAAGCAAAAGTTGGATGGTCACTTGTTGCGGGTGCTGTCGAGAGTTTCTAATCTAATTGTACCTCAGACAAGATAGAAGACCATGGCAGTTGATTGACTCTAGCTCTCAGCCAAACAGCCTATGATCTTAAACAATGTTATGAGTGCAATAGGGTTAGTTCCCAGACCAACCCATAAGGTCTCTTTAAAACATTGTCAAATAGAGCAAGGATATTCAATTTTATTGACATTGGTCCTCCCTTTTAACACAAGTCACAGCTTTCTCTGACTTAGTACACAGTCTTTGGGAGCTTCTACAGCTGAATCATAGAATAATAGGTCAAGGGATCAAAGTCAAGAGTTCAAAGAGTCCAACTTAGAGGCCATTAAGTTCGACACTCTCATTTTTACAAATGAAGAAACTGAGATCCAGATGGGATCAAAGGATCATAGGTCTGTAGGGTGAAGGAATCCTGAAGGTCATCTGATCCAATTCCATTGTTTTAGGAGAATGTGAGGGGAAACAGACTGGGAGAGCTTAAGGAACTTGCCCCATTCACCCAGTTAGTGCCAGAGGTAGGCAGCTAGGCAACAAGATGACTCAGTGGCTAGAACTGTGGGCTGGCATCCAGATGATCTGAGTTCAAAAACTCTGACATGAGGCACTTGTTAATTGCGTAATACTGGACAAGTCATTTAACCTCTGTCTGCTCATTTTCCTCAATGGTAAAATGGGAATGACAAAAAGTACCCACTTCCCCAGGTTGTTGTGAGAATCAAATGAGACATTATTTGTAAAGGGCTTAATGTAGTACCTGGTACATAGTATGTGCTATGTAAATTCTTGTTATTTTAGGCAGGATTTGAGTTTAGGTCAACCTGACTCCCAGGCCAGTACTCCATCTACTACATCCTGCTGTAACTCACCCTGGGGATGGGCCTATGCCTGTTTAACCACACTGGACATTGGAGCGCAGAGATATACTTCATCCCAGGGACATCTTGGAATTTTTCTCAGCTTGGAGACCTCACCAGAGCTTGAGTTGCCCTGGTCAAACCCCAAGACCTAAGGATTACCTCCATGCCATAATGAGCCACCTTCAGAGAAGGCATTTGGTAAAAGATTTAACCCATAAGGGAACTAAGGTAGCATAGGGTATAGCAGGGAAAGGATACAATCATGCACATCTACCTCACTCCCCCTAAGGGAACAAGAGCAAAAGATAGGTGCCAAAGGAAACTAGCAGAGAGAGTGGGGCTGCATCTATGAGAAAATTGAGGTCTCCAATCACCAGGGTTAATCCATTAAGTAGAAGGACCCTTTCAGATTCCACCATCATACCTCAGAGACAGTATGGATGAGAGAAGTAAAGGAACAAAGACAAGCTGCTTCTTTTCTACCTGCCTCTCCCTCCCCAGTTAGGATAGCCTCCTTCTGGAAAGGAAGAAAAAAGCCCATCGTGGATCCAAGGATGGAAATTTACATTGAAATTTAAGGCAGCCATGTTGTAATAGATAGACTTGGGGTCAGGAATACCTGAGTTCAAATCTTTCCTCAGACAATAGTTGTTTGACCCTTGGAAAGTCACTGAATCTTTATGGGATTCAGGTTCCTCAAAGAGGAGGCTAGACTTGATGCCTTTTGAGGTTCTTTCCAGTTCACAATCCATCCTGTGACACTCTGAGACCTTTAATAAATTTCAATACTTACTAACTGTGTAACAGTGGGCAAGTGATATAATCATCTCAAAGCTTCAGTTTTCTCATCTGTGAAATGGGAGTAGACTGGTCGATGACCTCTAAGCTCCTGCTCAATTCTATGATCCAATGACCCATTAATATTGCTGCAAAAGCCAAATATGGAAAGAATTCCATCACACGTAATTTCTTGGCCAGTATGCATTGAGTTTACCCACTCATGGCTGAGTTATTATGAGGTGTTTCCGTATCACAAAAGATTTTCCAAATACACATGGACATGCCCCTGAATAAAACAAGCAGTGACATTTCTATGTGACCCATAGAAGCCATAACTTTTTCAGTTTGCATGATGGACAAATGGTCAAAGAGCACATACAAAAGAAACCCAACTGATGTCATGTTAATAATAAAAGTTGACATTTCTATAGCCTTTTTTGTTGCTGTCACTTCCAGATCTGGGAACTCCTTCCACTGATGTATGTCTGCAACTCATCGGTGATTTCCAATCTCTGCTATAATGCCGTTTTTGCCACATGCCAGCCATGTGACTAGGAAAGTGCCTTAACCTCTTGGGTATTACAGGGAACTCTCTTAAGACTCTAAGTCAAAGATGGCTTCCTGATCTGAGTTGGTTGATGGAACTTCCATACTGGGATTCCCTTGCATGAATGCAATCACAAGTTCAAGTAAAAAAATTAAAATGACCAACAGCAACAGGACACCCATGCAACATTACTTTATGTCGTCAATCATCATGACTGCAAGGCCAAATTAAAGGCCTCCAATATGGTGGGTAAACAGTTCCCTAGGAAATGAGTCAGTGTGGTATTGTAGATAGGGTCATGAAGACATGGCTTTGCATCCTAAGTCAGACCTATGTGACCTGGGTTCCCCTGAGTAACTCACTTCATGTCTCTGGGTCTCACTTTTCCTCATCCATAAAATGAGGGGGTTGGAATCAAGGGAAGAGACTAAGTATTAAGTATGTACTATGTGTCAGGCACTGTGCTAAGATTATCTCATTCGATTGTCACAACCCTGGAAGGTAGATTCCATTATTATTCCCATTTTACAGTTGAGGAAACCGAGGTAGGCAGAGGTTTAGTGACTTGCCCAGGGTCACACAGCTAGTAAGGGTCTGAAGCTGGTTTTGAACTCAAGTCTTCCTGACTCCAGAACCATTGCTCTATCCCCTGCACCACAGAGATACCTTTAAAATTCCTTCCGGATTTAAATCAGTGAGCCTATTATCTTCTTCCAAACTAACCCAATGGCTTTTTACAACATTTTGAATTAGGATTTCAACACATCAGAAGGCACCAAGTACTCCTGAACTCAGCCATTCTTCAAGACTGTGGCATTCTCCCTTCTAACATCTGTCTCAAAGCTATCCAGTGACAGCAGTGCTGGCAGGCATGATATCACAATCTGAAATTCACCTTTTTGAAAATTATGATATTGAAACATCTCCCATTCCCAGGGTCTTAGCTCCAAGGTGAATAACATGCCAGGAATTCAAGAAAAACATTCCAAAGAAGAATCAATGAACTGATGAGAAGCTCTCAACCTGGAAGCAACTTTAGATCTTTTTCCAATTCAGATCCCTCCTCATTCTTTTACAGAAGAATAAATTGAGTCCCAGATAGTACCTATAACTTTCCAAAAGTCACACTGATAGTATGTGACTGGACTGGAATTCAAATCCAGGCTCTCTGATTGCAGATCTAGGATCCTTTCCCCAATGCCACATGACCTCACTCTTTCTTTTGGATTAATACTTTAGCCAAATCTGTGATTTCAAAGGCATCGGAAAATCCCCATACCAATGCAAGCCAGCCCCTGGTCTGGATCTTAGAATGTGAGAGATACCGTGTGTCCTCCTAGCCTAGAGTGTTCTGTGTGCTGCTACTTAGACATAACTCCAGATGAGCAGAGAGAATGTTGACACAAATCTAAGAACCTAGTGAAGGGTGGAATTAGTGTGGGAGCTTTAGAAAAGAGAGATATTCTCAGAGATGGAAGGAAAGAGAACCCCATTCTGTGTCCTTTCTCTTGCTCCCCTCATGGTAGGAATGAAAGAATGTGTCTCCTCTCCCAAGTTCTTGTACCAATATGTCCCTATCACAGGTCTGAAGCCTTATGTCAACATTCTTACTTCCAGCCCAAAGTCCATTCTAAACAGCAGCATTCAAGCATTTAAAACACCCCAGGCCTAATAACAGTTGCCCAAAATACTATAAGTGACTTACCCAGGGTCACATAGTCAATATGTATCAAAGACAGTACTTTATTTTTTTGTTTTTTTCAAAGAAAAGACTTTAAATCAGGTCTTCCTGACTCTGAGATCAGTCCCTTACCTACTATACCACACTAGCTCTCCCATACACTTGCTACTAAAAGCCAATTCTGAAATCCAGGGAATGCGGTGGGGTGCTGATTAGAAATAAGTTTGTAATATAGTAGCCAAAAGAGCCATCTTGGGCTGAATTAAGAGAGGGCAATGGAGTCCGGTACTAGGGAGGTGATACCCTGGTCAGACCACACAACTAGTATACTGTGTTGATATATGGAGACTACACTTTATGAATGACATTGATAAGGGGGAGAGAAGCCAGATCAGGGTGATAAGGATGGGGAAGGAACTGATGGCTAAGACATCCGAGGGTGATGCTACAACACACAGCCTCTAAGTAAATGAGCCACTCTAAACCAGTCCAACCATATTCATTATGCTGCTTTGGCATTCTGTACATAAACAGAGCCAGACTAGTTCTTCTGCAGAAACAAAGAGAAGTTTGAAGGAACATTTTAATTGCTCTTAATCATTAATTATTTCTTTTGTAATTTAAATTATTTACATTTCCTCTGGAGACTTGAAGACATGGGTTGATCAATAAAACACATCCTATTTTTTGCCAATAATGAAGAAATAGAAAACTATTGTTCCCATGACATAAGCTTCTATAAGAGGCAGGATCCACTTCTGCTTGAACCTTGGAAAAGCATAATTGCTCCGGCTGATAATAGTACCAGTACTTTCTATTTACGTGGCACTTGAAAGTTTATACTTTATTCACAAGTCCATGAGCCACCATAATGACTATTCATTTCCACAAATGAAGTAACTGAAGCTCAGTGACTGCCTATTCACAGAATCTCCCATCTTGAATGACAGCCCCAAGGCCATCCCTGGTCCACCCCACCTAAACAAAAGTCTCTCTATCTCCTTCCAAACTAATGGTGGTCTAGCCTCTGCTTGAAGACCTCTAGTGAGAAGCACTAGGCAACCCAGCCATTCCATTTTGGACAGCTCCTACTGTTAGGAAGTTTCTTCATGAGCTTAAGGCTCAATTTTTCTCCTTCAAATCCCAATGATTGCTCTAAAATTCGTGCTCTGGGGTCAAGCAGAATAAATCCTGTCTCTCTTCCTTTTGACATCCTTTTAAATACCTAACACTCTCATCCCCACCCTTAACACCTAAGTCTTCTCTTCTCCAAGTTAAATATCCATGGTACCTTCATCTACTCCTCCCATAGCATGATCTCAAGGCTATCCATCATCCTGGCTCCCCTGGTCTCAACTACCCCCAGAGTAACAATGCCCTTCACAAAATATAGTACCTAGGACTAAACACAGTAGTCTACTGAGGGCAGAAGATCACAGAACCATCACCTACCTAGCCCTGGACCCTTTGCCTCCCTTAATGCAGCTTAAGATTGCATTAAGAGTTTGTTTTAGGAAGGGGAGGAAGGGGAGGGGTTCCTCATCACACTGTTGACTCCTATGGTTCATTAGAACCTCAGGTCTTTTTCAGAGAGATTGCTAATTTATCTCTGTCTCCCCCATCTTATACTAGCAAAATTAAGGTGTTTTTTTTCTTTCAACCAATCTTTTATTTAGCTAGTTTTCTAGGTGGTATCATGGAAAGAAAATTCTGCATGGAGTCAGAAAGACCTGAGTTTAAATCCTATATCAGACACTTAAAATTCAGGCAGGGAGGTGGTGCAGTGCGCTGGTCCTGGAGTCAGCACAACTCTACTTTCTGAGTCCAAATCCAGGCTTAGACACCTAGTATCTGTGTGATCCTGGGTAGGTCACTTTGCCCAGTTTGCCTCAGTTTCCTCAGCTGTAAAATGAGCTGGCAAAGGAAATGGCAAACCACTCCAGTATCTTTGCATAGAAAACCCCCTTAGTGAGATCATGAAGAGTTAAACATGCCTGAATATCATCAATATCATCAGACATTTAATAGTTGTTTGATCTTGAGCCAGTTGTGCATCAATTTCTTCATCTGTAATATGAGGGTGATTGGATTTGATTACCTCAAAGGTCTTTTCCACCTCTAAAGCTAGATGAGTAAACTAAAAGGGTAGGATGGGGGAAACAATATCTTACCCCTTCCCCTTGTGGCATTTGAACTTTCACAGGGGCCTCTAAAAGTCAAAAATATCCTTCAAGATCCAAAGGAGTAAATCTTGAATTGACAAATTGTAGGCACCTCAACATGACGGAGGTACCTTGTTTGGGAGCATCTATATCCCACCATGTAAACTGACACCCATTCAGACTGGCCAACAAGGTTCGTCCAGGAAAGAAGGAGCTTGGAGAAAATTGGAGAAGCCTGTGCAATTGGTGCTGATTAAATGCAATGAGTAGAGTGATGGTGTCTGACCAAAAGCCACAGGACCCACCATTGCCACCTCCAGGTAGTCAATGCCCTGGGAACAGCTCTGTTACCAGAATACCCTGAATGCTTTTAGAACGTTTGGAGGATTCTAAAGCAATAACCTCTGATTTCTGCCCCTCCTTTAGAAAGGAGTCTGGTGATGAGGTGAAGAGATATTTTGAGGTGAAGGAGGAGGGGGAAGCATGCAACTTCCTAAAAAGTGGAAGTCCTATGTGGACAGTTCATGGCCCCTTTCCACGGAAAAATGTCTCCATCCAGCTCCAGGATTGAATGAATCTCCTTAGCCCAGTCAGATAGCAGGGGGCTGGGGGCAAAAAATCCTTGGCCTTTTCCCTATGCAGTCTGACTATTGCCTTGTGACTGATATTACCTGATCTAATTAAGGCTGGGGGAGGCCGAGTAGTAAGAATTTAATTCCTCATGTAATTATCTTTGAACAGTGGGACAGTTTCATTCAATGAATTAATAAACCCTGGATAACTTTTCACATATAGATTACATAATTACCTTCAAATCTGTCTCTGATAGACTGATATTGCTGACTACCCTCATGGTCCATAAAAGGGACTCATTTTTTAAGCTCATTGAGAGACAAGATACAGGTGGGTCTGTTTGTGTTCACATGTCCTTGCAACTATGCATATGCATGAGGCTATTTTTGACAAACCCAAGGACAACACATTAATTCAGATCTAAGTGAGTGAATAAGTGGTTCTGTGGGTTAATTTCTGTAAGTCTATTTCTACTGTGTCTTTCTTTAAAAGGTAATTAACTTCTAATTATTAAAAGACTGGTGAGCCCATTTTTATGGATTATTCAGGACCCTGGACTCTTTTCTTTCACGTGGCTACACCACCCATTCTGTGGGTACAAGTGGCAGTGCTTCTACCTGAGTTGGTGAGGGGAGAACTTAAGAAAGGGGGTGGAAAGGGGCAGCTAGGTAGCACAGTGGATAGAGCACCAGCCCTGGATTCGGGAGGACCTGAGTTCAAATCTGGCCTCAGACCCTTGACACTTACTAGTTGTGTGACCCTGGGCAAGTCACTTAACCCCAATTGCCTCACTAAAAAAAAAGTGGGCAGAGGAAAGACATTAAGTACAATTTTGTAGTTTGCTTATGTAATGATCCACCAACGTATGTTAATGATCATAGACCAGACCTTAAAGGACCATAGAGATCATCTAGGTCAGTCCCTTCATTTGACAGATGAGTAAACTGAGGCCCAGGAAGGTCAATTGACCTAAACAAGGTGACGTAGCCAGTATCCAAGGTAAGATTTAAGCCCAGGCCCTCTTGACTCTGGAGGCCATGACCCCGTCACTCTACCACAGTGATGTCCAGATCAGAAGCAAAGTCAACATCAGGATAGACAAGTGTCCTAGAGTAGGGAAGGAGAGCCTAGACTCTAGTACCTAGTTTACTGTCCCAGAATCACAGAGTTGCAATCAACATTAAAAGCCGCTTAGTCTGGGGGCAGCTAGGTGGCACCGTGGATAAAGCAACGGCCCTGGACTCAGGAGGACCTGAGTTCAAATCTGGCCTCAGACACTTGACACTTACTAGCTGTGTGACCCTGAACAAGTCACTTAACCCTCATTGCCCCACAAAAATAAATAAATTTGTTTAAAAAGCTGCTTAGTCTAACCTTAAACTGAACAAGACTCGACCAGGTGTGGCAATATGTGACTATAATCCCTGCTACTGGGAGAGACTGGGTTTGTTGTTAGATTACTTGAGTCTTGGTGTTCTAAGATACTGTGGGCTAGAATCTAACACTAATATGGTGAGCCCACAAGAACTGGGGTTGGAGGTGGGGGAGAACTGGGAAGCATTAAGGAGGAACAAATGGGCCCAGATTCAAAATGAAACAAGTCCAAGTTTCCATGCTGATCAGCAGTGGGATCAGCTTTTGAGTGCCCACTGCACATCCAGCCTAATTGTGATGAGAGTACCCAGTCTGAAAAACAAAATAAAGCAAAAAACAGAAGGAATCTATAGGATCATAAATTTAGATCTGGGAGGGACCTTAGAGACCATGAAGCCCAACTGACTCATTTTACACATGAGGAATCTGATGCTGAAACAGGCTAAGTGACTTGCTCTGAGTCAAACGGCTAGTATGTGTGTGGGGCAGGTTTTGAACTCAGGTCTTCTTGACTGCAATTCCAGCTCTCTATCCACTCGAACCACCTAGCTGTGTCTCAACAGCCTCTTAGACAAAGCACCAAAATTGTTTCATAAAGATATATCTTGTGGACAATCGATAGCTGAGGACAAACTATAAACCTAAAAAAGTTTTTAGAATAATTTTTTAAGTCACGGGGCAGAGAAAAAAGCCAGAAAAAAGGTGTGGCTCCCCACCTGTTAAGGCTCACATTATATAGAGTCCAGACAAGAGTTGTTTCTGAGATATCACCCCCACACCTATCAGAGTGGCAAACATAACCAAAAAGGGAAATATTGGATGTTGGAGGGAATGTGGGAAAACTGGGCCACTGATCCACTGTTGGTAGAGTTGTGAAAAGATCCAACCATTCTGGAGAGCAATTTGGTACTATGAAAAGGGCCATAGAACTATGCAAACCCTTTGACCCAGCAATACCACTGCTAGGTTTATATCCCAAAGATATCTCCCAAAAGAGAAAAAGGCCTATTTGTACAAAAACATTTATAGCAGCTCATTTTGTAGTGGCTAAGAATTGGAAATCAAAGGAATGTCCATCAATTGGGTAATGGATAAAAAAGCAGTAATATATAATGGTGATGGAACATTATTATGCTATAAGAAATGACAAGCAGGATGATTCCAGAAAGACCTGGAAAGACTTGTATGAACTGATGTATAGTGAAGTGAGCAGAACCAGGAGAACAGAGACAGCAATAGTGTTTGATGAAGAACTGTGAATGACTATTCTCAGCAATACAATAACCCAAGACAATCCCAAAGGACTAATGATGGAGCATACTATCCACCTCCAAAGAAAGAACTGATATTGATGGAACACAGACTGAAGTATGCATTTTCACTTTCTTTCATTTTTCTTTTATTCAAGTTTCCTTATACAAAATAACTGATATGGTAATGTTGTGCTCCTCATTTGTAAAATGGGGACACACCGGAGCAGGAAACAGAAAACCGCCCCAGTTTCTTTGCTAAGAAAACCTGATAGATGAGTTCATAGAGTCACAAAGAGTCTGATAGGATTGAACAACCTTGTGAATTAGGTGGTGTTATTATCTCCAATTTTACAGAAACTGAGGCTGAGAAAGGTACAATTGCTTGCTCAGGGTCACACAGCTTGGAAGTGTCAGAGGAAGGATTTGAACTCGGGTCTTCCTGATTCCAAGTCCAGAACTTTATCCACTGGGCCATCTAACTGCTTGTATGTAGTGAATAGAATGCTGGACTTAGTGTCAGAAATTAGTTTAGAATCTGTTCAGAAATTAGTTTAGAAATCCATTGGAAAATAGATTCACTCATCAGAACATGGGGCACATAGCTCCAATTCTACTTTTGATACTCACTGTGTGCCCTTGGGCAAGTCACCTAACTTCTCTCAGGGTCAGGCTCAGGCTCCTCGTAGGTAAAATAGAGAGAAAAATAATACCTATAGTATCTGCCTCCCTAAGTTGTTATGAAACTCAAATGAGATAACATGAAAAAATGCTTTGCAAATTCTGCAGGGCTTCATAATTAGTTAAGGTGTGGATGTCAGCTGGCTGCCTCCACGCAGGAAAGACCTCTTTTTATCTTCCATTCACCCAGTTTGAATTTATCACAACCAGCTCCTTTGAGGCTCAGCTCAATGATCTCCATAGGGCATCCATCCCTGATTCCAACCCACCCTCCCCTGAATGAGACTGTGTTTCTTTTCTCCCCTGAATCCCAAAGCACTAGGTCTGTATCTCTCTTGCAACTTGTCCCTTTCAGTCTCATGATATATAGAGTTACTTATCTCCCTGCTAGACTGGGAGCTCTTTGGAAGCCCAGATTCTCCCTTATGGTACAAAGTGCTAGATGAAATCAGACATCTTGGGTGCTGACTTCCATGAGCTGTGTGACCCTGAGTAAATCACTTAAAATTTTGTTTGTGTTGTGGCCCCTTTTGGCAGTCTGGCTAAGCCTGGAGACTTAACCAGAAATGAAAGAAATGCTAAATTTCAGTGAGGGCTTAGTTAAAATAAAGACATAATTTTATATTGTACCCCCGCAACAGCACAACCGACCATGGACCCCAGATGAATAATTCTTGATTTAGAGTTTTCCCAAAAGCACAGGCTGAGAGGTTAAGTGATGTAGGGACTCACGGCTAGTTAGGACTTCAACACAGATCTTTCTAGTTTCAAAGATGGATCTCTATCCATCATGCCATGTGAGTGTTTTTTTACAATTAAACTATTAAAGCTTAGAGTTGCACTAAGACTTTTGGGACACTGTATTTGTTAAGTGAGTGGACTTTAAGGACAGGGCCCTGGCTTTTCTTCTCTATTAGCAACATGAACCCCTTCCACCAAAGTCCTCCAATGAATGCCCCATTGTGATGACCATACATTGATTTTTATAAATAAACCCTGCTTTGGTTATTTAATTAAGAGGCTTCTTAATCTTTTGCTTATCAATTTGGGAGGAGCAAGTATGATGGAACTTTATAAACAGCACATATTAAAATAATAGCAGTCAAACATCCACAGATTAGACAACAGTCCCCAGATTAGGCCCTGCAGTCAGATTAGTCCCCCCAAGTCAGTTAAAAATATTCTTACATTTGAATGGTTACTAAAAGGGACTTATGGCCCAATTATAATTTTTCTAAACATATAATTTTTCATATAACTACAGAACTATCATTTTTCAGATTAGATGTAGTTAAAATTTTTTACACCATCCTAGCTAAGTACAGACAGGTTCATCAATACAAAGTTGGCCAGAGAGAAATGAGGGTCTTTGGCCCCAAATATGATAAATGCAGTTGACACAAACAAGGTTAAGAACCCCTGCTCTGAGACTATAAGTTGTTGCAATTGCTGTGGGTGGAAGATATGGTTTATATATGCTTATATGTGTACAACCAACCTATGGTGTTCATCTGTGTGACTTTAAATAAGTCATTTGTGCTCTCTAAGCCTCATCTTCCTTATCTATAAAAAAGAGGGAATTGACCTAGAGAGACACTAAAGAACCTTTAAATCAAAATCTATAATTCTGTGATTCAATTTCTCCCAAAAGAATGTAAGCTCCTTGAGGGCAGGAAATATGTCTAAGAGTTAGTTGCATCTTTGTATTTCTAGTGCTAGCATTATGCCTAGTTTAACCTAAAACAGTATCCAGCACTGAAAACCATGTTGGACACCTAACTCAGTGTCTGGTACACAGTAGGCATATAATAAAAGTATGTTAGACTCAGTGAAAGGTGGTCCACTATTTCTTCCTTGCCCCAGTGACCACCAGGTAAAAGAGGGAGAGAAAGATTTACTAACATTCAAAACTGATAAAGATTAAAGCAAAGAGTTCACTTCATGTGCCAAAAGAAGCTCCTTGGAAGGTAAATGGTATAGAATTGAGAAAGGACAGCTTTAAGCTGCAAATGACAAATTCCTCACTAAATGAAGGCTATCAGCTTCTGGTCAGTTTCCCAAAGGAAGTTAACATTCTAGCACATCATATCCATAATAGACCTGACAGATCATAAAAGGTGTCTGGTGCCATCATGATTGTATTATATACTGCACTTAGGCAGAGGATGAGTCAACCCATATATTTTTTAAAATAAGGAACTTTCCTGATGCCTCTGCTCAAGCCAATTTTAAAAGGCTCACATTTCATTATTTTGCATAAATTATTAATGGAACTCACTGGGGGTTTTTTATAGACTAACTCTGCATTGCATTTTTCTGAAATTAAAGTTATCTCATTGGAGAGTTATGATATGAGAGTTTGGCTTTTTCAACTTCTATTCTCATACTTTAGTAATTTGAAAAATAAGATTGCCCTTTAATTTGGTTTAAACATACTTAGAATGCCTAAGATACATTAAATTTTGGAAGTGACTTAGTTAGAAATTCATCAAAATGAGAGATGCTTGTAAAGGCCTATACCCACCCAAGATTATGACACATTTCCATGCTCAAATACATTGTGATGAGGTGGGTAATCTCTCAAAGAATGTACCAGCATTTAGCACAGTGCATGGTACATAGTAGGTGTTTAATAAATGTTTATTGATTGATTGGTTTGGTTTGTTTTGTTTTGTTTTTTGGTGAGGCAAGTGAGGTTAAGTGACTTGCCCAGGGTCACACAGCTAGTTAAGTGTCTGAGGCCGGATTTGAACTCAGATCCTCCTGACTCCAGGGCCAGTGCTCTATCCTCTGCGCTACCTAGCTGCCCCAATTGATTGCTTTTTAAAGCAATCTTTCATCTTGTCAGTATGGAGAATTCCCTCTCCCAAAGCAGATCACCATCCGTCTCTGACTTAGTTTATAATTCTGAGAGTTGCCTGAGGCAGAGAGGTTAAGATCTCATAGTAAGTGTCAGAGATGGAAAGTTTTCCTGACAAATTCAGCTCCCTACCCACCATACCACAGTAAGTGTGGGTTCTCATGATGGCCGTGTGTGTGTGTGTGTGTGTGTGTGTGTGTGTGTGTAGTGTGTTATGTGTGTATGTATACATGTGTATGTGTATACATACTCATATACACATATATATACATATACACATATATAAGTGTAGATACATATTTATATGAACATGAGCTAAAACAGTCATAACCAGCTCTAGTTACCTAATAGTTGACAAAATCTTCTTCCAACAGTCTTGTGAGAGAGGAATCATTAGTATTATTGTGCCAATTGTGTAGATGAGGAAACTGAGATTTAAACAGGATAGATGGGGAAGCTAGGTGGTGCTGCAATGGATAAAGCACCAGGCCTTGATTCAGGAGAACCTGAGTTCAAATCCAGCCTCAGACACTTGACATTTAATAGCTGTGTGACCCTGGGCAAGTCACTTAGCCATCATTGCCCTGCAAAAAAATGTTTTAAATAATAAAAATAATAAACAGGATAGGTGACACATCCATGATCACTTAGCTCACAAATGTTAGAGCTGGAATTAAACCTTGTTATTATTGTTGTTCAGTTATTTGTCAGGTCCAACAACCATGTATGGGGTTTTCTTGGCAAAGATACTGGAATGGTTTGCCATTTTTTTTCTCCAGCTCATTTTACAGATGAAGAAACTGAGACAAACAGACTTCAGTGAGTTGCCCAGGGTTACACAGACAGTAAGTATCAAGGCTGTATTCAAACTCAGATCCTCCTGACTCCAGTCCCAATGCTCTATCCACTGCACCTCCTAACCTAGAACTCTCTCAACTCCAAGATTAGCATACTTTCCACTGCCTGAATTCAGCTGTACAAACTAATGGGCAATCGGTTATTCATCCTCACATAATGTATTATCTTGCTTATCCATAGACTGCACCGAATAGGAAAGTCAAATGCTGTCTCTCAAAAATGACACTGATGGGTCATGGAATCACAGATGGGCTGGCTTTCATTTAAAACAGCCTGTAGTTTGCTTTTTATCTAATTCCTCCAAAAGATGAAACTGTTTTTGTCCATCTAACTGCTTCCTTTTTCTGGCACAAGCTCTGGATATGTTCTAAAAATATGTTCTTTGTTCTGACAATGTCTCTTCTTTGAGTCAACTGAAGAACAAAGGTTAGGGGGAATTAAATGGTGCCATCCCCCCACCCTTTGGGATTTCTCCTGGATATTACAAGGACAAAAAAAAAACCACCTTGAAATAGAAGCCAACAATTCACCAAGGCCATTCTAATGACCTATAAGATGCCTCAGCTTGATATGCAATCTCCCACCTCTGTGACTTTGCACAAACTATTGCCAGTAACTGGAATGCACTTCCTCCTCACCTCTACTTCTCAAACTCTTTGTCCTCCTTCAAGGTATAACTTAGATGTCACCTCCTTCAATAATCATACTTGTAATGATAACAAGCTCTTATATAGTGTGTTAAGGTTTGAAAAGTACTTTACAGATGCAATCTCATTGGATCCTCATAACAACCCTGAGAGATAGGTGATATTATCATCTCCATTTTACAGATGAGGAAACTGAGGCTGAGAATGGTTAAGTAGTTTGCCCAGGGTGACAGAGCTTGAAAGTGTCTGAGGCAATATTTGAACTTGGGTCTTCCTGAGTCCAAAGCCAGCACTCTTAGTGCATGAAACTATCCATCCCCACTTATTAATCAATTTTGCCTCAATTCCCCCTCACATTATGCTAATTTTTGTGCATATTGTATACTCTACCCATCTCAATGGAATCTAAACATTTCAACAGAAGAGACTGATACATTCTATCTTTCTTTCCCCAGTACAAAGCCTCATTCCTAGCATACAGTAACCACTTGATTCATTTTGATGTAAATAAATTGAATTAGCATTGACAACTGTATCTTCTGGTTCCTAAATCATGGTACAATTTTAGACAAGATTCAAGATGAACCAAGGAGGCTGCATGTCCTTTCAAAGTCAAAAAGATGGTGTCGTTGAGTCATTTCAGTCATGTCTGACTCTTTGTGACCCCATGTGGGGTTTTCTTGGCAAAGACACTGGAGTGGTTTGCCATTTCCTTCTCCAGCTCATTTTATAGATGAGGAAACTGAGGCAAATAGAGTTAAGTGACTTTCCCAGGGTCACATACCTAGTGTTTGAGATAAGATTTGAGCTCATGAAGATGAGTCTTCCTGATTCTAAGCCCAGGGTTCTATCCAGTGCACCACCTAGCTGCCCATAAAAAGTAAGGTAGGAGTTCTGATTAATTTAACATCAGAAAGAGGAGGCAAAATAATAATCTTTATTTGAGGTACGTTGAATTTGAGGTATCATTGGGACATCTGAGCAGAGATGTCATGTGGGTAGGTATGGAGATGAATGTTCAGCACAAGAGAAAGGTCAGGACACTGGTACTACATGGACAAAGATGGAAATAATCGTGCCCCTCAAGGAGCTTCCATTCTACTGGGGTCAAATAAATATGTGTGACTATAGATATAGATATAAATGATAGAGATGAGAGAGAGAGAGACAGCAAGAGAGATGATATAGAGATGGATATATAGATGATATAAATATAGTATATGTGGTATGCATGTATGTATAGATACAGTAAATACAAAGTAACAAAATATAAAGAAACTAGTTAGGAGAAGATGCAGATTTTTGAGTCATGCACCTAATGGTGGTGATGTATGTATGTGAATAAGATAAGTAAGGGAGAAAGTGAAGAGAGGGGAGAGCAAGAGCGAGAGCGAGAGCGAGAGCGAGAGCGAGAGCGAGAGCGAGAGCGAGAGCGAGAGCGAGAGCGAGAGCGAGAGAGAGAGAGAGAGAGAGAGAGAGAGAGAGAGAGAGAGAAAGCGCGAGAGAGAGAAATAGACGCTTAGGGATCCTCTCTAAGGAATCCTGCAATCTCATCTTCACCGGACTTCCTGTACCATGACCTGAGACCAAGTTATTTTTCTTCTCATCCTTTTCAGCTCCCATTGATGTGCTGTCTTCCTCTATTAAAATGTAAGGTTGGGGCAGCTAGGTGTCACATTGGATAGACAACCAGCCCTGGAGTCAGAAGGACCTAAGTTCAAATCTGGCCTCAGTAACTTACTAGCTGTGTGACCCTGGGCAAGTCACTTAGCCCCAACTGTCTCAAAAAAAGAAAATAATAACGTAAGCTTGCTAGGCAATGTGCCTGGCACATAGTAAAAGATTAAGAAATACTTGTTGGGGCGGCTAGGTGGCTCAGTAGATAAAGGACAGGCCCTGGATTCAGGAGTACCTGAGTTCAAATCTGGCCTCAGACACTTGACACTTACTAGCTGTGTGACCCTGGACAAGTCACTTAACCCCATTGCCCCGCAAAAAAAAAAAAGAAAAAGAAAAAGAAATACTTGTTGACTGATAGACTAAAATAATTTCCTCCTTCAAGGAATTTACATTCTAAAGGAGAAGAGCCACTGAGAAAACTGCAATAATGACCAGGATGTCAGGAGATGACAATGAGAATGAGGAGAGCATAATATAAAAGGAGAATAACCTTTTAGTGAAGATATTGGGTGAAGGAGCCAATGGAATTTAGAATCTATAAAGGGAAACATTGGATAGCTTAACAATCCAGGAATTTAAACAGTTTGATGGTTTAGAATTAAATGCTGTTTAAATTCAAGCGATTAGTAAATCTTAGAAAGGTTCGTTCACTGGTATGACAAGCTTTTCAGAAGAGGGGCCAGCCTTTGGAAGGCTGGAAGGATCTTAAAAAGATATTATCTCATCTATCCCCCTGCCTCCAGGGAGAATTATATCTAAACCATTCTGGACCATCTGTCTTGTTTTTGAAGTCTCCACATGGTGCTGTGTAAAGCCATTTAGAAGGAGATTGTAGCAGCCCCAAACTCTGATGTTGCTAGGGAGGGAACAATCTAATAAAAAATTCCTTCTCAAAACAACCACCTGAGATACTGTAAATATGTCTTCAGGTGTATCTTCCCCAAATCAACTAATTTGTCTATCTTTTCCAGACCTTAAAAGTTCTATTTTCCAACTCTTTATTCAGAAATAGAATGATAGAGCTAGAGGGTGCTTTAGAGATTATCTAGTCTAACTCCCCCAGTTTTTCTGAAGCCAAACTAAGGGAGGCCTAGAGAGATTTTGTGACTTTACTGAGCTGTACAATTAGTTAGTAGCACTTAAGACTAGACCTTAAATCTGGGCCTTAGCAAATGTGCTTCCCACTGCCCCTACCCAGAGATTGACTTTGTTGTCACCTTCAAAATTCTCCCATGCATTTAATGAGTTGTAGAGTTTAGACCAGAATGGTTACTGCCTGTTTCTTCATGATATACATGTTGACCTGAAAATTTGCTGCATCATTGGTGGAGATTGGCAGGGGCAAGTAATGGGGGGAAAACATTGACTGTCTTTCAAGGCAATTATGGAGAAAGCATTTTGCAAAACCTCAAAGCCCCTTATGCAAATGTGAAATAGTATTATTATCAGTATCAAGTGACTGCTCTTCCAACATGAATATGCCAGAATAGCACTTCTTAGAAAACTAAGAAGCATCAGTAGGTAAATAGAATTGAATTTATTGAATAATTGGTAAATGCCTATAGGTTGGACCATCTGTTGCTCTCTGCTACCATCTGCTGGGGTTTAGTGGCTGGTAAGCCTATCCCTGTCAAGTGACAACTAAAGTTCTTTTAGTGCACAGCCTAAAGTTATGAACCACCATACCTAGCCAGGCAATCAGCAAAATCTAGCAAAAGAATGAAGGTAATATTGTCTATTCTTTTGATTGCCCTTCTCCTGGTGCTAAGCCTAAGTCCTTGGTCCCAGTCCACCATCTGACTTAGAGTTACAAAATTACATTTTAACTCCTGTCAGATTTTTGATTTTCAGGATCCAACCCCATCAATTCATTTTTTTTTTGGTGGGGCAATGAGAGTTAAGTGACTTGCCCAGGGTCACACAGATAGTAAGTAAGTGCCAAGTGTTTGAGACCAGATTTGAACTCAGGTCCTCCTGAGTCCAGGGCCGTTGCTTTATCCACTGCACCACCTAGCTGCCCCCAATCCTTTTTTTTTTTTTTGGTGACCTCAATTCATTTTAGGACATATTTACTAACTTTAAATTCAATACTCTAGACTTCCTTAATTCCTATCACCCCAAGATAAGACTGCTGCTCTCTTTTGCTTACATTTTACTTTGCTTAGACCTTTCCTTTGCACTTGTTTCACTCTCTCTTGTGCAGTGATTGCTCATAAACTCCTTGAGAAGACCTGTGCCCTCTGTTTTGAAGAATCAGTGTTTAACACAATAACAGGTACTTATCTTTTTTTAAATAGAATTGGATTGAAATTAGGGATAACAGCCTTTTACCTCCTCTGATAATGGCATTCTCATAAGTGCAACTGACAACATAGTATATAGTGGAAAAAACACTAGATTTGGAGTCAAAATGCGGAGGTGCAAATCTGATTCTTTTACTTACCACCTCTATGACTGAACATATCAGTTCCTTTCTCTGATCCTCATTTTCTTAATCTTTAAAATGATGGGGCTGTACTGGTTGGTCAATAAGGCACCTCACAAAATGGGACACATTAGTATATCAGTACTAATAATATATATCAGTACTGATGGTGGAGCTGTGAATTGATCCTACCATTCTAGAAAGTAATTTGGAACTATGCCCAAAGGACAATCAAACTGTACATACCCTTTGATCCAGCAATACCACTATAAGGTATGTATCCCAAAAAGATAATAAAAAAGAGAAAATGGCCTACTTGTACAAAAATACTTATAGCAGCTTTTCTGCTGTGGCAAAGAATTGGAAATTAAGGGGATGCCCATCAATTGGGGAAATGGCTGAACAAGTTTTAGTATATGAGTGTAATGGAATACCATTGTGCTATAAGAAATGATGAGCAGTCAGATTTCAGAAAAACCTGGAAAGGCTTACATGATCTGATGCAAAGTGAAATGAGCAGAACCAGGAGAACATTGTACACAGTAACAGCAACACTGTGCAATGATCAACTGTGATAGACTTAACTATTCTCAGCAATACAATGATCCAAGATAATTCCAGAGAATTCATGATGAAAAATATTATCCACCTCCAAAGAACTGGTATAGTCTGAATGCATATTGAAGCAGACTATTTTCACTTTGGGGTTTTTTTGTGTTTTTTTTTCTTTTGTCCTGTTCTTTCTTTCACAACATGACTAATATTAAAATATGTTTTATATGATTGCACATAATATATAACCTATATCAAGTTGCTTACCATCTTAGGGAGGGGTTGGTAAGGGAGGAAAGAAACTCAAAAAAATTTAAATCAATGTTAGAAATTGTCTTTAAATGTAAGTATAAAAAGAAATACTATTAAAATACTATTAAATACTTACTATTATATAAAATACTATTAAAAAGAAAAGGAAAAGAGACCAAAAAATGAGGCACTCCACAGTTTGGTTTGCGTTACCCAGTCACATGACTATGAAAAGCCATTATCATAGGTCATCATCTTAGCTCCAGAACTTCTAGCCCACCCCTTTAATGTCCACCTCCCTTTTCTAGTATATCCTCATAGGAACCTCAAGGATTAGAAGATAGCAGGAAGGAGCTATTTTCTTCCCTATGATAACAGTATAAGGCATTCCAGTTATAGGCTGTTGTGATAGTACATTGTCTCTGTGCTCATGAATGTAAGAGTATTTAAGTTAATATGAAGTCAAAGCCATCTTCTAAGCCTAGTAACCTATGTGACTCTACCCAAAGAGTACTAAGAGGAAGCTGGAAGAAAATTCAGAAAAGACTATCACTCTAGTGAAGGAATTGGAACTGAAAGGTCTAGGGTCAGCATTTATTCTTTTTTTTTTTTAGTGAGGCAATTGGGGTTAAGTGACTTACCCAGGGTCACACAGCTAGTTAGTGTTAAGTGTCTGAGGCCAGATTTGAACTCAGGTACTCCTGACTCCAGGGCCAGTGATCTATCCACTGAACCACCTAGCTGCCCCCAGCATTTTTTCTTTTTTTTTTAATGTATAAGGTATTTTATTTTTTCCGTTACATGTGAAGATAGTTCTCAACTTTTGTTTATACAAGCTTTACAATTTCAGATTTTTCTCCCTCCCTCCCCTCCCTCCTCCCTCCCCTAGACAGCAGGTAATCTGATATAGGTTATATCTATATATCTCTATACATATACATATAGATATATACACACACATATATATATACACATAATAACATTAATCCTATTTCTGCATTAATCCTGTTACAAGAGAAAAAATCAGAGCAGTGATGCAAAACCTCAAAATAGAAAAAAAAACCAACAGCACCCAAAACAAAAGAAATAATATGGTTCAATCAGCATCTATACTCCACAGTTCTTTCTTTCTTTTTTTTTTCTTGGATTTGGAGATCCTCTTCTATCATGAGTTCCCTGGAACTCTTCTGTACCATTGCATTGGTGAGAAGAATATAGTCCATCACAGTAGGTCAACACTCAGTGTTGATGATACTGTGTACAATGTTCTTCTGGTTCTGCTCATCTCACTCATCATCAGCTCACGTAAGACCCTCCAGGTTTCTCTGAACTCTTCCTGCTCATCATTTCTTACAGCACAATAGTATTCCATTGAATTCATATACCACAACTTGTCCAGCCATTCCCCAATTGATGGGCACCCCCTCAACTTCCAATTCCTTGCTACCATGTAAAGAGCAGCTATAAATATTTTTGTACACCCCAGCATTTATTCTTAATGAAGTCAGGTCTTCACGACTTCATTCTTTCCTTTGGAAACAAGGAGAGAAGTTGTGTCTTGGGCTAGACTCTGAGAGTTTCTTAGAACTCCTATTTGGAAAGCTCCCCAAACGTTCTGACCTGATAATCCATGGTCCTAGCCCATGGACAAACAAACATTGAATCTCCACCTCCTCAAAGCCCAGTAAATAGTATCCTTGACATTGAGCTCTGCTTAAAGAGTTAAATTTTGGTCTAGAAAGGATCCTGGAAATCATATGGTCCAAATTCATCATCTTTCAGATAAGGAAACTGAAGCCAATAGAAATTAAGCATCTTGTTCAAGGTCGCACCAGTAATAAGTAAGAGTGTTGGAATTTGAGTGCAGGACACAGAATTATAGAATCTCTGAAATGTAAGGGACCTCTGAGGGCACCTCATCCAATTACAATGAAACTGAGAATCACCTCAGCAGTAGCCACTAAAAGCAAACATCCAGACTTCATGGGATGACCTCTAGGGATGGTAGGTACAACACTCCCTTCCAAAGTAGCCCATTCTCTTTGATACAACTCTCAGTGTTGGGAATTGTTTCCTGCAGCTTGGTCCAAGGACAAGTAAGTGGAACAGTGGATAGAGTGCCAGGCCTGGAGTCAGGAAAATTCCTCTTCCTGGGTTTTATAAAGAATTAATTGTTATTTGAAGTTTTTATGCCTCAGCGCACACTGGCCTCGGGCTCCACAAACTGCACGGTGCTCTACCCACTGGTTGTAGCCATTGTCATGGCGCTGGCACCTCACGTCATCACCACTCTCCGACGCCTACATGGATCTGGCAAAATTATAATGATTGGAAGCCTAGTGAGGGCAGTCATGTGGCTGTCTGAGAAGCCATCCCATTGGCTGGGGCTCTGTGGGGTTTTTCTGGGATTGGGGGAGGAGAATTGGGCATTCCAGCTGGACGCTGGAAAGCTCAAGGAGGTCTGCTGCGTATTCTCAGCTGATTCCTGGGTGGCGGTATCTTTTGGGTTGTATAATTTCCCTTTCCCCATTTTATTTCCTTTCCCTTGATCCTACTGATCTGTTTGTGGTTTGTTTGTTTTTTAAGTTTGTTCTTGTTAAAATAAATCCTGTTCTGTTTTGAGGGAGGCTGCCAGTCTCCTTCTTTACCCCAATACTGTGGCAAGCCACTTAGCTAACACTCCCCAATTAAAAATTGGTCCCCACAGTTTGAATCTGGCCTCAGATACAATTTGTATAACCCTGGACAAGTCACTTAACCTTGTTTGCCTCAGTTTCCTCGTCTGTACAATGTGCTACCTGGAGAAGAAAATGGCAAACCATTCCAGGATCTACGCCAAGAAAATCCCAAATGGGGTCATGAAGAATTGGACATGACTGAAAAACAACATCTGTAAGTCTGATCCAATGCAAAAACCACTACATCTGGTACCAGAGACCTAGATTCAAATCCTGGTTCTTCTACTAAACACATGACTTTGGACACATCTTCTAACCTCTTCAGACCCATTTTCTTATCTGGGACATGAGGCAAATGAAGTAGGTGGCCTCTAAGTCCCTTCATATTCTCTAGCTATGATTCTATGATCCTAGGATGTACCAAACCTGCCTCAGCAATTTGCTCCCATTTCCAGGCTCCAGGGCCAAGTGGAATATGTCTGGAAAGTTCTCCCTCCTCAGTCCTCAGCTTCTCTGCCTTCCTTCCAGACTTACCTCAAACATTTCTGCTAACTGACATACATGAGCAAACGTGACTCATTAGAACCACTTTCTGGGATCACCTGATAGGAATTAAACACTAGTGCAGGACTTAAGAAGAACTTGTTCCCTGGAGAAGGGTGCCAGCTCTAGCCAAGCAGAGAGCCCATTTTCCAGGTACTTGGCATAGACTCACCTCCAAGGATCCCCCCATGCAGGACCATTTTGTCCATTCCCAGCCATCAAAGTTACCTTGGGGCTGCATTCAATGACAGATCCACTCTGAATAGTCAAATCACAATTCTTCTTCAATCAGTCAAAGGACAGGCTATCCAAACCCACTAAACCCTCCATAATCAATTACCAGACCTCCCACTGCCCCTTTCTTGGGGAGCAGTAGTAGGATATGACATAAATGAAAGACGATTGCTTTGCCTTTCTGGGCCTCAGTTGCCTTCTCTTTGAAATGAGGTAGTTGGATTCCATGAACTCCTAAGTCCCTTCTAGGTCCAAATATAGGATTCAGAGGACCGGATGAATATTTGTGAACTGGTTGGCAGAATTGTTAGAATAGGCTTCATTTCACCCCAATTCCCCATGCCACACACCCTTTTTCCATCCTTTCAGTTGTCGTTGTTTTTCCTTCGTTCTACATTCCTGGAGGATGCCTACCTGTGATATCAATTTTATTTTTGATACTTTTGCCATGGCTGCAAGCCCAGACTTGTCCAAGAACAAGCATGAATTTCAAGTTTTCTCATTGCAAAATGAAGAAAATTGCTCCTTCTCGACTAAGAAGAGAAAATATTATTTATCTCCCCCAAATGTCTCCACCCCCTCCCCAGAAACCATGGAAATGTCTACTGTGGGGTTTCTTGCTGAATACCCAAGAGATGAAAAGCAGCTCTATAATCCTGGAGGGTTTTTTTTTCCTTGATTTTATTTTCAGACACTGTCCTTCAGTGTCCATTGCTATAGCAAACAGACTGCTAAATTGCTTTTCTAAAGAGGTAAGCTGGAGGTAGCCCTCAATTAACTTGTCAGATTTCTCAGAACATTAGCCATGGCAGTAAGCAATGTTTCCTAGTGAATAACCCCAGGTAAATCGGGCGCCGGGCAATCTGTCCAGTCTGGCATGGTAGATACAACCACCCGAAGCATCAAGTTTTGGGCTGCTGCCCAATACCTCATCACCTTTACTTAAGGCAGAAAGTTTGATGCAATGTAGCCAAAGACTTGATAAAGGATACCAAACAATGACCTCTCAGGGGTCCTCCATGGACTCAACCTGAATTTGTTGTTATTATTGTTGTTGATGATGCTAGCAGCAGCTAACATTTATACAGTGCTTACTATGTGCCGGGTACTTCATGTGTTTTGGGTTAGATAATTATATTTTATAGATATATATCAAACATAGATATAATATATACATATATGCATATATGACATATATAATGTAAATTTTCTACATCATTTCATTTAGATATACCTAGATATATTCTAATACATATAACTTAGTATTTTAAATATTTAAATAACTGTTTTATAAATAATGTATACATATCAATTTATATAAATAATATAGATGAAAAATTTGTTTAAATATAATTATACAAATAAGACTTAAATAAAGCACTTTGATAAGTACTTTACAATTATTATATCATTTATTCTGACAACAACCCCAGGAGATGGATGCTATTATTATCCCATTGAGGAAACTAAGGCAGCTAGAGGTGAAATGACTTGCCCAGGGTCACACAGCTCATGTCTGAGGTTGCACTTGAACTCAGGTCTTCGTGACTTGAGGCTCAGCACCCTGTGCACTACAGCACCGCCTGGTATTTACTGGTATTTACTACCCACATGACTGAGCAAGTCCTGATCAGAACACTTGTAGCATAGAGCGTCCATTCGAAGCACCACCACTGAAGACAGACATTGAGAAGTTCAGAGCATCCAGAAGAGGGCCACCAGGATGGTGAATGGCCTTGCATCCAAGCCATAGGAGAATTGCTTGAAGGAACTAAGGAGATTTAGCCTAGAGAAGGGAAGACTCTGGAAGGACATGATAACTGGAACCTGAAGAGTCATCATTTGGAAAAGGGATCAGGCTGATTTTTTGCTTTGCCCCACACAGCCGAAGTCAGGAAAAAACTGTAAAGGGAATGAGATAAAGAGACAAACTAAGGCCAGATGTCCAGGAAACATCCAAAGAACTGGAGCTACCCAGCAGAAGGATGGGCTGCCTAGGGAAGGAATGGCTTCTCCCTTCTCTCACTGAAGTTCTCCCAGGAGAATCTGGATAGCCACCTACCACCAAGCTTATAGCAAGCTTTCTTTTTCAGGCACTGGTTGAGCTAGTCGCTTTTGCCCTTCAAGCTCGAAAATTCAGTGATTCTCACGTCATTTAACCCTTCTGGGCCTCAGTTTCCTCCTCTGTCTAATAAGGGAGCCATACTGGATGACCTTAGTGGCCCCTTGTAACTCTAAATATTTGACTGTAAGAACTTTGTCATTTCCCTTATATATTCATAAAACAGCTCTGATCAAGACTATTTTCCATTTGCCAAAAGGCAACTATCCCAGCCTCTGGAGTATTGTGGGACTTATTTCCTATAATTAATTTGCAATTGTGATCATCTGGTGGTAAGGTCCCTTCCTGGTCTAAATCTTCAAACCTTGGGATGACCTCAGAAGCCGTCTACTCCAACCCCCTCATTTTCCCAAAGATAAAATAGCAGCCCAAAAAACTTAAATGGCTTACCCAAGGTCACATATTAAGAAGAACAAGTAGTAGTAGTAGTAGTAGTAGTAGTAGTAGTAGTAGTAGTAGTAGTAGTAGTAGTAGTAGTAGTAGTAAAAGAAGAACAACAAGAATAAGTAATAGTAGTAGTAGAAGAGAAGAAGAGGAAGAAGAAGAAGAAGGAGAAGAAGAAGAGATGGAAATCAAACATAGGTCCTCTCTCTCTAGAGCCAGCAGCTTTCCTCCTGGTGCACACCCTTTCTCACAAGGTTGTCCTCAGGCTTTATCCTTAGTCATTGCCATCTGCACTGACCTCTAGACCTCTGAGTGTTGGCTTACCCTGCAGCTGAACCCTCCTCTATATTCACCTTCATTCTGTGTCTGCTGCTATTGCAGTGGGGCTTCTTGCTTTTCTTTTTGTAGGCTCAGCACACAGCACAATGCTTGGCACTTAACAAGGGCTTAATAAATTGCCTTCTCATTCATTCACAATGAAACGGATATGAAACTGTTCTGAAAGTCATGAACTACTACCCAGCTATAAGGGTATTATGTTATTAGTATGACTATCAAACTATTTTTCTGGCACCAGGCTAAGTGATAGGTATCCCTGAGAAAATGCACCAAATGGGCCCTAGAGAGCCATTGTGATGTGCCTCCTGAGATGCTTCCTTACATGAAGCAGTTATGTAAATCACATGCAAAACAACTTTGTACAAAGCAGTAACATCTGCCTTGACTGAGTGGATACCCATTGGGCAAAAGGAACAGCCTATTTTCATCATCTCCATGATCCATAACAATCCCCATGGCTAAATTAAACCAATATTGGCTTCACCATTAATGCAGTCTACCATGCCTCTAAATGTGATCTCACTCTGATTTGAGTAATGTACTTGTTTTAACTCCCAAGAGAACACTGACACAATTCTTATAAAACAGAAGATCCAAATATTTGAAAGGCCATCATATGGAGAAGGGATCAGCTTTGTTCTGTTTGGCTTCATAGGACAGACATTGGAAAAATGAAGAGATCATGAAAAGAAGCAAATTTAAGCTGGATACCAAGGAAAAAGTCTTAACAATCAGAGCTATCTCAAAGTACAGTGGGTTGTCCCTCACTCCAAGGCCTCAGAATGAGGCTCGGTGAACACTTGTTGGGTATGTTATGGAGAGGACCTCTATTCCTGAGCAGACTGTCCAAGGTGCCATTGAAGTACCTTCCAAATCTGAGATTCTGGAAAACCGTAATTCTCCAAATAATCCTTAAAATGAACACCAGAAGCATTGCCATGACTTCTCAGCTGGCTGCATGACTGCTGTCAGTTCCTTGAAAGCATGAGGAAAAGTCAGCTCTGACAGATCTGCAGTGTAAACAGAACTGTATCATTGCCCCAAGAGATAAGAAACCTTGCGCTACCGACATGGAATAAAGTCACCGGCAATATCAGCAAGGAGCACGATGTCATTTTTGTGGTGGTTGTAATTTTGTGTGACAACCTCTGAGGACATTCAGTCTGTGTCATATTTCAAGACAGCAAATAATTCTTTAACCTTTAATCAAGAATGCTGAGGAGTGCTCCCTCCCCCCTCCTCCCAATCCCTGGCCTCTTCTTCCATCAAAAATAAAAAGGCTTTGCTTCAAGTTTGTTTTGTTTGAAGCTCAAATTATTCATTCTGAAATAACATTGAAATTTATAGCATATTAAAAGTATTCCCAGTAGGATTTATCTCATCAAAACACTGACAATACAGCATTACAGCTGACTCTGTGGAAATAAGTAATTCAGTGGCAAGTTGCTACAGCCCTTTCCTAATTTACTTGCCAGGTTTCCATCTAACAGAAACAGTTCACTATGAGGCAAAAGTTACTCTGAGTGAAGGAAGAGAAATACAGGCCCTTCTTTCCCATTACATAGAGCAATGCTGGTAAGACATTTATAAATGTGATCATTTACACCCCTGTGTGCTAACACCACGGGCTGATTTTTTTTTGTGAGACAATGAGAGTTAAGTGACTTGCCCAGGGTCACACAGCTAATAAGGGTCAAGTATCTGAGGCCAGATTTGAACTCAGGTCCTCCCGAATCCAGGGCTGGTGCTTTATCCACTGGGCCACCTAGCTGTCCCAGACCACTGGCTAATATTAATGATGGTTCATGTGATCCCATGCATTACAATCTGGATAAAAAATAAATTAGTAAGAATTCATGCTGTGATCTGACTAGACTAGACATAAGTGAATTTTAAAGAATTACTCATGAAGAGAAAATCCCAGGGGACATAAACCTTACACTATGTTCATCTAGGACAGCTAGGTGGTACAGTGGATAGAGCACTGGGCTTGGAATCAGGAAGACTCATCGTCATGAGCTGAAATCCACCCTCAGATACTTACTAGCTGTGTGACCCTGGGCAAATCACTTAACCCTGTTTGCTTCAGTTTCTTCATATGTAAAATGAACTGGAGAAAGGAATGACAAACCACTCCAGTATTTCTGCCAAGAAAACCCCAAATGAGGCATGAAGAGTTAGATACAACTGAAATGACTCAACAACAAATGTTTCCTCTAACCACAATGCTTATATTAAAAAGTAAAAATTAATTAAAATTAAATTGATAAACAAACCAATTTGGTGAACTCATTCACTCATATGAAATGGCTACAAGACATGCACATTAATTTCATTGTCACTGACTGGCCCAGGGAAATGAAATCACAAACAGGTAACTTCTCCCAGAAGCCCAAATCAACTTAGATCAAAACCCAACTTTAGGTGGATCACAGTCATTAGGGAAGAGGGAGAAAAAGGAAGGAATAAGCATTTAGTTAGCACCTACTAGGTGCTATACACTGTGCTAAGTACTTTATAAATTTAATCACATTTGAATGCATTATTTCTTTAGCCCCATGGAGAGACTAAGAAGTTTTTTGGTAAGGTAGACAAAGGGTCCTGAACAATTTTGCAAAATCAACCATCTTAGGGTACACAGATCCCCACTTACTTTTGAATATGCCACTCATAGGTAGATCTTAGAATTCCTTTGAAGTCAAGGCCTTCACTCACAGGTATTCATGGGTCATTCTAGCTGTTTCTTCATTTGTCTGTCTTTTGACCTTTTCTGAGTAAAGGCTTTAAACAAACTGTTCTGTTTCAAACATGAAGATTTGAAAGAACCAGGAACACATTTCAAGGTTGCATGATGAGGTAGTTTGAGACAATAGTTCTAGGGATCTTCATCTACCTAAACCAGAGGTTCTTGATCTGAGGGCCTAGGAAATTTTTTTCTATTTTAAGAACTTTACTTCAACATAATTGGTTTCCTTTGCAATCCTACATAATTTATTTTATGTGCTTAAAACCATTATTCTGGGGAGTCTATTTGTTTCACCAGACTACCAAAGAGGTTTTGTGACACAAAATAGATTTAGAAGCCATGAGCTAGATTTAGGATGAAGGTTATAAAAATATAAAAATATGGCATAAATAAAAACATAAAATGTAAATATAAAATGTGGCATGATGCATTGTTAAATGTTCTCCAAACAAAAGGTAAGAGTTCAGATTTTGAACATTGGCTTTCTTCTATGAGAAGATGTAAAAATAGCCATTTTCATGACAAACAAACATATTGATTACTCAACTTTGGATCCTTTTTCTTTTAAAACATCCTCCATCTTTTTTTTAAGATTGTATCTCCCTACTGAAACAGTTTCCATAATTAGTCTTAGTTCAGTTTAATCCCCAGAAATACAAACTCACAGAATCTTACTGTTAGAAGAGGCCACAACAGCCATCTAATCCAATTCATTTCCCAAAAGAGATTCCCACTCAAATACGCCTTATGTGACGATTATCCAGCCTGCATGGGGAGGTAACTTTTGAAACAGCCCTTTTGTAAAGCTCTGATAGTTGGGAAAGTTCTTCTTATCACCAAGCCTTTGTCCTTCCTTCCTTCTTCCATCTTCTACCCATTGATCCTTTTTCTGCCCTCTGAGGCCAAACAGTTCAAGCCTGATCCCCCTTCCATATGACAGCCTTGAAAAAAAAAACCTATCCTGCTTCTCACTGAGTCTTCCCTTCTTCAAGCAAAGCATCCCTACTCCCCACACTAATATTCACTCTCCTTGAGACAGTTGTTTTTCATCAATGTCATTCCTACAGTGTGGCACACAAAACTGAATACAATACTCCAGACGTACTCAGACCAGGGTGCAGTATAGCAGAATTGTCAACTCCTCATTTCTCCAAGCTGTTTCCTTTTAATGAAGCCCAAGATCACAGCTTTTCTTGACTTCCATATCAAACCGTTGACCCATGTTGAGTTTGCAGCCCACTAAAAGCATCAGATCTTTTCCAAACAAACTGCTTTGGTACAGTAGAAAGAGCACTCGCTTTGTAGTTGGAATACCTGGGTTCTGCCTGAGACTTATGACATTCCAAACCTTAGCCAAGTCGCTTGACCTATAATTATTGTTTTCAGTTTCCCCAGCTATAAAAAGAAGGCATTAATTTAGATGAACCCTGAAGCCCTTATGCCCCATCCCATCTTTGTGCCAACAAGCCAACTTCTCCCATCTTGGCCCAGTGAAGTCATTTTTTTTTAATCCAAGTGTAAGACTTTATCATTATCCCTATAAAATTCAATTCAGCCCAAAGTTTTAGCCTATTAATATCTTTTTTCATTCTGATTCTAATATTCCACACTTCAGATATCCTTATCAGCTTTGCATTATGTGGAAATGTGATGAATATGTGAGCTGTGCCCTTATCCAAGGCACTGATAAACTCAATAACCAGAATCTCTGGGACAGCCTCACTGATCATCTCCTCTCAAGCTGGTATCAAATAAATAATGACTAAGATTTGAGTCCGGTCATTCAACCAGTTGGGAATTCATTTGATTATCTACTCATCTAACTAATTTCTGTGTTTTTTTTATAAGAACAGCATGAAATAGATTAACAAGTCCTTTGTCAAAATGTTGGGAAACTATCTTCATAACCTTGCCCTGATCTATGAATTCAATAACCACTTAAAAATAAAGGAAATTGGGTTGTTCTGTCATAGCCTATTCTTGAAGGAGCTATGTTGGTTCTTTATGCTCACTGCCTCCTTTTACCAAGAATCCATTAAGCTCATGATGTGCAAGTCTCTTGATACAAAGATAAAACAGATGCTCCCCTGAAGGAGCTTACATTCTGTTTGAGAAGGGAGGCAGGTTGAAGCATATGCAGGAGTGACTAAATACAAGGTACAATACAATTACAAAGTAAAGTAATTGTGAGAGGGAGCAGAGGGGTTTTTTTTTTGTTTGGTTTTTGGGTTTTGGGGCAGAACAGAGTAAAGTGACTTGTCCAGGGTCACACAGCTAGTATGCACCAAATGTCTGAGGCTGGATTTGAACTCAGGTCCTCCTGAATCCAAGACCCGGGCTTTATCCACTATGCCACCTAACTGCCCCCTAGAGGACCTTTTGAAGGAGGTAGCATCTTAGCTGTGCTTTGAAAGAAGTAAGAGATTCTATGAGACAGAGCAGAGCTGAGGAGAGAGTGCAATCCAGGCTTGGGGGAACCCCAGGCAAAGGGAAATACTGTCTGTGGGGAATAGATGGCAAGCTAGTTTGACTGGAACACAGTATAAAAAGGGAATAAAACCACAAAGCCAAATGGGAGCTACATTATGCAAGGCTTTAAATACCAGACTGAGGATTCTGTATTTGAAATATCTAATCATTAGCTCACAGCAGGCAAGCCAACCTTTCAGACTAAGAAGGAAAAGACACAGTTTGCCACAGCTCTGATGCACTAGAAAATGACTTTTTGCCTGTGAGTTGCTGGGTAAATGGAAGCATTGTGTACCTGAGACAGTCAGTGTAAATGTATGTAAAGTAAGGCATTGTGCCACCTAGTTTTACAATCGAAAACTCTTCCTCAATTCTTGGCTCCCCTTTACCTCCCCCTCACTCTTGTCCCATCCAATAAATTGCTGGTCCTATCGATTCTCTACAGCATTTCTCATCTTCATTTCCTTCCTTCTACTCGACCCATCATAATTTCTCACCCAGATTATTGCAGAAGCCTCCTAATTGGTTTTCCTGCTTCTAGTCTCTCCTCTCTCTAATCCATCCCCCTGACAGTCTGGAGAATCCAATGGACCCTTTCACAGAATCATGTTTGATATTCATAAAACAAAATAGAATTGCAAAGGAAAGTAATTGCAGTGACATAGTTCTACTGTTTGAAAGGTTCAGGACTCCAAGATAAGAATCACTGCTCTTGGATAAGATCCGCAGTCTTCCTCTTGGTACCTAACTTCCCTCACAGCCTAGCTCTAGTCTACTTTGCTCCTTTCTCTCACTTTAGTCTCTGATATTTACTCTCCCATTGATGCTAAACTGGATGACTGGCTGTTCCCCCACACTAGCATTCTCTCTCCTCCCTTTTTGCCTTCACACAGATTGTCTGTCCCTCGCGTCCAGAATGTTGTCCCTCCTTCATTGCCACCACCTCCTCTGAGAAGCCTGTCCAGATCCCTGCAGTTATTTGGGCTCTTTTTTGGCTCAGATTTTCTTATATTCATTTATTTCTTTATTTACATATCATAGCCCCCTGCAGAACATGAATTGCTTGGGGACAGAAACTATTCCTTGCTTTGTCTGAGCCTCCTCAGTGTCTGGGAAACAGCTTGGAAAGAGCTGACTGGAGAGCTAGGAGGATCTGGCTCTGCCCCTGCCTCATGCGGGTTTCAGCCCTGACGAGAGTGTGCTGGAGCCACAACTCGGCCTGTTGTTAAATAGAGCTTTCTTGTTCAATTTTCAGCATAAGCATTTATGACACAGGAGTCAACAACCTACAAAAAAGAGGCCTTATTTATCATTTTGTCGATTGTCTCTAGACATAAGAGGAGGCAAAAGTGTTCATTATGCAGGTTAAATATAAGATGTGTCATGTCACACTTTCCAGAGGGCTGGTGGTTAAATGTCTTCCAGCACATCACTTCCCCAAGCTCAGCCCATGCAGAAAAGGTGACCACCACACCTGGGAATTTCAAGTACAGGGAAAGCCTAGGTCTAATTTTTATCTCTTTCCTATTCTCAATGCCTAGCACAGTCCTCTGAAAGATTCATGTTGTTCAGTTATTTTCAGTCATGCCCAAGTGTCCACGACCCCATTTGGGGTTTTCTTGCCAAAGATACTGGAGTAATTTGTCATTTTCTTCTCTAGCTCATTTTTACAGATGAGGAAACTGAGGCAAACAGAGTGAAGTTACTTGCCCAGGGTCACACCACTAGTAAGTGTCTGAGCTGGATTTGAAGTCAGGAAGATGAGTCTTCCTGATTCCAAGCCTAGCACTCTATCCACTATGCCATGTGGCTGCTACACATATATCTTAAGGAGGCCAATGACCAAAAAGGGGGGGGGGAGATACAACAAAATACCTATATTTATTGTGGGAACAAAGAATTAAAAACAAAGCATATGCCCCTCAATTGGACAATGGCTACACAAGTTTCAATATGTGAATGCAATGTAACATAACTGCTATAAGAAAAAATGACAATGAAGACAATAAAAGTTCACATTTATCTAAGGCTTTAAGGTTTGCAAAGTGTTTTTCAAACATTATCTCCTTTAATCCTCATAACAACCCTGTAAGGTATGTGCTATTACTATCTCCATTTCACAGACAGGGAAACACAGAGTTGGATAAAGGTTAAGTGATTTGAACAAGACCACGTAGTGTCTGAGGCTGCATTTGAACTCGGGTCTTCGCAGTTCCAGGTTCAGTGCCCTATAAAATTGAGCCACCTAGTTGTCCCACATAATAAAATAAGAAGAGGGGAAGGGATGGGGTAAGAGGGGAGGAAATCATAAGAATATATGAGCTAATTCAGAGTGAAGTAAGCAGAACCAAGCAACAATAGCCATACTGGCTATGATATGACTGAAAAGAACAATAACCAAACATTTGAAATTGACCCGGATGAAGTTGTAATGCCCAGACTTGGCCTCAGAGAAGAGACTTTAGAAGGCACCTCCCCCACCTTTTTTTAGTAGTAAAGGACTCTGAATGTCAAACACTGCATTAAAATGTCTGAATTTTTTCAATATGTTGGCTAGTTTTGCTAAAAAAAAAAAAATATCCTTCATTTTAAATCTTTGTTCTAACGACTAGTTAATATATTCAGAAATCCAGATGATGTTTGAAAGAGAAAGTATCAATGAAATTGTATTTTTAAAGATAGAAAGAAGGGAAGAGGCTAGAGAATTATCAGATCCATGTTTTTTCCAATGCAAAGTTTTCTAAGTGAACTACTAAAAATGCCAACTTGCAAAAGCTCCCAGCACAAATTTTAAATCAATTGAACTGTCAGTTCCTTCAAGAGAGCTAAGAAATATGCACCAGAAATTTTCCAGAAATATCAAATCTGGGCACACCATCTGGTGGTATTATTGTTTTATTTTATTCTAGGCTTTCATTTTTTTAGGAGAATGTGAAACCAATTTAGAGGAATGGACACTTGTGTGACGGGAGGACCTAAGACTTGTGATTGAAGTCTGGGAGAATTGCAAGTTGATATTAACTGAGGGAGGAATTTCACTCAACATGTTATAGGAAAGTGAGACACAGGATAAGTTGAAGGTGACAGTCAAAATTGAACTTTTTGAGAATTTTTCTGAGGGCTCAGATTTGGGGAGATCATTTCTTCCTCTGTAAAAGCAGAGGGTTGGAATTCTCCCATTGGATCTCAACAGTTCCTTTTCCTGAGGACCTGTAGGTGTAAACTGTCAATTTCTCAAAGACAGTTTCTTTTCCTATAAATTTACAATATTTGGGGAACAACTTCACTGACATATCTATAGAAGTTGATGTGCACAATCAAAATTCTAAGTTTCATGACCTAAATATCTTTACAGTTTAAGAGATTCAAAGGCAACAGCAATGACATTATTGATATTATTTATGAAGCAAATGGAAGTGTTTATAGATATGGATATATATTAAATACATAAATAGTATATAATATGCCCCTCCCAAGGGCTGATTGGGTGATTCTCTGTGGGGTAAAAGGGAGAGTCACTGAAATGTTGGGATATTGTCTATCTAGTAAGCTGAAGCTCAATTCTGTTATGAAAAAGATTCAACCCATGTCATGGCTCTGAGTATGGAGTACTTTAGGACTCTGGTGGCAGAAGAACCAGAAAGAAGATAGAATTGTTTTCTGTGGTTTAGTGTGAGTCCTGATTGTGTTTTCTGCATTTGTGTGTATGTTCTCGTAAGTCTTTTATATTTTGACCATTTTGGGAAAGGGTTTGAGGGGTGGAACTAAAGGCTGCCTCACCCCTTATGTATATGCTTTGTTATTCTGAGTGCTTGCATAGGATCTAGGAAGCTCTTTTACTTACATCTATAAAGACCTTTTAGGGAACACCTCCAAGATGGAACTTGGTCTATATGAACAGAGCTTGGGGAATCTGGGTTAAAGATTATATGTTTCAATTCAATAGATATTTATTCCCCATGATGAGTATGTTCTCCCTTCTCAAATCTCTGGTCTCCTTCCCGACTCAGCTCAAGCATCTCTGGCTACAGAGGATCTTTCCTGATGTTCTCAAACACTGGTGCCTTCTACTCCAAGGTTATTTAGTATTTTATTTGTATATGTCTTGTTTATGCTTTCACCTGTAAATGTGCCACCAATTAGAATGTAAGTTCTTTGTGGAACCAAGAGAACATTGTATGTAGTGACAGCAACATTTTGTGATAATCAACTGTGAAGGACTTGGCTCCTCTCAGCAATGCAATGATCCAGGGCAATTCCAAAAGACTTATGATGGAAAATGCTTCCTACATCTAGAAAAAGAACTAGGGAGTCTGAATGCAGATTGAAGTGTACTGTTTTCACTTCCTTTGTTGTTATTTTTTCTTTCTTGTTTTTCTCTTTTGTTCTGATTCTTCTTTTACAACATGACTAATATGGAAATATGTACAACATGATTGTACATATATAACCTATATCTGATTGCTTGAAGTCTTGGGGAGGGAAGAGGGAAGGTAATGAGGGAGAAAACTTTGGAACTCAAAACCTTACAAAAATGAATGTTGAAAACTATCTTTATAAGTATTTAGAGGATAAAATAAAATACTATCCCCCCCAAAAAGAATGTAAGCTCCTTGAGGGTGGGGACTGTCCCAATTTTAGTTTTATATCCACAGCACTTAGCAAAGAGATTCACACATTTTGTTGTTCAGTCTTTTTTTTTTCATTCATGTCTAACTATTTGTGACCCTATTTGGGGTTTTCTTGGCAAAGATCCTGGAGTGGTTTGCCATTTACTTCTCCAGCTCATTTTTACAGATGAGAAACTGAGGCAAACAAGGCTAACTGACTTGCCCAGTGTTATACAGGTAATAAGTGTCTAAGACCTGGTTTAAACTCATGAAGATGAGTCCTCTTGACTCCAGGACCCACACTCTATCTATCCACCATGCCACTGTAATGATTGGAATGATGCCACCTGCTGGAGACTTACTGTAGGAAAGCTCCAACATGATGAGAGGGCCTCTGAGGGCAGGACCATGCATCTTTTCTTTGGTGTCAGGAAGTGATGTTTGCTTGTGGGAGGAAGAAGGGGGTGGCTGGCACGCTGGCTCACTCTCTTTCCTGAGGACTCTGGTGGAGAAGGGAGCTAGGAATGCTCTCTCCTTTTAATAGATGAATCTAGGCCTTTCTCTCTCTCTTTACCAAATTCTTATTCTCCTTAATAAATGCTTAAAAGCCTAACTCTTGCTAAAGCTTATAATTTATTGGCGACCACTCATTAGATATTTTAGACAGTATAGCTAGAATTTTAGACTCTTATACCACCTACCTGCCTGGTTAGATAGTAGGTGCTTAATAAGTGATTGTTGATTGATACTTATTAATTCCTATGTACAAAGACCACAGGAACATAGGTTTAAAACTTAAAGGAAATTTAAAGGTTATCTACTGTATTTCCTCCATTTAACAGATGAGAAAACCGTTTCCAACCCTATAATCAAAGGGAACCTTTAGGAGTGAAATGTGCCCCATAATTTACTCCTTTTACCTAATCTTTTATTCCATATCTTTTAGGAGCCTTAGGTACTAGGCATTAGGTCCTAAAAGCTCAATCCCACAAAACAAAGTTACAGTGTTGCTCAAGAGAAATAATCATAATTATAATCACTGGCATTCATCTAGTACTTTAAAAGTTGCAAAGGCTATTATACATTATTTATTTGATTCTCCAGGTGCTATTATACCCATTCCACAGATAAGGAAACAGAGGTTGAGAAAGGTTAAGTGACTTGCATTGGGTCATAGAGCTAGGGGTATGATGTGGTACTTGAATTCAGGGCTTCCTGTTTCTAGAGAAAGAGAACAACAAAGGCATGAGATTGTTCGTGGGAATTATTATCCGCACAACAGCATCCTCTCAAGCACGTGGATCATCTGGGGAAATTATTAGCTCAACAACAAACCTACAAATCTAGTAGAAATTGAATTGTCAAATATAGGGATTATCTACAAAGTTATTTTCTCAAGAATAAATATAACAATATCAAAAATGACTCCTACATAATAAAAACAGCATGCTTAACAATGATCCTAAAATATATATAGTACACAATTATTCCTAGGAAGACGATTGCAATGGATCACAAATACCTTTCATTGGCCTTACAAAGTTGGTCTAGACACAAGGCCATGAGGACTTTCTAACTCCTGACACAGAAAACAAAGGGGGTGGGAATAAACAGGCCAATGGTTGTCCCTATGCTCCCAAGATGGATAGCTTGCATCTTTGCCCACAGATAAATTGGTGAGCCCCTGGGATCCCCAACATTCCATCATTTCAGAAGAGGACAGAGCAAGGAAAGAACATACTCAGGTTACTGCTCTTTCACACAGACTAAAAGGGGAGAGAAAGAAAAAACAGGGTTACTGGTGGGGGGCATGTAAGGGTTACTGGTGGGGTAGAGGAAACCAGATTGCCTGCACTGGCTAGAACTCTGGAGAATTTCCTCCAAAAGGTCCCCTCATAGGTAATTGAGAGTTGACTATATTGGCTTCTTGTATCTTTTTCTTTTCTTTTTTTGTGAGGCAATGGGGGTTAAGTGACTTGCCCAGGGTCACACAGCTAGTAAGTGTCAAGTGTCTGAGGCCGAATTTGAACTCAGGTACTCCTGAATCCAGGACTGGTGCTTTATCCACTGTGCCACCTAGCTGCCCTGGCTGCTTATATCTTAATGCTGTTGAAAATGGATGAAACAACCTGTTCTCTTCAGATTGGGCATAAAACCAAAACACAGAATGAGATTTTCAAGTGCTCCTCCTCTACCCTAGACTTCTATCTCAGGCGTGCACACACACACGTACACACACACGCACACAGTGGAAGTAAGCTCCTTGAGGGCAGATATGGTCATGTTTTGTGTCTGTTTCTGCACCACCTAAAACAGTTCCTCACACCCAAGAGGTGGTTAATAAATATTTGTGGAAATGAAATCATATCCCCAGGGAAAGTGTAAAGTGTTTTCTCATCTGAGCAAAAAGCAACAGTGAGAGAAGCAAAAGAAATTGAATCATGTTTCCCTGCTACTCCTGGAGAGAACAGACCAACTCATGATGCCTACCTCCACTAACTGGGAGATGCCGCAGAAGAAAACTCCTGGATGTGTTAGCATTCATTTATTGACTCATTAAATAAATATTTATGGAATGTGTTCACTGCACACTCTCCCTGGGTGGTGAAGTGGATAGAATATTAGGCTTGGAGTCAGGGAGCCTGAATTTGAGTACTGCCTCAGACACTTAGTCACTGTGTGACCCTAGGCAAGTCACTTAACCTCTCTGTGCCTCAGTTTCCTCATCTTTGTGAAAATTGAATGATATAACATAGATGAAGCATTTTGCAACTCTTAGGGAGCTATATAAATGCTAGATCACCATCCACCCCTTTCAGGCATCCAGATTCACAACCTCAGAGACTCTTCACTCTCCCTCATCCCTTTAGCTAACGAATTGTCAGATATCTTATAGCTTAAATCTCTTGTTTTTTTCTCTTATCTTCACTCAGGTAGCTTCTGCCCTGGTTCGGGCATTCGTTACCTCACCCACCCAGAATATTGTGATAATCTCTTAATCAGTCTCTTTCTTCTCCAATCCATCTTCCCTAATACTGCAAAGCTAATATTCCTAAAACCCAGGTCTGACTATATAATTCCCATGCTTGAAACACTCTGTTGGCTCCCTATTGCCTATGAAATAAAAGAAAATCTACTCTATTTAGTATTTGAAGCCCTTTGGAATCTGAATCTAATCTATATCTTCCTAGAATGATCCACATTATTGCTGCTACCCCCATGCACTGCGGTTATAGCTAAACAGGCTATGTGTTGTCCCTTATACATAACATTCCTCCCCTTCCCCCATATCTTTGCTCAAGCTATCCCTCACATCCAGAATGCACACCTTCCTCATCTCTACCTGTGAGAATCCCTAGTTTCCATCGAGGATCAGCATAAGTGCTCCCTCCTATACATGGTTTTTCTTTGGGCATCTTCTCTCCTGCCCACCCCTACCACCATCAGGATTACTTTGGATTGTTTTGGATTGACTTTCTGTGTATTCCATCCTGACTTATCTGCATGATATAAAACTCAAAGCTGAATGAATGAATGGAAGGGTGGGTGGATGGATGGATGGATGGATGGATGGATGGATGAATGAATGAATGCCATATTCTAGGCAATTTGTCTAGGCCCTTTGTCAGATACAAAGGTATATGGGACAAGGTCTCTGTCTTTAGGAAGCTTACTGCCATAATACATTATTCAATTCATGCTTTCATCTCACCAGTACATATTAGAGACCTTTCATGCCCTTTCATCTATAATTTTTGTTCATATTTTTAGTTTCAAATGTATTCAATATTCTGTAAGTGATCCCCTCAATGCACTGGAGGCCTTCCTTCAGTTCTTTTCATCTATTTTGGTGATCAGTAAAACATTTAGGATGTTGACCAGCCGCAAACCTCCCTGGGCCCTAATTCCATAACCTGTAAAATGAGGTGGTTGGACCTCTAAGGTCCCTTCTGGCTCAAAATCTATGATCCCATGAGTCCCATGCTCTTCTCCATGAACTGCCCACCTCTTGTTCCATTGTACCTGTCCTAGAACCATAGAGCTGGGTCCCAATGTGTGTGAACTCTAATCCCCTACAGAGCTAGCATATGTTTAAGGAACTCACATTTTGTTTGTTTGTTTTGCTTTTGTTTTTGTTTTTTTTTAAGCAGGGCAATGAGGGTTAAGTGGGTTAAGAGGGTTAAGAGGGTTAAGTTACAGCTGGTAAGTATCAAGTGTCTGAGGCCAGATTTGAACTCAGGTCCCCCTGAATCCAGGGCCAGTGCTTTATCCACTGCACCACTTGGCTGCCCCAAGCTAGCATATATTTAAACTCCCACTGTTCAAAGTTATAATTACATGAATTATGGTGATTGTTTCCAACCCAATGGAAACATGCAGTGTGTATTCAATAATGTGGCCACTTCATGGTTCCATTATACACAGGATGCACTATTCACACTAATAAGGTACAAATAACCATAAGACAGACTGGGACACCAACATATGATCATTGATCTAGAGTTGGAAGGCAATCTCAGAGATCATCAAGTCTAATTTCTCCATTTTGCAGCCAAGAAAAGTGAAGCCCAGAGGAGGAGAAATGCCTTGCCTGTGAGTGGCAGAGATGGCATTTGAAAAGAAGCCTTTAACTCCAAACCCAGGACTCTTTCTGACCATGTAATTCCCATGTCCAACATGCATGATCAGGCCATGCTACCTCCCAAATAGGTACCATGGACAACAAAAGGTGTGAGACTTTAGAGACAAGAGGTCCCTATGGCCTAGGTTGATCAGAGAAGAAATGGCCTTAGAGGCCATCCCAAGCCAGCCCTGTATGGAATGATTCTCAGCATGGTTAGCTTAGGATTTGTAGCCTAACAGCTCTAGGTGCAATAAGTCAGAGTATTCATCCAAGCCTTTTCCAGAAAACCAGAATAATCCATCAAATAGCATTATTAAGCTCCTACAATGCACCAGGAACAGTTAGCCAACTAATATTATTAAGCTCCTACTATATAAGGATAAAATATGAAAAGTAGACCCTTCCCAGGGAGAGAAAACATGTAAAGAACCATGCACAAAGAAGACATACAAAAAAAGGGAGGGGGCAGCTAGGTGGCGCAGTAGATAAAGCACCGGCCCTGGATTCAGGAGGACCTGAGTTCAAATCCGGCCTCAGACACTTGACACTTACTAGCTGTGTGACCCTGGGCAAGTCACTTAACCCCCATTGCCTGGCAAAACAAACAAACAAAAGAAGACATACACAGGATAAATTAAGTGTAGTCTCAGAGCAACTGCACTAAGAGGAAGAAGGCCTGGGAAAGGCTTCTTGTTGAAGGTGGGACTATAGCTGAGACTTGAAGAAAGACAAAAAAGCTAGAAGGTGATGAGGAGGAACAATGTCACAAGGCAAAGGGAAGGGCTGATGAAAGTGGTATGTGTGAGGAACAGCAAGGAGCCTGGTGTCCCTGGATCCTATAGGATATTGAAGAGAGGAAGGTGTAATGCTGGAAAGGTAGAAGGAGCCATGTAAGGAGGGGCCTTAAAAATCAAGCAGAGAGGATGTCATATTTGATTCTGGAGCTAATAGGGAAATTATTGAATGGGAGGGTGATATAATAAGAGCTGTGTTTCAGGAAGATCAAGCAGATAGTAAACTGGTGGACAGACTACCGGAGAGAAAGACTTGATGTTAGGAGGTCAACCAGCAGGCTATTTCAGTAATCTAGGTATAAATTTTAAAAGGTATGTATCAGGGCAGTAGAAGTGTTAAAGAAGAGAAGAAGACTATGTAAGAGACATTAGAAAGGTAGAAATGACAGAACATGACTACTAATTGAATATGGAAGATAAGAGAGGGTGAAGAGTCAAGGGTGACACCTAAGTTATGAACCTGGGTGACTAAGAGGATCATGGTACCCTGTACAGTAATAAGGAAATTAAAAATAGGTGAGGGGTGGCAGTTGAAGGAAAGAGAATAAGTTCAGTTTGGGGCATGTCAAGTTCCAGATGTCTAGAAGTCATGTAACTTGAGGTGTCCAATAGGCAGTTAGAGATGTGATACTTGAGAGAGAAATTAAGACAGGACAAGTAAATCTGAGAGTTGTCTGCCTAGAGATGGGAATGAAAGTCATGGAAGCTGATGAGATCACCAAGTCAAGTAATACAGAGAGAGGGAGAAGAGAAGAGAGCCCAAGTCAGAACCTTGAAGAATACCCACAGTCATCAGGCATGACCTGGATGCAGACCAAGCAAAGAATATTTCTCACCCCAATCCCAAAGAAAAGACCTCTATTTTGGGAAAATTTCTGTTAGAATCTAATCCAATCCATCACACATTTAGGAAGCAACACACTACGGTCAACACAGAGCTTGCAAATAGAAAGGCTTTTAAAAAATGGCCCTGCCCTCAAGAAACTTACATTCCACCTAGGGAGAAATCAGCTGTGTCTCTAAGGTCCATATTCCATATCCTCTCTCACCACAGTAAACTAGCATATAATACGAGTATATTTCAGACTCAGTGGATGGCAGTCAGTTTCAAGTAGTAGAAAATAAATCAAACTCAAAAGCATTTATTGAGTACCTTCTGTATAACTGGCTCTATGCTAGTCAGTAGCAAATGTGAAACAGACCTGACTTCAAGACTTTCACCGTCTACTAGGAAGAAATAAGTTCTAGTTTATGGAATATTTTTTGAGGGGAAGGTGATTTTATTATTTTCCAGGAGACACACTAGCCGGAACCAGACTAAGAGGTTGCTAAGGGAACTGTTTAATGAATAAATTAAAATTATTTATAATTAACACATCAGGTCTTTGTATGTAAATGGTCCTTCCAGCATGCTTGGAAATCTTTTTTCTTTTCCTCTTAAGTAGCTTTAAACATTTCCCCTGAGATCCTTCTTTACAGAACTAAGGAAAGCATACTCTTTCCTCATACAGAGGTAAACATCAGTCTAGACCCTTGCCTGGAAAAGCACAATTTCTGAATAAGGAGAACCCAAATTAATGAGGTTTTACTGTATGCAAAGGTTTCTTCAATCAGAGCATATTCATGGATAATGAGAAAAAATTATTGTGAAGAAATATTCTAATTTAACATGACACTTTCATCAGAAATGATCTTTTTTCTTCAAAAATTGCCCAGATCATTTTCAAATGAGACAGAGAAACTGAGAAAACAGCCATGATGGCAGAGGCAATTTGAGAGATTTCTGTGCATTTGGCATTTATCAGAAATGGGCACACACTTTGAGACAAATCAACTCAGTGAGTCTTAGATAACCACTTAAAGTCACTGGTGTCAAGTACCTGGGCACTCAGATCTTCCCAGTAAATATCCTGGGCCAAGTTTATAAAATTGAACTTGAAGAGATTTCAGGCCAAGGAACCAATTACCAATTCGATTCCGGGAAAAACAGTCACCTCATTAACAATCATGCTGGTGCCATGAAGGAATGATAACAGATTATTGTTCCCTGGGGACTCATCTTAAGCCTCTGATGACCCCCTCATATAGATGAAGGATCCAAGAAATAAGATCTAACAATGGGGTTGGTTTAATTGGAAGGCTTGGATTTATTTATTCCTTTCTATTTCAGATCTCGAGAACAGTGCACTCAATCTCAACTCTCTCAGTTAGTCAGACACTGAATTTACAGATTTATCGCTCTATCCATACATTGTGGTTTTATTATTTTACCATTTACTTTTTGTTTAAATGAAGGGCACCATTACCTCCTTGGCTGAACAACTTCAAGATTCAAGTTCTTTAATATGAGCTCCCAAATCAAAATGCTAGGACAAAGACTTTAAGGTTTGATAGATATTCATAAAATCACTCACATCACTGCTACCACCCCAACTCCAATAGCCCTTGAGATAAGTTTAATTATAAAAATAAAAAAGTTTAAGGATATGATCCATTTTTTCAGGACTAGTAAAAGCTCCTGGGGGAAAGAAATGTGATCACCTCAAACCTATTCACTTTGTCTTGACTCATTCATCATTTCTCTATCATTTTATCTAGTGCTAATGCTAGAATATTGTCTTACATTTTGCACAAGGTTGTTTTGATTTAAATTCAGTCTATTGAAGGTATCTCAAAACCACATCAATGGGGAGACCACACTATGAATATACTGCACAGCCCTGCTTAAAGTAGGACATTAACAAATGGGTACAGCTGTGACTATGCAATTTCCCTGCTCAAAAATGTTCTGTGGCTCCTTGCTGCAGTGATGATAAATCCACATTCCTTAAGCCCTTCTCTATCTGGCTGCTGTCTGCTTTTCCAGTCTTATTTCTCATGAACCCCCCTCTCCCCACTTCAGGCACTTCTCTTTCCAGCCAAAGTAGAATACTGATTGTTCCCCAAGATCAACAAGTCATTTCTCATGTCCGTGCATCTATGCAGCATGTCTTCCAAATCTAGAATACACTCACTCTTTATCTCCACTTTCTCCTCCTCAATGTTTTCTCTGGTCCCATTCCCCAAGTTGTCAGTAAGCAATGAGATGGCTCAGTGGATTAGACCATTGGGCTTGGAGTCAGAAAGGCATGAGTTCAAATTCAGCCTAAGATACTTGCTATCTGATCCTGGGCAAGCTACTTAGCATCTTTCTTGGTTTCCTTAACTATAAAATTGAGGCTCATAACATCACCTGCCTCCCAGGGATGTTGGCTTCTATCCTCCCCATCACCAGGGGAACATAAGCTACTTGAGGGCAAGACTGATTTCATTTTTCTCTTTGTATCCTCAGTACTCAAAACAGGCCTAACACATCCTCAAATACCAAATGGTTCTGTGATCTCACCAATGTACATACACCCTCCTTCAATGCAAATAGCAACCCTTCCATACCTATTCATACTGTTCAACTCTTGCCATGTTCTCATACAAATTTTCCATAAGGGGGTCCACCTGACATTATGAGGGACTTTCACTTGACATCATGAGGTCATCCATGAATACTTGTACAAAGTAAGCACTTAATAAGCATTTGCTGACCTGAATTATTCGAGTTTTCAAGTGTGTTCTCAGCTATAAAGTGAGTATCTGAGGTTATATAATAAATTCTACAAACATTCTCAATATGACAAGCTTTCTCCCTATTGCACTCTTTTTGTAGCCCTAATTATCCAGTGGGTAGAGAGCCTTTAATTCCTAAAATATTCATCTAATTCCAAATATTTTATTGTTGCCTTGAGTCATGTCTGCTTCTTTCAGGCTTGCTTTTTGTTCTCCCTTTCTGTGCTATTTTATGAGGCATAGGAGCAAGCAAGAACATAATTGTGCCCAAAACTGTCCAGGAGGGACAGAGAGAAATGTGATTCATCTGCTTACCAGTATGATGAGTGATTTGGTCTCCTTGTTGGAAGGCTGATTACCATGATGATCTGGCCATTCTGGGGACCGTTACTGGGGCTTTGGAGCCAAAGTCAGACCACCAGTGTCACCGTTAATGAATCTGCATTCAATATTTTAATATTACGGAAGACGCTAATCTGTCACGGCTGAATAAAACCGACACCAGCTGGCGGCCTCCTTCATTAAGAGGATGCCAGCGGAACTTGGGAGGTCACAGAGAATCACACCACCCCGCTGTTCACATCACCATCTATTTATCCAGTCCCTTTATATTAGTCCAGGAGTCTGACTCAGCTCTTTCAGAAGAGAAGCCAAAAAAGTTTCTCCTCTCATAGATTGCAGGGCTGGTTGTATGACAAAGTCATTGATATCGATTATACATCACCAGAAAAGCAACTTCTTATTGCCCAACAAGTTTGGTCGAGTTGGCTCAGGTGTAGCAATTGATGAATTACAAAGGTGAGATGCAAAACAGCTGACACAAAACCAGAGCTGTCCAGCCCTTCCCTCCTTGGCATGACTATTGACACAAATTTAAAAATGATATGGCCATCTGTTCTCCTTGAGACTGACAGCTTTGCTCTTAGAACAACCTTTGTTTTTCTTAAGTCTATCAGTCAACAAACATCTGTTAGGTGTCAACTACGCGGCCAGAACTAGGCTAATTGATGAGGATACAAGGAAAGAGAAAAGGCCATTCCTGATCTCAAGGTGCTCACTTCCAAATGGTTGCTTTCTCCCATTCTCAAGGTAAAAGCAGCACCTCCTCCATTCCCTGATATGTTCTATCTCCTTACTAAAAAACAGCATTTAGAAATGGTCCACACCCTCAGAGAAACTGATCCCTGAGCCCCAGGGAGGAACTGTAAGGGACCTCTAGGTCCTTTAGAATATAAGCACCTTGGCAGCTAGGTGGTGCAATGGATAGAGCACCGGCCCTGGAGTCAGGAGTACCTGAGTTCAAATCCGGCCTCAGACACTTAACACTTACTAGCTGTGTGACCCTGGGCAAGTCACTTAACCCCAATTGCCTCACTAAAAAAAAAAAAAAGAATATAAGCACCTTGAAGAAAGAGACTTTTCTCAGCTATTTTTGCTTCTTCAGCTCTTACACCAGTGGCTGCCACATACTAAGCACCTAATAAATGATTTTTTTTCTTTTTTGTGGGACAATAAGGGTTAAGTGACTTGCCTAGGGTCACACAGCTAGTAAGTGTCGAGTGTCTGAGGCTGGATTTGAAATCAGGTACTCCTGAATCCAGGGCCAGTGTTTTATCCATTGTGTCACCTAGCTGTACCCTCTAATAAATTATTTTTAACCAAGACCTGGGCATTAAATGGTGTTGTTTTTACCTTTGACCACCCTATCACCTGATCAAAGGCAATAAAAGGAAATAAGTACTTCTATGGTATCCTCTGCATGCCAGATACTCTGATAAGCATTTGATGCTCACAACAACCCTGTGCAGTAGATGCCATTATATCCATTTTACAGTTGAAGGAAATGAGGCAGACAGAGGTTAAGTGACTTCTCCAGGGTCACACAGCTAGTAAGTGTCTGAGGCAGGATTTGAACTCAGGTCTTCCTGACTCCAGGTCCAATGCCCTATCCACTGAGCTGTCTAGCTGCTGCCTAAAAAAGAAACATACTGAAAGCAATCCAGAAAATGAAAGTATTTCAGAAATTCTTTTTTTTTTTTTTTTGCGGGGCAATTGGGGTTAAGTGACTTGCCCAGGGTCTCACAACTAGTAGGTGTTTAGTGTCTGAGGCTGGATTTGAACTCGGGTCCTCCTGACTCTAGCGCTGGTGCTCTATCCACTGAGCCAACTAGCTGCCCCATTTCAGAAATTCTTGATGACTTTAATAAGGAAAAGTGCAGGAACAAAGGTTATAGTGAGATAAAGACTCAAAGCAGCACAAAGAACAAAATAATTCAAAATCAGTTTTTCAAATCTTATTCCACAGAGACATAATAGAAGAGAAGCCCTAAGATTGTAGAGTGGGGAAATTTCTGGTCATAGATATGGATGAAAGAATTCTAACACAATGAAACTACACATTGGATCACATGCACCACAGTACATGCGTACTATTCATAAAAGGTACAAGAGACTATTGGCATCACTGAAGGTGATTAAAGCTCCAGCTTCTCTTCCAAATTGGAACATGACAGGGCCAGGTAAGATCCATAATTGTTGAGTGAAACATTTCGCTGCAGTGCCGGAATAATAACAAAGCTGCCTTTCAATACAAACTTGTTCCCATCTTTCTTAACAGAAAGATCATGGGACCATAGATTCAGAAATGGAAAGAACATTGAGGCCATGCAGTCTAACATTGTATAGATGAAGAGACAGGCCCAGAAGGTTAGCTGATTTGCCCAAGATAACCCAGGTAGTGATAGACTCAGAATTTGAACTTGGGTCCTCTGACTCCAAAACCAGAGCCCTGAGATGGGTACCCCAGAGACCTTTCCAAATACAGGCTAATTAGATATTAATGTACTTATATTATACAAAGCATTCACAGCCTGTATTGCTCCCAAAAAAAAATCTATAAACTCTTAAAAGAAAATAATTTACTGGTTGAGGAACCAAAAGCTCGTGCCAAACAATTCCCAACAGGGAAAAGAGCAACGTCTTATTGATTCAGCAATAATTGAACAAACTACTCAAAGGTGACATTAACATTTGCATGGTTTTATTGATTACTGCAAAGTCTTTGACCTGGTTCTCCATTCATGGCATAGCCATGTACTGCAAATATTTTAAAATGAATTCAGTGCTAGTGAGAATGCTAGAATATTTTGGTGACCACGTGGACAACCATTCTCTGCTTAAAATAGGATGCTAGCAAAGTCAATGTCCAAACAATTGATCTAAAATTCAGGCTATTCCAGGAAAAGAGTTTAAGACCACCTTGGTTCTGCCTAGCCTTGAAACCATTAGCATCACTACTAAATAGAACTGAGTTAGATTTCAAGTCAAAGAGAGCATCATACAAAAACATCATATCCATGGACATGGATATCAACCCAACTGAATCACATTCAACAGCTACTTCTTAGATGATACCAAAATGTCCTTTGGACTCAATATGTACAAAGTGGTCAATATGCACCAAGGAAGAACATAGACTGAAGGCATTGATTGATTAGCAATCTAATGAAGTCTATGAACTTCTCAGAAGTATATTTCTACATGCGTGAAATAAGATACATTGGAATACAAAAGAAATTAATTATATTGAAACAAATATGGATTCTTTCCCAATCCAAGTTCATGGACCCCTTTAGGATCTGTACACCCTAGGTTTAGAGCCCCTAGCTTACAGTATTCCCCAAAAGTTGTCATACGGTTTTTGCTTGAAGATATCCAAGAGTAAGGAAGTCACTGAAGACCACTGTACTGACATACTTCTGCCCAATTCTTGGGAAGTTTTCCATTACATCAAACTAAAATCTCACACTGTACCTTCCACCCATTCCTTCTAGTTCTGCACAGAAAAGCCAAGCACAAAAAGTCCAATCCCTTGTTCACATGGCAATCTTTTAAATACTTGAAGACAATGATCATGCTATTGAGTTTTTTATACATTAAACTATAAGCTCTGGACAGGATCTGTCTTTTTATTTTTTTTATCCCCAGTACTTAGCACAGTGCCTGGCACATAGTAGGCACTTAATAAATGTTTATTGATTGGTTAAAAACTAAATATCCCTAAATTCTTTCAACTGGTTTCACAATGATCATTGTCCTCTGAACCTGCTCTGGTTTGTCAATATCCATCCTAAAATCTGGCACTTAAAGGTGCACACAGCTGTATCAGAAGAGAGCAGAAAACTAACACAATCATCACCTTTTTCAATTTCCCCCCACTGGACATATGAGGAGATTAAGAAGGTAAGTGATTTTCCCAAGGTCACATGGCTAAGTGGCAATTCCATTCTATTTTTCTTTGTACCTCTTAGCATTTCTTTATCTGAGTACATGTAACTTCCTCTAGTAGAATATAAATTACTTGAGGGCAGAAAGTGTTTCATCTTTGTCTTTGTATCTGCAGTGCCAGTACTGTAACTTACTACTACTAACATGTAGTAGGTTCCTAATAATGAATGAATCGATCAATCAATCAAAGGTAGAATTAGAACCCAGCTCTCCTGGTTACCAACAAGTGTTCTTTCTGCTGCCTCCTTCTCCTTAAGGTCACCCGATCAACTCAGCCAAAAACCACCAAAACATAAGGTATAATGAACTGACTGTCCTGACATCTCACGGTTCAGGAATGCTTCTCATATATCCCTCTACTCCAAACTCATGCCTTCCCACACTACTACAAAACCTGATGTACACGCAGGTGCACAGAAACGCGCGCACACACACACACACACACACACACACACACACCACTATACTTTCCAGTGAATCCCATAAATGCAAGAAATAACTGTCCTGGCTTCATCACCTGGATCATATAAAAAGAACTGGGACGGATCTTAGAAGTCAAATAGACCAACTCTTTTTTTTTACACATGAGATCCAGAGAAGGAAAATAACTTGTCGAAGATCATACAAGTAGTGAGTGGCATCAGTTACCTCCAAATTCCTACAATACTTAGAACTTAAGCATCATTTAGAACTTAATTAAGCAGGCCAGTCAGAAAGACTAGGTTCAGGGGTAGTTAGGTGGCACAGTGGATAAAGTACCACCCTGGATTCAGGAGGACCTGAGTTCAAATCCAGCCTCAGACACTTGACACTTACTAGCTGTGTGACTCTGGGCAAGTCACTTAACCCTCATTCCCCACAAGGAAGGAAGGAAGGAAGGAAGGAAGGAAGGAAGGAAGGAAGGAAGGAAGGAAGGAAGGAAGGAAGGAAGGAAGGAAGGAAGGAAGGAAGGAAGGAAAAGAAAAGAGAAAAGGAAAGAAAGACCTAGGTTCGAATCCTACCTTTGATATAAACTGGCTGTGTGACCTTAGGCAAGTCACTTGACTTTTCAGTGCACATAGACAAATCTCTAAGACCATAAATTACAGGCAAGCAGCTGATTTCAAACAGGGGATGGCATTTCCCCACTCATTATTCTCTATTCTGATGAAATCAAAGGTCTAAACAAACAAAAAAAAAGTTTTACATATCTACCACTCTCCCCCAATTTGTTTGGCTGGGAACATGCTCAAGTGATTTCAAAGCCAATTTTACTTCACTTCCCCAAACACACCCTGTAAGAACTCACTCATTATTATTCTTCCCATTTAGTGACAAGCAGAACATCACTTAAGTTGCCAAAGCTTTTTCAAGCTCTTTCTGTCTCCATCCATCAATCAGAGATAGATGTTGGCCTTCTGTTGTTATTCTGACAATAACACTTCTTGAAAATGCACAAAGTGATAAATGTGGGCCAGGGTAGCAGCCCTCCTGGAAGAGTCCTTGGTCTCACTTCTCAAGAAGTGGGGTATGCGCCATAGTAACTTAAATGGCTGGTGCCCATGAAGGAGACTTGGACACCAACAAATGGAGTTGAAACACCAGAAATGCACAGATAGAATCACCCCAAAGATCAGTCTCATGCTGGAGGGAGCTTCCAAAGGCCTTCTGGTCCAACTTGTGCCTGAGCAGGAATGCTTCCCAAACTTCCCCCACAGGTGGTCATCTAGCCCATGGCCGAAGACTGCCAATGAGGGGGAGCCCCCTCCTCATGAGGCCACCTTCATACCTTTGAGGATCCTGCTGATTTTCAAGCTCTTCCTTGCTTCCAGCTTAAATCTCCCATCCTGACCAGGGTTACTGTAATACACAGAAGTTGGATGGAATCTCAATCTTCATGGAACCACCTATAGCGAGGGGTGATCAGGTGATTGCTGTTCAATTGAGTACACACACACACACACACACACACACACACACGCTGAGATTGAAGAATATAAAAGGTGTGTGGCAAAGACAATGAGGCATTAAGGTTTTTCTCCTTTCAGTCTTGAAAATCAGACCTTGTAAACAGTATGAGACCTCAAGTGTTTCACTCCCTGAGTGGGCTACTTGCAGACTGTGAAGTTCATCAAGGGGGTCCCCAAGGGTCTGTTCAGACCTTCTTTTCTTCCTTTATTGATTGATGATCTCCTCAGTTCCCATAGGTCCTGTGAGAAAATAATTCTTAATAATTGATTTCTTGGGGACCCAGACATCACTTTCTCAGTCCTTTCTCCCTCCCCACCACCACCACCACTCCAGAAAGTCCAATTCTCATTGAAAAACTTCATCAAACATCATGGAGATAGATTATTTCCTCCAGATTGTAGAAGTACTGATGGGATAAAACCACACCTAGATAATTGACTTTGCCTTGAGTGACTTGAGTGAGGGTTTTTTGTTTGTTTTTGTGGGGCAAAAAAGGTGACTTGCCCACGGTCACACAGCTAGTAAGTGTCAAGTGTCTGAGGCTATATTTGAACTTAGGTCCTTCTGAATTCAGGGCTGGTGCTTTATCCACTGCACCACCTAGCTTTCCCTTGCATGAAGGTTTTTTTTTCATTCTTTTCCCTGTTGCCATGCCTAGAGTTCATTTTAATGTAGACCACCTTCAAGTCATGTCAACCAATAGAGTTTAATGATGCTAATCAATTAGATTTGTTTGATCTATAATGACCCAATTAGTTTTGATCAATGCATAATGAACCACTTCTATCAAAACAGGATTAAAAAAGAAACCTTGGAAGACTGGTTCAGGAGGTCTTCTAGGTTTTCTGGGGCTTCTGGGGCTCCAAGGGTTTCTGGGCATCTTCTGGGTTTCTCCTGGTTCTCTGTGACCACATGGTCTCTCTCTAGATTTCTGTCTTGAGTCTCTCTGGGAAACCACATGGTTCTTTTGGGGTCTTTTTCTCCTCTTCACTCTAAGTGGCATACTAAAGCTCTCTCCCTGCTTTCTCTACCACATGACCTGAGACCATGAGAGGTTAGGGAGACACATGGTCAATCCTTTACTAGAATAATAACATAAATGAATATGCTTACCCCAAACTGGTATCTATAGTAATTAATTTTGAACAACACAGTCCATTTATCATCTCCTAATTGATGATTCCTAGCTCTCTATATTCCCCCCCCTAGGCTTCCCTCCTAAAATCTAGTCCCATGTCACCAGCTGCCTTTTGCATTTTTCAAACTGCATGTATCATAAGCATCTCAAACTCATTATGTCCAATGCAGAAGTCATTCTCTTTCCTATTTTCTTCCAAAAGTTTTTCCTGTTGTCAAGGGCACCAGCCTTCATCCTCCCAGTCACTTAAGATCACAAGCTTGGTATTATGCCCAATTCCTCATTCTTGTTCATCCTTCATATCCCATCTGTTGCCAAATCTTCCTGCTTCTGTTTTCATACTATCTCTTCTGCAAGTCCCCTTCTTTTCACTCCCACTCACCAATCTGGTGCAGACCTTCACCCTCACACCTGGACCACTCTCTATGTGAGAAGTCACATGCACAGGGCTTTGAAAACCTTGAAGTGGTCTATGAATATGAACTATGGTAGTCTTCCTGCTTCAATTCTCTCCCCACTCCAGTCCATTCCACACTCAAGTGCCAAAGGGATTCACTGAAAGCACCCATAGGACCATGTCACTCCTCTACTCAAATTCCAATGCCTCTTTATTACCTCCAGGATCAAATACAAAATTCCCTATTTACCATTTAATGCCATTCATATCTTGTCCCCTTCCTCCCTTTCCAGAATTCTTACACATTACTCCTGTCCATGTACTAGACGATCCAGCAACAGTGACCTTCTTAGTGCTCCTCAGAGAAGTAGCTCCATCTCCCAATGCCACGTCTTTGCACTGGTCATGCCCTATATCTGGAATATTCCCCTCCCTCACCTTGACCCCCAAGATTCTCTGACTTCCTTCAAATCCCATTTTCCAAAGGAGGCTCTTCCCAGTGTGCTAGTACCTTCCTTCCCTTGTAGATTACTTCCATTTACTCTGCATATATCTTGCATAAACACAGTTATTTACAGGTTGTCTTTGAAAAGGAATTAGTCATTCCACCGGTGTTCTAATCCTGTGAGTCTGATGTGGAGAATAACCCAGAAGGAGTGCTACATTCCTATGAAGAATTTGTCAAACCTTTGATCTTGGATGCACAAGTCACTGGTAGGAGGCCAAATGATGAATTCATTGCTAACAATTAACCCAAGCCTTTCTATGTGTAGTAAGTGTTTCACAGGTGACTATTGAATTGGATCAACAAAGGGGTCAATGAAAAGACAAACACAGAGGGGGAGAGAGAGGAAGGGAGGGACGGAGGGAGGGAGAATGAGGGAGGGAGGCAGAGAGGGAGAGAGGGAGGGAAAGGGAGGGAGAGAGGGAGGGAAAGAGGGAGGGAGGGAAGGAGAGAGAAGGAATGGCCTATTGTAACATGAAGCAGCTAAGTGGCACAGTGGAAAAAGTGGAAAAAGCACCAGGCCTGGAATCAAAAAACTCATCTTCCTGAGTTCAAATCCAGCCTCAGGAACTTTACTAGTTATGTGAGCAGAGGCAAGTCACTTAACCCTGTTTGCCTCAGTTTCCTCATCTGTAAAATGAGCTGGAAAAGGAAACATCAAGCCAATACAGCATCATTTCTAAGAAAGTCCAAATGGGGTCCTAAAGAGTTGGACATGACTGAACAACCATGACAACTTGAGGAGAAAAGTGAACCCACAAACACGGGAGAAAAGAATAATGGTGGTCAGAAAGGTGTCTAAATCCCCCACCCCGTAGCAGTGAGGAAAACAGGCTGACCTTGAATGGAAGCAATCCATGGAAAGCTTTGGGGCATCCAGGTGACTTGAGGGACCACATTCTGAGAGAGAGTCTTTGCTAGAATCAGACTAAATATAGGGATTGGAACCCCTGGGAACATGGGGGAAGGAGGGGGAGCAGGGGAGATAGCCCTCTGCTGGCTTATTTCCTTCAAGGTTCAGTTCAAGCGTCATCTCCTACCAAAGGCCTATCCCAACCCACTCCCCACAGTTCCTAATGTCCTCCCCCACCCTGAAATTACTTTGCTTGTTCTTTGTATGTAGTTTTGTACTTTCTTATCTGGACATATTTTGTTTCCTAATAATAGAGTGCAAGGTCCCTGAGGGCAGGGATTTGTATACTACTTCATATAAAGAAAAGAAAGATTATTACATCCCAACAAACACACATCAATTTCTAATGCTCTTCTTTCCCCCCGCCCCCAATGACTTTGTTTTTTCTTCATTTATACTTTGTATTTATCTAGCTCTGCACATATTGTTACTCCCCAATGGAATGTAAACTCCCTGGAGCCGAGGCTTTATTTCCCTAGTGCCAGCCTTACTAAAGACTTGAATCAATTAATTAATTAATTAATCTACTGCCTACAGGAAATCATTATTGTTCCATCATGTCCCACTCTTCATGACCCCTTTTAGGGTTTTCTTGACAAAGATACTAGAGTGGTTTGCCATATCTTTCTCCAGCTCATTTTACAGATGAAGAACTGAAGCAAACAGGGTTCAGTGACTTGTCCAGGGTCATATAGCTAGTAAGTGTCTGAGGCCGGGTTTGAACTCAGAAAGATAATTCATCCTGACTCCAGGCCTGTCTTTCTATCCACTGTGCCACCTAGCTGCCCACAGGAAGTCACTGAGTGATAGGAAATCTGGTGCTTTCCTTAATTGGGACTGTTAGTAGCTGCTGCCTCCTTTCCTCACAGATCAATTACCCTGCCTCCCTGAGTATGATAATACTCAAAAGTGATTCCCTACATACACAAAAATAAAATGACAAAGAAATGTCCAGTTCATTGTGGATGCCAAGGCATAAAGCCAAAATATTCTTACTGGCTCCTGTTGGCCCAGTCCTGGCCTGGGTCTTTGTTGGCCCATCTCAAAAACCAGGGCTAAAACACCGCCAAGGACTTTAGAACATGGGCTTTTCATTGGCTCTCCCATCTCTTCTAACAGATGCCATGTATGGACCAAGGTCTGTCCATTGGATCCAATGTTGTCATAGGCCAATCCTCTAAACAAGAAGAAAAGTCCAAGAAGTTTTCCCTGGAATTCCTTTTTCTCCATGGGAGAACTGAGCCTTCTGTCCTGGCCCCACTATCCAGCCCTCTGAATCTATAAGTGCTGTTCTAAAAATGAGCCACCTATGCTGAATCCACAGAAGAAACAATGACCTGGAGGATGTCTAGGCAAACCATTTAACCATGAGAAGACCTTTTTTATGATGATCAGTCAGGGAGAGCAGTGACCTCTGGCCCAGGCTCAAGTCAGCAGATCACAAACACACCCAGAAAGACAAAGAATAACTTTCCATCTGAGTGAACATTATGATGTGAAGGTGAGCAGATGCCCATTCACTTAGCACTCTCCTTGCAGAAGTAGCCGTCTGGTAACTCAATGATTCCAGCTGTGCCAAAAGCAAAAGTGCCCAGATGCATTTCCTTCATTTCAAAAGCACCTTCAAAAGCCTTCCCAAATTGCTAGCCTCCGATGCAAAACCTCTCACTGGCCTTAGAGGGGGAAAAAGGTCTCAGTTGCTCACCAGAAGGGTGCCAGTACTCACCTCTGGCCATACCAATAATGCCTTTGCTCATAGATATGAACCAATTTACAATCCAAATCCATGTCCTTTGCTGGACACTGTAATCTTGCTGTCCCAAATTCTTAAGTCAATGGGCAAAAAACTGTTGGTGGCCAATGTTTTCTAATAGCTCACACTAGCCAATAATCAGTAAATCAAGAGAGGGGGAAATATCATGTACTAAAAGTAGACAGATGAATATCACCACCCCCCTTCCCTCCCACCTCTTTGCTCCATTCATTTCAAAGCTCATTTCCAATCCTATTTTCTGAAACCAATGGCAGTACTCGAAGCATTCCTGAATAGTTGTTCCTGAACAGTTGGAGTCAACAAGAAACAACTAAGATGTCTCTGTTCTCAAATTAATTATTTAACTCGGGACTTTATTCTGGGTTGTCATCTGATCAATAACTGATTCCTATAATAAAGTGATGTTGTTATTCGCTCATTGCTTATTAAGACTTTTTGTTGTTATTGTTTTAATATCTTCAGAAAACAATATGGCATAGTGGAAAGAATGCTGGATTGGGAACCAGAGGACTTGGGTTCAGGTCCTGCACCTGCCATTAGTGTGACTTTAGTCATCTCACTTCCATATTGATAAAATGAGTGGGGAGAACATGGATAGGATAACATCTAAAGTTTCTTTAGGCTCTAAATCTGTGATGATGGGGCAGCTAGGTGGCACAGTGGATAAAGCAGTGGACCTGAAGTTGGGAGGATCTGAGTTCAAATTTCACCTCAGAAACTTAATAGCTGTATGACCCTGGGCTAGTCATTTAACCCAAATTACATCTGAAGCCATCTCCAGTCATACTGACATATATCTTGCCACTGGACCCAGATGGCTCTGGAGGAGGGAGGTTGGTGACATTGCACAGTCCTCCCTTATTTAAATCCAGTTCAGTGCAAGTCATGACATTACCCCAATGTCATGCTCCTCTTTTAGAAGGAAGGACAAAACAACAACAAATCAATGATCCTATGGGTCACTCTGCGACAATTCTATTCTGAGGTGACCCTGCTCTTTGGGGATGGAAGTGAACATAAATCATTGAGTTAAAAACAAAAAGATGGGTAAAATACACTAGCAATAGGATGCAAGGTCTTTGATGTCAGGGAATATGCCTTATATTACCTAGGTATCTGCCACAGAAGGTCCTAGCAAAGTATATTGGGTATATAGGTGCTCAATGAATGTCTCAACAGAATCCCAGAATTTCCAAGATGCAAGGATGCTTAGATGCTTCTCGGTCCTATCCATACCCAAACAATAATCCCATCTATACCATATCCAACAAATGGAGATCTAGTCTTTGCTTAAAGATTTCCATGGAGGGAGGAATCCTTCCTCTCCCAAAGCAGCCCATTCTGCTTTGAATAATTCTAATTGTCAAAAAAGGAAATAACTAATTGTTAGGATGTCTTTTCTCACATAAAACATAAATCTGCCTCTCTGCAATTTCTACCCATTCTACTGTCCTTTAGAAACAAATAAAAGTAGTCAAAATTCTTTTAGAAATAATCACCTTTGAAATTCTTAAAGGTAAATAAATGAAAATATTTTTAAAAATACTTTAAGATAGCCATGCTGCCTCGTCCCCCCACCAAAATCCTTTTTCTAGGCTACCTATGCCCATTTCTACCCATCAGTCCTCATTTGGCATGTTTTCAAGGCCTCTCATCATCCTTATTGCCTTCCTCTGGATATTCTGCAGGTTGACCTTGGCTTTCATAAAAGGTGACTCCCAGAACAGAATAGAATACACTAGTAAGATGTAACCAGGGAGGATTAAAGCTTTTCTAACCCCTGGACACTGTATCTCTCTCTTGATTCAATTTAATAGCACATTTACATAGTTTTATTTCTCTTTCATTCCACTGACATGTTGTACTATAGAATATAAACCCTTTGAGGGCAGAGACTGTGTATTTCTAGTGCTTTGGGTTTATCAGGTACTTAAAAAATGCTTGATGGATTGGATTGGATTGGATTTAGTTAGCAGTGTGATAAAACCCTTTTCAAACAAAGTGTTTTCTAGACATATTTATACCTCCATGTTGTCCTTAGGAAGTTGATTGTTTGAACCTGAATTTAGGACTTTACATTTAAGTTTAGTTTCTCCATCTTCAAGCCCAAGACTGACTCAGGTAAGGCAGGTTTATGGTACAGCTACACTCTTATTGCAATTATCAGCTGACTTCAATTCCTAAGTAAAAGCTAAAGACGTGTATATAAAACAAATCTCTCTGTATAATTGTTCAGTAATATCATGCATTGTGCTGCTGGCTTCAGGAAATAGGCATGAAATCTACAGATTTCACAACACAGAAGAAACCACAGGAGAGGTGCCCTGTTTCCAGAGTGCCTCCATTATTTCCCTTTCTGGATGTTACTCATGTTCTTAACCCACGTTTTGCAAATTGAATGATTACATTTCCCAAACTGTAATGGATTTTCAATGGATGAAAATGATTTTTGATTGAATTTCTTTTTGATTAAAACTGATCACTGGTTTATGGATGAGATTATGTTTCAGTTAATTCTGCATTGTGACTGGTGATTAGTTTATGATCCCTGTCATCAGGAAAAAGTGCCAAAGTGGATTGATTCCTAATAGGACTATAGGACATTAATTACCTTGTTCCACCAGATTATGGTATTGATGCATTCAGGGAATTAAAGAAAGAGATGTCTTAGCTCCATAATCCATCCATCAAAAGATGGATGACATGCTTGGTGTAAACATCACAGTGATCTCAAAGTTGTGCACTGTAACTGAAGGATCAAGGGTGATTTAGCTCTTTATCCAGATGGGCTTTTGGGGAAAAAACAATTCCATTCAACTCAGTTACACTCATTTGTTGGGTGCTAGTACATCCATCCATGGCTATTGTTTTCCAGCCAATCCATTCTTCCAAAAGTACATTTTCTGCCTATTGTGAAATGTACTATGTCCTGAGAATACAAGCACAAAAGGAAACAATCCCTGACCTCATGAGGCTTACATTTTAGGGGGAGAATAGAGGGTATAAACAGATAAGCATAATATACACAGAGAGAGATGTCTAACATCTGAAGGGATCATGAAAGGATCCCTGCAGGAAGGAAGCAGCACATGAGCTTGAAAGGAAGTAGGGGGTCTGCAGAGGTGGGGGTAAGGAGGGGGTGCATTCCAGGAAGGAGAGACAGACAAAGCAAAGGCACAAAATCCAGAGATGGAGTGCTGAGTTTGGAGAAAGGCAAGTAGGCCACTTTGTCTGGCAAGTAAAGTCAATCAATAAACAATCAGCAAATGTGTTGGTTACTTGCTATTTTCTAGGCACTGGGGTATGCACTGGGATTACAAATACAAAAGTAAGATGACCCTAACCTTCAAGGAAGGTGCACAAAAGGGAGAGGTGTTCAATCAACCTAGAAAGTCATAATGTACAGGGCTATAAATGCCAATGTGAGGAATTTCAATTTGATACTGGAGGAATAAGAAACCTGTGAAGTGTCATGAGTAAGAGTGGACTGGGAAGATGTGTGCTTTGGGAAGATTATTTTGACAGCTGTGTGAAAGATGGATTGGAAAGACGACATAGTGGAGGCCAGGAATAGTCCAAGAAAGACTTATTCTCTATGTCAATAAATCAATAATCATTAATTGGGTGCCTACTATGTGCTAGATACTGAGGATACACAGACAAAATGAAACAGACTGTGGCCTTAAGGAGCTTATATTTGATCACAATCTTTGTTTATGTATACTCATCACCTAACAAAGTGCCCAACACACACTAGGTCTTTAATAAATGCTTTTCCAATCATTAAATTGAATTAAATTGCAAGCCTGGCAAAAAGCTCTGGGATTTACCGGCTAAGGACTAGCTTTGCCAAGTTCAAAGACACATCCCTGTTTAGGCCACAAGATGAATTTTTATATCACAGCAACTCTCATCCACTGAATAAGACAGAACAGAGTGGATTGCAACCTGCCCACACTGAGAAAATTATGGATTCCCAAAGTAGAGAAGTGGGAGATTGTAAAAATCAGCACCATCTTCTTTCACATTGCTCACAGAGGAGTCTGATTTCTGCTAGAACATCGAGGAATACATGTCTATAAATTGCTAAGGGAGGATATGCTTCTGAAGCTCCCGCTGAAGTATCTGTAGTCAATACCAAGCAACATCCCTGCCAGAAAGAGACACGAAAAACTCATCTACTGCTCTCTCTTTTCTGCACTCCACTACAATATTAAAGCTCTTATTTGCTCACTGATCCTCTCCTCACATTCCCTTCACCCTGTCTACCTACAGAGGCCTCAGAAACATGAATTGCTTGCAGCTGTGTCTCCAGCACAAATAAAAGCATCCTCGCTCAATCCTAATAGCAATATTTCCACTTTCAAGATGTGACTGAAATATATAACTGAGGAAGGACTCCCATTTGGCAACCTCAGATCTGCCTTCTGATGACCAACCTAGAAAACAAGTATGTATTTATCAAGGGCCTATTATATGCTGGGCACTATACAAGGCTAGGGACACAACTGTTGGAGTAAAGGACACAACACTGAATCATGGACAATCTTGCAGACAGAAGCATTGATAACTGCGGACAGGATGGACCTTTGTCCATTTCATGTAATGCTGTTGCCAAAAACAACATGCCCCAAGGAGACAGGGCAGCAAAAGTACAATATGGACCATCAAGCTTTCAGAAAGCAATGAAATGCAATTGCATAGGACACTTCATCACTACTGACATGTCTAAAACTGTCAATTTTTCCCCAAGGCTGAAAATGATGAAGTCTATCTCCCTTGAGACCTGCCTAAGCCTAGCCAAAAACAGCCTTCAAAAGACTAAAGGCTGATCCATTTCCAGGGAATCTCTTGGATCACTCAGTGTGGTTTCAAGGATTTTTCCTTCATTCATTCCTCCCTTCCTTCCTCCCTCCCTCCCTCCTTCCTTTCTTCCTTCCTTCTTTCTTTCTTCAGGATTTTCATCATCTTTATTCAGATCCCTAAAGAAAGCAATTAAAACCCATTAGCAAGATCTGCAAGCAACATATTTTTAAAATTCAGATGAGCTGCATTTTTTAAATGCCAATAAATATGCATTTTGTTTTGTTCGGTCATGCCCAATGCTTTGGGACCCTATTTTGGGTTTCCTTGACAAAGATACCAGAGCAGTTTAGCATTTCCTTCTTCAACTCATTTTCCAGATGAGGAAACTGAGGCAAAAAGGGTTAAGTGATTAACACAGAGTCACATAGCTACTAAGTGTCTGAGGCCAGATTTGAACTCAAATCTTCCTGACTGAAGGCCCAGTGTTCTTTCACTGCACCACCTAACTGCCTCAAATATGGATTTACTTCATTTCAATTTAACAAACTTTTATTGAGCATCTATTGCATGAGTGGAACTGTGCTGGATGCAGGAATGCAAAAATAGAGAACAACACATTTCCTATCCCCAAGAAGCTTTACCATCTGATAGAATGGACACCATATACATGCAGATTAGAATTATACACAATTGGATATGAAAGGGGAAGCTATATCGTGCCACAGTAGACAGCATGTTGGACCTGGAGTCAGGGAGACCTGAGTTCAAATCCTGCCTCGGTCACTTACTAGCCATGGTACCCTAGACAAGTCACTTAAGCTCTCAACCTCAGTTTTCTAATCTCCAAAACTAGAATAATGATAGCAAGTACCTCACAAGATTGTTATGAGGATCAAATGGGGTAATATAGTTAGAGTGTTTTGTAAATCTTAAAGCACTATATAAGTATATATATATATACATATACATATATATGAAATTATTATATGAGAAACTTGAAGTGGGAAAATGTCAGAGGGATGGAGGTAAGGTGACTTCCTGAAGGTTGTATTGTATCTGATTTGGGCCCTGAAGGAAGAGAGACCTCAAAGGAAGTGGGGGTGTTCCTAGAGTGTGGGAGCAGCATAGAGAAAAAAGAGCGTGCAGGTGACAAAGAGGAGAATATTTTGTTCTGGTATTCCCAGAACAAATCATGAATCATGAATCACTGACTCTTCCTACCAACCACCATTCCATCTTGCATTATCTCCTCCCACTCCCATCCTTCCTTGAGGCATGGACTATCTTACTTTTGTATTTGTATTCCCAACATGCAACAGAGAGCTTACGACATTTTGTTGTCAAGTCATTTTTTTTCAGTCATGTCTGTCTCTTCATGACCCATTTGGAATTTTCTTGCCAGTGTTACTAGAGTGGCTTGCCATTTCCTTCTCGGACTCATTTTACGATGAGGAAACTTGGGCAAACAGGGTTAAGTGACTTGCTCAGGGTCACACAGCTAGTACCTGTCTGAGGAAAGATTTGAACTCAGGAAGATGAGTCTTCCTGATACCAGGCTTGGAGTTCTGTGTACTATGGCACCAACTAGCTGCCCTGTTTGGGTGAACACAAATACTTTTCATTTGTTCATTCAATTTATCTAAGGTATAGAATAGTGGAAAGGGAGTAGTGTGAGATAAGATTGAATAGACACAGAGGAAGATTGCTGAGGTCCTTGAATGCCAAGGTTGGGGATTTAAACTTTATCAAAAGGTATGGGGGAATTTAATTCATGAATAGTATTTACAAGGAGAGATGGCAAACAGGACAGGGAAAGGAGACAAAAAGGCTGAGGGGAAGGGGGTAGAGATATCAGTCAACCTTCTAGACTTCAAAAGTATTGTCCGATACCCAGAAGCAGGTTTGTGAATTTAATATAAGCCCCAAGCCTTTCCTCTACTTATGGGTCTTAGGAAAGATTGTCAAACTGGCCTCTTAGCTGGTATCTCCCACCTGTGTGCCCTTCTACAGGCTGACCTGGAAGGTGCTCACATCCGACTCAAAATCCTTAGCTTCCTGTAAGGCTGAGCTCAGGGCTCGCTTCTGCCTGCCTTCATCCACTTGAAGATGGAAGCATTCTCTGCCTCCTCTGGTACTCCTGGAGCACTTTCTCTCACAATGCTCACCTCAGAAACCTCTCTTTTATTTTTTTTTGCAGGGCAATGGGGGTTAAGTGACTTGCCCAGGGTCACACAGCTAGTAAGTGTCAAGTGTCTGAAGCCAGATTTGGACTCAGGTCCTCCTGAATCCACTGCGCCACCTAGCTGTCTCTCTTTTCTTTTTCAAGAGCCTGCTCTGCTGCCTATCTTGACTTATTTCATACTATCCCCTCCTGGGCTATAGCCCAAAAGTATTCAAAAACTGCCCCTTAAATAAGCCCTTTACTCTACCCCCTCTAGACTTGAGTGCCATGACTCATCTGCTTTCTCATCCTGAAGCTTCTCAGACATTCTGCCCCCCTTTCTCCCATTCATGAGTTCCTTCTGAGGACCCCATTTTGAGCATGGATCCAAGCCAGCCAAACTCTTCTGACTCTGCTTTTGACTGTGGGCTTTGACTGCATACCCCATGTGAGCCCCTTCTCCTCAAACTTCTCCACTCCCTTGTGTGTGGCTGTCCCCATTAGAATGTAAGCCCCCTGGGGGCAGGAGTTATCTTTCTTTTTTACTTTGTATTTATATCCCCATCAATTATCCTAGTGCCTGACACATAGTAAGCACTTAATAAATGATCGTTGCCTGCCATGCCTTTGCTCACACTGTTACCTCTAAAGAGAGGGTGGGACCTCATGACCTCTAAGGTCCCTACCAAGTCAAAATGTATGACCCTATGATCCCATGTGCCACTATGTCTTCAGCCATTCTCCAACGGAGGGTCAGCCATTTTGCTTCCAGTTTTCCTGTCTCCATAAAAACTGCTGTTATAAGGATGTTATTATACATGGGCCCTTTCCATCTTTATCCTACTTGGGGTATAGGCCCAACACTGGGATCACTGAATCAAAGGATATGAACAATGCAGTCCCTTTTCTGACAGAATTCCAAATAGTTTTCCAGAACAGTTGAAACAATTGACCATTTCACCAAATGTGCATCCCGACACCTGTCTTCTCACAACCCATTCAACACTGACTTTTCCCATTTTCATCATCTTTGTCCATTTGCAGAAAGTGAAGTAAAATCTCCTTCTGGTTTTCTTTAGCAAACAATCATAGTGGAATGAAAAGAGTTGGCTAGAGACATATGAAGAATTAGGAACTTGCACAGTTGGAACATGTATTACAAACTACCATATTTGCATGTAGCATGAAACACACCTTCAGTTGAGAGAGGCAGGATAATGGGGCAATAAAAGACAGTAAGTAAGGGCAAAGGAGGCATTCACCCAAGACTTCCACCTGGGAATTTCCTAGTTTCACTAATCTGTCATTAATTAGTGTTACATTGAATTGTTTCTAAGCTACAGGAGGAGGTAAATGAGACCAGCACCTTCTAAAGGATAAAGCCCTGACTGCCTTACCCTAGTTTGGGGGTAGCTTTGGGTAAAGGAATCCATGTAGTGGATAGATCACTAGATGTGGACTCGAGAAAACCCATGTTGAAATCCTATCTCCAGTGCTTACTCCCTGATGACCTTGGGCCTCAGTGTCCTCCTCTGTAAAATGAGAGGGTAGAACTCAATGGCCCAAGGTCCCTTCCAGGTCTAAATCTATGCTCCTATGATACTGTCAGAGACCACAGACATGCACAAACTGATTATGACAGTGGTGAGAAAAAATAAGCCTGTAGTGGGAACCAAAAACTTAACTTTACCAAAACCAAAGGACTTTTTTCAATCCTACTCAGCCATGTCATAGAAAGTACTTGGCTTCTCTCCTTATTTTCACCTATTAGCACACGCAGAGCAAGGCATTATCAAAGACTCTGGTTTTAAAATATCCTGAGAACACACATCCCCTCTTTCTAGGTCTATATTTTTGCAACAGTGCCAATTTGATCAGCAAAATAGTCCATGCCCTTCAATGGGATGGTGGGAAGGTCATATAGTTCATTGTCAAGCAGAGAAAAGCCATCCCAGTGGTTCTCCCTCCTGGTAGCGAACACTTCTTTGACTGTTATTGACATGGAGGTAGAGTTTGTTCCTGTGACTTTCTTTTTTTAATTGAATAATCTAGTACATTTGGGGACATTTTCAAAGAAATGCAAAATCCTATGGGATGAGAGAAGGGGAGTTTGTGAGAGTGAAAGAATGAGCCAGGAAGAATCCTCTTTGTAGCACTATTTTGGGCAGTAAACACACATACATACACACAAAAGTACACACACATGTACACACACATGCATATCCATATGCAATTGCCAAGAGAGGTATAAGTAGCATGGGACAAACAGGGTTTTCTGCTTTCCCTCCCAAATAATGTTTACATCCCATGGTGAGCTTCATCCCTGGACATCACCTCATAATCCTCCCAAGTATATTCTTTGGACAACAAAACTGTCCCACTTCTGTCCAATTATATCCAGTCATGCTGTCCTCTGCAATATTACATTGATCCCTCTTCCTCAATTATTTTTGCTCAGATTAAAAAATGAAAAACCTTGATTACTTTTTGTCAAGAAACTATAATACAATTCATCGAATATGAAACCAATCATAGGGACTTGGGCCAATCTCCAAAATATTAGAGGAGCCAAAGAAAAGTAAACATTTCAATTAACCAGACATATGGTCAACGTTGTTTTTGTTGTTGTTATTGAGTTTCCTGTCATGTCTGACTCTTTGTGACTCCATTTGGGTGTGGGTTTTTTGGCAGATACCACAGCGGTTTGCCATTTCCTTCTCCAGATCGTTGTACAGATGAGAAAACTGAGGCAAACAGTGTTAAGTGATTTGCCCAGGATCACACAGCTAGTAAGAGCATGACACTAGATTTGAACTCACAAAGATGAGTTTTCCTGGCTTCCTGACTTCAGGCCCACTGCATCCACTGCACCACTTAGCTGCCCTAGATGGTTGATGAGGCATCACAAAATCCTAAGTGACCATTCTTTAGGGGTTCATAAGATCATAGAATCATAGATTAAAGTTTAGACCTTGAAAACCAACTAGACTAATCTGTCCCTCTATGGAAGACCATCATTGTCCATTTCTTTCCATTAATCAGGATTGTATATAGTTGTTTGGATGCTGTCTCCCTTGTTACAACTTGAGAGGATGGACTGGTTTGCCTTTTTTTTAGTCCTCTGCACTTAGATCACTTTGGGGGTGGGGCGTATCAGGCATTTAGTGAGCACCTACTATGTGCTAGGCACTGAGCTAAGCATTTTAAAATTACATTTCAGGGCGGCTAGGTGGCGCAGTGGATAAAGCACCGGCCCTGGATTCAGGAGTACCTGAGTTCAAATCCAGCCTCAGACACTTGACACTTACTAGCTGTGTGACTCTGGGCAAGTCACTTAACCCCCATTGCCCCGCAAAAAAAAAAAAAAAATTACATTTCAGTCACTGACACATAGTAGATACCTAATAAATGCTTATGGACTTGCTGACTACTTGAGTCCTTCTAGGAGGAATGCAACCACTCTGTGATTTAGTAAACGGTTTCTGAGAATTGCTGAGCTGAAAAATTGATCCTCCTTCAGTCCCCCTGCCCATGAGGCTCTCCACACTTAGGTAATTTGGTCTTTTGAGGACAAACATATGGTCCACGTCCAAGTCCATGCTCAAAGACATCCCAACTTGGTGGGAACTGTTGGACAAGACCAAGCAACCCACTAGTCATGTCTGCAAACACATGTCTGGTTTTGTACCACCAGTCCCCAGCAAAGAGGATAACACAGGCTGTGTCCCCTGACACAGGTGGCCATTAAACAACAATGAGACATCTGAGGAGTTATTTTCCTATTTATCTTAAAATTCACTGGCTTTATGAAATTACCTTATTCCAAGAAATTGGGATGTAACTCGAATAGTTGTGAAAAAATGAATTCCATTTTAAATGTTTATGGGGAATTATCCCATAAATTTCAGAGAATGCCCACATTGATGGGTTCACAAATCCCCTGAAACACTTAAGGAATAAAATGCTTTTATTGACACAATCAATGACAAATTATAAAAAATAAAAGGATCCAAATGACAATGTCCTGGAAGACATTGATGTATAATTTGAATGGGCTGGAAAGTTAATATGTGGTGACCCAAGAAACATTTACTTAAGTGAATAATGATTCAAATCAAACTAGAAATGCATTTTAGGACACCATCAATCTGGACAGTTAGCCTATTAAATTCTAGTCTTCATATAAGTAAATAAATTAAATTCAAGCTACAATTAAATTTCCTGGAAGTATAAAGCATTAAATGAAGGAGATAAAAATCATGAGAGGAAGTAAATTTGACCTGATTTTCACCTAACTTAGTTTTCTCCTTCAGAAAAGTTCAAATTGTTTTGCCTTGGGATTTCTAAGTTTTTTAATTTTCATGAAAAGTCCCGCAAAGAAAATCCATACCCATATATCCATTATTATAATTTATGAAATTATTGCTTTTGGGTATCAAATGTGCAAGCAATTCATAATGTAATTTTTACTTAATTAACAAGTTGGAAAATTAAAAATACACAATGTACTTGCCCAAAAAGCATCAATTAGCAAAGCACAGGGCTAAGCATTGTGACTTTGGGAAGATTCCTCAAGATACTTCTGTTTAATTAATTAGGGGCTGAATTTTAAATGTATTAAGTCATTTTAGGCATTCACTTAGCTAATAAGATAGAGAATAATGGAACTTCATTCTCACTCAACTTGGTTTTAATTCAGGAAGCAACAGTGGGTTGATTTGATCAGCCCTGAAGAAGGAGTCAGCTACATTTTCAGAAACAATAGAATTGCAAAGCCTACCTTTGCCCTGAAACTATTGAAAACACTGGTGTTTGATTAGAGTTTTAATTATGAATTTATTAAAGATAATCATTCAATGAAATTGTCTAGGATGAACTTGCTTCAGTGGTTCAAATGACATTCCAATAGTCCATAGGACTATGGAATAATGCAATAGGCACTGGATATGGTATCAAAAGACCCTAGATCAAATTCTAGGCTCTTTCTGTCAGTCAAATAGCACTTATTAAGCACCTACTATGTGCCAGGCACTGTGCTAAATATTGTGGATAAAAATAAAGACAAAAATAAAAACTCCTTCAATGTGTTCACAATCTAATGAAGAAAACAGCCACAAACAATAATGTATAAGCAAAATATACACAAGATAAATTGGAGATCATATCAGAAGGAAAACACTAAATTTAAAGACTCAGAAATGCTTTTGCAGAAAGTAGGTTTTTCTTGAAGAGAGTATTTGGAGTCAAAAGAATAGGATTCAAATCCCAACTTAGCTTCTTCCTACTTGTGTATCTTTGCACAAGTCCCTTAGACCTCATGAACCTCCATTTTTTTTCATTTATAAAATGAAAAGGATTGTCTTGATGCTCTCCAAGTTGTCTTCAAGTTCTAAATGAGATCAGAGTGACATAAAGGAAGGTGTCAGGAGACTTGGGTTCTAATTCTGATTCTGCTGCTGATTTGCCATGACCTTGGGCAAATTGTTTCTTCTCTCTAATCTTTATCTATCTCAAAAGAAGTAATGAAAAACAAAAGAATTAGCAAGCCAGGAAGTGCTTTGGACAGTGTTGGGTTTGGAATCAAAGGAGCTCAAAGCCTGAACCTGTTATCTGTGACTGCTTGTCCTTGTGCAATCTATTTCACCTGTCTAGCTTTTAGTTTCCTCCTCCATAAAATAAAATGTTCTCTAAGGCCCCTTTTAGTTCTGAGGAGATAATCAGATTAAATGTGAGGTGCTATTTTCAGTCATTTAACTCAATATTAATTTTTAAGTGTTTACTATGTTCTAGACATTGTGCTAAGCCCTAGGGATACAAAGACAAAAATGAAAACAATGCATACCCTCAAGAAATTTTTATTCTCCTATTGAGAAGCATGTACACAGGTAAGTAAATGTATCAAGTAAATGCAAAGTAATGCAGGGCAGAGGTAGTAGGAGAATTCCTGACATCTGGAGAGGTCTGGAAAAGCATCGTATAAGAGACAGCAGCTGAGCCAAGCTGTGATGGGAGTTAGAGATTCCATCAATGTCCATGTGTACCATGGACAGAGACTGAATCCCAAACAATGACCAGAGGTCTACCATCATTACTGGGCAGATAGAACAAAGTATCTGTCTAATACAGGGTGAATCCATGGCATCAGAGAACCAAGATAATAAAATCCTAGAATTAGAACAGAGTCCCATGGACCATCCAGTCAAACACCTTATTTTATAGCTGGAACAACTAAGTCCTAGGGAAGTAAAATAGGATTGGTCCACAGTCACACAGGCAGTAAGTAGCAGAGATAATAATAACAATAACAACAATAATAATATTTGCATAGCACTTTAAGGTTTACAAAGCACTTTATCTCATTTGAACTTGAAAACTGTTATGAGATGATCATTATTATTATCCCCATTTTACAGATGAGAAAACTAAAGCTTAGAGAACTCAAGAGACTTGAGGTAACATGTAAGGAGGAATTTGAACTCAGATTTCCCTGACTCCAAGTCCAGCATTCTACCTATAACATCACCCAGATAACATAATAACATAAGTATGCTATGTTGTGATCCTACATAGATATTTTATATTACTTTAGAAAAAAATTAACTCAAATAAGAACTTTAAAAGATACCCACATTATAAACCAACTTCCCTGATAATTATGGACTATCTGATAATGGAGATATCATTCATGCATTGATCTTATATAGTAAATCCCATAGTAAGAATTTTATGATATCTTTATGATTCTTTTATTTTAAGATAAGCACTTTAGGTCAATTACAATCTTTCCATGACAAGATTATCCCAGGAATGCAGCCTGGAACCATTTATCAAAATGCTCCAAACTTCAGAATGTGGAGAGAGAGTTGGGCATGGAGTCAGCAACAAATGGGTTTGAAAAGCACATCTGACAATTACTGCATTACCCTGGACAAGTCACATTACCCTTCTGATATTCAGTTCATAACCTAGAACAAAGGAATGATAATAGAGTTGCTATGGGGAATCAAATGAGATAGGATACATAGATGATGCTATAATCCTTAAAGTGCTATGACATTAGCTATTGTTATAAAACCAGATGCCCTATTTTTTCTTCAAATTTATCTATTGAGTATCTAAGCAAATCATTGTACCTCTCAGGGCCTCCATTTCCTCATCTATAGCAGGAGAGGAGGGTATTAAATCTCTGGATCATAGATCTACACCGTTAAGAGACCTCAGAAGTCATCTCATCCATCCCCTCCACACATTAATTACCAATGAGGAAACTCCAGGCCAGCTGGGTTGACATTCCCAAGGTCACATAAGTAGTAAGTATTAGAGATAAATTTGAAGCCAGGTCCTCTGGTTTCAGAACCAGTGCTCTTTCCACCCTGTGGGCCTCTGAGGAGGCCTTAGCTCTAAACCTTTGATCCTTTGTTCCTGTTTTGTTGTATTTCATTTTGTTGGGGAAGGGGGAGTCGTCTAAGGCTATGATTTCATGCATGTAGAGAAATCCAAATTAAGAAATGACCTACAGCAATGCACATCAGCACCTTAAAGTATTAGCAAGTTGCCTCAGGCACAGAGATATTAAGCGACTTCTCCATGATCACATAACCAGCCTTAGATCCTAAACTTAGGAAAGCTTAAAAACACTCAGACTTTTGGGACACTATGTCAGAGACAGGACAAGGCCTGTGGTCTCTGTGACCCTGAAGTTCACCCTCTATCCATTATTATGTGCTGCTTCTCCTCTCTTCCTATGATCTCAAAATGTATTTGACCTCGGGAATGGAGTCTTGACCATTAAAGTGGCTTCATCTTATAACTTCTGGAGTTTTCCCGCTTTGAAGCAACATGAACAACAAAGTTGGGCCAAAGGTATTTTTTAACATGAACTTGTTAAACTTGAACTAGTTGTTGTCATTTGTCAGGGAGGGGGATTTTGAGAAGAAACAGTTCCATCAGCTGGTCCTAACTCCATACTGACTTGCATATTTTAAAGCAAATGGGGTCTGTGATACTCGGACCAGGGAATACATCAGCTCCCTGGGCTGAGGAAGAGACAGTGAGAAAGCAATCTCTCTGCAAACGAGGCTTACTAGGGTATGAATAAAATGCATAAACAGCCTCTCCGAGGAGATCATGGATTTCCACGTTGTCTGGATGTAAATCTTTTATAGCTATTGAAATTCACTTAAGCTAGGAACCAGGAGTCTGCAGTCTCGGGCAGAATCCGTCTCACTTTCCATTTACAATAGAGTTGAAGTCTCTTCCAATAATGTTATTGCCAGGAATAGGAAATAAGGAAGACAGCCAAGAAGCCGACGCAAATCTGCCTCAGATCAAAGTGAGTGGCAGGTTCTCCATATGATGTGGGGAAGGATGGAAACTGGTTGGAAATTTCTTAATTGGATTTCACCCAAAGGGGGAAAGAACTATTCATCTTGTCTGCCCAGAATGTCTCTACTATTCAAGGCATCACTGTCATCAGCACTCAAGTAACAGTCCTAGTTATACACATCTAGATGTCCCCCCCACCCAATCCCCTCTTTGCCTCCCCCCTAGGGGTTCTGCTTTCTGGCTAAGAAATCACACAACAATGTCACAGAAGGCAAGTCTTATCTATTACTAATTGCTTACAGGTCATTCTTCATCAGGACCAGCAATAAACTGACCTAATAATCATAGGATCATATATTTGGAGCTGGAACAAACCTCAGAGGTCATCTAATCCAATCCTCTCATTGTTACAGCTGAGGAAACTGAGGCCCAGGGAAGTTAAGTGATTTGCCCAAGGTCACAGGGGTTGTGCTTGACAAAGGCAGGCTATGAAACCAAGTCCTCTGACTTCAAAGCCAGCGTGGTTTGGGCTTTTGTGGGGGGCTTTCTCACTGTACTGTCATGTTTCTTGTGCTGAGTAATTTCTCTAGTCAAACATGATGAAGCATTCTCCAGCTATCCTTCCATGGTAGGATGAGAGACCAGCTATCCAGAGGGTCTGGTTATCTCAATCAATGGATGGAATCGCCAACACAGATTGAAGGCAGTTATGTAGCTTTGTAGATAGAGTTCTGGATTTGACCTCAGGAAGACCTGAGTTTGAACACTTTAGACACTCTCTGTGTGACCTCAAGTGATCTCTCAGCCCCAGTTCCCACATCAATAAAATGGAGATAATATAACATAATAATAGTAGCTACCCTACAGGGGTTTTGTGAGAATCAAATGAAACAGTATATGTCCAGCACTTTGCCAACCTTAAAGCACTATAGACATGTTAACCATCTTTGAAATACTGAAGGGTAAAGAATTCAGAATGTTTTGATGAGGAAAAAGAGCAAGTCTCCTTTCAAAGAAGTCATGATCTTCAATAATCCACTTATGGGCAGTACCAGTATACAGTACACTATATCAAACTTTATGTGGGGTCAACACACACTGTGTGCTATCTACACAGACACAGACACAGACTGCAAACAATGAGGACTGAAAAACAAATTCTTTCTCTGCAAGAAGAGCCAGTAATGGATTTTTGAAAGGAAATGATGATAAGTTTGTTTCGGTTTTTTAAGTTTTGTTTGGTTTCAATGAGAAAATTGCAAAAGAGATACATTAACGCCTATTCCCCAAAAGATCATCAATTCCCAAGCTGTAATATTTGGTGCGGCTGAAAACTTGCAACTCCTTTAAATGAAGTGTAACAGTCATAATTGTGTTTCTTGGAGTGAACTTTGTGGCAAATGGTGCATGAATCGATACATGATGAAACTTGTACGCCATTTATCTCTTTGCATGATCCTCAGGAAATACAATGATGTAATTACATTATCCACAGCCTGTCAAAAGAAAAGGGTAACAGATGCTTGTTCATTTAGAGCAATAGATGAGGAGATGGTATCATTACCTGCCAAGGATTCAGGGGTGGGGCTGAATTCAAAGTGAAATGGGAGAGGTGGCTTCATTCACAAAATGGATCCCTTCCTTCTCAAAGATAGATTTCAATCTAATTCAGTTCAATAAGTATTTATTAAGATTGAGTCACCATGCTAGGCTCAAAGGATACTCAAATACTCAAACATGCCAATGGATCTAGCATCTCACCATTCATTAGCATGAATTCTAAGGAATCCATTCAGGCCCATCAAAGGAAACTCTTGTCCATTTCTTCCCATAAATTCATATGTTTGTAGACTCAAAGACAGCATGGTTCATAGAGGTCATCTAGTTCAACCCCCTCATTGTCTGGATGAGAAAACTGAGACCCAGAGAGGCTAGGAGAATTGGCCAAAGTCTCACAGGTAATAAGTAGCAGAGGTGGGATCATCTCATTTCAAAATCACTGATCTTACCACACTGTACCACACCATGTTGGGGGCCTTCCTTATGGTTTGGTTTGGTTTGTTTTTTGGGGTTTTGGGGTTTTTTTGGTGAGGCAATTGGGGTTAAGTGACTGGCCCAGGGTCACACAGCTAGTAAGTGTTAAGTGTCTGAGGCCAGATTTGAACTCAGGTCCTCCTGAATCCAGGGCCAGTGCTCTATCCACTGCACCACCTAGCTGCCCCCTTCCTTATGTTTTGATGACATTTTCGGTTTACCAATGAAGCATCATGCTACTCACCTATGATCCCTCAGTCTTGCCAGGTGATCAGCCCTTATTCTTTGTCTCTCATTTCTTTGATGAAATCCTTTATGTGGCTTCTCCTTCATAATTCCCTGTTTGTAATATGTCACAACCTGTTCACATTCACCATATGCCTATGCATTATCCTCTGGTGGCATTCATTTCCATTTCTTTTGAGACTGTATGTTTTCATGCCTCTCACTCACATAGTAACTGAAAAAATGAGTCAACACATGCAACAAAGATAGTGTAGATACAAAACTAAATAGTGCCTACTGATGAGGAGATTACAGTCTAATTTGGAGATAGAAGATATACCCATGCAAGTATGTAAATTTTTCCCCTAAAGGGACAAGATTTAACATAGAAGAAGCAAAGGTTTAGAGACATAGAATGTTTTGATCATGGAGCTTGCAGAGTTCAAAACCTTCATACTACAAATGATAGGGACCTTGGCATATTAGCCATGACTGAACATAATTACCTCCTGACTATCTTGTGGCCCAAAACTCTCAGAGCCTTACCAAAATTAATTTGATCAACTAAACCATAGTTGTGGATGTATTTGCATTTTATCCCATCAAGCTAAGACATTGGAATTTTTAATAGATTACTGAAAATGATACCTTAACACAAAAAAAGTGACTGTAATGGTAGACATTATAGGCAGTAAGGTAAGCTACTGGGGAGCCAGTGTTTGGGTTTTGGGGTCTAGAATCTCTTGGCTTACCTCACTTCACTATCTGTGCACTCCCCTAACATACCAAACTCGCCAGTTAAATACAGGAGTTAGAGCTAAAAGAGATCATCTAGTCCATCCCTCTTGTTTTACAAATAGAAAAATTGAGGCTTCATTCATCCGACAAGGCACGAAGCTACTGAACCATCCAAACCATAGGCTAGTCTGTCTTTAAATCTTCCTTTATCAAATCTGACCTCAGACACTTGACACTTACTACCTGTGTAAGCCGGGGAAAGTCACTTAACCCTCATTGCCCCGCAAAAAAAAAATTTTACTTTATTTCCACCATACAATAAGTATTCCTCTTCAAGTGAAGGACCCATTTTTCTTTCAAATTTTGAGAATTGACTGCATGATGAATATGAACCTATTCAACTGCATAGTGCTAGACCAAGTGTCCTTTTAGTTCATATATTTAGATGAAGCCCATTATAAAAGGAAAGTAGAATGGTACAATAGAAAGACTAATGGCTACCGAGTGAAATGCTACCTCTGAAGATGACTACCTAGTTGACGTTGGGCAAGTGACTTGTCATTTCAGTTTCTTCATTTATAAAATGAGGGGGTTGGATTGGTGGGCACTGAAATCCTATGGAAACCATAGCATAGAATTTTATTTAATCTCTTGTAAAAGGAGGTGTTTGAAAGTCTTCTTTAGATCACAATAAGTTTTATTCTCTAATAGACTGGATATCAGCTGTGACAAGAATTTTCCATAGGTATTTCTTGTCATGATTTTGCCATTGTAGAATTTTAGTATAGCAAATGTACATAGACCAATTTTTTATTCAGTCATTTCAATCATATCTGACTTTTTTGAACCCATTGGGGTTTTCTTGGCAAAGATACTGGAGTAATTTGTCATCTCATTCTCCAGCTCATTTTACAAATGAGGGAACTGAGGCAAACAGGATTAAGTGACTTGCCCATGGTCATGAAGCTAGTAAATGTCTGAGACTGGATTTGAACTTTGGAAGATATCTTCCTGATTGCAAGCCCACTGCCCTATCCACTGTGCCACCTAGCTTCCCTTATAGACCAATTTTGTCATATAATTAAATGATTCAATTTGATTCAGAAATTTTCTTAAGCATTTATGATATGTTAGAAGCTGAGGTTAAAAAGACAAAAATGGAGTAATCCTTGCCAATTAGGACTTCACATTCTACTGAGGAGATGCATATACACAAATAATATGAGTACAAGGCAAAATGAGGAATGAGAGAGTGCTAACAATGAAAGAGTTGGTTAAGGCTTCATGGAAAAGGTGGTGCCTGAGCTGAGCCCAGAAGGAAGCTAAAGATTCTTAGAGGCAGAGAAGAGAACATATTGTATCTGTGACACAAAGAAATACAAATGTATGGAAGTAAATTAATTATCAAGTTTGAAGAATGACTAGTCCAGTTGCCTGAAACATTACATGAGGAAGTAGAGCAAGATGAAATGAGTTTCTATTGGCACAAGATACTAAAAGCTTGAAGGTGATCTTGAGTTCTCCACCTTGAGTTCAGGTGGTGTCCTTGGGAAGAGGAGAAGGACTTTGGAGCAATATTCCCACAGCTGCTTCCTATTTGCCTGGAAAGACTTGATAGATTGATTTCACCAGTGAAAAATCAGTCACCAGCAGTCTATAACACTTTCTTATGGATATTGGCTATCCTTTATCCCCTCCCTGCCAACCCAAAGTTTGGCCCAGTACCTAAAATGGAGTGTCTCAATCTTGGCCAGAGAAGACCAGATGATAGGGAAGGAGTACTTGGATAGAATTTTTCTTGCCAAGTCTTTGGATTTTACTGGCCCACATGTAGTAACTCATCTCTGATCATCTCCATGAAAGTGAGGCTTCAAAACGATGCCTTAGGAATCATCTAAATGGCTTTCTCCACCACCTCTACCTCCATTTTTCAGATGAAGAAATTGAGGTCCAGAAAGGTTAAGTCATATAGCCAGAATGACACAACCAGCACATCAAAGAAACAACTCTCAAATCCAATTCCCTTCTTTCTCCTGACTTATTCATGTAACATAGAATGTTGGATTTAAAAGGGAACTTAACAATCACTTAGGACAGTCCCACCATTTTTTGAAAACCAAGAGACTATGGCAAGAAGGAAAGTGATAGACCTAAGGTCTCAAAGCTAGGAAGGAAACTTTTAAGTTTCTATATTTTCTTTATCCCTTCCCCAAACCTTATCATTGATCTTAGTACATAGTAGTATCTTATGTTTAAATGTCTCTTTTAAGAGCACCTTTTATTTATGGCTTGGATACTAGGCAACCTTTTACAATTTCCCATTTGTCTAATGACAAACTATGAGAAATGCTCTTTTCCCAGTAGATAAGTAGCTAAATGAGATGTACAAATAGCTTTCAAAAGAATTGTAAACTATAAAAAAATGTGAAAAAAGTGTCAAATATCTCACAGATAAACGTATAATTTTTAAATCTAGAATTTCATCTCACATCAACTGAATTGACAATGATAATAAAACACAAAGGGTAGTCAATGTTTGATGAGCTGTAGAAATATAGGCACACTAACAAATGTTGCTCAAGGTATGAATTGATCTACACTTCTGGAAAACAAGTTTGAATTATCCAAGAAAAGTTCATAAACTTCTCATAAGTGATCCCAATAAAGGACATTTGCCTCAATGATGTCAACAATGGAAGGGCCCAAAATAGTCACAATAGCATTTTTTGCAAAAAGCTGGCAATGAATTATGTACCCAACCACTGAGGAATGGGTGAACAAATAGTGACATACAAATGTAGTAGAATATTATTGTGTTCTGTGAAACAACAAGAAATACGATGGGTAGTGGGGAAAATGAAGTCTTGAGGTTAGTAATATCTGAGATCCAGTGCCTCCTCTGACATATATGACCTATGGGACCCTAAGCAAGGCACTTGAACTCTCAATGCACCCAGAGAAATTTCTAAGACTATGACTTGCTAATGAGGAGTTGCTAATATTCATTATAGGGATTTCCTTATCCAGATTAATCCCATGCTAATGAATTCACAAGCTCAAGACACACAAAAAATAACATGACAAATACAGAGGATTCAGAAAAATTCTGGAAGACTTCCACGAACTGATGTTGAATACAGAAAACAGACCCAAAGGATAATTTAGACAATAATGCCAATGAAAATAGTGAAAAAAAATCTCAGAATTCAGATTAAATTCGATGAAAGAGCTCTAGACCTGGAGTCAGAGAAACTGATTTGAAACTTTCCCCCATCATACCTTAGAGAAGTCAATCTCTGGGTCTCAATTTTCCAATCTGTAAAACAATGAAGCTAAAGTAGATAACCTCTAAGTTTTCTTTCAGCTCTAAATCAATGACCCATTATATATATATATATATATATATATATATATATATATATATATATAATCTTAATTCCAGAGGACCAATGACAGAAATACACTTCCCTCCTTTCAACTGTAGAATGTCATATACATCATCAGATAGGGTTACTAATGATGGCTGGTTTTACTTAACTATTTGTGTTTTTTTAGTGAAGGCACTATCTATAGCAGGGAAAAGAAAAGCATCAATAAAATGTTTTTAGAAAGAAAAGTGCTCTCAGATCAAGGAGGTGAGTGTATATGGAACAGTTTCCCTGCCTATTCCCCACAGGAAATTTAGAAACTTGCATTCTGATCGCCAAAGTGCAGAGAGCATTCCAACCCTACTTTTGTGTTGTGATTACATTTTCCCCATCTCCACTAACAAAATCTTTCTAATCTTCCACCTGCCACCACCTCCCCCCAAAAAGCCTGCCCATCATTCTAGCACCAATAATCTTGCATTGTTAGCTAACAGCAGCCCTTCCAGGGAGGCAGCCCTTGTCATTCCACAATAAAAGGTCTCCCATAGGCACAAACATTTAGATTCCAGACTTCTGTGTTTATGAGAGCCAGAGAAACTGATTGCTTCCTCCATCCTCCGCAGTGATTGTGGGATTATCAACGACAGAGCTGACCCGCTCCAAAATGATACTGTGGCTTCTCAGACCCACAGGTAGTATCTGCTCTCAACAAGATTGGAAAGAGTCACACACAACACAAAGGGTGGCCAAGAGTTTGATGCTAAGACATTTGCTTGGTTTATTACCAATTCCAAAGGAAGTATTGCTTATTGGAAACATTCAAATCAGCCCTAAAATCAGGGGTGGGGGGGGAGAAAGGAAAAATTCACTTGGATGTGTGAGGGAAGAAAAGTTTGTAAAGGCATCTAAAGAATCCTTTGCAAACCTTCCCCAGCCAGCCCCTATCTCTCCCCCCACCCCCACCCCTTTCCTCTCAATGCTGTCCATGGTATTCAAGCTTAGAAACTTCACAATATGATTTCTAAGCATAGCCATGCCCTGCTTCACTCCCACATGGTCATGAGCACACCTGGAATTTAGGCATTGAGCTCATTGGCCTCTGTCTGCAGGCCTGATGGGAGAGCTACTTTAAGAAAATAACTCTGACACTGCTGGTTGTTATCAACACACGGTGAGTCTCTGGGGTTCCCAAAGATTAGTGGCCTTCATTCAATTGATGCTAAGGAGTCTCAGGTACCGAACAAAGAGGATTCTAGCCCCCATCCCATGCTATTGTCATTGACCTGGGAGTTCTCACCACTCATAACTAAGGCAGTTTTCACAATATAGATGGACCCATAATTTAATGTAATTAGACTATTGGTTAGAGATGACATTGAATGCCAGCTCCTATAGCCTGGAGCTATTTTATAAGGAAGGTCATATCTACAAGAATACATGAGGCTTTTCCCAATCTCCATCCCCTTCTAGGGCCTCCCCTTCCTGTCCCCACTAAAAGATGGCAGCATATCTATCGTATATACCTATATATGGACAGGTTTTCTCCCCACCCCCAATAGAATTCAAGTTCCTTCAAGGCAGGGATTGTGTGGAAATTTATTTTGATTTGGGGGCCCTACCTTTAGGCTGAGATTAGAAAGCCTTAGGCCCTCAGGGTCTCTCCCCCTCCTCCTCTGCTTCAGTTGAGCAAAAAAGCCCATGGGCTGTACAAGACTCCAGGTCAGACAGCTGGGGGGGGGGGTAAAAAAAGCCCAACTTCCTCCGACCTGAGCGGAGCTATCTGAAGGATCCCAGATGGCCTGTGCTGAGGCATGAGGCTCGAGAACACCCCCACCACCACCAGCAGCTGCAGCTCTGGCTGGCGGATTAGCTTGGCCTGTGGGGGAGAAGGAAGCCCCGAGATTTGAGTGGAGAGAAGAAAAGGTATATATAGACCTGGGAGGGAGACAGACTAGAGGACGGACGGAGGACGGACTAGATAGAGAGACGAGATTGGAGAGGGGTAGCTAGAGGGGAGCGCGGACAAGGACAGAGCAGAAGACAGACTGACCGGGAGGAAGCGGAGAGCACAGAACGGTCAGCACAGGGTACAGGCTGGAGAAAGGGAAGATTAAGAGGAGTTAGAAGAAAATAGCTGATCAGGGAAAGTGTAACGTGCCCTGAGGCAGGAGGCGGCTAAGGTCCTTATTGTATTCAAGAAGATCTAGGCGCAGCAGGTGGGAAAGAGACCGCAGGAAAGCAGTCAGGTTGTACATTTTATTTTCCTGTATTCTTAATTTTCAACAGTATCTCATAAATAAACTCTGCTTGTATTATTTGCTTAAGAGGCTTCTTAATCTTTAGTCTATCAGTTTGGGAGCAGTGTGGTGGAACTTTAAAAACAGCCCACATTAAATTAACGAAGTCAGATAGCCAAATAGTCAAAAGTCTACAGATTAGTCCTCCAGTCAGATTAGCCCCCCAAATTAGGCTACTCAGGTCAAAAATATTTAACAATTGACATTTGCCATTGAGTCCCCAGTACCTGTAACAAAATAGTTGCTTAATGCTTGTTAATTGTTTGATTGTTACAAGTCACTTTAACTCGAAGAACATTCATAAAGTACCTACTGTGTACAGAATACTGAGCTAGGCTATAGAGGTTAAACATGAACCAATTCCTGCACTCCTGGAGGTCTGAGTCTAGAGAGACAGCTTGGCCTAGTTGATATAGTATTGAACTTGGAGTCAGTATGACCTGCATTCAAATCCTACCTCAGACACTAGTTATGTGACCCTTTGGGGGAATTATTTAACCTAAGATTGTTTCCCATTTGCAAGATGAAAAAAATAATACCTAACCCATAGTATTTTTTAAGTTCTTTACATTAAACCATTTTAGAAACCATAAAGTACAATATAGAATAATAATTGATAATAACATTTAGATGGGTCTTTAATGTTCGCAAGGCACTTTATAAATATTTTCTTTGATCCTTGCAACAGTCTTGTGAGTTAGAGGCTAGTGTTATCCCCATTTTACAGACGAGGAAATGAAGGTTTAGAAAGATGAAGTGACTGCCCTAGAATCACAAGATTTGAACTCAGGTCTTCCTGCTTCCAAGGCTAGCACTGTATTCACTAAGCACCATCTCTCCTCTACTTATCTGCCTACTGGGTCATAGAGCTAGAGCTATATGGGACCTCAGATGCCATCTAGTCGTAACGCCCCTCATTTTACGGATGAGGAATGAGGCCCAGAGAGATTAAGAGACTTCCCCAAGATCGCGTGTTAGTGAGCCAAGATTTGAAGCCAGGTTCTCTGACTTCAAATCCAGAGCTCTTTCTACTGTACACACAGGTACATGGAGTAGGAGAGATCTATTCAATAATCACTTGTACTTATACAGTATAATGGGAGAAGAAGATAAAATAGATGCACTGTGCCTCTTGAAAGACACTGGCTGAATGACTGTGAGCAAGTACCTTAAATTCTCAATGCCCTAGTCAACTTTCCAAAATTACACATTGGAGCGAAGGTGCCAACTTCTATGAGTAAACAAACATTTATGAAGAGTGTAGTGTATTCTAGAGACTGTTCTAAGTACTGAGAATACAAAGCAAGGCACAAATTGTCCCTGCCCTCAAGGAGCTCACAATCTAATGGAAGAGACAATATGCAAACAACAATGTACAAATAAGATGTGTACAAGAGATATTACAGAGGGAAGGCACCTGCATTACCAGGGCTCAGGAAAGCCTTCTTGCAGAAGGTGGAATCTTACCTGGGACTTGCAGGGAGCCATGAAAGTCAGGAGGCAGAGATAAGGTAGGAGAGAATTCCAGGTAAGGGAAACAGCTGGTGAAAATTCACAGGTTGTGAATATGGAAGTACCTTTTCAGCCTAAAGTTGTTCTGAGACTATAGATTCTAGATAGTTTGTGATTTTATGAGTGGAAAGTATTCAGTCTGGAAACTACACAGCTTAGAAATCATAGGTTCTTGGCAACTAGGTGCCATAATGTCTAGAAAATAAGAATTGGCATCAGGAAAAGCTGAGTTCAAATCCTGCCTCAGACACACTTACTACCAATGTGACTATGTACAAGTCACTGCCCCCCTCCTTGCCCTAGTTTCCTCATCTGTAAAATGGAGATGATAAAAGCACCTACCTCCCAGGGTCATTGTGAGGATATTTTGCAAACCTTAAAATGCTATATAAATTCTAGCTATAATCATTGACTGATTGACTGATTGATTGACACATGGAAGGAACTGTGATCTAGGAGGCATGAAGTGACTAGAGTAAGATATGGGATTGGGGGGGATGGCACACGAGATGCAATGTGCTGTAGTAGATCAAGAGTGGGATTGGGAGTTAGAAGACCCACGTTCAAATCCCCACTCTGCTAATCACCAATTGCATGACCAGATGCACATAATTTAAGGGCATCTAGGTGGTATCATGGTGCCTAGAGCACAAGCCCTAGAATCAGGAAGACTTATCCTCCTGAATTCAAATACCACTGCAGACACTTACTACTTGTGTAATGCTGAGCAAGTCACTTAACCCTCTTTGCCTCAGTTTTGTCACCAGCAAAATGGGGATAATAATAGCACCTAGCTCCCAGGGATATTGTAAAGATCAGTCCAATCCAATAAACATTTATTAAGTACCTACTAACTGTGTGACCCTGGGCAAGTCACTTAACCCTGTTTGCCTCGGTTTCCTCATCTGTAAAATGAGCTGGAGAAGAAAATGGCAAGCCACTCCAGTATCTTTGCCAAGAAAAACCCAAATAGGGTCAACAATAGGTGGGCATGGGCAGCTAGGTGGCGCAGTGGATAAAGCACTGGTCCTGGATTCAGGAGGACCTGAGTTCAAATCCGACCTCAGACACTTGACACTTACTAGCTGTGTGACCCTGGGCAAGTCACTTAACCCTCATTGCCCCCGCCAAAAAAAAAAATTAGTTTGGAGCAGCTAGGTGGCGCAGTGGATAGAGTACCGGCCCTGGAGTCAGGAGTACCTGAGTTCAAATCCAGCCTCAGACACTTAACACTTACTAGCTGTGTGACCCTGGGCAAGTCACAACTCCAATTGCCTCACTAAAAAAAAAAAAAAAAAAAAAAAAAGAATAGTTGGGCATGACTGAACAAATTCTCACAGTTGCCCTACTCTGGTACTCAGTTCCCTCATCTGTAAAAGTATGGGGGGGGGGGCCCCCGAAGTTGTAGCAGGTGACTTTCAAGGGCCCTTACAGATTGAATATCCTACACCTTACTGTCTTCCAATTTAGCCTTATTAACATCCCAGCTGCTGTCTCTTGTTTGAATTTATTGCAGCTTGGTGCTCTGTTTGCGGGACGATGCTGAAAACAAGCCTCTGGTCAGTGGCTTCTGTTGTATCAAAGAGGTCTTAGCAGCTAGGCTGCCAGGCTGTCAGCCTGTTAGCTTTTCACTTTCCCTTCGTAGGAATGGTTAACAGTAAGATAATGTGCTGGCAGGGAGCCATTAGCCAGCTACAACTCAACAACAGAACGCTGATAACTTAATAAACTGTGAGTACAAGCTGGGTAAATTTATTCCTGCTCTTCAAAGTCCAATATGAAGTCATAGCCATTGAATGACCTACTAGCCCATGAACCTTTTCATTCCAAAAAAGGGCATAAAATTAATAAGATTGATTTCTTTATTCAAGGCAAAGGATGATGGGATTTTTAAAGTTGGAAAGGACCCTAAAGCACACTAATTTTACAGGTGGAAATGGAGGCTCTAAAAGGAGAAAAGACATTTCTCTTACACCCTCCAACCCTGCTCCCTCCCCATCTCTGACTCAGCTACTGTTTCAGCTGAGAAGCTCCCTCAGCACCTACAACCTTCCCATCCTGGGATATCCATCTACCATGCCATTGGCAAGTTTCTATTTTACCTGCCTCTATTTTAGGGAGGAACCGAGGCCGGGCAAAATTCATGCTCCTCCTAGCTGGCCTTCTGACTTTTGGGACTTGAAGACCATGCCCCACCTTGGGATACCTTCATCCCTTTCCTTCCCTTGCCCCCGCCCCCACACACACATTTTTAGCTCCCTTCTATGTTTGGTCTTCCCTTGAGGAAAGGAAAAAGAATGTAATCCTTGAGCACTAATTCTTTTTCTTTTTGCTTGTGTTTTTATTTATACTATTTAGTGAAATGTCTGACACATAGTAAATGCTTCTTACCTAACCTTGCCTTGGCCAAGGTCACACAAAAAATAATCAGCAGAATCAGAATTTGAACTCCAATAACCTGACTCCATAACTAAGACTTTTCCTATCCCACCATACAAATGCACATCAGAAACTATCTAGTCCAATCCCCAAATCACAGATGATCACAGATGAGGTGATTGGTTGTTGTCCTTCATTCTTTTTTTTTTTTTTTTTGCAAGGCAGTGGGGGTTAAGTGACTTGCCCAGGGTCACACAGCTAGTAAGTGTCAAGTGTCTGAGGCTGGATTTGAACTCAGGTACTCCTGAATCTGGGGCCAGTGCTTTATCCACTGTGCCACCTAGCTGCCCCCCTTCATTCTTGAAGAGGATCAAAATGACATCACTATGTTAGAGTCAACTCACAGCTTATCAGACTGACATGAGCTCAGAATGCTCTACCACAGGTCGGGCACAAATAATCTATGTGATCATTTGGGTTGGATTCTATAAATTTGCGCATCTTGTGTTTCTTTTGAGCTACTTCAAGGTAACTCAGGCCCACAGGGTAGGTGATTTGTCCAAGGTCATGCAGTCAATAAGTATCAGAGGCCAGACCTTCCTATTCTAAATCCAACATTCTTTCCTTAGCATTATTGATCCTCCTCTAGATAACAATGATTTTTAGTAAATAGGCATGATATTTCAAAGACTTGCTCACCCTGCCTTGGATAGCACATAGGAAAGATGAAAGGCATAACATTCCTCCCAAGGAGAGCTCCTGGATGATCTGAACATGAACTCCATGCTTTCTCTGCTTGTTTGTGGAAACATTCAGTTAATCAATGAACAAAGATTCATCGAATCCCTGCCATCTGCCTAGATCTCAGCTCCCTGAACATTCTACTGGCTATGGATTGGGCTGGTGAATGGTGCTTAATATAGGAGCTGCTGGAAGTTACATTCAGGGTATGTACAAATGCAGAGATGTTTATTGAAGGATCCACAGTATCAGAGAGGAATAAGTAAGGCTGAGCTCCTTCCCTGTACACTTGCATATTACAATCCCATTTAGCATCACCAGCTCCAAGCCTTAGTTATCCATCCTCAAACATTATTTGGACTCCATTGATAGCAAATATACATGGCAACAAACAAGAGTCTGCCATCTTGCCCAAAAGAAGTGTCAGTCTGACTATCCCCTTTGTCAGCCTTTGTAAGTTGCCATAGACGGGAGGCAGAAAACTGAAAGATACTTCTAACCTAAAAGAGGTGACCTCTCTGGGAGGGGTCTTCAGGAGGTTGGGATGAGTGGAACTTGTCTGCCACATTAGAGTGTGGACTTAGATTCAGAAATTCAGTTCATGGTCTAGTAAGCTTCTGCAGCCCTCTACAGGTACAAATGTGTAACTAGAAAAGGAAAACTTCTCATAGTTTTCATCTGTCATGAAAGAGATTTTACTCCCCCTAGGAAATGCAACATCCCCAACAGTTGCATTGTATTTTTACTTTTCCAGGATCAAGAAAAGCAATGGGGGCAATAGCAAGTCACCTTACTATTTCCAAATCACTCCTAGTGGCATGCTCCTTCTCCCTTCAGTTGAGAATATCAGCTTTAATTTTGAGGAGACAGCAATGAAAAATATTTGGGGGCAGGGGGAGAAAAATCTATAGCAGACATTTTTAGATTGGACTATGTATGAAAACTTGAATGATTTCATTAAATTGAATTGAACACCAAATTAGATCAAGTTATATGTGTCTACTTGTAAAGTTTTGAGCAAGATAGATAAATAGGAGATAGATAGATAGATAGATAGATAGATAGATAGATAGATAGATAGATAGATAGATAGATAGATAGATAGATAGATAGATGGATGGATGGATGGATAGATGGATAATAGATCAGTAGATAGATAGATAGACAGACAGAAAGAATTCATTAAGAGATGACTAAATGCCAGATACAGCTAAGCACTCTGGGGATAAAAAAGGCAAACAATACAGAGCCTTCCCTCAAGGAACTTTCATTCTAATGTAGAAGACAACACATATGGGAACTGGAATGGGGTGGAGGGAAGGGAAGTCTACCTGTGGAGGGAATAAAGCATTTGCCTAGGAAGAGGAGGACTCTAGAGAGGAAGTCAAAGTGTGAGTGAGGTAAAGCATGAGTGGGGCCCTTAAGAGTGGTCCTCACAAGGAAGTCAGAAATCAACAAAATGGGGCCTCACGAATAAGGTTCCTCCAAGATGGGAAGGGAGCTTTTGAAGATGAAATGAAGTCAAAGTGGGTCAAGTTGTGAGTCAGGTAAAGCGTGTCTGGGGCCCTTCCTGAAATAGTGATCTGGGTAAAGTAGACACCTTTTAGGAGAGTGGGGTCTTCAGGTAGAGGCCTTTCCAAGGTGGGAAGGTAACTTATCCCTAGCCCAGAGACCCCAGTTTCTAAAACTTAAGAAACAGAGATTCTTTGCTTTCATAGAGACCCGAACTAGAACTCCCAGAGCCAAAGGCCTTTAAAGGAACTAGGAAGAGGCAGAAAGGACATTGTGAGTGCAGAGATGCCAAATCTTAAGGTGCAGAAGCATAGACCCCCTCCAATCATCAAGAATAAATAGCTACCTGCTCCAGGGTCCTAGCAAGAAGACAAAATGCTAGAAGAATCTGATACAGCAGCTGGATAAGAAGCAGTGGGCAGGTCTCAAAAGCACAGAGCCTGGCACTTTCCCCTAATGCTCTCTTTCCCTTCCCTTTGGGTGAAAGAACAGAGGCTGCTTTGCTCTGAACTCTCTCAAGTTCTCTTCTTCCTCATGGACACAGAACAAAAGGGCCCTTTCCTCTTCTTCCTAGTGAGCACAGAAGCAATTTGTGACTATTTCATTTTTCTCTGGTGGCTCCATGGGAAAACCCAGTAGATCTATGATGAGTTTTGATTAGTAACTACTTCCATCCTCCTTTCAGATATTTGTATGTCTCATCTTTAGGGTTACTTTCAAGCACAGAGGGGCCCTAAACCTTATGAGCTTATTGAGTAGCAAGTATTTGTTTGGAACCATGAGAATACCACCCTATAGAGGAACAGGGTATATCCATTGGCCGGGGGTGGGGCAGGGAGGTAGGGTTAATAGTAGTTTTCCTTGGGGAGAAGAGGGCAGGGTAGGATGATGTAGGCTAGTTAAGAATGACAAGTTGTGGGGCAGCTGGGTGGCACAGTGGATAAAACACCAGCCCTGGATTCAAAAGGATCTAAGTTCAAATCTGTCCTCAGACACTTGACACTTATTAGCTGTATGACCCTGGGAAAGTCACTTAACTCTCATTGCCCCACCAAAAAAATGGCAAGTTGAGGTACAGTCTCTCCCAGACCCAGATATGGTATCCAGAGGCAAAACCTCATTCACCTTCTAGTCACAGCTATAATTTCTGTTACCTTCTAATCCTGACCCTCTATGGAATACAGTAGAGAAAGGCTTAGCCTGGAACTGATGTAAAGGTGAGGTACAAGTGAAAATGAGTGTGGCTTTGCAAACTTCAAACACTCTATTAAAATCAAGTTGTTATTATGAATCTGAACTCTTACCCTGCTCCAGAAATTATCTGTCACTCTTGGAAACCATGATGAGAATTCCATCACTCACATTCCCTTACTAGGAGGGAGGTAACCCTGAGTTTGCAAGGTTATGCCAACAAAGCATAAGGTTTGTTAGATTCTTCCATGTTGATTTTAGGTATGGACCCAGGAATGGACTATGGATGGTGCATCAGATGGAGGACTGGACTCAGAATTTGAAAGATCTGAGTTCAAATCCATCCTCAGACACTAAATAGCTATGTAACTATGAGCAAGTCACTTAACCATGTTTGCCTCAATTTCCTCATCTGTAAAATGAGCTGGAGAAGAAAATGGCAAACCACTCCAGTATCTCTACCAAGAAAACCCCAAATGGGGTCACAAAAAGTCAGACACAACTGAAAAACTACTAAACAACAAGAAAACCTTAAATACACCATATAAATACCAGCTATTATTGAGTGACTACCCATTGTTATTATTATTCTTTTCTTTCTAGTCACAGTAGCAGTCAAGCTAAGTTTGGGAAGGTTCATCACTGTAGGGTGATGAATTTTTCAGGCATAGAAACACAAGTACAAGTGACGGCAAGGATGCAATTTTCATCACTGGAAGAAGCACCAGCACAGACAAAATCACTGATCCTTACAGGACTGATGCATTTTTAAATTAAATGATTTATTTAAGATGTAATGGCAATGAAACTAATTAAATTTGCTTTGTAACTATTTACATTTAAATGAATTCATTTCACTGCATAAAATATCACCACAACTTTTTGGGTCCTCCAAGTCTTCATCAGGGTTTTCTTGTTTGTCTATTTATTCCCATTTATTTTGGGGTGTTTGGGGATCTAGGGATCCCAAGTAAAGAGATATTATATCTAACCCTCTAGAAAAAGGAGCTGGCCAGTTCTCAGCCCTAGCAAGAAGGAATGAGAACCCTGTGCTCTAACTAGGTAGGAACTGGTGGACAGGGCATTAAAATTAGAGGACTCAGAATGAGCCCCACTATTTCCAAGATTGTATCATATGTTTTCTGTTCTCCTGGTTTTCCTTTTTTATTTTGTGTTATTTCATGAAAGCCTTTCCAGACTTCTTCATTTTCCTTATTTATCCATTGTGACTTTACCCAGAGGCTCTTCTGATTGATGAGTCTCTGAAATTTCTATTTGATGATGGAATCCAGTCATGCTGTTCGGGCCACTGCTAGCTTACCTTTCTCTCCAGATTGCTTCTCCCCACCCCATTCCCACCACCTGCTTTGCCCACCTAGGCATGACTCCTCCCTGAGGCCTGCTCACTGATTGGTAAATCCTGGTTTTTTCATGATGATTTCAACAGAAATTGGCTTCATGGCCCTGGGCAAGGCACTGTTCCTCCCGTATTCAAAGCAGCTCTGTAGGACTATAAATTGCAGAATGAACATTGATCTCCATTAGTAGAGGTCTCCAATCCCTACCTCCACTTTTAGGGGAAAGGTTATTTTGTCTAATTCTATAAAGAAACCTCTGATACTTTGACCAGCGTCACATTAAATATATAAATTGGAGTATTGTCATTTTTACTATATCAACCTACCTCTATCCACGACTATTGGATGTGCCCCCACCCCCCAAAAACTTATATAGGTCTTTATTTCAGTCACTATTCTTTATACTGGTACTTCTATTTATCCTCCATATTCCTAGAAAGGTTAATTTATCAATTTAATGGGGTTTTTTGTTATTGTAAATTGAGTTTCACTTCTGAGGTCTATTGATTTTTATTGCTAGTAAATAAGGATGAAAATTATTTTCTGGGTTAATTTTGTTGCTCCTACTTTATTAGATTTAGTTATCGTTTCCATTATTTTTTTAATTGAGATGGTTGGATTCTCTAGAGACACTGTCATATCATGTGTAATAATGATATCTACCTCCTCATTTCCAGTGTTAATTCCTTTAATACATTTTCCTGTCATAAGAATTGTAAAATTTCCAATTCTATGTCAAATAAAAACAATAAGATAAGTTGCTTTTACCTATCCTTAGTGGGAATATTTCCAATACTACAGATTATATTGACTCCTAGGTGAAAGGAGATGCATCTTATTTATGTTGAGAAAGAATATTCCTACACATATCTTTAGATATATTTATCCTAAATTAATTTTGGTCTTTTTCACTTTTTCTGCCTCTATTGATCTGATCATGTGGGATTCTTTGAGTTTGCTGATTTATGAGTTTTACTACATTGACAGTTTTTTTATATTGAATCAACCCTGCATTCTTGGCACATTGCCATATTTGGTTGTGAGACATGACTTTTATAATGTATTTATATAGCTTATTGGCTAATATTTGTTTAGTATTTTAATCTATATTTGTTATTAAAATTGTACTGTAATTTACTTTTTTAGAGTTGTAAGGCTTAGTTTTAAAAATCAATACCCTATCTGCTTGATACAATGCATTGCACAATGTTACATTCTTCTCTATAGTTATGAATAATTTCTGTAACAAATGGATTTATTAGTTCTTAGAAAAATATGAAAAAAATTCCAGTGTGAGTCTAGGATGGCAAGGTTTCGGGGGACTTATTCTTTGATGACTTCAAAATTAGTCTATTTAAACTATTAATTTCCTCCTGTATTGGTTTGGATAATTTATGTTTGGGGAAATAATAAACTGTTTATTTTAAATTCTGTAATTTGTTGTAAAATAACTATGTGTAGAATTCCCCAATAATAGTCTTAATTTATTTTCATTTTGTCATGATGTCTCCTTTTGCAACTAGGTGGCTCAGTAGTGGGCCTAGAGTCAGGAAGACCTGAGTTCAAATCTAGCCTCAGACACTTGCTAGTTGTGTGACCCTGGACAAGTCACTCAACATCTGTTTGCCTTAATCCACTGGAGAAAGAAATGGGAAACTACTCCAGTACCTTGCCAAGAAAACCCCATAGACAGTAGAGTCATGAAGACTCAGACTTGGGTTAATAAATGAACAACATATGAATTCTATATTCATGTGAGCTGCTAGGTGGTTCAGTGGCTAGAAAACTGGGTTTTGAATCAGGAAGACATCTTCCTGAGTTCAAATTTGGCCTCAGACACTGATTAGTTGTATGACCCTGGGCAAATCACTTAACCCTATTTGCCTCAGTTTCCTCATTTCTTAAATAAGCTGGAGAAGAAAATGGCAAACCACTCCAGTATCTTTGCCAAGAAAACCCCAAATGGGGTCATGAAGAGTCACACATGACTGAACAACAGTTCCTCTTGCATTTGCAACTTTGCTGAGTTGTATTTTCTCCTTTTTATTTAAACTAAATCTGCTAGTAGTTTGCCGTTGTTTGGGTGTTTCTAAGGAACTAAGTCGGTTTATATACCACATAGCAATGCTTGTGTGAGATCCATCTGACCCTCCATTTAAGTGCCTTTCTTAGAAATTAAGAAATAACCATGGGTATATAATCCTATATTTAATTTCTCTAGCAAATTTCTAAAGCACATAATTATGACTGGATCTTGCCTTACATCACTGACAAGTGTGTTCCCCTACCAAAAAAAAAAAAAAAAAGATGCTCTTCTTGACTGTCAGCCAGAAGATGATAAAGCAGAGGGGTTCTGAGTGAAACTAAGCAGCGTGCTACACAGGATGCTGAAATCCTGCTCAAATTACCAACCAATCAGCACCCATTTGTTAAGGGTCCACTGCGTGCACGGATGGCACTTATAGTGCTGGGCCCGCACCTCTGTCATGTTCCCAATGAGCCAGTTTGGCCTTGGTTCAGCTATCAAAGCCCATTGGCAGTTTTCAGTAAGTTCTAAATGTATACTATGACCTTGCAAAGTCTGAGCACAAGCAGGGGCCTTCACTTAGGGCCTGTCACTCTGGGGAGGTTCAGAGTTATAGGCAGCATTTTTTCCCATTAAGACAGTTTTCCCAATAGCAACCAAGGCCCTTCCAAGTCCCAGAGGTCCCAACTATGTCCAGATTTCCAGGGGATGTTCAGCTACTCCAAATTTTGCAAGCTGAATCATTGGTACAGGCAACTACAACCCTCACCCCCCAGGCTAGGTAGCCAGTCCAATTTATTAAAGGCCTACTATGGACAAGGCACTATACTAAGGGACCCAGGCCAAGTTACTGAAACCTTGAATTTACTTTCCTCATCTACAAATGGGTATAAGAATATTATCAGCTAGGTGACACAGTGGATAAAGCACCAGCCCTGGATTCAGGAGGACCTGAGTTCAAATCCAGCCTCAGACACTTGACACTTACTAGCTGTGTGACCCTGGGCAAGTCACTTAACCCTCATTGACCCACAAAAAAAAAAGAATAGCATCAGGGGAAATAATAAACTGTTTATTTTAAATTCTGTAATTTAAAATTACAGAATTGTAACCTTAGAGATGATCTAATCCAAGCCCCTCACTTAAGGAATGAGAAAACTCATGCCCAGAGAGGAAAAGGGATTTGTCCACACACCCAGATAGTAAGTGTCAATAAAGTAGAATTTGAACCTAAGACCTCTGACTCCATACCCAATTTCTCTTTAAGAAACCAATGAAATATCTATTTCTCCTCCCTCCTTCCCATCATGGTAGAGGACTGGTACTCAGGGAAGACTCATACCTTTGATGTGAGAACTGCCGAGCCCTTTTCATGGTTTCCCATCCACCTTTGGTGTCCATCTGTCACCCAACTCTCACCTGGGGCTCCAAAAAGCTGTAGCCTGTGTAGTAGACACACTCCAGTACAACTGTCTTGGCAAATGAACAGGTTGAGGGTAATTGACAGGCCTCAAACTCATCAGTGAGTTGCAGCAATGTCTATCCCAAGCCTCTGATGACTTTTTCTGGCAGGATGGACAGATGAGAACAACTTGTTCCAGGGGGCGTGAAGGTGGCTGAAGTAGACACCGTTGAGTGCTCAGAGCTTGGTCATGAAAGACTCCAAAATCATCTACTGCATCTTGGGCCATCACCAGTTGTCTTGACTTTTGTCCTGCCACTGGACTTCAATGACTCTGGAAGAGAGAGTGATGCTGATGACTTTGTGCAACTCTCTCACCCATAAGTCAAGACATCATGTCATTGGTCATCTTTGAAAATGAAGGACAAACAACAACAGCAGCCGCTTTCTGTAGGTGAGGGGGCATTGTGGCTCAATGGTTATGCCTCTGGCCTTGGAGCTAGGGTATCCTCATTACAAATCATGCCTCAAATACTTACTGACTCTGGATAAATCACTTTACCTCTATGTACCTCAATTTCCCCATCTATAAAATGAGAAGGTTGAACTCAATGACTTCAGATGTCCTTTCTGGCTCTAAATCTATAACCCTATGAGTTCTGAAGTCCCTCCCAGTTCTATTATTCTGTGATCTATTAAGATAGAGTCCCTTTCCCTAGGTGGTTTTCATTTGCAAATGTTTGCAATGCTATACAAATATCAAGTTAGTTGTGTAAGAATTCCAAAGGAAAGGGGAAAGAGGGACCTTTAATCTCTTCAGTCTCAAAATTCTAGCTGGTTATTGATTAGTAAATAAATCTAAACATTTAGAGCAGCAATCATTGGTTCTCCAGACCCCTGAAGATTTGCTGAGGGAAGAGCACAATAACTGCTTCAGCTACTGTACTGAGCAAAGTCAGACTAGAAATCAGGGAACAGCCCAAGCTTCTGAGGATAGAAGAAAGATGTTGTTCATCTGATTAATTGGCCCATGCTCTCTTCTGAGTCTAGTGGTGTTCATTTCACATAGTGAGACCTAAACTGAAATGAATAGGATGAAACCATTTTGTAACATCAATCTGCCCTTGGTCTGCCTAGACCGTCAGTCTCTTTCTTCCAAGCAAAATACATGATAATGGTCTAAAACCTCATGGGAAACGGAGTCCATGCTCTCTACCAATCAACACCTGCACTATGGGTTCACAATTCCATGGAAAATAGAGTCCTTTCTGTCAGGTATTCCTGATTCATGAGTGAGCACCTAAAATTTTGCCATGGCTCTTTGGTTTCCTACAACTGTGACTTCACTGTCTTTGCAGCAACATTGTTTGTTTTCTTAAAAAATAGACTTTTGAACACTCATTGCCTTAAAACATAATACAATTGACTTTTCAAACTGGCCTTTTTTGTCCTTTTTTAGAGGAACTCATTCCATCCCTGATGATAGCAAGACTTTTGTGAGTATAAGCTACCAGCCCTCAATTCCTACCAACCCAGGTTTATACCTTGGGGGCTTATCCATAATTAATGCTTGCATTTGATTTATGGCTTGCACCCAATCAAAGGTCCCTTTGGGAAGCTCTGAATTTAGCTTCCTTCCAGGGTATTTGAGGATATAAGTGGAATTTGGATCTGAGTCCTGAAGAAAGAAGGGAAAAAATCATATCACATCAAAGACATCCCTGGAGTTAGAGCTTCTTCAGTGAAGATTGTATCTGCTTTGACGGGGAGGTTCACCCTGCTGTCTCTACCCCAAAGAGTTCTTAGCCTGAAATACATGGACCCCCATGAGGTCTGTGGGTAGATTTCATGGAGCTCAGGAACTTTTTTTCATATTTTGAGAGCTATTTTAATACCATTCATTTCCTTCAAATTTCTATTTAATTGTATACATTTGAAAACATAACTCTGAAAAGGGGTCTGCAGGCTTCAGCAGACTGTCAGAGGGGTCCACAATACACAAAAGGATAAGAACCTCTGCTTTACACTCATTTCTCTGCCCCACCCTGCACAGCCCAACTAGGACACCACAAATGCCAGCTACGTGGGGTCATAGAAAGAATGCTGGACCTGAAGTCAGGAAGACCTGAGTTCATACCTTGCCTCACACACTTACTAGTTGTGTAACCCTGGGCAAGTCACCTAACCTCTGTCAGCTTCTTTCCTCACTCTAAAATGGGAATAATGGTACCACCTACTTCTTGGGGTTGTTGTGAGGATCAAATGAGACAATATTCATAAAGCATTTTGGAAACTTTCAAGTGCTATATAAATGCCAGTCATCATTATTACTACAGACCCTGCCTTAGCTCAAGAAGTCTCAGGCTAACAGCCCCAACAATTGCTGCTACTGCTATCCCTTTCTCCCTCTCCCTTTCCTTCTCTCTATCCCTCCTTTCCCCCTCCTCTTCTCCTACCTTCTCATCATCCCTTCTCCCTCTCTTCTCTCCTATCTCTCTCCCCCTTTATCTCTCTGTCTCTCTATCTCTATCTTTGTCTCTTTTCTCTCTCCCCCTCTAACTCTCTCTCACTCTCTCTCCCCCTCCCTTCTTCCCTCTCTCTTTTCTCTCTCTGTCTCTCTTCCCTTTTCTCTCTCTTCTTCTATGTCTGTCTCTCTCACTTTCTCTCTTTGTCTTTGTCTCTCTCTCTCTCCTTTCTCCTCCTCTATCTCTGTCTCTCTATGTTTCTCTGTGTCTCTCCTGTCTTTCACTCCATCTATTTCTCCCTTTCTTTCTTTCCTCCTTCACTATCTGTTTCTGTCTCTGTCTCTCTCTCCCTCTCTTCTCTCCACTCTCTCTCTCTCCCCCACCTTTGTTTTCCTGTCTCTCTCACTCTCAGAATCGAAACTCTCCTCCAACCAACAACTAGTGTTCATGACCTCAAGGGAAGCCAGGTTGGTTAACTGATTTGTCCAGGGTCACACAGATAATTAGAATCAAATATGGGATTATAACCCATGCCCTTGAACTCCAGAACCACTGTAGCACACTGACTCCCCTAAATCAACATGCAATAGTAAAGGGGGGAGCAATGCACTATTTTATAAGTTTAGGCTTCTTTTTTCTCCATGTGGTTTGGGACGTGCTGCCTGAATCACAAGTAGAAGTCTTGGATGTCAAATCCCCAGTGTTGATGGAAGGGGAAAGCTATCACTTATTAATGGGCATAGAGGGAGCCTGGAAGAAAACAAAGCTGTTTGTTTTTCAATGAATTGACTCAGCTCTCACAGACTCTAAGATCCTGCTGATCTAGATTCTTGAAAGCATAAGCTGATGTGGTTCAAAACAAGCATTTGCCCCCAATGTTTGTATGGACCCATTTGTTTGACTCCTCCCTTCCCCATCCTCAGAAAGAGGTTTAATTCATTCCAGCATGGGCAGATTTCTGAATGCTTCTCTGACTCCAATGGCTAGTCATCTTCTCAGGACTGTAATGTCACTCTTCTCTCAGGTACCTTTGTTTTGATTATGCTTCAAAACTTCAAACATCTTCAGATGTGAGACCTCTTTCCACCCTGCCTCCCACTAAGATCACCACCCTCTAAATTTTAGGGAGTTGCCATGACCCAATAATTCATTACCCTGCAACCAACCTAGTAATGAGCCTCTCTGAATTTAGCAATGCTGCCCTTAATTCATTCATTCATTCATTCAGCAAGAATTTTTGGACTACTTATTATATGTCAATCACAGAATTAGATGCTTGGTATACAAAGACAAAAGCAAAATAGCCCCTATCCTCAAGTAGCTTATGTCTAACTGGGGGAAAATAACAGGGCAAGGGACACTCAGATAATGGCCTGTTGTTGGTATCATGCTTTCCAGCTTCAAGGAACCTGCCAGAGCTTGGACTCTGCCAACATTGTCTTTGAGAGCCTACAAGAACCAATGAATCATTGGAGGAAGATTTGAGTGGAGTATGTTTTGGAAGAAAAACTCTAGGAACCACAGATCAATTGGAAAAAAATATGGGTATTGGGTGGTTATCATTAGTCAAGACTTCTCATCCAGGAAGCATTTCATTCCTTGAAGCTATAGACACATAATTCAAGGATCCATGGCTTTATGGGTTTCTCCAGATGTCAAGTAATGGGAGTGATTTCTAAAATTCCTTCCAGATTTCAATCCTACAGAAGTCAGATGTTGAGCTTGGTTTGCTATGAGGCTCCCAAAGTGCACCTAGTTCCCCTAGCACATATGAAAACAAAACAACACTGAATGAAAAGCCTTTCATTGAGTTTAGATGAGAGGAGAACTCAAGAAGTAACACATAGGCTGTGGCAATATATTTCCTGAGGCATGGGATAACTGAAAGTCTTCTAGGGTGTAAGTAATGTTATGGGGTGAGGTGTCAGCACAAAGGGAAGCAAGACCAAGTGGAGAGGAGATGTCAGTTAGGAGAGAATCTGAGTTCACCAAGGGCCTGAAGCAGGTTGTATAGCGGCAAATGAGATCAAAATGCTGGGATGTCAAACATATCCTCTGGAAAAGTCCCACAGCAGAGAGGCCTATCTCAGTATCATGGCAAGATAGGTCAAAAATAAGAAGCCAGGGGATAGCTAGGTGGCACAGTGGATAAAGCACTGGCCCTGGATTCAGGAGGACCTGAGTTCAAATCCAGACTCAGACACTTGACATTTACTAACTGTGTGACCCTGGGCAAGTCACTTAACCTCCATTGCCCTGCCCCAAAAAATAAGAAGCCAGCGGAATCAGAGATAGAAGGTAGAGTCACCCAACACCAGCCTTCTCAGTGAAGGAAATTTGACTATATCCTTGCAGATTAAGGCAGCTGTGAATCTTCAAAAGATCATAGATTTAGAGCTATAAGGGGCACCAGATGTCATGTTATCCAAGTCTCCTATTTTACAGATGAGGAAACTGAAGCCCATAGAGGCTGAGTGACTAGTCCCCAAATCACAGTTAGGAAGTAGCAGGGCCAGGATTCAAAATGAGGTCAGCTTAAAAGGTAGCTTGGCACAGTGGAAAGAGCACTGGCTCAGGAATCAGAGGACCAGAGTTTGAGTTAAATCTACAATAGTTCTATGTGTGACCTTGGGAAAAGCCCTTAACCTCCATAAGAGCCCATGTGGAAAATCAGGGACTTGAATGAGCTGCCCTCTGGAGCCCCCTCCCATGCCAGAGGTCTAGGTCCTCTCAGGCCAAATCCAGTATTCCTCCCCTGACCCCTGCCACCTATGCTGAGCCCATCCCCCTCTTCTCTGGCCCATTACTACAGTCAGGAAGCCATCATCTCCAGATCAAAGCAAACAATATGCTGCCAAGCATCTGCATGGAACCTCAAAAACAGTCTGTTACCAAGATGGTTGTTGACATGAATCTGTCAGCACTTAAAGAAAACATCCGAGACCTAAGATTGCAGTTTTCACATGAATTATTTTGGAATCAGATAGATGCATCTGTCTAGGCAGCCCTTACTAACTGCTTTGACCTCGGGCAAGTTCTGGACCCTTTCTAGGTCTCAGTTTCCTCATTCATATAAGGAAGGACTGGACCCAGTCATCTCAGAGGTCTCTTCCAGCTCACACATCCTCTGATCCTGTGATCTCTAATGTTTCAGTTGTTGGAAATATACTTGAAGACAAGGGCTGCAAAGGGCTGCTTTATCAGAGGGAACAAGCAGGCTGCAAATTGCTATTTTGGGTTACCTGGACACAAGGTATAATGTGATTCCTATTTGAGTCTGAGCAGAATATTGATAGAAAATCTGTGACCTTGCCTGCCTCCTTATTCTTGAGTAAGAAAACCCTAGGGAGAGAGAAAGAAAAGCATCTGCCGCATACATACCATTTCAAGGAAGCAATAAGCATTTTGAGCCTGTACTGGTCTTCCCTGAATACCAACAGCAGCATCTAATATTGAGTTCAGTTTTGCAGCCAGAGATGGTTTGAAATTCAAAACAAACAGGCAGCAGACATCACCAGACACATCTCCGAGAACGCACCGTGAGCTCGAAGCCCTGCACAATGGGACTCCCACCTCCCTTATGGTCTTGTTTCATATTAGAACTTGTTCCAGACAAACTGCTCTGCTAGCTGTTCCCCATGTACTCTGTGCCTTTGTATAAGCTTTTCCCCATTCCTGGAATGCATTCCCTCTTCACCTAGGCCTCTCAGGACCTAGCTTCCCTCCAGGCTTGGCCTACGTGCCACCTTCCACAGGAAACTTTGGTTGTGAGCATTCCCTTCCTCCTGAAATTTCTTCCTATTTTGTATTTATTCACCTATTTACATGTAGTATCGCCTAACTGATCCTGTGGGCTGGATCATTTCTGTATCTTCTGTGTTTAGACATAATGGCTGGCAATCAATCAATTGATAAACCCCCACTATGTTTCTGGAACTAACTGCTGAGGATACAAAAAGAGGCAAAAGAGACTCCCTTCCTTCTAACATGGTAGGTCCTTGGTAAATACTTGTTGCTCAAATGATTGGAAGTGCATTAATAGTCAGATTCAACATGAATGTCTATCTTATCCCCACTGCCCCACTGGAATGGAAGGAGGTCAGTGTGATGGGATAATGGATAGAGCTCTGGCCTTGGAGTAAGGATCCCATCTCAAACATTTACTTAGTCCTTATATTACATAATGGTTCCACATACATAATATCCATTAAATTCCCCATATATGTATATAGAGCATACATTTAATGTCCCCTAGCATATAAGCAAGTACATTATATTCAACTATTACTAGATACATTAAACTAAGTATTACTATAACTTAATTATATACAAGCATATCTCAACCAATAATATCTCATAATAGTACATAACATATTATACTCATATATTACATAAGACATTAATTGTTGGAGTACATTAGACATATAATCAATGAAGAAGGAATAATCAATCAAATTTGACTAGCATATCTCTACTACGAGAAGTACCTAATTCCTCAACTCACGAGAGATCAGCATCCCGCCCACCGAAGACTCAACATCCTTCAGAGCAGGCCCATTAAATGCGGATGAACCTAAATTTCTCTGACTGGCATTTGGTTGCTACTTCAGGCCCATGACTTCCTTTATGAGCTGAACTATGCTTTTCGTAGAGGCATTTGTGATGACTTGAGTGATCCTCAATCAGTAATTTAATTTCTCTGGATCTCAGTTTCTCCATTTGTAAAATGAGGGGGTTGGACCAGATGACCTCTCTGATCTCTTCCAGCTCTAACTCTGTGATTCTATGATCCTTAGAGGGGAGATCAGTTCCTGTGATCTTCTGTGTCCCCCACCATGCCCTTAGGGTATAATGATGTAGTGAATACAAACTAAAAGATATTTATTGATGAATTGATTTAAATTGTGAATTCTACTCTAACCTCTCAACACTTTCTGTGATGAACTAGGAAAACTCAGCATGTTCACTCATGATGTATCCCTGGGCAAGTCACTCAACTAGCCTTGGTTTCCTTGCCTGTAAAATAGAGATCATTAATTATACTTGTAGCCCCTACCTCCCAGAACTGTTGAGAATTGGGTGCTTTAATGCTATAGCAATATGGATCACCAGTAGTAGCCAAGGATCTTCTGGAAATGAAGTTGACCACCTAATACCATCCTCCTTCCTTCCAAGGCCTTGGTACAGATCCTAGAGTGCATTCATATGCAAGATACCATAGAATTATTGTAACAATAGATCCTTCTTTTCTTGAGGCAGCTAGATGGCGCAGTGGATAAAGCACTGGCCCTGAATTCAGGAAGACCTGAGTTCAAATCCAACCTCAGACACTTGACATTTACTAAATGTGTCACTTAACCCTCATTGCCCCGCAAAAAAAAAAGAGAAAGAGAAAGGAAAAAAAGACAATAGATCTAAAGCTGGGATGGATCTCAGAAGCCATCCAGTTCATATTTACAGGTAAAGAAACTGAGACCCAAAGAAGTTGAACAACTTGTCCAAGGTTAGACAATTAGTAAATGAGACAGGAAGAATCTGAACTCACTTTGGAACAGGTTCCAAGAGGGATCATTCATGAGGCCCCATTAGAAATATGACTTTGACATTTCAATAATTGTATTCATTTATTCTAAAAATGGACTGAATATCAGAAGTTATCAAGGAAAAGTGATAGACAGGTGATTCCATTTCACTATAAATATAGATAGAACAAGTAAGAAAAGATCATGCATTTCACTTAATAATTCTCTTCTTTGATATCAGAAGGCATCTTATCCAACCTATCATCTTCTTTGCAGAGGTGGGAGAAGGTGTGAAACTACACCATTTGGATGTTTCTCAAAGGGAAAGGGAAAAAAGGGAATACACATTTATATAACTCCTACTATGTGCCAAGCACTTTATAAATATTATCTCATCTGATCTTCACAACACCATAGTGAAGTAAGTGCTATAATTTTTCCCCATTTTACATCTGAGGAAACTAAAGCAAACAGAGGTTAAGTGACTAGCTCAGGGTCACAGAGCTAGTCAGTCTCTGAGGCTGGATTTGAACCTGGGTCTTCCCAATTCCTGATTTACTGGAGCACATAGCTGCCCCCTAGCTAGTGGGGAAATATGGGTGTGAAACATTACATATAATGTCAGTGTTTTAGAATATATTGGATAATTTTTCTGAACTGTTTTTCTCATTGTTTTTATTCTTCATTATAAGGCTAGGCTCTCTGGAAAGGGAGAACTTGAAAAATATAAGTGATGCGAGACCTTTTGTTTTTTAAATTTTCCTTCTTGAGAAAAGCATCAGAGTATAGTGGAAAGAGCACTATTTGGGTACGTCAGGAGAAATATCATCACCCTGAGAAAGCCACCTCATCTGTCAGAACCATAGTTTTCCTAATTATAAAATAGAAATAATAACACTTGTACCTATGACCTTTGGAGGTAATAGTGAGAAAAGAATTTTGCACAGATTGGCACACCCTAGAAATTTCAATTATTATCCTCCTTTCTGCAGCTAGTCTTACAAGGTCTGACCTATTTCTTTATCCAAAACACATAGAGGTGACTCTCATGATAAAATGCCTCTCATTCACTGCACTGGTTTTCTGGAAACCAAAAATAATAGGATGATAAAACTCCCAGAGGGCTTCCATGAGTAACAAGATCCCCAAAGGGAGAAGTTTCTAGTTGAAACTATGGAACTTTTCCATTTCAATATCTCTCTTTTAAAGGGGGGCAGGAATAAAAGAGGAGCTGTGAGAGAAGGGAATGTTACTTCTTTTTCAAGCATTAACATCCTCTTGTTCTGTTCTTGTAACTATCTCCCATTGATTTTTCTACAAATAACCTTCATGAGTACAATTAAAGAGGTTGTCAGGCCTTCAAGCATCTCTTTCTGTTTAAGTTTTATGGGCCTGCCTGAAAAATGATACTTCTTCAGGCATGAGTGCAGCTGGACAGCTCCAGATGCTAATGAGGTTTTTTTTTCCTCTTGTTTTCCCAAAAAGTTAAAAACAACATTCCAGGAGCTCTTTCATATCTGCAGAATCTTTCTAAGTGGAGAGGAGTGTGCTGCCTTCTTAGAAACAATTGCTCTTCTTTTTCTTCCCTTCTTTCATAGTCTCTTTTGTAAACAGACACCCACAAAAATCACATAGCCTAACTGAGGTTCCATATGGGAAGAAAATCCTCCCACTTTGGTCTTCCATGTCATTTAAAAAACAAAGATGCTGTGATGGGAAAAGGTAATAAGAGGAGACTTTGTTTCTCTTCTTCTACCACTTCAGAGAACAGATATTCAGACAACCTAAGTCCATCTAAATAGGCAACTTGTTGAGAAAGTTGTTATTTAAGAAGCCAGTGTTAAAATCAGGCTTACTTATTATTCTGAGATAAGGTGTGTAAAATGATTTGTAAACCTTAAAGAACTATAAAAATGCTGGATGATGATGAAGGGGAGGAGGAAGATAATGATGAGCAGTAGCATTATTCTGTAACAGTACAAAGTATGGGGTATATGGAATGTTCACTATAGGTACATGAGGTATTCAGGGAGGACTAGCACCTGTAGGGTGAGGGATTGCTGAGCCCTTTGTCAGGGCTTCTCATACACCTTTGGTGTCCATCTGCCACCCAACTCTCACCTGTGGATCCAAGAATCTGTAGCATACACAGTGACTACAGCCCAGTAAAACTGTCTTGGCAGATGGATTAAACCAGTGATGATAACTCACAGGCATCAAACCCATCAGTGAGTTAAGGGGATGTCTACCCAAGCATTCAAAGACTTTCCCTGGCAGAATGGACAGATGAGAAAGATTTATTCCAACAGCTGCAAAGATGGCTGAAACAGGCATCATGGGGCACTTAGTTCTTGGACAGACAATGAAGATGCCAGTCACCCACTGCATCCCAGGCTGTCACCAGTCATCTGGACTTTTGTGTTGCTACTGGACTTTGATGACTCAGGAAGAGAGTGGGAGCTCATGATTTTGTGCAACTCTGTCTCATTTAAATCCAATTCATGGACAAGTCAACGTGTCACCCATGATGTCATTGGTCCTCTTCAGAAATGAAGGATGAACAACAACAACAAAGTAAGAAGGGACAGTGGGTATCCCTTTCTTTAAGGATTAGTGGTTCTGTTTAATTGCAGCAGAAATGTTGTCCTGCACTGTTCAGCTACACTTGGGGTTGTATAACTCCTTGGTTTAGCATTTGAAGTTTGTCACAATCTGACTTCAGCCTTTCTTTCCAGACTGACTATCCATTACTATCTCCTCACACACTCCACATTCCAGCCAAAAGGGCTTCCTTATAGTTTGCCAATAGAATGTAAGTTTTTTAAGAATGGGAATTATTAGGGCAGCTAGGTGGTGCAGTGGATAGAGCACCGGCCCTGGAGTCAGGAGTACCTGAGTTCAAATCTGGCCTCAGACACTTAACACTTAAAAACTGTGTGACCCTGGGCAAGTCACTTAACTCCAATTGCCTCACTAAAAAAAAAAAAAGAATGGGAATTATTTCATTTTTGGTCTTTGTATGCCTACCATCTAGCACGTAGTAGACACTTAATAAGTTCTTGATGATTGTTCACCATTTACAATATTCTATCTCCATGCCATTTCAAAGGTTGTCCCCCATGCCTGGAATGCATTCCCCCTTTACCTCAGTTTATATAATAATCACCCTATGATTCGAATGTGAATCCTAATTGACTTGTCCTTCAAGCTAACACAGTGACAGTTTGGCATTGGAAGACCTGAGTTTGAATGCCAGCCCTATTCCTTAGTACCAGTGAGACACTGGGCAAGAACTAAATAAGGTGATAGACTTGAAATGAGGAAAACCTGAGTTTGAATCTTACCCTGAATCATTTCCTAGATGTGTGAGTGACCCTGAGCAAGTCACTTCACTCCTTTCTGCCTCAGTTTCCTCATTGAGAAAATGAGGATAATAATAGCACCTACCTCCAAAAACTATTGTGAAGATCAAAAGAGATAAAATATAGGGGGTGGCTAGGTGGTGCAGTAGATAAAGCACCAGCCCTGGATTCAGGAGTTCCTGAGTTCAAATCCGGCCTCAGACACTTGACACTTACTAGCTATGTGACCCTGGGCAAGTCACTTAACCCCCATTGCCCTGCAAAATAAATAAATAATTTTTTTTTAAAGAGATAAAATATGTAAAGTGTTTTTAAAGCCTTAAAGTACTATATAAATGATAGAAATGAAGATAATAGTGGTGATGATGCCACTTCCCCATTCTGAGCCTGACTTTCCCCACTTGTAAAAGACAGGATTTGGAGTAAATTATTTCTAAAATCTCATCCAGCTCTAACGACTCTGAGTCATGAGTTTCATCCCATCAAGTCTCAGTGATATCCCTGTGGGATCAGTTTTTCATTGTTGTTGTTGTTTGGTCCTTTTCAATCATGTCCAACTCTTCAACAACAAGATATTACTGTGCTATCAGTTTAAGCTCACTTTATTACTCATACTGTGAGTTGGCATAGACATCTTAAGGTATAAATATCATTCCCAAGACTAACATTCTGAGAATCAATGGGAATCTCCATCTCTGCTAAACCATTATTTAACAAAGCACCCATGACAATCACACTCACTGTAAACCCAAACAGCCCGTGACTTCCTAAACAACTCTTGCACTTTCCCCCACATGCCACTCCCAGGTTTTTCAGCTCTCTCTTATGTGTGGCACAGTGGAAAGAGAATGGGACTTGGAGACAGGAAAGCCTAAATTCAATTCTTGCCTCAGGTACTAGCTATGTGACCCAGGGCAAGTCACTTAGTTTTTTCTGTGCCTCGATTTCTTCATGTATAAAATGAGAATAATAACAATAACACCTACTTCATCAGGTTTTGTGGAGGATCAAAATAGTTATTCCATGTAAAGTGCCTTGAAAAACCTTAAAGAGCTATATAAACATTAGCTTTATTATTACTGTTGTTTTCCTCCATTAGAATACAAGCTCACTGAGGACAGGGACTGTCTTTCTATTTGTTCATATTCGTAGTCCTAGAATTAAGCAGTATTCTTAGCACATCATAAACACTTAATAAAAACTCTATCTTTCTATCTACCTGTCTGTCCATCTGTCTATCAATGCTACCTACTCAAGACCCAGAAGAATTTCTAGGAACAACTAAAATAAACTGAACAATTTAATTCCTTTTCCTAGACTCCTTTGTCTTCTCCTCCTGGTGTCCTCTGTGCATCTGAAGACAAAGTACAAGGAGAGGACCCTCTTTTCCCTCCTCTCCACTATAAGAAACTATTAAATGAAGAGGTGGTGGAGTGGAAGAGAGACAGAAAGGGTAGGAGTTGTCTGCCCCACCAAGGATGCCAAAGAAGAATCTAAGTACTTGTGAACTCATAGAGTAGAGTTGGATGAAACCATAGAGATTACCTAGGCAGCTGCTTCCTTTGACAGATGGAGCAACTGACATGGATGGAGGGAAAGTGACCTCCTCAAAGTCAAATGGGTAATAAATAGTAATCAAGATTTGAACTGAGGTCTTTTCATGCCAAATCTGGCCCTTTCTATTATTCCTTCCTGCTATTTTTTAACCAGAAATACAAAATTATACATGTATAGAAATTATAAGGGTTTTCTGTGGGTTTCTCTGGGTTTAAGAGGGATTAAAATAATAAACCAAGCAGGATGCTGAGATGTAGTATGGAATAGTGGATAGAGTGCCAATTCCGGAGTCAGAAAGGCTTGGATTCAAATCCTAGCTGACACAAACTGACAATGTGGCTTTGGGGAGATCATTAAACCTCTCAGTGCCCCATGCAACTCTAAAACTCTAATAACAATGTGAGTGTGTGTGTGTGTGTGTATATCTTTCAGTTTTGCAATTTCCTTTACATATATTATCACATTTCATCATCATAACCCCATGAGGTAGGTGTTGTTATTGTCCTCATTTCACAGATGATGAAACTGAGGCGAAGAGAGGTTGCCTAGTGCAGCACAGCTAAGAGTGTAAGATTCAAACACATCTTCCTGACTTCAGCTCCACTACCCGAACCACTCTGCCACTTACTTGCCCATAAATGAGATGATTTGTTGGTCTGCATCTGTGGGTTGCACTTCCTCACCAAGAGTTCCCTACACTGATAAAATCACAGGCCCAAACCAAAAACATAGACAAGAAAACAAATATACATACATACACACACACATAAGACCTTTCATTTCCTTCCCTCCCTACCTATTTGTTCTCAATAATAGCCAACAAATCCTGGGTCAGTGGTACCACCAGGTGACTAGCCAACATGGTTAGCTTCCTCCCCACCACATTCTTTCTTCTCCTTCTCTGTTTGCTCTTCTAATGTTTATTCAATTACTCTAGAAACGTTCCTTTCTATATCCCACCCCATTTTATTTGTTGGCCAAAAAAATAATCCCAAGATTGCTGCAAAGTTTAATAGTGGTGCTAATGATGCTCCTTCATCAAGAAAAGAAAGAAAACTTTACTTTCAAAGTGAAATTAGACTTAATTACAAGCCAGTGTCCTTACCCTCTAAAGTCCTTGAAAGTAAGCAGAAGGATCCTTCAAATCTCCACAAAAGTCCCCTCCTATCTCTCCAGTCTTCTCTGATTAAGCCTGCTTTCTTTCAAGTACCTGCATTTGAGATCAATTTTTAAGCCATCTTATTAAAGTGTATTATTTTGTTTTGTTTAATTATGGCAGCAACATTTCCTACAAGTTCTCATTGTAACTCTGTAATATTTCAGCGATTGTATGGGTTAAATCAGGTCTTTTAGACTAGCCTGAGGATCTAAGCTTCCCTTTTACATTTTCTTGGAAAAATAGGCCCCAGGTTTCAAACAACTGACTTATGTAGGTCTCCATAAAGTTTTTCCTGAAACTGTCAAGCACTCGAAACACTCCCCAGCGCCACCACCAGATCACTTGGAACCCACTTTGTTTACCATCTTGTCTTTACCTGTAAACGTTCATGTGCCAATGGAATACAGTGAAAAGAGCATAAAACACAGAGTTAGAGAACATGGGTTCAAATCCTGGCTCTGCTACACATTCCCTGTGTGAACTTGGGCAAGAAACGAAACCTCTCTGGCCTTCAGTTTTCCTCATCTGAAAATGAAGGCATTGAACACTAGATGGCTTCTAAGGCCCTTTCCCATTCTAAATTGAAGGTCCTGTGTTCTTTTCTCTGAAGGAATGCAAGGCCCTACTGTGCAGGAAGCATCTTGTGCTTGCCTTTGCATCCTCAGTCTCTAGCATGGGATCTAGTATATTTTAAGTGTTTAATAAATGCTTATGGAGTGATTGATTTTTACTAACAAACTTTGGGAATACAGTACATTTTTTAGTTGAGGACTGCTTATTTTCAATGATTCAAATATCCCAAATGTCACCATCCTTCTAATTGTCCCTTAATAATAATAGTTGACACTTGTAGGACTTTACTGGGGCAGCTAGGTGGCACAATAAATAGGGTGCCAGGCCTGAAGTCAGGAAAACTCATGTTCCTAAGTTCAGAGCTGACCTGATACTTACTAACTATGTGACCCTGGGCAAGTCACTTAGCCCCGTTTGCCTCAGTTTCCTCATCTGTAAAATGAGCTAGAGAAGGGAATGGCAAATCACTCCAGTATCTTTGCCAAGAAAACCCCAAATGGGATCATGAAGAATCAGACAACATGACTGAACGACAACAATAGGACTTTATCCTATATACAAAGTGCTCTTATTTGAGCCTCTTATGCTATTATTAACTCCAAGGTTGTTGGATCTGAGGATTGGAAAGTGATTTGTCAAGGGCGATAGAGGTGGTAATATAGGTGGACTTGAACCTAGGTCTTCCAGACTCCAGGTCTAGAACCTGATCTGTTAAGAATGATGCTGTTTCATTCTCCTCTTCTCTTCTCCTCCATTGGCTGCCCTAATTCCTTTCCTAAAGGCCCACAAAACTTTTTGAAGCCCTTCATAAAATACCTTTACAAAGGCTGCAAATTCTCTGTCTGCCTCTGAATCTAAGCCCCGGGGAAGACATCTATAAATCCTCCTCCCATCAAAAACACACAATTAAAAATGAGACAGTGTAAAGCCTTTTAAAGACTTGCTATTGTAAGACGTCTTTGCAGAAGTCCTAGTACCATTTTGACACATAATACCTGAACTATCTGAAAAATAATTTTTGGTGTAGCTCTATGTTAATTAGCAGCTGCACCAAAGTCAAATGATTCTTCATGGCCCTATTGAGGAGAAAATTACATTCCTGAGAATCACATAACGGCCATCAAGCCCGGTGATAATGCCCCACACATCAGAAGTGACAGCCCCATTTTCCTTCCACTATTGTAGAAAGGTAAAATGGCTTTTCAAAACCACTGCATTTGCCAAGTGAATAGCCCACACTCGAGCAAAGCTGTCTTCTGCCTTGTCCGTTTTCCTCGACAAAAACATAGCCTTTCACTAACCCTGCCTCATGCAGATAACAGCTCCTGAATGGTGTCTGCATTTGATCTCCAGGATATAGTCATCTTCAGGCAACATGGATTTCATGACTGTCACTACTTATTATGTGGCCCTGCCTTGTTCCCCAGGAGTTCTCTGGGCTGTCAGGGCACTTTGGAAGGCAACCACTGTCACAAAAGGCTCTGGCAAAACAGCGGCCCTCAGGGAATCAGCTGACAGAGACATGGCCCAGGCCAGTACATAAAACAAGCAATTTGGACTTAAATCTTCTGTATGGGGCTATGGCATCAGCTCTGAACTGAAGTCAGAAGATATCTGGGTTCACCTGCTGCTTCGGATGCTTAGTAACTCTCTGACCACGAATGGGCAAGGTGCTTAATCCCTCTGAGCCTCTCCCTCTTTATTTGTAAAATGAGGATACCCAACTCCCTCATGGGACTGCTATAAAGATATTAGGGGAAAAGTAGTAGAGTGGAAAACAAAGGGGATAAAGGACTCTGTGGCCTCTGAAGTCCTTACCAGCTCTAAATCCTAAACTCCAAACCCTGTAGGATCTCCTTCTCACAAAATGAAGAGGCTGGCTGATTTCTAAGGTGCTTCCCAGCCCGAAATCTATATTCCTAGCAATAGATAACGTATGTTTGACCTTGAAGCACCATTGCTGGGACCACGGACACTGGATACTGTGCCACTCCCTGTTGTAGACGCAAGCACGAGGTTCATTCCTTGGGACCCTGCTTGTAACTAAGTGAATTAACCTTCCCCTTCTCACATTCATTGGCTCATTAAATCCTCAACCCTAGCACTCAGAGGTGAAATTGTTTCTGCCTTGAGTTATGGCTCATATCTAGGACCTCCCCAAAAGAATAGAGGTGAAATATAGAGGGGACTGGTAAGCAGGGAGGAACATTTTTGTTTGGAAAGTTACAGGAATTGTGAGCAAAGCCATAGGGCTATAGATTAATACATCTTTACAAGGAGTCATGGCAATGTTGATTAATAATGGCTCCAGAATTTAAAAGGGGAATCATGAAGAACATGTGTGGCAGAAGACAAGGATGTGTTCCCAAAGTGAAGTGAAGCATGCCATAGCCAGAGCTAGCCCTAGATAGGCGAATGAAACAATAAGTCACCATTCAATACAGCCAGTGCTCCAGGGCGGGAGTTCCAGTCCTCGGAGCTTGGAGGATGAGTCAAAGAGTGAGCAGAAATAAGAGTATACCATTTTGTCTCTTGGCTATGAGTAGCTTGTTTTTGTCCATCTAAGCTATGAGCATTGTACTAGCTGCCCACCATGCTAGCATCAAAGAGACTTCACCTAATAAAGAGAAAGTGGAGTCATCAATTAAAAGATGAAATCTCTCAAAGTGAAAGATGCTGGTATGGATGTGGAGCACCCAGGGAATGGGATCACAAAATGTCAGGCTTATAAGGGACCTCAGAGGCCATGCAGTCCCACCAGTGTGTGAGCGAGCATCCCCTTTTGAGCATCTCTGACAAGGAATCCCAGCCTTTCCCCAAAGGGAGAGGCCACTGCTTCACAAGGAAGCCCAAACCTTTCTTCAGTGCCTTTGTTAGGTCATGTTTTCTATTACCAAGCCTCAGTCAGCCTTTCTGTAATTTCAAGCCATTTGTTTCTGATTCTGTGCTCAGAGTGAGGCCAAGCTGAACACATCAAATCTTTTTTTTTCTTAATAAAAGTATTTTATTATTTTCCAGTTACATGTAAGGATACTTTTCAACATTTGTTTTCATAAGATTTTTAGTTCCAAATTTTTCTCCCACCCTCCCTTCCCTCCTTCCTCCCCAAGATGGAAAGCAATCTGATATAGGTTATATGTGTACAATCACATTAAACATATATCTACTTTAGTCATATTGTGAAAAAGAATCATAGCACAAGGGGAAAACCTCAAAAAATAAGGTAAAATAAAACAGCCCAAGAGTAGAAAAAGTATGGTTCGATCTGCATTCACAATCCACAGTTCTTTTTTCTGGATGTTGAGAACATTTTCTATCATGAGTTCTTTGAAATTGTTTTGGATCATTGCACTGCTGAGAAGAGCCATGTCTATACCCATTGTTCATCACACAATTTTGCTGTTACTGTGTACAATGTTCTCCTGGTTCTGCTCCTCTCAGTCAGCATCAGTTCATGTAAGTCCTTCCAGGTTTCTCTGAACTCCTCCTGCTCATTGTTTCTTACAGCACAATAGTATTCCATTACATTCCATTACAACTTGTTTAGCCATTCCCCTATTGACGGGCATTCCCTCATTTCCAATTCTTTGCCACTACAAAGAGAGCTGCTATAAATATTTTTGTACATGTGGGTCCTTTTCCCTTTTCTATGATCTCTTTGTTATGACCTAGCAGTGGTCAAAGGGTATGAACAGTCCTATATCCCTTTGGGTACATGAACACATCAAATCTTGTTCCTCCATGACGGTCCTTCCAATGTGTGAAGGGAGCTATCATCTCTTCCCCACCAAGGCTTCTCTTTTTTAGAGTCTCCAGTTTCTTCAACTGATCATCACATGGCATGGACTTGAGACCACTCACAATCCTACTCTTGCTCCTCTGAATGTTTGTCCCCCTATAAATGTTATCCCTACAGTGTGGGACCCAGTTGTTGTAAGAAAAAAAAGAAGTTACTAAATGTTATTGTCATAAACTTTATCATGAGCAGTAAAGAGACAGTCCAAGTAGACGAATGCTCAGACCTGGTGGTATGAGCAGAGGACTCACCTAGATGTCTGGGGAGGCTGCTTCCAGGCACACATAATGGAGGGCCCCCCTCTTAGCTTTGGAGCATCCACAGGTATTCTACAGTTGTTTCCTGTTGCACTCTTTAACAACACAGGTGTCATCTATATCCATAAGAATATGGATTCATTGTAATACTGAGTTTTAAGCATCAACTGTCATGAAAAGCCCCACTACTGGGCAATTTACCCCAGGAGCGGGGGAATTGAGTGCAAGCATGACTAAACAGATGACATTTTAAGGCCAAATTTTCTAGACAAATCATCATGACTCAAAACTCTTCCTAAGGAGTCCAGTTCCTGTCCATCTACCATGAAATTCCTTTAGGGATAGCTAGAAGCCATGTGAGTTCCTGACTTCCCCCTCATTGGAATAGCTTTCAAGACCACAACAACAATGTCAGAAAAGACAGGGAGAGGGCAAGAAGGATCCCAGATTATAGCCATTAGTACAAATTTCTTCAGAGACTTACCTGCCCACCACTTCCAAAGTTTCTTATAAACCACACTGAAATGATCACATAGATTTGCCTGGTCTAACCCTTATACACCAATTAAAGCAGTAAATTAAGGCCATAAAAGCTGAGCTCAATTGTTTACTGGATCTGGGTTAAGTCCCAGAATTGATCAAGCAATTTACTATGTGTTAGGAACTGCATATGAAGTGTTGGAAACAAGGACAAAATTTAAATAGTCCTTGCCTTCAGGCCAATTCCATTCTATCTGGAGAGAAAACTTGGATGTAGATAATTATGTAAAGAATACATGCAAAATAAACTCAAGGCAGTTTTGGAGGAGGGTAATAGACAATTGAGGGAATCAGGAAAGGCTTGTGTAGAAGGTGGAGGGAGGGGAAGGAGAGGGGAAGGGAGGGGAAGGGAGGGGAAGGGAGGGGAAGGGAGGGGAAGGGAGGGGAAGGGAGGGGAAGGGAGGGGAAGGGAGGGGAAGGGAGGGGAAGGGAGGGGAAGGGAGGGGAAGGGAGGGGAAGGGAGGGGAAGGGAGGGGAAGGGAGGGGAGGGGTATCAGGTCAGAGCCTTAAGGAATACCCACAGTTAAGGGATATGACATGGTTGATGAGCTCTCAAAGAAGACGGAGAAGGCTGGCTCATCTCCAATGCATAGCCCCAGCTGCACATGTCCACCACCACCCATGTGTCATTAGCATATTGCAATACAATGTTGGAAAATAGTAATAATAATTTACATAGAGGCAGAGTAATGGCTTAGTCACCCAGTTTTCCAAGGGAACCTCTAGAATATTCTTCCATACAACTTGGCAGGAGAAGGACTAGACTTGAGAAAATTACCCAGAGTCTCCAATCCCTTCTCAGAGAAGCTGACTTAAGCCCCTCCAGGCCCCAAATGTGAAGTGTCACTGCAGCTAAAATGCATCAAACACAGACCTGCAGGTTTGTGTCCCTTTCCAGGAAAAGTGTGACTTTTAGAGTTGTCCCCTAAAAGAAGAAAAAGTCCTTTACAACCTGTCTATTTGCAGAGGGCAGCCATGTTTCTCCACACAGAGCAACTCCTTCATGATGACAGGAAGAGCATCAGTGAAGGGAAGGTGATTTTTCACATAAACCTCAACAACTCAATATCACCACAAAAAAAAATCTGCCTTCAGTGCTACAGGTCATCAAGGGCTGTGTGCAAAAAGGTCCAAGAGGAATTGTGTCTAATTAACAGGGAAAGCAACAGCAACAAGACTCTGAAAAAGTTGGACCCTTAAGGCGACGATCAATGGCCGCTGGCAGCAGCAGGAGTCCTCCTGGGTGTCAGGTTGAGAAGACAAATTGTTCTTTGATTGATAGCAGCCCTCCCTTGTGGCCTGTCTGGATGAATGAAGGGAACCAGTGGGGCTGGGAAAGGGACAGAGAAAATGATTAGGAAAAGCCCATTCATCTCTGGGGTTAGCACTTGCATAGATGTTTTCACAAATAAATGGTTATACAAACACCTGAAAGTCCCAAGCTCTAGAATCCCCAGGCTGCTTAATTTCAGAATCATGGACCAGTTCCTAGGACTTACCTGCCAGGGTCACAGCATCCCTAATTCCCAATTTTTCCTCCCCCAAGGACTCCTTTGGTAGCTGATTAAGAGCTTTGTAAACCCCTCTAACTGCCCCCCCACATCTCTCTCTCTCTCGTACACACACCCTTTACTTATACTTAAAATTGAGTGGTCTCTCAGACAGCTTTTGCTTGGGTGTTTTGCCACTTCCATGAAAAGGTAAGCTCTTAGGCCTTACCAACATGATAAATAGAAAATGGTCCCAACACCAGGTCTATGTTCCCTAACCTTGTTAATCTTTGGCAATTCACTTCCCCACTATGGGCCTCAGTTTGCTTGCCAGTGAAAATGAAGGAGTTAGGGGGCAGCTAGGTGGCACAGTGGATAAAGCACCAGCCCTGGATTCAGGAGGACCTGAGTTCAAATCCAGCCTCAGACACTTGACACTTACTAGCTGTGTGACCCTGGGCAATGTGAGGAAATAATGGGTTTTGGAACATCCAGAGGCCCCACCTTGTTTGAGGGGATTATAGTCATATTGATTGGATTGACTTTGCTGATTGACTCACTTAAGTTGACTTGATTGAAACCACACCTACCTGAGAGCCTGGTCCTCAGAGGGTGTGTTCTCTGAACCTTTGACCTCGGCACATTCTGCTCATGGACCACCCTCAAGTCCAGCGAACCAATAGATTTGGGTGATGCTGGCCAATTAGCTTGGAGTGGTATGTAGGGACAGTCTCTCCTCCAGACTCAGAGGAAGCTTCCACTCTCAGTTTGGGTCTTGAACAGGCTCCTGGTGGAGGTCTTTGAGGAAGAAGCAGGCCAGGCTGCAGCTCTAGGCTAGATAGGCTTCTTAACTTTCTGAGCCAGGTGTTCTCTTTTTACTAATACTTGGTAGGCTTTAATAAATGCTTAATGCCCAAAACTGGTGCTAAAGCTTCTAATTTATAAGTAAGAACTATATTAGAAACCTCAGCTAATTTTCTCCAAACTTGAGACAGAAAAAAGGCTACCACATTTCATTTTACTCACCACAGCAAGTCACTTAACCCTCATCGTCCTGCAAAAAGAAAAAAGTATGAAGGAGTTGGGCTAGAAACAGCATGCTGTAATTGAAAGTGTGTTGGTCTGAAGTCAAAGGTCCTATGTTTGTACACCGGCTTTGCACCTTACTGCCTGCATGACCTTGGGTAAGTCACTTCCCCTCTGTGGGTCCCGTATTTCTCCTATGTAAAAAGAGGGTGTCATAGTAGATGACCTCAGAGGTCCTTTCCAGTTCCAGTTCACATACTGAAAGAGGCCATGGAATTTCTGAAATGTCTCATCCTAACTTCTTCCCTTGTAGCCTGAAAGGCTACATACACGCAAAGCATCAAAAGGATAGGAAAGATTTATTTATTTTCTTTCTTGGATCATAAGCAAACATGGAGGCTTAACAATGGTTGGATCATGATGACAGCTAATGACATTAATAATGTCTATTTCTATAACACTTGAGTATTGGAGTGTGTGTGTATGATTGCCCCTCTTTTGTAAATTAGTTTTCTGAGAGGGAGATGAAACAAACAGTATTAGAACTGCCTCAGCTGCCTCTTGCTCCTGCTTTTGGGAGACCCTTCTCTCATTGTTAAGTTTTTCCCAGAACATCCAGGGTGAGGAAGGGCCTCAGACCAACCATCTTTGATTCTCCAAACTTAGCCATCATATCCCTGCCTAGGTACCCTCTCCCTCACCCCACCCCCATTCTCAGTCCTCTTTTTAATGTGTTATCTTGCCACATTAAAATGTAAGCTCCTTGAGGGGAAGGATTGTCTTTTTTTTTTTGCTTGTGCTTATATCCCCAGTACTTACCACAGTACCTGGCACATAGTCAGCATCTGTAAAAATGGAGATGGTCATTCTTGTAGTACTTAATTCATATCAGGATTGAATGAATGATGTATGTAATGTAACTTTTTACAAACCTTAAAGTTCTATATAAATTTCTGTTGTCACTATTATAATCCCTGTTCTGCAAAACGAGAAGACTGAAGCTAGGCAGATTCACTGCAAGTCACATGGTCTGGCAATTTCCAATAAACCATGATTGAAAAGTTTTCCAAGTCATGGAAAAACACTAACAGAAGAGAACCGAACTAGTCAGATGTTATATGAGCAGTGGTCCCCTCACCTGCTCATTCAAAAGCTGACTGAAATCTTACAGGTTACATGACAAGAGGAGGATGGATATCCTCCAGTATTTTAAGAATATTTCCATTGTCCATCTCTATAGAGGAGAAGAAAATGGGTTGTACTGTGACAGTCACAGAAAGGGGAAGGGGGAGTCTCTCTCTTAGTCAATACTGGCAAGATTCTTTCCAAAGTCTTCCTTAATAGGCTGATCCTTCTCCTGGAAGATAGTCATCTACCCAAGTGCCAGTGTGGCTTCAGAAAGGGCCAAGAAATGGTTGATAAGATATTTGCTGCCTGACAACTCCAGGAGAAATGCCAGGAGCAGAACAGAGGTCTCTACGTGTTTATCAATCTGACCAAGACCTTTGATACTGTCAGTCATTAGAGCTTGTGGAATATCATGCCAAAATGTGGTTGCCCGGAGAAGTTCATCAATATTCTACACCAGTCCCATAACAGCATGCTTTCATGGACAATGCTCTCACTCTTTCTCAGTCACCAGTGGAGTGAAGTGGACCTGTGTGCTTCCTCCCATACCTTTTAGCGTGATGTTTTCAGCTCTGTTGTCATGTCTCCAAAGAAGACAAAATGAAATTAAGGTCAGCTACCACACTGATAGCAAATGTTTTAACTTAAAAAGACTACAAGTCAAAACTAAAGTAGAATGAGAGTTGGTATGTGACTTTGCAGATGATTGTGCATTCAATGCAGCCTCTGAGGCTGAGATGTAACAGAGTATGGATCAGTTTTCTGCCACTTGTGTCAATTTTGGCCTGACAATTAACACCAAGAACACAGAGGTTCTCCACCAGCTGGTACCACACCATCCATGTGTGGAATCATCAGTTACAGCAAATGGAGAATTTTTTTATGCTGTGGATAAGTTTGCTTACCTTGGCAGTATTCTTTCCAATGATGTACACATGGATGATGAGACTGATGCATGCATTGCCAGAACTAGCTCATGTTTGGGAGGCTCCAAAGGAAAGTGTGGGAGAGAAGAGGTATTAATATGTCTACCAAACTGGAGGTCTACAGAGCCCTTGAGCTGACCTCATTGTTGTATGCCTGTGAAACTTGGACAGTCTGCCAGCACCATGCCAGGAAACAGAACTGCTTCTATTCGAATTGTGGTAAAAAGTACGCCAGTTTTTGAAGGACCACCCTTTTGGGGAGGAGACCAATGGCTGTACATGGGCTACGCACGCCAGTCCAGCTGCTAAGCACTCCACTTCCGGGGTGCGAGTTTAAAAAGGCAAGGAGAGAACGGAAATGGGACTCTCTCTTTTTGGCTCTCCTTGTTCACTGGCTGCACTGCACACACAGAGGCTGACGGAGGTTGGACTCGGCCCGGCTCGCCGTGGCAGCATGTGCTTGACGTGGCTCTCCCCCCGAAAGGTGGCCTTGGGCTTTTGGTGAGTTTTATACAGAATATAGACTAAACTTAGACTTAAGATTATTTGTTTTGTATTTCTACTTTCCTATCCCTCTAATCAATATCACCTTGTAATTTCCAAACAATAAAAGCTCTAACTAGAGACCAGAGGCTTCTTCCATTTACTAGTCTGGGAGATAAATAAGGGAAACAGTTAAAAGGGGAGGTTAATGCTCTAGTATCCAATTTTAAATCTCACAAAATCATCTTAATAAAAGTCTGAATACTGCCTGGCAAGATAACGCAGCAGACACTGGGATCCTTTCTCAAGCTAAACTGCCAAACATTCAAACTCTACTGCAGAGAGCACAGCTCTGACAGGCTGACCATGTTGTTCGAATGCCAAACATATATTTGCCTGAAAGACTATTTTACAAGGAGCCCTTACATGGGGGTCAGAAGAAGTGATACAGGGACACTCTCTCAAGGTCTCTCTGAAGAACAATGGAATTGATTTTGAGACTGGCACAGCACCACCCAGCATGGCATGCCTGCATCAAAGAAGGTTCTGTGTTCTATGAGCAAAGAAGAATTGGAGCAGCTCAAAAGAAATGTGAGATGTGTAAATTTAGAGGTATCCCCACTCCAAATGTTCATGTGGACTATTTGTGCTCAACCTGGGGTAGGGCCTTCCAAGTTCATATTTTTCTGATCAGCCACAGTTGGACACACTGTTCCTTGACCCCAACATGTCATTTTGATCCTCTTTTAGCAGAAAGGACAACAACCAGCCAACTAGAGAGTTTGACACCACTGCAAAAGCTTATGGATAGGAGTTTCCCAGGGGAAACCTTGCTATCTCTAAACATACCAATGAAAAAACTCCTTAATAACTTGCTATAACCAGTTTTGCATTCATATTTACTTTTCTTGGACTATTGCAAAATCCACAATTGGCTATAGAGCCTCAGTCCATGCTTCCCTCTCCTAGCTAACTTTGTACGTCCCTCATTTGTGTTTTTGCCCAAAGATTAGAACAATAATCTGCCTTGCTTAGCCATTTGGAAGAGCTCTTTAATGGCACTAAGACTCCTGTCTGTGTTTGTCTCTCCCTTTCCAATTGCAAGCAATACAGAACAATGTTTTGGCTATGTCAGAAATGCAGACTACTGAATCAGCTCTTTGACAATTGTCTCCTACTTGAAATCAAGCTTGTATCAAATGAAAGGCATTGTGATAGGCACTGCAGATCCAAAGACAAAAAAAAATGGTATTGTTTTGTTGATTGTCTAGACTTGAGAGAGTGATGAGGGAAATAGTAATAATGCAGATTAAACTTACAAGTGTGTTTTGGTCCCTGTTTTCTGAGTGCACCTCTGAGAAAAGGGCACTAGTAACTAAAGCAATGGTTGTAATCATTTTTTCCTGTGAATCTCTTTCAACAAAAAAAGAAATGTGTTATGAATCTCCAGCCGGAAGGCTTCTAAATATACAGAAACATATCTGTAATATAATTGATCAATTGTTTACCACTTAAGTTAGCATAAACCTCTTAGACCATCATCACAAATCCCCAAAGGAGTAGAAGACCACTAAATGGGAGACACTGAACTTGGGGACTCATAACAGGACTCATGAAGAAGGTGACATGAGCTGAATCCAGAAAGCTAGGTGGAGGTGAGGCAAGAGGTTTGGACACGGGGCCCAGCCACTGCAAAGACACTAAGACATAAGATGGAAAGTGGTGTATAGGGAACAAGGAAGCCGGTTTGGCTGGAATGTGACAAAACATAAAGGAGAGTGATGTGCAATAAAGTAGGAAAGACAGGCTGCTGTTCTGTTATGAAGGACTTAAAATGCCAACAAAAGAATTTACTGTTCATCCTAAAGGCAAAAGAGAAAGTTTCTGCCCAAATTGCATTGCAAATGGCTACCAAGTTCCTTTTTTAGATATTCCATGTCTATTTGACAAAACGCTAAAAGAGTCCCATGGCCCAGTTAATCCCAGGTACAAAGGGTAGACTTTTAGGCCATAGTCACCATAGCCCAAAAGATATAAGGCATTTAGACAGTAGGCCTCAGCTATGACACAAGGACAACTCAGGCCCAATTCCATGAAAAGAATGGAAGCATCAAGAGTCAACATTTCCCTAATCCATAGGTACCTGCCTCATGGATAACTGTCAGATAGCACAAGCTACAAAGACCCCACTTCTAAGTTATAATTACTTGGTCCATAACCTCTTGGCTCTGCTTTGCTATAGCTGTGCACCTTGCCAATAACTCCATAGCTTACTGCAATGGCTGGTGACAGATGTTCTAAATCTCTTGCAGAGATAACCAAAGAGGCCCACAGAGTACATGCATGAGGCCACACCAACCCCTATTAGTTGCATCTCACGGGCTCCATCTCTTAGAGGCCAGAGTTTACAAGTTATCTTTTTTTGCAAGTTTTTTTCTTCCTCAGTAAAAAGTTGCATAAAAACAAATATACAGGGGCAGCTAGGTGGCACAGTGGATAGAGCACTGGCCCTGGATTCAGGAGGACCTGAGTTCAAATTCAGCCTCAGACACTTGAAACTTAACTAGCTGTGTGACCCTGGGCAAGTCACTTAACCCTCATTGCCCCACAAAAATAATAATAATAATAATAAATAAAAGTAAAATAAAATAAAAACAAATATACAGGGGCAGCTAGGTGGTGCAGTGGATAGAGCAGCGGATCTGGATTCAGAAGTATCTGAGTTCAAATCCGGCCTCAGACACTTAACATTTACTAGCTGTGTGACCCTGGGCAAGTCACTTAACCCCAATTGCCTCACTTTAAAAAAAAACAAAAAAAAACAAAAAAAAAAACCAAATATACAGATAGCTGACCCACAGAATTCTGCTGCCCCATGAGCTAATTTGATAACCATTGTCTCAGATGCTTCTTGGAGGGATGTCTTCTTTCAGGTACCAGTTGTATCTCATGGAAAAAGCCAGCTCAAACCAAGAGTACTTTATTTCCCAAAAGAAACTAAAGAAGGCTAATCCATCTCTCATCATATGTGCTAAAACTCATTCAATACCTACTCTATGCTCAACATTGTGCTGAATTTGTGCTGGGTACCACCAGACACCTACCTAGCAACTTTCATAACTGGAGTTGTTGTTTGGCCTTCGATCCCAAAGAGAACCATGATATTGGGGTGATGACTTGTACTGAATTGTATTTAAGTGAGGGGAGGACTGTGCAAGGTCACCAACCTCACTCTCTCCTCCAGAGCCATCTGGGCCCAGGGGCAAGATATATATCAGGACAACTGGAGATGGCCCTGAATGTTTTAAGGCAATTGGGATCAAGCTACTTGCCCAGGATCACATAGCTAGTAAGTGTCTGAGGTGAGATGTGAATTCAGGTCCTCGACTCCAGGGCCAATGCTCTATCCACTGTGCACAGGTAAAATGGGAGGAGTTTCAATTGAGGTGTGGCCCAGGGCAAGGGAGGGTCAAAACCTCCCAGAACAAAGGGAAGTTTCTAAGCCATTGAAGGACTGCTGGGGGGGGGGGGGAGGGAGGAAGGACCAACCAGGAAGCAAGAGCAAAGAGGTGTATTCAAAACACCTGAAGTTTCTCTCCAGCTGAAGGGAGCACAGTTGCAACCAAGGATGGACCCATGGCCACTGCTGCTAGGGATGGAATCACGCAAGGGAGGAAGGAAGTTCTGGGAGAGTACTCTCAGCATCCCCTGTGTACTTTAGCCAAGTCATCATGTCCATTCGGACCAAGGTCCACAATAAAGAACATGTAATCTTGGTTTTGTGAAGGGCCAAGTTCACGTTCACTGGATGCCAACAATGCTAATATTTTCAAAAAGTGCAGTTTCACCCCCAGGGGGCACCATTTTCCAGGCTACTCAACTACACCCATGACCTGGATGAAATGGGAGTCACCAACTCTATTACTTACAGTGAGATGGACTAGAGTCCTCGTCATCTGGCCTGCCACTCCCTTCTAAGTTCCTCCATCTGCCCCATCTGTCCTCTCTGCAGCAACCCTGCACTGTCATCTGACCCACAGATATTACCTAAGAATCAGTGCCTTGCCATCTGTCCTACAACTGAACCCTTAGAACTTCAGGGCTTTCTATCCACCCTACACCTGGACTGTCTTTCACACCTTCCCCAGTTAGACTGTTAGCTAGGACTATCTAACTTGTTCTACTTCAGAACTGACACTATCTCAAGGTGGGGGAGCAGGTCAGCAGCCGGTCACCCTTTGCAGGTGCCAATAAAACTTTATATTAAAATTAAAATGTTTGGAATAAACCCCAGTAGCCTCACCTTAGTTACAGTCTGGTATAATGGTAAAATGATCCACATGAATCACGGAATCTCAGAGTTCATCAGATCAGAGCTTCAGAGATGTTCCTTCCCCAGGAAGAAACATTAGGAGCCATCTACCCCAATCCTTGGAGGCAGCTACATGACTCAGGTGACTTGCCCAGGATCACACAGCTAATAAGTGTCTGAGGCTAGATTTGAATTCAGATCTTCAAATTGAATTCCTGTCTTCCTGATTCCAGGCCAGGCACTCCAGCCCATCACACCTAGCTGCCATATTCACATGTTATTGATGAGGAAATTGAAGCTGAGAACAGTTAAATGACTTGCCTGTGGTTGTATAGCTAGACCATATGAGAGGCAGAATTCAAACACTGGCCTTCCTGAATTAAACTATCCACTGTACTACTTGCCCTACCTATTTTTTCTTCCTTTTTTCATAAACACAGACAAACCAATGATATAGTACTATCTACTCAAATGATTTTTGTTCAAGTTCTGAATCAGAACAATCCATTCCTCCTCTCTGGGCCTCAATTTGCTCATCATTTTCATGAAAGATGGTGTGGTACAGTGGAAAGATCATTGATTTGGGAGTGAGAGGTCCTGGGTTCAAATGTGGCCTCTATTTCTTATTACTTGCATGACCATGGGCAAATTCCTTGACCTCTCTGGGTCTCATTTCCTTCATGTACAAAAAGAAGAGTTTACGCCAGGCAGACTTGGTGGTACATACCTATATCAGCTACAGGGAAGACTGAAACGGGGACTCTTACGCTCAGGAATTCTGAACAGCAGTGGGCTGGGCTAAGCCAATAAGGTATCTTCACGAAGCTCAGGATTAATACGTGAACCCCCCAGGAAAGGAAGGGAGTACCAGGTTATCTGAAGAGTGAACCAATTTGAGTCAGAAATAAATCCCCCATGCCAATCAGGCCTTTGAGTAACTCCTGCATTTCCGGCCTAGGCAGAGGAAGAGATCCCAAAAAAGAGTTTGACTAGCTGATGTATATGAATTCTTCTACAAATGCAAATTATTTTTTTTACAATTCAATTGCAGCTTTAAAGACAAAGATCAGAAGGGCCCAACACAAAGAGCCTTACTAAAAAGACTTGTAAGCTTAACAAATTGTGGTATACCAATGTGATGGAATATCATTGTTCCATAAGGAATGAATATGACAGATTCAGAGAAACGTGGGAGGACTAATATGAACTACTGCAGAATGAAATGGCTGGAGCCAGGAAAACAATTTGCATGATGACCATAATATGGATATTGATATGGTCCTGTTGATTGATGATTGTAAGACTCATGATTAAAAAAAAAAAACTTTAAAGTTTTTTTAAAGACCTCTACCGTGCTCACTAATCATTACATGCCCAGAGAAGAGGCGACTTTCTGCCTATACATTTTTATACATATTCTGCCTATATACTTTATATATGAGTCATCTCAAAAAGAAATTTCTAGAACAATGGATTTCTTTAGGCTACAAACATGATATCTAACCCAATACCTTTGACCCTTACCCTAAATGTCTCTGTAGTACCACTGATGATACTTCTGTGGTCCATTTAGTGCAGAAAAATATTCATGTTGTTGCAGTTGTTTCAGTCATATCCACCTCTTTGTGACACCATTTGGGGCTTCCTTGGCAAAGATACTAGAGTTTTTTTGTCATTTCCTTCTCCAGCTCATTTTAAGAATGAGGAAACTGAGGGAAACAGGGCTAAGTGACTTGCCCAAGGCCATACAGCTAATAAGTGTCTACGGCTAGATTTGAACTCAGAAAAATGAGTCTTCCTGACTCCAGGCCTAGTGCTTTATGTACTGTGGTGCCACCTAGCTGTCCCCACTTATTATTCCAAGGCTATGGAAACATGGGAGTCCCAGAGCAGGGAAGGAACTAAAGAGCAGAACCACAAAATATCAGTTGGAAGGAACCCATCAGAATGTAAGCTCCTTGAAGGTAGGAATTGTTTTATTTTTAACTTTCATCCCCATGTTCTAGCATAGTGTGAGAAATGGAAAAGGAACTTGAAAAATACTCATTAGCTGAGTAATTGGCCCCAGTAGCTCTTTAGTTCAAGCTGTACCCCAGACAATCCCTTCTACAATACATCCCACAAATGATCATCCAGCTTTTGCTTGAAGACCTCTGGGTAAAAGAATATCTAATCCCTCTTCCATATTGTGGTCTAGAATTAGTTGGAGAGTTGTCTCTGAATGACTGACCAAAGTCTTATTTTTCTTCAGTCTAAATGCATGTAGTTCTTTCTAACACTTCTCTTTTGATGTGGTTTCAAGTCTCTTCCCCAATTCAGTTGACCTCTGAATCACAGAGCATGTTTCAATTAGTCCACCCAGCTTCTAACCAAGAAGCCCCTTCATAACACATCCAACAGTTATATGTACTTGAAGATCTCAAATGAGGCACTACCTGCCATGGCAGCCCATTCCACTTTGGGATAGCTCCCACTGGTAGGAGGTCTTTCTTGATATCAAATCATAACTTGCTTCTTGGCAACTCTCTCCCATAACTCCTGGGTCTGCCCTCTGGAGTCAAGCAGAACAAACCCAATTCCTCTTCCACATAGAGGCCCTTCAGATCTCTAAAATAGTTACCATGACCCTTACCCATCCATGTATATCCAATGAATCTTCTCTTCTCCAAATTAAGTATCTCCACTTCATTAAGTCAGTCCTTCTATCCCCATGGACCGGAGCTCTTTCATCAATCTAGGTGCCCTCCCTTATATGCTCTCCAGGTTATCCATGTCTTTCTTCACTTTGATGCCCAGAACTGAACACCATACTGCAGAAAAGGTGTGACCAGGGAAGAGGATGATGGAACACTCATATCCTTGTTCCTGGAACCCATGCCTCTCTCTGCAACTTACTCCCTTTTGACCTTGGACAAGTCACTTAGCTTGTCTGAACCTCAGTTTCCTCATCTATAAAATGGAAGGATTGAGCTAGATATCCTCTGGGATCCTTTCCAGGCCTCAGCTGATGATACTAAAATCATAATGAAGCCCAGGTTGGCTTTTGGTCTTTGTTTCTGCCACAACAAATTTTTGATCCATGTTGAGACTCCAATCACTAAAACCCTCAGATCTCTTTCAAACAAATTGCTCTCTAATTATGCTAGCCCATCTAGTCATCATATACAAAGAGGAAAGCAAGGCTCATAGAAGGGGAATGACTTGTCCAAGATAACACAACAGTTAAGAGGTAGGATTACAATCTGAACCTTCTAATGCAGAAGGCTCTTCAATATTGCAGGTCAATTGACAATCAATGGAATATAATTGCCATGTTAAGGGCTAAAATTCTAGCTAGTCTGTCTAAAATATCTAATGAGTGGTCGCCAATAAATTATAAGCTTTAGCAAGAGTTAGACTTTTAAGCATTTATTAAGGAGAATAAGAATTTGGTAAAGAGAGAGAGAAAGGTCTAGATTCCTATCTATTAAAGGGAGAGTGCATTTCTAGCTCCCTTCTCCACCAGAGTCCAGAGGAAAAAGAGCCAGACCGAGCGCCAGTCTCTTCCTTCCTCCTCCCACTAGTCTGCGTCACTTCCTCCCCGCCAAAGAAAAGACTCCTGGTCTTGCCCTCAAAGACCTTCGCTTCATGGGCAGAACTCTTCTACAGTAAGTATCCAGCAGGTGGCGTCATTCCAATCATTACAGTCCCCCCTGTTGTTCCTCAAGAAACAAAATGTTTCCTTGACGGAACAGTAAAAACAATATAATAACTATTGCTAACTAATAATATGTGAACAACAATATAGAAAAGGAAGAGAGGAAAGTTTTGTCCAGAGGGGCGATTTTTTTTTTTTGTCCTCATGAACCGACGCTTTGACATTAGTCTTGCAAAGGGAGGGCCTCTGCAGAGAATACATGTTACAGATGGTGTATATTATAACAGAAAGAGAAAAAACAACAAAAACAACAAATCAAAACTGTTCATTTAAAGTCTCTGAAAGTCTTTTCTCAGATGTCCTCTAGGTGTAGTCGTGGAATGGAAGTCTTTTCAGGGGTTGATGTGTGGATGCTGGTAATCAGCCAGGAAAATTTCCTACAAAATTGAGCTTAACACAACTTTAAAACAGCTTTGTCAATAATCAAATCAAACAATGAAAGTTCTCAAAAACATGTCTAAGGGAATACAGAATCTTAGTTGTTACACATGAAACATATAATAAAACAAAAATTGAAACATTCTTTAAAATTATAATCTTACTATAGTCCCCCCTTATGGAGGGTAATTGAGAAGACAATTGCTGCGATATTAATTATTAAAAATAATTTTTATCTTTGTTTCATCACTTTTTGCATCATCTGCCTAATTATCCTCATGCCATTATGAGAAATTTTAAAATCTAATATAATTAGTAACAGATGTCAAGGCCAAATTCAACACTGTTATTTATCATGACACCTGAGATAATTATGGGGGTTACCAAAAAAGAACAGAGAAATGATGGGATATGAGCATTCCCACATTTGAGCAATATGTACTGCCCATGCAGTATGCCAGGCTTAAAATAGGTGGATGGAATATATGTCCATGCCACCGAACATATTAGAGGAAACTGAGTCAGACTTAATCAGATGCATGGGATTGAGATGTCCATGGCATCAGGCATATAGGAGGGAGCATAGAAGCCAGGTGTAGAAGTGAGATGGGTGGGATCAATACTTCCAGCCATCTGTACAATATTGTGGGGAAAAATAAAATAAAATATTAAACCAAGAGAATCCAACCTCAACATTTGTCAAAAGCCGTTCCCTCGGCCATACCTTGACTTCATGCATGTCTCCCCTCATGTGACAGTTCAGTGTCTGCTCTTGCATGTATTCCTCTTGTGATTGGATGGCATCTTGGCCAACTGGCATCTGATAACTCAGAATAAAGGTAATTAGTGTCTTAAATGATAAGTTCCCATAATCCAAGTCTCATATGGATTTAAAAATTGAGGATAATAAATGATTGCAAAAAATGTGAATACATCTTGACTCAGAACACAATATATAGTTATGCAACAATTTCAAATAATATCTTTTTTTTTACTTAGTATACAATTACTTTTGTGAAAAATCTGAACATATTTAAATACAAGTTAAAGCACAACACAATCTCAAAGACAACTTTTACAAATGTTCCCCTCTTTTTTTTTTTTTTTTGGAATATGCTTATCAAAAATAATACTTCTAGAATCAATTTACACTTGCCATGGCAACCAATTTGCCAGGGAAATGCTTTAAAGAGTTTGATCAAATAATCAGTTGAGAAAAAATAACAAAAACAAACAACTCAGAATATGGGAGCACAATACTCCTAGAATTAACATTGTATAATAAAATCAAAACCATCTTGCAATGTTTCAAAATTAGATAGACAAATGAATAGAAGAAAATACACATGGAACAATAAAAGACAATGAAATTCAAACTAAGGAAGTCTAAATGAATGTGAACTTAATATTAATAAGAGTATTATAAAATATAAACTTGATCACATGACTATAAAAAGCTTTTACAAATATTCTCCTTGTTTTAAAAACTAAATATAAAACACAATCTCAAAAGCATGAAAATCTCTATGAAAATAAACCCATACCATTAATTTCAAAATGTATATGTAATAGCATAGAAATCCTATGTAACCTCTGAACTGATATTAATACTCTGAGTGAATTCAGAACACTTTTGATTCCGGTATCTAAAATCCCCAATACTCATATCAATACCTTGCTGCTTACTTCTACATTTCTGTAAAATATATACCCTTCCATGGCAAAAGAGGCAGAGTCTTGAACTATGTTGATTGTCATTCTTATTCAGCTTAAGTTTTTCTTCTTTAACCCCTCTATATTGTCTGTCAGTCTTTTCACCATACAAATGCTTTATAAGATTACTAATTAAAGACAAAAGCAGGTTAGCAAAATTATGAACAAAACGAGCATATCTGGAATTTAAAGAGTTTTCTAAGATTGTCTCAAAAGCACAGCCAGGCCGGGGAAGGGCTGAGCCTGAAGCTGCAAATGCAGGTAGAAAAAGTTGAGCATGTGCATCAGATCTCTGGACTTCCCAGGCAGGGGAAGCAATGGGCTTGGCCATAGGAGGAGTAGAGGGTGGGGTCTGGAGAGGAGGGGAGGGACCAGAGCAATTTGAATCAGACTTGATTTTGAACTCAGGCCTGGATTCCTCTTCCCCCACTTTGCCTCCAGGTGCTAGGGGATTAAAAGCTTCTAGAGGGTGGGTCATTGCTTCCAGGCATGCAAAATTAGAGCAACAATTAGTGTTAGAACTGGGAAAAGCTGCGGGAATCTCTTCAGGTTTCTCTGAAAAAGCATGGTTGGGAGAGGGAGAGATATTTCCTTGTGTGAGTAAGTTGCTGGCTCTTTTAACAAAAATAAAAAGAAAAATAGAAAATCCACAAAAACAAAGCATTAACATGATCTTATCTCCCATTTGTCTGGTTAAACAGACCAAAATCAAAAATAGGATAATTAGGGAGTTTAAAAGGTCCATTCGAAAAAATTCAAAGGAAAAACACAGCCAGTACACCAGTACTTAGCAGTTAAAGGGAGAGGGAGGGGAAATTTCTTACCCAACCAGCAGATCAGAAGAAGACTGAGGGTTAGCTTTCCTCTTCGTGGTCAGCCATCTGTTAAGGGCTAAAATTCTAGCTAGTCTGTCTAAAATATCTAATGAGTGGTCGCCAATAAATTATAAGCTTTAGCAAGAGTTAGACTTTTAAGCATTTATTAAGGAGAATAAGAATTTGGTAAAGAGAGAGAGAAAGGTCTAGATTCCTATCTATTAAAGGGAGAGTGCATTTCTAGCTCCCTTCTCCACCAGAGTCCAGAGGAAAAAGAGCCAGACCGAGCGCCAGTCTCTTCCTTCCTCCTCCCACTAGTCTGCGTCACTTCCTCCCCGCCAAAGAAAAGACTCCTGGTCTTGCCCTCAAAGACCTTCGCTTCATGGGCAGAACTCTTCTACAGTAAGTATCCAGCAGGTGGCGTCATTCCAATCATTACAGCCATAAGCCTGATTTGGTTCAGTTAACCTATAAAGACAGTAATTAAGCAAATCCTCTAGCCAAAGCTCCATTGGTGCAACAATCATTTATTAAGACCTTGTTCTATGGAAGGTTATTTCTTAGGAAGAACACTAACTATTTAGGAAACCAGCCAAGGGCTGGCATTGAAAGTGTTTTCTTGACCTGAGCCTCAAATGTGTGCCACTTCTTTCAGGGATCGTCTTTATAATAACATGCATTGAAGCAATAAGCTAAGTCAGCAGAATGTTCGTTAGTACTAAAAATAAGCTTTTCAATCTCTTCCTTCCTCCTGGAAACCAGGAGCCAAAGGAAGCCCAGAAGCAGAGACAAGAACCAGCTGTCCTCTGCAGAAAATCTTGGAAACCGGATTCTCCCCGAGCCCTTCCAGGGAATACAGAATGCTCTAGCAGCAATGGTTGGGATGATTAAGAATAGAAATGAAAGGGAAATTAAATGGCTTCTGGTTTTTCTGACTCTTTTACAATCTGCTGCTTAACATTTTTAATCAAACTTCATTTATCCATCAGCACTGAAAAAAGGACTGAGCATTGGATTTGTAATAAAAGATACTGGGTTTCAATTCAAGTTGTACCTGAATGACCCTGGTCAAGTCATTTCACTTCATCTCATTTCATATATAAAATATACATTCATTTGTAAAATAAAAGTGTTGGATTAGATGATCTCTAAGGTGCCTTTCCACTCTAAACCCCTAGATACTATAAGTGCTTTTATTTCAGTTTTGCATTTTTACCAAAATAATTCCAAGAAACATTCATGACTTGATTTTTCTAACTAATAAAAGCTACTAGAGGATTGGAGAGGTAATAAAAGCAGCTCCAATACAAATGGCTAGATCTATATGAGATGCAGAGACATGTAGGGAAGCTCCCAGGAATCCTGACCAAACAGCTACACAACCTTCTTGAAATATGGAAGTTCACCCAGGCCTGAGTCACTCTCTATTCCTTATACATGCTATTCCATCTACCACCTCAAGGCTTTTGCACATTAATCCCCCATGACTGGATTGTTCTCTCGTATCAGGTCTGCTTTGAGACATCCTTAGCTTGCCCCAAGGCTTACCTCCTACATGAGACTTTTCCTATTCACTCTAGTCATGCATCCTCCTTTCACCCATATTATTTTGTATTTACTTATCTATATACTGCTGTAGCCAGCACCACAATCCCCAATAGAGTTTGAAGGCAAAGACGGATGTTCATTCTGTCTGCATTTCCAAAGCCTGGTACAGGACTTTGTACTTAACATTCATTTGTTGAATTGAATGAAATGGAATTCAACTTAATTAGAATTGCTACTAAGTTCCACAATAGCAGCCAGCCTTTTGCCACTAACAGTAGGTCTAGTCGTTCTCCTCCTTAAACCCCACGCAGAATTACCTACCTCAAACCTCATAAGCAGCACTGAATCAGTACCACAAAGACAGGGGTAACCAGTTCATCAGTAAATTATGCTGCGCTGTCCATTGCTATGGTGCTGATGCAAATCAGCTCTCTGCCTCACAGTGCTGCTGGCTAGGGTGCTGACTTTGTCCGCATTGCTCAATTCTGCCTGAAGCTAAATTTACCTATACTTTCCTCTTATATCATCACACACACACACACACTATTGATTTACCACTATTATTTCTAATGTTGCTATACTCAAAGAAATGTCACACTTGATCTGTCCCCTTTTTTGCCAGGTTATGGCAACTGCTTTGAAGAACTATTTCATGTTTTGACTCATGGAAGTGTCAGGTGAATAATCCTCCCAATGAAAACAAGAACCAAATAAGACACCCAATCTGCTCCTCCATTGTAACTTAACTTTTGGTGCAGAGTAAGAAAATTATAGGATTATAGGGTCATGGAATCTAGAGTTTGAAGGGACCTTGGAGATTATCTAATCCAACCCCCTCTTTTTACACAGGAGGAAGTTGAGGCCCAGGGAGGTGATATAACTTGTGGCTCAGATCATTTAGTAAGCAGATGGGTCAAGACCTAAACCCAGATCTTCTTACTCTAAGCTCCAAGTACTTTCCATTAAAATGGGAAAGTGATGCCTCTCAATCTCCAGGAAAGAGAAAAAGGCCTAAATTTGCAGTTAGTGTATCTAGATTAAAATCTCAGCTCTTCTATTAACTACATATATAACTTTGAGCAAATCACTTTATCTCTCTTGACCTCAGTTTCCTCATATGTAAGATATGGGGATTGGATGAGAAAATGGTGGCTGACATTTACAAATTTTACAAAGTTCTCTATAGACATTATCTCAGTTGAACCCCACAACTTAATTTTAAGGTAGGTATTAAAATGCATTTTACAGAGAAAGATATTGAGGCTAGAGTTAGAACCCAAAGCTGGATCTTCTCTTAACTGTACTACTCTATTTTTTATCAATGACAAAATTCTATCTGACAGTGCACTTTATTTATTTATATACAACCCAGTACCTCTTGAGTGCAGAAAACAGAGGTTTCAAAAGTGCAGTAAAAATCTAGACTGACATTCAAGTTTCTAGCATTTTAGAGGAAATGTTACAAGCAATTGAACCATTCCCCAGTTCCCATAATTGTCCCTGATCCCCACCAGTGGGGGTCTTAGAATGTAGATACCAAGTAGTGAGTGACTCAGGAAGACAACATTCAGTAGAGAAAAAAGTGGCTCCCATAGCTTGTGCTAATGAAGACCTGGAATTCCTATAGTTAATACCAAAAGGTGTTACATTACTCAGCATGACTACATCAAAGAAGGAAAGAGTCATTGCTCCTTCTTCCTTCCCCACCAGCATTCAGTAACGTTTTAATGAGTTGTTTTACTCTTCTAGGCTGCCCCAGGTGTTCATTTCCTCTTACTTCTTAAGGTAATATTCCAAGGATCTATGAGGTCACTAGTTCCTATATTCCCTTCACTAGTCATGATCACAACTCTTCTACCCCTTAAGGAATTGCTGTAGCAGAAAGAGTTCTGAAATGATAGTCACAGCAGTGACTGGGAAACATTAGGGAGCACTTATAACAAAGTCAACAGGTCCCATTTTCATTCCCATGAACCCACCTGATATTTTTTATGCCATAAAACTGGAATCTTCATCTTTTTGTAAGTATTTAGGTTTGAAGCATAACAATGTAGCATAAAGAATAACAAGCTGACCTCAAACCTAGAAGTCCTTAGCTTCAAATCCTGACTCACACATACTTTCTGTGTGACCCTTAGCAAGTTGCCTGGCCTCTAAGGGTCCCAGGCAATTCATTAACACTATTCAGGAAAAAACACCATATAGGACTCCTAAATGTCTTCTGTGTTACATAAAAAGTGGCAACCTGCATTGGTGGAGGTATTTTCTTAGCTGAGATTTCTCTATACCCATGATATCATAGGTCCAGTAAATATAGGCTCACATACTTTAATATTTCTTAATTTTAATTTGATTTTTTGGTGGAGCAATGAGGGTTAAGGGTTAAATAAGGGTTACGTGACTTGCCCAAGGTCACACAGCTAGTAAGTATCAAGTGTCTGAGGCCAAACTTGAGGTCCTCCTCAATCCATTGTGCCACCTAGCTGCCCCATACTTTAACATTTCAGTAGAATTGTGAGTTCCTCAACTTGGGGTATGAGGAATGGATGAGGGAGCTGTGATTCTTTAGCATGAAGAAGAAAAAAATGGGGAATAGAACATGATAACGATATTCAAGTACATGAAGGGCAGTCAAAGGAAAGAAGCATTAAACCTGTAATGCTTGGTCCCAAGCACCAAACTGAAAGCAATGTGTGGAAGATTTCTTTTAAAGGTAGATTTAGGATTGATATAGTTACTAGCTGTGTGATTCTGCCCAAGTCACTCAACCCCCATTTGCCTCAGCTCCTCATCTGTAAAATGGGGATACACAAGAAGGAAATAGCAATTCACTCCAGTCATCTTTGCCAAAAAAAAAAAAACCCATGGGCACAATCCATGGGGTCAATGGGATCAGACACCATTAAACAACCAAACAATGAAAGGATGAGGGGAAAATTGCTAGCGGACCTGTCCAAAAGTAGAATCTCCACCTCCAGAACTAATAAGCTCCCTCCCTCTCACTAGACATCTGCAAGAGAAGACTAAATAATGACTTCTTAGGGGTGCTGTAAAGAGGATTTGTATGGGCAAGTGATCCCTGGTAAGCTACTGTGTCCTACTTTCACTCACCATCCCTCCACTGTCCTTGAGGTCACCTGAAGTTTTTATTTTTCCTGAGAGGTACAGGCACAGAGTGAACTCATGCTTAACAATCTATCTTTGATTATGACTGCAGTGGTTGACAGAGCAGAATCATTTCTAAACAAGAGATTTCATTAAGCATTCAGACCACCTCTATATCCTATATTTTACTAGATGGAAAAAAATACATCTCTTATTTGTAAATGAGATGCCTACAGAATCCTTTTCTATCAACAAAGCTACATGGAGAGGACTCCCACCAAGAGCCATATTAAAAACTATCAACATTTTTAAATCCATATCACAAAAAGAATTTGCCACTGTGTTTTATACAGGTGACAGAATTTATGTATGTCAACCTACTTCTTATGGCATTTAAATTTCTCTAGATTTTGATCATCTGTAATGATAGATAAGGTGAAAAATAAATTATTACTTTCAAATAAAATTGAAATGAAGCTGTTTAGAGAGTGGCCATGAATTACAAATATCAGATAAGTTGTTGATAAATTTCAGCAAAATCTCAAAAATCCAAGTCCATGAGTTCCTTCTTTGATGTATCATTACCTCATCAAAATTAAGATCTATTCATCAAAACCCAAGTTTTTTTTACCTTAACTTGAGTTAACATTAGGTTCCCAAATTATTTTTCTTGTTCAGTATTATGCAAACTTCATATCCTCTCATAAAGGACACTTATCAAAGAGACCAAGCAAGCTAGCTCCCAATCCTAAGAGGTTTCCATCATCAAAGAAAGAAGCAAATGCAGATGCATAAGCCCATGTGAATATGTCCACCCCAGAAGTTTTCTTTGGCTTCACATAGGGCACCAAAAGGCTTCAGAGATAGAAAGCAAATTTCTAGATGATAAAGATAGAGAAGACAGCTGTGACTCATCATCTGTTTAGCTTCATTGAACTTCATTTGCTTCAAGTTGCTCCACAAAATAGAGATATTTGGGGGTAACCCAAATTAATCACCTGACTTATGGGGCAGCTAGGTGGCTCAGTGGATAGAGAACCGGTCCTGGATTCAGGAGGACCTGAGTTCAAAATCCAGCCTCAGACCCTTGACACTTACTAGCTGTGTGACCCTGGGCAAGTCACTTAACCCCAATTGCCTCACTAAAAAAAAAAATCACCTGACTTATCATGGAAGTTTCTTTGCTAGAAGTATTTTAGAGGAAACTTTCTGAAGTCTTTGCTTTTCTAAGACAGTGACAAGGATTACAACACCTCTAGAGGTCATTTCTCAATTTTCAAGTATTTTTGAGTGCCTCTTATGTATCTAGAAATTTGAGCTAGGTGTCATGGGAGAAGAAAATAAAGAGTAGGCATTAGCCATATTATTGGGGTTCTAGAGGAAAATATTGGGATCTGCCTTTGTCTTCTCTCCCTCATAGGACCATAGACCTAGACAGGGAGGGGTCCTAAAGTCCAACACCTTCAATTTGAAGTTGAGGAATCTAAGGTCCAGGAAAACGAAGTGACCATGGTCAGATAGTGGCAGAAGTGAGATTCAATCCCAGCTCCTCTGATTCTGAAGCAGTGCTCCTACTGAATCATCCAGTTTCCTCAGGTTCATTTCCCCTTGCAGTCACTTGGCTAGATGCAGATGGACATTGGATTGATGTGAGGGACCTTAAATTAAGATGACAGCAATGGGGAAAAAGGATGGAGAATGAGTCTGATGTGTGTCTGTTAAAGGGGCAAAGGATGGGACAGGATACATGGGCTATGGAAAATGAAAGAGAGGAAAGAAAGGGAAAAAAGGAAAGAAAAGTCTAACATTTCTAGCCTAGGACACTGGGGGAAATGGTGGTACCACTCAAAGAAATGAGAGATTTGTGGAGAAGAATAAGTTGAGGAAGAAGAGTCATTCTATTTAATTGTTTAAATTCAAATTAATGTAAATTCTATATCCTTGGAATCAGAAGTATACTAGATTTTGAGTCAGAGCACCCAGCTTTAAATCCTGACTCTACAACTATTCACTGTATGCATTTGAGCAAATGATGTAACCTTTCTGGGAGTGATTTTTCTCATTTGTAAAATGAGGGAAGGGGGTTGGACTAAATCATGTTTCAAATAGCTTCTAGCTCTAAATTTATAATCTATGAAGTTAAAAGGCAGACATGTAGCATGGAGAGCTGCTCTTAGAATTGGAAAGTCTGAATACAAGTCCTGCCATGTACTTTTTCTAACTATGTTATGCTGGGCATGTCACTTAACCTCTATCTGCTTCAGTTTTCTCATCTCTAATATGAAAACCTATACCTACCGTGGTTGTTGGGAGGACCAAATGAAATAACATGGAGGATGATGCTGATGATGACTATATGCAGAGACAGAGACACAGAGAGAGAGCAAGAGAGAGATAGGGCACCCTGAGGTTTGAAAAAAGCTTTACAAATGTTATTTCATTTGGTGCTCATAATAACCCAGTGTGTTATAACTATGCCCATTTTAAAGATGAGAAAACTGAGGTAGACAGAGGTTGTGACTTGCCCAGTGTCCCTCTGCTAGTAAGTTTTTAAAGTTATATTTTAAAACCTTTTTAACCTTACATGGTTATATAAATGCTAGTTATTATTTTAATAACATTACTAAAACTAAAAATCACTCAGAAAACAATAATTTATCTCCAATCCAACAAATATTAGTTAAGTGCTTACTATGTGTAAAACACTGTTCTATCTGTTAGAAAGAGAAAGAAAATAGAAATAGACCCTACCTTCAAGTTTATATTATATGTTAGTTTCCTATTAATTTTATTCAACACTTTTATTAAACACTTACTGCATGCAGAGCACTTTGCTAAGGGCACTAGAGGAGAGGAAGATAAGGCCAAGCCCTTCATGAAGTTCAACAAGTGATCCTGGCACTCCAAGAAACTGAGGGTGGCAAGGGATAAAATTGTTCACATTTTTTCCTATTAGTAAAACTTTGTAGTCAGTTAGCATTTTTAATGGTCATGCAATAACGTTAGGAGCTGAATCCAGGCTGAGGAGGGATTCTCTTTGTATGATAAGGTCCTCCAGATGATCTTCTTTATGGATATTATTGTGTTGATGGCATCAAACTCCAAGATATTTCAAAGGGTCCTGGAAAAGCTATATAATCATTCAAGTGAGTTTAGCATAATAATTCACACAGGAAAGACCAAATGGACTAAGAATGTCTATTCCCCAGATTTTAACACGCATCTATCAGGACCCTCTATGGAGCTTTTCAATAGTATGTTTTTCTGAAACAGACAGTACAGATGGACATTAAGTTGGGTCTAGAGTGAAAAAGGAAGCAGGTGGGCTGGATTACTATCAGGAGATTGGAAATCACTTTTACTAACCCCAAGCTTCTCATAAAAATAAAGGTACACCTTATAAATCTAAGCATTCTAATTCAAAATCTTGTTAATTCCATCCATCACTTTTCTTAAGCACTTAATATGTGCAGAACACTTTGCTAGAGGCCCTAGAGGAGTTGCAGATAACGCCAAGTTGCTATATGGCCAACACTGCTTACCAAGGTTGCTCTATGTCAGTGAGACCTGGAATATCACTTCCTCCAAAGAGCTAAAGGTGTGAGCACCTCACAAAGGGCAATGGAAAAGCTGATAATAGGTGTGAGCAGGTTGCAACATCAAACCAAGTTGGAACACCAAAGAAGAACACAAAAAAGGATGTCACTAAGAATTGTATGATAGAAAGAGAAAATAGCTTGGTCATTCACTGGTCATGTGGTGAGAATGAAGAGGGTAATCAGAGTTCTCAGGTGTTACACTCAAGAAAGCAGAAGAAAGAAAAGAAGACCTCCATTCCTCAGGATAATATTGTGAAAGTTCCATAGCCAGGGCAGGCATGGCTGAGTCATGATCTACATTGCCAGAAGGAACTCCTGACTTGATGAGTTCACAGAATGAATGGAGTTTGTCAATTCTTTGAATACAGGGATTGTATCTTGGATTATAGGATTTTAAACTGGAAGGGGTTTAGAGATTATCTCATCTAACTCATTTTCCACATACTTATAGTACCATGATATGAAGGTACAAGAGATATTAGGGGCCATCTAGTCCAACTTCCACATTTTAGAGAGTAGGAAACAGAATTCCAGAGAGTTTAAGAAAATGATCTATGGTCACACAATAAATGGCAGAATCGGGATTTGAACCAAGGAATACCAGTTCCAAAAACCAACGTCCATTCCACTGTGCCACTCTGTAAATGATACTTTACAGTGGAAAAAACTTTGGCTGAGAGTGTTTCAGTGACTTGTCAAAGGTCATACGGGCAGTAAATATCAGAGCTGGGATTCAAAGTCAGGTTATCTAATTCCAAATTATAAGATCAGAAGATTTGGAATTCAAAGGTAACTCAAAGGCCATAGAGTCCAGCTGCCTCATTTTTTGTTCAGTTGCGTCTAACTTTTCATGACCCCATTTGGGGTTTTCTTGGAAAAGATACTGGAGTAGTTTGCCATTTCCTTTTCCAGTTCATTTTACAAATGAGGAAACTGAGGCAAACAGGGTTAAGTGACTTGCGCAGAGTCACACAGCTAGTAAATATCAGAGGCCACATTTGAACCCACATCTTCCTGACTCCAAACCCAGAACAATATCTACTGTGATCTACTGTGTCACCTTAGCCTGTCATTTTGCAGATGAGGAAACTGAGGCACAGAGTATTTAAATGACTTCTCTGAGATCACCTGGGTAGTAAACAACAAAGCTGAGATCCAAAACCAGATTCTCTCTTTTCACTACACTTCTCACTTCACCATTGTATACCTGGTGCCCCAAACTACCACTTAAACAAACCAAGCATTTAATCAAGGCTTGCTGGATTGAATTGGTTTTGTTTAGCCTTTTCAAGGAAACTCTGACCAATTACCAGAGATGATCCTGAGATACAACAGTATCATAGGCCCAGAACAACCTCTGAGTGGAGGAGGGCAGGAAGGCAGCTCGAGGACACTTGAAGGAGATGCTAGAATGTGGTCAGTGAATGCCAAATGCAGAGATCCAGAGGAGCTCAAGGCCAATCGAACAGAACTCAATTTTGTGTAGGACCTACTTGACCTTAATCAGGGCTGGTCCCTCACCTCCATGAGTCTTGCCAAAAAATTCCATACACCTTAAATCCTGCAAGGGAAGAAATCATCCAAAAACCCTTACTTAAGCAAGACTTCATTGGTGTAAAATAACCCTGCAGAATCACAGTGACTGAATAACCCAAAGAATTATCACCAGAAGGGGGGGGGGGGAGTATACAAACTCTAACTTTTAGAGGACAGGAAGCAAAACTGTCCCTCTCTTGTCTGATTTAAGGCCATTGTGTAAGTTAAAACAATTCCACACTGAGCTGGGTGAATGAATCATACACATTTCAGAAACTATTTGTCCTAATGAATAGGACCACAGAGATCTGCCAAGCAAAGTAACCTTCAAGAACCTTGAGAGATTTGCATTGGGAGTTGTAATGATTGGAATGACGCCACCTGCTGGAGACTTACTGTAGAAGAGTTCTGCCCATGAAGGGAAGGTCTTTGAGGGCAAGACCAGGAGTCAGGAAGTGACTGGGACTAGTGGGAGGAGGAAGGAAGAGACTGGCTCTCGGTCTCTCGCTCTTTCCTCTGGACTCTGGCGGAGAAGGGAGCTAGAAATGTGCTCTCCCTTTAATAGATAGGAATCTAGGCCTTTCTCTCTCTCTTTACCAAATTCTTATTCTCCTTAATAAATGCTTAAAAATCTAACTCTTGCTAAAGCTTATAATTTATTGGCGACCACTCATTAGATATTTTAGACAGACTAGCTAGAATTTTAGCCCTTAACAGATGGCTGACCACGAAGAGGAAAGCTAAACCTCAGTCTTCTGATCTTCTGGTTGGGTAAGAAATTTCCCCTACGCTCTCCCTTTAACTGCTAAGTACTGGCGTACTGGCTGTGTTTTCCCTTTAAATTATTTCGAATGGACCTTTTAAACTCCCTAATTACCCTATTTTTGATTTTAGTCTGTTTAACCAGACAAATGGGAGATAAGATCATGTTAATGCTTTGTTTTTCTGGATTTTCTATTTTTCTTTTTATTTTTGTTAAAAGAGCCAGCAACTTATTCACACAAGGAAATATCTCTCCCTCTCCCAACCATGCTTTTTCAGAGAAACCTGAAGAGATTCCTGCTGCTTTTCCCAGTTCCAACACTAATTGTTGCTCTAATTTTGCATGCCTGGAGGCAATGACCCACCCTCTAGAAGCTTTTAATCCCCTAGCACCTAGAGGCAAAGTGGGGGAAGAGGAATCCAGGCCTGAGTTCAAAATCAAGTCTGATTCTAATTGCTCTGGTCCCTCCCCTCCTCTCCAGACCCCACCCTCTACTCCTCCCATGGCCAAGCCCATTGCTTCCCCTGCCTGGGAAGTCCAGAGATCTGATGAGCATGCTCAACATTCTCTAACTACATTTGCAGCTTCAGGCTCAGCCCTTCCCCAGCCTGGCTGTGCTTCTAAGACAACCTTAGAAAACCCTTTAAATTCCAGATATGCTCATTTTGTTCATAATTTTGCTAACCTGCTTTTGTCTTTAATTAGTAATCTTATAAAGCATTTGTATGGTGAAAAGACTGACAGACAATATAGAGGGGTTAAAGAAGAAAAACTTAAGCTGAATAAGAATGACAATCATCAACATAGTTCAAGACTCCACTTCTTTTGCCATGGAAGGGTATATATTTTAGAGAAATGTAGAAGTAAGCAGCAAGGTATTGATATGAGTATTGGGGATTTTAGATATCGGAATCAAAAGTGTTCTAACTTTACTCAGAGTATTAATGTCAGTTCAGAGGTTACATAGGATTTCTATGCTATTACATATACATTTTGAAATTAATGGTATGAGTTTATTTTCATAGAGATTTTCATGCTTTTGAGATTGTGTCTTATACTTAGTTTCTAAAACAAGGAGAATATTTGTAAAAGCTTTTTATAGTCATGTGATCAAGTTTATATTTTATAATACTCTTATTGATATTAAGTTCATATTCATTTAGATTTCCTTAGTTTGAATTTCATTGTCTTATTGTTCCATGTGTATTTTCTTCTATTCGTTTATCTAATTTTGAAACATTACAAGATGGTTTTGATTTCATAATACAATGTTAATTCTAGGAGTATTGTGCTCCCATATTCTGAGTTGTTTGTTTTTGTTATTTTTTCTCAACTGATTATTTGATCAAACTCTTTAAAGCATTTCCCTGGCAAATTGGTTGCCATGGCAAGTGTAAATTGATTCTAGAAGTATTATTTTTGATAAGCATATTCCAAAAAAAAAAAAAAGAGGGGAACATTTGTAAAAGTTTTCTTTTTTCAGAAAAAAGTTTTCTTTGAGATTCTGTTGTGCTTTAACTTATATTTAAATATGTTCTGATTTTTCACAAAAGTAATTGTATACTAAGTAAAAAAAAGGGGGTATTTGAAATTGTTACATAATTATATATTATATTCTGAGTCAAGATGTATTCACATTTTTTGCAATCATTTATTATCCTCAATTTTTAAATCCATATGAGACTTGGATTATGGGAATTTATCATTTAAGACACTAATTGCCTTTATTCTGAGTTATCAGATGCCAGTTGGCCAAGATGCCATCCAATCACAAGAGGAATACATACAAGAGCAGACACTGAACTGTCACATGAGGGGAGACATGCATGAAGTCAAGGTATGGCCGAGAGAACGGCTTTTGACAAATGTTGAGGTTGGATTCTCTTGGTTTAATATTTTATTCTCTTTTTCCCCACAATATTGTACAGATGGCTGGAAGTATTCATCCCACCCATCTCATTCTACACCTGACCTCTATGCTCCCTCCTATATGCTTGATGCCATGGACATCTCAATTCCATGCATCTGATTAAGTCTGACTCAGTTTCCTCCAATATGTTCAGTGGCATGGACATATATTCCATCCACCTATTTTAAACCTGGCATACTGCATGGGCAGTATATATTGCTCAAGTGTGGGAATGCTCATATCCCATCATTTCTCTGTTCTTTTATGGTAACCCCCATAATTATCTCAGGTGTCATGATAAATACAGTGTTGAATTTGGCCTTGACACCTGTTACCAATTATATTAGATTTTTTAATTTCTCATGATGGCATGAGGATAATTAGGCAGATGATGCAAAAAGTGATGAAACAACGATAAAAATTATTTTTTAAAATTAATATGGCAGCAATTGTCTTCTCAATTACTCTCCATAAGGGGGGACTATAGTAATATTATAATTTTAAAGAATGTTTCAATTTTTGTTTTATTATATGTTTCATGTGTAACAACCAAGATTCTGAATTCCCTTAGACATGTTTTTGAGAACTTTCATTGTTTGATTTGATTATTGACAAAGCTATTTTAAAGTTGTGTTAAGCTCAATTTTGTAGGAAATTTTCCTGGCTTATTACCAGCATCCACACATCAACCCCTGAAAAGACTTCCGTTCCACGACTACACCTAGAGGACATCTGAGAAAAGACTTTCAGAGACTTTAAATGAAAAGTTTTGTTTTTGTTGTTTTTTCCTTTTTCTCTTTCTGTTATAATATACACCATCTGTAACATGTATTCTCTGCAGAGGCCCTCCCTTTGCAAGACTAATGTCAAAGCGTCAGTTCATGAGGACAAAAAAAAAAAAATCGCCCCTCTGGACAAAACTTTCCTCTCTTCCTTTTCTATATTGTTGTTCACATATTATTAGTTAGCAATAGTTATTATATTGTTTTTACTGTTCCGTCAAGGAAACATTTTGTTTCTTGAGGAACAACAGGGGGGACTATAATGATTGGAATGACGCCACCTGCTGGAGACTTACTGTAGAAGAGTTCTGCCCATGAAGCGAAGGTCTTTGAGGGCAAGACCAGGAGTCAGGAAGTGACGGGGGCTAGTGGGAGGAGGAAGGAAGAGAATGGCGCTCGATCTCTCGCTCTTTCCTCTGGACTCTGGCGGAGAAGGGAGCTAGAAATGTGCTCTCCCTTTAATAGATAGGAATCTAGGCCTTTCTCTCTCTCTTTACCAAATTCTTATTCTCCTTAATAAATGCTTAAAAATCTAACTCTTGCTAAAGCTTATAATTTATTGGCGACCACTCATTAGATATTTTAGACAGACTAGCTAGAATTTTAGCCCTAAACAGAGTGGATAGATCCCATATCTCTAGTGGGGAGACAACATGGTAGAATGGAATAAGGGGACCTGAATTCAAATTCTGACACTGGCACTTCCCATCCATGTGACCTTTGGCAAGTCACTTAACCTCCCAGGGCCTCAATTTCCCCATCTGTAAAATGAGGAGTTTGGACTTGATAACCTCTGAGGATCCTTACGGCTCTGGCCCTAGGATTCTGTGATCCTTGGGGTCATCTCACCCAATTCTGTTACAGAATTGAGGCAGCTTCTCATACCTTTCAGATACTCTACAGCTGGTCATTAGTAATAACATATAAAATGGCTATTACTGAGAGCACTGGATATGAAATTGGAGGACACAGGTTCAAATCTTCATTCTGCCACTTCCTATCTAACCCTTTGTAAGTCATTTAATCTTTTTAGGCCTCAGTTTTCTCATCTGTTAAATGAGAAGCTTAGACTAGGGCAGCAGTTCTCAGGGTGGTTGTTGTTGGTTTTTGGGGGTTTTTTTTGTCTTTACACTCTTAAGAATTATTGAGGACCCCAACGACCTTTTGTTTGTGTGGGTAATATCTATCAATGTTTACCATATTAGAAATTAAAGCTGATCATTTTTAAATGTTTATGTATTTATATTTGTTTTAAAATAACTATAATAAACTCAGATGTTAATATATAACATGTTATATGTTTAGATATAATATATATATTGTTAATATGTATTTTAATGAAAATAACTCTTTTCCCAAAATGTCAGAAAGAGTGGTGATATCTTACATATTTTTGCAAATCTCCTTCATACCTAACTTAATAGAAAAGAGCTGGATTCTTCTGTCTGCTTCTGAATTCAAGCTGTTGTAACATGTTATTTGAGTGGAATTAAATGAAGAAAATCCAGCCTCATGTACTGAAAGGGTCTCAGAGATCTCCAGGACTTCTTAGACCACTGAAGACATTGAGAAGTGATGGGCTAGAAGATGGCAGAGGAGAGGCTGTGACTGCCACAGGCTCTAGATAAACCCATCCACTCACTCCCAAATAATGCTGTAAAAAAAAAAAAAAGAGAGAAGTGATGGGCTAGTTGATCTTAAAGATCCCTTTTTGCTCTGTCTGTGATCCTATGAGCTAGTAAGTCTAGGTTTGCAAAGCACATTATAATTGATCCACACAATAACAATGTGAAATGCTATTATACTCATCATTTTATAGATCAAGAAACTGAGGTGAATATGTTTAATGTCTTTGTACATATATAACCTAGATCAGATTGCTTTCTGTCTTGGGGAGGAGGGAGGGAAGAAAGGGAGGGAGAAAAATTTGGAACTCTAAATCTTATAAAAACAAAAGTCAAAAACTATCTTTACATGTAACTGGAAAAAGTAAAATACTATTAAGATTCTGAAAAAAAAAAAAAAAGAAACTGAAGTGAGAGGGGTTCATGGACCTGGCCAAGATCATGGCTAGTAAACGTCATACCCAAGATTGGAACCCAGAAGTTCCTGACTCCAAATCCCTATCTCCAACAATTAGACCACCTAGTTGCAACAATGGCCAGAGTTCCATACCCTTATCTCAAATTAGGAAGCTGTTGTGTCAGTTTCGTTTTTTTTGTTTTTTTTTTTTTTTTGTTTTTGTTTTTTTTTTTGCAGGGCAATGGGGGTTAAGTGACTTGCCCAGGGTCACACAGCTAGTAAGTGTCAAGTGTCTGAGGCCGGATTTGAACTCAGGTACTCCTGAATCCAGGGCTGGTGCTTTATCCACTGTGCCACCTAGCCGCCCCCTGTTGTGTCAGTTTCACCTGCCCTCCAACACAAAAAGGATGTCCCTATCCCCACTGCCATTCTGATGTATTAGTCTTCTTGAAGGTAGGGGGAGAGGGAAGGGGAAAGAATAAGAGTTCATTTCCCCCATGTTTTGCTGTGTCTGGGACTGCTATTATCACTCCTAAGTGATGATTTCAGATTCAATAAAACATGAGTTGAAATCCAGCCTGAAGCTGACCCTGTCCATTCCTCTCAATTTCATCTGATTTCAAGCTGAATAAGAAACGATAGGTGTTAAGCAGACGAGGCAGTTTATTAATGGGCTCTTGGAGGGAAACACATCGGTTTCTTCAATGCAGGAAGTCAGCAATAAACTTCTCACGGCTATTCCTGTCTTATTCTCCCATTTTATTTTTTATCCATGTCAGCCTCTTATCTTACCCAAACAGAAGCAATCAGACCCAACTGGGCTGAATTACACAAGGTAAAATGCTTAATATTCTTTGTCAGGCAGCTCCAAAGGACCTGTGGGCCTGGAGAGAAGCTCATCTGCCGCTATTGGCATATTAATCACTAAGACAGTGGTAAAAATTTCCAAGGGATTGGTCTGTAGGAGTTATTTCAAAACAGCCACTTGTTTCAGATTAAACTCAAAAGGGGGTTGAAATCAACTTGTGGCTGTTTATGAGTAACAAAAACAAAGAATAATACTTGCTCCCCTATTGTCTACAACATGTGATTTCCCATGGTTTCTCAGTGGTATGGGATGGGAATGGGGGTGTTACATTGTCGAGGTAGGGAAGAGTGTTTTCAGAAGAGCAGCTAGTTGAAATCACCTTCGCTGAAATGAATCTCAGCCTCAATCATATTTAAAACAAGCATTAAGGACTCTTACTTTGACTTCCTTTCTTCCACACAAAGAAAGAGATGCAGCCTACATGCAAGGCAATCAGCCAAATTGTGATAATGAGCCATACTCCCCTGGATCCATCCATGATGCTCTCAGGAGCACGAACTTCTAGGGGAAATGAAAGCATCTTATTTCCCTGATTCCTTCCCCAGAAACAAAGTCCATGGAAAAACACAAAGCAGCTGTTAATCATATGATAGCCAAGATATATAAACAATTAATAAATAATATAAGACTACCAGCCATTCCCCAATAGATTAGTGGTCAATGGATATGGACAAATCATCCTCAAGAGAAGAATTGCAAAGTATTTCTAGACACATGAAAGAAGTCTCCAAATCACCAGTAATAACATAAATGCAAATCAAAACAATTCAGTTTTCACTCCACAACCTGAAAATTGGCAATAATAAAAAAAAAATGTCATCAACTTTGGAGGAGTTGGGAGGCAATAGACACATGAATGCATTGTTGGTGGAGTTGTTCTACCATTTTTGGAAAGTAATTTGGAGTTATGCAAATACAGTCAATAAAATGTCCCAAAAATGATGCAGAGCAGATGCTCTGTGCCTCTTTGGAGGCAGCATGGAGTGATAAAGTGTAGGAGAGAGTGTCCACATACTCTCTCTCCTCTATGTTTTCTGTGACACTGTTCTCTCCTAGTTCTCTTCTATCTGTCTAACCTTGCCTTCTCAATTTCCTTTGATGGTTCTTCAGCCATGTTACACTCACTAAACATAGATGCCACCCCACAGCCTGTCCTGCTTCTCATTCTATCCTATTTCATTTGGTGACCTTATCAATTCCTTTGGGTCAAATTGTCATTTCTATACAGATAATCCTCAGGTTTCTATATCCATCTCTAGTGTCTCTCCTGCCTTCTGGACATGTAAAACTAGATGCCCCACAAGTATCTCAAATTCAACATGTATAAAATAGAACTGATTATATTTCCTGCCAAACTTTCCCCTCCCCAAAACTTCTCTCGCTATCAAGTGCACCACCATCCTCCCAGTCACTCAGACTTATAACCTTGATATCATCTTTGACTCAGTCAGTCAGTCAGTCAAGAAACATTTATTAAGTGCCTACTGTGTGCCAGGTACTTTGTTAAACAATCGAACTTGACTCCTTGACTCTTCACTTTCACTCTCTCCATAAACCCAAATTGTTGCCAAGTCTTGTCATCTCTACCTTCCCAACATCCCTATTTATATCTCCTCTCCATTTATCCAATCAGAACCCTAGTTTAGGTCCTCAGTAAGTCTTACAGGGACTATTGCAATAGCTTTCTAATTGGTTTCCTTGCTTCAAGTCTCTCCCCCACTAAAAGCTATCCTCCACTCAGCTGCCAGTTGATTTTTTTTTTCGGTGAGGCGACTGGGCTTAAGTGACTTACCAAGGATCACACAGCTATTGAGTATCAAGTGTCTGGGCAGGATTTGAACTCAGGTCCTCCTGAATCCAGGGCCAGTGCTCTATTCACTGCACCACCTAGTTGCCCCTGCCAGTTGATTTTTAAAGAATAATTCATCTTCTGTTCAACGAACTCCAAAGACTCTTTTTTTACAGGCATTCCTTGGAGATAGTGAAGTTTTGATTCCAGATTACCACAATAAAGCAAATAAAGCAAAGTGGCAAGTGTCTGAGGCTGGATTTGAACTCAGGTCCTCCTAAATCCAGGGCCAGTGCTTTATCCACTGCACCACCTAGCTGCCCCATTGGCTGACCTCTTTTAAATCCAGCCCAGAGTCCTTAGAAATGGAAATCAGATTAATTTAGTAGAGACAATAGAGATTAAAACCACACCTACCTGAAAGACTTTTCCCCTCAGAGGATCTGTCCCCTGGACTCTGACCTCAGCATATACTGCTCATTTTAATATGAACCACCCTCAAGTCCAGTAAACCAATAGATTTGAATGATGCTAGCCAATTAGCTTGGAGCAGTGTGTAAGGGATGCCTCTCCTCTGGGACTACAAGAAGCTTACAATCTCTGACTGTCTCTCTCTAGGCTGGGATGCTGAAGAGAGCAGCCACACATTGCCCCACCCCACCCCCCAGTCTCCTCTCTATCCTAGGTAATGCAGGGCTTCTGAACTTTCAGAGCCATGTGCTCTCTTTTTACTAACATTTAATTTGATATAATAAATGCTTAATGCCAAATACTGGTGTTATAGCCTCTAATTTATAAGTAGCCATATATTAGAAACCCCAGCTAAGTTGCCTATAACTTAGGACAGAAATAGGTATCCCTAATATATTTCAAACTACACAAGAAAGCCAATCACATGAATTTTTGTTTTCCCAGCACATACAAAAGCTATGTCTAAATTATACAACAATGTCTTTTTTAAAAGTACATGCTGTAGGGGCAGCTAGATGGCGCAGTGGTTAAAGCACTGGCCCTGGATTCAGGAGTACCTGAGTTCAAATCCAGCCTCAGACACTTAACACTTACTAGCTGTGTGACCCTGGGCAAGTCACTTAACCCCCATTGCCCCGCAAAAAAAAAAAAAAGAAAAGAAAAAAAAAGTACATGCTGTAGGTGGCACAGTGGATAGAACACCAGCCCTGGAGTCAGGAGGACCTGAGTTCAAATCTGGATTCAGACACTTAACACTTACTAGCTGTGTGACCCTGGGCAAGTCACTTAACCCCAAATACCTCACCAAAAAAAAAAATTCTGTATCAGTCTTGGGGCAGCTAGGTGGCACAGTGGATAGAGTGCCAGCCCTGGATTCAGGAGGACCTGAGTTCAAATCTGGCCTCAGACACTTAACACTAGCTGTGTGACCCTGGGCAAGTCACTTAACCCCAAATACCTCACCAAAAAAAAAAAATTCTGTATCAGTCTTGGGGCAGCTAGGTGGCACAGTGGATAGAGTGCCAGCCCTGGATTCAGGAGGACCTGAGTTCAAATCTGGACTCAGACACTTAACACTAGATGTGTGACCCTAGGCAAGTCACTTAACCCCAATTGCCTCACAGCAAAAAAAAAAAAAAACCCAAACAAACAAAAAGAACCCTTTATTGCTAAAAAGTGATAACCATCATCTGTGCCTTCAGTGAGTTGTAATCTTTTGGCTGGTGGAGGGTCTTGCCACAATGTTGATTGCTGCTGACTGATCAAGGTAATGGTTGCTGAAGGTTGGGGTGACTGTGGCAATTTTTAAAATAAAACAACAATGATATTTGCCACATCAATTAACTCTTCCTTTCACTTGAACACTTAGAGGCCATGGTAGGGTTATTAATTGGCCTAATTTCAATATTGTTGTGTCTCAGGGAATAGGGAGGCCAGGAGAGGGAGAGAGACTGAAACAGCTAGTCAGCGAAGTAGTCAGAACTCACACATTTATTTATTAAGTTCACCATTTTATATTAGCATAGTAAATGGGGCCCCAAAATAATTACTATAGTAAAATCAAAGGTCACTGATCACAGATCATCATAACATATAATCATAATGAAAAAGTTTGAAATATTGTGAGAATGACCAAAATGTGACACAGAGACATGATGTAAGTACATGCTGTTGGAAAAATGGTGCCCACAGACTTACTCAATGCAGGGTTGCCACAAACCTTCAACTTGTAAAAAAATGCAATATCCACTAAGTGCAATAAAGTGAAGTACAATAAAAGAAAGTATGCCTGGCCACCCAGTGTCAAGTATAAATTCCCATTTGGCATTTAAATCTCATCAAAAACGAATCCCTTCCCTCCTCTCCAGTCTTTTTCTCCTCTATAAACTCTAGCCAACTTGCAATTCCTCCACATGACACTCGTCTTTCTCTATGCCAGTGCATTATTTGTCCCCTGTGCCTGGAATGTGCTGTCCCCTCTTCTCCACCTCCAAGTTTCTTTGGCTTACTCCAAGGCTCAACTCAACCCCACTTTCTGCACGAAGCCCTTCCCAATCACCCCAGTTGTTATCTGCTCTCGCCATATTATCTTTCATCTATTTCACATAAATCTTGTTTCTATGTACTTACCTATATGTCTCCTCAATTAGAATGTAAGGGGCAGCTAGGTGGCACAGTGGATAGAGCACCAGCTCTGGAGTCAGGAGGACCTGAGTTCAAATCTGACCTCAGACACTTAACACTTACTAGCTGTGTGACCCTGGGCAAGTCACTTAACCCCTATTGCCTCACTAAAACAAACAAACAAACAAAAAACAATTAGAATGTAAGTTCCTTGAGAGCAGGAGCTGCTTGACTTTCTTTGTATCTCCAATGTTTAGAACAGAGCCTGGTACATAGTGAACTCAATAAATGTTTGCTAACTGATTGGCTGACTGACAGAATCAGGAAGTCCACTTCAGGCATTTATTAGGTGTGTGATTAGGCAAATCACTAAATTTAGGCTCAGATTCTTTATCTGTAAGAATGAATGTGTTTGGGGCAGCTAGATGGCGCAGTGGACAGAGCACCGGCCCTGGAGTCAGGAGTACCTGAGTTCAAATCCGGCCTCAGACACTTAATACTTAACTAGCTGTATGACCCTGGGCAAGTCACTTAACCCCAAATGCCTCACTAAAAAAAAAAAAAAAAAAGAATGTATTCAAGGCAGGTATGTAGTACAGTGGATAAAGTACCAGCCCTGGATTCAAGAGGACCCGAGTTCAAATCTGGCCTCAGACACTTGACACTACCTATGTGACCTTGGGCAAGTCACTTAACCCTCATTTCCCTGCAAAAAAAAATTAAATTAAACAAAATAATGAATTTTAGACTCACTGGTCTCCATGGTCCCTTCTGACTCTAAATCCTATGATTATTCCCCTCTCCTTTACTACAAGATCCATGCTCAGTTTGAATGAGAATTACTTTGAAATTCAGCTGTCAAGACTATGGCCAAGCTAAAATGGCAGGGTCTTTGATGGCCTCTGTCCAGCAAATTTTGTCATTTGTTGATTGTTTTTTTGCCTTTGGGCCTCCTCAGTATGGGAGCCATGACAAAGGAAGCCTGGGTGGTCTATTTGTCTATTGTTCTCTTCCTTCCTTTTCTATGGTGATAAGAGCTTTGTGGTGATAGTCACCCTCCTGCAAACAGGAAGGAGATTCCCTGGGCCCAAGAAAACTCAACCCTACAAGTCCTTCTACATCCTGGTCACTGTAAAGAGGATACCTGGGCCAGTAATCCCCCTGCAACCAAACAAGTCTACCTAGTCCTAGTAGATGATTGACCATGTTGCCATTCCAGTCATAGAATATTCATGTTCAATTCTCCCATATGATGACAGGAAGCTGGCATAGATTCTTCAGGATTGGCTCATTTTAGACAAATCTTGTTTCTTTTTTTGTCAAGGCTAACAGATTGGTCAATTGAAATGACATAGACAGAGTTTACCTAGATTGCAGCAAAGCATTTGGCAAAGTTCCTTATGCTATCCTTGTGGACAATATAGAGAGAATACTCAGAGAGAAGTACTCAATGCTGTCATGTTGACTTGGAATGATTCCCTAAAGAAGTGCCACAGGGATCTCTATATTCTGTAGCATGTGCAAGACACTGTTCAAAAAATTATGGGCAAAAAAGGATTTTTTCAGTGGTACCATCCCTGCCTACAAGGAGCTTACATTCACCTGGCAATATGACACATACAGAGATAAGAATAACAAAATAAAGCATGATAGAAGCAAAGGAAAGATCACACAGTTCTCTGCAGAAATTTGAGAAGAGTGCTAACATCTAGGCGGGCAGCATCAGTGAAGGTTTCTGTAATAATTGCTAACATTTATGTAGCACTTTCAAGTATGCAAAGCACTTTGCATGGGTAATATCATTTGATCCTCAGAACAATCCCCTATTGTTGTTGTTTAGTCATTTCAGTCATATCTGACTCATATCTGACACCCCATTTGGTGTTTCTTGGCAAAGATACTGAAGTGGTTTGCCATTTCCTTCTCCAGTTTATTTTAAAGATAAGGAAACTGAGGCAAACAGTGTTAAGTGACTTGCCCAGGGCCACACAGTAAGTGTTTGAAGCCAAATTTTAACTCAGTAACATGAGTCTTCCTGACTCCAGGCCTGGAATTCTATCTACTGTGCCACCTAGCTGCCCACAATCCCATGAGATAAGTATTATTTTATTTCCATTTTACACTTGAAGAAACTTAGGCAGACAGAGATTAAGTAACTTGCCCAGAGTCACACAACCAATGTGTCTGAGGATTAATTTTATCTCAGATTTTCCTTCCTCTAGGTCCATTGCTCCATCTGTACCACCTAGCATTAGCAGAACCTGGCAACTGTTTGACTAGTTCAATGGCGAGACATCATAAAAGGAAGAGTTAAAGATGGTTCCAAGGTTATAAGCCTGGATAACTGGGAGAATGTTGGAGCCTCAACCATAATAAGGAAGTCTAGAGGAGGGACAAGTTTAGAAGGAAGATGATGAGGTCCATTTTAGGCACAATGTATTTAAAATATGTACAGGATATCCAGGTGGAGAGGTCAAGCAAGTGGTTGGGGTGATGGCTGGAGTTTTGAGAAAAGATGAGGTCTGGATTGAGGAACTGTCCTTGCTAGAGGTGATTGTTGAGAATATGGGAGTAGATGACATCACCAAGAGAGGAAGAAGACAAGGCTACCTAGTACAGACCCAGGGATGAGACACCCATTCTTAGGAGGGGAGATATGATAATCCAGTAAAGAAGAATGTGAAGGGACCAGACACAAGGAAGGGGACTAACAAGGCAACAGCATCACAAAAGCCAAGGCAGAAGACTTATCCAGGAAGATGAGGGGGTCACTGGGATCTACAGTGGCAGAGAGAAAAGATATCATGAGGTAGCAGGAAGAGCACTGGGCTATTGTGTCAGAAGATTCCCATTCGAATTGTGACTACCATGTATTTGCTGTGTTATTCAACGAGCATTTATTAGGTGCTTGATATATGCCATGAACTGTGCTAAGACCTAGAGGTACAAAAAAAAGCAAAAGTAGTCCCTCCCCTCAAGTAGCTTACATTCTAATAAAAGAAGATAAATTTCTTTAAAGTAGGTACGGAAAATGGGGCAGCTAGGTGGTGGATAGAGCATTGGCCCTGGAGTCAGGAGGACCTGAGTTCAAATCCAGCCTCAGACACTGGACTCTTACTAGCTGTGTGAACCTGGGCAAGTCATTTAACCCTGACTGCCTCACCAAAAAAGCAGAGGAAAGGTATATAACAGTTACATAAAGAATAGAATAATAACCTTAAAAGTAAAAGCATTCACGGGGTGGGGGTGGGAGGTCCTGGAAAGGCCTTCTGGCTAAGGTAACATTTGAAGTCAGTCTTTTAAAAAGTCAGGAATTCTAAGAAATAGAGGTGAGAAGAGAGAGCAATCCAGGCACACACATGGGGCCTGAACTAGAATTAGCCATAAGTAGAAGGGGCTCCTTTGTAAGGCAGTGGGGGTACCCCTTTCCTGGAGAATGCCACAAAGCGGCTTTATCGTTTTTCTGGGGTCTTGCAGAAGAGATTCCTGTTAGACTTAATTTGGGCTTCAAAGGCTTCTTTTCAATCTAACACTCATAGATTTCTCCTTCCCAGGCATCCTCATCTAAGTCAGATTTTTTAATGGGCATCGTCACAACAAGTAGGAGAAAGATCTTTGTAACTTAATACCCTGAAACTTAGGAGCTTGGTAAATCACACATGACTTTCTCATAATAGCACAGCAGGGATGGCAGGTGAACACATTGTTTCATCAGTGTAAAGAACTTCTGATGCAGAAACTCCCTCCACTGATGCAGGTTACCAACTCTTCTGTTCCTTACAGTCTTAAAAAGTTGCCTGGGGCATCGAGATTTGCCCACTGTCACAGAGTGACGACAGTAAGACTTGAACCCAAAGTTTTCTGACTCCAAGGACAATTCTATCCCTCCATGACAATCTGCCTCTAATAATGATAATAGCTCACATTTTAAGCACAGCACCATTATAGATGCTGATATAATGCTTTGAAGCCTGCAGGCGCTTTACTCACATCATCTCCTTGGAGCACCCCAACAACACAGTGAGATAGGCAATAGATGTATGTTTTTCCACCATTCAAAAAAGAGGAAAGAGAAGCTCCAGAGCTGGTTTGCTTATGGTCATACAGCTCATCAAGCTTCATAGACAGGAGTTGAACCTAGCTCTTCCTTCCCAACATGCTACCCACCCTCCCCTGCTGCTTCTTGTGGATTTTATAGCCATCAGTTCATTGATTCTCAAGCACCTTTGTACTGATAGGTAGTATTATCCCCATTTTACCTATGAAGAAACTGAGGCTCAAAGATTTGTCCAAACCCAGGCAGCATCAGAGGTAGGACATGGATCTTGGACTATGGATTCAAGGCCAGTACCCTCTCCAACTGTGTGGTTCAGCCTTTCCCTTAGCTCTGTATGGCAGAACAAGTATTAATCATTTGTGTGGCCCCAGGAAACTTGTCTAGAGCCACAGAATGCTGTACACAAGGATACCTATTGCTTCACAATCTCCTTTCTCCTATTTTTCTCTAAAGGTTGCCCTCAGCCCCTAAATATTCCCTTGTTGAAACACTTCCCCTCCTCATGGATGGTTTTGGAAACAGCCCCTCAACTTTCCCCAGTTCATGGCTGGCTAGCTTTTTCCCATGCCTGACCCACCTGGGATTATCAGAACAGCCCTATTCTTCTTGGGTTCTGAGGCTCTTGTCCTTGACTTGATGGGCCTCCCCATGGGCAGTTGGGTTCCAGGGATTCTTCTCCATCTGGTTCTTTGGCTCTTCTTACAGACTCTTGCTTCAGGAAGTCTGGCTCCCGCCTGTTGGCTCAGTCCCTCCAACAGCCGCTCTTTTCCTAGTTGCAGGATTTCTTCCAATGAAGGCTGCCGATGAGTCAACAAAGGTTCCTTCCCAGTTAGGAATCATTAGCAATGGACTGTAACAAGGAATAACTCATCCAGAACAGTGGGAAGGTAGCAGTTAGAAAGAAGGCAGGGGAGGGAGGGACTTCCATCTCTTTATAGGAGACACAAAGAAAGAATGGAATCATCCTTGTTCACCGATCTTCCCCAAATTTAACCCAGGAGATGAGGTCAAAGCAAACAACCTTCAGCTTTCCTCATCCCTGACAGTCCATCTCCCACCTTGCACAAGCTGCGTCCTATGCCTCTATCTCTTGTTTCAAAAGTCACAAATACCACCTGCTATATGGAGTTTTCCCTTTCCCTCCAACTTGCCCTCCAAAATATTTGTATAACACTTACAAGTCTATATGTCTTCTTTTAATAGACTGTAAGAGGAGTGTTGCATCTTTATCTTGGCACCCCCAGCACCTAGCACAGGGCCTGGCCCATAACAGGTACTTAATAAAAATGCTTTTTTATTTCCTTTGGATTAAAAAATTAGGGATTGAAATAGTTAGGATTCCTAAGGAATTGTCTCTGCTAATCCAAAAGCATAGGTCTTACATCACTGCTCTGCTCAAGAAGCTGCAATGGCTCCCTCTTGTCTTTAGGATGAAATACAAACTACTCTGTCTGGGCTTGCCCATTATAACAAGTCAATCGGTGATGCTTCTATCAGGAGAGTCTCCAAGCTCAACTGTCCTGGGACACCAGGACTGGGAGCTAAATACATCAATCACAGATGCCTGAGACAGGCTAGACTGGCCCCACATTGGACAGACAGGCTGGATTGAAGGGAACCCTCCCAACCTGACACCCTCCCCCACATCCACAGTCATCTGTCCATCAACTGGAAGACCATTTTCAAGTTTTATTGATGCTCTTCATTTTTATGCCACTGTTTTTACTGGTGTTACCCACCATATTGCCTTTTCCCCATAAAACTCTCTCTTCAACTACCTCAATTTAATTCTCCAAGTGTTTATTAGCCTCTTGCATGCCAAGCACTGTTTGAGGAACTGGAGACAAAAAGACAAAAACAAACCAGGGAAAGCTAGGTGGCACCATGGATAGAGCACCAGCCCTGGATTCAGGAGGATCTGAGTTCAAATCCGGCCTCAGACACTTTACACACTTACTAGCTGTGTGACCCTGGGCAAGTCACTTAACCCCAATTGCCTCACCCAAAAAAAAGAAAAGAAAAGAAAAGAAAAGAAACAAACCAGCCTCTGCCCTCGAGGAGTTTCCATTCTATTGGGAAGAATTATACAGACACAGACACAGACAATTAAATATAAAATAGGTACAAAGTACATAGAGATAGAACTGGAATTTCACAGGTATAGAAGTGAGGAAATGCCCTCTACCAATATAGGCAGGTACCTCTTCTGCAAATTAGAGGCTTAGAAAGTTGATTGGGGGGCAGCTAGGTGGTGCAGTGGATAGAGCACCAGCCCTGGATACAGGAGGACCTGAGTTCAAATATAGCCTCAGACACTTTACACACTTACTAGCTGTGTGACCCTGGGCAAGTCACTTAACCCCAATTGCCTCACCAAAAGTTAAAAGAAAAGTTGATTGAGACACTGAGAGGCAAAATGACTTAGCTGGCATCATAGAGTCAGAATGGATAGGAAGCAGGACTGGAACCCAGCTTCTTCTGAATTCAAAAGCTGCCTCTCTACCCACTATGCCACACTTCCTCTAACGCAGTGAACACAGAGCAATTTGAGAGAAAGGGACAATGAAGAAAAACAGCTTTTAGGTAAATCTGATGCTGGCCATGCCTGACAGAACATGGCACATTCTATACCTCTCACCTCTGACTTCTCTCTGAAGAGAAGAGAATATTTCAGCATCTCTCCTCCTGGATCTAGGGCATTGTCATCTTTTAAATTAATTTTTTCCAATTAACAAATTTTTTTTCTCCCACTTGTTCCTTCACTGAAAAAAAAAAGAAAAACAAAACTCCTTTAATAGTTGCTCCTAGTCAAACAAAACAAATTCCTACATTGGTCGTAAGCAGATGTTTACAGCATACTTAGGCTCTGACTTCTCTATTAGCAAGTGCATAGCAATATTGAGCATTGATTCTCTGAATTGTAGCTGGTCATTGTGTTGATAAGAGTTGTTTTAAGTCTTTCAAACTCGTTTGTGCCTGTGTTATTGCATAAGTTATGTTATTGTATAAAAGTAATGTTGTTGTATAAAGCATCTTCCTGGTTCTTGCTCCACTCTGCATGCATTCATACGAGTCTTCACACAAAATATTTAGGGAAGGGAATAAGCTATGTGCTAGGCACCATGCTAAGTACTTTACAAATATTATTTCATTTAATCCTCACAATGACCCTGTCACATAGATTCTATTATAATCTCTATTTTTTTTTTTGGTGAGGCAATTTGGGTTAAGTGACTTGCCCAGGGTCACACAGCTAGTAAGTGTTAAATGTCTGAGGCCGGATTTGAACTCAGGTCCTCCTGACTCCAGGGCCCATGCTCTATCCACTGTGCCACCTAGCTGCCCCTATAATCTCTATTTTAAGGTTAAGTAAACTGAGGCAGACAGAGGTTGTGTGACTTGCCCAGGATCACACAACTAGTATGTGTCTGAGGAGAGGCTTGAACTCAGGTCTTCCTGACTCCAGGAAAATACACAGAGCATTTATAGGAAATTAACTTTAAAGGAGAAGACTATAACAGTTGGCCAGGAGAGGGGAACCAGTTCAAAGAGACAAGTTACTAGTTAGGGATACTTTCTTAGGTATCCATGGTAAAGCCAATATTCCCCAGTCCCCAAGAGTAGTATCCAATAGAACAAGTACTAACTTTAGAGCCTGAGGTCCTGGATTCAAATCCTGTCACTGCTATTCACCAAAAGTCACTTCTCTCCTCTGGGGGTGTTTCTTCTTCTATTAAATCAGAGGTTTGGACTAGATAGATGGTCTAAGGCCCCTTCCAGATCGACTCCTGTGACCTGACCTGGTAAATACAGGAAGAACAGGGGTCATTTCACACCCTAGGGCCCAGTTTCCTCTTCTGTAGAGTGAAACAACAGCCAAATGATCCCCATTCTCCTCCAAAGCTAATTCTATGATTCTGTAAACGAGCTGCTCACATGCATAAAACATGGCTGTACTTACCACAATGGATATTTAATATACTTCATTGACGCTGGAGATGAGAACTTTAAAATTGTGATAAGTGTTCAAATATTAAAATCTCCATTGAAAACCACTAAATAAATAGAATTCTTTCTGGATTTGCCCCCAATCCCCTCCATCAAAATTTAATGTCTTCTGTCCAATTTCAATGAAGCTCTTCTTTCTAAAACCACCCTCACATCACACGAGAGAGAACATGGATTGTGTTCTCAATTATTAGAGAGAACCTGCCTTGGTGAGGACACAGGAAAGTATCAAAGTCTGAATTCCTAGCAATCTTCCCCAGTGATAATGGATCACTGCATTACCTCTCACTAGTAGCAGTGCTCATTTTAATGTCAACTTTCTGATGACGATGCCCTAAGAAAGAATCCATCTATTTTTAGGTTTTTCCAAAGCAGAATGCAATGATGACCTCTGTGGTTTCTTTTAAGTCCCATCTAAAATCCAACCTTCTCCTGAGAGCCTGCTTCAAGCCCTTTTAATTCCAGTTCCTTCCCTCCATTAATTATTTCCTGTTTATCCTGTCTATAGCTTGCTTTGTACATATTTGCTTGCATCTTGTCTCCTCCATTAGATTGTAAGTCCCTTGAAGGCAGCAGCTTTTTCTTAACTCTTTTTGTATTCCCAATAGATTAGCACAGTGCCAGGCACATAGTTGGTACTTAATGAATGCTTATTGATTGATTGATGGGCTGAATTTGGATTCAGAAGATCAGGGCTCAAATCTTACCTTTACTATTTATTAACATATAACATTTAATAATTAACATTAAATTATAATATTAAATTATTTGCAAAGCACTTTACATATGGTATATAAGATGTCCCAGCATTCTTAGTGTAGTTTTAAGCTTTAATAGCTTCAAATACCCCATATTACTTGATTTTTACAACAACTCAATGAGGCAGGTACTCTTAAGGTGCCCATTTTGCAAACGAGGAACCTGAGGCAGACAGAGGTTAAGTGACTTGCCCAGGGTCCCTTTACTTCTTTGGGTTTCCATTTCTTCCTGTGTGATATGTGTGGGTTAGATTCAATTATCACTAAGGTCCATTTCAACTTGATATCCTATGATCTTAATAGGAGGTCAGTGTAAGAAATGTGTAGCTGTAAGCAGGTCTTCAATCCCTGCCCCGTAGGTCAGCCTCCATTCTAACAACCAAGAGGAATAACCCTGAAGTTTATTGCCTTGAAGAGGGAGCCGGTGTTGAATGTTTGTAATTAAGCCTCATACACTGGTACTAAGAAAAATGTCCCACAATGTGTGCTTTCCTTTGACAAGAAGTGAATTTCAAAAATAAACGTCCCTCTGCCAACCGGAACCATTGGCACCTTTCAAAAGTCTCTTGAAAATCAATGCACCAGACCCCCTTCCATACTCACACTCACCAGGGCCCTAAGTCTCATGCAAGAAAAACAAAGGAATCGGCCAAAGAAAGAGCAAAGCTGGGTCTCCTACATTGGAGCAGAGAGCTTCACTCATTCTGAAGCTAAATCTGTAGCTACAAAAATCTAAGTAGATGTATGGAGATATGGAGATATAAGCATGTACATGTGTTTGTGTGTATAATTATTTGTGTGCAAAAGGACTTTCCTTCGTTTTTCATTTTCAAAAGTCTTTAGGCAATCCTGCCCAACTAAAGGGAATGGTAACAGCTCCCAGAAAAGAGCTTCCAGCTCTGAGCAGGAAAGGAATTGTTAGCTCTGGTGTCTGTAGAAATACAAGCCAGAAGTCCTTCTTTCCACATGTGGGGAGCCAATGTCTTTGAATCAACAAAGCCTTTGGTTTCCACAAAATCAAGTAGTTTGTCCTGGCATCCAAAGAAAATGCTGTGCCAAGCAGCTTAACCCTGGTGTTTGACAAACAGGGACAACCACAAAGGCCCAGGTGTCCGCCCAGCAGGCAGCCTGAAATCCACATGAAAGGTGAGAACCCCAAGGGTATCAGCTAACAGAGGGAAGAAGCTTTCAGTCGGGAAAATTGCAAGCCTGTTCAGAGGATGGTTGGTTTTTGAGAGAATGTTGAATCTCATTGATGATGGAAAGTGATAGTTCCATGGCATTTTCCATTCCTAAGTCGCTTTCAGTCATTCACATCTATAAGGAGCCATATCAGACTCCTCCTGTAAGTCTTCTAATTTTGAGGAATTCTGCCCAAGCAGGCCCTGCAAAGGATAAGACCCATAAGCTAAAGGAAATTCAAGTCACAACAGAAGAATTCTATTAGTCACCGGCCTGGGAAGGTGGAAGGAATGAGGTAGATGAGCACAATAGCAAGGAAGAGCACATCCTAGGAGATTAATAAATATGTTCAATTGAATGGGGATGAAGGGAATGTCACAAACTAACTCACAGTGAGGTGTTATTATGGTGACCCCACCCAAACTACACACACCTAAGGAAGCTTTAAAGCTGGACAGAAATGTATAGGCCATTTAGCCTTACAACCTCACTTTATAAATGAGGAAACTGAAGCCCAGAGACATTAAGTGGCCTGTCCAAAGTCACATGGGTAATAAATAGGAAAGGGAAGATTTGAATGCAGGTCTTTTGATTGCAGTCCCTCTACTTGTTCTTCTATACCCACATTGTCTCTGCAGCAGACAATGACCACTGGGGTAATGTTTAACCCAAAGGAACTATTTTCTAATGGTAGAATTTTAGGTATTATGGTACCTAAATTAAGGTAAAATTTAGAAGCAAGACCATCTTCCTGCCACTCCTCGCATCTCCCAGACAAACACCCAATATGCCTCAATACACATTGCTATGATCAGGAAGTCTGGGTAATGGAAATGTGGGAGCAGGAAGGCAGCATCTGCTGCCAATAGGCATGATGAGTGCACCCACCTCTTCCCACACTGAAGCTGGGATGGATCATCCAACAAACACGAGTTGGGAGAAGCAGGATTTTTTCATTCGTGTTAAATATGACTCATTTTTCTCCCACTGGTTTCCTTGTATAAGGAAAAGTGAGAAAGTTGGGTGAAACCCCCATGCAGTCAAAAGGTACAGCTCCAGGGGGCTGGTACTCCTTGGTGTGTTTCCCTTGATACCTTTGTCTGCTTTCTCCTATGCTCTGGGTGTGTCTGGGAAAAAGCCATGGGTTCTGGGTTGTGCTGTCAAGCTGCCAGGAGTCCTGTTTCCAGCCTCACTTGCTAACAATTAGATACTCATCTTATCGAGGGTCAACTGGTAAGGGGCAAATACTCAACAAACAATTCTTGGTTGATCTTGGCGGGGAGGGAGCACAACAGAGAGAGCAAGCTGGGTCATCAGGGAAAATCAGACAGTTCCTAATCCCTGTCCATGGGATTCACGAAGAGTTGGACACAACTGAACAATAACAAAACCAATAAGAAGCTGTCTCCTTCTTCTTTCATGAGTGAAAGTAGACCCTGAATTCCAGAAGACCCCGTAAAAGGTGGCAGCCCCTCTGCTGGAGAACTGCTCAGCTTAGAGTTAATAATATGAGATCATATTTAAAGAAGCAGCAGCACAACCTCATTTCCTGCTGCACACTAAGGAGCACAATACCTTTCCCTCTGACTGGCTGCTGAAATCTTCCACCTGTGTTGTCTCCTCCATTAGGAAATGAGCTCTTTGATATGGGAACTGCCCGGTTTTTCTGCTTCCTCCCCAGTGCTCCGCATGTAATGAACAAGCACTTAATGACTTTTCATTCATTTATCTTCATATAATGTATTCAGGCTTGTTAAATGCCTTACACTGATTTCATTTGATCCTCCCAACAAACCAATTGAGATCAGTGTTGTTTCCCCATATTTTATGTATGGGGAAACTGAGGGCTCAGAGAGATTAAATGACTGCCCAGGGTCACGTAGATGACAAATACCAGAGACAAGATTTGAACCCAAGTCTTCTGCAGAACTCTACTGACTAGACCTTCCCACATTAACTTAAACTTTCTGTGCCTTAGTTTCCTTCTTTGTAAAATGAAGTAGGACTAGATGAGCTCTCCCTCCCTGGTCTTCTGACTCCAGAGAGAGTTTTCTCAACTCTACACCATGCTGTCACCCCCAACATGGGGGTCTTATCCTTTAAGTCAGAATTCCTCTGTCACTGTTTTCCAATAAAAGATCAACTCTTGAGTTCAGAGATTCACTTTTGCTTTTGTATTTTCAAATACAAACAGTACCTGGCATATATATGCCTTAATATATATACTTAATAAATGCTTGTTGCTTGAGTGATTGAGTTCTATAGAGGTTGGTGATACAGAGGAAAGAATACTAGATTTAGCCAGAGGGTATCTGGGTTCAAGTTCCAACATGGACAAGTCAGTTGACCTGTCTAAGGCTTGGTTTCCCATTCTGTAAAAGGGCTTGGACTAGGTGAGTTCCATTCTGAGTTCTTCTGAGAAATGTCTGGGTTTCCTTCCAGTTGTAGTTAATTTAATATTTACCTCTATGATTCTGTTCTGATAATTCAGATGTGATCGTGGGTATAGAGATGCCAATCTTCTCACCAGATGGACTTTGTTTTAGTACTAACAAGGCCAAGGAGCTACCCTAAGACTTGGCCAAACTTTCTTCAGCACCAAATGTGTGTGACACAGCCTGATCATTCTATTTTTCCAGATTCTCCTCCCCAAAGGTGAAGGTTACTTCACCTCAGGTACAGAAGATTTAAACATCAATATTAAAAAAAAAAAACACTGAAGATGAGAAACTATTTTGTCTTTCTTACCAGAAGACAGAGGCGCTGACTCATTTCCAGTCTATAACACAAGTGTTCATAAAATACTATGCATTGAAGGGGAAGAAAAGGGGAGGGATTGCAACTAAGCTTTGAAAAACTCCCCCTTCCTTCTAGACATCTCCCAGATAAATCAGTTCCACTCCCTGGCAAGCCCAGAGCCCCCATCCAATTGACATTCGCTTTCCCAGCATTCATAGGATCCAGAGCTGTGCTTCTTCATGATCCCTGAGGCGAGAAAACAAGGTTCAGAGATGAAGAGGAACCTGCTCCCACCTTTCCATGACTCAGCAAAGGCTCTGACTGCTGAGGAGGTGAAATGGGTTTGCCACTCCAGTGAGCCAGGGTAAATTTGCTGGCCTGATGGAGGCGAAGAGAGGCTGAGACATGAATGCTGAAACAAACTTTCTGGGACGCAGCTCCTTGCTGCTTCCTCTGCTGGCTGGGAGCCTTTCAGTGGTAGAGGTCAGCAGAATCACAGAAGCCTCCAGCAAACTGCCCACATGTCCAGCCCTATTCTCAGCCTCCTGGACCCTGAGACTGAGCGAGTAGAAAGGCAGATTTGGGGTGGGGGTGAGTTGAAAGATTCACTCCTATGAAATCAGGAGTGGACCCAGAGATGGAGAACCAGGCTCTCTCCCTGGATGTAAAAAGAGAGGGAGACAGAAAGAAAGAGACAGAAAGAGAAAGAAACAGACAGACAGACAGACAGACAGACAGAGACAGAGAGACAAAGAGACAGAGAGACAGAGAGGGGGGGGAGAGAGAGAGAGACAGAGAGACAGAGACAGAGATAGAGACAGAGACAGAGACAGAGAGAGGGAGGGAGGGAGGGAGAGAGAGAGAAAGGAGGGGAAGAGAGGGAGGATAAACAGCCTGGTTCTGCCAAACTCTAGACTTCTCCCTCAGAACTGGGAAAGTATTTTCAAAGTTCAGTTAACTCCTTCTAGCTACAAGAGAATTCGGGTATCATTGAAACTTGGCCTGCTTGGTTAGACAACTCTCTCTCTCTCCAGCCTCTATATCTTTGCCCTGGCTGTGCCCCATGTCTGGAATGCTCTCTCTCCTCAACTCTGCCTCTTAGAATTCCTAGTTTGTCTCAAAGCCCAGTTCAAATACTACTGTCTATAAGAGGCCCTCTGGGAGATCTCTATACCAACCAAACCACAGGTCTGACAAAAGAGGGGAAAAAGCCTTTGCAGCTATTTTTGTTGACTTAATAGAATCAGATATTAGATCTAGAAGGAACTTCAAAAGCTGCCTAAACCCTTTCACTTTACTGGGGAAGAATACTGAGACTGAGCGATTAGACCAAGGACTCACAGATGCTAAGTATATCAGAGGTGACATTTGAACCCAGCTCCTCTGACTTCAAAGTTTATGTTTTTTAACACTGTATCAAATAATGTCATTTCCTCCCTAATAAAATATAATCTTCCTAGGGCAGCTAGGTGGTGCAGTGGATAAAACACCAACCCTGGATTCAGAAGGACCTGAGTTCAAATCCAGACTCAGACACTTGACACTGTGTGACCCTGGGCAAGTAATTTAACCCCATTGCCCCCCCATATATATATATATATATATATGCAGGCAATGGGGTTAAAATACTTTTAAATTAAATTAAATTATATATATATACTCCCTGAGGACAGGAACTCTTTTTTAAAACTTTGTACCCTCATAGTATCTGACATAGCACAGACATAATAGGTGCTATAATCCTGGCAAGGCATGGAGAGAGAGGGCATGAGAATGTCCATTTTCTAGTTGCTTCCACTGAGATTTCTTCAGATTGGCCTAAGGAAGGCTAGAATCTGCTTTCCCAATCTGTAGTTCTTTGATCTATTCAGCCTCCAGGGAAGAAATGTCCTATTTTCAGGACATAAAGATTTGCCACCCCAGCAAGCCCTGTGGGAAAACAACACTCACTCATTCATTTAAAGGTTATCCCTACCAAGATACGTGGAACTTTAGACTGAGTCTAGCTCAAACATACAACTAGAAAAGTTGTTTTAAAAGTACTGAGTAGGTGGTTGGATTAAACCAGGAGATAAATGTAGTGATGATGAGACCCAATTTTTTAAAAGGGGGGGGGGGCAGCTAGGTGGCACAGTGCATCTACTGCACAGGGTTGTTGTGAGCATCAAATGCTTATCAGAGTATCTGGCATGCAGAGGATACCATAGAAGTACTTTTTTCCTTTTATTGCCTTTGATCAGGTGATAGGGTGGTCAAAGGTAAAAACAACACCATTTAATGCCCAGGTCTTGGTTAAAAATAATTTATTAGAGGGTGCAGCTAGGTGACGCAATGGATAAAACACTGGCCCTGGATTCAGGAGTACCTGAGTTCAAATTCGGCCTCAGACACTTGACACCTACTAACTGTGTGCCCTTGGGCAAGTCACTTAACCCTCATTGCCCCACACAAAAAAAAAACCCTTGGAAGACACCCTCGGAAAACAGACCTAAGTGGAGATAAACTTGACAGATAACATCGCAGACCACAGACATGTTATTTAACTAGTATAGTTAGAGCCCAGGTCTTGAAGTCAGATACCTGGATGTGTTCAGTTTCTTAGACCAACCAGATGTGTGCCTATGGACTACTGAGTCTCTTTAAGCCTTGGCTTCTTCTTTTATGAAATTGTGATGACATTAGCTCTGTGCATCGCTACCCTCCACACAGCATTGTGATGAAGAAGACACTGTAAACTTTAAAGCATTCTATATAACATGAGATTCTTAATATGTGAGGATAACAGATAATGGTGAGGCTGTAAAACTACTCAGCTCTTCATTTATTTCTGCTTAAGGTGAATGATCTTGGAAATGGGAATGAAAGAACAAAAATATTTAAAAGAGAGATAAAACCCAAGACAAGGGAACAGATATTAAAGGACTACCTCAATGCCCCAAATGAGTTCACAGTTTGTAAGGACTACAAGCTTAATATGGGTCAACAATGCACCACAGCAGTAACAATAATAATGCCATCCTCAACTTCAAGAAGAGACATGCACTGTCCAGAAGCAGGGGTTTATTGGAGCTGGTTCAAGCTGGTTCACAAGATCCAATTGTTAAAGTTTCCATATGAAAAGATGCTTACCTTGGAAATCAGCAAAGGCTACAGTTCAGGGTGTGACATTCTTTTGTCAACTGACTTAAGGAAGTGGTGGAGAAAAATGTTAGTACTATAGATTAAAAGTGTGTCAGCTGTACATTTTCTTTCCAATGACTGGTTATTAACCATTTACCAGCACAACCCTTCCAGAATGAGGATAATAGTCCTGAAGTATGCATCTTACTCAGATCTCATCTGGAATATGGCATCCAGTTCTGGCCACCACATTTTAGGAGAGATATTGACAAACTAGGGGTTGATTAAGGTAATAAGGGCATTAATACCACACCATCAAAGGATCAACTGAATAAACCAGGAAAGGTCTAAAAAACAAATGGTATAATACTTGTCAGCAGGTATTTGCAGGGTTATTCTGATAGGAGACAAAGTGCATTTGTTATATTTCAAAACAAATGGCAAAACTGAGTAGCAAGGAAGCAAATTTAGACTTTATGTAAGGAAAAACACAATAGTAATTAGAGGTTTGCAAATAGCAACCAACAAGCATTTATTAAATGACTACTATATATCACATGTCACTGCTCTAGAGGCCATGGATACAAATACAAAAAATAAATCATACCAATTAAAATGATTACTTCCTATCAGGGAGACAGCATATACATATATAACATATAATTACATACATGTATATTATGAATGTATATAAATAAATGATATAATTAATAGAAAACCAGACTCAAAGACAGGGAAACCTCAATTCAAGCCTCACTTCTGCTGCATACTAGTTATATGATCCTGGACAAGTCACTTCACTTCTCAGTGCTCTAAGCATTACAGAGAAGGTGCCAACCTACATTGGTAGAGTAAGTGTCCTCACCCAGACATTCCCTTTACTAATGAAATCACAGATCCAGTTCCTGTGCCAGTCCTTACACAAAACAAACACAAAATAGTTGTGAAAGAAGAGATATTAATCATAAGAAGGATGAACTAACAAGAGAAATGAAAATTAGATTAGAAAAATTAGAGGAAGGAAAATCAAAGTAACTCATATTCTACCTCATACCCATCAGATTAGTAAAGTTGATGAAAAAGGAAAGTGACAAATGCTAGAGGGGCTCCAGGAAAACAGGTACACTAATAAACTATCAGTCGAGCTGTGAACTATCCCATCCATTCCAGAATAATGCTCAAAAAGTTACTAAACTTTGCCTACCCTTTGACAAAGCAATATGACTATTCCTAAAGAGACCAATGAAAGAGGCAAAGAACCCTTCAGCACAAAAAATATATATATATTTATAGCAGTTTTTGTAGTGACAAAGAACTGGAAACTATGAGTCCCCATAAATTGGAAAATGGCTGAACAAATGATGGTATATGAATCTGATGGAATACTGCTATCCTGTAAGAAATTATAAGAGGGATGGTTTCAGAGAAACCTGGCAAGTCTTATGTGAACTGATGCAGGGGAATTGAGCAGAACCAGGAAAACAATGTATACAAAATGACAATGTAAAGATAAACAGCTTAGCAAGATTTAAGAACTATGATCAATGCAATGACCGTCCATGATTCCAGAGGTCCTGTGATGAAATGCACTACTCACTTACCGACTGAGAGGTGATAGGCTCTCAGTGTGACATATATGTGTGCATGTATTTAGACATGACCAACAGGGGGATTTGTTTTGCCTGGCTATGCATATTGGTTACAAGAGCCTTGTTCTTTTTCAACCCAAGAAGAGGATAGAGAGAAGGTAGATTTTTGTTCATGAAAAAAATTATTTCACTTTTTAAATGTTTTCTATAATATTGAATATTTCAGTGGCCTTATTTATATCACTCCAGAATAGTTTAATTACAAAGAAATAAGTGATTGAGTTTGGGCTAAAATTGAAATTTAATCAACCTACAAATATGTAAGAGCTCTCTATGGGAGAGTGCCCATGGGGATGTATGGAAGAATAATTTATGTTTCATACTCTCAAGAAGATTATGATCTAGCTGAAGAGATGAAATAGACATATAAAAATGTAGACATAAAGGCAATATTTCATCACTGCCATCTGAGTGGTTCAGCAAAATTGCTAGGGACATTCAAAAGCTTTCCATGACCAGAATTCTAGGTCAGGGAACACTTCCAAGAGCTCAGCCCTAAAGAATGAGTTGGAGAGGACTGGGGAAGGGCAGAAAGAAACACTGTGTACAAAGGAAAAATAACACAAGAATTACAAAGGGTAGTGAAAATGGATCAATGTGGTTAGAACTGAATCTCAGAAACTTGAGCCTACAGATATGGGTAGAACCCAGATCTCTGCTTTCATTGTTGTAAAGATTTCCCAATGAGGAAATCTTTTTCTATCAGTACAGGTCAGTATCTTCTCTAAAACGAATAGCCTTACATAATTGTCTAGAGCACTGAAAGGTTAAGTGACTTTCCCAGAGCCACACAGCCAGTACACATACACCAAATATTCAGTGTCCCAAAAGTCTTAGTAAAATTTTAAGTTATTAGAGCTTTTTTTAAGCTATTGAAGCTATAATCTCTGTTTAGAAAGTAAATGCAAGGTAACTTGAGAGTGAGGGAGGTTAAAAAGGATTCACATAGGATGTAATATTAGAACTAAGCTTTCAAAGCATCACAGACCTAGACCCAGAAGAGACCTCAGAGACCATCTAGCTCTTTCCCCCTCAGTCTTACAGGTGAGGAAACTGAGTCCCAGGGAAATTAAGTGGCTCACCACAGTCATACACTCTAGTGAGGGAGACAGCATGCATATAACTATGTACATATAAGATATAAGCAGCATAAATGGGAAGTAATCTCAGAGGAAAGCCACTAGCAATAAAGGGGTGGGGGGATGAATAGAAGGATAAAGGAAGTGGGAGGGAGAGGATTGCATGCACTGGGAACTGCTAGTGCAAAGGCCAATAGACAGAAGATGGAGTGTTGTGTTCTAGGAGCGGCAAATAGGCTAGCATTGCAGTAACCATGGAGAATAATAAAGTGTAAGACTGGAAAAATAGGAAGGGACCAGGTCATGGAGAACTTTAAATGCTAAAGTTTGTTTTTTCTAAATTCCTACAGGTAATAGGAAGCCACTGGTGTTCAGGAGGATGGAATGAAGAAGGGGAATACTAGAAACTGGGCAGAACATTGAGTCAGGGAGTTTAGAGACCCTAGAGAATCTAGAAGGGACCTGATCCCCTAAATCTGATCCACTGGCAGCAACATAGCCCAGACTGGCCAATCACCATAAAGTAGTCTTGGGGTTTACATCTTCTGTTTTAGTCAACATAGTAAAAGAGGATCACTCAATTGGCAGAATCAAAGATTGTCTTCCTATCATGTCAATAAATCAGGCGAATGTGGATCTCATAGATGCCAACATTCCAAAATGACACCAAGATGAGAAATCTCCAAGCTAGAAAAGTTACCCTCCTTTTTCCATTTGGTCGAGACCATAGAGAAGTTGGAGCACAGGCTCTAAGGCAGATAAATGGCCCGAAACTGAAATTTTTAACCAACTAAGTCATTGAGATAAGGAAAAAGGGCTTATCTTTCCAAGGCTGACCTCATTTCCTGCATTTCACTCCACTGATTGCTAGAAATAAGACATTTATGTGCTTTTATGGATTCTGTGATAAGACTCTTTATGGGAACTTGGTACAATATGCATTTGACTTAATAATAGCAGTGCTCTTTTATCAAGAGAGAGGGGCATAAGTCACAATGGTTGTTTCCTTCTTTCTCCAAACTTTTCTGATGAGTTTCCTCTTGGAGGTCATTTTCTAAGTGTGCCTGGACTGTTTGGGGAGAAAGTTTGCTAATGGAGCCACTCCTAGGAACAGAAATGGAATGGTCACAATTCAATTCAAAAAGCATTTATTAAGTACCTACTGCATACAAGGTGCTAGGTGATAGAGATGCAAAAGTAAACTATAAAAAAGTCACTGCCCCACAAAAAATAAGGAGGGATACAACAAACACACATATGAACAAACCCCAATTATACACAAACTAACTCAAAGTAATTTAAAGAAGTCAAGAAGGTGAATGACTGGGAGGATAAGCAAAGGCTTCATGTGTAAGGTGGATCCCAAGTTGTGCTTGGAAGAGAACTAGGAATTCCAAGGGGCAGAGATGAGGGATAAGAACATTCCAGATATGCTATATAGCTTTATAAAGGCATGAAGATGAGAGATGGAATTTAATGTACAAAATATGTCAAAGAGGTCAATGTGAGTAGAATGGTGAGTACAGAAGTAACTGAGTACAACTGGAAGACTGTCCAGACTGTGGGAGTCAGACTGTAGAAAGCTGTAAGTTTCCAGGCAGAGGAGTTTGTATTTTAGCCTCAGGGAAGAGGGAAGCACTGAAGACTTTTAAGTAATAGAGCAATATCAGTGTTTCAAGAATATCAATTTGGCAGCTATGTGGTAGATGTATTAAACAAGGGAGAGACTGGAAGCAGGGACCAATTAGGAAACTATTACAATGGGTGGGATCCTGAAATGAGATGGTAGCTAGGTGAGTGGAGGAAAGGGATCAGTCAGTCAATAAATATCTATAGTGTCTATTGTGTGCCAAGCACTTTATCAAACAAAGAGTTGGGAGGAATCTTAGAGGACATTTACTCAACTCCCCTCATTTTCAAGACAAGGCTAAGAAACTTAAGAGAAGTTAAGAAACTTGTCCAGAGTCACACAGCTACTAAGTGTCAGTGACAGAATTTGAACTCAGGCCCTTCTGACTCCAAGTCCAACATTCTATCCACTACACTACATAGCTTTGAATTGCATGAAGATCTTGAATTTTAACTCTTTCTGTTGACAGTAGACAATTCCCTTAGGACACATACTATGGTAGATGTGTTGCATAAAGCCTCAATGCCCTGAATATATTTATATATTTTGCTAATAATTATCAAAAATAAGGCCTAAAATAGAATTCGCTTCCTATTACTCACGTGACAATGAACTGTAACCAGTAGCATCCCCTGCCAAACAGCACCCATTTCCAACTGATCTTCGTTGAGTCAGATTATTTGGGTTTTACTCTCTGAATCTTTGCCAATCACTCTGGGAAGGTGAGTCACAATGTTTTCTATGGTCCTGGTGTTTTTGAGGCCATCCTGTGGTCATTAGATTTTACCACCATATGGGGGAGGGGGAGGGAGGGAGTAGACAGCTCCAATTATGTTTTTCTTGACCTTAATCCTCAATTTGCCTCTTTACAGATTTTCTCATTGTGCCCAGCCCTGCCATCTGGAGCCAAGCAGAAGTTCCACATGACAGTCCTTCAAATACCTGAAGACACTTCTCATGCCCAAGCCCTGCCCCCAGAGAGTCTTCTCTTCTCCAAACAAACATTCCACATTTTGTCCATTGATTTTCATATAACACAGGCTCAAAGTCTTGTCCCAGCCTGGCTCCTCTCCTCTGGAAGCTCCCCAGCCTAGCGATATCATTCCTGAACATGAAACACATCCTGCAGCCTACTTTGGCTGCCCAATGAGCTCTCCTTTCCCTTTGGCTAATCCATATTTTGATTCTTCACAAATAATGGCTAGCACAATAATCATACAACTCTTAAGACTTGAGGGGCACAGCTAGGTGGCACAGTGGATAAAGAACCAGCCCTGGATTCAGGAGGACCTGAGTTCAAATACAGCTGCAGACACTTGACCCTGGGCAAGTCACTTAACTCTCATTACCCACAAAAAAAAGACTTGCAAAGAACTTTACAAATACCATCTCATTTTGTCCTCACAACAGGAGAGTAGGTGCTGTTATTGTCTCCATTTAACAGAAGAAGAAACTGAGGTAGATTAGAGGTCAAACAATTTGCCCAGGGTCAACAAAACTGGTATATTGTCTAAGGGTGGATTTAAATTCAGATCTTTGGACTCCAGAGCCAGAAGTCTCTCCATTGCATCATCTAGCTTCATCACTAATGAGTTGCCTGGACTGCTTACTGTTCCCTCATACCCCCACTTCCTCCTGTAGGGTGTTAGTGGGATGGGGATTAGCAACCCCTCCTCCGGTTCGAGCTTTCCAAAGGCCCACCACATCTAAGCACTTAACAAATGTTCTTGACTTGAATTGTTTTCTACAGCATATTTCCCAACCTTCTCTACCATAACATTAACATTCTTTACACAACTCAATTCTATGATTCTAAAATATTACAGTCCTTTTCATGCTCGTGAGTACTTTGGCTTTGAATCTTTTCTGTAGGGTTTTTCTAAACATGGGATGAAGCATCACATCATTTGTCTAATGGAAGCAATGAAACCCTTGAAAAGCCGATAGGTTTCGGTGCGTATGGTTCAGGCTGTGATCAAGGGTCAAGGTCTGCTTTTCCAGGGTCTGCAGTGATGCAGGAACTGCTTCTTATTTATAACCTGAGAACAGAGCATTTTATTGGCCCGGATGGCCTTCCCCAGAGCAGGGAGAGATTTCCAGGAACATTGCTTTTAATTCAACGTTTGACTAATTCTCAAAAGGAAACACATCTCAGATTTCTGGGGAAACTCACACTTTTTTAATATGCTTTACAATAGTCGCAATGTGATCTAGAAATGATTGCATATGAGTAAGTTGTTATATTAATTCATCAGCATGGGGAATTCCTGCTATGGAAACCCTTCCACACATGGAGAACTCACATATAACTAGGTCTTGGAAATTTTCCTGGCACACTAAAATGTGAGGGACTTGCCCAGGATCATACAGGCAGTATGGGTCAAAGACAGGACTAGGACCCAAGTCCTCCTGACTTCAAGCCAGCCCTCTACACCATACGCACACCCCAAAGAAAGTTCTTATATACAAGAGGTGTCTTGATAACTGGACAGTACAAGCTCCTAACAGTGAGATTGTTATTGTGCACTCCAGTCTATTCATTCATTTTCCCACTCAAGAAACCCTGAAGGACTCCCTCCAAACCCAGATTAGTCTTCTGCCCAATGGTACAGAAGACCATATTCTTTGTCATTCTATTATTCATTGAAACCCTCAAGAATATAATGCCAATAAATAACAGAGACTCATACTCTGCATATAGTTAGAATGGGAATCAGAAGATCTGAGTTCAAATATTGCTTCAGATACTTACTAGCTATGTGATCCTAGGCAAATCACTTAACTGCTGTCTGCCTCAGTTTCCACCTGTATAAAAAGAGTGGATTTGACTCAATGCTCTCTAGGTTCTCTTCCAGCTCTGGATCTATGATCCTAGCAGAGGCCCATTAGTGGGGCTGCCTTTCAAGGTTCTTCAAAAAGCTCAGAAAGTCACTCAGAGAATAAATTCTGAGTTCACTTATGAGTCCAAACCCATGAGTTTGTTTATTTTCTACTAAATACCAAGTTAGAGCGGAAATATACAAACATGAAAGAACTGTGGTTTGTTTGCTTGCTTGTTGTTTTGAGGGGGCTCCTGGTATGGAAACAACCTCCACCATGGCAAATTGCAATTCATCAGTGGTTTAGTCAAAATTCAATACATAATTAATTAAGCACCTATTATGTGCCAGATATTGCGTTAAGTGCTAGAGATACAAAGAGAGGTAAAAGACAGTCCCTATTCTCAAGGAGATTATATTATATAGATATAGAATTGTAAGGGACCCCTGGTGCCATCTATTCCAAACTACATCCAAAACATAAACCTTCCACAACAAATCCAAGAAGTCACCCAGCCTTTGCTTACTCGTTTTTAAATTTCTAGCATTTAAAGAAAAGTCTAGCCCTCGGCACAATGCCTAGCACATAGTAGATGCTTAATAAGTGTTTATTGATTGATTGAGTCCTTCTTCTAAACACTTTAAAGTTTGCAAAGTCACTTCCAATACAATAAGTATACATAAATACGTAGCCCAGAGCAGTGGGAAAAAACTGAGCTTCTGTTGTCAAGAAGACCTGGGTTCAAATCCACTTCAAATGCTATTTGTCTGATCCTGCGTAAGACATTCACCTCCTTGGGGAATGAGGAGGTTGAACTAGATGGCTTCTGAGGTCTCCTCCAGCTTGAAAATCTGTGATCATATGGTGCAATTTAACTATTGATTCTCTTATTGCATAATCTATGTCAGCAAACAATAAGCCAACATACTAAACCAGAAGATGTAAAAACATTGCAGTTAGGGGGAAGCTAGGTGGTGCAGTGGATCAAGCACCAGCCCGGGATTCAGGAGGACCTGAGTTCAAATTCAGCATCAGACACTTGACACTTACTAGCTGTGTGACCCTGGGCAAGTCACTTAACCCTCATTGTCCTGCAAAAAAAAAATTAGAAGGATGAAGATGAAGAGAAGGTCTTTCATGTAGTTGCAGAAATTCTGACCAGACCTAGTTTCAAACGCTCTCAACCCAAGAACAAAAAAGTCAGGGGGAGGGGAGTATAAATTAAAAGTAAAAACATTGACTCTTTCACCAATTCATTAAGATTTATAATTAATGAGAAACAATTACCACCAGGAAGCCAAAAAAAAAGCACTGAAATTGCTTCAACTAGGAAAACACTTAGATCATCAAATTTTAAAGCATAAAGGGAATTTATTTCAATCTCGTTTTGCCTGTGAAGAAAGGGAGGCTCAAGAGACTTGCTCCAACCTAAACAGGCAGTAACTGTTAGAGCATTTAAACTCATGTCTTGGGGGCAGCTAGGTGGTGCTACAGTGGATAGAGCACTGGCCCTGGATTCAGGAGGACTTGAGTTCAAAATCCAGCCTCAGACACTTGACATTTACTAGCTGTGTGACCCTGGGTAAGTTCACAACCCTCATTGCCCCACCAAAAAAAAGAAAGAAAGAAAGAAAGAAAATTTTAAAGTCATGTCTTTTGATTATAAATCCAGGAGTCTTAGCAACACATCATAACTTGATCTCCTTGCCAGGCAAAGAGAGCAACCAAGAGTAATACTACTTTACCAGACCAATTCATTCACAAAACATTGTATAGGAAGAGGATGGAGATTGTAAGTTACGTTACTTTGTGAAAGAGCAAAAAGCAATTGAAGAGAGAAAAGGCTTCCCAAGGTCTTTACCTAAGACCCAGCTAAGCTATCATATCAAGTGAAATTATCAATTTAAAAAATAGGAGAATAACGAATGGACATGGAACAAAGCAACACTGCTGTAGGGAACTAGAGTTATCAGCCACATAAGTGCCCCCACCAGATTTTCATTCCTGAGGCAGTAGCAACAGATTTCACAGACAAGTTGGGAACACTGGATGAACTCAATCCAACACATAAGGAAGGAACCTCCTGGAAAACAATAGGAATTTAAAGATACCTAGCAATCAGTTTTCATGATAACTCAAGGAAAGGAATAACTGCAGAAGAATGGAAATGATCACTTTGGGTATCTTTCTAAAGGCAAAAAAAGTATTCAAAAAGATTTGAGTTAAACTCCCAAACCACAGGCCCAATTTCTCATCTATAAAAAGTATTTTATGAAGTAAATACTTGTTTTTTGAAAATAGCAAATTTATTTAGAAAGAAGTCTTTATGAAAATTGTCTATTGAGAGTATCTTTGATGAGAACACGAAAATATAGTAGAGATTTTCTCAGATTTTTCTACAACAGATCACATCTTCACTACCTCACAAATAATTGAAAAGTATAGATAATATTCATTTATTTTGTATTTATTTGTTGTTGATTTCAAAAAAAACATTGCCATCTAATCGATAAATATGCATTTATTAATCTCTTACCATGTGTCAAACTCTGGACAAAGCAGTGGGGATATAAAAAAAAAAGCAAAACCAGTTCCTTCCATCAAGTAGTTGACATTTGAATGGGGAAAGATAACATAAAATAACTAGGCATATGAAATAGGCAGCAAGGTGGCATGGGAGATGGAGTCAAAAGTAAGGAAATTTATGTCCAAATCCGTCACAAATACTTACTAGGCTGTATGGCCTTAGACGAGGCACTTACCTTTTGTTTGCCTCAACTTCCACATCTGTAACATAGAGATGATAATAGGACCTCCCAAGGTTATTGTGAGTGAAAAAATGAAATATTTGTACAGTACTTTGTGAACTTTAAAGAGCTGTATAAAAAATTTAAAGCTATAAATGTTACTTATTGTTATCATCACTATCATGATATTATTGTTATATACAAAAGGAAAGTAATCTCAGATAGGAAAGCACTAACAGCTGAAGGACCAGGAAATGTCTCTTGCAAAAGGTAGGATTTGAGCTGAGTCTTTTTTTTTTGGGGGGGGGGGGGAATGAGGGTTAAGTGACTTGCCCAGATCACACAATAGTGTCAAGTGTCTGAGGTCAGATTTGAACTCAGGTCCTCCTGAATCCAGGGCCGGTGCTTATCCACTATGCCACCTAGCTGCCCCCTGAGCTGAGTCTTAAAGGAAGCCAGGGGAACTGGTAACAGGAAGAAGGAGATCACTCCATTCCTAGTGAACAAATTTACTAGAACAAAATACAACCTTAGTAGCTCTCCTGCAACCAAATGTCAACCACATGTGAAGATGTCGTGCAATGTCACACTATATCTGACCATGGACATGATGCCAATCAATAGATCACTCACTTTATTTATGCCTCAAGTCAGGCCTAAATCAAGGAGATGTATGGTCATCTAAGGGGTTCATCTCCATCATGTCTAGACACAACAAGCCATAATGTCTTGACCCAAATCCAAATAGAAGGATTCTCTACCATTGGGGAGATTCTCCAGTGTCTCTATTTGTTAATGACATTTTATTAATTGAACCAAGATCCATGACTCTGCAAAGTCTCCTCAATGAAATTCACAGTCATTCCAAAGATATCAGACTATCTATCCACAATATGAAAAAAACCATAGGAACTCAAAATGAATATTGCCTTGATGAAGATATGGTACCTCACTGAGTTAATCAATCCATCAGTATAGGACAATGAGCTAAGCTGAGAATTGAATAGAAGAACACTGAGCTAAATAACATTTGGGTAATTGGACAGTGTCTCAAATGACTCTGAGCTGCTCCCTCACATGAGATCATGGAACATGACAATATGCTGAGAGCCAAAATTATAGGTAATTCAAAGGGCAATCAAGAGATAGTGGGCATAAGCTTCTGAAGCACATTCACTAATGAAGACTTAGATTCAAGAAATAGCATAAAAACATCATAAAAGATACATATAAACCAGAAAACAAGGGTGGGACTACTGTTTGTGAGAGAGAAGGATGGTCTACTCACCCTAGGGTTGTATTGACACCTTCAAAATAATAAAAGAAGCAAAAAGAATACCTCCAACTCTCTCAAGCAAATGCTCTACAGCGGACTGCTAGAAACCCAAGGAAAAAATTATACAGAATAGTAAAGGTTGGAAGTGGGTACAATCATAGTGATGGAGGCAATGCCCATGCCAATGAGGTCATGGATCCTAAGTATCAAGGTTAGGGGCTTAAATAAAGTAGTGTGAGGAATGAATTAAAATTTGAGAGTAAATAATTCTTCCCATTTAGTGTGGAATTATTAAGGCAATCCAAGAAATCCAATGGTAGGGCCAAAAAGCTAGTGCAAATTTGGATTATATCAAGAGAGAGTATCCAGAACAAGGGAGTTGATTGTCCCAATGTATTCTGTCCTGGTCAGGCCATACCTGGGCTACTGTGTTCAGTTCTGGAGTGCCATGTTTAAGGAAGGACATTGTTAGGTCTGGAGAGTATATAAAGGGTAGAAATAAACATAGTGACAGACCTTAAGTTTATGACACATGAGAATCCATTAAAGAAACGTGGGGTATTTTTGGAGAAGTATGTGAAGTAACATCATGTGGAGAAATGTTTAGACCTGTCCTCCTTGGCCCCAGAGGGGAAAAACCAAAGGACAGAACTCCTGGGGACATCTCAGATCATTAAGAAGTGGTGTCATGGGGCAGCTAGGTGGCAGCCAGTGGATAGAGCACCAGCCCTGGAGTCAGGAGACCTGAGTTTCAATCTGACCTCAGACACTTAACACTTACTAGCTGTGTGACCCTAGGGCAAATCACTTAACCCCAGTTGCCGTCACCAAAAAAAAAAAAAAAAAAAAAAGCGTGTCATTTTCTCTAGTCCAAATTGAGGCTCATTGACAATGGGTAGAAGTTGTCCAAAGGTCAATTTAGATGCCATAAAAGGGAAAACTTTCTTATTGGCTAGTGATGTCCCTAGGTGTGGAGATGGACTGCCCCAGGAAGCTTGTGGCTCCCCCCTTCCCTGGATGTCTTCAGCAAAGGGCTTAGATGACCACATTGAAGTGCAAGTCTTTTCGATATTGGGTTGGCCTACTGACAACTGAGGGGTTCATTCCAACTCTTGGAACTACTGGTAATTCTATAACATGTCTCTTAGAAAGTTAAGAAAATCTCTCAAAATGGGAAACTCCAGGGTTAATGTTTGAGACAAGCTTAGGCAACTAAGATCAAGTTTTCTTTCTTGAGTTAGGATGACATCTAGCACAAAATTGAACAAAAATTGGGGGCAGCTAGGTGGCGCAGTGGATAGAGCACTCCCGCCCTGGAATCGAGGAGGACCTGAGTTCAAATCCAGCCTCAGACACTTGACGACTTACTAGCTGTGTGACCCTGGGCAAGTCACTTGGCCCAAATTGCCGTCACCAAAAAAAAAAATGGAACAAAATGGAATAATTATTTAACCACATTGATTAGTCTTTTAACAACTTAGTTCAGCACCTCCTAAGTAGCCTTTTGCAGGGATGGGGGGGGAGACATTCATTGAATACAGTGAGATTTTTATTTTAATTTTTTAATAAGTATTTACATTTTCTCCCTCTTTCCTCCCTTCCCCAAGAGGAAAAAATCCTTTTAGCAAATATGCATAGTTAAGCAAAGCAAATATCCAGAATGACTTGTCCAAAAGCAAAAATTCCTCATTCTTCATCTTGAGTACATGACCAATCTGTCAGGAGGTGACCTCCTGACAGTCACCTGGAATTCTAGTTGGTCATTGCATTGATCATAGTTCATAAGTCTTTCAGAGTTGTTTGTCTTTACAATGTTGCTACTATGTTATCCTCCTGTATCCATTCACTTCGCTCTAAATCAGTCCATACAAGTCTTCCCAAGTCTCTCTCAAACCATCTCTTCATTTCTTGTAGCATATTATTCTATTACATTCACACACCATCATTTGTTGAACCATTCCCCCAATTGATGAGCATCGCCTTAGCTCCCAGTTCTTTCCTTTCACAGAGTAGCCACTAATCTTTTTGTAAATATGGATCCAGTTCCTTTTCCTATGTTCTCTTTGGGGTGTAAGGTGAAGTCTTTAAAAAAAGATTCCAAGTTCCTGGGATAGAAAGTTCATTTTTCTTTGCCCAAGACTTCTTTAAATCTGATGTATGAAGCCTTGCTATGGTCCCAAGACACATAGTCATGGGTTCCAATTCATTCCCAACAGATATCATACCCCCTGAGACCTTGAAGTCATCAGTAATTGATTTGTCCCCTGGGACCAAGTAACTTATAATATAGGGAATTTGCCCAGGCCCATGGTCCTTTATGACCAATTAAAACATCATAACAAACTCACCATATCAACCATGCTCTTACAATCTCACACTTGTATGCTGTCACTGGCTTTGCCCTTTCCTCATTTTCTTCTTCCACCTCTCTGTCTAAGACAATGTCTCACTGAGGTCACAAGCCTCCTCCAAAGAGGAAGTTCCCAACATCCTAAAACATCCCCCTTAGAGTCACAAACAGAAATATTTTACCTGGCACCAAAACATCTGACATCAAGGAGAGAAGTGACACAGAAAACAGAGGTGACGGACCAATAGACAAGGTGTAGGTATCGTGCATTCCATGAAGAAACATCCTATAGACACATATTTACACACACACACACACATACCCCAGAGCCTTACTACTATAATTCCTCTGGAATTATATTCCTCTGGTCTTTTAATTTTGTATGTGTAACCAGGCTTCAGAGCATGGCCACATAGACTTATGGGAATTAAAGCCCAACAGGACACTTGTCTTTCCCTTACACTACAAATTCCATAGTTTATGCAGCCACGTTCTGAGGAACTAAGGCATTCTCTCCATCCTCTCAGCACCTGACTGGCTCATCACCTTCTTCAGACTTATGTGTACTCAATGTCATCTTTTTACTCAACTTTTTTCACAACTGGATAGAAGGAAAGGGCCAGACATCATTTCTGAACTTACCCAAGGGGTAAAAATGGTAATACTTTCTGTGATCCCAAACCACTCACTTTCACAAAACTCTATCTTTGTTACACAGATATTCCTTTGGGGGAGGGGGTTGTTTGTGTTTTGGTTTGGGTTTTGGTTTTTGGGTTTTCTTTGCAGGGCAATGAGGGTTAAGTGACTTGCCCAAGGTCACACAGCTAGTAAGTGTCAAGTGTCTGAGGCCAGATTTGAACTCAGGTCCTCCTGAATCTAGGGTTGGTGCTTTATCCACTGTGCCACCTAGCTGCCCCTGTTACACAGATATTCTTCCAGGGAAGCTATATGACTGTGAGTCATGGAATATCATGAACTTTATAAACTGCAGATGACCAAAAGCATAAAGGAATGGCATATATATGGTGTGTGTGAGCAAGCTGCTACTACCCAGCTCTATACTGTTCATAAGATCTTAGAGCTAGAGCTAGAAGACACCTCCAAAGTATCTCGCCCAATAACCTCATTTTGCAAATGAGGAACCCGAGAAACAATGAGCTAAAGTGACTTACCTAAGGTCACAAAGGTAGCAAATAACCAACTCAGGATTTGAACTCAAGCATCATGCTTTTTCCTCTGCACTAAACTGGTCCCAATTCATGCTCCTCATATTCAACACCAACTGTCTCTCTCCTACTCAAAGATCACTCTTTGCTCCCTTGAACTGTTTCCATCTTTCTTCGCTTCTTTTCCTCACTAGTCTCCAAATACCCCCAGTCTCCAATCTGCCCCCTTGCACTAAACAGCTAAAAAACAACACTACTGGGGCAGCTAGGTGGTGCAGTAGATAGAGCACCGGCCCTGGAGTCAGGAGTAACCTGAGGTCAAAATCCTGTCTCAGACACTTAACACTTACTAGCAGTGTGACCCGGGCAAGTCACTTAACCCCAATTGTCTCAGCTAAAAACAAAAAAACAAAAAACAAAACCACTACTTCATGCAAATACCATCTTCCAACTCTGGTCCTTCAAACACCCATTCATCATGGAACACTCCCTTCAGGTGACGCAGTAAATCAATTGGTTTGTGTCATTGGTCACTTCTGCTCTATACCATTCCACTGTAGGAATGTCACCAGAGGGATTTCTTCTGACCCATGTGTTCTCGTTGCTGGTCTCAGCAGTGGTAGGCTGTCACAATGTTAGAAAGAGAGTTAAATTGAGATATGATCATATAAAACTTCATCCCCAGAGGAGAAAGGAAGAATCTTTCCAGTGACTGTAATGAGAGAGTCATCTTTCACAAGACACATTTTTTTAGTTGCCTGGATGCCTTTTGGAGAATTATTTTAATTATGAGAATGGGGTTGGCAAGCCCAGCGATCCCTCTTTAAAATTACAAGCTGAAATGCATCTGGTAATATATGAATGTTCTATAAATCCCATTATACTGATGCAAGTGAAGAACTACCCAAGGGATATTGGCTCCCTGTTCCCCCATGGTTAAAAAGGGACCATTTTCCATTTCAGGCTCTTAATGAAGTTTAAAGCAAAGTGGTTCCCAAACAGGAGGATTTGTCAGGGTGATTTATAATTCAAATGGGAGTATCCAATCATTTTATTAGATCTCAAGGAAAACACATCTAGATAATCTTTCCTGCTAACATCTGCTGAGCAGGAATGTCACATAAATGTGACCACTCAAAGCCTTGCGTATAGTAGGTGCTTAATGCAGGTGCTTTGAATTGTCCTCCCAGGTGAGGGCCTACGGAACAGCAATTGAAAGGACAGGATTTCTAGATTTGTTCCACTTACCACCAGGAGTGGTCTGAGAAATGAAGAAAAGATTAACTTACATCGCTAGAACTCCCACCTTCTTGGCTCCATGGAGGACACCATACCCTACTAATCTTCCTGCTTAATCCTTGCTCCTCTGCAAGTATCTACATTCATAGAAATACAGAATTTGAAAATTGGAAGGGGCCTCATCAACCATCTCATCTAACCTCTGGCCAAAAGGAACCCCCCACTACACTATACCCAACAAGTAATCCTCCAGCCCCTGCTTGAAGACAACCACAGATGGGGAACCTGCCATTTTTTGAGGGGGCCTATTCTGCCCTTGGACAATTCTACAAGAATCCTCCCCTCATCCCCAGGGCTGTTATGGTCTCGCCCTTCCCAAATGGTGAGAGTATGTAGATACTTATCTGTTAAATGCCGTATTCACCCACCACATTCTTCTACCCCTCTAAAATGTAAGTTCCTTAAAGGCAAGAGCTGTTTTTCTTTTTTATTAAGTTTTATCTGTGTATTCCCAGCACTAGGACAGTGTCACATACATGGTAGGTATTTTTTGTTTTGTTTTGGTTTGGTTTTTTGTTTTTTGCAGGGCAATGAGGGTTAAGTGACTTGCCCAGGGTCACACAGCTAGTAAGTGTCAAGTGTCTGAGCCCGGATTTGAACTCAGGTACTCCTGAATCCAGGGCCGGTGCTTTACCACTGAGCCATCTAGCTGCCCCCATGGTAGGTACTTAATAAATCCTTTAATTTTGAATTGAATAGGCCCCTACTAACAAGCCCTTCAAACTTTTCCTGTATCTGCCAGTGACCACATGACCCTTGTAGATGTGCCATGATGCATTCATTTGTTTCCCATTCCTGAGCACTAGGAGGGCTGCACGGAATTCCTAAAAACTCAAAGAAATGAAAGTAAAATTTCAACCATATGCTGAGCTTTGAGATTCTCCCATTGGTCCCCATAAGTAGAATGCGGACTTTTAAATGACTCTGCATTAACATTCTCAAGTCAGTCAGCAACATAAGATAGCTTTTTCTTGGCTCTAGTCACAACTCCCTTCTAATTAGACTGCAATTTTGTCTAAAATTTCCTTCCTTTTCAATCATATGCAGCATTTGAGTTTTGAAATGAAGAGTCACAGAATCTTAGTTAAAAGAGACCTCTGGCATCATTAAGTTCAACACAAACCTGATCAAGAATCCATTATACATTGTAATAATATTAATAGCCAGCATTTCTATATAAAGTGCTTTGCAGCTATTTTATTTGATCCTCACAACAACTCTGGGAGTTAGGAACTATCATCCTCATTTTATAGGTGAGGAAACTGAGGCACAGAAAGATTAAGTGACTGGACCTGGTTTATACAGCTAGTAAGTGTCTGAGGTTGGATTTGAACTCAGATTTTCCTTACTCCAAGTCTGGCAGTCTATCCACTGAACACCTGGCTCCTGAGGTGAACTAGAAAGTGTTCATATTGACTCCATTTGAGGCTGCTTAATGAAAGAGAGCGTGCCATCTCCTAAAGCATCTTGACCCTTCTACTTTCAGATATTTCATATTCTTAGGAAGTTTTCTCTTGTTGTTGGTCAACCTTTGTTCTCAAATGAGGACCCAATGACACCTAACAGGGCGATTGTCTTGACTTGCAAGTGAATTGGATTTAAGTGAGGCAGAACTGTGTAGTCATCAACCTCACTTTCTCTTCTAGAGTCATTGGAGTTCACTGGTAAGACACAGGTTAAAATGATTAATGATGGCCCCAGATGCAATGAGAGTATTTGGTCTTTTTAAGCTAAGGTCTTTCCCAAGTGTCAGTTTGTCAGAGGCAATGCCCATTCAGCAGTTTAAAACTAAGTAAAAGCTAAGATTTCCCTCATGTTATAGTGAAAATCATCTTCCTGTGACTCCTCACCCCACCACCTCCTAGTTCTGCCTTCTGAGGCCAAAGACAACAAACATAAATGCTCCCTTATTCATTAAATGTTAGAAATGTAATAAAAAATTAGATGTTATCACGTCTAAGCTTCTCATTTCATAGATTGGGAAACTGTCTCTCATATGCTATCCCTTCAAATACTTGGGTTTCAACCCCTGTACTCACCAAATTTTCTTTCTCTGAGCTAAAAATTCCCCAATTCGTTCAGCAAATTCTCATATAATATAGTTTAGATTCTGCTCAACATCTGGGTTACCTCTTTTGAAATACAGTGCCCCGAACAACAAGAATACTACAGAGGTGTTCTGACCAGAATAGCATACAATAGGGCCACCATCATTGGACTCCATGCTCCTATTTATACAGCCTGAAATCTCTTGTCCTTAAGTAGCTGATGAGGATTCTAAGAGGGTCAGTGACTTACCCAGGATGACGCTCTCAATATCTGTCAAAGGAAACAACTCTCAAATTAACCTAGTGGCAGAGTTGGTATCAATACACATAAGTGGAGGGGGTATCCAACACAAACAGTCCAAAGATCCCATTAGCTTCTTTGGCCGCCATGTCACACTGTTGACTCAGGCTGAGTTGATGGTCCTCTTAAAAATCAGATCAGGCCATTAGCACCTGTAATTCATTCATTCATCCATTCGGCTATCATTAATCCTGAAGTTTCCTCCATGGTGAAACAAGGGAATTAGACAATATGATCTCTATGTTTCCTTGTCATCCTGTGACAGTCTATCAATTAACAGACAGAATTGAATTGGGGGGAAAGTTTACAAAGTGGCCTCCTTTTAATCAAATTAAAACCCTCCCTCTTACTGATTCTGAAGTGACAACTTCATCACCCCCTTCCCTCTGACAGTTATTTTTTGGTCCAGACTTCTGATTTCTTCAGTTAAAAGAACTCCCATTAAAGCTGGGACTCTAACCCACTGTTGGTGGAGTTGTGAAAAGATCCAACCATTCTGGAGAGCAATTTAGAACTATGCCCAAAGGGCTATGGAACTAACTGTGCATACCTTTTGATCCAGCAATACCACTGCTAGGTTAATATCCCAAAGACATCTCCAAAAAGAGGAAAAGACCTATTTGTACAAAAATATTTATAGCAGTTCTTTTTGTGGTGACTAAGAATTGGAGATAAAAGGAATGCCCATCAATTGTGGAATGGCTAAACAAACTGGGAATATGATGCTGATGGAATATTATTGTGCTGTAAGAAATGACAAGCAGGAAGACTTCAGAAAGGCCTGGAAAGACATATATAAAATGATGTATAGTGACGTGAGCAGAACCAAGGAAACATTGTGCACAGAGACAGCAATATTGTTTGAGGAGGAACTGTGAATGAGTTGACAACAACACGATCCAAGACAATCTCAAAGGACTATTGATGAAAAATACTGTCCACCTCCAAAGAAAGAACTGATATTGATGGAACAGACTGAAGCATGCTACTTCTCACTTTCTTTAATTTTTCTTCTTTTAATCAAGTTTTCTTGTACAAAATGACAAATATGGTAATGTTTTACATAATCAAAAATAAATAAAATAAAAGAGCTCACACTGGCACCTCCTCTACCAACGCAATTCAACTCAACCAATTGGCAGATCCATTACAACTGAGTCCTAGAAGATGCCAGAAGTCACTGATGGGTTAAGAATCCATCTGGAGGTAACCCACCAAGGAGACAGGACTTTCCTGTAATTGAGGCCTACTCCCGATCTGCTACTCCATGCTGCCTTTCTATATAATCACAAGATGACTGTAATAGCTCATATTTTCTATATCACCTAAGGTTTACAAAAGTAGGGAAATACAAGGAGATACCCAAGGCTGGAGAACGTGCCCAGGGTGAGCCACCGGCAGGTGCCGGAGCTTTAGGATGTCAAAACAAATAACCGCATCCCTCACTCCAAGTGCCCTTCTTCTCTAGGCCAAGGATCTTCAGTTTCCTTTAACTGAGCATCAAGGGGCCTAACTCCACGTCCCTCACCATCCTGTATACACTCCCTTCTCAGGATATTAAAAAGAAGTCAGATGAAAAAGCCAGTGTGTAGATAAAAGAGTATGAAACTGTTAACAGATAATAAATGAATGAGCCAAACAATGGGACAAGATCAGATTGGGGTTTTCTCTATAATTGCAGGTTTATAAAGGTGGTGATAAGAGAAGGGGAGAAGACTGATGGAATCCTACAATACAAATAAAGATATAGCAGATAAGGCACTCAGAGCTTGCCTCAGGGATCTCCCTCCGGGGCTGACATGTTGATGAATCCAGCCTCCATTTATATAGTTTAAAAAAAAAAACTAATTGCTTGAGAGTTGTGCTTTATCTTCTCTCTGCCCCAAGACTGTCTCCAGATGCCCAAGAAGGAGTTAGTAGAATAGAGGCTCTCCTTTCATGCTAGAATTAGAAATCGGGTTGATAAAAATAGCAATGTTTGTTCCCAACAGTCATTACACTGGATGGATGGATGGATGGATGGATGGATGGATGGATGGATGGATGGATGGATGGATGGATGGATGGATGGATGGATTGATTCCAGCTGGATGACTGAAATGGAGGGAGAAAACATAGGACAAGTAGACGTGGTTCAGTGTTGCCTTTGTGAGGTGGCCCTACTGTTCCAGGTTATGTATTGTGTTGACCAGTCAACAAATCAATCAATCAACGAGCATACTAAAGTACCTATTCTGTTCCAGGAACTATCTTAGATACTGGGAATGCAAATGAAAAAGTGAGTCCATCCTTGACCTTTAAAGAATTTCATTAAAGTCAGTCAGGTAGTACCATGAATAACTTAGTGTTAGACCTGGATGAAGTGGGGAATTCTCAAGTTCAAATCCTGACTGTGTGACCCTATACAAGTCACCTAATCTCTCTCAGCCTCAGCTTCCTCACCTGTAAAATGGAGACGATATTATGAGAAGCAAATGAGATATTTAACATGTATGTACTTCTGTCTGCATATCTGTATGAATATATGTAGGTGGGTCAATATAAATATGTGTCTTATGTTTATATGTATGTAGAAATCAATTTGCAAACCTTAAAGTGTTAGGTAAGCGTTAGCCATTATTATCCTCTTATTCTACCAGTATGGCTCTTGCATTCAGGAAGCCCTGGGATGATCCTGTCTCAGGAGCTAAGGAGCTGAACCAAATCCCCCAACTCTCTAGGCCTAAGTTTCCAAAAACAGAGGACTCTATATTTGATCTGAGGAGTAATAAGGAGTCAATGGAGGGTTTTTATTTGGGGGAGGGGTGACATGGTCATATTTATGCTTTAGGAAAATCAATTTGACAGTTATGTGATAGATGGACTGGAGTGGGAAGAGACTGGAGGCAAGGAGGCCAATGGTAAGGCTACTTCAATAGTCTAGGTGTCAGTAAGTTGGCTGACACCAAGATGGCAGCCATGTGACTAGAGACAGGGTAATGTAGAGGAGAAATGTTGTGAAGGTAGAAATGACAGGATTTGGCACCGATGCAGAATAAAATGCTAAGCAGTTGGGTAGGAGCATGATGAAGAGGAGGGGGAGGGGATCAAGAAAGGCCATGGCTTTGATTCTTTTGATCTTTATACTATCTACCTCCCTGGGGTGCTTCCCTTGACCACCACCCACCCACCCATGGATCAAATAAAAATGGCTGTTTTAAGAGACGGTGGCTCAGAGCGTTTAGTGATTTAGCTAAGCTCAAAGCGTTGTGCAGCGCGGATAGAGCACCTGGGTTGAAGGCAGGAAACCCTGGGGTAAAATCTTGCCTCAGACACATACTGGCTCTATGACCCTGAGCAAAGTCACTTAACTTTCTGGCTGTCTCAATTTCTTCATTTTTAAAAGGAGATGATAATAGCACCTACCTTCCAGGATCCAATGAGATTACATTGTAAGTGCTTTGCAAATTTTAAAGTGATCTGTAAATTCTGGCTATTATTATGTTTGGTTCTGCCTAAACAGAAAGAAATAAGAAAGGAGACAGCCTACAGGACCTTGCAACCAAGCTCACAGGATCTTGTAAACAATTAAGTGCTCTCAGAGGTATTTCTACTCGTCAGGCTCCACAGACTGAGAACTGCAAGGGATTTCTGAGTAATATGAAATTTTACAGATAGGAAAACTGACGCCACAGCTATGTTCAAGTGACTTACACAAGGTTTACACAAGCAGTGAATATCAAATGTGGGCTTAAACCCAAGTCCCTCTGTCTCTAGAGGCCATAATCTTTCCACTGTGCACACCACCTCCATGATGTAACTGATTATCCGCTAGGCCAACTAACTCACTTATCTGAGCCTATAAACTCAATTGTTCAGCCCTGCTTCCTTGATATCTGAAATGGAGTTTCATCAGCAAATGGTAGTGGAGGGAGACTATACTAAATCCAATAATTTTTAATTATATTTTTTCTGGTGCTGACAGTAAATTGTTGGTTATAATAGCTCACACACCATAGCATCTTTAGGGTTACAAAGCAATTTACCCCATGGTAACCCTGGGAAAACGACAGTGGATTTATTAACCCCATTTTTCATATGTGGAAATAGAAGTTTTATAAAGGTGAATGATTGGCCCCAGGTCACAAAGTATAAGATCCAGGATCCTAATTAATATCCCATGTTTCAATTTCGAAGATTATCTTTCTTATATACCATGTGTCCTGGGGGATGCCAGTTCAAGAAAACAGTCCTTGCCGTGATGAGGTTCTTTTGGGCAAAGGTAAGAGAAAATGATATGCCGGGACGTAGGAGAAATAATTTGACAACACCCTTAGTAAATATCCTCTTCTAAAAAGCTATATAAAACCAGTTGATTAAATTGATTCTCAGCTGATAATGTTAGAGGCCTGCAACATAGTGGGGACTTAAACATATCTAGCATTAGAAAAAACATACCCTAACCCCTCAGGGTTACGTAGCTCTAGGGCCATGAGAGGATATAGCAGAGCATGTGCAACTGGGTGAATAATATACTTTTTGTGGATTATCAACCTGGCATGACTTCATAGCTTCCAAATCTAATCCAACATGTATTTATTAAATATCTACTATGAACAAGACATAGGGGGATACAGAGGACAAAGCAAAATACAGAGTTTTATTCTAGAAAGACCTCAGAGGCAAATTGGCCCAACCTCCATTTTATAGAGGAGGATTAACTTCTGGATTCTATTTTAGCCCTACTAAGCTGTAAGTTCTATGTGAGCAGAGATTGTATTTGTATTTTACATTTGCCACAGGCCCTGGTATAGGGCTCTACATGTAATATCCATTTACTAATTTTAATAATCTTTACAATGTAATAACACATTTTAATAATCCTTACAATTTATGATTAAATCATACAAACATGAAAATGTATATACTGTTTAATAAACATACATTTACCTGTGAAATTCCTTTTCAGCACTAGTAGGTGTTTGAAAAACCTTCCAAGGATAATATAAATTCAATTGAATTTAGCATATTCTATTTTAATAGCATTAAGAAGAGTAGCCTTGATCTGCATGCCTATTGATACCCCCAACATTCAAAAACCATTTGGATGGAAGTTTCCCTTTGGGGGTCATTGAGGTTCTTCTCTTTATAACAGGAGTATCTTCTAAGAGTCAGGTCAGCAGATATTGTTTCAATGAAGTGTTCAATCAAGGGTGACAGAGGGGTGACTGGGGAAAGCTATGGATAGGATCCATCTAGCCCTCTGCTCCATTGAGGACTCCTCACCTCCCTCTATGGAAGCTGGAGAGTATTAATTGATAATGGAATTTGTAGGCTTGTTTTACCCTGACCAAAGGAAGGAGTAATTGCCCTAACACAGATTTTCATAAGGGTCATCCACCTTCAAATCAGGGAGGGGGGCAGAGGAGATTGGGCTGGTGAATGGGGAAATGGACCAGAGAGCATGTTTCTTTGTAAAGTCAGGAGTCTGATGAATCAGCTCAAACACTTCTGACTCTCAAAGGACGATTCAGTCCAAATTTAAGACAGAGCAACATGATGTATCTCCTCTACATTTCAGCCAAGTCCTCAGTCCTGCTTCTGCAGTTGGATATGGAGGGTTGAGGTGAGTCCAAGGTGATTCAACAATGTGGTAAGGAAAGCAAGAAATCTAACACAGTCTCAAACTGCATTAGGAGAGATATGGTACCCAGCACCAGGCAGGCAACAATACTACTCCATTGACCCTGATCAGACTACAACCAGAGTAGTCATATTTTAGGAAGTCAAGTTAACAAGCATTTATTAAGTGCCAACTATATACCAGGTACTGTGCTCAGGAATCAAAGAAAGGCAAAAAGAAAAGTCTCTGCTATCAAAGATCTCACGGTCAAATGGGCAGAGACAATATGCAAACAATTATGTATAAATAATATACATATATAACCTATGCATTTATGTATATATATGTATGTGTGTGTGTGTGTGTGTGTGTGTGTGTAATGAGAAATAATCAATGGGGGAAGGAACTTCGTTAAGGGGGAATCCAGAAAGACTTCTTGCAGAAATCAGGATTTTAGCTGATACTTGAAGAAAACCAAGTGATGGAGACAAGAAAGGCAAGCATTTCCAGGAATTGGGGACAACCAGTGAAAACAGTTCATAGGGAGCTGGGCTTGCAATCAGGAAGACTCATTTCACTGAGTTCAAACTCACTAACTTACTAACTGTATGACCCTAGGCAAGTCATATAGTGCTGTTTGCCTCAGTTCCTTAAATGTAAAATGAACCGGAGAAGAAAATAGCAAGCCCCGTCCGCATCTCTGCCAATAGAATCCCAAATGCAGTCACAGAGAGTTGGACGTAACTGAAAAATGACTGAACAAACGTGAAAATAGAGTTTGGAAATGGAGTGTTGTATCCTAAAAACAGCAAAGAGGACAGCATCATTGGTTTACAGAGTGTACAAGGGTATAAGATGTAAGGAACCAGATTACAAAAAGCTTTAAAAATCAAGCAGAGGATTTATATTTGATTATGGAATCAATAGGAAGCCACTGGAGTTTATAGATTATGAGTTTGATATGGTTAAATATGTGCTTTAGGAAGATCACTGATAGCTGAGTAAAGAATGAGCTGGAAGGGCAGCAGATGGCGCAGTGGATAGAGCACCGACCCCGGATGTCAGGCGGACCTGAGTTTCAAATCTGGCTTCAGACACTTAACACTTACTGGGGCTGTGTGACACCCTGGGCAAGTCACTTAACCCCCAATTGCCTCACACACAAAAAAAAAAACAAACCAATGGACTAGAGTGGGAGAGAATTGAGACAGGACATTCAATTTCTGATTATTGCAGTAATCTAGGGGTAAGGTGAGGAGGATCTGTAGTGGAAGTGTCAGAGGAGAGAAGGAGGCATTTATAAGAGATGTTCCAAATTAGAATCTCAACAGAACTGGGCAATTGATGACTATGGGATTGAGACAAAGTGAGGAGTTGAGGATGACACCTAAATTATGAGTCTGGGTGTTTAGAAGGAAAGTGGTACCTTGGAACAGTAACAAGGAAATGGAGGGGGAGGGGGAGAGACAATGAGTTTGGTATTGGACATGTTGAATTTGAAATGTTTACAGACTGTACAGTCTGAGAAATCTAACAAACAGCTGCCTGTGCTAGTCTGGAGGTTAGGAGAGAGATTAGAGCCTGAACAGATTTGAAAATCATCTGCCTAGAGATGATCATTGAATCATAAGAGCTGATGATATCACTGAGTATGTACTAGATGAAAAACCAGCAAAGGAGACTGAAAAAGAGCAGTCAGAGAGGTAGGAGGAGAGCCAGGAGAGAGCAGAGTCATGAAACTAGAGAGAAGAGAGGATCAAGGAAAAGAAGGTGATCAGTAGAGTCAAAGGCTGCAGAAGGGCAAGAAGAATGAGTTCGGAGAAAAGACCTTTGCATTTCATGATTAAGATCCAAGTAGCGGGGCAGCTAGGTGGCACAGTAGATAGAGCACCAGCCCTGGAGTCAGGAGTACCAGAGTCAAATCCGGCCTCTGATACTTAATACTTCCTAGCTGTGTGACCCTGGGCAAGTCACTTAACCCCAATTGCCTCACTAAAAAAAAAAAAAAAAAAATCCAAGTAGCACTACAGAGAATGGCAACCAAGAGGGTAAAGAGTCTTGAATTCTTTTAGAACAAGGATCAAGTGAAAGACCCAGGATGCTTACACTGAAGAAGAGAAGGCTAGAGGGGCCCATGATAACCATCTTCAAGAACTCTAAGGGCTACCACATGCAAGAGCTTAACCTCCTTGGCCCCAGAGAATTAGACGGGAGGACTTCCTAAAAATTAGAACCAGCCCAAAGGACGCTTCCAGAGATACCTTGTCCCCCTCCCTTGAAGTCTTCAAGCCAATGCTGGCTGACTATTTGTTTGATATATTATATGAGGATTCTTATTCAGGTATGGGATGGAGTAGATGACCTCTGGGGACCCATCTCAGATTTTGTTAATGAAGTTAAAGACAAATAAAATGCAGATGGAAAGTGACAGGTCAGATTCTTGAAAGAGAACTGAAATGAGCATTTGAACCCAGGACCCCTGTTTCCAATTCAGTACTTTTTATATCACAGAACCTAGATTTGGGAGAGTCCATGAAATATGCAAAATAATCATTTGATTTAGAATAAATATGCCCTTGAAACTTACAGGGGGAAGAAGGGGCTCATTATATTACTTCATGTGTTAGAAATTCTTTCTTTGCCAGGAGGTTTCTTTCATTTGGAGGAGGGGAAGGATTCCATCCAGTTATTAGAATTGGCCTCTCTCCCTGACGGTCACTGGTGAGTCTCTCCTATTTATCTCACAGGTACTGGACTTGTCAGGCAGTTTCCTTCTCCCTTATGAAAGCAATCTGTGCTTATTACTCAAGGAATGGAAGACATCCATCTTGCTCTGTTTCATTTATAAACTAAATGGATGTTTGAGGTTGTTGGGCTGGCTGGGAAAAAGCTTTCTGACCATTTCACAGCAATTAAAAGTGGTCATTGCTCCTGACCTGTTCTTTCCCACCTCATTTCCCACAGCCTGTGACCGCAGTGACCCATCTGTCTGCATCCTCCGAGTCTCACAGGCATGGCTCCTGAAAAGCCCTTCTGAGACAGCTGCAAGCAAGGGACCTTTCTGAGTCTCTCCACTCCTGCTGAAGGGAGTTTCATCAGCAGTACTTCCTGTCCCAAGGCTAAATGACCCAACAGATAAATAACCTCTGAGTAATAGCTTATCTCAGCTCTGTCAAAGAAATCATGCCAGAAACTCAGTGGGGTCTTGTACAGTGAGCCCCGGACACAGGCTGGGGGATATGGGTTCTATTTTCAGCTTTGGCTAGGACTTCCTGTGTGACCTTGAGCAAACCACTTAGCATCTCTGTGTCTCTTCTTTCTAACCTGATGGAAGGAAGGAAGGAAGAAAAGAAAGAAAGAAGGAAGGAGAGGGATGAATGAAAAGAAGGAGAAAAAGAGAGAGAGAGAGAGAGAGAGAGAGAGAGAGAGAGAGAGAGAGAGAGAATGAAAATTTGCTCCCTCTATGTAGGTGTTGGAAACCTTGTCAGGAATAATGAAGTCCTAGCTGTACCATGGTTTTTCCCCTCAAAGAAATGAATGGAAAATAGTGGCAGCAAAAAAAATTAAAATTTAATTTAATTTTTAAAAAAAAAGGTCAGGAAGCTAGTTAGCATTGTAGCTGGTACAAAAACCCAAGTATCCTGAGTCTAGCCTGGGGTATTTCTACCAAGTAAAAACATGGTTTATTGGTGATTTCTTTCAGTGGAGGGACTTCCTGGTGAGGAAATTGAACCCTCCAAGCAGATGATCTTTGTTGTTTTTGTTGTTCAATCATTTCAGTTCTATCTGACTCTTTGTGACCCCATTTGGGGTTTTCTTGGCAAAGATATTGGAGTGGTTTGCCATTTCCTTCTCCAGCTCATTTTACAGATGAGGAAACTGAGGCAAACAGGGTTAAGGGACTTGCCCAGGGTCACATAGCTAGGAAGTAGATGAGAACAAATTTGAACTCAGGTCTTCCTAGCACCAGGCTCGGAGCTCTGTGTACTATATTGCTACCTAGCTTCCCCTAAAAGCAGATCCCAGCAAGTCTATTATAGGATCGTAGCTTTAGAAAGGGCCTTGGAGGCATAAATTCAATCCCCTCATTTTGCATTTTAGGAAATTGAGTCCCAGAAATGCTAAGCTATTTGCCCATAGTCACACAGTAGATCAAAGAGAGAATTTGAACCCAGGCCTTCCTGACTCAGTCAGTCACTCCATCCAAGGTCAAACAGCTTCAACCATTTCCACTACATTGCAATTATACTTGCAGAAAGGTAATAATATGTGTTGACCATCTCCTTCCTGGAAAGGGAGTGCTTTAAGGGGAATATAAAAAGTCCCTGGGGGGGGGGGGGGAATCACAGTATGACCAGACAGGGGCAATGATGCCAGCCAAGCCATTTGGCATCAAGCCAGCTGCAAGTATATCCCCTGACCCTGGCAAATCAGAGATCACAGTTCTAATGTAACTCCAGAATGAAATTCGCAGTATCTGCTAACTCCTACTCTACAGATCTTCATAACTGGAAGGGCTTTTCTCTCCCTTAAGGCTACCTCTTTTCTCTGAGGCCAGGTTATCCCTACTTGGATTGGGGTTCTGGTACCAGCTGAAATGATGGCCAGTTAATGTGCAAAATATATTCTGGGGAATGGAGCTAAAGAGGTTGATAATGAGGTTGGAGAGAAGAATGGGATATGAGACACCCCAAGCAGAGCACTCAGCAGCACCTGTGGCCAAGAATCCTTCAGTCACCGACATTAGTTACTGAGCAGGGCAATGTGCAAGGCAAAGGACCACTGGCAAGACTAAGGAAGAACGAAGTGACTTCTGCCTCTCCCACCTCCTCATCCATTCTCAGGAGCTGATGTTCATGGACGAACTCACTGAATCTCCCCATACTCCCCACCCAGTCCAATATAACAAGCATTATTAAATACCAACTGTGTGCAATATGAGAGGCAATGCTGCAGAGTGAAAAGAGGACCAAAATGAGCTAAAGTCCTCCCTTAGACACATCCTAGCTGTGTGATCCTAGGAGGGAGGGAGGGAGGGGAGAGTAAAGGAAGAGGAGGACGAGGAGGAGGAAGAGGAGGAGGAGGAAAAGGAGGTGTTGAAAACCTTGTCAGGAATAATGAGATCTTGCTTTGTTTGTTATTAGCTATAGCTAATATACACTGTATATAATATATATGATATATATCGTATGCTTTTTTCTTAAATAATAAATGGAAAGTGTGATGGGGGAAATGTTTGGGGGTTTGGGATAGGGGTTCTTTAGGAATTCCTTTTTTTTTCTCTTTCTTTTTTTTGTTCATCCAAGGAATTCCTTTTTAAAGAATTACACCCTCTTGCACAAAGATCCAATTAGAAAAAAATAATAGTTTATTTAGGTGCTAGGGAAAGGAAATCTAGAGAGAAGTCCTTGGACTTCTTCTCATAGGGAGAAGGCATGGCACAGAGGCGTGGCTCTCTGAGATACCTTTATCCTCAAGCAGGAGACAGGCAGATACTTTTATAGAGGACCAATGGTGGTCCCATGAGGTGATCATCTTGACTGTGGAAAGTTTCCTTACTGGGGGAGGACCATCCCCCACTGTGCTGGCTGGGGGAAGTTGGGTGAGGAGCAGCTCCAGATCTCTGTCCTCCCCATGCCACAAAGGCAGCAACCACACCTAATCTTATCTCCCCGAGGGCTGGGGGAGACTAGAATGAAGGGTGGTGGTCCTGGAGCTAGCTCAGTCCTGACCCAGTGCCACTTATCTCTTTAGGTATGTCTGTCCTTTGGTTTAGTTTCTCAAGGAGAAGGTTCTTTGATTTACCCCAGAAAACTTCTGAGGTACCCAGCGGCCCCATAACAGAAAGTTATTGGAGTTTCCTAAACCAATGAAATTCTAAATCTAATCCCAGGCAAGGGGAAAAAAGGGTAAATCACTAAACTAAGTGCTAGGGATACAAAGACAAAAGAAACAAAAACCCCTACCTGTCCTGACATGCTACTGGAGAACATCGCATTATATAAATGGTGATTTGAGTGACATGGGGCTTAAGATAACTCAGAAAAAGTTTCTCCTGTGAGAAGCAAAACCAAAGATGACCAGATAACAGGACAGACATATCAAGGAATCAAGGGACTATTAAAGTTTAGATTGGCCAACTAGATATCAGGATAGACATACCTAAGAAATAAAGGGAGATAAATTCTATAGCAGGAAAGTCACTTAGGTGTGGCTACTACCTGACCACAGCTAAGAGACAGAGATAACCCCAGAGGTCAAGACCATCATTTCAAAAAATCCCCCTCAACTGTCAGGAAAATGACAATATCCAAGCTTTCCCCATCCTACCCCAAAAAGGAACTTTCAATTTTCGGTGGTTACCCCATCTATCCTTTATAAAAGCTTTTTGTCTTCCTTCTGTTCTGGGAGGAGGTGAAGTCTTTGACTTACCCCTGGGTCACTTTCTCTAGCACCAAATAAAAGACCACTTTAATTCTAACTGGACTGTGTACAAGAATGTAATTCTTTACAGAGGAATACCTAAGGACCACACACACACAAACACACACAAAATTTTCCCCATGACATGAGAATGAAGTATTAACAGCTAAAGGAATCAGAAAAGGTGGACAATAAAATGTTCTGAATTTTCAAATCAAGACCTGGGTTCAAATTCCAGCTCTGTTACTCACCACCTATGTGACCTTGGGAAAGTTAAGAGTCTTAAGAGTCTGGGTTTCCTCTTTTATAAAAAAAGGTTGGAGTTAATATCTTCTAAAATCCTTTCCTATTCTAAATCAATGCTCAATGATGCAGCTAGTTGATGACATGGATAGAATGCTGGATTTAGCAGAAGGGAGACCTGAATTCAAATCTTACCTCAGAGACTAGCTAGCTGTCTGACCCTGGGCAAATCACTTAACTTTTGTCTGTCTGTTTCCTCATTTGAAATATGGGTATAACAATAGCACCTATCTCCAAGGATCATTGTAAGAATAAACTGAGAAGAAAAAAAAAAGAAACAGAACATTTCAGTGTTTTATAAACCCTAAGCCCCTAACTCTAATATTTAGGGATGATAATCCCTAAATCTCAGTTTCCTCATATGCAAAATGATGCTATTTTAAAAAGATTTCTAAGCCCCCTGCAGCTCTGAAAATCCAAGTTTTAATAAACATTTTAAACATTTATGAATATGAGAAACTTTGAAGGGAATGGGCAGTGTGGCATAGTAGATAGGGAGTTGGCTTTGGGCCGGAAAAATCTGGGTTGAATCCTAATAGTCTGCAAGACGGCAGGAGGCAGAACAAAGGCTCAGGTAACTGAGACAGCCATTTAACACTTGCCAAGGGTCAAAGAATTGCACTATCTTCTCTTTCAGATAGCCCTGGCCTATTACAAGATGACAGGTTGCTTGGAAGAGGAATAGTTATGAATTGGTTTAGAAGATCATGTCATCTTGTGTTAAACCATATCCCTGCCCAGGAGTAAGGGAGGGGTAGAGATAGCTGACTAATAAAGCCATCTTCAACAATAGTCTACCCACTAATCCACCCACTACTGAGGATATGAAGTCTCTGCACTTACTCCAAAATAACTCTCCCACCCACACGTCACTAGCGATTGAAATTCTACAATTAGTGATGAATTCTTTGGGGATGTCAAAAATCTCCTCTTAAAATGCAAATCATCCTGGGAAAGGTACAGATTTAAGCCCTTATTAGCTGATACTTTGTGGGAGATATTCAGCCTGACACAAAGCCCTAAGAGTATGAGACAGGGATGGGAAGTGGGAGGAAAAGGGGAGACAGAAGCTGAGGTGGGAGGGAGCCAAGCCAGACTTTGCAGACTTCACAATTTTGCCCAGGGCCACTTCTCCTCACTAAGCAGTCCATCAATTACCATTCACATTTGGATTAAAGTCTAATTTTGTTGGTTCCTTTGCAATTATAATCAGCCCTGTCCCACCCCATTAAAAAAAAGGCATCCTCAGCATCTCTATCTCCTTTTCTTAACCTCCATTCAATTCAATTTTATAAACATTTATGAAATATTTCTTTGTGCAATGTCCTGTTCTGGTCTACCAGTCAAAAACTATTAAGTGCTTACTGCATGCAAGTCATTGAGAGTACAGAGACAAAAAGAAAGTCTTTACCTACAAGAAGATTACATACTCTCTGGGTAGACATCCATATATTGAAGTGGCTATGAAACAAGTACATAAATACAAGAGTCTTTGGGGGAAGGTCAAGAAAAGAGGCAGGATGACATAGTGGAGAGAGTCAACAAGACCTGGGGTTCAAGTGTGGCTTCAGACATACACTGGCTATGTGATCCTGCACAGATTTCTTAACCTCTCTGTGCTCTGGTCAGACCTTTAGGATTATAAATTCCAGAGAAGGTGCCAATGTGAACTAGTGGGAGTTTCCTCATCTCGGAGTCCCCTATATTAATGAAATGACATATCTAAGTCCCTATGCATAATTTTGGGGGCAAGGAATTAGGAGCTGGGGGAATACAAAAAGCATTGCTAGGTAAAAGATACAAAGATAAAAATGTCCCTGTCCATAAGGAGTTTACAGTCTAGTAGGGAGTATAAATAAATCTGTTACAAAGTAGTACATGATAAATCCCAAATGGACTCACTAACAGTCAGATGTGACTGAAGCAACTGAACAACAATAAATGATAAATATCATAGCCAGCACTGAAATCTTGCAATAATAATTAAAATAATTAAGAAGACTTATATCGAACTTACTATGTGTCAGGCACTGTGCTAAGCACTTTACATTTATTTATCTCATTTGATAACCGAGGTCAATACTACAGGTACTTATCCCCATGTTACAAGTATGGCAACTGAAACTCCATGTTAAGTCACTCGCCTGTGATGACACAGTGTTGGAAGGAGGATTCGAACTCAGGCCCTCTGACTCCCAGGCCAATCCTCTTTACAGTAGACTACATTATACCACCCCTCCTCTACAGGAAAACTTCATGGAGCAGGCTACTCCAACAAGTTATTTACCCTTCTTCAGTCTTATTCTTTCTTTACCGATGATTTGCTGGCCTCGGTTCCCTAAGGGATTTGGGGGGGGTAAGGAAGGAGAAAGAAAGGAGAAAGAAAATCTGTACCTTTAGACTGCTGGATCTAAGAGACCTAAGTGGATGTTTTCAGCTCGATTTCTTTTGAGTTACAGCCTATGCTGGGGCTGCCAATAAAGAAACCGGCATTTCTGATTAACAATACAGGCAGGATGGCACCGAATAAACTGGCTACTTCCATGAGCCCCAGGCCCATGGGGCTAATTATGTTCCCAGCCTCAGTGTTGGTCGAGGTGAGTGCTGACCCCCTACCTCTCTCCTCTCCCATCTTAGGGTCACAGGCTATGAGAGTGGTAGGAATCAGAATGACTGAAAGAGGAAGCCTCCAAGTTCAGAGATGGAAAGTGATTTTTACAAGGCTACACAGCGAAGGGGGCAGCTAGATGGCGCAGTAGATAAAGCACCAGCCCAGGATTCAGGAGGACCCGAGTTCAAATCTGGCCTCAGACACTTGACACTTACTAGCTGTGTGACCCTGGGCAAGTCACTTAACCCTCACTGCCCCACGGGGGGGACAAAAGGCTACACAGGTAAAAGGCAGTGTTATATGAAGGGGATAGTGCTAAGCTTGGAGTCGGGAAGAGGAGTCAGAAGCCTGCCTCTATATAGCAACGGTTATATACACGATCCTGGGCAGGTCATTTCCCTCTCTCTGAGTCTTAGCTTTTGCATCTGAAAAATGGGAACTATGAGCCGTATAGCACCAAACTCTCGGGGTTACTGTGAAGCTCAAATGAGAAAAAGGAGGTAGAGCACTCGAACGCCTCCAAATGAGAGTCTGCATTGCATCATGGGGAAAACGTAACTGGATTGGAGTAAAGAAGCCTGGGTTCAAATCTCACATCTGTCACATTATCTGTGCAACCTTGGATACGTCACTTTTGAGCTCCTGGCCTCAGTTTGTTCATCCTTACAGTAATCTGAGGGTGAAGCCTGGGCATTTACCCAAGATTCTGGCTCAGTGAAGAAATGAGGAGCTGAATGAGATGACTTCTAAGGGGCTCCAGCTCCAGCAATGTGTTCCCCATTGCTATACCCATTCAGAGCAGTCCCTTTCACCTTCTAAGGTCCCTTTTCCATTCCAAATTTATGGTTTTAAGGGGTATAAAAAGTCCACTGGCCCATAAAATACAAGCTCTTTTTGGAAAGGGACCATTCCAGACTTGTCTTTGCATCCCCAGTAATTTATAAATGCCAGTTATTATTACTTTGAAGTAGTACACCATGTCTGGCTCAGAGAAGACAGACACCTGAAGTAGGTGTTTAATAAATGGTGGTTAGATCTGACTGATTTCAACTGCATACCTGTTGTATGTGCACACACATACATATCTTGCATTTCATTAGATTACAAGTTTCATGGGAGTAAGGACACTGTGGTGCCTCATCCTCATGTCCCTAACACTTTGCACATAGTAGGTGCTTTAAAAAATTATTAAACTAATTTAATTGAATTGATGGCGTTAAACTGAATCAAATTGAACTGATTTGAATGCTTTGCTCTAGCACAGACTGCTCCAAACAGTAAATCACCATCTACTGACAGAGTGTAAGGTCTACCTGACCCATCTCTATGGTTTTTTTGCTGCCGCCAGAGCCAATTTTCCACAACTCTCCAGGATTTCTAAAAGTGAGGGTTGGGAGGGTGAACCTGGGCCTAGAAAAGAACTCTGCTGATGGCCACTCCATCACTGCTGACTCTGATTGCTGACTTTCACTCTTGGGTCTACTTTTCCTTCAACCTCTCAGTTTTACATCAATCATAAAAATTCAGGCAAATTACAGTAACTCTTCACCAAAGGTTGGCACCCCAACTCTGGCTCCAGCCCCAGCAATTTATCCCTCCATTGCTATACCCATTCAGAGCAGTCCCTTTCACCTTTTATTCTACATCTATACTCCCTCTTCTTTCCTCTCCCCCTCCCTAAAATGAAGATTGCCCCCCCCTTGACAATCTGAGAGACCCAGAGTTAGGGAAGGCTTAATTTCAATTCACCCCCTAAGCCCTTTCTTCCTCCACATCAACTGCCTTGACAATTTCAAGAAAACGGTTTTTGTGGAAAATGTTTTTTTACTTTGGGCAAAATTATCCACACCACTCAGCCACAAAGTGAATTTTATGACAGGGTCTGATAATGGAAACTTTGGGAGGTTAATGCTGGCAGCCCCACTGTTGGAGAGAGATGCATCAGACAAGTCCACTGTTCAGACCTGCCTCCCAGCTCTTAGCTACCAACTCCATTCAGGCCAATCCCAACCGTCCATCTCCCAGATGATTAACCTCTTCCTCTTCTGTCCAGCTTCCTGAAAGAGCTCAACCCAACCTTTGGCATCTTCCAAACAAACTGTCATTGATGTTAGCGCATACAGGGTCTATCAGGGGTTCCAGGAAGACCAGCGCCTCTGGTGTGAGGAGCTGCCAAGCCCTTTGCAGGGATGCTCACCCCCCTTTGGTCTCCACCTTTCACCTAACTCTCACCTGTGGCCCCAAGAAGGTGTAGTATGCACAGTGGCCACACCCCAGGAAAACTATCTGGGCGGATGGGATAAACTAGGTTGAGGGCAACAGACAACGTGAGTTAGGGGGTATCTACTCCAAGCATGTGAAGACTTCCCCCTGGGAAAATGGGCCAGTGAGAACGATTTGTTCCAAAGGCCACGAAGGCAGCTGAGGCAGGGGCTGTGGAGTGTTTAGAGTCTGGTCAGACATCGAAGACAACAAGGTTATCCATGGCATCCTGGGCCATTGCCAGTCATCTCAATTCTTGTCCTGCCACCGGACTTCAATGGCTCTGGAAGAGAGAATGAGACTGATGACTCTGTGCACCCCTGCCTCACTTAAATCACCCGTGATGTCTTGGTCCTCTTCAAAAACAAAGGACAAACAACAACATTAATCTTAGCCTCTAAGGATCCCCATTTTCCAAGGCACTCTTAAAAGCTGCCATTTTCTATTCTGAATGGGAGCCACAGTCTTTTTTTCTTTTTTTTTTTAGTGAGGCAATTGGGGTTAAGTGACTTGCCCAGGGTCACACAGCTAGTAAAGTGTTAAGTGTCTGAGGCCGGATTTGAACTCAGGTACTCCTGACTCCAGGGCCGGTGCTCTATCCACTGTGCCACCTCGCTGCCCCTGGAGCCACACTCTTGTCCACCCACTAACCCTAATTCCAGTGACCTTTTCCCCCCCATCTCCTTTTGTGCTTCTTAACACCTCCAACCCAATTTGAGCACAACCTAAGGGAGAGGGAAGAGCATCATTAAGATTCACACTGTTGAGCCAGCAGCGAGTCCAAAGCGACTGCCTGCTGTTTCCATTATTTCCCAAAATGATCTGGTGGAGATTATTAGTATTTGCACATTTTCAAAAGGCAAGTAGAGTATGGTCGCAGGCTGGTTTAAGAGGCTCCACTCACATAGCAGATGTGATAACTGTGGAGATGAGAATACCGGTGGTACCAAGCACAGAATTGTTAGGGAGCTTAAATGAGATGCTGCAATCCATACACTTTGCAAACATTAAATAAATCTGTAAATGTCAGTTATTGTTAATACTCTGAAGTAGTCCTCTGGTCGAATGTGGCCCTGTGGGAATATGACTCCTTCAACTCACAACCACACATTTATTTCTATGGCTTGCAAAGCTTTCTCCTTACAATCACCTTTTGAGGGGGTCAGTATAAACAGCACTAACCCTGTTTTATGGAGGAGGAAACTGAGGCTTGAGAGGTTAAGGCACTTGCCCAGAGTCACATAGCTACTGTCTGAGGCATGATTTGAACCCAAGTAGTATGATTCTAAGACCAATGCTCAATACATAACAGCAAGCTAATAACTAGATTGGAAATTCCTTATTGCTGTTCAATTTTTTTCAAGGTATCCTCAGTTTCACCTTCCTTGTCAGGGTATTAGAGCTGGAAACTGGAAGCTTTAAGCAACTTGAATGGGGAAGAAACAGTTTAATAGCCTGCCCGTTCTCCAGATGTTTCCCAAGCAGTTACAGATTAAAGGGGAAGGAGAGATTTTCTGTCATGAATAGAACAGGAACTCCTCGGTCTGGAGCTGGAAGGGACCTTGGAGGCCATATTGTCCAATCCCTTGCTTTTATAGATGAGGAACAGGGTGGATCTCAGATCGAGCAAGTGCCTCATCCAATATCACACAGATAATCAGGAGCAGAGCTGGGACTGGAGCCCAAGGCCTCTGACCCCACATACAGTTCTTTCCACTCTCCCTTGCTGCCTCACCAGAACTGGTGCCCAAAGGAACCAGCTTTTGAATGGGGATAGAATTTGACCTTCTCCACTCATATATGGCTCTGTGGGCAAAACCAGAGTATGATTTAGCTCTTCTGGGAAGTACTGAGCTATATCCTTGTATGTAGCAGGAAAATCTATGACTACAAGTACCAGAATTACTTTGACCAAAAGTAGTAGACAGAGTTTCAACCCAGCGTAGTCCTCCAGAATGTTTGCTCTGGACCTGTTGGAGAATTTTCCTTCTGGCTGGTGCTTCGACCTTCTCTCTTCCAGTGGACTGTAAGCTCCTTGGGGACAAGGGATGCTCTTTTGCCTCTTTTTGTATCCCCAGCACTTAACATCGTGCCTGGCACATAGTAGGTGCTGAATAAATGTGTGTTGATTGATTGGTCTTCCTTCCTGACAGCCTTGAGGTAGCAGTTGATTCTCAAGGCTCTGCTCTGACCTAGTCTTTTCTCACATTCTTCTCATTTCCCTGTCATTGAACAGAGACCTGATTTGGCTCTTCTTATGCACTTCCTCTTCCCCTTCTCTTTGGTAGGAGTTGGAAAATCGATGTTTAGGCAAGCCATCTTGGGCCTAGGACAGGTATTAATAAACATTGTTAATCTATTTGTATAATCATTAGTGAGCTAAAAGTTCCCCCTAAAAGACCATGTGCTTAATAATTTAAGTGTGATTACATTTGTATATTTCTGTCTGTCTCAATAATTTCCTTTATAATACATTTGACGATTGCTCCAATTTCTTTCTCAAACAAAATTGTGCATTGATTTTCTGGGTGTCTCCTTCCAGGTGCTTTATGCCCAAGACCCCTTAACAAATATTGGGTGTAGCAGGCTCAGTGACAACTGAAAGAAGTTGGAATTTATCCCTTTTGTAGCAGGTTCATTCATAAACTTTGCATTTTCTTTAGCATCAGTTGCTCAGCATATGTGTTGGTATTGGTTGTCTGTCATCCTAGAGATGTATAGGCCAGCAGAGATAGAAGCCATCAGATAGAGATGCCACTAGACCAAAAGGGGAACAGGTTGACCTTCCATAAGATGACCTCCCCATCTCCTGCCATTTCAAGGACACTTGAAAGAGACCCCATGATTACAGCCCAGGCAGGGACTGATCTAGGAGCCCAGGGAAGCAGAGTGTTGGTCTGGTCTGTGTTGTTTTAAGGGTTTGGAAGCCAGCCAGGTTGTGATGAGCCCATTAGTCGTGTGAAAGAAAAGGCAGTGGTTGTAGTGTGTGTTTCCCAAGTGTGCTTTCATATGTAATTGAAGGTGATTAATTGAGCAGATGCAGGTGAGTCCAGAGGCTAGGGGCTTCTGCTCTAGAGAGCTATGTGGGAAGTACCTAATAGGTGAAATGGAAAAGGCAGGAATACAAAGGCTAGGAGCCCGGGGCACTTGGGGCTGGTCATGGAACTCGTTCCCTTCAATGGGTCTCATAGCAGGCCATGTGGCACACACACATAACACCCACAGCATGAGGTGAACAGTGATGAAAGGCTAAAAGATCAGCTTTTGTCTAATACAGTTTATCTGACTCATGGGCATCTGAAACTACTGTTTCAGGAGGAGATCGCTGGCTGGGATGAGAGGACAGTCCTAAGCCCTCTGACAAAAGAGACCTCAGGGATTACCTAGCTAGCACAACCCTCTCATTGTACAGAGGGTAAACTAAGGCCCAGAAAGGGTCCTTTGCCTCCCCGGCATTCAGGCTGACAGGGTATTTTCTGTAGAACAGGTTTTATTTAACCCAACAAGAAAATACACCCCACAGGGGGCTGATATCTGAGCTCCCTCTCTTACCCTTTCCAGAGGACATCAGGCAGTGCCTCCTGACTCTAGACCTTGATGCCACAGGAGTCACACACAATACCAATGAAGCAATATGTCTTCCATGCACATGGTTGCTGCCTTCACCAACACGTCTTCCCCTTTTAGACCCCACAGAAGATGTAGCCCTTGGAGTTGTCTCCATTTCAGAGTGAGCCAGGGCCTCTCCATCTCCATCTCTTCTCCCATCTCCTCTCACTGAGGGCCCAAATCTCTTTCCTCAGTGACAAAATGAGCTTCCATCTTTTTCCCTTCCCCATTTCTACCTGGCATTGATCTCCAAGTCCATGTGGCTCACTATCGAAGCAACTCTTCCCAGATCCACACAAAGCCCAGATGTGCCATGCCTACACATGATGCCCTACACATAGTGCACATGTCTACACATACACACACTCCTTCTCTTTCCTCTCCCTTGAGACTCCCTTGGAACTTCTTGTGCGCACTTCCTCAAAAGCACCTCTCCTCTCTTTGACTGTCTTCCATCTGCTTTAAAGCACAAGGACGGGAGGCATTATAAGGGGCATGAATGCGCTTATCATTGTAGTGTCAGCTCAGTGACCCTCATTGCAGCTGCCCACACAGGACACAGACTGGGGCATGTCTGCTACACAAACTGGGATATTCCTGCTACATAAACTGGGGCACACCTGCTACACAAACTGGGACATGCCTGCGACACATACTGAGGCATACCTGTGACACAAAGTGGTCTCCTCAGCCCTCATTGGATCCAAGCTCCTTGAGAAATAAAAAGGAACCACAGATAACCTCCAAGACAGTCATTCCAGGCCAGCACTGGACTCTCCGGAGAAAATACAAGTTGTTTCCAGGAAAAGCAGAGGTTAATCATTTTTGCTGCCTTCCCACCTCTCCTCGTCTCGCCTGGCACAAAGTTTCCCTTGTCAAGGTAAAAATAATCACTCTCCATGGGGAGTCTGTACAAATCAGGTGAGTGTCCGACATTTAGCAGGCAGAATAAAGATGCCTATTTGCCAGTCTACCTTTAAAGGAAATAATTCTTACAAGCATTCACCTGGGGAGCTTCAGGTTCCCTGGGTCCCTTTGAATGAAAACTGGAGAAATATCCTACAAATTAATCAGAATGAATATCTGTGAGCAAAATCAAGCAGCACCAAGAAGCAGCTGAGAACCCATTATTTCCTTGAAAGAATTTGAGAGGCAGCACATGATAGTGGTTAACTTACTGAATGAGGAAGCTGCAAGATCTGGGCTGAAATCCTCTCTCAGATACTTAATAGATGTGTGACCCTGGGTGGATCACTTCACCTCTTTCTACCTCAGTTTCCTGATCTCTCAAATTAAGGTGTTGTACTCGATCCTCCAATCCTAAGTCTAAGTCCCCTTCTAAAAGATGGGTGATGATAACCACCAATGACTCATCAAGGCATGGCGTTGACCCTGGGCACTCCTGGCTGCACCCTCAGAGCAAAGTTTGAAGGGATGGTCCTCTGTAAACCCAATGAAGCTGCCATCTCTACTGAAGCTCTTGATATCTACCACCAGCTACTAAAAGAACGGGAAAGGCTTTGAGTACAGTCTGATCATGGTTGGTGATCTCTCCACTGGAACATGCAATTGGAGACCACAACCTCCCCTGGGCCTCCCTGCCTCAAGTATCTCTCCACCGCAATCCATCTTCCACCCAGCTGCCAGTGAGATTCCCAATACACAGATGTGTCCAAGTCACTGCTCCCTATTGTCCCTAGGATAAGGCACAAGCCTCCACCCTCTCTCTAGAGCCCACCACACTCTGCCTCTCACTGACCTTTCCTTTCTGATTACATATCCCTCCCTGTCATCATTCCACATTTCAGCCCTATTGGCATGCTATTTCCCATACACACCCTTCCAGCTCCCACCTCCCTGTGTGGAGCACACCTCCTCTTGGAATCCCTAGCTTCCTTCAGAGCACAACTAGAAACCCATGCCAGCTCCAACAGGGGCCCTTTCTTGCTCCAATTCACTTGTTCCACTAACAACTTTTAGTGCCCTCTCTCTCCCTCTCTCCCAATTACTTTGCACTAGAACCGTCTTTTGCCATTCTCTGTATCCCCAGAGTCTGGCACAGTGCCCATCACAGGGTACATCCTTGATAAATGTTGACTGACTGACAGACTGAGCTCAGGTTTCCAGTCTCTATGACCCATTTGAACTTCCTTTATATCTCGCACAAGTCAACATCCAACCCAACATTGACTGTCTCCATTTGAACAAAAGCAGGATGGGAATCCTTCCGGAGGATACAGAATTACTCTCAGTTGCCATGACTTAATGGTATTAGTTTATTTCTTCAAAAACAGCACGTACTGTCTTTAACAAACCCAAGCCCATTCCCGGAGCAGCAAAGCCGGCCACTAATACTTTCTGTCTAATAAATGCGTTCCCTCATACTTAAGAGACTTCCCGCTGCTGCCCATAATCGAGATTATTAGATCCTTCGTACTTGGGGACTCCCTGGCACCCGGAGGAGGTAATTGGAAATATGGGCTGTCATGGGGGTTAGTTCTTTATCAGAAAGCACAAGCAATGTAAATTTAATAAAGAATTTTAATCTCTAAAATGTAAAAATCAGTTCTGACAAGTATATTTCTGTACTGGAATTGTCTCACAGCAAGGGCGCAAGCAGGGAATGGTAAGTGCAGTAGCCCAGAGAACTGTCCATCCACCAGCTATCAATCAAATATGAAGGTAAAGATGGCCCAGGTGTGTGTCCTCCAGTGCCTGTCAATTTCCAGAGGAATACTGGGACCAACTTCCATTCGAAGTTAAGTTGTTTTGCACTTTAAGGGAAAAGATCTTATTTGATCTGAAAGGAAGGGGCTAAACAGCATTTGTTGTTGGAGGTAGCCTTTTCTTTCCCTTTGCAGAGCATCCACTAGAGAAGAATTTACAGCATTGGAATACGTTCTAACCTCCCCACTCCAGCCATGAACCCAGCTCATTTCTGAACTCAATGTTCACCAGCCATCCCCTTGGCATTTAGACACTGAAACTGGCACTTGCTTATTTACACCTTTGTGTGTCACCTAGTTGATGTTCTTCTAGGGGCAGCTAGGTGACACAATGGAGAGAGCACTGGCGCTGGAGTCAAGAGGAGTTCAAATCTCACCTCAGGCACACACTAGCTGTGTGACCCTGGACAAGTCACTTACCCCAATCACCTTAAACATCTGGGGCCATCTCCAGTCATCTTGATTTCTATCTTGCCACTGGACCCAGATGGCTCTGAAGGAGAGAGTGAGGTTGGTGACCTTGCACAACCCTCCCTCACTTAAATCCAACTCACTACAAGTCATGACATCACCCCAATGTCATGGTCCTCTTCAAGAGAAGTTAGGACAAACAATAGTTGATATTCTTGCATTGTTGCTCATGGGTGTAAGATATGTTTCCTTCCCTGAGCCACGAACTCCACAAAAGGCAAGTTTGTACATTGTTTCATTTTTCTATCCCCTTGTAAGCCTCTCTGGTTCTGTATAATTCCCACAGTTACTTCAAGGACCCATGACCTCACCATGAGCCTCATGCTGGCACAGATCATAATGCCTGTACACTAATGGGCATTCAGCTTCCCATTGGAAGGAACACACCATCATCCCAGGCAGCTCATTCTGCTTTGAGACAGCTAGCATGGCTGGGAGGCTTCATCCAGAAATCAAGCCTAAGTAGGTCTCTCTGCATCTTTCACTGATGGTTTTGCCCTTTGGGGCAAGTGAAATAAATCTATCTCCTTTTCCCACATGCCAACCCTTCACCGACATATTCCCACTTAGTCTTTCCTCTAAACTAAACAGCCTTCCTTTCTTTCGTATGAACCTCATATGTCTGGAATCAAGGCCTTTCACCATTCTTGCCACTCTCCTCTGGGGTCTCTCTAGCCTTTGTAAATTGCAAATCCCTGACATGAACACAATAATTCAGATATTGTCTGAGCAGAGAAGAGTAGAGTGGAAAGGTCACCTCCTTAATCCTGAAGGATATGTCTCTTACTATAATCCAAGATCTCATTAGTCTTTTCTCCCTGCTATATCAGACTCACATCAGAGTTGCTAAAACCTCCAGGGATTTTTCAGAAAAAAAAAATGTCTAACCATTCTTTTTTCCCCATCTTGGATTGGGTAAGTTTGGGGGTTTGGGCCTCAAATGTAAGACTTTACATTTATCCTTATTGAATTTCATCTAATTAGATGGAAGCCAACACCAGCTTGTCAAGATTTCCTTGGATCCTGCCTGACTCTCTTCCCCTAACTATTCACTATCCCTCCCAGCTTTGAGTCATCACGCCATCTTTGCCATTATCTCTTCATTTTCCAGGAATCAAAGCCAATCTTGCTGCCCCAGATTTTGCAAACTATTCTCTTCCCTTTTTCAAAAATTGGAAAACTTTCCCTTATGGTCCCCTGCAGTGCCTCTCCCATTCTGCACAATCTTTAAAATATCACTGAGAATGACTCAGCAAGGCAGCTAGGTGCTGCAGTGGAGGCACTGCTAGGTCTGGCATCAAGAAGACCTGAGCTCAATTCCTCCCTCAGACAGTTACCACTGTGTGACTCTGGGCAAAATCACGACCTCTGTCTGCCTCAGTTTCTTCATCTATAAAATTAAAATAATAATAGCACCCACCTCCCAGGATTGTTATGAAGATCAAATGAGATAATAATTGTAAAGCATTTAGCATAGTACATAGAGAGCACATTATAAATGTTTACTACTAGGGCAGCTAGGTGGTGCAGTGGATAGAGCCCCGGCCCTGGAGTCAGGAGGACGTGAGTTCAAATCCGGTCTCAGACACTTAACACTTACTAGCTGTGTGATCCTAGGTAAGTCACTTACCCCCAATTGTCTCACACACACACACACACACACACACACACAAAATGTTTTCTTACTACTACTAATACTACTACTTCTGAGGGTTGGTGTGAAAATTAAATGAGATAACATCTTAAAACAATGTGCAAATGCATAGCACTATATAAACAGTAGGACAGCTAAGTGGTTCTGTGGATAGAGCACTAGCCTTGGAATCAGGAAGACATCTTCCTGAGTTCAAATCCAACCTCAGTCACTTACTAGCTGTGTGACCCTGGGCAAATCACTTCATCCTCTTTGCCTCAATTCTTCAACTGTAAAATGAGCTGAAAAAGGAAATGGTAAACCATTCCAGTATCTTTGCCAAGAAAACCCCAAATAGAATCATGAAAAATTGGACACGACTAAAAAACTATTGTTGTCATTGTCGTCATCGTCGTTGTTGTTATTGTTGTTGTATCCACCAGTTCTTTCTGGAATCAAGGATGCAGTTCATCTGGGCCAGATGAGTTGAGTTCACCAAAGGTAACTCAGTTCTCTCATACTATCTCCTTACACAGCTAGGCTATGAATTCCCTGATAGTTATTTCCATTCTATCATTTCCTGTGTAAAGGCTCTTTCTATTGCTAAATAATAATGATAATGGTTGGCATTTAATATGACCCTTTATGATAGATAAAGAACTTTTCAAAAAGAATCATATTTGAACCCTATGTCAGCCCTGTGACAAAGATGTGGAGATATTGTGATCATTTGACATATTATAAAAATGAGGGTCAGAGAGGTTAACTGACTTAGCTAGTAAGGGGTCAAATTGTGATTCAAACTCAGGTTCAGAGAATCATAAATCATAGACTCCCAATTTAGAGTTAGAAGCTATCTTAGGTCACTGTTTCCAACCCTCTCGTTTTACAGATGAGGAAACAGGTTCAATGAGATGAAGTATCTTGCTCAAGGTCACACAGATAAGCATCAAAGAGAGAATCTGAGCCCATTTCCTTGAACTCTAATATCAGCGCTTTTCTCACTTTACCATAGTCTTAGACCTAAGACACTAAGAAGTTAAGTGACTTGCCCAAGATCATATATGTCAGGGTCAGAACTTGAACTCAGGTCTTCCTAACTGGAAGCCCAGTGGTCAGTCCATTATTCTACACTGCCCCTCCTCCTCTATTTATATAGCTAGAACCTAAGATAGCACCTTCACTTCCCCTGATATTTTTAGTACATCTGTTTTTACAATATACTTTTGAATTGTCCAACTTTATGTACTAAAAATTGCTAGTTGTCTTGTATCCAGAGCTGACCAGTTCTGCCCATACTTACAGAATGATGCCTAAAATTAACAAATACCATAGGGAAGTATTCCTATCCAAACCATCACACCAGCAATTTTTTGGCAATAAGTGCCATATAAATTTTCTTGTGAGCCATGAAAGTAGATCCTGACAGCACTGAGATAGATGAAGACAATATTGGCATTCACCAAGTAATGATGAAATAAATATGTCTCAATTTAAACTCAAGAATGTGGAGGAGATGAGAGCTGTCTATAAAGTATGATTTTTAATGTTCTGATGTTTGAGGAAATACTTAAGAAAACAAATCTTCATGTACAGGTAGGAACTTATAAAGACTACAGCCATGTTGATAAAGGAAAAAATTAATTTCACAATAAAAAGGTTAACAAGAAAACCCAACTCTGAGGGTTATGACTTATGTAAGCACTACATATAAACTCAGGACAATTTACTCAGATGGGATCATTTCTTCGTCTTGGTCTGGTAGATGTGTGTGGACATAGGTACACATACACATATATACACATATGTGATATTTGCCAACATATGACTTAAGCATACTATTACATTTTTCATTCAGTATACTAACATCTCATTAATTGGTATCCCACTAATTTTGAATTTGTAATAATTCCTAGCCGGGCCACTAGGTGGCACAGTGTATAAAGCACCGGCCTTGGATTCAGGAGGACACTTACTAGATGTGTGACCCTGGGCAAGTCACTTAATCCTCATTGCCCCGCAAAAAAAAAAAAAAAGATATATATTATATATTTTATATATTAATATATATAATATATTATATATATTATATATAATTCCTAGCAGCCCAGGACTAGTGTGTCTTTATAATGTTGTTCTTGTTGTTCTTCTTCTTCAGTCATTTCTGTCATGTCCAGTGTTTTGTGACCCCATTTGGGGTTATTTTTGGCAAAGATACTGGGGTGCTTTGCTATTCATTTCCTTCTCCAGATCATTTTACAGACGAGGAAACTCAGGCAAACAGGCTTAAGTGACTTGCCCAGAGTCACACAGATAGTGTGTCTGAGGCTAGATTTAAATTCAGGAAAATAAGTTTTCCTGACTTTAAGCACAGCACTCTATCCATGTGCCACCAAGTCTTTCTAATATCTAAACAAAAATGCATTAATAGTGTAAACAAGACAAAAATGAGAAGAAAACAGATTTTTAAAACTTTTGAAGCATCATTTAATATAGAAACAATAAAGCTGCAATGCAAGGCAGAACTGTTCAGGCTGGTTAGTTGATAGGTTCATTACGAGCCATACTTATCAATTTATGAAAGCCAGACTTGATGACTTTATTTACCAAGAACTTGAAAGTAATAAAATTGCATTTAATTTTTTTTTAATTAATACAATCCTTTTCATAAATTTGGGCTGCATTATCTCTGTTCATCTGAATTTGTGAGATCATATGGTAAGAAGGAGCATGGTACATTAGAAAGAGCCTGCCTCAAACATGTACTACCTATGCAGGACATGGGTACTCTCGGATTCTTCATTCCCCCATCTATAAAATGAGGGATTATATTATATTGTCTCCAAGGTCACTCCAGCTCAATGTCCATGATTCTATGATATTGTAGCATTCCCTATTAGCCTTCCTGCTGATGACAACATGCAGAGAGTGTAGAATGGAAAGTGAGCTGAATCTGGAGGCAGAGAACCTGAGTTAAAATCTGAGATCTATCTGGCTACCAGTGAAAAAATAATAGATAGGGGCGGCTAGGTGGTGCAGTGGATAAAGCACCTGCCCTGGATTCAGGAGCACCTGAGTTCAAATCCGGCCTCAGACACTTGACACTTACTAGCTGTGTGACGCTGGGCAAGTCACTTAATCCCCATTGCCCTGCAAAAAAAGATAGATAGATAGATAGATAGATAGATAGATAGATAGATAGATAGATAGATAGATAGATAGATAGATAGATAGATAGATAGATAGATAGATGAATGAACGAATAAATAAATGAATAAATAAGTAAATGAGTGGATGGATAAATAAATAAGCGAGCAAGCAAATTAATGAATGAATGAACAAATACATAAATGAATAAACAAGTTAATAAATAAATAAACAGAATAAACTTTTCAAAAAGCACTGTCTCTGGAGTCAAATGACCTGGGCTCAACTCCTGTTTCAGTTTATTAGCTGTATGACCTTGGTCAAGTCATTTAAACTTTCTGGGTCTCAATTCTTCATCTGTAAAGTAAGGGGCTTAGCCTAGATGGCCTTTGAGCTCTAAATCAATGATAATTATGATTTTAAGTCATTTGCCTCCCTAGACCCCAATCTCTTCATCTGTAAAAAGACTGATGTTGGACTAGATGACCTCTAAGATCCCTACCAGCTCTAAATCTATGATCATAAAACAAATGAGGGATTGAAAATCTTTATCCTATTGTGCCACTTTGCTTTAGTTATCAACTAATACATTATGTAATCAGTGTGAGTACTCACTTTCTCCAGAGCACATTCCAAAACTTGTATATGTTCTCATCCTGTGCAATTCTTACTTGTGTATTTCCATTAACCCAAAGAAAATACACCAAAGGCACCAATGCCTTCCCCTAGTTGCTTGGTTGTTTGGTTGTTGTTTGGCTGATTGGTTGTTTGATTGGTAGTTGTTTGAATCATTGTTTGGTTGGTATTGGTTGGTTGGTTATCCCTCTATGGGTACAGAGCTCAGGCTGGCCATCAGTTAGCCCTGCCTTTTGCCACATGATCGATCCACATCCTTCTCTAGTCACACATCTCCTGGATATCTTTTATTATTCTTCTTGTCATGTCATTGTTAGTCATATGCTACAGATGATTTAAACTGATGGCCATGCCCATTCCCCATAATTTTGGGGGGTCACCTGAAATTTTTATTTTGGGGAAATGGTGGTATCCCATGATTTGTAGTCATATATCATCATTTCAAAAGACTAATGGCATTCAAAGTTTTAAAAATGGTCCAAGGTGTCAGGGAATAGTTTAGGATCCTGGAAAGTTCTGCACATTTTTTTCTAATGCCACCTAGAGTAAAGATGTTGCCCTATTCATTTCCTTGTTCACATCATCATCCATCTGCATTACCTGCTCAAGATAAATTTTATGATGTGTTGATTCATGGGTTATCCATTCAACCACATTTAACAATCAATACAGCATACACAAATGAGTCAACGTGCAGTGCTGGTTGCCAAGACCATTAATCAATGAGTAAACAAGTGCACATTAAACATATGCCATGTGTCAGGTATTGCCCTAGGTATGGAGGATAAAAAATAAAAGGAAACCGTCTTTCCCATCAAAGAGCTTACATTCTGTTGAGGATAAAACTATCAGAAAAGCTAATACAAAAGCTATATGAAGCAGATCCAAAGCCTACTTGGTGATGGTGGAGCATGGCACAGAGATTAGCAACTGCAGTGGCTTGTTATAGGAGATGGCACTGGGACCTGGGGGTTTGATTCATTGAAGGGAAGGATCAAGTATATAACAGGCAAAGGGCACAGCTTATGCAAAAGAATAGATGAAAGATGCAATCTCCCACATAGAGAACAGAAAATAGGTCAGTTTGGCAGGACTATTGTGTGAGAAGTATGCAATGTCACAGGACCTCATCCACCATGAGCCCAAAGCATCAACCAGCTCCATTGTTCTTGGAAAGCATCTTTCTGTACTTTGCTAGGGTGGTCCTCAGGTTGCGGATTATTTCCTAGGATGTTAAAAAAAAAACTTTCCTCTTGGCAAAACCTACCAGTTTATCTTTTCCTTTGTGTCTTGTATGCCCAGCACCTGGCATATAAGGAGTTCTTAATAAACACTTTTTGATTGATCAGCTGGTTTGTTCCCCACTGCCATAGTGGTTGAGTACTCAGGGCCCCTTTTATAGCACAAAGAGCAGTTTAACTAATTCAGATTAGGCTAACCCTATGCAGCTGAAATCATGAAGCATATGGCAGACTGTGGTCCATCCTCTTCACAGACACTGCTCATGCTCATATGAAGACAGGCTAAAAAGATGAGCATGTGACCAACAGCTCTTTCTCTACTTATAACCCATTATAAAATGAAGTCTGTGTGGTTTGCTACTGGCTGATAATAACAGCTGGCACTTATATAGTCTGTTATGATTCACTGTATATGCATTGTGTCATTTGAATCTCACAATGATCCTACAAGGCAGGTACTATAGGTATTGTTATCCCCATTCTACAGATAGTAAACTGAGGCTCAGAAAAGTGAAGACTTGTCACCAAGTCAAGCCAGAGACTACATGTCTTCAGTCATATATTCTGTCCACTTCACCATACCACCTCCATTCGCGATTCAACCACAGGACCAAGGACTGTGATCAGTCAATCACAGCAAGCATTTAAGTGTTTATTATATGCTTTAAGTGCTGGAAAGAGAAAGAAAGCCAAAAACACAGTCCTTGCCCTCAAGGAACTTACATTTTCATGGAAGAAAAAAACGTGCAAATAGTGTGCTCACTCTCTCTATATATATATATGTGTGTGTGTGTGTGTGTGTGTGTGTGTGTGTGTGATTTAACTGATACCCATATACACATACACATACACATACACATACACATATACATATACATATGATAGAGAGAGACAGAGACAGAGAGTACAAATGAAAGGCAGGTAAGAGAGCAGAGCATTCCAGAGATGGCAGAAAGGACACATTTTTTCTGCTTTCGTATTATGAAAGGTTGAGTCTGGAACCATGGGGACCATAGTTCACAGTCACAGACTAGGTTTTTCCTTAACTATGGACACCAACTCAATCATTGTCATTATGAGGAAAGAGTACAGGAGAGGGTGAGAAGAAAGATGAAACATCAGAGTAATAACTCGCTTCTCTAAGATGTTTCTTTTTTTTCCCCTAAGCCAGGGTCCTTCCATAAAAAGAGACACAATTGCAGGTTCAAGCGGTCCCCGGTGCCCTTCTAAAGAAAAGAACATGACATGTTGCTAATTTAAAAGTTATCCTTGCTCCAGCCTCTTGAGAGGAGTGTATTTCCTGGGACCTCCCATTTTAAAACTTGCAATCAATTTGGTTTGAAGCATCTGCTCTCAAACATGCCCAAGTGCATTTTATTTATCACTTCAGACCAATGAGAACATTACAGTTATAGAATTGTTCTCTCTAATACAATTCACACATGTTGTTGTTGGGTTTTTCCCCTCTTCCAATGATTAATAGCTTTGGGCACCAGAGGCAGGAAGCAGTAAGGTAGGGCTTTAAACCACCTCGGCTGGTGAGCAGCTATTGCAAGGAAGCACAATGTGGGGAAGGCAGTAGATTGGCCTCAATTCAGAAATGATGTATAACAGTGAGTGAACCATGCCCCTTGGGATGGACCTGAAGGCAGAGACTCCATCCTTGGCCAACTCGTCCTTATCAGAGTGAGAGAGAAGCTGAGGATGATTCATGATGCCAGAGATTAAAAATGAGATTTGAAAGATGAGAGTTATTGAAAACTATTCACTTCACTACGTCAATCGCCTCTTTTTTAAATGGACTTGTGGTAGGCAATAGCAGTCAGAAATGCCTGGATGGTCTTATTTCCTTAAGATTATTTGATGTGTACTTTATGGAAGGTCATTAATAAGCATCTCAGCAATGGAGGAACATTATGAGAAGTTGAAGGGGTATTCACAAATCATGGATATATCATTATTAAACAATTCTATCTATTAAGCGGTTCTATCGCTCATTGCCAAAGGATGGCAATGGAATTGCTAAAAAGTTCAACGTGGAAAGAAAGCAAAAGGTAAACCAAAGCACTGCCTTGTATCTCAATGCCTCCTGAAGGACTCCTGTCCTTCCTACAATCAGGCAATCATTACTGAGCTCTTACTTTGTTCCAGGCATTGGGCTGAGCTCTGGGGATATAAAGAAGGGCAAAAACAGCCCTTGCCTTCAAGGAGTTGGCATGATAATGGAAAAACCAGCACCTATAAGGCAGAGAAGATGCCCTGCCCTTATTTTTCAGCAATGTCCTCAGAATGAAAACCAACAACAATGAACTCCATAGTTTCTCAAATTCAATGACAAGAATCACACAATTTCAGAATTGTAAGGGAACTTAGAAACCATCTGGTTTCTTTTACAAAGTACCAGACAGGGGCGGCTGGTGGCGCAGTGGTAAAGCACCGGCCCTGGAGTCAGGAGGACCTGAGTTCAAATCCAGCCTCAGACACGTGACACTTACTAGCTGTGTGACCCTGGGCAAGTCACTTAACCCCAATTGCCTCACTAAAAAAACAAACAAACAAAAAAAAAAAAGGCTATGGAGGGGGGCAGCTAGGTGGCACAGTGGATTAAGCACCAGCCCTAGATTCAGGAGGACCTGAGTTCAAATCCAGCCTCACACACTTGACATTTACTAGCTGTGTGACCCTGGGCAAGTCACTTAACCCTCATTGTCATGCAAAAAAATACCACACAAGTGGTTACCCAGCCTCTGTTGTTACAGACCTTCAAAAAGAGGATTCATAGAACCATGAGACCAAAGACCTTTGACTGGAAGGCCCCTTAGAGGCCATGTCATTTAACTGATACCCAAAAAAAGAATCCCTCTTTCAGCCTCTATTCGAACACCTCCAATAAAGAGAATCACAGCATCATAGATACAGAGTTAGAAGGGACTACCATCCAGCCCATTGGAATCCTTTTATAGGTAGGGAAACTGGGGCCCAAGAAGATATGTCACTTGTCTAAGCTCACATAGGTAATAGTGCCAAAAGCACCAAGTTCCTCTGACTCTAGAGCCAGTGCACTTCCCTTTGGACTGCGTGTTGCTCTCCACTATCTCCCCCAGTAAGTCCATCTACTTTTAGATAGTTCTCTATATTAGAAAATTGAGAAACACAGCCATGTGCTTGAAAGCCCACTGCTAAATGGGCCCTCTCATTTCTCACCACAAAACATCTCTTATCATTTGCTTTCATCTCCACTAGTTCCTAGTTTTCCTTAAGAAAGGACATTGATTTGAGACAGGAACATGGTATCATATATACATATATATATATATACATATATATATATAAAACAGTAATATGTAGTAATTAATAAGCATAATTATAATAGCCTTTACTTAAGGCTTTAAGGTTTGCAAAGTTCTTTACAAATATTATCTCATTTTATTCTCATAATAACCTTGGAGGTGGATACTATTATTATTCCCATTTACAGATGAAGAAACTGAGGATGAAGGTGGTTAAGGTTCATATAGCTAGTCTATCTCAGGCCTGTTTTGAACTCAGGGGTTCTTCACTCCAGGTCCTGCTCCCTATCCACGGTGCCACCTTGGATGTATAGTGGATAAAGTTGCAGACATGGAGCCAAAAATACCAATTCAAATCTCTTTTTAGACATTAGCCGTGTGACTCTGGGCCTTGGTTTCCTCTTCTGTAAAATGAGGCAGCTGAACTTGAAGATCTCTAAGGTCCCTTTCAACTCCAAATCTATGATCTTATGCTAACACCCTCTAGGACTATTCCCTTAACCTCCACTCACATTGGCTGTCTAGGTCTCCAGAGAGTTACGTACTACTTTTCTCAGAGTTCTGAAGGTAAATCCAGTCTCCTATGAGCCCCCATCAGTCTGCTTCCTACTAAAAATCAGCCATAATTGTTAACCTTTTAGCAAAAGTATTTACTAAAGGAAAATCATGAGAACATAGTAAGAAACTTTCCCCCAAAAGTCTGAGGCTTACTCTCCTACAAAGACACACTGAGTTCATGTGTAGAGTGGCAAAGGGGGAACACAATTCATGATTTCTAGAACTATTTTCTCCCTTTGTAGAGAAATTTCTCCTTAGGAAGTCCCCTTAAGCAAAGCTATTTGGTTCTAAGGGTCTATGCCTTTGTAGACTCCATAGCCAGCACTTCTTTCTACCATTAAGGTCACACTCCTTGAGACTGACTTTTCTCAAGAGAATCACAGCTAGATAGGTTATCGTCTACTCGTCTCTTCTCTCTGATCTCAGTAGCTGCTCTTGATCCAGTCACTACAATGACATGATCAATTGGAGATGGGAAGAATTGATTGTGTGTATCTGTGAGACTGTGTGTATGGGTCTGTTTATATGTGTAAAGGGCTCGGCTCTGACTCTCATGGAGATCCTCTGAAGCAGCACTCTTCAACCCTTCACTGGCCAGCTCTGAATGAGGTAAAACTTGATCTTCTCGAAAATCACAAGGTGTTTCCTCTGGGGAAATACCTGATTGTCATGCAGTGGCCAAAGCCCTGTGATCCTCTCCAATCGATTAAGGGCCCGTGCTCAATTTACTCTTTTGGTTGGGCGGCTGATTGGATTGTGTCTAAATCTGTGATTACATTCATTAGGGGAATGGCAAAACCCCATTACACTATGACCATATGATAGGCATTCAGAAGAGGGCAAACAGGGTGATGGGAGTTGAAATCATGAATATTCAGGCTAGAGAAGAGATGTACGAGGGCTATGACAGGTATTTTCAAGAATCTCAAAGGCTGTCATGTGGAAGAGGGATTCATCGTGTTCTGCTTAGTCCCAGGGGGCAGAACTAGAAATAATGGGTAAAAATTGCAAAGACGGAGATGTTGGTTTGACATAAGGAAACACTTGCTAATAATTAGGGCTGTCCAAAAGTAGTACAGGCTGCCTCAAGAGACAGTTATGAAAACTTTCAGCAGAGATCTTGAAACAAAATCAGCTTTGTTGTAGAAGGGATTGACCCAGACATCCTCTAAGCTCCCTCTCAAATCTGAGATTATATGATTCTATAATTTTAAGATCATGTCATTACAACTCAGGCCAGCTAGGTAGCCCAGTGGATAGAGTACCAAGCCTAGAGTCAAGAAGACCTGAGTTCAAATCTGACCTTGGACACCTACTAGCTCTGTGACCCTGGACAAGTCATTTAACTCCTATTTCCTCAGTTCCTCATCTGTAAAATGGGGACACACTGGAGAAGGAAATGGTAAAACACTCCAGTAGATCTTCCAAGAAAACCCCATAGACAAGTACATGGAATCACAAATAGTAAGACATGACTGAATAACTAAACAATTAGAATTCACCCTCTCCCAACTCTAAGCCATCATACCTGTCATTGCCTCACCAAGAAAACCTATCTCACTCCTTCCTCCTAAACCATGTTTGTTCTCACCTTTTAAGTGCTACTCAACATAGAAGGAAATAAGCAGAACAAGACAAAATATGACTGTAATCATGTAAGTAAAATGAAATAAAAGGTTTAAGTGCAATAACGAATCTTGGCCCCAAATCAAATCAAGTCTATATTATAATGTACCAGGCATTATGTTAAGCTCTGGGCGTGCAAATAGAAGCAGAAAGAAAGAGTCCTACCTTCAAGGAGCTTACATTCTAATGAGGAGAAACCACACATTAAAAGGAACGGAAAAGCAGGAGGGGGGAGATGGTAGAGAAAGTCCAGAGATTAAAGAATGGAGCCTAGAGAGGAAGAAGATATGAATGGCCTGGTCACTTTCCCAAAAATAAAGGTTCCCAGAGGAACCAGCCAATCAGAGGAAGGGGATGAGGCAGCAGAGTGTACTTCTAGTGTGAGAAATCCAGTGATGGTTTGAACTTCTGGGATGAGGAGGCTTCTGTGGCAGAGGAGAAAAAGTCCAAAAAGTCAATAATAGAACCTGGAAATGAATGAAGACCATTGATGATAAAACATGCCTTCCTCTTCTTGGCCTTGAGGTGAGGGCTATGGGCAGGGGAATTATGTCAATTGTTTTTACTTCACCATTTTTCATTGTTATAAGAGAGGGTTTAATTATGAGAGGGGGTGCATATCTAGAAATGATCATGATATTGCTATGCTTCACACAAGAAACCGTCTTCCCACTATATGCACTTTCACTGGTTGACCCCCATGCCTACAATGTTCTCCCTCCTCCTCCTCCTCTCTGCCTCCTGGTTTCCCTGACTTCCTTCAAGTGTCGGCTAAAACCCCACTTTCTGTGAAAAACCTAGGTGATCAGGGTTTGCCCTGATCTGTAGCATTTTTCCAATTTCTGAGGTATATATGTTCACACTAAAAATCAGACAATCAGTCATCACCAGCCAGTACCAGCTGGTTCTAATATGCCCCTGAATTGAGGATAACACAGAGGTTACAGACCTGAGAGAAGGGTGCCATCCTCAACAGTGTAGAAGGAGGAAAAGATAATAATTTCTGCTCTGGATATGTTGAGTTTGAGATGTCTATAGGACATTCAATTTGAAATGCCCAATGAGCAATTAGTGATGCTGGACTGAAGCTCAGAGGAGACACTGGGGATGTATATGTAGACCTCTGAGTCATCTATACAGAGGTGGTGATTAAGTCCAGGGGAGCTGATGAGAAAACTAAGAGTATAGAAGAAGAGAAGAGGGAGAGTTCAATGCAAAGAGCTTTGGGGAACACTCACACACACACACACACACACACTTAGAGGTGGAAAATGAACCAGCAGGAGAAACTGAGGAGTGGTCAGACAGGAGAGAGGAGTATCATGAAATCACAGAAGAAGGTGATCGTGTCAAATGTCTTAGAGAGCTTAAACAGGATGAAGACTAAGAAAAGATCAGATTAGGCGATTTAAAAGTCGCTGATGAATCTAGAGAAAAAACGTTTCCACTGAGTAATGAAGTCAGAAGCCAGACTGCAAAAGGTTGAGAAATGAGGAAGAGACGGCAGAGAGTAGAGACAACTGTGAGTAGATTCAAACCCAGGATGCCTACACCATGATCCTAGGAGAAATTAGGAAGAGTTAGGGGAGTCCGATTGTCACAATTCATATTAAAGGGTAAGAAATGCCCCCAACTACTCTGAAACCTGAAGCGAATACTTCTGATTCCCAATTTTGGGAACATTGGGGGATGGAACCAGAACTTCCTGGTCAGAGGTGAGGAGGAAGCACATTCCAGGCACGGGAGACCACTTGTGCAAAGGCACAAAGCAGGAAGAAGGCTAGAGAGGCTGTACCACACAGGGAAGGAAGGGAAGTTTCATATGTTTTTCATCTTGGGTTGTTTTTCTAAAGGTCTGAACAGACCCCAGCTCCTGCGTTTGCTTGCCACCTGTTCCCAGCAGTGTTTCCTCCTCTTACTACTGTTCCCACAATACCACATTATGGTCTAGTGATTAGGACACTGGACTTGGAGTCAAGAAAGCCAGGATTTGGGTGCAGCTAGGTGGCTCAGTGGATTCAGGAGGACCTGAGTTCAAATTCAGCCTCAGACACTTGACACTTACTAGCTGTGTGACCCGGGGCAAGTCACTTAAACCCCATTGCCCTGAAAAAAAAAAAAGAGAAAGCCAGGATTTGAAGCTTGCCTAGGACAGATAGGAGGCAGCTAGATGGTGTAGTATATAGAGCATTGCATGTGGAGTCAGGAAGATCTGAGTTCAAATCTAGCCTTAGATACTAACCGTATGATCCTGGGCAAGTCACTTAACCTCTGTCTGCCTCAGTTTCCTCAACTATATAATGGGGGTGATAATAATAGCACCAATCTCCCAAGGTTCTTTTGAAGATAAAATGAAATAATATTTGTAAAGAATTTTGTAAATGCTAAAGTGTTATGTAAGTGCTAGCTATTACCGTAATGATTTTATGTGACACTGGGCAAGTCACCAAATCTCTCTTAGCCTCATTTTCTTCATTTGCAAAATGGTAACAATAATGCTGGTCACACCACACAGAATTGTTCAGAGGATTCAATGAAATGAAGGGTTTGGCCGATTTACAGTGCTATGTCATTGTCAATTATTACAATTAAGAAGTTTGCAGATTGGACCCAGGTGACCCCCAGTCGACTTGTGAGTTTGGACAGTATGGTCCACGATGACAAACAACCCTACATCAAGCACAGACAGCAGCATTGTTTAACACCATCTTTTGCCAACATGAAAGAATTGGCCAAGAGCAAAAGACATCCTTCCTTGGCTTGGTTTTGTCATCAATAAAATGACTACATTCTAATTAAGGACGCGGCAAGGGGCCTGACCGGCAGAAGCTAGGTGCTTATTAAACTCCTTTGGTTTCAGCCTCTGACTGTGATAATACAGGATAAAAATCTGACTCCGATGCTAATGAGAAACCATTGGCGCTCAGAACTTTGATGCTACATCTGCACGGTGGAGATGAGATCCTCATTTAATGCATAATTAACAGGCGGGTGTGGGTATGCAAGTGTGTCTAAGAACTAGGCAGAAACTTCAGATTTTTTCTTGTTTCACTCTTGGCCCCCACTTCCAAGCATGAGGGACTCATGACCTTCCATCTGATCACTCCCTTTTTTTTCCTTCTAGAAAGACAAGCCTGGGCACAGCTCAGAAAATGTCAGTGTTTCAGTGGATTGATCAGAATGCCGAGAACAAAAGAAGGCAGAAAGGAAGCAGCCTGTGAAGACCAAGGATGGGTGGACTGAGTGAAGAATTTGAGAAGATGGCACTTAGGGAAATCACAGCAAAGGAGAACAAAGCTTTGCGCAGATAAACCAAAATGTGGTTCTCCAAAGGGGCAGGATGTCATAGTAGGAGAAAGAGCAAAACGTAATGTCTGGGCTCTCCCCGACACACATTTAACTGGAGGACCCCAAGTGAGGTATTTACTTCCATGAACCTCAGTCTCCTATTCACTGAAATGGGTGTGATGACAATACCTCAAAGGAGTCCCAGGAGGCTCAAAGGATGCAATGGTATGAGACAACCAATGGAAGGACCCGCTGTGATCTGCCAGAGCACAGGAAGGGACATCAACAATAAGAGCCAGAAACTATTGGAGTAGGAAGGCCCACAGGTTGTCAGGTGATCTGAAAACTTTCAAGCAAAATGAGTATTGCTTATGTGTACTGTGTATGCATATATGTACATGTATAAATGTGTATGTATAGATATTTAATGTGTATACGTATATGTGTGTATACATATATGTATGTGTGTGTATGTGTGTGGGTGTGGGTGTGTGTGTGTATATATATATTGTGTACTCTGTGTGTGCATCAGTTAGGACTGCTCTGTAACTTGTAGTCTTATTGGCCCAAGATGCCAAGAAGTTTCCCCATGACTTCCTCAGGATCTCACAGCCAGTACAACTCGAGCCCACGTCTTCCCATCTCCACCGCCAGCCCATTAGGCCCCACACCATGCTGCCTTTCCACATTCCTGGCCACTGTTAGGAACAAATGTATTTTTCTATACTCAACCCCTGTCCCTGGTCAGCTGCGATAGAGGCATGAAAGGAATGACTTTCCAGCCATACTGAGGATAGTCGGGCATCCTAGAAGCCCTGAAAAGGACTTTCCTTTCACTCCAGTCTCCAGGAGTGAGACCAGCCAGCACTGATGTCCTAAGGCAGCTTGAGAGGCCTTCATAGATATCACTGGTGCACAAATACTCTTTCTAACATGAGGTAGCATGGAGCTGTGGTCCAATCCTGACTCTGCTACTTACTGAGTGACCTTGGCTATGTTACCTCCCTCTCTGAGACTCAATTTCTTCATCAATAAATGGTCTCTAAGGTCCGTCCCAGTCCTGTATCCTATGAGCCTGTGAAAATTTTTAGCTACATCCCTCAGAGATTCTAAAAGTTTGTTAATTGATGGCTAGATGGATATTTACCTGATTTTGTGAGAGAGGCAGCATGGTGGAATGAGTAAATGCCAGCCTTGGAATTCAGAAAGCCAGGTTCTGAGTCCTGCCTCTGAGGGACACTGGCTGTGGGACCACAGGGCAAATCATTCAGCCTCTTCTGCCCCAGACAATTAAGACTGCAATTATTGATGAGTTGCCAATCGGTATTAGAAGAGACAGGTTCCATATATACAGAAAACTCCCTACACCAATGAAACACCAAGTTTGGATATTCTCCCCCCAAAACAACCTCGAGAGATCTTTAGTAATATTTCTGAATGCTCTGAAACTTTGTTACTTATGTCTTCATTCAATATAAAATGATGAAAGTTCTGTCTAAATCATTTTATAAAAAGAAATGCATTTTATTTCTACATTCATGTATTCCAGTTGCAGGCCTCATGGAATAGGTCCTCTAAAGGAAAAGACTCTTGATGACTAAGATTTACAATGTTAGAGAAAATGAAGCTGACGTGGTAAATATTCCGGATGAGTAGCTTGGGAGTAATTGGGTTCTCAGTGAAGAAATTCCCTCCCGACCAATGCAGATCAGCAACTATTCTCTGCAATTTAGAGTTTGGGAGAGTTTCCCAGGGCACAGCCGAGATCCCAGGATCACAAAAGCAAGATGTGTCACAGAAAGGACTGGAACCCAGGGATGTTCTGGACTCTGCAGCAAGCTCTAGAGCAGCTGCCTTTCTGCTGATTGGAGCAAACACGATGTGGTCAAATGTACTTCATGACATCCCCAATTATAGAGAGTCCCCTTGGTCACATTCCAGTGGGGTCTCTGACATATCATTTATCTCTGAGTAGTGGGTCTGCCAGGCCCAGACAAGGAGAAGCTCACTGCATTACCTCCACAAGTGGTGGAGGTGATTTACCCAAACTTACACAACAACTCAGCCTCATGCCAGGGGTTGTTACTTTAGTAGCCCGATTTAGGGCTGGACAGATGTCGGGAGCTATCCAGTCCAAGGGTTCTTAGCCTCTTTTATGGCCTGGATCCCTTCGGCCATCTGGTGAAGCCTCCAGAGCCCTTCTCAGAATCATATTTTTAAATGCATAAAATAAAACACATAAGATTATAAAGGAAAGCAATTACATGCAAATGTGGTTATCAAAATGTTTTTAAAAACCAGATCACAGACCCCAGGTTAAGAGCCCATCATCTAGTCCAATTTCATCATTTTATAGATGAGGATATTATAGACTTACCCAGGGTCAACCAGAATGGTAGACAGCAAGGCTAGGATTTTAGGCAATGATTTCTGATTCCTATTCAATGCTCCATGCAGCCTCTAAATGTTAGGATGGGGGATTCACATCCAGGTTCACTGACTCCCAGGTTAGTGTTTCACATTACAACAGATTATAATTTTTTTAAGTCCTCTGACTCCAGAATGCAAAAATTTAGAAATAAGGACCAATTTTCTGGGTAAAACCGAACTTCAGGGGCAGAGCATAGAAAGGTACAAATAATGTTGTGGTTATTGTTTTTCAATTACATTTCAACTCCAGGGATGTCTTTGCTAATAGGCTTCCTATACAGGTTTGCTCTGGATTAACCATAAATCCCCAAAAGAGATGTCTTCGAATGAAAACCTGTTCACTCAAAAAGGGTTTTGTTTTTGCATTTAACTCATCATTATTACTACCTCCCTTGGCCTATGAATAGTGTATGTTTTTACATGTGAACAGGGAAAAATCTTTTCAAATGAACCTCCATGCAACAATTACTAGAACAATGGCAGCAATGGACCATTAGTGACTCCAGTGGCAGATCCCATGTCCTTTTTTTTCCCCAAGAAATCATTAACAAAATTAATTTTACATTTATGCCAAGGAGTAATGGAATCAACAGCCCTACATTAAGGTGGTAACGAGATTTTAATCATCAGTAAAAACTTATTAGAGGAATATCCGCCTCATCAACTTCAGTCCCAAAATAACGAGTTATTGCTTATGATCATTAAGAATAAATAAGCATATCATGTAAAATTGGATTATCTTATAACCTCAATTTATTGAGTTCTTTAATCAATAAATTAAATGTGGGAAACATGATTCTTAGTCCAGTAAGACAGGAGTCTAAATTTATGGTGTACTATCTCAGAAGTGGCTATGGTCTTCCACATGGCTATGGATCAGTTGAGGTAAATGGGTAGCTCTTGATTTCAAACAGCAATGCGAATTATCAAATTATTGTGATTTATCATCCCCAGACGTTAATGACAAGGAAATCTTTTCATAGGAAAATTTGCTTCTCACAGAGGTCAGAGTGTGTGAGTGTGTGTGTGTGTGTGTGTGTTTTCTTTGGGGGGACTTGGGGTGGGAGGAATGAAGAACCAGAGATATTAATATAGGGTCTATTTTTCTGTCACTATATTCCAAGGTCTCTTGTTAGTGAGTATATTAGTTCTGATATGGCTTGAGCAGAATGGTCTAATGAGGCAAAGAATAGAGAAGACCCAGCACTAACTCATTGTTTTCATCGCTATGAATGGAGCTGTCACCAAGGCTCCTTTTTCCAAATAAGAAAACTCAATTCTGGAAGCTCTGAGCTGGCCATTGACATCATACTGTAATTCTGCTAGCAACACAGCATCTACTATTTACCCTTCCTTGTCACTAGATAATAGTAATTAATAAAAATTATAAATGATAATAATAGTTAATGGGTATAGTGCTTTAAGATTTATAAGGAACCAAAAAAAAAAAAAAAAGCAAGGGACAGCTAGGTGGCACAGTGGATAAAACACTGGCCCTGGATTGAGGAGAACCTGAGTTCAAATCCAGCCTCAGACACTTGACACTTACTAGCTGTGTGACGCTGGGCAAGTCACTTAACCCTCATGGCCCTGCAAAAAAAAAAAAAAAAAAAAAAAAAAGATTTATAAGGAACTTTATATTGATATCTCATTCGATCTAAATAAATGGTTTATACAACTGAAAAATACATGACGGTGGTATAGACAATGAGCTGTTGGGGGATCCTCTTGTTGTTTGTCCTTCATTCCCAAAGAGGACCATGACATCAGGGTGTTTTCATGACTTGCACTGAACTGGATTTAAGTGAGAGAGGGCTGTGCAAGGTCACCAGCCTCACTCTCTCCTCCAGAGATATCTGGGTCCATTGGCAAGAGATATATAGATATATATACACACATACACACATACATGTATATGTGTATGTTGTATATATGTACATGTGTGTATACATATGTATACACATATGCACGTGCGTATACATGCATACATACATATCAGAATGACTGGCATGGCCCTGGATGTTTTAAGCCAATTGGTCTTAAGTGACTTGCCCAGGGTCACATTGCTAGTAATTGTTGGAGGTGACATTTGAACTCAGGTCCTCCCAACTTCAAGGCTAGTGCTCTTTCCACTGTATCACCTAACTTCCCTCTTAGTAGATGACTCATAGTTGATCAATTAATTGTATGATATAATAATAATAGCATGTATATAGCACGCACTATGTGGCAGGCATTATGCCAAGTGCTTTAAAAATGTTATCTCATGTGGTCCTCACAGCAACCTTGAGAGGTAGGTGCTATATTATCCCTATTTTACACATGAGGAAACTAAGCCAAATAGGGGTTAAGTGACTTAGCCAAGGTCACACTTGTATTAGGTATCTGAGGGTAGATTTGAACTCAGGTCTTTCTGACTCCAGGTTCAGCATGAGAGACAGAGACAGAGAGTCAGAGAGAGAATACAGAGCAGTTATTGCATGAATATGGAAAGTGGGAGTAGAATATCAGGATGTGAGGAGACACAAATACACAGTCAGAAGAGTAGCTCTGGACTTGGAGGACATGGGTTTAAATTCCACCTCTGATGTTTATTACCTCTGTGACTATGGACAAATTCTCTCTCATAACTTCTCTGGGTCTCCCTTTCCTCACTTGCAAAATAAGGGTTGAACTAAACAGTCTCTAAGATCTCTTCCCAAGCACCCCTTGGCCATTGTGCAGCTGGCCCCTGAGGCCCCTTCAATCAGTGACATCAGCATTCCAGGTACTGGGATGACAGGCACCAGGAGATAGGAGACATCTCAATGGCTCAGTTCTGATCCCCAGTAACCTCTGTACGGGAAAAGAAGACAATGGTAGAGACCCTTCACAAATCCAGATCTCAGACTATTACCAAGTGCTGAAGTGCCCAAGAGCAGATGCGAGGTGAGTCCATGACATGCTGCTCCTTAGAGACTAGATGCTACATAAACAAAAAATCTCTTTAAATCTTTAAAACAAGAGTTCTAAGAGACTCCAAGATCCATTGTCTCAGCTCTATCATTGCAGGGTCTACCCATCTGTCCTATAAATAATGCAAAGGCTCAACCCTGAATTCTTTACTGTAATAATGCTTTAAAATTATTATCCGATAAGCCCTCTCTATGTGGCTGTTTTTCTAAACTATGGTACATAATACAAGTCGCCACTGATATGTGATTAAACTTACAAGTAAGATGTGGGACTTTAAAAAAAAAAACAGATGAAGGAGAAAAAAATAATAACTTGTCATCTGATTTATTATTAATTCTCAATAGTCCTACATTAAATAATCATATAAATAAATGTTCTTAATTAAATAAAATGCCTTTCAGCCTTCTTCCTGAACTCTCATTCAGCTTCTTCCTCATGGCAATCACTTTATCTCATTTGAAAGTGGGTCGTAAGTACAGATGAAAGTCAGCAACCAGGAAGAATTATTGTAGCTAGCTTCTAACTAAAACTAGAAAATGAATCGCTCCAGCTCGCCCCATCACCCCCACAGAGCCCCTTCACCTGACTCTCAGTGGCTTCTTCTTTTTTAAAAAAACATTGTAAAATGTCATTGATTGAATCTGCACAATTTTGCAGTAGAAAAATTGTGATTTCTACCTGTACATGTGTCACTATACACCATCTATGCCAGCTTGACCATCCTGAGACCTTTCTTTTCTTTTTTGGCACTAGGAACACTAGTAAGAAGACAATGCTGGGGCAGCTAGATGGCACAATGGATAAAAGCACCAGCCCTGGATTCAGAAGGACCTGAGTTCAAATGTAGCCTCAGACACTTGACAATTATTGGCTATGTGACCCAGGGCAAGTCATTTAACCCTCATTGCCCTGCAAAAAAAAAAAAAAAAAAAAAAAAAGACAATGCTTATGCAGGAAACTGTTCTAGATTAATGGTGTAGACGATGTGTTAAAAATGCATTCTGGGATAAAGCACCAGCCCTGGATTCAGAAGGACCTGAGTTCAAATCTGACCTTAGACACTTGACACTTACTAGCTGTGTGACCCTGGGCAAGTCACTTAACCCTCATTGCCCCATCAAAAAAAATGCATTCTGGCTGATTTGCCAAGAATAGCAACATTTTTTTAATAATAAACATTTTTATTTACTTTTTGGGTTCCAATTTTTATCCCTCTTTCCCTCCCTCCCCTCCCTTTCCCTGAATGTGACAGTCAGATATGGGTTATACATGTATGATTATATAAAATATTAAAATATTTGTCATTTTGTATGAGAAAACTTGATTAAAAGGAAAAAACAAAAGAAAGTGAAAAACAGCACGCTTCAGTCTGTTTCATCAATATCAGTTCTTTCTTTGGAGGTGGATAGTATGTTTCATCAATAGTGCTTCTTAAAGGAATACCCCCCTTCCCTCTGATCTTCGTGGCTCTCAGTCTGAAACTTGGGACATAGGACAAGAGCAATAACACAGCTCAGCACATAGTGCATGCTTGGTAGGTGTTTGCTGAATTCAACTGAGGAGGTGGAATTTGATTCAAAAGATTAAATCCAGTCTCTATTCTGTGCGAGCACCATGTTTCATGCTATTGTGGATACAGAAGTACACGGATTATTTCAATAAGTCTCTTTCATATAGATATTCCTGGGGGCAGCTAGGTGGTGCAGTGAATAGAGCACCAGCCCTGGAGTCAGGAGTACCTGAGTTCAAATCTGGCCTCAGAACATTGACACTTATTAGCTATGTGACCCTGGGCAAGTCACTTAACCCCAATTGCCCCACCCCCAAAAATATATAGAGATATTCCTTCCAATGGTGCTTATCACCACCCAACCATACTTTCTCATCTTATCATCATCATCATCAAGCATATATTAATAACATATTTTGTGTGGAAAACACAAAGGCAAAAGCATGATTTCTCCTTCAAATATCTTACATTCTAATGGGAAAGACAACAGACAAACAACTATATGACTCTTTTCCATGTCCTCCCATAAATCCTCCATAGGAGCTACTTACTACAGTGGGAACCTTCTTTTAGTTCCTTTTACATGCTGAGAGTATTACCATTTGTCCAGGCATATGTCAAGTCATTGATCTTTGAGTAAGTATCACACATTTAAGGTACCATCAGTTAAATTAACATTCTAAAGCCTGGGTAATTCTGAAAACCATCTGCCCTTTTGTTGCCTCTATAACTATTGGATCAACAAGAGACAATGCAAGGCCAAGAGCAATTACAATTTTTTTTGTTATGTCATGGATTATCATGGCCAAAAAATTAATCTCCTGGTGGCTGAGCTACAAGTGATGAATAAACACCCCATACTTACTTGAATGGTCTTTGGAAGGAAGATGTGATCTGATATCACCCAGGCCCATACACAAAGACTTTCCAGGATGGCATAAAGATCAGGTACTTGCTCCACTGGCTTATCTTTGAGAATCTAGAGTCACCTCCACCCCACAATGGAGAGTCAGAGGAAGATGTTTGTGTCACATCAAGAAATATATTAAAAACAAAGGGGGGGCAGCTAGGTGGTGCAGTAGATAAAGCACCAGCCCTGAATTCAGGAGGACCTGAGTTCAAATCCAATCTCAGACATTTGACACTTACTAGCTGTATGACACTGAGCAAGTCACTTAACCCCCATCGCCCCGCAAAAAAAAAAAAAAAAAAAAAAGACTACAGAGAGTTTTCAGAGTTAGCCAAAGGAGGATATATGTTATGTAGCAAGATAAAATAGGAAGCTATTGAAGGTATTTGTGCTTGGCAGTGACTTGGTGAATATGGTATTGAAGTAATATAAATCTTGCAGCAATATACAGGATGAATTACAGGGAGAGGGACTAGAATCATATAAGCCAGCTAAGAGACTGTTGCTTTAATCCATAAACCATATGTCCAGGCTTGAGATAATGATGGCCAGAACTAGTATGGTGAGAATAGAATAAATATTTTACTTGAAAAATTAAAGGAATTTGTTACTAAGGTATCATATCCCAAATCTGTTGGGGGCTAATACTGGCAAGGTCTTCTGGTCACTGGTCAAGAGAGAACCAATAAAGCTTTGATTTACAACTTGGTGAGACTGTGCTTCAAGGGACTAAGCTAAGCCATGACTAATCCCCTTCCCCTTCCCCTTCCCAGAGACTGAGATGGAGGGAGGAGCAGTTATGGCCCTCAGGAACTGGGGAAGATATTTGTATGTTTATTCTTGGTATAATGATTCAATGTCAGCTTAATAGAAGGTCTCTAGTGGAGTGGCCCAGGGATCCACACTTGGTCCTGAACAGTTTTGTCAGTGATGTATATAAAAGCATAAATGACCCAAGCATGAAAATCATGGATGACACAAAGCTGAGAAAGCTAATTCAGTGAATGACTGAGTTGATATAAATAGGCTAAACTGATATAAATAGGCTAGAACATTCAGGCTGAGTCTAAGAATAAGTGAAACAGGAAGCAATATAAATGATGACATGGGTTCAAAAAAAATCAGCCTCACAGATGGGGAAGGCCTGGTTAGGGCACTATTGGAAAAATTCCTGAGGGTTGCAATGCAGAGTTAATTCTAATGCCTTCCCTCTGTAAATCATTTCCTATTTATCCTGTAATGGCTTGTTTTGTATCTATTTGTTTGCTCACTGTCTCCCCCTTTAGATTGAAAGCTACTTGTGGGCAAGGACTGTCTTTTGTTTCTTTTTGCATCCCCATCCCTTACCATAGTACCTGGGACATAATAAGTACTTAATAAATGGTTATTGGTTGAATGAATGATTGTGAGTCAGCGATGTGTAGTAGAAACCAAACAACGAATGTGATCTTGGGCTACATTTGGAAAAGCAGAGCTTCCAGGAATGAAGAAAGGACTAGTCCTTCTGTATTCCAACCTAATTGAAGCACATCAGGAATTTCAGTCGTTTGTCAGTCATGTCCAACTCTCTGTTGGACCCATTTGGGGTTTTCTTGGAAAGATACTGAAGTGGCTTGCCATTTCCTCCTCCAGTTTATTTTACAGATGAGGAAACTGAGGCAAGCAGGGTTAAGTGACTTGGCTAGGGTCACACAGCTAGTGTCTGAGGCCAGACTTGAACTCAGAAAGATGCACTCTATCCACTATGGCACCACCTGGCTGCCACACATCAGAAATAGTGTGTCCAATTCTCAGGACCATTTCTTAAAAGAGCCAAGAGGAAAAAGGAAAGTCACCAGATGACTTGGTGAAATGGTGGTGAAATGTCTTACGTCCATGTCATATAATGATTGGTGGAAGAAATTGGAGATGCTTAGCCTGGAGAAAAGAAAACTGGGATGGGGTGAGGGGAATGATAGCCATCTTCAAGACTGTCACATAGAAGAAGGATTGACTCCCAGAGGAAAAAAGAACTATGGATAATAGGTAGAAAATTCAAAGAAACAAATTTAGGATATATCAGGAACAAACTATCTAGCATTTGAGCTGCTCCAAAGTAGAATGGAAGTGATGCATCCTTAGAAGCCTTCAAACCAAATGGCCACTGGTTGGGTATGTTAAAGTCTCTGACATTCTTTATTTTTTCTTCACTGACTTGCCCAGTTGCTTTAAAGGCAAGAGCCTAAGCAATCTTGGTAACAAACTCTACAATATGTCCCCAAAACCAGGGAGGATGTTGCCACAAAACTCCAGAGACAGGTTCCCATCACTTCCCCTTTGCCACAAGCATATTGCATTTCTAATTCTCAATACTACCTTTGGATGCACATCCTTCAAGGTCCCAAGTGCTCTCTAACCTGAGAAGCCAATTATTGATCCACAGTCAGCAGAGGCCATTGTTGTTTCAGATAAAACCCAGTGCCCCAAACCAGACTTCAAGTGCTGGACAAGAAACATGACAGCTCCTGGTCAGTTTCAAGATCTAGTTTCTTTGTCCGTGGTCTGGTTTCTAGTCACCTACAAAGATGTATATATTGTATTCCTTCAAAATTCATCTCAGCTCTCTCTTTCTGCAGGAGCTCTTTCTTTGTATCCCCTTCTCTCCCCTCACCTCTCTCTCTCTCTCTCTCTCTCTCTCTCTCTCTCTATATATATATATATATATATATATATATATATATATATATATGTATATATATATGTATATATATATGTATGTATGTATATACACACACACACACACACACACACACACACACACCATATGTACCCAGTTGTTTTCATCTCATCTCTTTCATTAGACTCTGAATTCCTTCTGGACAGGGATTGTTGATTTTGGTTTTGATTTTCTACCTTTCTTTGTATTCCAGGTGCTTAGCACAGTGCCTGACACATAATAGGTGGTTAATAAATGGTTAAAAGCTGACTGAATCTTCTTTTTCCACAAAGACTTCCCAGATACTTAAGGGCTCTTACCTGTCTTTGTTCCCAGTGATCACAATAATAGTGGCATTTCATGTGACAGCTACCACATAAAAAACACAGAAAGTCAAGTTATATAAGCCAATGACCCTGAGAGGTAATCAATGCAAGTATTATTATCCCCATTTTACAAATGAGGAAACTGAGGCTTGGGGAAGTAAAATGACTTATCCAAGGTCATTTGACTAGTAAGTAATCCAGTGATGTTCGGATTCAGGTCTTTGGATTCCTGGTCCAATGTTCCCTCCAGCAGCTCACACTGCCTCCCTTCTATATCAGGCTGCTCTTCGCCCCACGAGGCTCCTACCCCAGTTTTCTTCCCATGGGACCAGACTGAACAATGGAGCAAGAAGAAGATTCTGGGACTTTATCTGCTTCACATCCCTCCACTCTCTGGCAGAAAACACTGTCTCAGAAATTCTGAGGGCACAGACACCACTAGTTTTTTTTTTGTTGTTTGTTTGTTTGGGTTTTTTTGGCGGGGCAATGGGGGTTAAATGACTTGCCCAGGGTCACACAGCTAGTAAGTGTCAAGTGTCTGAGGCTGGATTTGAACTCAGGTCCTCCTGAATCCAGGGCCAGCACTTTAACCACTGCGCCATCTAGCTGCCCCCGGCACCACTAGTTTTAATGGCCAGGTCCTACAAAAGATCTCTTGCCTTGTTTCCCAGACTACTTTGGGGTAGGGAAGGGAATGGGGGAGGGAAGAAGGTCAAGGCCTCATGATTACTACTAGATCTAAAAGAAGTTTTCTTAATTCAGTCTTTTGGAAGTGTAAGGGGCTAAAATTCTAGCTATGATGTCTAAAGTCTATTAAAATCTAATTAGTGATTGCCTTAAATTAGAAGCTTTAGCGTGAGTTTAGACTTTTAAGTATTTATTAAATATATTAGGGGTTAGTAAAGAGAAATACTTGGATAAAAAATTAGATCTGCCAGTTCTCTCCCTGATATGCTTCCCCTGCTTCCCAGCCGAAGTCTCCAACCCAAAAAGAGAGACCCCTTCTCCAGGGATTCTTCCTGAAGCCTCTTGAGAAACGGGAAACAGGGCCATCCACACAAACACAGCTCCAAGTTAATTGGCTGGTAACACTGATTGACAGAACTAACAGGAGGTTCTACAAATGTAAGTTCTGGATGCCGGGCAGCTTCCAGAGGCTGGTTAACTTCCAGACACTAAAGTCACATGGCTTCTAAATCACATGCTTTCTCCTCATGATGGAGCTTCCCTGCAATATCTCTCTAGCAGGGGGTACCATTCCAATTCTCACAAAAGAAATCCCTATTTTGCCTTGAAAGATACCACAAGAGGACACTCATGGTGTTCAAGCATTAAAGTCTCTGCTTCAATAATGAAAAGATGTAAAAAAAAAAAACAAGACTGTTCAAACTATTCATGAAAATGTAAAAAAGGAATATAGAAAACTGAGGGAGGGAGTAATGGTGCCCCAAGTAGCCTTGTAAACATAACCTAAACTCCCCATCATTACCACCACAGCAACAAACAAACAAATAAATAAAGTCTTGTCCAGTGAAGGGCTGGAGGGAAGAATATACAGGGTGGAGTAGAAGTGAGGAATAATTGATATGAATCAAATCCAGCTGGCTGAAGACGTCCTTTCTGGCTTGGTGAATCACCTGGGGGCTCAGAGCCCTGTGATTTGGGGTACTAATCTGTATTGTTAAACTTTTTCACTTTACAAAGAATAAAGCTGGAGCTTTTGCCCTATTCTAAGCTCATCTTTTTATTTCCTAGATGACAGGTCACTTTGAACAAGTAGGCTTTAAGAAGTTCACCTGCAGGAGGAAAGAGGGGAAGGGGAAGTCGAGACCTAAGTGGGTAGGGTGAATGCTGGGTACAATTACACTTCTCCAGAGATGGAGGAAATACTTCTTATCCAAATTGGCTTCCACAGTAAGGTCTTTTGTGTTAGGGATATGTATGTGTAAACATATATGTATAAATATACTCATGACACAATTAAAATTATCTTATCCTTTTAAAAATGTTTTAAAATATCAATAACTACATATACAATTATACATGTATGTATATTTTAATATGCCATACATGTACTTGTTGTCTCCCTGATAGACTATAAGCTCCTTGAAGGGAGGAACTGTTTCATTTTTGGTCTTTTATCCCCGGTATCTACCCCATGATAGACATTTAATAAATGCTTAGTGCTTGAGTAATTGATCAATTGATATGGAAAAAATGTTGAGCTTTGAGAGAGAAGTTTCACTGATGGAGTCAAAGAGCCTGTTTGTGAGTGGTCAAAAGGTATATAGATGGTAAGAAAGTGAATGCAAAAAGAGTAAACAATTCGGTCTAAGAAGGTTTGGAGTTTTTTTAAGAGATGACCAATTTTTTTATTCTTCTATTTATTTGTTTACTCATTCAAATATTTATATTCCTAGAATCCTTTCTTCTTATTGTCTCCGTGCTCAGTGAATAACTGAAGAGCTCACATGATAACCTTTTCAGGAAGGAAGGAATAGAACTACTGAAACTGAAGCAAAAAATAGCAAAAAGACCAGGATTAGGTTGGGTAAGGTCGAAAGATAATCTATATTGATTGTCAGAAGGAAGGGAAGTAGGAAAAAAGAAATAGAGAAAGAAAGAAAAAGACAAGAAAGAGGGAGGGAGGAAGGAAGGAAGGAAGGAAGGAAGGAAGGAAGGAAGGAAGGAAGGAAGGAAGGAAGGAAGGAAGGAAGGAAGGAAGGAAGGAAGGTTATACATTTGGGATCAGCATGCTGTTAAAAAGTAGCATTCTAGCTACCAGCAGTGTAGTGCCTGGATCTGGAATCTAAAGACCTGAATTGGAATCCTGGCTCTGCCATTTTCTCTACCCAAATGACTTTGGGCAAAGTACTTATATTCTCTTCAGGAAGGAAACAAATGCCTACTATGTACCAGGCACTGTGCTAATTGCATTACAAATATCTCATTTGTTCCTCACAACAACCCTGAGAGATGGGTGCTATTATTATCCCCATTTTAAAGATGAAGAAACTAGAGCACTGGCCCTGGATTCAGGAGGATCTGAGTTCAAATCTGGCTTCAGACCCTTGACACTTTACTAGCTGTGTGACCCTGGGCAAGTCGCTTAACCCCAATTGCCTTACCAAAAAAAAAATGTAATTGAGAAAGGTTTGACAAAATAAATAAAAAATACAATAGGACAAGCTATTCTTCATTGTAACTTTCTAAGTCTATTTCCCAGCTACCAGGATTGTTTCTGTTTGAATTCACTATCATTGCATTACTCCCCAGGCCTTCCCAAGTAATTTGGGAAATGTTCAATTAGAGGCGAAGGCTAGAAATCCGCTCAATTACATATCAACAACAATGGCTAGGATTTATAAGGCCCTTTACGGCTTCCAAAGTGCTTCATGCATGTTTTCTCACTTGATCCTCACAAGCCTATGAGGTGGATGCTATTTTATCCATATTTTACATATAAGGAAACTGAGGCTCAGAGATGCTAAGTAATTTTCCCAGGGTCACACAGCTAGTATCTAAATTCAGGGCTCCCTGAATCCTAGTCCAAAACTTAGCCCATTGTGCCACATAGTGGTCAAATGTTTGAAGATCTTCTCCCCTGTGGAGCCACTTGCAAAACAGGTGTTTGGAAGAGTCTGAACTCTGGGCAAAGGAAAAACAAAAACAAGCCTTCCCCAGCTCTCATTATCATCAGGGTGCCTGGGAAGGAGTAGACTGGATGGCGATTCAGCACAATGAATTTAAAGGGGTTTTGGAAAGTCACTCTATGGCAATATAGCCAATATTGGGTCACTGAGGGATGACTGAGGACCAAGAGCGCCAGAACCTAGAAGGAAAATCAATGGGGAACGTGTATTCCAGAAGGAGAGCAGGGAATAATGCAGGGGGCTGCAAAGAGGTCAAGGTTTCTTGCCTTGAACGTCCTGGCACTCTCCGGCCCCTATGCCAAATTTCCTGGCATTTGTCCCACGAAGGCTTTGTAGCAAGGCTTCTACTGCCACCCACCCAGCAGTCCTCAGTAGGAAATGAGAAATTATGAGAACCATAGCCTCAGCCTCTGGCTCAGGCAGCTCTTCTGAATCATGGCCACAGCCAAGCTTGCTTCTAGGCTCTGTTCCCAGAGGAAAGCCCTGGGCAGACACAAGGCATCCTCACAAGAGGAATGAAGGCAGCAAAAGAGCAGGGGTGGGGGAGGGGGAGGGGGGGTTTCTCTGCATGGGGAGCCCCTATTTTCCATTCTAGTCAACGATCATTTATTGAACACTTACTGTATGGTCAAACATGGATTTGAAATCTTGTATTCTATTTATTTTGTTCAATTTGACAAACATTCAGTATGTGCTAGACACTACCCTTAGATGCCAGGGATACAAAGGCAGACAATGAAACTGTTTCAACCCTTGGGCAGCTGTTATGGCGCCGTGAGGAAACAGCATATAATATAAATAAATACAAAGTATATACATGTAACCCACAGAGCAGAATTCAAAAGCTCAAAGATTGCAAAAACCTGGGTCCAATCTCAGATCATTGTCTCTCTGGCTCATTATTGCCCTCACTTATAGTCTACTCCTGGAAAACCTCAAAATAAAGATTCTATCGATGTTTCCACTGTTAAGGTAACAAAGTCCCTTAGTTCCCATCTAAGCATTCAAGTTAACAAATGCATCTCAGTACAAGGTATCCTTTATTTTATCCCATAAAAAATGTACAAGATGCAAAGTACACAGAGGAGCCCATCGATGAATGTGGAAAACACATAAAGGGAAATGAATAAGTCATTGATGTGATTTGTGATTTTCATAAGTGAAATCTGTTCAGTTTTCCATCAACACAGCCAACAACCCCTTTGTGATAAAGTTGATGATTGCTTCCAGAGTTGCTCCGCCCAAATGGCAAAAGTTAATCTGTGCCTGACAGCTCTGTTTAAGAAGAGTCTGTCTTTTGCTGGACAATCACAGGACAAGATGATCCAAAGCCTAAAGCCAGATGGTCTACAGGAAAAGGATAAATGCTGCATAAGGGGAGAGTTAAGTGAAGGAAGCCAATAATAACCATTCAGGGTCAATCATTCCACATGCCAAGGTGAAGCAGAAAGTCATGGTGGAAATGCCAGGATGATTTAGGTTGGACCAAAAGGGACACTGGGGATGCTTTATAAGAAGTTGGATAAGCAACATCAGAAGAAAGGATGGAAACTTCACCAGCGTTAGGCTTAGAACATGATGACCTAGAATTCAAGCTCACAGCTTAGATAAAGGGAGAATAAGAAATCAAACAGTAGAACTATGCCCTGGTTCATCTGGTAGGGTTGAGTAATGGAACTAGAAGTCTGTGTTTATTTCTTTTCCCAGTAGGAGTCTGGAAGAAGTCTCAGTTTACCACTGGGACTTATCTGAAGATCATAGCATAAAGTCACACAGCCTGATGAAAGAAAATACTGGGGTGGACACACAGAATTTTGTGTGTCAAGGACCACCAAGTCTAACTAAGAACTGAACAGTGAGCCCCTCTGTGACATTCCTGGCCAAGGTTCATCTTCTGAAACTTTAACTAAGTCAAGTCACTGTGTCTAGCAAGGACACAGTGATGACGAGAATGGTAAAGCTTTTGTTTATCATGCTCATGGTAAGTTTACTAGGGAGGAAAATGGGGTCCTGAACTGCCAAGAGACCATGGGCCAACCTGTAAAAGAGCCCAGCTGAACTCCAAGCGGCAGGGACTATGACTGTTAGGGAAGTATGGTATAGTGACTGGCCAAGAGCACTGGCTTGGAGTCAGGAGAACTGGCTTCCAGTCCCTATTCTGCCACCAACTTGCTAAACAACACTGGATGTCACATCACTTCTCTGGGCCTCAGTATTCTCAACTGTCAAATTGGGGAACTGGACTAGACTATTTCTGAGGCCCCTTTCAGTTCAAATAATAAATGGCATTTGTATGTGCATGTAAAATTAAGAACCCCTTTTCATATTATCTCAATTGATCCAACAATCCTATGAGGTAGGTACTCTTTTCCTCATTTTACAGATAAAAAAGATAAGGTTCAGAGACATTAAAAGACTTGGCCACTGTTTCATGGCTAGAAAGGATCACAAGCAGGATTCGAACCCAGGTCTTCCTACCAAGTCTAGCATGCTACCCACAATGCTGTAATGCCTCTCAATATTTGGTGATTCCATGATTCATTCCACCACACCACACTGCCTCGAACACCTAAAACTACTGATCTGGTAGGACTGAGTTTCCATTCCCTGCCCTGATCCTTTGACTTGTTGCACCATTCACCATTCACCATTCGCCCCCAGCCAGACTCTCAGGTTAGGGCCCTTTCCCATCTCCCTGAGGACAGCTGATGCTGACTTGACAAATCAATGTGTGACTGGTCCGGACAGGCCCCTGAGATTGCTGGGCCCCATTCTCATCTCAACACAGTGTGGAAATGTTTTCTGAAAACCAAAGCAGAGCAACTAACCTCATCCTGGACACGTCCTGGGAGGCTCTGAGAGGGTAATGAAATGTGGAAAAGGGTGACAGCTGAGAAGAGGCCTTTCAAACCCTACTAACCTCCTAAGAGAAACTCGGAAAACTCGAGAAATGGGTCCGGCTCAACTCTCCCGATCCATTTCAATTCTGCTGACTTTGATGACTCCACGCTAGCCAAAAGCACTAGCGAGGCCTGTCCAGAACATCTCCTCTCTTACTGTGGTTAGTAAATGTTATTCAGTCTGCAGGATTTAAAAGCCCCCGTTAAGCATCAAATTTGCCATTTATGCTGCATCCAACCACAGAGGCCAAACGGCTGTTTTCACTTCTGTTGGAGCTATTCTCACATAAATCATAGGTTGCTCCCAATTCTGTAGCATTCATGCTGACACGATAGTGGATAATGAAAGGCAAGGCAGCATCAGCTACGTGGTTGGTCGGATCTGCAGAGAGCACATTCTCTGATGGGGACAGCGTGTGGGCTCTCAGACTCAGTCCCCCTCCCTTCCAGAGGAGTCAGAAGACAGAGGCCCTATGCCCCCTTGGCAAACATAACCATCACTTACAATGTGTACATTAAATACTGCTGAGTGTTACCACAACTCCAGTGCAGGAGAGCAAGGATTAAGTCTCTGTCAAGTGTACTTACAGCTTAGGCGAGGTGCCTAACCCAAGTCTGATATCTGCAATGAGGTGGCCGATTTTAATAAGCGACTGAGAACGGTTCCTGTCTCTCTGACTAAGCCACCTTGTAATTCTTCCACCCACAAAAAAAGAGCTACTACAGAGAGAGCAATGTAGTCAGCATGACAGAGGTCCTTTCCCTCTCCTGAGAAAACCCTTGGAATACTGACCCCTGTCCAGTGGAATCGAACTTGGTGCTATCCAGTCACTTTGTCCCTGTCACCAAAGACTGTCAGGGAAAATGATTCAAAAGACTGGACACAAAAGCTAGATTCCCAACAGAACCACAGAGTGAAAGGTCTAATTCACTGCAAACAACTTTCAACCTCTGGATTCCTCCAATTCTTTAACACAAGAAACCACTAAATTTCCACTATCTCCATAGCTTTAAAGCTGAACGGGGCCATAAAGATCGTCTGGTCCAATGCTTTAATTTTACAAATGAGGAAAGTGAAGCCTAGAGAGAAGACGGTATTTACCCAGAGTCACACAGGGAGTGAGGATCAAGGCTGGGATTAGAACTCCAGACAGCTCTCTAGGCATAATCATAGTCAATAAATATTCATCAAGCACCTACTATGTGCCAGGAACTCTAAGAAGCTTACAATCTAAGGGAAGATAATACTTAGAAGGAAGCTGAAGGGGAGAGCATCAAGGACTCATTGGTTAGGGGGAAGGGGGGACGGGGAAAGATATCCACAAAATTGACAAGCAGAATAGCTGTTGGAAAATGGAGAGTTAAGAGTTCAGAGTCCTCTATAAAAGGAAGACTTGGGAGGAGTTTATTGCTCTTCTTTCCAGTCCTCCATTGTAGGGGAGAGGCAACTAAGGGTAGGGAGGTGCTGAGTATCAAAAACTGAGTGAATCTCCATGATGATGAGATGGGGGAGACAGGAAGTCTCCTACAGTCTCTAAGACTGTTGCAGCACGGGTATCGATCTGTGTTGGTGGAGGGAGTTCCCTCCCTGAGAGTGTTACCTAAAAAGATAACTGCCCAGATCTGGTTCTCCTCCCTTTCCTTCCCCCACAAAAAAAAAAAAATCCCTAGTACCTAGCACACTGTCTAGAACATAGCAGGCAATTAATAAATGTTTATTCACTGAATTGGATTGTACAGCACCCCGGAAAAGAATAGCAGCCCCATAGACTTCACACATGGAGGAAACGCGGGGACTCTGACATTACATTGGAGTCCTGACATTATAGCCATCCTGTAGACAAGATTAAATATTAAACCTTTTGCCCAATCTCCTATAGGGCTCAATTCTCTTAACACCATTCTATATTTCCCACAAATATTACCTATTCAATCAACAACTACAGGGTAGGCAAACTAGAAAGAAAGCTATACTGGTAGTTAGGAAGACCTTTGTTTGAATTTCACCTCAATCACTTACTAACTGTATGACCCTGAGCAAGTCACTTAACATCTGTCTATTTCAGTTTCCTCATCTGCAAAATGAGAGAGTTGGACTCTAAGGAGGTGCCTTCCTGTGACTATGATTCTATAATCCCTTTACCCAAATACAAAAATGTGATGCTCACTCCTGAATCTGACAGGCCTTTTCTCAGTACAAGAATCTATCTGGAGAAAAGCAAATCCGTCTTTATGGACCCCCTCAAAGTCAAGGGGACCAGCAAGGAGCCCCCCTTCCCCAATGAATGGGCTGTTTTTCTCACCAACCTCCTACTCAGTCGAGTTCTGAAGATGCAGGGGGACCCTTTATGTTAGTGCTCTGCTAAGAACTTGACTCCTCCAAATTCTTTTCTATTTCATTTTTGCAACTTGAAATTTTCCCCTAGAAATATGAGAGGGAGCAGAGAAAGGGGAGGGAGGGAGAGAGAGGAAGAGGAGGAGGAAGAAGAAGAAGAGGAAAAGGAGGAGGAGGAGGAGAGAGAGAGAGAGAGAGAGAGAGGAGTATAGACTTTACTCTAGCCTGCTTAAAGAAAGGACAAAGCCTGAAATAGCTGTAAAAACAAGCTGTACAAGTGAAAATGCCAAGGAAGGAAGAACGGCAGCATGGAAATTCGCTGTGCCAGAGCGCCATCTAGTGGCAGCAAGCGACCCCAGCCACCATCCACGTGCCACAACCTATTGCAAGGTTTTACAAATCGATGGCCAATCCGGTTCAGCCGGAGTCGGCCACAGAGTCCATGTCCCACGGGATGAACAAGGCCCCCATTCCCAAAGGCCAATGCTAAGAAAATGGAAGGAAAACAAGCTAAGCTTAAGTTCCTAAGGAAGCCAGGTAGCTTTATACAGAGAAAAAGTCTAGTCCACTCCAATCTCATTCCACAAGCATTTTAAACCACCTACAGGTGCAGAGAGACAAAGACAAAAATGAGACAGTCCCTGTCCTTCAGGAGCATACATTTTCTACTGGAGGTGGAAGAACAGGGAACAGAAACAACATATATACAATTATCAGGGGCCTCACATGAGTCCAAGCTCCTCGTTTTATAGATGAGGTTCAAGATCCAGAGATTTAAAGGGACTTTGCCAAAGTCATGCAGGTAAAAAGAATCAGAGGCAGAATTCAAACCCAGATCCTCTGACTTCAGAGACATCAATCGAAAGCAAGAGTTCTTAACCTGGAGTCTGGTCCTTATTTTAGTTCATTTGGGTTTATAAAATATTTGATATCAGTATTTCAAAGTTATTTGTTTCCTTTATAATTTTATGTATTTTATTTTATGCATGTAAAAACATTAAAGGAGTCCACAGGCTTCACCAGACTGCTAAAGGGTTGTTTCACTCACACTCACACACACACACACACACACAGGTTAAGGTCTACTATAAAATACATACAAAATAAAGAGTAATGGGGAGTGGGGGCAGGGTAAGGAGCACTAACAACTGAAAGAATCAGAAAGGCTTCTTGTAAGAGGTGACACTTAAACTAGGCCCTGAAGAAAGTATGGAATTCCAAGAGATAAAGGTGATGGGGAGAGTACTTCAGGCAGGGGGGACAGCCTGTGCAAAGGCTTGGAGTGGGGAGATGGAATGCCAAGTTCAAGTCCAGTTTGACTGGAACACAAAATCTATTACCATTAGTAATGCCGCATCAATATGAGTAGCTAGATTGGAGAGACTGGGAAGGTCTTTAGATGCCAAACAGAGGAATATGTATTTTTGTCATGGAGGCTCCTGGGGACCACTGCTTGATCAGGAGAGTGGTGTGAGGAGCTAAAGGCTCATCCTCATTAGCTCTGCGTAGACATCTTATGAATAAGGGCCATAGCTCACAAAGGAGTCTGTGAGTGTGTGGATCACGGAACCAGAGGAAAACAGAATCCCTGAATTTCAAGGCTAGAAGGGACAGACCTCAGAAGCCACCCTGTCCAGCACAAGCCTGAGAAGGGGTGCCAGTAAAATTAATGAGCAGCATTTATTATGCTCCTACTGATGCACTAAGAATAGGGATAGGGTCTTGACCCCCAATTTTGTTGGTATAAGGAACTCCCAGGAAAATCTCTGCAAATTCAGGCTGATACCTTTTCTTCCACTTATTTTATCTCATAGAGCTGTCTAGATCACTGAAGCTAATGGACTTGCCCAAGAGCACACAGCTACTATGTGTCAGAGAAGGGACTCGAACCCAGATCTTCCTGGCTGCCAGACCAGCTCTCCATCTGCTAGGCCAACCTGCCTCTCGGTGCACCAGGGATACAAAAACATAGCTAAAACTATAAATAAAACAGTGTTGCCCCCAAGATATTTGATCTACTGAAATGTTTACAATAGGTAAACAGAGCTGCAGCACAGCAGAAAGGGTCCTGGGTTTGGAGTCCTGCAGACTTCATTTCAAACTGGCTCAGTGCCTTTTAAGCTCGATGACCATGGAAACTTTCCAAGGGGCTTTGCTTTAGAATATTGTTGTCATTGTATAGATTGGTCTAGTTCTGCTCATTTCATTTGGCCTCCATCAAGCAACCAAGTGGTGCAGCTGATAGAGTGTGGAGCCCAAAGGCAGGAAGCTCTGAGTTCAAATCCAGCCTCAGACACTTACTAGCTGAGTGACCCAGGACAAGTTACCTAACCACTATCAGACTTACTTTCTTCAAGTGTAATATGGAAATAATAACACCTGCCTCCTAGGGTTGTTGCAGGGATCCAATGAGATATTATTTTTGAAATGTTTAGCACAGTGTTTGACACATAGTAGGTACTTAATAATGCTTGTTTTCTTCCTTCTTTCTTTCCTATTCTTTATAATCCCTTGCTGCTTGTGTATAGCCTCTCCTATCCACCATGTCCCTCTATATTGCCTTCTGTGTGATACTCATTTTTAATTCTTCAGAGACCCTCGAGTTACATGACTTATAATTATGTGATGATAAATAAATGCACATAATAGAGCAAGAGAAAGACCATCTGTCAGAGAAGACAACAGGCCCTGAAGTCAGAAAGACCGGGACCCTAACACATGTTAGCTGTGTGGCCACACACCCCTGACTTAACCTCTTTTCCTCACTAGCCATTTGTCCTGGACAGTTCTCTGGGAATAACACCTACAGATGGTTTCCAGATTTGCATCAGTGGAAGGGAAACACATACTGGGAGGTCCCACATAGATGAAATTACAGGTCTGCCTGCCCCCCCACACACACCCACCCCAGCCCCTTCCTGAAAATAAATAATTTTTTAAAACAGGAAAAATCGTATGCAGATATATGTATAAATATAGCCAAAAATACAATAGATTACCTCAAGAAGTAGTGAGTTCTCTCTCACTGGATATCAATTCCACCAACCATGGTTGTACGGATGTGTATCTAGATACAATGCAAGAAGATAATAAGAATTAACAATTGATGTTCACAACAACCTTTTGAGATAAGTGCTACTCTTTTGCCCCTTCCACAGATGAGGAAATTGAGACTGAGAAAGGTAAATAATTTGCCCAGAATCACATGAATAGTAAGTGAGGTAGAATTCAGGTCTTCCTGATTCCTCCTAGCTGCCTCTCAAGATAAGCTGGTATATAAATGATAAATAGTATTTAAGTCAATTGTAGCACTCCCAAACATATGCCCTAACGAGATCAAAGAAAGGGGGAAAGGACCAACATATACACAATTTTTATAGCAGTTCTTTTTGTAGTAGCAAAAAAAAAGAAAAAAGAAAAAACTGGAAGCTAAGGAGATTCCCAGTAATTGGGAAGTAGCTAAACAAATCATGGTTTATAAATGTAAAAGAATATTATTGTGCCATAAGAAATTATGAAATAGTTTCAGAGGGAAATGAGAAGATTTCTCTAATAGCTGCCTTTATAAAGTTCTTTAAGGTTTACAGAGCACTTTACAAATATTATCTCATTTCATCTTCCCAGTAATCCTGGGAGGCAAGTTCTATTATTATCTCAATTTCACAGTTGAAGAAACTGAGGCAAACAGATCTGGAAAAGCAAATTTTCCCAGGGTCACCCAGGTAATGTCTGAGGCTGAATTTGAATTCAGGCCTTCCTGACTCCAAGCTCCAGGCTCTATCAACTGTATCATTTGATTGCTTAACTAGGCAAAATGAAATAAGCAATTTGGAACTATGCCCAAAGAGCTATAAAACTGTGCATTCCCTTTGATCCAGCAATATCACTACTAGGTCTATATCCCAAAGACATCCAAAAAAGGGAGAAAGGACTTATTTGTACAAAAATATTTATAATAGCTCTTTTTTTGGTGACTAAGAATTGGAAATCAAAGGGATGCCCATCAATTGGGGAATGGCTAAACAAGCTGTGGTATATGATTGTAATGGAATCTTATTGTGCTATAAGAAATGACAAGCCAGATGATTTCATAAAAACTTAAAAAGACTTACATGAACTGATGTGAAATGAAGTGAACAGAACCAAGAGAACATTATACACGGTAATAGCAATATTGTTCAATGAAGAACTGTGAATGACTTAGCAATACAATGATCCAAGAAAATTCCAAAGGACTACTGATGAAGCATCTTATCCACCTCCAGAGAAAGAACTGATACAGTTTGAATAGAGACTGAAGCAGGATATTTTTCACTTCCTTTCTTTCATTTTTTTCTTTTATTTGAGTCTTCTTGTACATAATTAATATAGAAATGTTTTACACGATTGTACATGTATAACCTAAATCTGCTTACCATCTTGGGGTGGGGGGGGGAAGAGGAGGGAGGAAAGGATAGAATTTGGAACTCAAAACTTTTTTTAAAATGTTAAAAAATGTTTTAACATGTAATTGAGGGAAATAAAATATATATTTTAAAAAGAAAGAAAAGCCACTTGGGAAGCCTTCAGAACTCTAATAAATACACTAACCAACCATGATTCCAAAGCACTAAATATGAAACATGCTTCCCATCTCCCACAGTAGAGGTGACAGACTGGTCATCCCAGCTCTGCTGTCCAAGGTACCAAGGATACCTTAACCACCTCTTGATTTCCATGACATTTGATGGAACAAATATGCAACAGGTAACAGAAGAGGAAGAGAAAGTCAAAGCATAAGATTTTTTGAATCCCTTAGCTACCTGAGTCTCCTAGAAATCCTGGGTTCTTCACCCATCACCCTGTCCAAATTAAATGTCAAGACCCAAGTACAAATAAACCATCCATGACTTTGTTCCTGGCTCTTCCAAGATGCTGCTTCTTTTGCAGATCTGTCTCTTTTGCACCTGGCAGATGAATTATTGAATTTATGAGTGTTAAGCTAAGCCAGAGCTACTGATCAGTGAAATTGGGTGCGACTGGGTGGAAGCCGTGTGCCACTGAGAGCTCAGGCAAGCAGCAAGCATCATTCAAAGAGCAGGGAATCTATCTGTGAAAATATTACTAAACAGCAGGTGCATGGATGTCCAAGGCTCCAGGGACAGACTATTTTAGGAACCAGGTGAAATTTCTCCAGGATGCTGAACCTGTCACTCCTCAACATGATATAATTCACATTCATAGCAAGTCTGGGCCAACTCTCAAAATGGCCTTGGAATGGAGAGAATTGGTTCCAGGAGAAGAGGTCATGATCAAAGCATCACAGATGTAGAGTTGGAAGGGACCTCACAGACCATCCAATCCAATTACAGTTTTACAGGTGAGGACTTCCCATTCCCTATTTGCCACACCATGCTGCCTCTCTAATCATGGATGGCATGTAAGACTGAAAACACACATTCCTCACAACCACCTTGAGATGTAGACAGTGCATCTACTATTGTCCTCATTTTACAGGTGATAATACTAGTCTCAAAAAGGTTAAGTGACTTGCCCAGGGTGAGAGGCAGGATTTGAACTCAAGTCTTCCTGACTGAAAGACCAACATTCTTTCCATTATACCACACTTGCCACCTTTAAGCTATCTCCCTAGATCAGTATTGTCTTTTGTGTTCTTTTTAGTGTTCATTATAATCACATCATCTCTATCTTTCTGAATCCTACACACCTTCAGTGCTCAGCTAAAATGCTAATAGACTCTAGCTATTAGAGATAGATAGATAGATAGATAGATAGATAGATAGATAGATAGATAGATAGATAGATAGATAGATAGATAGATAGATAGATAGATAGTTTGAATCCCCCTCCAAGGGCTGTTTCAAACCTTAATGGGACCATGTTTATAAAGTGCTTTGCAATCATCAGCTGTTGTTGTTATAATTATCTGTTGACACTGTAACCCTTCTATAGGTGTAGGCTGACTGTGGGAAAGCGGTCTGGAATCCTTCAAATTTGAACTTTAACCAACTGACTGTGGGCAAGTCATTTTACCTCTGTTTGCTTCAGTTTCGTCATCCATAAAATGGGGATAATAATAGCATCTGCCTCACAAGATTATTATGAGGATGCAATAAGATAATAGTGGTGAAGTGCTTAGCTAAGTGACTGACATATAAGTGCTATATAAAGGTCAGCTACTATTATTGCCCTTGTTTTTACTGCTGCTGCTGTCATCTTGTAAAATGAGAAGTGGGAACTAGGTGTTCTCTGAGGTCTCATTTCTATCTCTAGGATCCCTTTAACATGTCTGGTTTAATGAAGCCTTTATACATGGTCTTACTCTGTAGCTGGTTCTTCCTTTACATTTAGTCATTCAACTGTCATTGTTTGTCCTTCATTCTCAAAGAGGACCATGAAATCAGGAGGTGATGTCATGACTTGAGCTGAATTGGATTTAAGTGAGGGAGGGCTGTGCAAGGTCACCAACCTCCATAGGCATCTGGGTCCAATGGCAAGATATGCATCAGGATGACTGGAGATGGCCCCAGATGTTTAAGGCAATCAGGGTGAAGTGACTTACCCAGGGTCACACAGCTAGTGAGTGTCTGAAGTGAGATTTGAATTCAGGTCCTTCCAACTTCAAGATCAGTGCTCTATCTACCGCCCCACATAGCTGCCCCAGTCATATAGTAAGCAATCATTAAGTACCTACTATGTTCTAATCACTGGTAAAACAAAAAAATTAAACAGGCCCTGGCTTTAAGGAGCTCACATCCTATTGGGAAATACAACATATCCACTGAGAAATAAATATAAAATATCTACCAAGGGACAGCTATATATATACACCAAGTCAGTGCAGGTTAATCTTGGGGATGGAGAAAGCATAGGGGGACCAAGAATTTAGTGGAGGAGGAGGGAGAGATCAGGAAACATCTTTTGTAGAAGAGAGCACTGAAATTCAGCCTTAAAGGGAGCTAGGGTGTTAAGGCTAAAATTCTAGCTAAACTGTCTAAAATATCTAATGAGTGGTCACCAATAAATTATAAGCTTTAGCAAGAGTTAGGCTTTTAATCATTTATTAAGGAGAATAAGAATTTGGTAAAGAGAGAGAGAAAGACCTACATTCATCTATCTATTAAAGGGAGAGCACATTTCTAGCTCCGCTCTCCACCAAAGTCCAAAGGAAAGAGAGTGAGACAGAGCGCTAATTTCTTCCTTCTTCCTCCCACTAGCCCGCGTCACTTCCTGATGCCAAAGAAAAGACTTCTGGTCTTGCCCTCAAAGACCTTCGCTTCATGGGCAGAACTCTTCTACAGTAAGTCTCCAGCAGGTGGCGTCATTCCAATCATTACAAGGGATTCTAAGTGGCAAAGATGAAGATAGAGTGCATTCCAGGCATGGGAAATAACCTGTTCAAAGGCCTGAAGGCTGGAGATGAAATCGTTCATATGGGGAACCCAAAACAGGACAGTTTGGCTGGAATACATGAGGAGAACAAGGGGAGGTCAGTCTTAAAAGGTAGAATGAAGTCTTTCAACAAAGATCATAGATCTAGAGCTGAAAGAGATTTCAGAGGTCATTGGGTCCAGGGACTTCACCTTACAAATGGAGAAACTGAGTGCCAGAGAGGTGAAGACCAGTTGTCCATGAGATGGGATGTTCACCAGCCACTAGGATGAAGTTTGTGTTATTCAGCTGTCACAAGTGAGACTACAACATCATCTTTATCAACATAACTGACATTTATGTCAGACATTTAGGATTGCAAAGTGTTTCAATATATTATCCTACTTGATTATTTCAGCTGTTAGTGTCTTCCCCTCTAAAGCTATATTCTGTCTACTCTATTTATTTTGTAAGCCTCTCCCTGTGTCTTCATTTATCTGGAGTTTTGAGTTTCTATGAATCAGTTTTGTTCTACCCTTCCAACTCCAAAGATCATTCTCCGTGGTAGAGAAAACAGAAACAAAACAGGATGGCCTGCTGGACAGTTCCTTGGTCCCTTTCAGCTCCCCTTTCTCTGCCACTGAGGTATTAGAGGCAAGAAAACCCCTTTCCCACTGGCTAGTAAATGGTGGGGTTGGAAAAGAAGAGATATCCCAAAACAGATGCCTCAAAGGTTAAGTTTACCTCCCAGATAGAGCAAAGGCATAATGTCATCTCTCTCCACTCACTGAGTTCTGAGGTTTTCCTTTTCCACTAAGAACACACCTTAATATTCTGAATGTTCTCTCTAGCCATCAGAGAAGCCTGGAACACAGATTTCACATATATTTTCTACTCCACAAATCAGAGAACTGATCACTTCAAGGAATGACTTAAAGGACTGAGCTTCTTTGTCTGATACCAGGCAGCCAAAGTAAGGAAGCAGCCCAAATAGGGTACTGCTCCTCACTTCCATTTCCAACACCTGGCCCTTTGACATTTAATCCCAGAATCAGATTAAACAGGAATCAGACCATTTGTCAGAAATAAGAGCTACTAGTTCAGGTCACAGTTCAACAGATTATCACTGCTTGAAACTAAGTTGTTTGTCTTTGGGAAATTACAGGAGCTGGGGCTTCCCTGCCCCTCCCCAAATCCTGCCTTGACTCATTCAGTGTTAGAATCTATAGCCATGAACATAGATAGTGTCTGGGTTCAAACCACAGGTCTGTATTTGGATGCAAAAATTTCAACAAACCAAAATGAAGAAAGATTACCTGAGTAGTTATAAAGCCAACAAATGTATGCCGTCAGATAACAGAACATGCCACTGCATTTGGTCACAGAAGTTAAATCTAGAGGGGACCTGGGAATCAGAAAATCCTAGCACTGGAAGGTCTGCGAGACCCAGCCTCACCCTTCTACAACCACCCCAGGAAGGAGAAGGGTTCCCTGGAAAGTGGGTACCCCCCTCACTTTTCAAATGCAGTGGGGAATGGGGAACAACGGAGAGAGGGAGGTGAGGAGTCAATGAAGCAAGCCCTGGAGTTGGAATCAAAGGACCTGAATACCAGTTCTCCCAGTTATTCCTGGCTGTGTGAATTTAGGCAGATCACATGCCTTCTCTCTGTCAAATGAAGAGGCTGGACTCAGTGACCTCTCAGGCCCTTTCCTTATATTGAAGTAAAATGAAATCTGCCTCTCAAAGAATCAGTGATCCAGCTTTTGCTTGAATACTTCTGATGAGTAGGAACTCAAGGCTCTGTGTGAGGTCATGAGTTCCTCCTTATATATGGCCTGGAGGGCAACTAGGTGGCACAGTGGATAAAGCACCAGCCCTGGATTCAGGAGGACCTGAGTTCAAATCCAGCCTCAGATACTTGACACTTACTAGCTGTGTGACCCTGGGCAAGTCACTTAACCCTCATTGCCCTGCAAAAGGACCAAAAAAATAACTAATCAATTGAAATAAATAACTGTATTCTGAATGTCAGAAAATTGCCTTCTGTGGCACAAAGGTATTTAGCTTGTGATAAGGTGTTGTTATAGTAAATGTGTTGTTACACATACATGCTCTAGGATGGCTTAGCTCATAGGGAGCCCATTCAATTTGGGGACAGCTCTCTCAGAGAGCATTCTTCCTTATAGTGAAATGAAATCAGCCACCCTTTAACTTCCAATGCTTGTATCTAGTTGGGCTTCCTAGAGCCACACAAAGCAAGTATAATCTCTCTTCCACTCATCATCATCATCATTGTTCAGTCATTTTCAGTTATGTCCCTTGATGACCCCATTTGAGGTTTCCTTGGCAAAGATACTGGAGTGGTTTGCCATTTCCTCCTCCTGGGGAAACTGAGGCAAACAGGGCTAAGTGACTTGCCCGGGGTCACACAGCTAGTAAGTGTCTGAGTCCGTATTTAAACTCAGGAAAATTAGTTTGTCTGACTCCAGGTTGGGTATTCTATATACTGTGCCACCTGGCTGCATCCTCTTCCACTTACTTGACAGACCTCCAAATGTTTGAAAATATCTCTCATGTCTACTCACCATCTTCTCCAGACTAAATAATAATTCACATTTCTTTGAAACTCTAAGGTTTGGGGCAGCTAGGTGGCGCAGTAGGGCAGCTAGCTCTCACAGTGGATAAGGCACCAGCCTTGGATTCAGGAGGACCTGAGTTCAAACCCAGCCTCAGACACTTACTAGCTGTATGACCCTGGGCAAGTCACTTAACCCCCATTGCCCTGCAAAAAAAAGAAAAAGAAAAAAAAAGAAACTCTAAGGTTTGTAAATTGCTTCACATGCCATACCCATTACTTTCTTTTTTGGGGGGGGGAGGGTCTGGGAAATGAGGGTTAAGTGACTTGCCCAGGGTCATACAGCTAGTAAGTGTCAAGTATCTAAGGCCGAATTTGAACTCAGGTCCTCCTGAAATCAGGGCAGGTTCTTTATTCACTGAGCCAACTAGCTGCCCTATACTCACTACTTTCTACATCATCACAGCTAAGCTTCCTTCATTTTTCTCTATTCTATTATCTAAAGTCCCATCAGCATCCTCTGAATATGTTCTAGCTTCTAAATGTATTCCTTAAAACCCAGAATTCAGAATTGAATTTAGCTTTCTAGGTGTGGTTTTGGAATTCAGAGTTAGAAGATACCTGGAAAGAGAAATAGATTGGGGGTTAGGTGAGCTGGATTCAAATCCCAGCTATCTCCTCCACTTTTTAAAGAATACAATTAGCACTGTTAAGTCAGGAAGTTATGAGCTGATTTCTCAGGCACCAGAGAAGGATGTTTGTCTTGAGGAAGAATTGTCATCATGTCTGCTCCCATTCTGGCAAAACCAGAGCTCCAAGGCCTTTTGGTTAAGCACTTGCAATTTCATATTGATGTAGGAGGCAAAAAGGGGTTAATAGAAAAACCTAAGACCCAAGCTCTAATACAGATCTTAGCTCTAAAAGGGAGTCAGATCCCAGTTAATGGATAACTTATGTTAGGTTCTCATACCCATAGTGATCAACATCCATAACGGACCAGAACAGGTCAGGTCAAAATAACAATAAAGGAAAAAGACAACCTATAGAAATTCTAATGAAAAATGATGATGTTTTGAAACTAGCCATGGGAATAAGAAAGAGACATGCGCAGAAAAGACCAAATTTGTCCCCAGATTCACCTTATGACATGTAAACCCCCAAAACACACCTCCACTGCAAAAGGGACCCGCCTTGGGGGTTGGCTTAGGACCCCAGGAACTCCAAATTAGGATAATCCCTCCCTTGTAACACCTCTAGGTGGAGAATAGTATAATGAGAAGGACAGGCCCTCCCTTGTACCTCCCCAAGGTGGAGATTATTCTAATGAGACTGATCATCAGTTTATCCATACTTTAAATATAAGTGTCTTTCCTTTCCTTATTTGAGAGATACCTTTCCACTATTCTGGTTCTCTCCCTGTGGTCACCCACAGGATTGCAATAAAACTTAGGAAACTGAGTCACTGAGTCTTGTAATTCTTTTGGGACACAATCAATTGGACCCCAAATTCCAGCCCACATCAATATTATTGCAGCATTTATTCTATCCTTGGGATATGCTGCTATGTATAAGTTTGGAGAGGCTGAACCTAGGGAAAAGCATCTATAAATTTCTCTAAGGTGTGATGCTGTGAAGGATCTTGAGGAGATAAATTAAGCTGGTGTCTTTCAGTATAGAAAACAGTGAAGAAATACACAGGTTTCAGAAGTCCCTGGATATTTAGTACTGGCCTGTTTTTCTTGTGCTCCAACATGCAATACATGCAAACTGGCTGTGGAATGGTTCAACTTTTTTTTGGTGGGGCAATGAGGATTAAGTGACTTGCCCAGGGTCACACAAGTAATAAGTGTCAAGTGTCTGAGGTCGGATTTGAACTCGGGTCCTCCTGAATTCAGAGCCAGTGCTTTATCCATTGCACCACCTAGCTGCCCCCCGAACAGTTTAACTTGATAATAAGCAGTTGATGACCTATGTATGGCAACTTAAAAAAAAAAAGTTATTAGCTGCTCCACTTTTGGCAAAGAGAGCTCCAGAAATGAACAAAATTGTCCTCAAGTGATCTGACCAAGATGGAGTCCAGTCGGACAATCAGCACTCTCATTTATTCTAGGTCTAGTGCCTTTGAATTCAGTCTAGGACTGTCCAATCCTTTTGGATGCTATCTATGTTAATAAGTATGTAGTCCCTAAAGCCCCCAAAGTTTTTTTCCACACTAATTACTATCTAGCCACACCTTCTAATTCCTTTACTTCTCCATTGATTTTTCAAGTGTGAGTCTTTATATTTGCATACATTGTGTTCTATCTCCTAATAGCTAGCGCATTGATGTAGTACTTGGCACTTTCTGAATATCGTCTTGTTTTATCCTCCTTACTACCCCGGGAAGTAAGTGTTATTATTATTCCCATTTTACAGATTAGGAAATGAGGCAGGCAGAGGCTTAGTGACTTGCCCAGGGTCACATAGATAGTAAATATCTGAGACTGAATTTGAACTCAGGTCTTCCTGACTCCTGCCTCACCCCATCCAGTGCTCTCTCTCTCCAGCTGCCTTGTTATTAGATTCAATCCAGTGCTATAATGTGCCAAGGTCTTTTTTATCCTAAATCTATCAGGTTAGCTAACCTTCAGAGATTTGTATCTTTAGAAACCTGATGAACATGCCATCTATGCCTTTATCTGAGTCACTGATAAAAATGTTAAATAGCTCAGGAACACAAGCCCAGATCCCTAGGGTTCTATGCTGGATACCTCAGGCCAGGTTGACATTGATCTTATTTCTGCATCCAAGTCATCAAAAAAAATGCTGAATTGAAAATGAGTAGTGACTGAGACCTGTAGCTTTCCTCCAGAGACCTCCCTCCATATTGACATGGTTCTGTTAATCGACAGTTTGGGGGCACAGTCATTGAACAAGGTACACATGAATGAATGAAGACATTTCAACGGGGAGGGTTACAAACACATCTTTGGTATGATCACCCAGCCCACATTTCTTCAACTTGTCCTTGAGGAGATAGTGTGAGAAACCTTATTAAATGCTTTGCTGAAATCCAAATATATAACAATAATTTCCAGCATTTATATGGTGTTTAAGATTTGCAGAGAAGTTTACATATGTTATCTCACCCCCACAGCTTTCTCCTGATCTTCCTGGCTTGGAGAGCGGATCAAGAAAACCTCAGACGCTGGTTTGGCTTTTCTTTTTTTCAGTGAGGCCAGACTGACCTTTTCCTTTCCTCAGTGCTCACAGACCATGCAAAGAATAATCCAGTCTATAATTTTGCAGAGATAAGACTAAAGCTGATCAAGCCACACACACACACACACATTGGCTCTGATACTCTGACTAGGTGAGAACGCTTTTCAATTGAATCAATCAGAATTGAGTGTGAACAGAGTCTGACTCTCCGTGGAATCTATCAAAGCATTGTGTGAGCAGCTAGGTCCCACTCTACACAATGTGTGTAACGGAAAGCAGCTATCTCACAAGTGATTCTGAGGGCCTAGAGATTGGTGCCAGCATGGCAGCTGAGACACAACTTTGAGTAGCAAAGGGAGCATTGACCTGTGGCAAAGATATTGAGAAGAATTATTGGCTCTCTGAGCATCTCTTAGTAGAGGATCCAGGTTAAGGAAAGGTCTGTTCTTTCCCCAACTTCCTCTCCAGATTCTTTCTATCCACAGATGCTACAATGTAATCTGCTGTTTTGTTACCCAGATGTTTCCAGTCAACTGAATTTTGCCTCATCCAACAAGAGTCCAAGGTTTAACTAGAGATAGACATAAATTTAAGGTTAGGCAGAGCCCAACTTCTTCCTAGATGAATGAACTAGAGCTTTTTATCCAAAATAAGCTCCCTGAGGCCAAAGTAGGGGGACCTAGAGAATCTCAAGGGCCATTATCTGGTTCCCAAAGTTTACAAACAAGATAAAAAGTGTAATTGAGTATCTTAGCAGAATTCACCTGGAGGCCTGGCATAGTGGATAAAGGAGAGGACTTAGCATCAAAGAAAACCTTTTTCAGACCCTGTCTCAGACTCTTAAGGGCTGTGTGACTCTAGACAAATGACTTAAGCTTTCTGAATCTTGGTTTCCTCATCTGTAAAATGGGGACAACAATAGCACCCACTTCACAGGATTTTTGTGAGAATCAAAGAAAATGGTTTGAGTAAAGCACTTTGAAATCCTTAAAGCCAATAAATGTCAGCTATGGTTATTCTTTGGCTGCTAGGTGGTTCAGTGAATCTCTGTGCCTGGAATTAGGAAGACCCAAGTTCAGATCTGACTTACACACTTAGTAGCTGTGTGACCCTGGACAAGTCACTGTTTGCCTCAGTTTCCTCATCTGTAAAATGAACTGGAGAAAAAAATGGCAAACCACTCCAGTATCTTTGTCAAGAACCCCCCCAAAAAAATGAGTCATGAAAAGTCTGAAACAACCAAAAAAGGACTAAACAACAGATACTTATGATTTCTTAAAGATCACTGACATAGGGTCTGTAATCCCATCTCTAAGATATTTCATTTCCCTAGGATCATATTTATGCAGGATGAGACTTCAACTCCAGTAGAGTTCCAAGCTTCTCTTTTACTGGTCCATCATCTACCAAGGACAGCTGGGTAGTTTGGCTAGAGCACTGAGCTTGGAGTCAGGAAGACTCATCTTCCTAAATTAAAATCTGGCCTCCGACACTGTGACCCTGGACAAGTCACTTCACCCTGTTTGCCTCAGTTTCCTCATCTATGAAATGAGCTGGAGAAGGAAAAAAGAAACCACTCCAGTATCTTGGCCAAGAAAACCCAAAAAAGGGGTCATGAAGAGTCTGAAAAGACTGAACATCTACCAAAAGTTTTAATTCCCTCTTAGTTATGTTTCTTCTTCCCTTTTCCAATCTGAAAAGCATTCTCTTTGAGGGGAAAAATAGAAATGACAAAGAAATGGGTCTCTGTCATCTGTTAGCATTTCACCAAGAAGTAGATCATCTCTCTTTTTGTCTCCAAATAAAACTTTTTTTAAATATTTTAAATTGTTTTTAGTACTATCACAAGTCTCATCTCTTTCAACACTCTTAAAGATCTGTCACTCTCCTGTATTCTTTGTTTGAATTCCCCAACTTACATCTTTTTCTACTTGTCCTTGCAAAATTGGAGCTTCCTGGAAAGCGCACTATGAAGTCGAGTTATTCTCTTTATGCTGAGTTTAAATGTGAATTTCGGATCCTTAGGCTTCACTCTGTTGCCAAAGGGGTACAAGATACAAAAAAGGCTAAGAACTCCTGGTATAGGCCAACCCCTGACTTAACAGATAAAAAAAATAAAACCCAGAAAAATAAATAGACTGACCCAAGGTTATATAGCTAGTTAGTGGCAAAATTAAGACTAGAATTCAGATCTCTTACCTCAGATCTTTGTTCATTTTAGACATGGTACACATTAGGACCATGTTCTGATATTTAAAATGCAACACACATTTGTTAAGCACCTACTGCTCAAAGAGTTCTATTCTAGGTTCTGAAAAAATAGAACCAATTATGTAAACAAAATCATTAACAGAAAAGAAACAGAACCAATTACCCAAAGTTAGACAACTAAGTAAAATTTCTTGCTACATCTTCACCCTAAACATTGTCACTTTTCCATGAAAAATCCATTATGTGAGAGCCAGGAGTGTGGCCCTCTCTTCCCAAGTTTTCTTCAATCCATTTACCATTTTAATACAACTAATTTCATTACCAAATAGGTCATTTCCAGCATAATTTCCAATTTGCACTCTGCAAATTGGGTTACATTGGCTAATTACACCTGCTGAACCATTAGTTGCTAAAACTATTTTTAATTCGTGTCAATGTTATGCAGCCTCCCTCTACCTTGTCTGGTAGACTGTAGAGGAATCTAAGTTGGACAAAATGGCATTCAAAGTCCTTCGAGGTCTCTGCTTCTGATCGATCCAGAAATGGCTTACTTCAAACCATAGCTCTAGTACCACCTCCAACAGAAGATCTTTCTGATCCCTCACACATACACACACATTTGTTGGTGTTCCCTTTCTCTTGGAGCTAAGGAGTATCATATATTTGCTTTGTACTTTGCTGTGTCCATGCTGCAGAATGTAAGCCAGTCAATCAAACATTTATTAAGTGCTCACTCTGTTCTAGAGGTTGGGAACACAAAGGCAAAACAGAGTCCCTGTCCATAAGTGACCTGCTAGCCTAGTGGCCAGTGCACATGGATGCTTAATAATAAACATTGCCTGGAATTCAATTGACTGAGATCAATCTATGAGTACAACATGTTTTGACACTAAAGAGATTCTGTTCTCCCCAGTGCTGGTGATTATCTAATTTACTCAGGACCGGATATTTGAAAGGTGTCTAGGATCTGAGGGTTCATTTCTGAAAAGTTCTAGTTGAGTTGGTGTTTGTTGGAGCCGTAGGGGCCAATGGCAGCAGAGGGAGTACATGAAGATGAACATGGAAGACAGTCACCTGAGGATGGCAAGCAGCTTCAGGGATCGTGGCCCCTCCTGACAGTGAGAACTGCCAGCTATGAAGGCACCAGCCCAGAGACAACTGCACCTGAGAGGAACCTCATGAGGACTCCACAAAGGGAAAAAAGGTTTGCAATAACCTAGAGCTATGCAGTATCCCTTTGCAATGTGTTCCCTACCCAGGTACCTCACTATCATCTTACAAAAAGTTTGAGCCCACTCTGCCCAGGAACCTTGAGTGTGCAAAGAAAAAGTGTGCATGAATTTGAGGGTGAATTTTTATAACAACTATTTCTATTCATCCTGCTGATTAAATGTCCTTTTCTATAAAACTGTGTCATAAATTTAAAAATAAAAACAAATTTTAAAAAGACTGTGTCATAACTTGAATTTTGTATCTCACTTATTGCCTGAAAGTCTCCCAGGCATAGTGTGCACTTAACTGTTGAATGAGTGAGTGAATGAGTGAAGTCAGTAGACTTTAAGCTTCTGGAAGACAAGGACGCTCTCATTTTGGTCTTTATTCCTCTAGTGCCTGAGAAGTAGACATGGCATAGTATATAGAAATTGAGCCTTGCACTCCAGAATACCTGAGTTCAAGTTCCCCCCACATATGTTAGCTGTATGACCCTGAGGGCATTCCTTTACTTCTCACTGCTCCAAACAGGTCTCTGAGCCTGAGTTTTAGAGAAATTGCTAGTCTTTATGGTAGAAGAACCTCTCCCAAGAGTATGTTCCCTACACAAACTAAATCACTGATACATATATTTTTAAATAAACCTCAGCACCTAGCACACTACCTGGACACAGTACAAATTTAATAAATGCTTGTTCAATTGAATTAAATTGTGCAGCACCCCCTGAAAAGAATGCCATCTGCATAAACCTCCACTTGGAGGGAAGACAGACCTTGGACATTACCACTATCCTGTGGACCAACCAGTTTTCCCAGTCTCCTATATAAGTCTCTGTTTCCTGGAGAGCATGCAATATCTCTGACAAATTCCATCTATTTAATTGACAACTACAGAATAAGAATTGTAGATAGAATGCTACACAAGGAATCAGGGAAACCTGGGTTGGAATCCAACCTCAGAGACTTATGTAATCCCTGGGAAGTCACTTAACCTCTCTGAACCTCAGTTTCTTCATCTGTAAAAGGGGGGGATGCTGGGACTTGACAGTCTCTAAGGTCTCTTCCAGCTTTAAATCTATGATCTTATGATCTAAAACATGAAAATTGATGAGAGGTAGTATGATTTAATGGATAGGAACTTATCTAGCCCTATATGTGACCTTACTAGCTGGGTAACAAGGCAGCTCTCTACAATATGCACAGTTGGTCAGGTGATCCATATCGCTAATCAATTGCATCAGTAGAAGGAGTACCCACATTGAGAGCTTCATAAATGGATAACAAACATTACAGGACAGACACGGAGACAGACAGAATCACAGAGGTAGATCAGGAGACAGGAAGCCTTAACATAATGCTTTAAGACTAGCAATATTCTTCATGTATGTTATCTCACTTTAAGGCTGTCATCTGTTAGTGCCAGTGACTAAAATCAAATTTTAAACTATGGAGCTTATATTTTTTTACTGTGACTGTTCTCGGAACATAAATAGATTCACAAGCTAGCAGCCAAGATCATTCCTCCATCATCCTACCCCCATCTGGCAGCTCAAGTTAGGGGTTTTCCAAGGTCCTCTACATCTTTGAGTATTCTCCTCCAGTGGGCCAATTCTCAGCCTTTACAGCTGTTCATCTGTAAATGAGTGGATTGAATTAAACAGTACTTATGGTCCTTGCTAGCTCTATATCTCTGAAGAAGGATTTGAACCCAGTTCTTCCTGACTCCAAATGGAGCCCTCTATTGGCTCTGGCCTACTGCCTGGGAACAAAAAGTATTCAAATATACTCTCCGTCTTGCCCTCTGGTAAGTCTTCTGAGAGGCAGAATCATAGACATGCAAGAGCATGGGTTCTAGAATCTGAGGTCCTGGCTCAATGCCCACTTGGAACACCTTTTGCCTGGATAACTTTTGGCAAGAGACTTCAAGTGCAAGAGGAGAAAACTCAGTCACTTCACTTGGGACTCAGTTTCCTCCTCTTGCACTGAAGTCTTTTGAATTTAACTGATTTTTCCCAAGGAGTTGACAGATTTGTCCCTTGAACATATGGTATTGACTTCTTGTGTAAAGACCCATCCTGCCTGCTATGTAGAAATACAAATCCTGATAAAATGTAAACTCCCTGAGGGTGGGATTCATTTTATTTCCAGTGCCTAGCAGAATGCCTGGCATGTTGCAGACCCTTTAAAAAACACTTGGTGGGGGGCAGCTAAGTGGCACAGTGGATAGAGCACTGGCCCTGGAGTCAGGAAAACCTGAGTTCAAATCCAGCCTCAGACACTTGACATGTACTAGCTGTGTGACCCTAGGCAAGTCACTTAAACCCAATTGCCTCACCAAAAAAAAAAAAAAATACTTGGTGATAAATTTAAAAAGGACTGAAATCTCAGAATGGCACATAGAGAAACTCAAGTTGTTAAAAATACCAACAGATTCAGAGGAATATCAAAACAAGGAACTATATGAAATAATCACCAATGGCGCCAGTAAAAGTTCAGAATCATTCTGTCAAGGCATCCTATCCTTATCTTCTTGATTCTTGACAAAGAGGCCAGACCAGAAAAAGATAATGCTTGCAGGGCAGGGCACTGATTCCTCATAAACTTGTAACTTCTTAGAGAAACAGATCTAGTTTGTCTTTTGCAATGTTCCTCCCCTCTGAAAGGGGCAGCATGGCTTAAACTTATCCCTCTAACTCTGGGATGTAGGATTTCACTCACCAATGGTGCAAATCACAGCGTCTCCATGCCTGTCCATCCTTTGCAACCCTTGCCCTCATCCTTCTACAAGTCCACCACAAGGGGCCCACCTGATCTGTAAAATGAAGGGGTTGGGGGGCAGCTAGGTGGTGCAGTGGATAGAGCACTAGCCCTGGATTCAGGAGGACCTGAGTTCAAATCCTACCTCAGACACTTGACACATAACTAGCTGTGTGACCATGGGCAAGTCACTTAACCCCAATTGCCTCACACACACAAAAAAAAAATGAAGGGGTTGGACCAGATCAATACTCTCCAAAGTGAGAGGGAAAGTCTTAAAGGATGTGTGACCAACCAATTGGAGATTGAGAAGATCAGGCACACCACACCCTTCAAGCTGCAAGCAATGGTGGTCTTGTCCAAAACAAAACCACACCACCCCTTTACCCATCGTAACTCACACTCCCACCCTGGCTGTATCCTCTCCTGATGCTGACCTTCCTCAGAGTGGTTTAATCGAAACACAACACAAACACCCACAGCAGGTGATCAGCCAAAACTCCTTCCTGTGAGGTCCTTACACCTTGCCCCACAGATCCCCTTGTAGCTACTGCAGACTCTGTGCTTGTGGCAGTGGCTGGTGAGTAAGATTCATGCCCCCACCCCAATCCTCTTTTGGAGTAGGAAAGTGAGAATAGCTAGGGATGAGAAAGTATGGATAGGTTTTGATCTTCATTGCAGATCTCATTACATTATCTTTTCTCTCCAAACCCCTTCTAAACTTCCCCATTTCCCTCAAAACACCACCATTCTTCCAGTCTCCTAGCTTCTCAGTTCATCATCCTTGATTCCTCTCTCATCTGAAACTTTCTTAGAATGTAAGCCCCTTGAGGGTAGGGATGACTTCATTCTTTGTATTTTGTATCCCCAGCGTCTGATACAATATCTAGCATTTAGCAGTTGTTTGATACATGTTTATTGATTGATTTTCAAAATTACCAATAATGCTGAATCTGATGGCTTTTTCTCAATCCTCATCCTTTTGACCTCTCTTCAACATCTGACACTGTTTACCACCCTCGCTTCCTGGATACTACCTGTATCATCTCTGGATTGCTGAAAATAATGTGTGTCATCTGTTTTTAAAAATGCACAGAGGCATATCTACACAAAACCTTGGAAACAATTTTCTAACTGGTTTCAAAATCTTCCAAATGAAGAGTTTTAGTAGGCTTTGAATCTATTTGTTAAAAAATATAAAAATGCAACACCTTCTGATAAGTTTGTAAGAACAATTGATTGATATCTGGGAAGGTGGAAATATGCTAGCTGAATCTCAATAAAAACCAATGTATAATGGCAGATGAGACTGAAGAATGAGTACCATGATTAGGTAAGCACAGTCAATAACACCCTTCTTCCATTTGAATCTACATATCTTTGAGAGATATTTTTGTCAATTTTGACAAACAATAAAATGAAGAATGAAAACAAACTGAACTTGGAACCAAATCTTTTAATCCCTGTATATCAAAACGTATTAAACCAAGATTTTTTAAAATAATGAAGCATATTCAGTCACATTGTTCTCACTAAAAACCATCATTATTCATCTTTTAATGATAGCAAAAAGAGGTTTTGTGCCATTAGTAAATAAAAGTTATTCACAAAATATTATTTCATCTTTATCTCATCCTTTAAAATGTCTATTTTGTCTTATAATGCATATAACTATTACTACAGTAGCAAATGTATAATGTTTATAAATAAGTAAATAAGAGTCGGCACAATGTAGTGAATAAGAATCCAGGAAGGCCTGGGTTCAAGTCTTACCTCTGATTCATTCTTGCTCTGTGACCCTGGACAATTCCTTTAATTTCTCAGTTCTCTAGGTTCATAGTGTTAAACTCAAATAGAAATGGGGCCACTAACCTTTCATAAGGATCCTAGAAGGTGCATGTTGACTTAGAAAACCAGATTATCTATTATTATCTAGATACTTCCCAATTATACTTTAATCTGTTTGGGTCCTGCATGTTTGAGGTTCTAAGCAATCATGTCAGACTACAAGTTTCAGAGAAAGTGTGGCCTTACATTGTCCCTCCATTGAGGGTGTGTTAAACCAGAGAATTTCTTATGCCAATAAAATCACAGCCCCCATCCCATAAGCAAATATACAAGGAAGAAGGAAGCTATGCTCAATTTCTTTTCTTTCTTTTTTTTGGCAAAAAAAAAAAAGTTTGAACTCAATGATCTGCAACCCTAATGAAAGGTGGCATTTCATTCCCTTTGGTCTGAAGACTTCTTCACATGGCTTCTCCTCCACAACTCCTCAGTGGTAATGGAGCCTTCTCCTATCCATCATGTGCCTCTCAATTGTCCTCTGGGTGACCCTGACTTTAATTCTTCAGAGATTGGTATTCCATGACTCAGAGTCACACAGAATCACTGGGAAAAGATGAGCCTTTGTTTCAAGAGAAAAGGTTGGACAGCTAGGTGGCGCAGTGGATAAAGCACCGGCCCTGGATTCAGGAGGACCTGAGTTCAAATCTGGCCTCAGACACTTGACACTTACTAGCTGTGTGACCCTGGGCAAGTCACTTAACCCTCATTGTCCCACAAAAAAAAAATTCAAGAGAAAAGGTTGAGGCCATTAAAAGTACATTCAATTTCTCCAAAGCAATTTGCATTCTCCTCTTTGTAGTCTCTGCCCAAGCTACATGTAGTCAAGGAGTAAATCTATGAGTTGCCATAATCTGGATAATAGTCCTTTTTTATCCATTTGGTTTTTCCTGTATGGATTGTTAGGGCAAATTCTTTTATAGCATTTTTAAATTAAGGTGATCTATCATTTCACCATACCTCTTGAGATAATTAAAGACATTCTCAGGTCCCTGCTTGAAGAGTATATGTAAGACTTACAATGTCTGAGACAAGAGCTAAACTATAAGGAGGAGAGAGTTAGGTCTAGGATATCCCGAAAGAAGTTTAAAAGACCAAGAATTCTGGCTCATATAACAGCCTAGATCATGATGCCAATCATCCCACTTGCCAAGGGATTACTCCATTGGTCATATAGGCGACAGAGCTATGAACCATGACAACAGCCAGCTGATGGTGCTGAAGGGTTGGCCTGGTATAAATCTATATGACCAGCTGAATCCCTGATTGCAGATACTACAAACAGACCTCTTAGTGGAGATTCCTACAAGGGAAGGGGTTCTTTTTCACTAGTCAACATAGATAAAGACTCTATGCCTCTGAATTTCTCTGACAGTTCCTTTGCGAAAGAAGACAGCTGAGAAAGTAAATTAGATATTCCCAATGAATCTAATTCAACAAGCATTTGTCAGACTGGTTGTATACAAGGCTACTTTGCCAGGTACTAGCAGTGCCAAAACAGCATAATAGCAGTGCCAAAACAGCATATATATATATATATATAGTGCCAACCGTTTATAAAGTACTGTTCTAGGCACTGGGGCACTAATTTAGACAAGATACAATCTCTGCCCTCTTGAAATTTGTACACCTACAGGGAAAAATGCTTGCAGAGATAATGATGGTGCAGAATAATCTGAGCCTTAAAGGGTTTCAAAGCAAAGTTCTGTGTGAATTCTGAGGACACCAGTTGGGATTTAATCTGAGAAGGCTTTATGAAGGAGAAGACTCTTGAGTTGGATTTTAAAGAATGAGCAGGAATTCATTGGTCAAAATACAAGGAGGGAAGACATTCCAGACATAAAGGGCAGGAAGGCAAGAAAGCACAGGCTGTGGGGAGGGGACAGAGAATGGAACCATTTGGCTGCAGCCCAATGTGTGTAGAGGAGAATAAGTGGAGATAAGATGGGAAAGATAGAGTGATGCTAGATTGGGAAGGGCCTTGAATGCTAGGAAAGAAGCTGTAGTTTTATTTAGCAGGCAATAGGGAGCCACTGAAAGTTTGTAAGTAGAAGATATAGATATAAGTGTACACAAGAAGGAATAGGAATCGTCGTGAATTGTGGCCACTAGCCCATCAAAGCATGTGGTATAAAATAAAAGTTCTTAACCTGGGGTGTGAAGACTTATTTTTATACTATACCAATATAATACAATTGGTTTCCTTTGTAATCCTAGGTATTCTGTTTTATGAATTTAAAGTAATGTTTTGAGAAAGTTCCACAGGCCTCACCTGATTGCCAGAGGCATTTGATTCCCCCCCAAAAAATGGTCCTGTCATGTCCGACTCTCTGTGACTGCATTTGGGGTTTTCTCTGCAAACATACTGGAGGGGTTGCCATTTCCTTCTCCAGCTCATTTTAGAGATGAGAAAACTGGGGCAAACAGGGCAAAGTGACTTACTTATACAGCTAGTAAGGATCTGAGGCTGGATTTAAACTCAGAGCTTGCTAACTACAGGCCAGGCACTCTATCCACTGCACCCCCTACCAAAACAAATTAAACTTAATCGAAAACATTCCTTCTCTGGGACAACTGTGGTGTATGAAAAACAGGATTTGGAGTCACAAGTCCTGGGTTCAAAACCTCTCTACCATTTAATACCTAATGACCGTGAATAAATCACTTGTCCTCTCTGGGCCTCAATAGCACATCTGTAAGACAAAGGTACCTGACTCTACAACCTCTAAGGACCCTTCCTGCCCTAAATCTGAGATCCTATAAAAAAAATACTCATAAAAGGAAGACATCACAGTTGTAAAAAATACTAATTAACATCGGAGACTCAACAGAGATTGACCAGGCCTAAGTTTGAGTCCAGTTCCCCTGCTCAGGCTATTGTGTCTAAACCCTCAGCCTAGCCTTCTGGGGCCATCACAATCTACCCCCCAACCCCCTCTTCCAACCTCCTCTCACCCTGATGCCCTTCTTTTACCACTTCTGTCCAAGCTTCTCCAATGATGAATGGGTGAATGAAAAAGAATTTATTAAGCACCTACCATGTGCCTGGTATTGTGGTAAGTGCTGGGGATACAAAAACAAAAAAGTAAGACAGGTCTTGCCTTCAAGAAGTTTGCATTCTAACCAGAGAAGACAACACATATAGGAATATGGGTGTTTGCTGTGAGGAGGTAAAGGACTGGTGAGCCAAGCCATAGGGCACATGTCCATCCCAGGAATGGTCATGTTGACTGTTTTCACTATTTCCAGAGCTAACAGTAGAAAGGAAGGAGGGAAAGAGCAAAGGAAGAGGGGAGAGGGGGAAAGGGTATGGGACATGACATGGAGATGGCCAGGTAGTAGTGTGGTTGGTGAGGGTCAAATCAGAATCCAGGGCCCCAGGACAGAGATCTGGAGTGCAGGGTCTAGAGACAGAGGCTGGAGGCACAGGAGTATAGTGTAAGGAGAGAGTCAAACACACACACACACACACACACACACACACACACACACACCATGCCAACAGACTTACAGAAAGACTCAATATCTCTATTGAATCAGCCAATCAAAACCATAATCTAGAAGTGATTGAGACTTTAATCAACTTGAAAGGAGGAGTTTTTTTTCATCATTGGATGAAATCAGATGTGGTTCCATATGAAAAGTATCAGGATGAGCTGAAAGAATCAGATACACTTTTGTCCTTATGAGTGTTATGTCAAGTGAGTTTGGAATTGGAAATCCCAGCACAAGATTCCAACAATGGTATAGTCTACTGGGAGTCACCAGAACTGCCTTTCGGAGAGGGGATAAAGTCCTCCCTTCTCCTCTCCCTTCCCCCATTGATCACAAGTTGACCTGCTGAAGGTCAGAAGCTTTGGACTTCCCATTAGCATTGGTAGCAGAGTCCCCAGAGCAGCAGTGTCTACAGTACCTACAGCTATGCACTGCAACATTGCCACATTTATGCTCTAAGCTTAAACCCACTTCTCCCATGAACCCTTTTATAATTGTGAAAGACTATGTCCCAGACTTTTGCAGGGATCATTTTGCACCAACTTTTCTTACTATACCACCTTACCATATACTCTTTTCCTAAAAGCTAATTGGGTCTGGCTGATAACCAATAGGAAGCCCACCAGATGGGGGCTGATAAGTGACAGTATTAGAAAGTAGTTGTTGCACTCTGGTAACCTAACCTTCTAGTTCAATCCAAGTTGAGAGGAGTTGCTACACCACCATGAAGATGTCCAGTGGTCTGGGTTGTGCTAGATATGGTGAATACTCACCTTTGTGCTTTTCCTCAAATTGTTACTTCCACCCAGAATGCCCTCATCATCCCCATCTCTGCTTATTGGTATTCTCCTTATTCTTCAAGTCCCAGATCAAATGCCAAGACAGGCCAACAGGCATTTTTTTTTTAGTGAGGCAATTGGGGTTAAGTGACTTGCCCAGGGTCACACAGCTAGTAAGTGTGTTAAGTGTCTGAGACTGGATTTGAACTCAGGTACTCCTGACTCCAAGGCCAGTGCTCTATCCACTGCACCATCGAGTTGCCCCCCAACAGGCATTTATTATGTGCCAAGTGCAGAGAATACAAATACAAGCATAAAGAAGGGGTCCCTGGCCTCAAATAGCTTATATTCTAATGGGGGAAGACAATACATGAAAGCAATTGAAAAAGTAGATGGGACAGAGATCCCAGTGGGCACAGGGAAGGTTCTGATCCCTCTGCCAGAAGTCATTTCTCTCTTCTCCACACTCTCATAGCATTTCACTTGTATGTCTCAGGCAATACTTAACACATTGTCTTATTTTTATCCATGTCCATCCCAGGATGAGTGAGGAATGGGACATATGGATAGCTGCTGAGCTCCCCACGCACATGCTCTGGAGAGCAGGAGCCAGAGAAGCTGGTGTTTATGTAAGTGTGATGGCACTAGAAACAATTCCCTTTTCCATAGCCCTTTCATGCACACTTTCCCCCATATGGGGCTCTCAAGTCCAGACTAGGGCCCTTGCCTGTTAATCTGCCCCATGGAAAGCCCAGCACTGACTCAGAGTTCGCTGGGATAATTTTTCTTCCATTTTCTCTGATTTCCTATTCATCTTGGGCTATTTCATTTGGCTGGTTTGAAAGGCAGCTGCTGCTGGGTGAAATCGATCTGGGCGAGAGAATGGAAAGATGCAGAGGACCAGGTTAGGAGAGAGAAAAACACAGAAGGGGGGCAAGGATGCCCATGCAGCTCTATTCAGGCTCCACTATGGGGCTACAAGAACAGCTAGTGTGGGTTTGCTGGGGGCCTGAGAGGAAGGAGCCAAGAAACTCAAATTCACAAAGCTTCGACACCAACTGGGAAAGACGTCAAACCAAGGTCAGGAGCCAAGCAGAGCAGAGGAACAGAATGAGGGCAAGGACCCAATCTGGGGAAATCATGTGGACTGAGAGCTAGAAGGGACCTTTTTATTTCATCTGTGAGGAAATGGAGACCCAGAGAGATGATGGGGCTTACTTGGCTCCAGATCCCCCAGGGAGTTAGGAACAGAATAATAATAATAATTAATGATAACAATATTTATATAGCACTTAAGGTTTGGTTTGTTTGTTTGTTTTTAAGCACTTTACTTTTTTTAAGATTATAGGTTTGGTTTGGGAAGGCACCTTAAAGTCCAAGGTCCTCATTTTATAAATGAGGACACTGAGGCTGAAAAGGGTTGAGCACTTTACCCAGGGCCACACAGCTAGTAAGTGTATGGGGCCTGATTTGAACTCAAGTGTTCTTAAATCCAAGCCAAGTACCACCTAAGATCTACCTAAGACACAGTATTTCACATGGTCGGGAGAAATAAAAAGAGTCAGCAGGATTGCATCTGGGAAATGTTGCCATTTTTTGATCATTCCAAAATTCTCTCTGTCACAAAATCTCTTCTTAAAACCTATATTTTTTCTGATGATGCTCTAAGGCTGTGAATCATGGAATTTCTGAGGGAGGGGTACCCGTAACAACTTGTGAGATGGAATGAGTTAAATTTTTAAGGATTCTAGGAATTCTAAGAGGTAGAGGTGAGGATGGAATGCATTACAATAATGAGGAACAGCCTCTGCAAAGGTATGGAGGTGGGAAATAAAGTAGGAAGAACAAAAAATAGGTCAGTTAGGCTAGAACATAGAGTGCATGAAGAGGAGTAATGTGTAAAATTACCCAAAAGTTCAAATGGCGCCATATTTGAAGGGCTTTCAATACCAAACTGAAGAGTTTGTAAGTTACACTGGAGACCATAGGGAGTCATAGGAACTTTTTGAGAAAGGGAGCAACCTAGTCAGATCAGTGCTTTAGGATGATCAGTTTTCCAGGTAGACAGAAGGTGTACTGAAGAGCAAAAGACTCGAGGCGGGAAGAACCAGTATCCAAGAGTGAGGTCACAAGGCAGCAGCAAAAGAGAGAAGGGTCTCTATGTGAGATACTTAGAGACGATAAAGTCACCAGTACTTGGCCACAAGCTAGATGGGGAGGAGGGGTGTCAGAGAGGGAGAAGACCAGAATGAACCTTAGGTTATAAGTCTGAGGGACACAGCTAGAAAAGTCTAAGACAGGAGTCACAGCCAGGTCTTCATGACTCCAAGTCCAGTGCTCTAACCATTATGGCACCTAACTGCTTAATTACCTGAATCTTTGAAAATTACAGCTGTGGGGCAGCTGCATGGCACAGTGGATAGAGCACCGGCCTTGGATTCAGGAGTACCTGAGTTCAAATCCGGCCTCAGACACTTAACACTTACTAGCTTTGTGACCCTGGGCAAGTCACTTAACCCCAATTGCCTCACACACACAAAAAAAAGAAAATTACAGCTGTTTGTTTTAGATGCATCCTCGAAGGCCACCACTAACTACCATTCTTTTACCTTCTAGGGTGAAATATTCACACCTTCTTTTAGTTTTTAAATCTTGTCTGGACCCCTTTCTTGATTCATTGAACATTACTCCTAGACAATATAGCTAAATTGGCTTTCTGTCACACACACACACACACACACACACACACACACACACACACACCACTGCACCGGCCATCCCTCTTGCCTGGAATGCACTCCTCTCAAACCCCTACCTTAGAGCATCCCTTTCTTTACTACACAGCTCCAGGACTATTTTCTGCATGAAGCCTTCCCTGAGCTGTTTAATGCCTTCCTCCCAAACTACCTCACATTTATCTACTTTGTATCTCTTCCCTGCACATTTATGCCATGCGTATTTTGATATGTACTTTTCTCCCTCCCTCCCAGACACCCCTGTCAAGCTCCTTGCAACTGCAGGTTGTTGTTTCCCCCACACTGTACCAGACACATGGTAAGTACTTCATAGCTACTTGTTTCATTGATCAGTTCTTTGAAAAAGGTAGTCAAGCTTGGCACAGTGTAAAAAGCTGAGGATTTGGAATCAGGGGACCTGGACTGAAATCTCGACTCTTCCACTTACTGCATGTCTGACCTTGGGCAAATCACCTAACCTCCATGGGCCTCAGTTTCTTCATTTGTAAAATGAGGATGTTGCTAAGGACTCGTCCAGCTCTCAGTCTGTGGTCCTTCTGTCCTACCCAGGCTTTGGAGCGCCACATGGGTCAAGTATTTCCAATAAGCCAAATCTTAGTTTAGACCAAATTCTGGAGGAGAATATTCTTCCAAAGCTTTCTGCACGCTCCTAGGGATTGGGGACAGCTGTGGGGGAGGACAGATTATGGGTACTCTGAAAAGACCATCCATCCTGGGTCTCGTGCTACAATGTTTGACTTGCATCCTCTAAGGAATTCCAGGAGATGTTTCAATAATGAAGGAGCTGCAGAAAGAATACTTAAATATAGCCAGGGTGCAGGGAATCCAGCACCCACAGGGTCCCAACGAGGCATCGAGATGGATGCGCAGTCTATATGGAGCGGCATCAACAGCTCCAGCTGTCGAAGGATGCCCGTTAATATCCTTTTTAGAACTGTGTTATTTCTTGCCTGTCACATTTGCTCTTGTTTATGACTCACCCTTTTTTTGTCTATTTGTTTTTATATTTTAACAATTCTTCCCCTGGCTTAGGAGACTCATAGGCCATTGACTTTTAGAGGGAGGTGACTCTTTAAGGATATTTAAAAGCTGCCTTTATGCTTCTTAGGGTAAAATGGGGAGAGGTAGGGGGTCTCTCTCCATATGCAAACACCTCTGGATAATCAATTCTATTCTAATATCGTGCCAGCCGCAGACTCACAGCTTCTCAGCCATTTAATTCACTTCCCGTTAGTGCCTGCGGTGCCCATGCTCAGCAACAATGATGGGATGAAGGGAGCAAAGAAAATTAAATTTATTCCAGGAGGCAGAAGACAGCAAAAACAAGGGCAGCTGGAGTCCTTACCAACCAGCTTCCCCTACTGTCTTGTCCTTCACCAACTCGTCCTCATTGCCCTGAAGCCAACTGGAAAATGATCTTCTCTGAACTCAGCATCATAAGACTCTACATTTTGAGCTAGAAGGGACCCCAGAAGCCACCTAGTCCAACCCTCTCATTTTATAGATGATAAAATTGGGTCTTACTGAGTTTAAATGACTTGCCCAGGGTCACAAAAGTAGTATTATCAGACACAGGATTTGAACCCAGGTCTTCTGACTCCACAGATCTTTCCCCTAAATTGTACCAAACATCACCCCCTAATTAAATGTACTCTATAATAAGCTCATGGATCTAGAGATAGAAGGGGTGTAGGGGCCATCTAGTCTAGCCAATGAGTGTCAGATATAGACTTTGATCTGATGTCTTCCTGGTTATCAATGTTGGAATCATTTCAGAATCAGCTTCTGCCACACAGTCAGAACACTGACAAGTTAGAGCAGAAGTCAAAATTAACATCAAATTTGGAGAGAGAGTGAAAATGACAGTGGATTGGGTGGCATTTAAGAAATCTCATTTTTCATAATCCCAGACTGTCCTCTGACCCAAAGTCCACTTCTCTGATCCCATATATGGCTGAGACTTAAGGAAAGTTGTAGTCTTCCAAGAATCACAATTAGTAGTAGACTAACAGTGAGGGTAAGTCAACTGGAGCAAATTACCAAAACTGATCTGCATGTAAGATACTGCTGAAAATCATTAAGGATAAGGATGGCCAGCTGAGGAAATGGGATGGTTGTGGTGAAAAAGTACAAATGACAGGTAGACCGATGGTCATAAAATATTAAGACCTAGAACAAAACCTGCAGCATATTGGGTAGCTCCTCTATGGGGGACTACTAGAAGCACATGGACAAGAATCACAGAGAACAAGAAAGCATAGGTAGGTTGGGGCCCATGCCACTATGGCAATGCATATGTGGATGAGATCATGAGACCATAAAAATATTTTTTTCATAACATATCTTGGAGTCATTGAAAGCAGTCCCCCAGTGTGGCTGGAAACCATAGCTTGGCATTACTGGCGTATGAGGAGAATCAGGGTGCTTGAGTCAATAAGCATTATGGTGAACCTGTGATTTTATTGGTTTAGGGAGCACTGGGTGACAAAACTCCCTCTACCAATTCAGATCAGCACCTGCTTTGCAATTTATATTGTCTTAGGGAAATACTTGGGGCATGGAAAAGTTAAGAGACTTGTCCATGGTCCCACATCTCTGGAAACCTAAAAGTTGAAACTTTGCTGCAGGTCTTCCTATCTCCAAGTTCAGCTATCATTCCATTATACAATATTGGCTTCTCTATATGGAAAGTTAGCATTGTCACATAAGGGATAATTTCTGGGTTCTCCGTTGCCTCTGAGCACAGATCAGGAAAAAAATAATGTAATTAGAGAAATTCTGATTCAACCTTACAAGGACCTTCCTGTCGAGCTTGAGGGAAGCTGTGAAATCTTCACTGGAGACCTTTAATAAAAGGTAGATTCTCATTCACCTGAACACAGAGACATAGTTACTGCCCAAGTGTTACAGCCTATCTTGTTTGCTGCTTCAGCGTTCCTGGTAGAATGTAAGCTCTTTAAGAACAAGGACTGAGGCGGGGTTTTTACAGAATCCCTGAATTTCAGAATTGGAAGAAGCCTCAGCGTCCAACTAATTCAAACCATCAACCAAGAGATGTCCCCCCAGAGCAGAGCAGATACAAAACCATCCAACTTCTGTTCGGAGACTGCAGTGATTGGAACCCAGCACCTCCTGGGGCAGCCCATTGCAGTCAGTTCTAATGGGTAAAAGGGGGGTTTTCTGACTTCAAGCCTAAATTTGCTTCTTTGTAGTTTCCACACATTCATTCTTGTACCTTCAATGCCTAACACAGTGGCTAATGCTTTTTGGGGGGGGACCAAACCTATTATCTGATTACCCTGTTGTAGGGATGATAAGGCTCCATCCAGCAATGCAATTATTTTGCATATATTTTTCAAGATTTACAGGTATTTGGAAACTTATAGTCTTAGAGTATTGCCTGGGGCATGGAAATATTAAGTGATTCATCTACATCATCTAGCCACTAGGTATCAAAAGCAGGACTAGAAGACAGATTTTTCTCTGTCTGTGTGTGTGTCTCTGTCTCTCTCTGTGTGTCTCTCTGTCTCTCTGTTTCTCTCTCTCTCTCTCTCTCTTCACTCTTCTACCCTGCCTCCCAACTTGCACAAAGTAGTTGCTTAATAAATGTTTGTGGAATCCTATATAATGTAAAGATAAACTTGTTAGAGCAACTATTAAATCTGTGCAAAAATGAAATGGGATGCCTCAAAAAGCCATGGGTTCCTCCTCATTGGAGGTCTTTAAGCAAAGGTTGGAAAGCCATTTGTTGGGTTTGGTGAAGTAAGGGTACTTTTAGGTGAATAGGTTGAGCTATGTGGCCATTGAGATCTCTTCCAACTCTGAAATTCTATAGTTCTGTGAATCCACTTGAACTAAACTGAGTACATGAAGGTTTTAATCAATCAACAAGCATTTGTTAGATTCTTACTATGAGCTAGACACTGTGCTAAGTGTTGGGGACACAAATGTGTATCTTTTCTAATCAAGAAAACAAAAGATGCTGCTAAGAAAACGCAGAAGGCAAACAGGCAAAGATAGAAAAAAAATTATCATTTTTTCCTCAAGGAAATATTTACAGTGTTATTATAACAAAAGCAGGTTGCCATTTTTTTTCTAGGCAGAAGGCAAGATTTGACTGCATATTCCATTTTTTCTCAAAACACACTTTGTGTTTAAGTTCCCACAAGGGCTTAGAATAATTATTGGGTTTCTTCTCTTACCTTCACAGAATTTAAAGAGTTGATAAGTAGAGAGATAAATTTATCATCTTAAAGAAAATGGTACCAAGTCTCATTTCCATGGCACAAGCCCAAGGGAGGGTACAAAGGAAGAAAAGAACTGTTTTTCTTAATGAGGTAGGTACTAGCATGGAAACTTGAAATTCACAGACAATCCAAATACTCTATTATAACCTGTAGTTTCCATTTCATTTGTCTGTAAACCTTTTCACAGATCCACATACTAAATAGCAAAAATTGGCTGACTTGATTTCTCCTTCCTTTCTAAGTCTCACTCTACCATGGTAGGGGAGCAGGAAGGAAGTCATTGGGTCAGAGGTCCCAAAGGATGGACATTATGAATGTAACCCATATAAAGCTCAGAATATCTTTATCCCAATCCTCTAGAAGTGATGAGTCTAGGCACCTAAAGCAAAGCTACATCCCCTTCTCAGATCTCTAGTGGTACCTCTGAAAGGTTGCAGTGTCTTTCTCTAATGTTATAGGTTGACTCTCCATTCTCATGAGTTCTCCCCTATGTTAACCACCTCACACACCAGTATCATTTAACCAAACAATGTCAATTAACTTTTTTTTTGGTGAGGCAATTGGGGTTAAGTGACTTGCCCAGGGTCACACAGCTAATAAGTGTCAAGGGTCTAAGGCCAGATTTGAACTCAGGTCCTCCTGAATCCAGGGCTGGTACTCTATCCACTGTGCCACCTAGCTGCCCTGTCAATTAACTCTTTTGTTTGTTTGGTTTTGGGGGGTTTTTGTGGGGCAATGGGGGTTAAGTGACTTGCCCAGGGTCACACAGTTAGTAAGTGTCAAGGGTCTGAGGTCAGATTTGAACTCAGATACTCCTGAATCCAGGGCCAGTGCTCTATCCACTGCACCACCTAACTGCCCCGTCAATTAACTTTTACAAAGGAGTGTTTACTGAGAAGATCTAGCAAGAACAGGAATATGAACATTTCCCCCCATCACTTGAGGGTACACTTTCCCCTATACCACCTTGGTCCCTAGAAAGAGTGGGCTCAAGCTTAAAGCAGTTTCTACAAAGCATTTGCTCCACCCAATTCACTTGCTAATTGGCATCTCAGAAGACATCTCAGTTATGACTGGGAGTGGTGCCTGAGGTAATAGTAAATCTGGTAAATCCCACCCCAGGATTTGTCATTGCTCATTCTCCCAACCTTTTGAAGGAAAAAATCTCCAGTACTCCACCCATAAGCAGGAAAAAATAGAGTCAACAGTAACAAAATCAAGAGCAGGGCCATATGCCCAGAGGCCACAGAGTTGTGGCCCCATTGGAGAAATAAAGGCCAGAGGCCTCTCTCTCTACTTTCTATAATTCCTTGTCTCCTCATCTGAATGAAGCCAGGCAGGAAAGAGAAAACACACTGACTGGTGAGTGCCTATTGTAGGTCCTCCTAGGTCTGGCTCACCAGCCCATTTAAAGACTTTACTTCCTTCCATGACAAGCAGACTGGAAGCAAAACCTGAAGGTGCTTCTCCAGAATATACTTGGAGATTGCATCAGCTGAGCTCACTGTACAGGCACACTGTACAGGAATGGGCCACACAGAAGGTCCTCCTTCTATAGAGATTGTGCGGGGAGCTCCCTTTATCAGTCCTGATCTTCACTTACCTGTGGCTTAGAAGAATAATGAAAGCAGTGATTGCCTTTTTCTCCCCTACCCCAAGAAGAGAATAGATTTGTAGGTGTGGCTTGGACCAAGCGAAGTGGCTCAACTTCTATCATTTCATCAGCACACACAACACCTGGCATGAAAACGCTCCCCACTGAGGCAATTACATAGCAAATAGTCTTTGAGAGAGGTCTGGGGCATCAAGAGGTAGAGATTTATTCCTGTTCACATGCCTGATAACAAGACATGAATCCACGTCTCCCGACTCCTAAGTTGATGTTCTATCCACCAGCCTGGATTCAGTCTCACCTCTCATACTTGCTCCCTGTGTGACCTTTGGCAAACCACTAACCTCCCTAGGCCTCAATGTCCTCATTTGTAAAATGAACATGGGTGAATGAATGGATTGGACAAGTGGCTGCTAAGATCCTTCCCACTCCATTTCTGTGATCTTATGACCACTTGCAATGTGATCCATCTTGTGCTTTTTCTTTAGAAATAGACACATTTTAGCCTGAGAGAGCTTTAAACTGTAATTAATCAAACCACCTAATTTTACTTATAAGGAAACTAAGGGATAGAATAAAGTGATGCAGTGGAAAGATCACCAGGTATGGAGTTAGAGTAGCTGGGTTCAAATTCCACTTCTGCTCCTTTATGGCCCGTGTAATAATTAATAACAACAACAACAACAACAAAAATAATAGAGATAGTCATGGTAACAGTACTTTACATATGTCATCTCACTGGAGCCTCACAAGAACCCTGTGAGGAAGGTGCACTGATCTTATTTTATCAATGGAAATACATTCAAAAAGAGGAATCACCATCTGCTTTTGTCAATTGTACCCCTAGGACCATGGGATTTTCCATTGGACTTGCAGCTGAAACCTTCTAGCTGTGCTGTGAGCTCCTTGGGAGCAGGGACTGTCAGTCTTTTCTCTTTATATCCACTTAGCACAGTTCAACACATAATAAATGCTTTCTTTATTCATTCACCATTATCCCCATTTTACAGATATTTTGGGCAAGTCACAACTTCTGAGTCTTCATTCCTCATCTATACACTGAAGTGGTTGAATTAGATGACTTTTGAGGTGCCTTTCAGCTCTAAATCAAAGATCATATAAGAATCAGAGTGGGTAAGCTATTTGTCCAAGGTCACACAGCTGACTCTTCCCCATTTTATTTTTCACCAACATCTGTCACTCTGCTGTGGCACATGCCTAAACAAGAGAGCATACCAGTCTGGTAGAAGGAAACAACCAGGAGAACAGAGGAGATATCTATCCATCCTGCCGATCAGAGCTCCCCCTTGGAATTCAGTTTAAATCATTTTCCCCAGGATGGCTGAAGGCTGAAACTTCCATAAGCCATTCTGCTCATAACTCTGACTTTGAAGGCTGATAAAGTGCTTCATTCAGCCCAGTGTATGAACTGAGTAACGGCTCTGCGTGCGGGGATTCAAATGGTACACAATATCCTGTGTCAGGACGTAGATCAATTGCCAGAGAGGAGGCGGCGTTCAGCACTCTGATACGGCTGTTAAGGGGGTCAGATTTATGACAAAGACCGACTTGGATGGAAAGACCAATGGTGAATCTATCAAGAGACCAGCAATATAATTTGGGAGTGAGTGATTTCTCTCCATATCCAACTGGAGTCTCTTATTAGCCTCAAAGGGGGTGAAGATAAAATGTCAGAAGCGCCGAATATGAAGAATTTATAAGTACAATTAACTGATGTCACTAGCCGGCAAAGATGTCCTTCCCGTTAAGGTGCCCTTCCAAGGGGATGCTTTGGGCACCCTATGCTTGTCACCAAAACAATCCCAGGTGCTTATCACCTGTCAACACCTCCATTCGCTTTTCATCTGCCAGTATTAGAGCATGATTCTGAAGAACAATATTTTCTCCTACTTTTGAGTCACATGAAAAAAGGTGCCAGAACATTCTTGGCATTACTTGGTATGGCCAAAGGAAGTGTCTCGTGGTCCCCCCTTAGGAAAAATGGAAGAGCACATCAAAGTTCTCTAAAGAGAGGGGGATGATTTTGTTCAAATTCGGTTATAAATAAATTAACATAAACTAAATCAAAGAGAGGCCACCAAGAGGCCATGTGACATAATGGAGATAGAACTGGCCTCCAAGTCAGGAAGAGCTGGGTTTGACTCCTGCCTCTGACACATCCTGGCTATGTGATTGTGGGTGAGTCGCAGCTTCTCAGAAGAGGCACAGACTTGCATTTGTGAAGGGAATGGCCTCGCCTGGGAGTTCTCTATGCCAAGGAAATCACAGGTCCCACCCCATCCTCAGTGAAAAACAACAAATATTATATTTGTGCCAGTCCCAGGCACAGAGTGGAAAGCCATAGAGTGGAATTTAAGGGATGCCCCTAACCCCAAATATCTTCCCATAATTTCTGAAATATTCATTATTAGAGTTACTTCTTTGGGTCAAAATATTGTTTCCAGATAGTCCCTTAAAAATGTGAATGTCAGGTGGCAGCTAGGTGGCACAGTGGATAAAGCACCAGCCCTGGATTCAGGAGGACCTGAGTTCAAATCTGGCCCCAGACACTTGATACTTACTAGCTGTGTGACCCTGGGCAATTCACTTAACCCTCTTTGCCCAGCCCAAAAAAAAAAAAGGGAAGGGAAGAGAAGGGAAAGAAAAAAGCAAAAGCAAATGCCATACCCAAAAAACATATTCACACCCATTCATGCTTGAGGGAAGATGAATTTGATAGGTCAGCAGAAAGCAAAATAGGACCTGCAAGGAATGGTTACCAGAACAAGAGTTTGAATGGAAGAATCCTGCAACATGGGTGCCTGGAGAATAAGGGGGAAAGGGGGAGGGAATAAGCATATGTGCCAAGTACTGTGCTAAGTGCTTTACAAATACCATATCATTTTATCCTCACAACAAACCTGTGAAGTAGGTTATCCCCATTTTACAGTTGAGAAAACTAAGGCAGAGAGGGGTATCTGGAGAGTAGGGGTAAGGAGCAACTCTAAAAGAGGGAGAGGGGAATCAGTGGAGAAAGGGAAGCTGAAGAGATGTCAAGGGCAAACATTACCTATGACACAGTTGTACCAAGGTGCAAGGTCTTCATACAACTAGGAAAACATGGACATATTCAGCTCAAATCAATCAATGTTTAGTAAGCACCTACTACACACAAGGCTGGGACTTGTCCTTGGTACTGAGAACACAAGAAATAGGACACACTTCCTTTCCTCAGGGAATTCACCATCTGACAGGAAAATGAGGTATAAGGCATATCCACAAGTAATAATGATACGAGGTCTTATAGCTTAGTATGAGCCTCCCCCCAACCCAAGTCCCCAGAGAAGGAGATGAAGTCAAAAGTCAATGATATTTGTGCTAACTTTGATAGCTTTATTTTTAAGATCTTGCTGTTGCAAGGACACAGGGGAAGTGAGCCTAACCTTGGCTAATCCACAAACTTGCTGATTGAATAGAAAAGAGCAAGAGGGACCGTGAAATAAAAGGAAAACCAGACAGAGGCTCCTCAGAACACTTTGTAAAGATTGTTGTTGTTCAGTCATTTTTCAGTTGTGTGTGACTCCGTGACCCTATTGGGGGTTTTCTTGGCAAAGATACTGGAGTGGTTTGCTATTTCCTTCTTCAGCTCATTTTTTTTGGGGGGGGGTTGTTTTGTTGGGGTTTTTTTTGCTACACTACGGGGGTTAAGTGACTTGCCCAGGGTCACACAGCCAGTAAGTGTCTGAGACCGGATTTGAACTCAGGTCCTCCTGACTCCAGAACTGGTGCTCCATCCACTGCACCACCTAGCTGCCCCCTTCAGCTCATTTTACAGATGAGGGAACTGAGGCAAATAGGGTTAAATGACTTGCCCAGGATCATCTAAGGCCAGATTTGAACTCGTCTTCCTCACTCCAGGCCCAGAGCTCTATCCACTGAGCCACCTAGCTGTCTTCTTGTAAAGATTACACTGATGAATATACTTCACAGACTTCCTCTTTCTATATCCCTGAAATCCCCATTTCCTTTCATCAAGAACAACTTCCTAGCAATGTGAGCTATCTAAAAGTGGCAAGTGCTGCTTCAGGGTGGATTCCCCTTCCTTGGAGCAGAGGCTGGGCCATCTAGAGGAGATTTCTTTTGCACATGACTTGGACTAGCTGTCATTGAGGTTCCTTCCAACTCCCAAATTCTGTGACTCGGATTCATATTATGGGCTTTTGCAAGTAGACAGAATGGACCGTGCACATTGTAAGATGGGCAGAAATGAACCAGAGAATACTGCAGCCTCCTTCTATGTCCCTTCATAGATAATGGCAAGCTTTCTGGAAGGCTGTCTTTGTACTAAATGAGAATCTCTTTCAGTTTTCTTCATTTTCCCTGAGTCTGTTCTCAGAGGTGATGGTGACCTTAAATAAAAGGTAGATTCTCATTCACCTGAAGACACATGTCTAGCTCCTTCCCACATGATATAGCCAACCTTGTAGTCTACTTATCTGTGTCCATGTCATTCATGCCCACCCTGCTTCCAATCCCAATATAGCAGAGGCTCCTTAAGGTCAGAGTCTATGTAACTGTTCACAGAATCACCAAATTTGAGAATCCGTAGGTCACAGTACCTCTGAAGGTGCAGGGGGAAAGTCGAGAGCCTCAATAATCTACATTCTCAATAATCTCAGTCATGAAAGGAAATGTGACTGTTTAGTCAAGAAGAGAATAGACTCTTATTTGTGATTTGGGACCAGTGTTGGAGGCAGAAAGGGAGATCCAGGAGCAATGGAAATTACAGAGGGAAATTTAGGCTTATTAAAAAGAAAAACAGGGGCAGCTCGGTGTCTCAGTGGATAGAGCACTGGCCCTGGATTCAGGAGGACTTGAGTTCAAATCCGGCCTCAGACCCTTGACACTTACTAGCTGTGTGACCCTGGGCAAGTCACTTAACCCCAATTGCCTCACCAAAAAAAAAAAAAAGAGGAAGAAAAAAAGAAAAACATCCTCCTGAAAAGAGCTGTCCATAAGTAGAATGGGTGGGTGAAGAAAGTAGGGGGTTTCTCCTCATTGGAGTCATTCAGGCAAAGCCTGGATGATAGCTACTTGGTGTCTGTCACAGGGGAGATCCTTCTTCAGATATGAATTAGACTGGGTGGCCTCCAAGGTCCCTTTCCAATTCTAAATTCCAGCCTCCTCATATTACAGATGAGAAAATGGAGGCCAGGGAACTAAATCAAATGATAAGAACTTAAGTCATTCCCCAATTGAGAAATGGTCAAAGGATATGAACAGGCAGTTTTCTGATGAAGGAATCAAAGGTATCTATTATCATATGAAAAAATGCTCTAAGTCACTATTGATTAGAGAAATGAAAATTAAAACAACTTTGAAGTACCACCTGACACCTATCAGATTGGCTAATATGACAAAAAAGGAAAATAATAAATGTTGGAGAAGCTGTGGAAAAATTGGAACACTAATGCGTTATTGGTGGAGCTGTGAACTGATCCAACCATTATAGAGAGCAATTTGGAACTATGCCCAAAGGGCTATGGGACCCAGTAATACCACTATGAGGTCTGTATCCCAAAGAGACCATAAAAAAGAAAATGACCCACATGTACAAAAATATTTATATCAGCTCTCTTTGGGGTGGCAAAGAAGTGGAAATCGAGGGAATGCCCATCAATTGCAGAATGGCTGAACAAGTTGTGGTATATGAATGTAACGGATACTATTGTGCTGTAAGAAATGATGAGCAGGTAGATTTCAGAATAACCTGGAAAGACTTAAGTGGACTGATGCTGAGTGAAGTGAGCAGAACCAGTAGAGCATTGTACACAGAAACAGCAACATTGTGTGATGATCAAATGTGACAGACTTAGCTCTTCTCAGCAGTGCAATGATCCAAGACAATTCCAAAGAACTCATGATGGAAAATGTTCTCCACATCCAGAAAAAAGGACTGTGGATTGTGAATGCAGATTGAAACATACTGTTTCTACTTTTGTTTTTGTTTTTCCTTTTTTTGAGGTTTTCCCCTTTTGTTCTGATTCTTCTTTCACAACATGACTAATGCAGAAATATGTTTGATGTGATTGTACACATATAACCTGTGATGTTTAAAATCTAGCCTAGAGTTCCAGCCTGGTTGGGTTCTTCCTGAAGTCCTCCTCCACGAACCTGCTTTAATCAGGAACCCTCTAGCAAGCTGATTGTGGAAGCTTTTTATAGGTCTGGAACAGAGGCGGTCCTTACACACTGCTTCAAGCTGATTGGTTGGCATCATCCAAATCCATTGGCTTTGAAGGTATTCTCAAGTTGAGTTCACAGTCTAGTTTCTGAGAAGAGTACCTTCTTAAGGGCTAGCCAGGTGTGATTACAATCCAGTTAACTTGAAGTAGGCTTAATCAGCAGTCAATCACTCTCACTTGATTCAATCAGTATAGATTAATCTCTAGGTGGGTCTTTGAGTATCTGCTAAATCCCATTATTTCATCACAAACCTATATCATATTGCTTTCTGTATTTAGGAGGGGGGAGGGAAGGGAGGAAGGGAGAAAAATTTGGAACTAAAAATCTTATGAAAACAAATGTTGAAAACTATCTTTACATGTAACTGGAAAATAATAAAATACTTTTACGATTTTAAAAAATGGAGGCCAATAGAGGTTAAGAGAGTTGCCCCAAGTTACAGAAGTGGTAATCAGTCAATTAATCAACAAATATTTATTAAGTATCTTCTATGTCCCAGGTAATATGTGAGGCCTTGGGGATACAAATACCAAAAATGAAACAATTCTTACTCTTAAGGGGCTTACATTCTAAGGGCAGAAACAAGAATTGTGTCCAGGCTTTCTGCCCCCAAATCCAGTGCTTCTTCCAATGCACTATGCTTTTATTACTCTGTTAGGCTCATGCTTAATAAAAACTTTGTATACATTCATTGTAGTGGAACAAGAGCACCACCCCTGAGAATTGAGAGACAGCTATGCAACCTTTGGCACATCAGTTTTCCTCTCTGAGCCTAAATGATATTCTAAGTTACCCTCTGGCCATGACATTTTCCAGTTCTACAAATCAAACCTGATCACATGGAAATGAGTTCCTGATGTAGGCTAGACACTGGGTAAAATTGCCAAGTAAACAGTTTAACTTCCTCCTTCGTGTCCTTATCCAATTTTTTTTAAATGGCAGGCTATAAAGCCAGTGTGCATTGATCAATCAGTTAATCAATAAGCAGAGTGTATGGAGTATTCAGGGAGGACTAGTACCTGTGATACAAGGGATTGCTGGACCCTTTTCAGATTTGCTCATCCACCTTTAGTGTCCACCTATCATTTAGCTCTTATCTTTGGCTCCAAGAAGCTGTCGCATGTGCAGCAGCCACACCTCAATAAACAATCTTAGCAAACTAGCTAAACCAGGTTGAGGGTAACTAATGGGTTTCAGACCCATTGGTGAGTTGAGGGGATATCTACCCAAAGCATGTGAAGACATTCCCCCCTGCCCCCCAGCAGAATGAGTGGATGAGAATAATTTGTTCCAAGGGCCTTGAAGGTGACTGAAACAGCTTCTATGGGGTGTTTCTCAGAGCTTGGTTAGAAGACACCAGGGTCATCCCCAGCACCCTAAGCCATCGCCAGTCATTTTGATTTTTGTCTTGCCACTGGACTTCTATGACTCCAGAAGAGAAAGTGAGGCTGATGACTTTGTGCAATTCTGTCTCACTTAAGTACGTTTCACACAGGAGTCAAGATATCACCCTATGATGTCATTGGTCCTCTTAAAAAACAAAGGATGAACAACAATCAATAAGTATTTATTAAAGCATTCCTGCCCTCCAGGAGATTACATTCCACTAGGGAGATGTAGAGCACGTTCATAGATGAAGCACTGTATGCCTGAGCTCACGGTCTGCCCTGTGGTTTCACATGGAACATTGGAGTTGTAAGGTACTTTAAAGATTACCTAGCCAATTTTCCTCATTTTCTTAGATGTGGAACTCAAATCCCGCTGCCTTGGACAATTAATGGGGATTCTCAAAGTTCCTCACACACAACATTCTGTCCCTGGGCCTTCCCTTTGGCCACCGCCCACACACCCAGAATGCTCTCCCACCACTCAATTGCCTTAGAGTCTTTCTAGACTCAGCTCAAATTCCACCTTCTGGGGAGGGTCTTTTAAAGTCTTTCCAAGGATTTGAGCCTTCCCCCTTTGGTTTTATGCTTTATTTGGCTTCACGGCTTAGGTTAAAGCAAAGAACTGGGTTCAAGAACCTCTATAAAACTGGCTCTCAGGAAGCTGATACAACCAAGAGCATTGTTTGTGTGTGGCTCAGCAAATAGGTGAACAAAAGTATGCGCACACATGTACTCCATTGTGATTTAAACAGAGTTCTGTCCCCATAGATGCAAGAAACTCACCTGACACAAGGGTGAAGAAGATGCCTCAAGGTGAAGATAAGGAAAGTTGGGCTAAGGTGGCAAAATAACACACCCCCTGGATGGGAACAAGTTGCTTCAAGCCTTATGAAGCCTTGTTAATGTGGAAAAGCACAAACCATCTGTCTCTGCTGTGAGAAAAAAATGGGTTTAGGGACACCCAGAGGCCCCCTTTGAGGGGATAATATTAAGATTGATTGAAAAAAAAAAAAGATTGATTGGATCGACTTTACTAATTAAAGTAAACTTAATTAAAACCACACCTACCTGAAAGCCTGACCCTCAGAGGGTGTGTTCTCTGCTCATGAACCACCTTCAAGTCCAGTAAACCAATAGATTTGAAGGGTGCTAGCCAATTAGCTTGGAGCAGTGTGGAAGGGCCACCTCTCCTCCAGACTAGACCTGGAGGAAGCTTACACACAAGCATGCGTGCATACACGTGCACTCTCCCGGACACACTGGTGGTGGAGGACTTGGAGAAAGAAGAAATCCAGGCTGAGCTCTATCTCTCCTCTAGGCTAGATAGGCCTTCTTAACTTTCTCAGCCATGTGTTCTCTCTTTACTAATATTTGGTAGGCTTTAATAAATGTTTAATGCCCAAAACTGGTGCTAAAGCTTCTAATTTATAAGTAGCAATATAAGAGAAACCCCAGCTAATTTTCCCCCAACTTGGGACAGAAATAAGGTGACCACATTTAATTTTATTCACTACACTGCCTGTGTGCTTTCATGGGCATTAGGACTACTTAGCCTAAATGACTCCATAGTGGAGTCCCATCATTACAACCATCATGTCAAACAATAAAAAATGTACAGTTATGACAGCCTACCTTCCATCTACTTTGGCTATATCTGGAATGTGCTTAGTTGTTTGCACATTGCTTTATCCCCTAGACTGTAAGCTCTTGAGGGCAAGGCCTGGTTTTGCCTTTCTTTGACACATAAGTGCTTAATTAATGCTTGATGACTCATTGGCTCACAGGCTCCCTACCATCCATACAGCTGCCATATTTCTTTTTCTTTCTTTCTTTCTTTCTTTCTTTCTTTCTTTCTTTCTTTCTTTCTTTCTTTTTTGCAGGGCAATGAGGGTTAAGTGACTTGCCTAGGGTCACACAGCTAGTAAGTGTCAAGGGTCTGAGGCTGGATTCGAACTCAGGTCCTCCTGAATCCAGGGCCGGTGCTTTATCCACTGCACCACCTAGCTGCTCCCTAAATTGATATTTCTAAAACATAATTCTTACCATGTCACTCCCTTATTCAAGAATTTTCAATGGCTCCCTATTAAAATGAAGAAAAAATAACTCTTTTGTTTGGCTTCAATAGACCTCATCCTGCCTCCATCATTGTTTCATACAAGTCATCTACATTCCAACCAGATGGACCTCTTTGCTATTCCTCAAAACATTCCATCTCTTATCACTGTGGCTTTGCAGTCGGTCCCCCATGCCTGGAGTGCACTCACTCCTCACCTCCATCTCTTGGAATCCCTAACTCCTTCAAAGCTCAATTCAATATTAGTAAGGGGCCTTTCCTAATCCCCCCAATTACAATTGCCTTCCCCACCTCCAAAATTATTGTATATTTACTTTTTGTCTATTTGGTTTGTTTATGTGTGTGTGTTGTTTCTCCCCAATAAAATGTAAACTTTTGGAATAGGGACTGGATTTGGTTTTGGTTTTGTAAACCCAGCACCTAGCTCAGTGTCTGACACATTAGACACTGCTTCTTGAATAAGGAACAATCATAAAGAGATTCAGGGTATCAAGTCCCTTCACTTGACAGAAAAGGAAACTGAGACCCAAGGAAAGTGATATAGTGGTCAGTCCAAGGTCACACAGGCAGCAAGGACCAGTTAACATCTGAATCCGTGTCTTGTGACTCCAAATTCAGTCCTCTTTCCCCTACACCAAAATACTCCTGCTTCACTGATGAGGCCTTCTCCTGAAATAGGAGCTGTATGAAGGACAATAAAATTGACTAGCTTTTAGGATCGTGTAAACTTATCTCACCAGAAGCACAGATGGCCGTGACATACAGAGGAAAGAAAGAGCACTGGGTCCAAGGTCAAAGGATTTGCTACCTACTCCCTGCTTACCCAGGATAGCTACCATCCCACACCCCATCCCCTTCCAGTTTGAATAAACCTTTCTCATTTTTCAGATATGGAAGCTGATAACCTAGAACAAGAGAGTGACCTGCCTGGAGTCACAGAGATAGTGACCAAACAAAGTAGTGAAAGAAACCCAGTGTGACTGGGATTAAATTGAATTGAATGCCACTAAACACATGCTCTCTCTAGAGGCCCAGACTGATACCAGCAAGAAGCATCCTCTTAATCTTCCATGTCTATGCCCACCCTGACCTTGCAGGCTCCTTTGCCCCCCACTCACTCAAGGCAATTGGCAGGCATTGGGGGTCGCAGGGATGAACGTCCTCATCTGAAGTACAAAGTGTTGTGTTAAGCATGTCCCTTCTGGAGACTGGAGTGGGTTTGGTCAGGGAGCAGTTAACAAAGAGGAGGCAGATTCCAATTTGTTCCACGGAGCTGATTGATTTTTCTGCCATGTTGAAGTGGAAGCTGCCTGGTAGGGGAGGAAATATAGATATATATACATATATAGACTTTTAGTTATAAAACCACCTAAAAAGCCAAGGTTTCTGTTATGCTCCATTTTCTACTAAAGAAATGATTGAGGAGGAGGGGGGAGGGGGGAATTTACCAACCGATTTTCTACAACACCTGTCACTCAAGTGGTTCAGCTATCTCCATTTGATGTTCAGAGACAGGGAATTATCATAGAGATGGAATTGTTTGGTGAAGAATAGACATGTTTCCCCCCTGAAAATGCTCTGTGAAAGCTTTTCACAGAGTTCCATGCAAGCAAACAATTCTTCTAAGCGTGAGCTTGAACGTTACCACTTGGAATATAAAAGAGCTCTCGGCTTCCCCGTTTTGTGTTTGCAACAAAAGATTGTTTTAAAGTGTGACCAGAAGCAGTTTTATTGGGAGACCCAAGAAAATGATTTTAGGTACCTCAAGGCTCCTGGTGCTCTTCTGGGAAATATAAAATGGGATGAGAAGAGATTTAAAGAGAAATCATGTAAAGCTCAGAGATTTTCCCCAATTTCGCTTTTAATTTTTTGCTGTATTCAAAAATCATATGTTTGACCATGGCAGGATAGCCTTAACTGGGTTTTAGTGAATGGCATTTTCGAGAAAGACAAGGCAGTATGGTGCGAGAGAAATGGTGCTAATTTGGGACATGGAGGACCAAGGCAATTAGGCTCTCACTATCTGGCCCATGTGAGGCAGGTCACTCCCCCTCTCTAGGTATCTGAAAAACAAGAATGGCTGGACTACATCAGATCAGAATTACCAATTTCAAAAAAATTCAAGCAACTCAGCCTGGTAATAAAAGGTAAGTGGGACCCACCTCAAAGTTTCCTTACAATAACAAATCTATGATCCCATAAATAATTACATTAAAACCTCCTGCAAACCCCGAATCTAAATTGACAAAGCCCCACAGTGAAGGAGAATTCTATTCTGGCTGATCTTCTGTATGCACTTCACATTCCCACAAAGCTCTACCATACAGTAAATGAGACTGCTGGATCCATCCCGAGGCTCAGACTTAGAGGAACTGTTTATACAGATTAACTCACTAATGAATGACATCTCCATTTCTAAACATCTGTTTGAGATCTCTGATGCTTGTCTGGTCTCCTAAACTTTTGATTCTATTAGCAGCCCCTGACTCTTTCTTAGACTCCTTTCTCCAAAATTATTATGTATGGCAAGTGTAGTAATGGACTCCTTGGGAAGAAGCAGTCTGCTGCCATGACTATATTTTTTTAGTCTATCAATAAACATTTATTCAGTGCCTACTATGTACCAAGCACTGTGCTCAGTGCTGGGGGATACAAAAAGAAAGAAAAGATGGTCTCTGCCCTCCAGGACCTTACAATCCAATAGGGACGACAGCATGCAAACAAATATACAAAGCAAGCTACATGGAGGGTTAATAGGGAATAATTAAAAGAGGAAATGAATACTCTAAATCATTTTTGATAAGAGAAGTGCAAATCAAAACAACCTTGAGATATCATTTTATGCTATGATAGAAGGGGAAAGTGACCAATGTTGAAGGGAATGTGGAAAAATTGGGACCTTAATTCATTGTTGGTAGATCTGTGAGCTGATCCAGTCATTTTGGAGAGCAATCTGGAATTCTGCCCAAAGAGTTATTAAATTGCCTCTACCCTTTGACCCAGAAATACCACTATTAGGTTTATTTTCCCAAGGGAAAAAGGAAAAGAACAAATATGTTCTAAAATGTTTATAGCAGCTCTCTTTGAGGTGACAAAAACTGGGAATTGCAGGGATACCATCATTTGGGGAATGGCTTAACAAATTGTGGCATATGTTCATGATAGAATATTGCTCTGCTATAAGATTTGAATGAAATAATGAAAAGCAAAATGAGCAGAAGCAAGAAAACATTGCATACAGTAACAACAATATTGTTTTAAGAATGACATTAAGCAACCAAGTTATTTTGACTATTATAAATACACAAATTCACTGCAAAGGCCCTCCCTCTGTAGATAGTGTCAAAGCACCAGTTCATGAGGGGCCATCCCTCTGGAAAAAATAGTAGTTCCTCATTCATACCCAATTCAAACACTACTAAGTCAATCAAGTCGGACCCCTGGGCATCTACCAAATTCCATTATTTTACCACATTATGTTTCATCAATAGTTCTTTGGATTGTCTTGAATAATTGTATTGTTGAGAATTGTCAAGTCATTCACAGTTCTTGATCAAACAACATTGCTGTTACTGTGCACAGAGTTCTCATGGTTCTGCTCTCTTTACTATACAGCAATTCATAAAAGTCTTTCCAGGCCATTTTGAAATCATCCTGTTTGTCATTTCTTATAACACAATAATATTCCATCACCATCATATACCACGGCCCCAGTTGATGGACATTCCTTTGATTTCCGATTCTTAACCACTACAAAAAGAGCTGCTATAAAAATTTTTGTACAAATAGGTCTTTTTCTTTTTTTAGGGATGTCTTTGGGATATTAATCTAGCAGTGGGATTGCTGAATCAAAGGGTATGCACAGTTCTATAGCCCTTTGGGAATGGTTCCAAATTGGTCTCCAGAATGGTTGGATCTTTCACCACTCTACCAACAGTGGATTAGCATCCCAGCTTTCCCACATCCCCTCCAATATCCAATATTTTCTGGGGTTTTTTTATTTGCCACTCTGATAGGTGTGAAGTGATACCTCCAAATTGTTTTAATTTGCATTTCTCTGATCAAAAGTGATCTAGAGCATTTTTATATGATTATAGATACCTTTGATATAGAGAGCAAAACAAAATGTAAAAGAGATCATTCTAATTATATAAAATTAAAAAGTTTTTGCACAAACAAAACTAATGTAAACATGATTACAAGGGAAGAAGAAAACCAGGAAAGAATTTTTGAAACAAATATCTCTGATAAAGGCCTCATTTCTCAATTATATAGAAAATTGAATCAGATTTATAAAACTACAAGTCATTCCCCAATTGATAAATGGTCAAAGGATGTGAAAAGGCAGTTTTCAGAGAAAAAATTCAAAGCTATCTATAATCATATGAATTTGTGTTTAGGAAAGACAATTCAGTGGCTGAATAAAGAATGGGTTGGAGAGGGGAGAGACTTGAGGCAGGCAGATCCCCCAACAGGCTATTACTAAATTTTCGCTATAGAATCCTGAGGAGGACCACCAATCTGGAAAACTTGATGGCAGCAATTCATGAAAGAAACAGCATCTCAATTGACAAAGTCAAGTTTGTTACTCAGAAGCAATTCTTGTACCAAGAAACTAAATTTAAATGGTATACAGAGATTTCTCCAAACTGTGTGCACTGAAGGGAGCCATGAGGATGCTCCAACAGATGTCCATAATGTTGAGTAGAAAAGTCCATTGTCATTCAATTTATCCCATTGTGCCCAAGAAGCCAATCACATTAGATAATTTGTGGGGAGGGGAGAAGAGGGGGAAAAGGTTCATTGACATGAAGTTCAGTAAACATCCCAATGTCCAGTCTCCCTGAAAACAGGAATTCTTTCTGATAGGAATAAATGAGCAGGATTGGGAAGGAGGAATTATCCAATTTTAACTTCTCCAAATAACAGGTGATAAAAGGTCAGGAAACCAGCCTGGAAAATAAAGTATGAAATCACTTTCACAGGTATATGAACATTATGACCCCTGCTACTTTGTCATAATATTCTGTAAGGGATTCTGAATCCTGCTTCTTTAGAGTTCAGCTCCTCTCTGATAATAGCCTGCAAAACATGAGGATGAATTATGCATTTAGGAGTAGCCTAACCCTGAATATCATGGCGAGAAGTAGATAAGGTTTGGCTTCATCCAAGTTCAATGAAGACAAAAGATCATTATAAAAATCCTCCTCAAAGGTGTTCCATGGAGGAGTAAACCAATTGGGCTCCGAATGCAATTAACCTAACAGAAAATGGTGACTGAGAAAATTGTGACTACCTTATGTAGTCTTTGTTCCATAAGCTGATATTTAATGGATCTGAGAAAACCCCAGCCCAGACCAAATTCCCTTTAATTCAGACAGGTCTAAGGGACAGCACCTAGTTGCCCCCAATGAATTCAAGACACCTAACCTTCAAAGTCACAAGTAGAACAGACCGATGAGACTCCAGCACTTAGCATAATACCTGACACATAGTAGGTGCTTAATAAATGCTCGCTGATTGACTGGACTGCTGTAATTTTTGAAAAATCGTGGAAAATAAGAGATTTGTAACAGGACCAGAGAAGGACAGATAACAGTATGTTGTAGTTCAGTCATTTCAATTATCTCCAATTTTTTGTGACCCCATTTGGGATTTTCTGGGCAAATATACTGGAGAGGTTTACCATTTCCTTCTCTTGCTCATTTAACAGATGAGGAAACTGAGGTAAACAGGTTTAAATGCCTTGCTGTGTGACACAGCTAGTAAGTTTCTGAGGCCCAATCTAAACTCAGGTCTTTTGTACCTGAGACCCAGTGCTCTATCCACTGTGCCACCTAGGTGCCCTGCAGGTAGTATACCAATTTTCAAAAAGAGAAAAAATATAAGTGAATGAATTGTATTTCATTGGTAGTAAAAACAAAAAAAAAGGAACTTATGAAGGAGATCTTATTATTGATAGTTATCCTGCTGTCTTTTGGACCCTGTATTAGATGTCTCCCATGACCACAGATAGTCCCACAAAAAGCTTTCAGGCCTGACTGTCCACCATTCCCACCAAGGGCAATTAACATGGAACATATGAAGGAAACCTTACCATCCATGGGAGAAGGGACGAATCTCTTTCTAATTGGAACCAGATGAAGGAAAGTTGAAGACACTCAAACACATATACACACTTTCTCTCTCACACACACAGAGGATGGTATAGAAATACATCAAACGCAACAGGGAAGTGAGGTAATAAATAAAAATAAAATGAGATATTATTTGTAAAGCACTTTGTAAAATTAGAAGAGCTATATAAATTCTAATTATTATAATTGTCATCATTATTTTTAATACAAGTGAAAGAGTAGTCATAAGCAAGACGGAACAGAAAATCAAAGAACCAGAATCTACAAAGATGACTCAGATTGCTTCTTAGACAATTGGGGAATGGTTGGACAAAGTGTGGCATATCAATGTGGTATTACTGTGCTGTAAGAAAGGATGAAAAAGATGATTTCAAGGGGCAGCTAGGTGGCACAGTAGATAAAGCACCGGCCCTGGATTCAGGAGTACCTGAGTTCAAATCCAGCCTCAGACACTTGACACCTACTAGCTGTGTGACCCTGGGTGAGTCACTTAACCCTCATTGCCCCCCCCCCCAAAAAAAAAAGATGATTTCAGAGAACCCTAGATAGTTTGGAGTGAACAGAGCCAGGAGAATCATTTTTGCAAGGACAATAATTTTGTAAAGAAAAACAACTTTGAAAGACCAAAGAATTCTGATCAAAGCAATGATCGATTGAGTCTCCAGAAGATATGTGAAAAATCATGTCACCTACCTCCTGACAAGGGAGGGACAGACACAAGGCACATAGGTATACATTTTTGGATGTGGATTCATTTTGCTTAGCTATCATTTCTTTAAATTTCAAGGTTATTTTCTTTCTTTCTTTCCACCAATTAGGGATGGGTAGAAGGGAGAGACAAAGAAATAGTGATACCAAAAGACAGAAAGAGAGGAGAGAGAAGATACAGAGACAGAGACACACAGAGAGATACAGAAAGACAGAGACAGAGACAAAGAGAGAGACAGAGACAAAGAGGCATTGCAACATTTTTTAATACACAAAAGAGAAAAGAAGGAAGCATAGACAAGTAGGACAGTTTTTAAAGTAATGTGTAGAATTTATTATATACTTTTTTAAGTTATGTGAAATGAAAAAAACTTTTAAAAATTTAAAATAAAATTTAAAAAGTTATATGAAATAGAGATTTGTGGTTTCATATAGAATCTTCTTTTGTATTTTGCCATGTGTCAGGAAATTTGCTGTTTAAATTAATACTAAAAACAAATTTTTAAATATAAAAATGAGATAAAAGATAATTGGTAAATTTGGAGAGTAGGTTCAATTGAGGGATGGGTTCAGAAGCCAAAATATAGTGAGTTTCAGAAGAGAGGGAGAGCAGAGAAAGTGAAGGAACCAAGTCTAGAAAGCTTTCACCAAGTTAGCCAACAAGAGAAGGGGATTATAGAGGTGGTGGATATACTGATGGACACAGTAAGATAGAGTTAGAACTTTTTAAAGATGTGGGAGATGAACATGTTTGTAAGAAGCAAGGAAGGGGCAGCTAGGTGGCACAGTAGATAAAGCACCAGCCCTGGATTGAGGAGGACCTGAGTTCAAATCCAGCCTTAGACACTTGACCCTTACTAGCTGTGTGACCCTGGGCAAGTCCCCTAACCCTCATTGACCTACAAAAAAAAAAAAAAGGCAAGGAAGGAGAGGGTAAATAGGGAGGTATTGAAGATTATAGAGAGAGTGAGGATGGGGGGAAAAGATGTGAGGGAATGAGGTCAAGGGTACATGCAAAGGGTATTGCCTTGGCAAGCAGAAGAGCCATCTCATCATTAGAGACTGGAATAAAGTAGGACATAGGGATAGATGGCGTAAGAGAAATGTGAAATAAAGAAGGGAGAAAGGAGGGCTCTCAGAGAATGGTCTCAAATTTGGGGATCCAGTATGAGGTAGGACTTCATCTGATACAGTGGAGGGAGTGGCCTCAAGTAAAGAGATTATGTTGTAAGGGATGGAAGGTCAGACTTGGAGTCAGGAAGCCCTGAATTCAAATCACTTTTTCCACCTAGTAGTTGTGTGACACTGTGCAAGCAATTTGTATACAGATCATAGGACCATAACATTTAGAGCTAGAAAAGACCTTAGAGGTTATCTGAGCCAACTCATGTATTCATTTTATATCCAAGGCAAGTGGAGCGCTGCTGCGGGTGGCGGGGGCAGGGGGCGGGGATGTCTGCCCATTTTCACACACATAGGAAGTGGCAAAGCTAAGATTGGAACCCAGGTTTTTGGACTCCAGGGCCAACATTCTTTCCATTCTACCAGATGATCTCAGCTTCCTCATCTATAAAATGGGGATAATAATACTTTACAGGGCTGATGTGAGACTCAAATGAGCTGATATAGATGAAACTTCAACCGTAGCTTCTAATACTGCTGCCCACCCCTCTCCACAAGCCCTTCCCCTTAAACTGGGGGAAGAAACCTCGATGGTATCTTGACAGTTTACTCACTGACTGACTCACACTGGCTTACCAGTGACAGGTTTTCTGAGGCTCCAGAAAGCACTGGCAAAGTATATCTTCCCCATTGTACAAACACATGAAGGGAGAGTTGGGAAATCCAAAGGTTTCAAGGGAGGATTTTACTTGTGCTGAAATCAGCTGTGTAATTAATATGATATGAAGCGTCTTCTTTGCAGATTTCACTTCAAAAATGAAACCAGAAGGAATTCCAGGAAATTCTTCTGCTGGAGATTAGAGGGAGAGAACTGCTCACTTGACTCTCTCTGCCTGCCTCCCCTTACTTCTTTTTTTTTATTATTATTTTTTATTTTTGGCGGGGCAATGGTGGTTCAGTGACTTGCCCAGGGTCACACAGCTAGTAAGTGTCAAGTGTCTGAGACCAGATTTGAACTCAGGAACTCCTGAATCCAGGGCCGGTGCTTTATCCACTGTGCCACCTAGCTGCCCCCCCTCCCCTTACTTCTAATAAGGTTTCCACTACTGCCCTTTGTGACCTTGGCAAAATTCTACTCTATGCCTATGCCACCCAGCACCTAGCACTGGCTGGTAGGTCTTTAGTTGCTGGTTGACTGACTGACTGACTGACCTTGGGCAAGATAGACCCTCTCTCTGGGCTGTAATTTACCTGTCAGTAACTAAGATAAAGCACCCATGTGGGAGGTAGCAGGGACCTGCTTCTTGGAAGTAGAGATGCACATCCCCCTACCGGTGGATAGAAATGATCCTTTTCCATTGTCTCCATAGCACGAATAGTTCGCATCTTTAAAAATACCAGACTGGGGGCAGCTAGATGGCGCAGTGGATAAAGCACTGGCCCTGGAGTCAGGAGTACCTGAGTTCAAATCCAGCCTCAGACACTTAACACTTACTAGCTGTGTGACCCTGGGCAAGTCACTTAACCCCAATTGCCTCACTAAAAACAAAAATAAATAAATAAATAAATATACCAGACTGAGGGCAGCTAGGTGGTGCAGTGGGTAAAGCACGGGCCCTGGATTCAGGAGGACCTAAGTTCAAATCCAGCCTCAGACACTTGACACTAGCTGTGTGACCCTGGGCAAGTGACTTAACGCTCATTGCCCCACCAAAAAAAAAACCAGACTGGGACTATCTCACTCTTTCCAGCAACATCTGGAGGTGAAGATAGGTCCTGTTCACCTGAAGCATGGACATCATATACTGAACTGAGTGTGAGGGAAGAGCTCACTTCCCCCTCTCCCTTTTAAGCCCTGTGGCCCTGAGAGTCCACCTTGATAATTCGGGTCTGCTTTGTTTGTCCTTTTCAGTTCTTGGTGCAGGTAGCAGAGGCAATGGAGACAAGATTCCAGACCAGATGTTGCTAACAGCCCAGAATGGAAACCCAGAGAAGCCAAGGTGCTGGGATGGGGGAGAGGGAGAGACTGGGGAAGGATTGTGCCTGGAACTTGGTGGGACCACACTATATAGGAATTGAGTTTAAGTGTGAACCTGATTCTCCTTCTCTTCCCAAAGACTGAATTGGTATGGTGGGGGAGAGAGGGAAGTAGAGATGGGTGTATGCTTGTTCTTGCTATATCTTTGGAGTCAATATTCCTTTGTAAAAGCTAATCTGTTAAGTGGTTAAATGGAACTGGGAAACAGGGGACCCCTAAATTAGCAGAACACCATCAGAAGAGGCTTGAATCAATGGCAAAGGTACCAGAGAACCATCCCTGGCCTCCAGGCAGTGGGGCAGGGTGAAGGTTGGGTAGTCATTGTTGCGTATAAAATTAGGGGATGGGGACAGCTAGGTGGCACAGTGAATAAAGCACCAGCCCTGGATTCAGGAGGACCTGAGTTCAAATCCAGCCTCAGATACTTGACACTTACTAGCTGTGTGAGCCTGGGCAAGTCACTTAACCCTCATTGCTCCACACACGCAAAAAAAAAATTGGTGGATAACCATCAATATCCTTTTCATCATGTAAAGCACAAATACAAAAATGGCACCATCTCTACCCGCAAAGAGCTTACATTCTGCCCAAAGCTGTTATCATCCCAAGTAGAATTTGAACCCTGTCTGCTAGCACCTGAGTGAACTTGAACAAGTCATTTCCCCTCTCTGTTTGACTCAGTTTCTCCTTCTATTACATGATGGTCTCTCTCCCCCTTTCTAAATCTTCTGAAGCTAAATTATTCTCATGACAAATGCCTTCAATCCATCTCCCCAGACATGGGATGTTTTGTTGTCTTAAAGGCCCAATTGGTCAGGTCTCCATAGCTACAGCAAAATGAAGAATCAAACTAATCACCTGGATAATGCATAAGTCAAATTGTAACAACTTAGTCTAATTTGTAAGTCCTGAAGGGCTAATGATTTTTTACAATTTCTGCATCTTTCATTTTACTAAAAGAAATTCTTAAATGCCACAAATGTTGGATCAACTCAGGAGGCAGTTTTTCCCATCATCCCGTCGGCCCCTTTGGAACACTGGAGCTGGCTGGGGTTTTTGCTCCATCTTCAACAGGAAGGAAGCAAAGGCAGAGAAGTGAGGCAACTTAGCTGCTGGCAACTTGAATGGAGGAAAATATTCCGTGCATAATGTCAAAACTATTTACATGTTGCCAACAACTCCATCTCAGAGCAAAAACCCGAGCGCCATAAATATTTGACTAACTACCAATGGAATATTTATGACAGTTTTCCCCAGAGGAATAATTGCAATCTTCATAAATGACTGCTGCAAGAGAAAAGGAAGGAGAGAGCTGGAGAACTGGGGTAGTCCCACTGCCTTCTTCTTTCCAGCAAAGGATGAAATACTTAAAGACTTGGGCTGCTTTTGAAAATCTGTTTTTTCCATCTTGGCTCCAGACCCCAGCTGCAGACCTTGCAGCAGCACTCCATCATGATGAAGGCCAGAACAGTTATCAGGAATTGGACTTGAAACACAGTAAACATTGAAAACAAGAACTAAACTTTCCTATCTTGGGCCTCGCTTTACCCTTTACTTCTCCAAAACTCTCATTGTTTTTCTTTTCTTTTTTCCCCCCACAGGGTAATGAGGGTTAAGTGACTTACCCAGGGTCACACAGCTAGTAAGTGTCAAGTGTCTGAATCTGGATTTGAACTCAGGTCCTCCTGAATCCACAGCTAGTGCTTTATTCACTGCACCACCTAGCTGCCCAACTCTCATTGTTTTTCATTCGATCTCATAACCAGAGCCTTCGGTTGAGAGGGGAAAGGGGGAGGGAGGAAGGGAGGGAAAGGGAGAGGGAGAGAGAGAGAGAGAGAGAGAGAGAGAGAGAGAGAGAGAGAGAGAGAGAGGAAGAGGGAGAAGGAGAGGGAAAGGGGGAGAGAGGGAGAGAGAGATGTGTGTATGTATATATATGTATTATATGCATATATAATATGTGTATATGCATGTATATATATGTGTGCATGTATGTATGTATTGTGTTGCATATACGTTGTGTGCTGTGTCCATGTATTATTGCGTATATGCATGCATGCATGTGCCTGTATATTGATATACACATGTGTGTTGTGTGCTGCATGTGTGTGCATTTCTGTGTGTGCTTATGTATGCGTACATATGTATACATATATGTGTGCCTATATGCCTATACATCTACACATGCATACACACACTTCTGGTAAGGTCTATAGAACTCCAAAATTGCAAACCAAGCCTTCAAATGGACTTTTTAGAATAAATTCAGTCTGTTGAGATGGAAACAGAGAAAAGACCCTAAGACCCAGGGAGGTCAGTTGCTTGGCAGCAAGAAGCTCACCTGGGGGTATAGGAGTCAGGATGTACCATCTGGTAGCTTCCTATTTTATTTAATTATCTTGCCAAGGAAGTGCTAAACTCACGTGTTTTTTCAATCTTGATGAAGGAATGTAAATGTGGTAAGCACCTTTGAAACTTCAGCACCCCAGGGAAATGTGCTGATTCCCCCCTGTCCTAGTTGTGGCTCTGTTTATAAATGTTGAATATGCATGCATGTGCTACATCTGCCATTATCTTCGTATTTGAGAAGCACCATGGCAAAGTGGATAGGGCTTCAGAGTTGAGGTCAGGGAGAGCTGGGTTCAAATGCTGCTTCTGGTCCTTATTAGCTGTGTGACCCTGGGCAAATTACTTAACCCCTCTGAGTCAGAGATAATGGTTTATGTACTAAATTATAATTTCATTATAATGTAGATCATCAAAATGTTAATATACATAAAACAATATAATCACAGAAAATATTAAAGATGATCTAAATGTCAACAGAAAGATTGGCAATGGGTACATAATAGCTAATATCTAGCATTTCTATAGGGCTTTTCAAATATTATCACATTTGATCCTCACAATGATCTTGGGGAGGAAGGTGCTATTATTATCCACACTTTACAGATGAGGAAACTGAGGCAAACAGAGCTTAAGTGACGTGAGTAGCTACATAGCTAATGAGGCTGTGAGGATTGATCATTGCCAATAATTGGGGAGCAGTGTCAAATACAATCTCTAGTCAAGTCAACAAGGTGGGGGGGGGAGGGGGAATAACTACCAGATATCTGAATACTCAACCTGCCATAGATTTAAAGTTGGGAGGCTCCCCAGAGCTCATGAGTCTCAGCTTCATTGTATAGATAAGCAACGGAGGTCCAGAGAAGAGAGGCTCAGATCCTCTAATAGAATGGTCTTCAAAGGAGAAATAATTTCACTTTGTTCTTTGCACCCCTAGCACTTAGAGTGACAAGCACATAGTAGGTGCTTACTAAAAGCTTGCTGATTGATTGATTGATGTCACATAAGGGAAATGGGAAGATTTGAGTCCAGGTCCTCTCATAACAAATCAAGTTTTCTTTCCATTGTACCACTCTGGCTCCTCAAGACTATTTTCTGAAGCCTGACCTTGATGCACCAAACTACAACCAGAGAATGTGAGATGTCACTAGAATGAGGATTCATTCTATTGCCCAGTTTCAGTATTTGCTTTCCCAGGGAGCAATCAAGGGCACATCACCAAGGACTTTGTTGGAGAAGGTCTCTCATTAAACTTAATAAAACCAAAATGGTTGGCAGTTAACTGAGAGTTGATAGAATTTTCCCCTTCAAAATGTAGGGTTCTACTTTTCCCCCAGTATTTTTCAAGAGCTGAGATTGGTTGTGTCTATAAAATACTCGTGAATCCATCCAAAAGGTGAATGATTTACTCAGTTTAGTATTGGGAATTTGCAGGTTTAACAAAATTGTCAAACACATGTTCCCACATAAGAACTGGAGCTGATCAGTCAACTGGATCCACTAATTGTTTAGTTAGAACCAAAATAATTAGTCAGATGAGTGCTTTCACCAGCCCTCACTTGTCCCCCAAGGCTTTGTCCTGGGCTCCACTCTCCTTGCACTAAGTGATCTCACCAGCTCCAGAAATTCAGTGACTATATCCTTGTACTTTGCAGATGATTCCCACATAGATCAGAGATCCAGAGTGGGATGGGACCTCAAGAACCATGTTGCCACAATCCTATCATTTTACAGAGAAGGAAACTGAGGCCCAGGGAGAGTAAGTGTCATGCCCAGAATCAGTTAGGATTTGAACCTAGGTCCTCTGGCTTCAGAATCAGTTCTCTCTCTACTCTGCCATACTGCATCTCTATCCTAATCTCTCTCCTAAACTCCCATCACATACCACATAGAATGTTTGCATTCTAGCTGGATATAGCCCCTCGAAGCCAACTCAAGTCAATAAGCATTTATTAAGCACCTACTATATGCCATGCCCTGAGCTAGACACCAGGGAAACCATGACAAGAACCAAATAATCCCTGCCCTCAAGGAGCTTGCATTTTGTCAGACCGTCCACAAACCCTCCCTTTCCCTCACCCTTCTGCACCCAGTAAGGTACTAAGTCTTTTCATTTCTACCCCATAATATGTGTCATGCCCATCCCCTTCTCTTCAGTCACAGCCCATTGCCCTGGATCAAGCCCTTGTTCTGTCATGTGGACTATCACAATTATAGTCTCTCTCCTCTCCAACCCATCCCCTACATATGGGGTTCTTCCCTTTTTTGTGTGTCATAGACCCCTTCTCAGAATATTTTTAGTTCATGACTGAAGGAAATGCTAAATTTCATCTAGAGGCTAATGAAAATAAAGATGTAAATGTTTCCTGTCTGTGGATCCTAGATTAAGAACCCTAACTCTCCATAATCTCCAAAATGGAGGCTGCAACCTAACTCTGAGGAATGTGTGATCATTCAGTTAGAAGATGGGAAGGAAGAAGGGCTCCACTGAACTCTACTTCCATAGGCAATTGTGGGGGCTAGTTCCAACCTAGACATATCTACCCTTATCTCCCCAACCCTCCCTCACTATGCCCAGCCACTCTGTCCAAGCCCTCAATCTCCCTCCTTCTTATTTTTTTTTTTTAGCGAGGCAATTGGGGTTAAGTGACTTGCCCACGGTCACACAGCTAGTAAGTGTTAAGTGTCTGAGGCCGGATTTGAACTCAGGTACTCCTGACTCCAGAGCCAGTGCTCTATCCACTGCACCATCTAGCTGCCCCCCTCCTTCTAAACCCATGTTATAACTCAGGGCAGTGATAACCTAATTGCTACCTGGGACCCACTGCAGCAACTATAACTGGTGTGAGATTTGGAGCACCACCACCACCCTGCTGAGAGGGACATTGTGAGAATCAGAGCACCCCCCTGAAAAGAAAACATGTGACTAAGCGTCGGGAAGCTGTCTGGTGTCCGGAAGTTACCTCTTGTAAGTCTTGTCTATCAATGCTATCAGCCAATTAGCTTGGAGCTGTGTGTGTAGGGACCACACCTGGGCAGGCCCACAGAGGGCTTCAGCTCCAGTGAAGGGGAGAGAAGGGCCTTTTCCTTTCCATTAGAGGTGGCAAGAGGAGCAGCTTCAGGCGCAGGGAGTGAGGTTTCTTGTCTCTTTCTCCACGTGTTTCTCTTTGCTAACCCCTAATATACTTTTTTTTTGAGGCAATTGGGGTTAAGTGACTTGCCCAGGGTCACACAGCTAGTTTAATAAATGCTTAATGCCCAAAGACTGGTGCTAAAGCTTCTAATTTAAGGTGACCACACATTAGATTTTTTTAGACACCACAATTAGAATTTTAGGCTCCACACTGGGAAAATTACTTCTCCCACCTCATTCCCCCAGATCACCTCCAAAGATGGTCTCTATGTTGTAGGACAAGAATCAATAAGTAAGAGCTCTGATTCCACTCTTTCATTTTAGATAGGATGGAGTGAGTCTTACAGGGAAGTTGAGCATGATTGAGTCTCCATCTGTATCATATCTCACTATGTTATCTTTCCCCAAAAATCTTCCCCTCTTCCAAACTTCCCTATTTCTGTCAAGGACACTGATATCCTTCCTGTCTCCCAGGTTCACAACTTCAGTACCATCTTTAATCCCTCCCTTTCTCTCCCCCTACACACCCAATCAGTTGTTAAATCTTGTCATTTCTACCTCCATACTTCTAACATCTCTCCCCTTCTCTCCACTGACACAGCCAAGTTCAAGCCCTCAACATCTCTCACCTGGACTATTTCAATAACTTTCTTTCTTTCTTTTTTATTTTTTTTGGTGAGGCAATTGGGGTTAAGTAACTTGCCCAGTGTCACACAGCTAGTAAGTGTCAAGGGTCTGAGGCCAGATTTGAACTCAGGTCCTCCTGAATCCAGGGCCAGTGCTTTATCCACTGCACCACCTAGCTGCCCCAATAACTTTCTAATTGATTGCCCTTCCTCAATCAAGCCTATCTTCTCAGAAGTCCACTAAGCCATACATCTGCCAAATTGATTTTACTTAATTAAGCAAGACCATGTTGGGAGATCACATTACTCCTCTACTCAACAAATCCCAATGGCTTTCTATTGACTCTAGGACCACATAGTCCATTTTTATTGCATCTTTTTTATTTCTATTTTATATATTTTATAGCATTCACACTTATTAGTATAGTAGCATATATGTACACATACACATATAAAATTTGGTCATAAGTAAATATGCACATATTGGAGCTGCATGCTCATTTTTTATTTCATTTATTCATTCACAAGCTCATTTTCAACATGGAAAACATAATTCCAATAGTAGCATATTTTGGTTTTTAACCACCAAATTTTATCATAGCATTAACACACACACACAAAAGCAACAAGAAACCGAAGCAAATCCAACAAAACTTCCTGTGAAAATTTAACTTCATTAATTCTTTTGTGAGTGTGGTTTGTTATGGTGCCACTCCCTCTGAGAGCAGAAAATTCTATGTATATATTAGCCATTAAAATATTTTCCAAATGTTGCTATTGAATCTTATAAACCCTTTACCAATAACCTGAGGCACTGATGCTCATTTTTTAACCAATAAAGGTACATGATAAAAAAAAAAAAAAGTTTGGAAACCATTGCTCTAGATTGTTGCCAAAAGCACATATTTGAGCAGTCCCTTGCTTGGAATTCTTCAGTGGCCACCTATAACCTCTAGGATAAAAAACATAAATGTCTTAGGTTGGTATTTAAATTAAAGCCCTTCGCAGTCTAGCACCAGCTCATCTTTCCTGACTTACTCGACATTCCTCCCTTTCCCTCAATGAATCAATATATATTTATTAAGCAGATGCTATGGGCCAGGCACTGTGCCAAGTCATATCCCAGCCAAACGTGCCTACTTGTTGTTCCAAGGATCCTTCTGATGGGTAAAGGGACCTTCAAGATCATCCCATCCAACTCTCTCGTCTTACAGATAAGGAAACTGAAGCACAGAGAGTTGAGTGAAAAAATGGACACCCATAGGTAGATGATAACTACTGCAAAGGGGCTCAGAGAGATGAAATTTACATTCCTAAAGTCCCATAGAGAGTTAGTGACCAAGGCAAGGTTTAAATACAGGTCCGTTTTCTGCTGTACCATGTTGCCTTTTGGAGAAGGAGATAGCAAACTACTCCAGTATCTTTGCCAAGAAAACTGAAAGTGAACAAGAAACTGCCTTTACACCATCCCGGCATTCCATCTCTTATCTCCATGCATTTGTACCAACTGCCCTCCATGTCTAGAATGCTCTCTCTTCGCACTTCGACTTCTTAGAAGCCTTCACTTCCTTTAAGGTTCAACTCGGGTGCACGGGCTGCTACTAGGAGCCCATCCCAGTTCCTTCTTCCCCAGTTGCTAGCTTTGTCCCTCCAAATTATCTTGTCCTTACTTATGCATGCAAATGTCACTTAACCTGAGAAAAATATATAAGCTTCTTGAAGGCAGGAACTATTTTTAATCATCTTTCTGTCTTGAACACTTAGCACAGTGCTTTCTACATAGTAAATACTTGTTGTATTGAATTTAAAAGACAAAATGCCCAAGAAGTCTTGTTGTACAGACTAGCCAAACAACTGGATGACTGACTGAATTGTTAATTTTTGCCATGGATATAAGTAGGCTTTAGTATATGAACAATAATTTGATCCACAAAAAGAGGCAGAAAAGGCATTGACAGGGCCATATGTTACCAGAAAAAGAGAACAAGGGGTAACAGAGTAAGACCTCCAATGTGGTGGGTATATTCTCCATCAATCAGTCAACAAACTAGGCAGTGCAGTGGCCAGAGTGCTAGACTTGGAGTCAGGAAGATCTGAGTTCAAATCCTGCCTAGACTTACTCAACTGTTTCCACATCTGTTAAAGATGGATAATAATGGCACCTACCTCATATGAGACCATACATACAAATATTTTGCAAGTCTTGTTGTTTATCCTTGATTTTTGAAGAGGATCAGTGACATCCTGCCTTGCATGTGAATTAGATTTAAGTGAGGCCAAGCTACACAAAGTTGTCAGCCTCAGTCTCCCTTCCAGAGTCATTGAAGTCTAGTGGCAAGAGAAAAGTAAGAATGACTAGCAATGGCCTGGGATGCAGTGGATGACCTTGGCTTCTTCATTGTATGACCAAGCTCTATGAGCTCCACAGTGCCCCCTTCAGCCTTTGTGGCTTAGAACAAATTATTCTCATCCACCCATTCTTCGAGGGAAGTTTTCACATGCTTGGGGTAGACCTCCCCCTAACTCACTGATGATTTTGAGGACTGTCTTGACCTGGTTTAGCCTGTCTGCCAAGACAGCTCTACTGGAGTATGGCCACTGTGCATATTATAGCTTCTTGAAGTCACAGGTGAGAGTTGGGTGAAAAAATGGACACCCATAGGTAGATGATAACCACTGCAAAGGGCTCAGTAAGCCCTCATACCAGAGGTGCTAGTCCTTCCTGAACATCCCATGCATCCCTTGCAAATCTTAAAGTGCTATTGAAATGCTAACTTTTGTTATTTATTAAGCACCTACTATGTGCCAGAATCTGTGCCAAACACTGAGGAAAAAGAAACAAAAATGCACCTTTTTTGTAAGGAGTTTACACTGTGCAGAACATTTACTCAAGGACATAAACAAGAATTATACAGGATGAAAAAGAGTGGATAGAAGTGAAAGAGGTGAATAGATTACTAGAAAAGTTAGAGATGATAGATGTCTGGAGAAAATTGAATGGGGATAGAAAGGAATATACCTTTTTCTCAGCAGTACATGGCACATTCTCAAAAATTGACCATGTTTTAGGGCACAAAAACATCATAGTTAAATGTAGAAAGGCAGAAATAGTAAATGCATCCTTTTCAGATCATGATGCAATAAAAATTACATGTAAGAAAGAGCCAGGGAAAAGTAGAATGAAAATCAATTGGAAACTAAATAATTTCATTCTAAAGAATGAATGGGCAAAACAAGAAATCATAGAAACAATCAATAACTACATCGAAGAAAATGACAATAATGAGACAACATACCAAAATCTATGAGATGCAGCAAAAGCAGTGCTTAGGGGAAAATTTATAGCTCTAAATGCTTACATGAATAAAAAAAGAGAAAGAGGAGATTAATGAATTGGGCATGCAACTTAAAAAGCTAGAAAAAGAACAAATTAGAAATCCCCAATTAGATACTAAATTAGAGATCCTGAAAATCAAAGGAGAAATTAATAAGATTGAAAGCAAAAAAACTATAGAATTTATCAATAAAACTAAGAGCTGGTTTTATGAAAAAACCAATAAAATAGATAAAATATTGGTTAATTTGATTTAAAAAAAGAAAGAAGAAAACCAAATTACCAGTATCAAAAATGAAAAAGGGGATGTTACCACCAATGAAGCGGAAATTAAATCAATAATGAGGAATTATTTTGCCCAACTGTATGCCAATAAATTTGACAATCTAAATGAAATGGATGAATATTTACAAAAATACAAACTGCCCAGGTTAACTGAAAAAGAAATAAAATCTTTAAATAAATCCATATTAGAAAAAGAAATTGAACAAGCCATTAATGAACTCCCTAAGAAAAAATCCCCAGGGCCAGATGGGTTTACGGGTGAATTTTACCAAACATTTAAAGAACAATTAATTCCAATATTATACAAATTATTTGGAAAAATAGGTGAAGAAGGAGTTCTACCAAATTCATTTTATGACACAAATATGGTGGTGATACCAAAACCAGGCAAAGCAAAAACAGAGAAAGAAAATTATAGACCAATTTCCCTAATGAATATTGATGCTAAAATCTTAAATAAGATATTAGCAAGGAGATTACAGCAAGTGATCACCAGGATAATACACTATGACCAGGTGGGATTTATACCAGGAATGCAGGGCTGGTTCAACATTAGGAAAACTATTAACATAATCAACCACATCAATAAGAAAACCAACCAAAATCATATGATTATCTCAATAGATGCAGAGAAAGCTTTTGACAAAGTATAACACCCATTCCTAATAAAAACACTGGAGAGTTTAGGAATAGGGGGAGCTTTCCTTAAAATAATAAACAGTATCTACCTAAAGCCATCAGCAAGTATTATATGCAATGGAGATAAATTAGAGGCCTTCCCAATAAGATCAGGGGTGAAACAGGGATGTCCATTATCACCCCTATTATTTAATATTGTACTAGAAATGTTAGCTTTAGCAATCAGAGAAGAGAAAGGAATTAAAGGAATTAGAATAGGCAAGGAGGAAACAAAACTATCACTCTTTGCAGATGATATGATGGTATACTTAAGGAATCCTCGAGAATCAACTCAAAAATTACTTGAAACAATTAACAACTTGAGCAAAGTAGCAGGATATAAAATAAATCCACATAAATCATCAGCATTTCTATACATGACCAACAAAGTCCAGCAGCAAGAGATAGAAAGAGAAATTCCATTTAAAGTAACAGTAGATAATATAAAATACTTAGGAGTCTACTTGCCAAGACAAACCCAGGAACTCTATGAACACAACTACCAAACACTCTACACACAAATCAAATCAGATCTAAATAATTGGAAAGATATCAATTGCTCATGGATAGGCAGAGCTAATATAGTAAAAATGACAATACTGCCTAAATTAATTTACTTATTCAGTGCCATACCAATCAGACTACCTAAAAAGTATTTTATAGAGCTAGAAAGAATAATAACAAAATTCATCTGGAAAAACAAAAAATCAAGAATAGCCAGGGAAATAATGAAAAAAAATTCACAGGAAGGTGGGTTAGCTGTACCAAACCTGGAGCTCTACTATAAAGCAGCAGTCATCAAAACTATCTGGTACTGGCTAAAAAATAGAGTGGTAGATCAATGGAATAGGCTAGGCTCAGGAAATGCAGGAGTAAATCACACTAGTAATGTAGTGTTTGATAAACCCAAAGACTCCAGCTTCTGGGATAGGAACTCAGTATTTGACAAAAACTGCTGGGAAAACTGGAAGATACTATGGCAGAAATTAGGCATAGACCAACATCTTACATCTTATACTAAAATAAGGTCAAAATGGATACACAATTTAGACATAAGAGGTGATACTATAGGTAAATTAGGAGAGAAAGGAATAGTCTACCTATCAGATCTTTGGAAAGGAAAACAGTTTATGACCAAACAAGAGATAGAATATATTATAAAATGCAAAATGGATTATTTTGATTACATTAAATTAAAAAAATTTTGTACAAACAGAAGCAATGCATCCAAAATTAGAAGGGAAGCAGAAAGCTGGGAAACAATTTTTGAGGCCAGTACTTCTGATAAAGGCCTCATCTCTAAAATATATAGGGAACTAAATCAAATTTATAAGAACCCAAGTCATTCCCCAGCTGAGAAATGGTCAAAGGATATGAACAGGCAGTTTTCTGATGAAGAAACCAAAGCTATCTATTCCCATATGAAAAAATGCTCTAAATCTCTAATGATTAGAGAGATGCAAATTAAAACAACTCTGAGGTACCACCTGACACCTATCAGATTGGCTAAAATGACAAAAAGGGAAAATAATAAATGTTGGAGAAGCTGTGGGAAAATTGGAACACTAATCCATTGTTGGTGGAGCTGTGAATTGATCCAACCATTCTGGAGAGCAATTTGGAATTATGCCCAAAGGGCGATAAAGCTGTGCATACCCTTTGACCCAGCAATACCACTTTTGGGTCTTTTTCCCAAAGAGATCATGGAAGGGGGAAAGGGACCCACATGTACAAAAATATTTATAGCTGCTTTTTACATGGTGGCAAAGAATTGGAAGTTGAGGGGGTGCCCATCAATTGGGGAATGGCTGGACAAGTTGTGGTATATGAATACAATGGAATACTATTGTGCTATAAGAAACGATGAGCACGAGGAGTTCAGAGAAACCTAGAGGGTCTTGCGTGGGCTCATGATGAGTGAAATGAGCAGAACTAGAAGAACATTGTACACAGTAACATCAACATTGAGTGTTGATCTACTGTGATGGACTATATTCTTCTCACCAATGCAATGGCACAGAAGAGTTCCAGGGAACTCGTGATGGAAGAGGATCTCCAAATCCAGGAAAAAAAAAAAGAACTGCAAAGTATAGGTGCTAAATGAACCATACTATTTTTTTTGTTTTTGATGCTGTTGTTTTTTTTTCCTATTTTGAGGTTTTCCATCATTGCTCTGATTTTTTTTCTCTTATAACATGATTAATACAGAAATAGGATTAATGTTATTATGTGTGTGTGTATATATATATAACCTATATCAGATTACCTGCTGTCTAGGGGAGGGGGGAGGGAGGGGAGGGAGGGAGAAAAATCTCAAATTGTAAAACTTGTATAAACTAAGGTTGAGAACTATCTTTATATGTAACGGGAAAAAAAATAAAATATTTTATTAATTTAAAAAAAAAAAGAGTGGATGGGAAATAGACGAAGGGGCCACAAGGACAAGAAGCCACCAAGGGCATGATGTTGGGGTGTCTTCTTGCTGCAATCTCCACTTGCACTGACTTGAAGTGGCTGCCCCCCCAAAGGAAGGTACTCAGGATCAGAATACCTGAACGCCTTAGTTATCACTGCTCACAGCCAAGAAGAGGTATTTGACAACATTGCTTGAGCTCCTCTGGACTTTAGCTTCCCTGCTCCTGACCCGGGTAGAACTGTATTTGGCACGAGGAATAGTCTACCTATCACTAGAAAGGTGTAGAGCCAGTTCTAGGTAAAACTGTGACACAAGAACATTCTGCCTTTGCTTCTGCTCTAGTTCCCCTTCTCCCACTGGGCAAGTTCCCCAGGCAGCATCCATTTTGGGGATGGTCCCAGGGTTAGGGTCCCCTCCCAGGTCCTCTTCTGACTCTCAGAACTTGGTCACTGTGCCTCCAGAGAAAGAAAGAAAGAAAGAAAGAAAGAAAGAAAGAAAGAAAGAAAGAAAGAAAGAAAGAAAGAAAGAAAGAAAGAAAGAAAGAAAGAAAGAAAGAAAATAAGAAAGAAGAGCTTATAAGGCCTGTTATATAATGTTTGCATCTTTACTAGGGCTCCCAATACCTTAACCCAAGGAGTAAGCAATGGTAGGAATTTCATACATCTTGGCAAACTAGAATTTTAGACCTTGGGCTTCTTTCCTCAAGTCATCCAGCAGACAGGCAGTCTTTACCTACGTATTAAGTTGAATCTGGAAGTATACCACACCTATTTTATCATATGTTTCTTTAAAAATAATAGCTAACATTTATATAGTTCCTACTAGTTTACAAATATCTCATTTGGTCCTCACAACAACCCTGGGAGGTAGGTACTCTTATTGCCCCTGTTTTATAGATGAGGAAGTTGAGGCAGACTGAGGTTAAGTAACTGGATCAGGTTCACACAGTAAATAAGTATCTGAGGCTGGATTTTAACTCGAGGGCCTGTGCTCTATCCAAGCTTATGGTTCTATCTGTGTAGGAACTTCTTCACCTGTAAACTCCGTCCACTGATACAGACTGGCAACCACTCTGTCCCTGATAGTCTCAGAGTAGCCTGGGACACAACGTAGGTAAATGATTTGCCCAGGATCTAACAACTAGTATATATGAAAGGCAGTATTTGAACCTAGTTCTTCCTGCCCACCAGGACGTACCCTTAATCTACAGCCCCATGCTGCCTCTCCCTTGCTGCTTTAGGCTTGGAGGTCCTTTAAAGTACATGGACCCTGAAATCCCAAAATCATCGACTGACCTTAAGGAGCTGGAAAGTACCATGGACGTCAACCAAGAACCTGCTGGGATGTGGAGGAAAGAGGAACAGGAGTGTCCAGCCTGCCTCTAACGTGAGCTAGCTATGGGACTCTGGAAAAGTGACTTCTCTGCACCTCGGTTTCTTCCTCTGACACATGGGGCTGATGCCTTTGGTGCCCATTCCCTAGGACTGTTCTGTGGCTTAAATGAGATAATGAATATAAGCAATGGTATGAATAATCATGGTTATTATTATTACTAGAAATCTGAGATCCATCAAGGTTGCATAATCTACCCAAGGTCATAGGAATTTGGGAGCTAGGAGGAGATCAGAGGTCATCTAGTCCAATCTCCCCATTTTACAGATGAGGAAATTGAGCTCCAGAGAGAAGTGACTCACCCGATTCAGAGCCCACTGGATTCATTCCTTCATTCAACAAGTATTTATTGATGGGAAATTGGGGTTGGCTGATGTGGTTCTTTGGAAGGTTGTCCCAGCAGATGGCTATTTATCTGCCCTGATCTTGAAAGAGAGAAAAAGCCACCCCCCAACATGGCCTGGTCAGTCCCTTCCCTCTACCCAACCTTCACAGCTCCAATAATACATATGCTTTCCAACATTAAACACGATTATGCTGTCAGGGCCCTGGTCCTATGTTGCATTTCTCTCCCAGAGCTCACAATTGATGGATGAAAAGCTGGAACCAAAGGGTGACCCTATTTCTGCAATAAAGTGATGGACCCTAAAAGGAGCTCACGGGCCAAGGAAACCATCGATAATGTAAAAACAAGCTCTCCAAGGAGGGCAGAGAAGTCCCGCTCGACAAGAGCCCAGCATGTGGCATTTACATTTCTTGGTGATTCCTTAATTAAAAAGGCCCATCCCAGCAGTGCCAGGATTCTCCCGGCACTCTGAATTCTTCATGCTTTTCCAGCCTCCTCCGACATGTTACCAAGTGCACTCCTGCCATCTAGTGCCTACAGCCTGACATGGCTCTCCATCCCAGGTGCTCAGCTCAGGAAGTCTTTTCCCCATTAGCTCTAATTAAGTTTTTTATTTCACTGAACTGAGGTCGAAAGAAGGCAACTGGCTAGGCAAAGGCTTTAAAGAGGAGGGAAATAATAACTTCCTTGAGAAACAGATCAAGAAAGGACAGTGACCTGCTTGTGGGAATGAAAGCTCTCTAGAAAGACTTCCGGTTTTCCCCCAATTAATAAATTCCATCAAATTTGCTACATGAACATGATATGTCTGCTGAGCTCCCCATATATAAAGTGCTGGGGTATGATTTCAAACTGAAATGTTATAAGCCTAGGAAAACAGGATTAATATTCCCATGGGGTTAGGGTTGAATGAGTCCAGTGACAGTTGGTTTAATTTAAACATGGGAAACAGCTGGACTTACTGTATATTTGGATTGAAATTCACTTCTGCCAAAATGTGATTCTACTTTGAAATTCCTCCCATCCACTGAGTCATGGGCTTAGTATGGCTCAGTGATCGAAGAAGAACCCTATCTCCTTCTGTGAGAGAGTCAGACATTTCATCTTTCACTTCACTTTCCTCAGCTGCAAAAATTAATAAGCCTGAACTTCCTGCCAAGGAGGGGGCAAAAACCACTATTAAAGTGAGCACAGAAAATATAGTGACTAAACATCTATGCCCTTTGAACCAGAGTCTCCAGTACTAGGCTGATTCCTTAAATTGATTTTTTTTTTTTGGTGAGGCAATTGGGGTTAAGTGACTTGCCCAGGGTCACACAGCTAGTGTTAAGTGTCTGAGGCCGGATTTGAACTGAGGTCCTCCTGACTCCAGGGCCGGTACTCTATCCACTGCGCCACCTAGCTGCCCTACTAGGCTGATTCCTCAAGGCAGCCATTGATAAGAAGAAAGTCCCCATGTACTCCAAAATCTTTATAGCAGCTGTTTTTGTGCTAGCAATAAATTGGAAACAAAGTGGATGCCTATCAATCAGGAAATGGATAACCAGAATGTAGTACATGAACATAATGGGGTATTATTGTGCTATAAGGAATGATGTGTGATGAATACAGAGAAGCATGGGAAAACCTATGTGAACCTATACAGAGAGAAGTCAGCAGTCAAAAAAAAAAAAAGATTACATCCAGTAACCATAACAATGTAAATGGAAAGAGCAACACACCAAAAAAATTTAAAGTGACTGTAACAAAATTATCTTTATAATCAAGCCAGGCTTAAATGAAGAGCTATGAGAGAACATCCTTTACCCACCCCTTCCTAACAGTGGGAGGTCTACAGGTGTTACTCACTGCACATGCTTTTAGACTTTTTCAAAGTATCAATGAGTTATGTTCATTTTTTTCTCTGAAAATATGGGATGACTCTCTGGGAGAGGGAAGAGAAGGGATATTGGGGATAAGTATGGTGATATAGAAAATAGAAGACACCAGTAAAAATTTACTTTTTAAAATGAAGGTAGAAAGCTTTGAATTGAAATATTGGTGTATCACCTTGAGCACCTCCTTACTTGGACTTCTGCTTAACTCCCTAAGGCTCTAGGTACTTTCTAGGTCAGAATCCTTGAAACAATAGTTCAGGAGCCCACAGCAATGTGTTTATTTTTCCTAGTAAGCCATATTACCAACAAAGACACTGAATTAAATAACAATGCAAGTAAAGTAATGACAAAACATTCTTTCCTATAGAGCTCAAGCTTTTGCTCTTGTTCTTGTTGTGTTGTTTTCAGTCATGTATGACTTGTCATGATCCCATTTGGGGTTTTCTTGGTAAAGATACTAGAGCTGGTTACCATGTTCTTCTCCATTTTACGGATGAGGAAACTGAGGCAAACAAGGTGAAGTGATTTTCCTGGGATCACACAGCTAGTAAGGATCTGAGGCCAGGAAGATGAGTTTTCCTGACCCCAGTTCCAGTGTGCCACCTAGCTGCCCCAAACAGGGCTTGAGCTTACTCTCCTACAAATATCCACACACACCGTGGAGTGAGTGAACCTGCATGGGGATCACATAAGGGGCATCTCCACGTGGGGATCACCTGTGACAAAGTGCACCAATGTGAAGGGATGCATACCCAAGAAACTCATGTGACCTGTCACACCTGTAGAGGGACAATTCACACTTCTAATGATGCAAAGCTTTCCATCTCTTGAGACATATAATATATCATTCTACTGTTCTCTTATGAGTGCTCCCCACCAGACATTGCTCTCTGCTCATCCCCACCAGACACCAGGTCTCACCTACTCCCTGAAAAGTGAGTCTCCATTGTTTCCTTCTGGCTGTCACTACAGCTTCAGCTAATATCACATCACGGATACTGTGCTTAGCAAATCCCACTACTTAAAAGTGGCTGCAGGTCTTTCAGGATTCTTCTCTGCCTCCTATTATGTCTCAACTACAGTACTCAGCTGAGGTGCTATCTTCAGCATCCAAGCTATTCTGTCCTTCCAGAGATGCTATGATTAGTAAACCTTTCTCCTGAAGAAAGGATTATTGTTCCCTTCAGTCATTATTGTAAGCCAGAGGCTAGGAAGCTCTTCCCCTCAACCAGTTTCACCAGAATACTGGAGAGAAAGGATTAGATAAGATTGTGCTAAAGAAACTGTTTTAACCTTATTCCACCAGCTCTATCAAAATGGCAGTAGCTGTGCTAGCTAGAGAATCACTAGAAGTTCTTGACCTTTGTCCCATTTCCCCTAAACAATCTGTACCTGATTAGGAATCTTCTCTACTATATTACTGAGAAGGTATCACCCAGTCTTTGCTTCAAAGCTTCCAGTGATGAGAACCAAAGCTGCACATTCTACTTCGATTTAGCATCATGAGAAAAGCCTTTCCTTCCATACAACAAATATTCATCACTCCCACCCCAACCCCTGCAATTTCTTTCATTCTTCTCATATGGAATAATTAAAAACACAAAGGACTAAAAATCAGAGGAGATCTGCTAAATTCCAGCATCATGGGAATTACTGTCTCCTTTGTGGTGGCAGTCTGGCTCTTGCCTGTACCACTGAATGATGAACTGTGGATTTGGAATTACAGACAACTGTGTGTGAATCCCCACTCTGACACTAGTTGTATGACCTCAAGCACACCACTTCACCCCATGAGCCTCAGTTCCCTCATCTGTAAAGTGTAGAAAATAATTCAGTAACTACTTTACAGTATTGATGTGAGTACAGCCCTTTGGACCACTATTTAAATGCAAGTTGTTGATAGTCTTGTAGTCTCCCTGGATCACCACCGCATGAACCAATTTGATCCTGGTCGCTGCATTGCTCAAAAACCCTAACTAGATCCCCATTGCCTGCAACTTAAAGCCCACATTCCTTAGCCTAAGAAGAGTCTTAAATCTCCAGGTGATGCATAATCAGCCCAACCTGCCATTCCATCCTCCTCTCTCACTAGAAGGGAGCAAGTTGATGTGAGGGTAGAGTATTGAACTTGGAGTAAGGAAGACCTAAGTTCAAAGACACTTATTATTTGTCTATGTGATGTGGGCCAAGTCATTCAGTCTCTCTCAGTCTCATTTTCTTCATTTAAAAAATGAAGATGATAACAGCAACCCCCTCACAAGGTTATTGTGAGGATGAAACAAATAACACATAAGGTGCTTGTAAATCTTAAAGTGCTATAGCACTGACTATCATCATCATCGTCGTTCCTTTATATAACCTCCTCTCTAGCTAGCTTCTCTCTAGCTTCATCTGCTTACTGTGCCTGGAGCTTGTTTTTGTTCATCCTTGCTTCAATTAATCAATAGTCAAACATTCATAAAGGGCCTGCTATGTGCCAAACAGCTTGCTAGGGATTGAGTATGTGAAGACAAGAGCTCCATGATCCCTGCCCTCCAGAAGCTTACATTCTAGAAGAAGAGACAACATGTACACATACAGGTATATAAAAATTTTGTACCAAATAGATACTGGGTAACCTTAGGATGGAAAGCAGTGGCTTCGGGGAACCAGAAAAGGTTTCATACAGAAATTGTTGTTTAAACTGGGCAAAGAGACCTGGAGTTCCAAGGGAAGGAGGTAAGGAAGGACGGCATTCCAGGCATGGAGGACAGCCAGGACAAAGGCACAGAGATGATATTGTGTCAGCTTAATATACTCTTCTTCCTCTCTGCCTATTTTGACTTTCTTGGTATCCCCACCCTTACCATGGTGCCTGGAACCCAGTAAACACTTAATAAATGCTTGTCGAGTGACTGATTGAGTCATGACTCAGCTGAAGTCCTACTCCTTCTATGTGAACCTCCCCTAATCCCAGATCAAAACTCCTACTCTGCACCCACTATTTGGCACTTAAACAATCAAACAATGCAGTATATAGTTCGATGTTGTTTATTTCTGGCATGCTTCTCAAATGAGCAGACAACAGAAAGCGGAGAGGGCAGAACAAGGAACAAGGAGTGGGAGCTTAAAAAAGACAAATTTAGGTTTGACATGACAAAAAAACTCCCTAATAATGAATACCATCCAAAAGTAGAGTAGGTTGTCTAGGGAGATGGTGTGTTCTCCATCACTGGAGTTCTCCAAGCAAAGATGGATGACCACATGTCAGGTAGGTTGTCAAGGGGATTGTTGTTCATGTCTGAGGGCTCTTCCAGCCCTGAGATTCACCATTGTACTAGGCTTGTCTCTCCCATCACACTGCAAATTCCCCAAGGGTAAAGACAGCAATTTCCACATCTTTGTATCCCCTGGGGCTCCTAGCATCATTTCAGGAATATATGTGGTACTCAGAAATTACTGGTTGAATTTACTGGTTTCCTTAGGAGGAAAATATTTTTACTGGCTCATGCCAAGCTGCCCCATGCCTCTCAGAGGCAGATGATAGCCCAAGGACCACAAGTTGGATCTCCATGCCTTTGTACTGACTGTCCCCCATGAGTAGAATGCTCTGCCCCCCTCACCTCTGCCTCTTGATTTCTCAGAATTCTTTCCAGATTCATCTCAAACCTTACCTTCAGCAAGAATCCTTTAATAGTCCTTCCCCTGCCCGACTGCTAGTGCTTTCCCTCTGACATGACCTCCCATTTATCCTGCTCCATCCATTCCTTATAAGTCTCTGATAATATATGTACAACCCTGTGGGGCTACAGATTTTCTGATCAAATTACAAGGGGTCAAAAGCCACTGATGATAACTGACTTCAGATTGATCTGCTAGACTGTCACCTGAGAATATTTTCCTGGAATCTGCCTATGTTTGGCATTAAGAGAGACAGACCAGGTAGGCAAGATACAGTCTGCTCACTCCCAAAAGGAGAGGTTTCCATCAAAGACCCCATATGAGCCATATGCTCCTACCACAGCATCCACTCACCAAACACAGATGTCATAGCACAACTGACATTTTAGGCTAACTTCTGAGCTGGACATATTTCTCTCTAATTCTCTTTCTGCAACTCCCCTCAGCTTTAAAATCGCACAAAATAAGGAGAAATGGGAAACCTTTTTTGCCGTTCCAAATCACTGCACTAGAAAAATACTAACATTCTAAAAAGGTTACCTTCCAGGACAAAGGGGAAATGAGGAAAAATAGACTTCTTATGACTCTTTCAGAAATGCGTTTAACTTTTTAAATATGTACTTAAAATCGATTTCTAAAAATAAACAGTGGCGGTAGAATGTGAGAAAATAATAGCTGACATTTACATGGACTTGAAGGTTAGCAAAACGCTTTATAGACATTATCTCCACTGAGCTTCACAACAACCCCGTGAAGTAGGGCTTTTTGAAAGATGGTGCCCAGGTCTTTTCTTTGACCAGACTGTTTATGAGCCTAATGATTTTTAAAGTCTCTTCTCAGCCTGTCTTCCAGGTAGTGGTTTTTAAAGCACATAATGGGATGGAAAAGCCACAGATTTCAAGATGGAGGGCCAATTTGGGGACCCCAGTTTTACCTAGGATGTGGTGGTGGTGGTGGTGGTGGAACTATAAAATGGTCCAGACCATCTGGAAAGCAATTTGGAACTATTCCACAAAAATCACTAAATTGTGCTTACCCTCTGACCTACCACCACTAGACACACACAGAGGCAGCAAAAACAGAGGAAAGGGTGACTTGTGTACGAAAATATTTATAGCAGCACTTTTTGTTATAACAAAGAACTAGAAACAATTTGGGTGTTCATAAATTAGGGAATGGTTGAACAAATTATGGTTAATGAATATAATGGAATATTCTTTTATTGTAAGAAATAACAAAAAAAGGATTGATTCAGAGAAACCTGGGAAGATATATTAACTGATATAAAGTGAAGAGAATCTGGAGAAGAATGTAAACACTGATTACAATGTATACATTGACTCCCAACTTTTAAAGACCTGAGAACTCAGATCAATGCAAGGACCAACTATAACACCACAAGACTCATGATGAAGAAGGCTTCTTACCTTTTTTGAAGGGGTGATGGACTGTAGGTGTGGAATGAGACATACATTTTTACACATAGATTATTTTAATTGACTATACTTACGTTATGATGGAGGGCTTTTTATTAGAGATGGGGTGAATGTCAGAGGATAGGATAGTGATAGTGATCCAACCAAAAAAGAAAAGAAAAGAAAAATTGCATCAATGAAACATAAAAAAAAAAACATGGAAGAGAGCAAAAGGAAGTTCAGAAGGGGAAGGAGATGAGGACAGTGTTATTATCACCATGTTAAAGTATATGTAAACTTAAATGGAAAAAAAAACCCAAGCTGTCCATGGCAGATTCATAGTTTCATACACAATTCTCTTTTTTCTGTTCTTAGTTTATGGGATTGTTCATTTTGTTAATAATCAGAAAATTCCTTTAAAAGAAAAGAATGAAGTGCCCTACAAGAGAGGGGAGGGGAAGTAATGGCCTTGGTATTTCCTTATTTCTTGAAATCAAGCCATCACCAGTAAGGATCATCCCAACAAAGATAAGCTTAAAATGGAAAAATTCATCATTATAAGGATCAGGGAAAGATAAACATGGTCACTCATTCTGGAGAAGAATTTAGAATTATGCAAGAAAAGGTAATAAATTATTCATATGTTTCAACTCAAAGATATCACTCCTGGGACTCTATCAGCAAGAAGATGACTGACAATAAAAAAGACTCATGTGCAAAAAATATTCATAATAGCATCATTTGTGAAGACAAAAAGCAAAATATGTGCCATGGGATTGGAGAATAGCTGAAGGACCCGCAGTGTATGAATATGATAAAATATTACTATGCTCAGAGGAATGACAAATATGAAGAATTCAAAGGAAAAGGAGAAGACTTGTATGATGTGCTGCAGATTGAAGAAAGTAGAATCAAAAGGGCAAGACACACCAAGGACACTGATGTTAATAAAGACAAACACTAAGCAAAAACTCAGCAAAACTCCAGGTAAATACAATGGACAAGACTGGAGCCATATTATCAAAGTTAAAGCACACACCCTTTATCTTTTTTAAAGTTCTTTTTTTTTTTTTTTTTAGTGAGGCAATTGGGGTTAAGTGACTTGCCCAGGGTCACACAGCTAGTAAGTGTTAAGTGTCTGAGGCTGGATTTGAACTCAGGTACTCCCGACTCCAAGGCCAGTGCTCTATCCACTGTGCCATCTAGCTGCCCCTTTTTTAAAGTTCTTAACAGTTTTATTTGGCAGCCATCAAGGAACCAGATTATTTGTGGTTTAAAAAAATACATCTGGACATTTTATTATCTATATTTACTTTCTTTTAATCACAAGTAAGCTGTGGGAGTGGAATATCACCTGTACCATCATTTTTTTGTTAACCATATTTTATTTTTTCCAATTACATGTAAAGAGTCCTTTGGAACTGTCTTGGATCCTTGTATTGCTAAGAAGAGCCAAGTCAATCATAGTTTATCATCACACCATGTTGCTGTTACTGTGTACAGTGTTCTCCTAGTTCTTTTCACTTCACTTAGCATCAGTTCATGTAAGTCTTTCCAGGTTTTTCTGAAATCTGCCTGCTTATCATTTCTTATAGCACGATAGTATTACATTACATTCAAATACCACAATCTGTTTAGTCATTCCTCAATTGATAAGCATCCCCAACTGTAATAGACTTAGCTCTTCTCAGCAATATAACGATCCAAGACAATTCCAAAAGACTCATGATAGAAAATGCTATCCACATCCAGAGAAAGAACTATGGAGTCTAAATGTAAATTGAGACACATTATTTTCACTTGTTTTTTGTTTTTTCTTTCTCATTATTTTCCCCTTTTGCTTGGATTTTTTTTCACAATATGACTAATGTAAAAATATGTTTAACATGATTTACTGTATAAAATATATCAGATTGCTTGCTATCCTGGGGAGGGGAGGGGAGGGAGGGAGCAAGGGTAGGAGAAAAATTTGGAACTCAAAATCTTACAAAAATGAATGTTAAAAACTATCTTTCCATGTAATTAGAAAAAAATAAAATACTATTAAGTGGGAAAAACCCCTAATGTCCAAAGAGGTGGTGGGATTCAAAGCCAGGATTTGAATCCAAGTCATATGGTGTACTTAAGAGTCAGGACTCAAGGAATTAAGAATCAGAAAGATGGGGGCAGCTAGGTGGTGCTGCAGTGGATAAAGCACCGACCCTGGATTCAGGAGGACCTAAGTTCAAATTTGACCTCAGACACTTGACACTTACTAGCTGTGTGACCCGGGCAAGTCACTTAACCCTCATTGCCACACAAAAAAAAAAAGGAGGAAAAAAAACAAGAATCAGAAAGATATAGGTTCAAATCCTGCCCCAGATTCTTACTAGCTATGTGACCCAGGGAAAATCACTTAAACAACTCCCCAATCACTGTCTCCTCCCTTGTAAAATGATGAGGTTATAATCCTTGATGACCCTTAATGTCACTTTCAGCTTTGAATCTAGCATCTGACGATCCCAAATTCTTCAGACTCCTCTCTAAGCCTCAGTTTCTTCATCTATAAAATGTGTTGGAATCAATGACCTCTCCGGTCCCTTCCAATTCTAAAACTATAATATACAATATAAATATATAAAATATACAAGGCTATAATCCTATGATTTCTTTGTTGTCAGCACTGCCTCCATACACCACCACTGCTCTACTAAGGCATACAATATTTGTAATCCTCTAAGTGGTTGCAGATTTTAATAATTCCATCTATCTATGGCTTACCTATAAGTGGACCTTCCCCATTCCTCATTTTTTCAGATCTTTTTAAGGTGTTGGTTTCTCCATTAGTATGTAAGCTCCTTGAGTGCAGAGACCCTCTTTTCACCTGTATTTGTATTCCCAGAACTTAGTTCTGTGACTACCATGTAGTTATGGCTTAATACATTTGTTGACAAAATGCAAATTAAAACAAATCTGAGGGCAGCTAGATGGCACAGTGGATAAAGCACTGGCCCTGGATTCAGGAGGACCTGAGTTCAAATCCGACCTCAGATACTTGACACTTACTAGCTGTGTGACCCTGGGCAAGTCACTTAACCCCCATTGCCCCGCAAAGAAAACAAAAACAAAAACAAAAATCTGAGATACTACCTCACACCCATCAGATAGGCTAAGATCACAGAAAAGGAAAATGACAAATGCTGGAGGGGATATGGGAAAATAGATACACTAATTCACTATTGGTGGAGTTGTGAACTGGTCCAACCATTACTTTGGAACTATGACCAAAAAACTATAAAATTGTGCACCTCTATGACTCAGCAATACCACTACTAGGTCTAGCCATTAAAGACATCAAAGAGAGAGGAAAAGTACCCATGTGTACAAACATATTTAAAGCAGCTCTTTTGATGGTGCAAAAAAAAAAAAAAATCGGAACCGGAGGGGATAGCCATCAATTAGGGGATGACTGAATAAGTTATGGTATATGAACATAATGCAATACTATTGTGCTGTAAGAAATGATGAAGGGGATGTTTTCAGAGAAAACTGTCAGGACCTGTATGAATTCATGCAGAGTGAGGTGAGCAATTTACATGGTAAAAACAATATTGTAGTCATAATCAACCGTGAAAGATTAAGCTACTCTGATCAATACAATGATCTGCCACAATTCCAAAGGGCTCATTACGAAAAATGCAATTCACCTCCAGAGAGAGAACCAATGAAATCACAATTCAGATTTGACTATTTTTTTCTCTTTCTTTATTTTTCTTGGTTGATTTGTTTGTTTTGGAACATAATTAATCTGGCAATGTCTTGCATGACTTCATATGCATAATGGATATTGTCATTCTTGCCTTCTCAATGGTCAGTGGAGGGGCTGGAGGGAAAATTTTGGAACTGAAAATAAAAATATAATTGAATTTCAAAAAAAAATTTTTGAAAAAGAGATTAGAAGTTTGTTAAGGAGCTATGGGAGGAAGGGGGTTTATTTTACTTGACTATACACATTTGTAATGAGATTTGGTTTTCTTGCTTTTTTTTCAAAGAGGGAAGGAAGTGGGAGTGAGAATTCAGAGGTGAAAAGATTAAATCCATTTAAAAAAAATAATATAGTTAGGGGGACAGCTAGGTGGCACAGTGGGTAGAGCACTGGCCTTGGATTCAGGAAGACCTGAGTTCAAATCCAGCCTCAGACACTTGACACTTACTAACTGCATGACCCTGGGCTAGTCACTTAACTCCAATTGCCTCACCCAAAAAAAGAAAAGAAAGAAAACTCCAATGGGGTCACAAAGAGTCAGACAGGACAGGACTGAAACAACCAAACAATAAAATCCAACTCTCTCATTTGATGTATGAGGAAAATGGCAACCAGGCAGGCATGTGACCCTGGGTAAGTCACTTCTCTCTGACCCTGATTCCTCATCTGTACAATGAAGGAGTTGGACTTGGTGAGCTCTAAGGTTCCTTTTAGGTCCGTTCCCTAAGGCATATGGTCCATTCATTTATTATATGTATAAAATGGTGAATCCAAGCTCAGAGTCAGGAAGACCTGGGTCCAGTTCTACCCTGCTTCCAGGCGCCTTTCTCTAAGGCTTTAATCACAGACAATTCACACGGTTGAATCAATCAAAGGAGATTCTTGACACCGATAAAATCACAAGTCCAGAAATTTAAAAATAAATGGGCCCAACCAATTCTTCCTTATTCTTCACCTCAAAAATACTGATGCTGCCAAGTCTTACCAAATACGGGAATCATTCAACTGCACTTCACTAATGGAGAGAAAAAGCACATTCGCTTGAAGGGGAATGCATTATCACCTGCAGAAAATATTGATTGGACATTATGGATGTGAGATCAACAGCCCTACACTTTATTAGGAAAACTATCTTACTTGGGCCCTCAGGGCTTCTCTTGCCATATAATTTCCCACACTCGAAAATCACCTTATTACAAGAAGTTTAAAAAAAAATCTTGCACTCAAAATTATTCTTCCATCCAAGCCTCTCACTTTAGCATCAATCATGTGTCACTGGACGACTTGATGAGGCAACTGGAAATGTACTTGGCTCTTCTATATTCTCTTAATCAAAAGGAGTAGTGGATTAGCGGGGAAGCCTTTAGTCATGTAGGAAGGGAGGGAGGGAGAGAAACAAAGAACTTTTTATTCTGCTATGGAATTAGGTGGGAGGCAGGGAAGGCAATCCTGTCCTGAGAAATGGGTCTCTAATAAGAAAGCTGACGTCACACCGGAGGCAGGAGGTTAAGCGTCCTCAACTCAGCTGGCTTCAGTGCAGCCCCTACCCTGTGCTGAGTAATGGGGATCCAAAAACAAAGCAAATAAGGGTTCCCATCCTCAAGAGGCTTACATTCTGCTGGGACACAAAGAAACGAATAGGAGCTCAGATGAGAGGAGGACACCAACAACCAGGGAGATCTGGAAAGAGTTCCTAGATTTGCACCAAAACCAGGCTTAAGCATTAGAGGAGACATAAGGTCAAAGTGGGGAAAGAGTCTGTTTAAGTTGGGGGAACGGCCAGTGCAGAGGCCCAAAGGATGGGGAGGAATGTCAAGGTCAAGAGTAACAGCTAGGACAGTCCAATCAGAATACAGAGTTTGCAACAGGGAGCAACACAAAAGGTAGGCAGAGCATGCTCGGGCTTAAATGGCAAGTGGAGGGATCTCATCCCACAGGCAACAGGGAGCTGGTCAATATCCTTGAGTAGAGGGAGCGAGTACCGTGGTCAGACCCGCCCTTTGGGCAGATCATTGTGGACGCTGTGTGAAGGACGAATTGGAAAGGAGAGAGACGGGAAGCATGGAGTCAAACTAGGAGACAACTACAGTAGTCAAGGAAAGAGATGATTAATCTTTGTCAGCATCAATAAGATGAGGAGGAATAAATAGTTAAATGGTCAAATTCTAACCCTGGGAAAATTGCTATTTAAGAATTAGACTCAGGGGGAGCTAGGTGGCACAGTGGATAGCACCGTCCCTGGATTCAGGAGGACCTGAGTTCAAATGTGGCCTCAGACACTTGACATTTAATAGCTGTGTGACCTTGGGAAAGTCACTTAACCCTCATTGCCCTGCAAAAAAAAAAAAATCAGGAATTAGACTCAGCAAGAATCGAACCACCAAGCACCTGTAGTGATGGTATGTGGGGATAGAAACCAATCTAGCATGTGACTTTGCTAAAGGGAAATAAAAGGGCATCATAGTTCTCACTAATTACCACCTGTTACGTAGATGGACCATCCTCTTTCCAAAGCAACAGAAGAATTTTGAAACCAATTATTTGTTTCTGAATTCTCATAAAGAGATGCTCAAGCCTCTACATTACAATGTAATGAGAGTATTGATTCCTTAAAATTATTGACTATTATAGCTAGAAAGCACGTTGACAATAATCTAATCCAATCCCCTCATCTGATTGATGAGACATCCGGATCTCAGGGAGCTGATGTGACTTGCCCAAGATGACCCAGCCAGGACCAGAAGCCGAAGATCTCAACGCCTCATTCAGGGTCATGTCAGCTCTTAGTTCTTCCTGTTGATTTAGGACAGGAGAACTGATCCAGCTGTCAGGAACCTCTCCATACATTCATTCATTCAACAAGCATTTATTAAGCACCTAATATTTGCCAGGAGCTGGGATTACAAAGACAAAAATGAAATTAGCCACTGCCCTCAAGGAGTTTACGAGCACCATGTGCATGAGAAGTCAACACAAAATCTGTACAAAAGCAAAGAAATTTGGGGAAGGGTCGCCCCTAACAAAAGTGGAGGATCAGAAAAGGCCTTGTGTAGAAAGCAGCATTGGAGCTGGGGCGTGAAGGGGCTTAGATAGGAATGAGGAAGGAGGGAGGGAGCACGCTGCTGGACCACAGGACAACCTGGACAATGCCACGTAGAAAGGAGGTGAGAAATCAGCCTGCACGGGGAATGGCACCGTTCGGAATGGAATTAGAGATACCAAGCTGTTTATACCCTTTGACTCAGTCATCTCATTACTCGCACTATAACCCAAGGGGACAGAAGCACCTGTCACAGAATATATTCACAGCAGTTTTATTAGTAATGTATATACACACATACATATATTAGTAGTAATGTATATTAATAATATACACATATATGTATATGTGTGTATGTATTCCAATGATTGGAGTATAATGTGAATTGGAGAATGGCTGGTCAAATTTGTGATATGTAAATGTAACAGAATAATATTTGAACATAATATCCCCTCTCAAACTCTCCTCTCTTAGCTCTCATTCCTTTCACTAGTGAATTTCTAGAAAGTTGCTGCCTCTTTACCAGTAATTCACTGCTCTTCATAATCAGGCTTCTGACTTCATCACTCAGCTGAATCTTTTTCCAGGCCTCCAGGGACCTCATTCCCATTGGAACTGCCCATCCCAATTGCCTTTTCTCGGTCCTCATCCTCCTTGAACTTTCTGTAGTGTTTGCCTTTATTGAACATCCTCTTCGCCATTAGCTTTCCTTCCTTGGCTTCCCCTAACTCTTGGTTCCCCTCCTATCCATCTGACTTCTCCTTTTAATCTCCTTCTGGTTCACCTTCCTCCACCTAGCCCCCAGTTTCAGGTATCCCACAAGCCTCCTCCTCTTTTCATTCAGTTCTGGGCCCAGCTCATTGTTCATTTGTGGCATTTGTCCAAGGTACCAGATTAAATGCCTTTCACAGCTGTGGCTAAGAAGAGAATTCATAAACAAGGAACAGAGGTGCTCACAAAAGATAAAATTAATCATTTTGATCATGTGAAATTGAAAAGCTTTTGACCTAACAAAGACAGAGCAACTAGGATAATAAGAGAAGGGGTTAATAAAAAGAACTTTGTGACAAGAATCTGATATACAGAACCCAGAGAGAACTAACACAAATATTTAAGACCAAGAGCCAATCCTCAATGGATAAGCGATCAAAGAAGATGAACAAACAATTCTGAGAAAAAGATCTGTAAACTATTATCAACCAACCAGCCAGTCAATGAGTATTGATTATGCACTCTGGGCCAAGCACTGTACAGAGACCATGCCCGCCTCCCCCTAATGGGGAAGACAGTATGCAAATAACTGTATAGCCAAGTTATATACAATGCAAATTAAAGATAAATGGAGAGCAGCTAGGTGGAGCAGTGGATAAAGCACTGGCCCTAGATTCAGGAGGACCTGAGTTCAAATCCGACCTCAGACACTTGACACTTACTAGCTGTGTGACCCTGGGCAAGTCACTTAACCCCCATTGCCCTGCAAAAAATAAACAAATAAATAAGATAAATGGAGAGGCTATGGACTAGCAGTGGGAGAATTAGGAAAGGTTTGGAGGTAGGATTGAAGTTGTGTTTTTAAGGATACCAGGGAAGTCAGGAGACAAAGGTGAAGAAGGAGAGTGTTCCAAATAGACAGTGTAGCCAGTGCCAAGGCAAGGAGGCCATTGTGATTGGATTGTAGGAAGAGTGAAAGGGAAGAACATTTAAGACTGGAAAGAGGGGGCAGCTAGATGGCACAGTGGATAGAGCACCGGCCCTGGAGTCAGGAGTTCCTGAGTTCAAATCCGGCCTCAGACACTTGACACTTACTAGCTGTGTGACCCTGGGCAGGTCACTTAACCCTCCTTGCCTCACTAAAAAAAAAAAAAAAGACTGGAAAGATAGTATGTTGTTTGAAAATATATGGGGTGGGGGCAGATAGGTGGCGCAGTGGATAGAGAACCAGCCCTGGATTCAGGAGGACCTGAGTTCAAATCCGGCCTCAGACCCTTGACACTTACTAGCTGTGTGACCCTGGGCAAGTCACTTAACCATCATTGCCCTGCAGAAAAACAAACAAACAAACAAATAAATAAATAAAGTGAATGAATGAATGAATGAATAAATAAAAAATTTTTTAATTACATATATATATATAGAGAGAGAGAGAGAGAGAGAGAGAGGGGGGGGGTGCCTGTCTCTGTTCTAGGTTTTAGGGAACTTAGCTGGGATTTCTAATAGATTGCTATTTATAAATTAGAGGCTATAGCACCAGTCTTGGGCATTAAGCATTTATTAAAACATATTCAATGTTAGTAAAGAGAGAGCAGGGGGCAGCTAGGTGGAGCAGTGGATAAAGTACCGGCCCTGGATTCAGGAGTACCTGAGTTCAAATGCGGCCTCAGACCCTTGACACTTACTAGCTGTGTAACCCTGGGCAAGTCACTTAACCCCAATTGCCTCACCAAAAGAGAGAGAGAGAGAGAGAGAGAGAGAGAGAGAGAGAGCGCACAACAGGGCAGCTAGGTGGCGCAGTGGAGAGAGCACCGGCCCTGGAGTCAGGAGGACCTGAGTTCAAATCTGGCCTCAGACACTTAACACTTCCTAGCTGTGTGACCCTGGGCAAGTCACTTAACCCCAATTGCCTCACCAAAAAAAAAAAAAAAGAGAGAGAGAGAGAGAGCGAGAGCACATGGCTCCGAAAGTTCAGATGCCCTACATCACCTAGGATAGAGAAAGAGAGCGAGGGGGCCATGTGGCTGCCTCCTCCAGCGTCCCAACCACAAGAACATGAGAGAGCATAAGCTCCCTGAAGTCAGGAGGAGAGGCGGCCCTGACACACTGCTCCAAGCTAATTGGCTACCACCATTCAAATCTATTGGCTTACTGAACTGAAGGCTGGTCCATATTAAAATAAGCTGTAAATGCTGAGGTCAGAGTCCAGAGGACACACCCTCTGAGGGAAAGGCTTTCAGGCAGGTGTGGGTTTAATCTCTTTTGTGTCTCCAACTTTACTGACTCTGGGCTGGCTCTGAAACAGATCAAGCAAAGCTCCCGACGGGGCCTCTGGGACCCCCAAACCCATAATTTTCTCACGATAGGAAGGAGCTAGGGTATGAGAGACTTGAAATGCCAGATAATTTTACATCCACCTTTGGCAGGTGGGTGGAGGATGTCCTGGAGTGGGAAGAGACTCGAGGCAGGGAAGCCAACTAGAAGCTATTGCTTTGGTCTCTTATAGTCTGCTATAGATATTGCAGTAGTCCAGGAATGAAATGATGAGAGTCTGCCCTAGGGTGATGGCTATGGGAGGAATGAGGGGGCACATCTAAGAGAGGGAAAGAAAGGTAAAATGACATTATTTACGGGCAGCTAGATGGCACAGTGGATAGAGCACTGGCTTTGGACTCAGGAGAACATGAGTTCAAATCCGACCTCAGACACTTAACACTTACTAGCTGTGTGACCCTGGGCAAGTCACTTAACCCCAATTGCCTCACCAAAAAAAAAAAAAAAAGACATTATTTGGCAATGAATTGGATAGACAGGGCAAGTGGAAGTGAGGAGTCGAGGATGACAGTGAGGCTTCAAGCATGGGTGACTGTGGAGATGTTGGTGTCCTCCTCAGAAATAAATAGGGAAGTCTGGAAGAGGGAAGGGGTTTGAAAAGAAAAATAATAAAGTCTGTTTGGGACTTGAGATGCCCAAAGAACCTTCAGTTTGAAATTTTCAAAAGGAAGTTGGTGATACATGACTGTAGGACTGGATAAATAGATCTGGGAATCATGTACAAAAAGATGATGAGATGAGAAGCCAGATGGTACAAAAGAGAAGAGAACAGCACCCTGGACAGACTCTTAGGGAGCATACACAGTTAGTGGATATGACCTAGAGGAAAATCTAGCAAAAGAGTTTATGAGTAGAGTTTATGTAACATAAATTTTAGTGGGTCCAATGAGTGGTTTCATTATTTTCCCCAGGAACCATTAACAACAGGTGAATAAGATTAAAGGGGGCTGACTATGATAGTAATCTAAAGTTGGGGGTAGGCAAGGCATGATTGATGATAGGACAAGGGGGCAAGTAAAACTAATTCACTGAGGAGCTGAAATAGGGAAGAGAGGAGAGTGCAGCCATCATAGGCTGAGAAAGTCATATCAAAGATGAATAACCCTGTGAAAGATTGCTCTGAATCAAAGCTTCTTGAACTGTGAGTCCTGACCCCATGTGGGGTCATGTAACTGAATGTGAGGAAAGGAGGAGTGGTCTCCTCTCAGTGGGGCATAACCACCACAGCAGCACCATCCAAATGACACTCCTCAGGACCTGTTTGAGGACTCAGGTCTCAGTCCCCCTTCCCTCCAGCAGACAGATCATGTGGTTCAAGTAACCCTGAGCTGGTCTCAACTAGGTCTTCTCCTGGGCTGTGTCCATATGAGGGAGGATTGAAGGAATGTCCCTGTGTCACCCCCCTATTAACTAAGAACTCAAAGAATCATTATGGAAATTAGGGTTAAGAATACTGTGTTCCAGTTAACTAGCTTTTGTGCTTAGATTGTAACCCTTAAGGAATCAGCCGGTGATGAACAAGGGGAGGGTCCATTTTACATTAGGGACTAGGGATTAAAACAGGGCCTGTGAACTATGCTTTACACTTGATAGATGTAGCACTTATTTGCAAGTGTCCATTCTCAAAAGAATGAAAATAAACAAGCCTTTGACACAAAGCTGCTGAGCTCCAGAGAATTATTGAGCAAGGGTCGTTTTCCTTTCACTGAAGATTGTGGAAAATTTGGCAACAGTAATAAGCTTCTGAAAGCACAATGACCAAAAATTAATTCAAAATCAAATGTGTAATGAATCCAAAATGTTTCTGTCAGCACTTGCCTATGTTGCATTGCCTGACATTACTGCAGCCTTGGTTCTGAACACACAACATGCACACTTTGCACCGAGCATGCCACACGACACCAACAAAAACTGCCAGAAACACCTCAGCTTAAATTCGAGACTATTGTATGTTATGACTTTCAGTGTTTTTACTGTATATACAAAGCTTTCTGCTTTACAGACACATAACAGTTTAATTATGGAAAATAAAGACTTTTAATATTTTCCTACTGTCATTCCTCAGCATATAAGTATCACATTAGTATATCTTTGGATTGTATTCTATTAGAATGTTTGATTTTTTTAAATTGCTCTAATCTCCTTTTACAGAAAAAAGTGTTTAATTGCAGCAAGTCAAGACAAAAGCCTTTTAATAATATTTCTCCACCATCACCACTGTATTGTATCATCAAGTGTGAATATCAATTTTTTTAATTAAACACAAACAAATGTAATTTCATAAACTAAATCTAGTATTTATTTGAGAAATCATTAGCAATATTTATTTATATTTTAGGACAAACATATTTTTTGGTTATGGATAAGTAGCTAAATGAAGAGAGAAGAAGTAAAACTAATGATGACAATGTGGCAGTCTTCACTACCAGGTGGCAATCCACCTAAACTGACAAGAAAAAGAAAATATGTCAAATCATTTTTGTAAGATGGATTTACTTCTAATAATGATGGTGGTGTGGAAAAACCCCTTTGCTTAATTTGTAATGAAGTTTTGGCTCCGGAGAGCATGAAATCAACTAAACTAAAATGACATCTTAATACAAAGCATGCAGCATACTGCAATAAACCAAAAGAATATTTTGAACAACTTTTAAAATCTTCACATAAAGAAAAACAATGCTTTGAGAAATTTGTTACTGTCAACAAAAAGCATTTATTTTCTTCTTATTTAATTGCAAAAACTAAAAAGTTCTTTGTGATAGAATATCTCATGTTACCTGATGCTATTAAAATGTCAGAAATAGTTCATGGGGAAAAGTATGGGGATGAAATTCATAAAATCCCTTTATCAAATGATACTGTTTTCAAGGGAATTTATGAAAGTAGTAATGACCAATTCCAGAAGCTTATTACCAGGTGTAAGGGCAACCCAAAGTTCGTAATTAAGTTAGATGAAACAACTGATATTTCTGACATGGCACAGTTGTTACTTTATGTAATACATGTTTACATAAGGAATTATTGCTTTGTTGCCCTTTGGAGGGGCACACAAGAAGGGAAGATGTATAGATCTTAAAGTCATGGATGTTTCACAAATGAAGGTTTACAGTGGATAAATTGCACTGAAGTCTGTACATACAGTGGTGCAGCAATGATGAGCAAGAATGTTGGATTTGTGGGGCAGCTAGATGGCTCAGTGGATAGAACACCGGCCCTGGAGTCAGGAGTACCTGAGTTCAAATCCGGCCTCAGACACTTAACACTTACTAGCTGTGTGACCCTGGGCAAGTCACTTAACCCCAATTGCCTTACTAAAAAAAAAAAAAAAAAGAATGTTGGATTTGTAGCAAAAGTTAAAGTTGATAGCAATGAACATATCACTTTTACTCACTGCATGATCCATCAGGAAGCACTCGTAGCCAAAATAAATATCACCAGAGTTAGATGTTGTGCTTATGATACGATCAAAACCATTAACTTCATTAAAAGCCTTGCCCCAATCGTCGTTTGTTTTCAAACCTTTGCAAAGACACAGACTCCGATTACAAAAGCTTATTACTACACAAAGAGGTAAGGTGGCTCTCAAGAGGGTGAAGTTTAAATAGATGATTGAAACTGAAAATGAAGTTGCTATTTTTTTGACTGAGCAGAAATCCAATTTTGTTAATTTTTTTAATAATGATGTCTTTCAAAACTGTGTTACTTGTCAGATATATTTGAAAAACTCAATGATGTAAGCATGTCGCTTCAAGGAAAAAAATGTAATATATCTATGTTAAAAGATAAAATTGAGAGTTTTACAAAAAAGTTAATGTATGGAATAATAGGGTGGAAAATGGTTCTATAGAAACGTTTCAGCTAAAGATGATTTTATAATTGAAAATATCCTTCCCAAAGATTTAATTATATGAGTTATAATTGATCATCCAAACTCCCTGGAGACACAGTTTCAGAAATACTGCCTTTCAAATTTTGATTCTAAAAAACTAAATTGGGTTCATAAATGATATTCAATTGAAATAAAAAATGTCAGTCATCTTCCTTTAAAAGTTCAAGAAGAATTTGCTGAGTTATCAAATGACATAGGTTTAAAACTTGAGTTTCCTGGAGCAGCTAGGTGGCCCAGTGGATAAAGCACTGGCCCTGGATTCAGGAGGACCTGAGTTCAAATCCAGACTCAGACACTTTACACACTTAAACATACTTCTGCCATTTTGTACTATGGATATATGTGAAGTAGAGCTTTCAGCTTTGACAATTATAAAATCAAAATATCAGTCAGCTCTGAAAAATGTTGAGGAGGCTGTACATCCTGCAATATCAAATATTCTGCTAAGATTTAATTCTTTATGTAAAAATAAACAAGCATATCCCTCTTATTGGCGTGCAAATTTGCTTTCATCTTTAATAAATAGTAAAATTGGGGCAGCTAGGTGGTGTAGTGGATAGAGCACCAGCCCTGGATTCAGGAGGACCTGAGTTCAAATCCAGCCTCAGACACCTGACACTTACTAGCTGTGTGACCCTGGGCAAGTCACTTAACCCCAACTGCCTCGCAAAAAAAAAAAAAATAGTAAAATTATATGTATACCAAAGAATGATTTTAAAATAAATTTCTTTATTATTTATTATCAGTAAATGTTTGATTTGTACACATATTTTATATATCTATATACCTGAGGTCATGTAAAAATTTCTCAGGCAAAAAGGGGTTGCAAGTAGAAAAAGTTTAAGAAGCCCTGCTCTAAATTACTACTAATAATAGAATTGCAAAGTGAAACAATTCTAAGGTTTTATATCACATTCAGCAAACTGCCAAAAATGATAAAACGTAGGAAAATTCAATGTGCCATTGATGAAGCTGTGAATTAATCCAACTATTCTGCAAAGCAATTTTGACATATGCTAAGAAAGTAGTTAAAATTCCTATTACCTTTGGCTTCAAGACTCCACATGTAGGGAAATACTCCAAAGAGATCAAAGACAGAAAGAAGAATCCCACATACACCAAAATATTCAAAGTAGCACTTTTTGTGGCAGCAAAGACCTGGAAACAAAGCTGATGCCCATCAACTGGGGACTAGGTATAAGAATTATGGTATGTGCCAGGCACTGTGCTAAGGACTTTACAAATATTACCTCATGTAATCCCCACAAAAACCCTGGGAAGTAAGTGCAATTATTATCCCTATGTTGTAGTAGCAGTAGTAGTAGTAATGGTGGTGGTGGTAATGGTAGTAGTAGTAGTTGTTGTTATTCTCCTCCTCCTCCTCCTCCTCCTTCTTCTTCCATCATTCAGTCATGTGCAACTCTCTGTGACCCCATGGACCACAGCATGCCACTATCTCTCAAAGTCTGTCCAAGTTCATATTTGTTGTTTGCATGGCACTCTCTATCCATCTCATCCTCTACAATCCCCTTCTCCTTTTGCCTTCAATCTTCCCTATCATCCTATCCTCATTTTACAGTTGGGAAATTGAGGCAAAAAGAAATTAAGTGACTTGCCCAGGGTCACACAGTTAGTAAATATTTGTGGTCACATTTAAACTCAATCCAAGTCCAGTGCTCTATGCATTATACAACACTGCCTTTCCTTATTATTCCTTTACCTTATAATAATATGTGGTAAAAAGTTTTAACAGTCGGTTAGATAATGGAGAGATGCCAGTTTTGGGGTTTTTTTAGGATCACCCTTTTGGGGAGGAGACCAACAGCATTGCCTGCTGAGCACTCGACTTCTGACTTCCGGGGTGCGAGCTTAAAAGGCAAGGAGAGAACGGAAGTGAGAGCTTTTTCCTGCTCCGCTAGTCTCCTGGCTGCGCTGCACAGACAGACGCGGACTGGAGTTTGACTCGGCCCGGCTCTCGGTTAACAGCACGCGCTTGACTCGGTCTCTCTCCCCAAAAGTGGCCTTGGGTTTTGGTGAGTTTTATACAGAATATAGACTAAGCCTAGACTTAAGACGATTTGTATTGTATTTCTACTTTTCCTATCCTTCTAATCAACATCACCTTGTGACTACCATACAATAAAGGCTCTATCTAGAAAACCAAAAGCTTCTTCCATTTACTAGTCTGGGAGATAAATTAAGGGAAAGGTTAAGTAGGGGAGATTTATGATCTAATATCCAATTCTAAATCTCACAAATAAAAAGTAATATCAAAACAAATGGGGCAGCTACGTGGTGCAGTGGATAAAGCACTGGCCCTAGATTCAGGAGGACCTGAGTTCAAATTTGGCTTCAGACACTTGACCCTGGGCAAGTTGCTTAACCCTCACTGTCCTGCAAAAAAAAAAAAAAAAAAAAAAAAAGAACTCATCTGGGCCCAGTCCCCTGGGTAAAGGACCTGCTTTCCAACAGGAGCATTCTTAACATGACTGTGATGGTTCTGACTAGGTCAAAGGCTTCCAAAAATTCTCTCTTTGTTGCCCAAGGGACAAGCCTTTCATATTATTATAACATAAGGTTTTCTATTTCAAAATGAGCCAGTGACTTTGGAAAAGCAAAGCAATATACACTTGCAACAGTTTTCCTTCTGGGAGCTCTAATGCCACCACCACTAATTAATCCAGCCTCTAATTGCTTGATACTGAAGATGCTACAGTCTTGTTACTTCCTCAGACTTTGGAAACAATTCTGTCAAAGCATGTCACTGAAGTCGAGGTGCTGGACAAGCATAAGCCCAGAGTTTGATGGGAAAAGATTAATCTGGGCCAAATTCAAGGTCATCTGTTAAAAACTCTATTCTTGTTTTGTTTTTGGTTTTGTTTTTTATCTTTAGTGAGGCAATTGGGGTTAAGTGACTTGCCCAGGGTCACACAGCTAGTAAGTGTTAAGTGTCTGAGGCCGGATTTGAACTCAGGTCCTCCTGAATCCAGAGCCGGTGCTCTATCCACTGCATCACCTAGTTGCCCCAAAAACTCTATTCTTCCCCCAAATCCAAGAGTATTTTCAGTATTGCCACAATCAGTGCAGCAGCTGCTGCCAGCAGCCCTGATGAGCACACCAGCCCCTCGTCCCCTCTGAAGCTGCCTGGAGACAGTGAATCAAGGCAAAGAGACCATGGCTTCCCAGGGAGAGATTAGTTCAATTAAGTTCTGCAAACATTTATTAAGGGCTATGTGTCAGGAGGGGAGGAGAGAGGGGATGCAAAGACAAAAAATGAAAACTGGCCCTACCCTCAAAGGGTTAACATTCTACTAGAAGGATATGGCGTATGTACAAATGTGTAAATACAAAGCCATATCCAAAGTAACTTCAAGTGGGAGAGAGCTCCAATGACTTGGGAGCGGAGGGGCTGCCGGGGTGGGGGGGCGGGGAGGGGGAAGAAAGGCCTTGAAAAAACATGATACCCAAACTATGTATTTGAAGTGTTAGACCCACAGCCTGGGGGATCTCCCACCATGAGATCTGGCTCAAGGTAACCAGAGACCAAGTTCAGTCCTACTAAGGAAAGGCATCCGGCTTTTCTAGAAATGTGGTTCATTGTATTCCCACCCCAGAGAAGAAATCTAGGGAAAATCTCTTCAGTGAAACTACCAGAATGAATCAATGGTGTCAATCTAGAAAGTTATTCGTTATGTAAATAGTTGATTATTATACAATTATACAATCATATACATAATACAAATAGTAAATACCAGGTACAGGGCAGCTATTTATTTCTTCTACCATAATGCTTAAAGCTCAAAAATCTTATAAATGTTTGCATTCAAAAATGATTAAAGCATGAAAAAGTAACCCATTCCTCCTATTCTATTCTCCCAAGAGATTTGTGAGCTTGCTGAAGGACTATTTCACTTGCACTTCTGTGCATTATCGGTACAACTCACAAGTGTGAATTCCCTGACATGCCATGTCCTGTCACTGCTCCTCTTCTACCCTGAGAAGTTACTGCAGAGATCATCTCTTTCTGGACAACCAGTACCCAGACCCAAGAACTCCCAGTCTCTCAAAACCATGAGGTTGCTCTGATAAAGCTAGAAACATCCATCTCAGGATCGCCGTTTGGTCACCTATAGTCAGGGAAAGAAACACAAAGCAGAAGAGGCGTCAGGGATTGGAAACCCAGTCCCAGGCACAAGCAGGTAGACACATGTTCTTACTGCCACATACTCCCAAGAACCATTGCTGCCCAGGGCCTGAGGATGGGAGTGGGGGGAAGGAAAGAGATCCCTATCATCCCCACTCTATGAGGAGTCCAAGAGAGAGGTGCTGGCTTCCCGGGATGTTCTGGGAAGGGAGAAAGGGTCAGTCACTCTTCTTAAAGTCTGCATAACTGGGCTATTCTTCCTGGCTTAGTAGTCAATCCTCTTTGATACACATCTCCCCACGACCACCAATGGTGACCATGGAAACCAACAAGGAGTCTGTGGTCATGCATATACTTTAGCAAAGGACCAAGACCTAGGCCCATTCCCATGCAAGCTCCATGAGATGCCCCTGACCAGTGGATCTGGGTGTTGTATCCATTATAGAAAAAAAAGGAATTCTAAGAAAGCTGTAAAGGAATGCATTACAGGCATGAGAGACAATCTGGGCAAAGCCTGGAAACAGAATTTCATATCCAGGGAACAGTTCGACTAGGATGCAGGATACGTTAAAGATAAAAATATGAAATAAGACTGGAAAGGTCAAGGGGTGGCGGGGCAGGGGGCACGGGGGGAGAGTGGCAGGAGAGATTGAAGTGCCATTCTGAGGATTTTGAGTTTTATCCTAAAAGCAATAGGGAGGCACTGACGATCGTGACTGTCCTGTTAAATGGCACTGATTTATAGGAACTAAGTAATGTCATATAAGGTCAGAGTAGTGAGATCTCACCTGTCCTTTCTTTGAACTAAAAAATCTGCCCTTCCCAAATTTTATGCCTCAAGCTGGAATCTGCCTTCAGCAGGGGTGCCTAGAGAAGGCATCTTGTGAAGGGGGATCAGTGAATCGAAGGGAGGCTCTCCCACCCCCAGAGAGACCGTAGCAATAAGACAAACAAGGTCACCAAACCCTTCAGACCCAATCCCAACCCAAGAAGGAGGGTTTAAGAGGAGGAGAGATGGGGAGGCATCTTAGTGGCTTTCCAGATGGTGTCATGTTCAGTCTTCCTTGCCCTGAGACACTGACCATATGGGTCCAATTCTTCTCCTCCAGTTAAAGCTGATTGTTGGATTGATTCAATCCTCTCTGGCCTCATTGGGGGGAAAAACAAAGTGAGAGCAGAGGCTTAGACCTTCTGTTCCTCATGTTGCACTCTTGGTTAGCTGCCAGGCAAGTTCGTGGGATAAGTTGCGTCTGGTTTTCCTTCTCTTTCTTTTTTTGAGTGGTGGACGGGGCAATTCTCAGGGTGGTGCTGAATCTGGAGTCAGAAGATATGGATTCAGATCCCAGCTCGGCCATTTCACAGCAAATTACCTCCCCTTTCTGTGCCTCAGTTTTCTCATCTAAAATGAAAGGATTTAATAAATGACTGCGCTAAGCCTATGATCCTATGAATTTAGACCAAAGCAGAGTTTGTTTGGGTGTGCAGTCAATCATTCGAGACACCTTCATCCCCTGTCCAGAGAGGCTCACTTGGCATCAGGGCCTGTGACCCATCTCCCAAGGAATCACCACCTGTTAGGGTAATTTGCTGCATTAAATCAGCCAATCCTCCTTTAAGCTCCTTTTATTCAATTCAATCCAACAAACAAAACGATGGTCAATGCACAAGCACTAGTGAAGCACCTACTATGTGCCAGGCACTGTGCTGATGAGAAAGAGATGGCCTTCAAAGGTCTGCGTGTGGCTATGTCACCAGAAGCAGGAGCGATAGCCCTCGGGCAGGTCCTGAAACATAAGTTACAGGGGGGCCCTGCATGGAGCTCCTGCAGAACACCGTCATGGCCTTAGGAGATGTTGTTACCCAGAAGCAGCGGAATTTGATCCGTGGCTGGCACACATTACTGAGAGACCACAAGAGCAACAGGTGTCAGACACGGAAAAGCAAACAGAAAAGCAAAGGGCGGCTACGAGAGAGACCCATGGAGCTGTCACCGATGGAAAATGATCCCATTACAACTTGGGGCTGCTTGAGGGCACCAGACAACCCCTTTTGGAGGTGTGGACAGTCCTGAGGCCTCGCTGCCTCAAACAGTCGGTAGCTGCCTTCAAAGCTCAGTACAGATGCCACCTCCTCCAGGAGGCCTCCCCTGATCCCCTCCCCCACTGCCTGTAGAGTCTCCCTCCCAACCCTTAAAGTTACTGTCCACGTGTTATTTCCCCCTGCAGAACACAAATCCCTGGAGGGCAGAGACTAGTTTTGTTTTTCTTTGTATTCCCAGTGCCTAGCACAGCACCAGGCTCTGTGTGTGTGTGTGTGTGTGTGTGTGTATAAACACATGTGTGCACATGTGTGTATGCATATCTGTGTGTACATATGCACATTTATATACAGATATAGACTGTGTTCATACATTTAGATGACTCTATATACTTTTTTTAACCAGACCTCTGATTGTGGAGGGCTCCCAGGGAGGAATCTCCTCCACCAGTCCTCTTTGGCACCTTCTCTGCCCCTTAAACACTTGGGCACTGGCCTGGAAACCCTGGAAGGTCAAGGCCCCTAACATGGGTCACACAACCATTACGTGTCAGAGGTGGAATCTGGATCCAGGTCCTTCCTCTCTATCCATTCAGCCACACTGTCTCATGGGACCTTTTTGTACTTTGTAAAGTTCTACTCGTTTTTTGATCTGGAAGATTTGGTCGGCTTTATTTTCTAAAGCAGGCTGCTAATAAGTGCTCATTGAGCGACTGATGGAGTCTCTCTAGATCTCCAGGCCTGCACATTTTAGGAGACCATTCTGTACAAGGTATCATCTAGTAAATATTTTCACGTGAACTGGATCTCATGGAGGAGTCTTTGTCTTGCTGGGCTTTGGTGCAAACAGAAAGGATGGGAAGGGCACCATCATCACAGGGAATCCTATTTCCATGGGGACTCAGCCTAAGGCACCTGCCGTGATATGATCAACAGCTTTGGTGGGCAAAATGTTCCTGTTTTGTGTCTGAAAGAAAGAAGGAAGGAAGAAAGGAAAGGAAAGGAAAGGAAAGGAAAGGAAAGGAAAGGAAAGGAAAGGAAAGGAAAGGAAAGGAAAGGAAAGGAAAGGAAAGGAAAGGAAAGGAAAGGAAAGGAAAGGAAAGGAAAGGAAAGGAAAGGAAAGGAAAGGAAAGGAAAGGAAAGGAAAGGAAAGGAAAGGAAAGGAAAGGAAAGGAAAGGAAAGGAAAGGAAAGGAAAGGAAAGGAAAGGAAAGGAAAGGAAAGGAAAGAGGAAAGAGAAGTTGGGGGTGGGGAGTGCAGTTTGCCCAGTTTGGAGAAAGATCCATGGAGGGAGGCATGTGCTTAAACTGTTGAAGGTCCTCCCTTAAGATCCGGTTGGGTAGTACTGCAGGAGGCCCATCTCATGGCAGTGAGGAGCCCGGTCAGTAGGTGGTGCTGTTGGCTTACACTGGAGAGCCCTTGGGGCTGCTGGAGATGGTATTGACGTGGTCCTTGTGTTGTTGCTGATGATGAATCTAAATTGTCCTAGGAACGACTCACCGAGGTCCGGCTCCACTTGCTCATCGTGGTACACATGTGACAGCTGGTTGTCAGAGGCCACTCCCCAAGGAACATGGACTCCATCAGGCTCTATGTTAACGTGGAAAGGATTCAAATATGGTCCGGGTGACAGACTTCGCTGATATCCCAAAACTAGCCTTGCTAAATATGGAGAGGCTCATCCCCCACGGGTTGGTCACTAGGTAGCGAATTGTTTAGCTACGGTAATTTATAAAGCAAAGGAAACCCAGCATGAGCCCCATTCCTGTCCTGCTGGCAGAGTCTGAGGGTCTCAGTTCAAATGGCAGCTCTGCCTTTAATACCTGTTTGATCTTTCCCCCAATTGTAAAATGAGGGGGTCAGACTGGACCTCTAAATCTGTGATCCTATGATTCTCTTTGGAAAGGCAAATAAAAGGAGTTGGTAAAAACTGTTGTTCAGCTGTGTCTGATTCTTCGCGACACAAGGGATTTGAGGGGTTTTCTTGGCAGAGATACTAGAGTGCTTTGCCATTTCCTTCTCCAGCCCATTTTACAGATGAGGAAACTGAGGCAAACAAGGTGACATGACTTGCCCAGGGTCACACAGATAGCAGTTATCTGAGCCTGGATTTGAATTCAGGAGGATCAGTCTTCTTGACTGCAAGCCCAGCACTCTATCCTATCCACTGCGCTACCTACTACCCTGGCAAAACTAGAAACAACAAATAATAATTCGACGAGCTGTGTCTTCTGATGCTCCAAAAGAACAGAAACAAGAGGCCCCCGTGAAGACCACAGCTGTAGAGACAAAGGGACCTTGGAGTTCGTCTTGTCCACACCCTGAGGCTCAGGGCGCCTGAATGACCTGGCCAAGATCTGACTCCAAACCAGCGTCCTCTTCACAGTACCATGACACCCTCACCATGGCTTACACACCGACATCTCTCACCAAAAATAAAGCAGAGAAGGATCTTGACAGCATCCTCCGAAACAAGGCAACCTGCACCAGATGATCAGTGGTGTTCCAGTGACTCTGGCCTCCTGGCCATTCCTCATTGATGCCACACTGACTCCTGACTCTGCGCCTGCTCCTTGGCCATCCTCCATGCCCAGAATTCTCTTCTTCTCCTCTGCCTCCTGCCTTCGCTCCAGTCTCAGCTAAAGTCTCACCTTCTGCAAGAAGCCTCCACCTGTCCTCCTTCATCTTAGCGCCTCCTCTCTGAGATTATCCCCAATTTAGCCAGTCTCTCTCTTATCTGGACGTAGTTGTTTGCATGTTGTTGCCCCACTGGAATGGGATCCCCTGAAGAGCAGTGTTTAGCACAGTGCCCAGCAAGAGGTGGGCCCTTAATAAATGCTTGTTGGGGGCAGCTAGGTGGCGCAATGGATAGTGCACCGGCCCTGGAGTCAGGAGGACCTGAGTTCAAATCTGGCCTCAGACACTTAACACTTACTAGCTGTGTGACCCTAGGCAAGTCACTTAACCCCAAATTGCCTCACAACCCCCCCAAAAAAAAAATAAATAAAAATAAATGCTTGTTGATTGACTAATACTTAAATGAGAAAATGGACCCAGGGAGAACAGCTTAAAATTCCAACTTTGAATATTCATCATCTGAATCCCAGTGTAGTCCACTTCATGAAGGGTCCCATCAGACAAGAACAGTAATATTTCAAATATGGAAATCCCATGGCCCTTTTATATCATCGTTGTCTGCCACTAGATGGCACTAGACTATTTTTCTTCATTGTGATCGTTGATGTTTTGAGTTCATGAGATCCTAGGGTCCTGCTTAGAGAAAGAAGCTGCAACCCTTTCATTTTACAAATGAGGAAACTGAGGCCCATGGAGGTTAAATGACTTGCAAAAGGTCACACATAGATGGCAGGACTTGTGCCTAGCTTCCCTGACTCCAGAGATGGTCAGCTCTTCCATTGGATCCCAGAACCAGTCTAATTCATTCCCATCCACCTCAGTCTTGGGCCAGCTCTTACCACCTAACTGGGAGGATTGTACGGGGCTAAGTCTCCACCCTTCCACTCCTCACCACCCTCCCCAACTTCTCCCAAAGCGAGATCCTGCTACACATCCTGGACACAGTCACAGAAGGAGACGGCAAAGAAGAAAGTTTTCCAGAATCACAGAACCTGGGAGATGGAGAAAAGGCCTCGGCAGCCATTTGGTCCAACCTATTCCTAGAAGGAAAAACTCCTCACGATGACACCCCTGATGAATGGTTGTCCACATGATTAATATGGAAATGTGCTTTACATGATTGCACAGACAGAACCTATATCCAATTGCTTACCATTTCAGGGAGGAGAGGGGGAGAGGGAAGGAAGGGAGAAATGAAAAAATTTAGACTAAAATTTGTTTTAAATGAATGTTTAAAATTGACTTTATACGTCACTGGAAAAAAATACTATCTAAATGCAAAAAATAATAATAATAATAATGTCCAGCCACTACCAGAAAACCACCAAGGAGAAATGTCTCACAAACTCTGGAGGCCCCCGTGAAGACCACAGCTGTAGAGACAAAGGGGCCTTGGAGTTGGTCTTGTCCAATCCATTCCACTTTGGAGCAGGTCAAATTGTTTGCAAGTTTTTCCTAACATCAAGCTTAAATCTGTTTCTATTAACTTGGTTCTGACCTTTGAGAGCAAACAGAACAAATCTCATCCCTCTTCCCTTATACTAGCCCTTCAAATCATTGAAGACAACTACCATGTCCCTCCTAAGTCTTTTCCTTTTCAACCCACAAAGAGAACAGAGAAGCAAATCAGAAAAGAAAAAGAAAAAGAAACACTCACAAATTCTTGGCATATTCATCCCCATATCATCTCTTATTCACAGATCCAAGCATGCGACTGACTGCCTTAGGTTGTATGCAGTCTGAATGGGAGCTGATGAGAGGCACCCAGACACAGTCCAAGGTCCAGAGACTCAATCCAAAGCATTTACTAAGCTCAGAACACCTGGGTTTGAGTCCCGTGTCTCCCACTATAGGACCATGGGCGAGTCACCATTTCCCGGAAATGTTTCCCAAATGTATAAACCAGGGATAGTGGTCTCCACAGCCCCATCTTCACAGAGATAACATGGCACATGAATAGACAGAGTGCTAGCCTTGGAATCAAGAACCTGGCCATTATGGCTCACAGCAAATCACTTACCTTCTCGGCCTTTGTCCTTGCTGTAAAAACAAAGTAGGAGCACCTACTTCACAGGGTCGTAGTGAGGCTAGAATGAGATTATCTGTACAGGATGTCCCAAAAGTCTGATCTTAAGTCTAAATCACTCGTTAAATAAGACTGGAGATGCTCCGCACAAAGAGCTAGAATGTAAACTCTTTGAGAGCAGAGACTGTTCTCATCTTTGGCTTTGGAACGACAGTATCAGGAATACAATGGGTACTTATTATTTTTAGACAACTGCATATTGTTATAGAAATTCAAGTTATCATCATAATTAATAGCAATGATGATTTTAGACAGCATGGCTTAGAAGTCATGCCTTAGAACAGGCCTTGGCATTAGGAAGACCTGGGTTCAGGGGCAGCTAGGTGGCACAGTGGATAGAGCACCGGCCCTGGAATCAGGAGGACCTAAGTTCAAATCCAGCCTTAGACACTTAACACTCACTTAACCCCAATTGCCTCACCAAAACAAACAAACAAACAAAACAAAACAAAAAAGGAAGACCTGGGTTCAAATCCAGCCTGTGACACCTACAAGCAAGGGGAACATGAGCAAATCACTTAACTCTCAGAGTCTTAGGCTACTCTTCAATGAAATGACAATGATAGAAAAACCAGGACCTGGCACAGTGGTTTGTATATAGTAAGTGCTTAATAAATGCTCACTACTGACCTGAACCCCCCCCTCCACCAAAGACCTTCTCCAGTGCTCCATCAACATGGAATTGATCCTAGGTTCACAGGGCTCTGCCAATGCAGCACAAGGTGGAAAGAGTTTGGTTAGCGGCCTGAAGGTCATTACCTAAACAGAAAGATAAGCTCAGAAATGTATCTGGATATAGGGGAAAAAACCTTGAAAAGTGAGTGAATCAGTCATTTAACAAGTATTTATGGGGCAGCTAGGTGGCACAGTGGATAAAGCACCGGCCCTGGATTCAGGAGGACCTGAGTTCAAATCCGGCCTCAGACACTTGACACTTACTAGCTGTGTGACCCTGGGCAAGTCACTTAACCCCCACTGCCCCGCAAATATATATATATATATGTATATGTGTATATATATATATGTATATTTATTAAGTGCTTACTGTATGCTAAGCACTGAATTAAGCACTGATGGTACAAAGGCAAAACAAAAACAATAACAAAATCATCTCAGAATCTTAGAGACAGAAGAGATTTTAGAGATCATCTGAGATCATAGATAAGATCATCGATTTAGAGCTGGAAGGGAGACCTCAGTGTTCATCTGGTCCAACCAACCTCCTCCTTTTACAGATAAGGAAACTGAGGCTCAAAAAAGGGCTATGTCTTAGACAAAGTCACCCAAGGAGTAGTAGCAGAACGAGGATTCGAACCCAGATCTTCTGACTCTAAATCCAGCCCTTTCCCCACTACAATGATCATGACATTCACTAATTCAACAAATCGGTATCGAGCTCCTTCTATGGGCGATCCAATAGAGATGGCCAAGAAGTGAGAATGTAATACAAAGCAACATTAGGCAATAGAAAAATGGTAGGGCTCAGGAAAGATGGATTAAAGCATCAGATTACCAAGAATACAAAACTCCCTCTGATTTCTCTGTTCACAACAGCCCGAGGTTAACCCTCTGTTCTGGTTGGTCCCTTTACTGCCCCCCACAATTAATTCACACACACACACACACACACACACACACACACAACTTCTTCAACATCTACCTCATTACTCGACCTTTAATAGCCTCAGTTTCCTCATCTATAAAATGGGAATAAAAACAGCATCTACTTCATCAGATCCAATGGGTTAATAAATGTGAAGCATTTTGTAAACCTCAAGGTGCAATATAGACATGATTATGATCATTATGACCTCAAATCCAGTTTCTGTTTGAGTGTCTGGTAACCTCCTCTAAATCCTCGGACACTGGCCTCTGCTCTCCTGTAGGTTTTCTACATTAGTCTCATATCCCCAGTCAGACCAGAAACTCAGGCTGTGCACTCTTTACTTCTGAGTGCCAGGCATTTATAAAGTACACACCCCAACTATGGAGTCATACAACGGATTTCCACAAATTACTCAAGATGTGCCATAGCTAGCACGTCACACATTGACATGACTCTCTGACAAAAGCATGGTTTCACACCTTCTCTGCAGACATCACCCATGGAAAGAGCATCGTCCTTAAGGACCAAAGAGACACACACATGTGTGCCCTCACCTCATGGATGGAACGACAGTATCACCCTTGTATGCTAAGGGCCATGGGCAGAAAGAGGACAAAGCATAGTCACTCAGAGGGGCAGGTGAGGTTTTCTCTGTACCTGGACTTTCTGCTCCAGATTTCCTATACAAACAAGGGCCAGAAGATAATTATTCACCAGGTAGCTAAATCAGGCCCTAGCCAGCAGGGGAACTGAGCCAGAGTCAGTTCAATATTTACTAAGCACCTGCAATGGGAACAGCACCATGTTAAGCAACAGGGATATAAAGACAGATCTGAAAACAACCCTGCCCCTGTCTTCAAGGAGCTTACATTCTGCTTAGAGGATGGGAAAAGGGGCACTATCTATGTACACAGAAAAATAACTACAAAACATATAACAGAGTGATAGAAAATCATTTCCAGAAGGAGGTGCTAATAACTGGAGGGAACAAAAATAGCCCTCCTTCCCATGGAGTGGCACTGAAGAGAAGCCAGGCATTCAGTGAGGTGGAGGTGAGGCATGACCAGGCATACCAGACATGAGAGACACCTGGGCAAAGCATGGAATGAAGTGGAACACTGTCCATGGGAAACAGCTAGGAGACTAGTTAGACTAGATGAGAAGATTTGAAAAGGAGTAATGTCAAAGTGGGTGGAAACCAAAATGTTTTGTTGTTGCTGAGTCATTTTCAGTCTTGTCCAACTCTCTGTGACCCCATTTGGGGTTTTCTTGGCAAAGATACTGGAGTGGTTTGCCACTTCCTTCTCATGCTCCTTTTACAAATGAAAAAACAGGCAACACGGCTAGGAAGTGTCTGAGGCTGGATTTGAACTCAGTTCTTCCTGACTCCAGGCCCAGTGCTCTATCCACCGCACCACCTGGCTATCCCAAAATATAGAAGGCCTTAAATGACAGACTAATACTTCTAGAAACAATAGGGAATCTCTCATGATTCTTAAGATTATCGATCCAGGGGGCGACTAGGTGGCGCGGTGGATAGAGCACCGGCCCTGGAGTCAGGAGGACCTGAGTTCAAATTCAGCCTTAGACACTTAACACTTACTAGCTGTGCGACCCTGGGCAAGTCACTTAACCCCAATTGCCTCACCAAAAACAAACAAACCAATGAAAAAGATTATCGATCCAGCAGCTGTGTGGAAGAGGACAAATGGAAGTCCCTGAGCCTGCTATTAGGATGCTATCACAATTGTCTGGGGACAGCTGAGGAGGGTCTGAATTAGGGCAGAATTTGGTGCAGCAATGAGGGGAAAAGAGAGTTACTGGATCTGGGTATTTAGGGGTGCTTGAAGTTGGTTTGGTTTAGTTTGGTTGGGGGGGGGGTTTAAAGTATGATGATCTTTGCCAATTGAATTTTAAGTAAACCATTAAATTTGTGCTAACTGTAAAGTGTCATTTAAGCAAAGTTCAACTTCAGCTGAGCCATCAAAATGATCAACTGCTCTAAGTTCATAAAATCGGAATGAATGAGGTGTGGCTGGTTCATCTTTCTACATCTCTGTATTTCATAACACAGCCAGGACCAGCTGGTCCCTCTCAACACAACTTTAGCCCTTAAACAGAAAACCATTTGGTAATAAAAACACAGAAACCCATTATTCCTGAATTGATGGACGGATGTGTACCAGCATTTGGTATCCACTAGCCAATCCATGGGCAGATAAATGGTACAGTGGATAGAGCAGTAGGCCTGGGCTCAGGGAGACTCATCTTCCTGAGTTCAAATCAGCCTCAGGCACTAGCTATGGGACACTGGCCAAGTCATTTCATCCTATTTACCTCAGTTTCCTCATGTGTAAAATGAGCTGGAGAAGGAAATGACAAACCACTCCAGGATCTTTGCTGAGAAAACCCTAAATAGGGTCACGAAGAGTCAGACACAACTAAAACAACTGAACAACAACAGAGAATCTAGGTCTGGTGTACTCAATCTGATATGAGTCAAGGTCACTAGCTCAGGGCCTAGGCAGCCCAACTTAGCTTCCTTCCACGTTCCCAGACCAGTCCCCATAAACCCAGTCCATCGTTTCCCAAGCTAGAGCATTTGATGAGAGAGAACAAAATATTGGCAAGCACAGGAAAAACTTAAGAGCGCTCAGGCCCCACTGACAAGGCATCTATAACACTGTCATATACAAATATTGTTTTATGTTAGATGCAAGATACATGTCTGTACCGTCCACACACACACAGGGTGGGAAGAGGAAGATTCAGATCTGAGATTCTAACAGTATAACATGTGTGGAATCTGTAGGTGCAAAGTCCCACAGATGGGTCATTCTTGGATAAGACTCATCCTTCCCTGAGCTTCAGTCTCCTTATCTGTAAAAGGAGTAGGTTGGACCAGACGAACACGGAGGTCCCCCCAGCTCTAAATCCATGATCCTATCTGTGGTCTTAGACACTCCCTAAAATCTTTTCTACTTTTAAGGCTCCTGGATGATACAATGCAGGAAGCAGGGAGGGAGGGAAAGATTGCCTTAGAACGGCACCTGGAACGCTGAGACCTGACTTGCCATGATCACACAAACTATTTCAGTCCCCATTGGAGTATGGTAGAGATGCCAGCAAACTGCCCATATGGAATGCTCACACCCAGAGCTTCCCATGAGGAGTGTGTGTGTGTGTGTGTGTGTGTGTGTGTGTGTGTATGTGTGTGACTTAAATTGATGTCAAGGGGCTAGATGCTTAGATTTTGCTGAGAGGTTTATTTTTTCCTTTTTTTTTTTTTTTTTTTTTGGCGGGGCAATGAGGGTTAAATGACTTGCCCAGGGTCACATAGCTAGTAAGTGTCAAGTGTCTGAGGCCGGACTTGAACTCAGGTACTCCTGAATCCAGGGCTGGTGCTTTATCCACTGTGCCACCTAGCTGTCCCCTGAGGGATTTATTTTTTAATCATCCTGATAAGATATGGAAGGAGGGAGTAAAGACTCCCTTTGACTTTTCTCTTCACTCTACTTCTATCAATTGCACAAATCCCTCTTGTGGACGGTTAACCTTGTTGGAGAAGATGGAAGCAAGTCACAAGCTGAGTCCCCCTTCTGCCATTTGCCAACGTTAAACCAAGTCCTCAGAATCAAGTCATTGCCTTATATTTACAGAACATTTCAGGACTCACTGAACCTCAGTTCTGTACCCAGAAGTTAATGCCCTACTTAGCTGTTCGGTCATGCCACTTGGCTGCACCTCTAAAATATATTAGTTTTGCTTCTCTGGTCTCCTTTTACTTAAAATGACATAATACTAGTTAGCATTTATAAAGTACCTTAAGGTTGGCAAAGTACTTTGCAAACATTCTCATTTTATCCTCACAACAACCCTGAGTAGGCACTATTATCTCCATTTTACAGATGAGGAAACTGAGGAAGACAGAGCATAAGTTACTTACACAAGGTCACCTAGTGAGTGTCTAAGGCTACCTTTGAATTTAGGTCTTCCTAACTCCATTGTCCAGAACTCACAACTTGTTTTAATTTCTCACATAATTAATCATTAAACGTTAACTATCTTTGGCTTGGAGACGAGAAGCTCTAAAATATTTTTCCAGTCTGTAATGTGACTAGAGAATATCTTCTAGGGAGAACCAACACCCCCCCCCTTCATCCCCACCTCCCCCCCCCAAATCCTTTATTTTTAGCAACAGAACTTGCCAACTTCTTAACTTTGTCATCAAGTACTCCTCTCATCTTTTTTTTTATTTTTTTTGCAGGGCATGGGGGTTAAGTGACTTGCCCAGAGTCACACAGCCAGTAAGTGTCAAGTGTCTGAGGCCGGATCCGAACTCAGGTACTCCTGAATCTAGAGCCGGTGCTTTATCCACTGCGCCATCTAGCCGCCCCCTCCTCTCATCTTTATATTAATACCTCACCTAAGACCAATTAACTATCCCCATCACAATGAAGAGCCAGTAAATAAGGGGGAAAGCAACAGAGAAGATTCCCTCAGACCACTACTCTAGGTGTGGTGTTGTTTTTGTTGAGGCAGCTGGTGGCACAGTGGATAGATCATTAAGCCTGAAGTTAGGAAGATCTGAGTTCAAATCTAGACTCAGATACTTCTTAGCTGTGTGACCCTCTGATTGCCTGACCAAAGGGATCCACTGAAGGAAATGGCAGACCACTCCAGTATCTGCCAAGAGAATCCCATGGACAGTTGGTACACAGGGTCACAAAGAATTGGATGTGACTGATTGACTGAACTACAAGTATTCTAGGTATATTCGCTTTAATATTCTGCAATTCTAAGAAATGTGATTTCTGATTTTCCAGTCCCAGGGGATCAGCAGCTAATACAAAAGTAGGAGTTGCAACTGGAAGGGTTTGCTTACATCTGTTAGTCACAACCAAGAAGGGAAGAGAGAGAAAGAACAGACAAAAGAATTCAAGTAGTCCTTTTTATTCAGAGACAATCTTACAACCCTAAATAGCTAACTGGCATCCCTATCTCAGCACTGCATAACAATTTACGTTCATAATTATGATGCTGATTCACTGAGAGGCTTCAGGAACCTGTTTAAAAATGGCATTTTTGTAGAGTTCCATGAGTTTTATGGGCTTCTTTTTAAATATTGATACTTAAAAGGGTAATGTTAGCTTAAAAATGTACTTATTTGGAATCGCTCCTTACCCCTGGTCAGAAGAAGCAGAGTGTACTATATTACGAAGCAAGGACACCCAAGGTTAGAGAAAGTGCTGTTGGGATATGAAAAGATCAACTGTCTGCAAACACTTGGGAAAAGTCGTTTGTAAGCAGGTCATAAGGAAAGAGGGATGAAGGGAAGCAATGGATCTTCGGTTTGTACAATTGCCCAGTGGAAAAAACTAAGGTCAAGGAGAATCACTTCAGACTTACCGAGGTCAGATTTAGAGCCAGAAGGGACCTCAGAGGTGTAGTCTAATACCCCTTTATTTTATAGATGAGGACACTGAAGCCCAGAAAAGTTAAGTGATGTGGCCAAGGTCACACGGGTAGGGCCAGCTGGGATTTGAACCCAGGTCTTCTGCTCCAGTAATCCATGTTAAGGAATGTTAAGGAGTCCCTGGAACTTGTCCTTTTGAGTTGCCATATTTTCCAGAAAGCCTGGAACGAGTATGCAGCAGGCCCAGAGTGTGTCAAAGATGAAGCCCTCTCTGAACTGATAATGTGCTGCTTGCATCCCGAGGCAGTCTCCCAGTGTATCCTTGGGAATCAAGACAGGTGCCAGGGGAACAGCCTTTGGGCTGAGAAATTGCTTGTGCTGTTGGGATGCTATTGGATGAGCAGCCCCCCTCCCCATCTTCATGGTCTGGCAGTTCCCAAAGGAAAAGAATGGCTTCCACCACCACCTTGTTCCTCCCCTTTAGATGGAGATTTGTGTTTTCTCTTCCTCCCTTGGTCCGACCGTCAACAACATGCAGATTTCTCTATGGATTGTGAACTCTTTGGGTACGTTTCTCTTGTAGTAAACCTGGTTTTCATGTAAGTTTCATTTAGTGGTGATTGCCTGCTGACATCCATGACGTCTAAGGCCTCTCTCCCAACCCTCAAGTCCAGGATTCCGAGTCCTCTCAATGAACAGCCAAACCCTACAGCAGTCCCAAAGTAAACATCCCACCCACAACGTGATTATTGTCCTTCGGGTTTTCTTGGCAGACACTGGAGTGGTTTGCAAACCCCTTTTCCAGCTCATCTTAGAGATGAGAAACTGAGGGAAAAGGGTTTAAGTGACTTGCCCAGGGTCACACAGCTATCGAGTGTGAGGATACATTTGAACTCAGGAAGATGGCTCTTCCTGACCCCAAGCCCAGCCCTCTGCACTGTGCCACCTAGTGCCCCAAATGAGGACTAATTTTTGTTAAACAGACAAAAATTATGGCGAGCACAATTGTGGTGGCGCAGTGGATAAAGCACCAGCCCTGGATTCAGGAGGACCTGAGTTCAACTCTGGCCTCTGACACTTGATACTTACTAGCTGTGTGACCCTGAGCAAGTCACTTAACCCTCATTGCCCCACACAAAAAATAAAAATTGTGTCACCCTTAATTCATTTTCTAAAGGAAAATGTTTTTTGTCAAAGGTTGCTTTTCCCAAGGATTTTGAAAAGGGCCTTAGAAGACCACAATACTTTTAAATAAACTAGTGTGTGTGTGTGTGTGCGTGTGTGTGTGTGTGTGTGTGTGTGTGTGTGTAGGACACCTAGGTGGTACGGTGTCTAAAGCGCTGAGCTCAAGGTCAAAGTCAGGAAGACATCTTCTGGAATGCAAATCTGGCCTCAGACACTTCCTATGTGACTGTGGGCAAGTCACTTCACCCTGTTTGCCTAGTTCCCTCATCTATAAAATGAGCTGGAGAGCTGGGAGATGACAAACCATGAAGAGTCAGACATGACTGAAAAACAATTGGAAACACGGAAATACACACCCCTGCACTATTCCCCCTCCTTTATTGGGGAGAATGAGGATGGGAGTCATGTCCTTTCCTAAGATTTGAACCTTTGTTGCTTCCCATTAATAAAACAGAAAATCTCCATTGTCTTAACTTCATACATACAACTGAAAGAACAAGACAGGCTATAATCTGGATCATTCTGAGACATCTCTCTTCTGAAAATATCTGACTTCAACTACAACTTCCAGTATTTGCTTTTGAATTTATTTTGTTAACTGTGATGAACACCCTGTTTTCAGTCCAGAGGATTTTTTTTTACCAAGAACCAAACTGGAAATAATGGGGCAAATCAACGGTTCCCCACAACCCTTCCTTTGAAGACAAGGGAATTATTCCCTAATGCCCACTTCTACTACCTGAAACTCAGCAAAGAAGGCTTTCTAGAGCTCTGTGCCAATCATGATTTCAGTGTTAAAAACATAATTTAGATTGTAAAGCTCCTTGAGAGAAAGGAATTTTGCTATTTATTGAGGAAATAGAAATGTGTGACAAAGTATTCATCACAATAGGTACTGAATACTTGTTAAAGAATTTTTAGAAATTAAATTAAATACTTTAAATCTTAGATTTCAAAGGAAGGGTTACCAGTTGGGTAGAACTTAAAATATACTAAGCTGTGATTGGACCTTAAATTTCAATCATTAAAGTGGATTCTAATTTATTATAATGCCCCCGATACACCATTTTTAAAGGTCTTAGAATTGTTGTGTTTCAGAAACCAAATGATTACAATGTATTGTTTATACTATCCAAAAATGGGGTCTATTCCCGAAAGATAAGGCTAGAAAAATGTTGATATTATACTGTTACAAAAACTACTGTAGGGGCAGCTAGGTGGCGCAGTGGATAGAGCACCGGCCCTGGAGTCAGGAGTAACTGAGTTCAAATCCGGCCTCAGACACTTAACACACACTTACTAGCTGTGTGACCCTGGGCAAGTCACTTAACCCCAATTGCCTCACTAAAAAAAAAAAAAAAACTACTGTACAATTACAATTTTATTACAGACAAATTTACATGAGTATCACAATTCTCAGAAAGTCCTCTGAATGTTTCACAGGGAATATGCTAAAACCAATATTGTAATGCTTTGACAATGCTGACAACCCTGTTAACATGAAAGGTCCTTTGCATGCCTGTTGTCTAAATTAAAACTATTGTACACTCAAATTTGTTTGAGAGTGCTCACGAGTGTCTGCAGTGGCTCATTTCAGCATAAACCCTTCAATGAGGGTTTTTCCAAAGTCAAGTACAGTCGGGCAACCATTCTATGACATATCTATTTCCAGGGGATGTCAGTCTACATAAAATGCCCAGGGTGCCATGCTTGGTGTGGGGATTTTTCAAAAGGAAACAAAATCCTGCTACAAAGCAGGAAATAAGTATAAGGAAAATGATACATCTACAAAGGACCTCAGCAAAAGAATCTTAGCATGTTATTATCAAATGAGAAATAGGTATTTGCTATAAATCAAGGGGGGAAACATCACTGAAAAACTTTAATAGTTTGCCAAATATACAGTTATTAGGATTATCTATGTCACTTAAATAAAAAAATTGGTATAGATGATTCTATAAAATAATCAACACAAGTTACACATCAACAACCCCTGCAGTCCAATAATGGCCCCCAAATCCCAACAGCATGAATTACAGTCCAACACATTTTGAAGGAGACATAATTTAGACATTTAAATCAAAGTAACTAAGACCAGACTAAGTACATTCATTCAAGTACAATAAATTTAGCTTTTCAGTTTTATAATCATCAGTTAATAACAAAACTTTAGGTGCAATTTCACATGTTCTCATAAGCTTTCCAGTCCAGTTCCCAGAGTAATAAAGTGTCTTTGTGCACTCCGTTTTCTTTTATAAGCAGGTGCAATATACATTGTTTATAGAATATTTCACTTCATATTAAAACAATACATACTGTAGGTGAACACCAGCCCCAATAACTATAAAATTTCAAAGAAACAACTTGAAAGCACGCTAATTACTGTTTAAATCATACTTGAGTATGATCCCTCAAGGGGGGGGGGGGGGTCTATCAAAATAATTGGGAATAACTGATTCTAACACAGACTCCAAAAAGAGGAAGCCTTCAACCCTTCTAAAACATTAATAGTTTATGTTACAAGTTAGTCATTTTGCCTACATTTCAAAAAACTTTTATCCTCACTATCAAAGTATTCACACTTTGAAAACAGGATCAAGGTCTAAAATAAATATTAATACAATAATATTACTAGATTGTTCTATATGAGAAAAATGTGTAGTATTTTGCTTGTGGAAATGTAATGGAATGTATTTCACAGTAATAGTACTACATTATTCTACTTTATATATCACTGAAGGAACACTGTAATTAAAACGTACCATCTGGACAAGAAATAAGAGAACTTAAGGCCTTTGGATGTCATCTATCACCATTACACAAACTCTAGGGTTGAGTAGGAATAATGCTGCTGTCGAATATGAACTCAAAACATTTCCAACTATGTTTTAGTATCCATCTCAACTCTGAATACCGGATATGGTATTTCACACAAATATATTTAAAGGTGATTTTTTAAAAAAACATTTATATCCTCTAAGTATCAAACTAAGTTTGGTCTCTAAAAATAATCATATTTTTTTAAATTATTACTTTCTCTTAAATGGTGGTGAAGCTTTAATGTGAATTTTTATTTCTGTTATCACAAAACATCTGAACTGATTCATGTTTATGAAAATATGACATTTTTTACATATTAGCCTTAATGTTAAAAGCCTCTTGAAAATTCCATCCTGCCATTGTCAAAAATTCTATAAATAAGGTTACAAAGGTACCAAATCAAGGGTTGAAGGCACTCAAGGGGGAAGGTTATTGCAAAACAATGTAAACGATTTGAAAAGCAAACAAAATTTTAAATTAGCAAATGGCAAAAATATTGACAACTAAAGTGATGGCAACTCTTTAAAATGGACACTTTAAACTAAATTTTTGTTATCTGACAACAAATCTCTTACTGCTTCTATCCTCTTTCCTCCTAAATGTCCCCCCCTCCCCAAATACATAAGAACTTTGCAAGCCAGCACCTTGGGTAATGCCAATCCTCTTAAACATTCACCTGTATCCAAGCTGAAAGGTGAAAAGGTTTGACTCCGTTGAATGTGGTCTCTAAAAACCTGGAAATAGTGAACTGGTATGTGTAAAAAAGAAAGAAAAATACAATCTTTCTGTACATGCATAACAATTAACCAACACGGAGTTGAAAATACAAGCTCCTTTGTTAAAGCCATTTAATGTTTTCATAGTTTCTTTTTTTTGTAAAACTATTTAGATAAAATATTGAACATTTTTATAATTGCTTAATAGTTTGTGATTCAATCTATGCAACTTTCATCCATATTAAAAATACCAATTAACGTAAATACTTTGTTATAAAAACTATTGTACAACTTCAATTTTATTAGGGAAACTTTTACATAGTGTTAAGGGCTAAAATTCTAGCTAAACTGTCTAAAATATCTAATGAGTGGTCGCCAATAAATTATAAGCTTTAGCAAGAGTTAGACTTTTAAGCATTTATTAAGGAGAATAAGAATTTGGTAAAGAGAGAGAAAAAGGCCTAAATTCCTAGCTATTAAAGGGAGAGCACATTTCTAGCTCCGCTCTCCACCAGAGTCCAAAGGAAAGAGGGCCAGAGTCAGCGCCAGTCTCTTCCTTCCTCCTCCCACTAGCCCGCGTCACTTCCTGACTCCTGGTCTTGCCCTCAAAGACCTTCCCTTCATGGGCAGAACTCCTCTACAGTAAGTATCCAGCAGGTGGCGTTATTCCAATCGTTACAGTCCCCCCTGTTGTTCCTCAAGAAACAAAATGTTTCCTTGACGGAACAGTAAAAAGAATATAATAACTATTGCTAACTAATAATATGTGAACGACAATATAGAAAAGGAAGAGAGGAAAGTTTTGTCCAGAGGGGCGATTTTTTTTTTTTGTCCTCATGAACCGACGCTTTGACATTAGTCTTGCAAAGGGAGGGCCTCTGCAGAGAATACATGTTACAGATGGTGTATATTATAACAGAAAGAGAAAAAAAAAAACAAAAACAACAAATCAAAACTGTTCATTTAAAGTCTCTGAAAGTCTTTTCTCAGATGTCCTCTAGGTGTAGTCGTGGAATGGAAGTCTTTTCAGGGGTTGATGTGTGGATGCTGGTAATCAGCCAGGAAAATTTCCTACAAAATTGAGCTTAACACAACTTTAAAATAGCTTTGTCAATAATCAAATCCAACAATGAAAGTTCTCAAAAACATGTCTAAGGGAATTCAGAATCTTAGTTGTTACACATGAAACATACAATAAAACAAAAATTGAACCATTCTTTAAAATTATAATATTACTATAGTCCCCCCCTTATGGAGGGTAATTGAGAAGACAATTGCTGCGATATTAATTATTAAAAATAATTTTTATCTTTGTTTCATCACTTTTTGCATCATCTGCCTAATTATCCTCATGCCATTATGAGAAATTAAAAATCTAATATAATTGGTAACAGGTGTCAAGGCCAAATTCAACACTGTATTTATCATGACACCTGAGATAATTATGGGGGTTACCATAAAAGAACAGAGAAATGATGGGATATGAGCATTCCCACACTTGAGCAATATGTACTGCCCATACAGTATGCCAGGCTTAAAATAGGTGGATGGAATATATGTCCATGCCACCGAACATATTGGAAGAAACTGAGTCAGACTTAATCAGATGCATGGGACTGAGATGTCCATGGCATCAGGCATATAGGAGGGAGCATGGAAGCCAGGTGTAGAAGTGAGATGGGTGGGATGAATACTTCCAGCCATCTGTACAATATTGTGGGGAAAAATAAAATAAAATATTAAACCAAGAGAATCCAACCTCAACATTAGTCAAAAGCCGTTCCCTCGGCCATACCTTGACTTCATGCATGTCTCCCCTCATGTGACAATTCAGTGTCTGCTCTTGCATGTATTCCTCTTGTGATTGGATGGCATCTTGGCCAACTGGCATCTGATAACTCAGAATAAAGGCAATTAATGTCTTAAATGATAAGTTCCCATAATCCAAGTCTCATATGGATTTAAAAATTGAGGATAATAAATGATTGCAAAAAATGTGAATACATCTTGACTCAGAACACAATATATAATTATGCAACAATTTCAAATAATACCCCTTTTTTTTACTTAGTATACAATTACTTTTTTGAAAAATCTGAACATATTTAAATAAAAGTTAAAGCACAACACAATCTCAAAGACAACTTTTACAAATGTTCCCCTCTTTTTTTTTTTTTTGGAATATGCTTATCAAAAATAATACTTCTAGAATCAATTTACACTTGCCATGGCAAACAATTTGCCAGGGAAATGCTTTAAAGAGTTTGATCAAATAATCAGTTGAGAAAAAATAACAAAAACAAACAACTCAGAATATGGGAGCACAATACTCCTAGAATTAACATTGTATTATGAAATCAAAACCATGTTTCAAAATTAGATAGATGAATGAATAGAAGAAAATACACGTGGAATAATAAAAGACAATGAAATTCAAACTAGGGAAATCTAAATGAATATGAACTTAATATTAATAAGAGTATTACAAAATATAAACTTGATCGCATGACTATAAAAAGCTTTTACAAATATTCTCCTTGTTTTAGAAACTAAGTATAAGACACAATCTCAAAAGCATTAAAATCTCTATGAAAATAAACCTATACCATTAATTCCAAAATATATATGTAATAGCATAGAAATCCTATGTAACCTCTGAACTGACATTAATAATCTGAGTGAATTCAGAACACTCTTGATTCCGATATCTAAAATCCCCAATACTCATATCAATACCTTGCTGCTTACTTCTACATTTCTGTAAAATATATACCCTTCCATGGCAAAAGCAGAGTCTTGAACTATGTTGATGATTGTCATTCTTATTCAGCTTAAGTTTTTCTTCTTTAACCCCTCTATATTGTCTGTCGGGCTTTTCACCATACAAATGCTTTATAAGATTACTAATTAAAGACAAAAGCAGGTTAGCAAAATTATGAACAAAAGGAGTATATCTGGAATTTAAAGGGCTTTCTAAGGTTGTCTCAGAAGCACAGCCAGGCTGGGGAAGGGCTGAGCCTGAAGCTGCAAATGTAGTTAGAGAAAGTTGAGCATGCGCATCAGATCTCTGGACTTCCCAGGCAGGGGAAGCTATGGGCTTGGCCATAGGAGGAGTAGAGGGTGGGGTCTGGAGAGGAGGGGAGGGACCAGAGCAATTTGAATCAGACTTGATTTTGAACTCAGGCCTGGATTCCTCTTCCCCCACTTTGCCTCCAGGTGCTAGGGGATTAAAAGCTTCTAGAGGGTGGGTCATTGCCTCCAGGCATGCAAAATTAAAGCAACAATTAGTGTTAGAACTGGGAAAAGCTGCGGGAATCTCTTCAGGTTTCTCTGAAAAAGCATGGTTGGGAGAGGGAGAGATATTTCCTTGTGTGAGTAAGTTGCTGGCTCTTTTAACAAAAATAAAAAGAAAAATAGAAAATCCACAAAAACAAAGCATTAACATGATCTTATCCCCCATTTGTCTGGTTAAACAGACTAAAATCAAAAATAGGGTAATTAGGGAGTTTAAAAGGTCCATTCGAAAAAATTTAAAGGAAAACACAGCCAGTACGCCAGTACTTAGCAGTTAAAGGGAGAGGGAGGGGAAATTTCTTACCCAACCAGAAGATCAGAAGACTGAAGTTTAGCTTTCCTCTTCGTGGTCGCCATCTGTTAAGGGCTAAAATTCTAGCTAAACTGTCTAAAATATCTAATGAGTGGTCGCCAATAAATTATAAGCTTTAGCAAGAGTTAGACTTTTAAGCATTTATTAAGGAGAATAAGAATTTGGTAAAGAGAGAGAAAAAGGCCTAAATTCCTAGCTATTAAAGGGAGAGCACATTTCTAGCTCCGCTCTCCACCAGAGTCCAAAGGAAAGAGGGCCAGAGTCAGCGCCAGTCTCTTCCTTCCTCCTCCCACTAGCCCGCGTCACTTCCTGACTCCTGGTCTTGCCCTCAAAGACCTTCCCTTCATGGGCAGAACTCCTCTACAGTAAGTATCCAGCAGGTGGCGTTATTCCAATCGTTACAATAGTTATCATAATTCTCAGAAAGTCCTCTGAGTGGGTGCAGTCACAGGGAATATGCTAAAACCAATATTTGTAATGCTTCCTTTGCCATCTCTGACAATCCTGTTAACATAAAAGGCCCTTGTCATGCTTATTGCTTAAATTAACTCTTATAAGTGACAGGAGATACCACAGCGGTTCATTTCAGCACAAATCCCTAAATGATGATGAGTTTTTTGTTGGCTTGTTGTTGTTTTTTTAACTTAGAGACAAGTTGTTTAATCATGTCTATTCTGATTTATGTATGCTAGATGAGGAACTTTAAAAGGGGGCCCTAGATGAAAGGATGTAGAAATGTAAACAAAAAGAATTAAACTCAAATCCCATCCCTGAAAAAACAGATACAGTCATTGTTTTGATATAAAGAATTGAATTGCAGTGATCAGTACACTAGCCAAAGATAGGAAACTGATTTCACAAAAATATACCTGAAATAACAGGTGAGAACAATTCTGGTAGGCTTATTCGATACTTTACTGATCTAGAATGTGCAAAAAAAAAAAAAAAAAGAAAAAGAAAAAAAAAGAAAAAAATTTGCAAATAATACAAATCTATTAAACTCACAGTAGATACACAAATACTATTCTACACAAAGGCTCTTGCCATAGTTAAATCAAACTTAATCTTCTGAGTTTCAAGTTAAATGAACTCATCATATTCATGACCCTTCCTAAGGGGAAAGTGGTAACTTTCTTGGATATGATTTTTCTTTGCTTTTCTTTTTCAACCCAAAGATTTTGCTATTATTCTGTTTGCCTCATGGTGTATGTGGTGGGAAGTGGGGAGGAAGGGAAGCGTCCAGGAACACAAGACAAAAGCCCAGTTACTGCTATCTAAGGATAAGACCAATTCTCAAAACTGACTCCTAAACAACTACAAATGCAACTGCATTTTTCTCCTGCTTATAAAACTATAAAATGCAACCAGATTTCTACTACAGAATGTATTATGGTACTGTTAAATCACAAAATGAACTCCTATAAAACAGCTCTATTTTTTCAGATTCAGGAATTGTGCAGGCTGGTCTCTGAGTTAGGAAGTAAGTCAAAATCATTCCTGTCAATCCTCCACCTCTACCTGGGGGAAAAAAAAAAGAGAAAAAAGGGGAGAAGGGGAGAGACAGACTGGAGTTTATAAGCACAAATAATTCTCACCCTTACCAGTGGTTTCTCTTTTCGAAGGTATCTATTGTGTGGAAGGGCCAAAAAACAATCAACAGCCAAGCAAATATTTTTCTGGAATGTGGCAAATTTAGAAATGAATCAAAACACAAGAGGAGTAACTATATGGATTGCAAAAGATTTGAAAAAAAACAAAACAAAACCCATAATCAACATTTCCCCTTCAACTTAGTCTAGGACTTAAACACAAAATACCCAAGTATTTCTGATTTTCAATGGACTCTGACTATATATAGTTTGCAAAATACTGGAAAACTAACCTTGAAGCTAGAACTAAAACTGTGTTTTTCTTGTGATATTCCCTTTAAGCAAAACTGAAACTAAACTCCAGTAAACTCCCAATGACATCGTTCCATTATGAACTAGTCTTTCAAATTATGACTGACTTGACTAGAACCAAAAGAATACAATATAACCACCCCTGCCAAAAATGAAAAAATGTGAAAAAAATTTCAGGTATGCAATTTCAAAAAAAGGATATGGCATCAAGAAAGATTTTTTTTTCCTTTTTTACTTACAGCAAATACTTAAGAATCCAATTTTTCAATTTCTATAAAAATACCTAAGAATGTGTGCAAAGTGGCATCTTCCCTCAATAAAACCCAATTCTAAAGGTGAAAGTCATCAATCCATGTGATCATGTGATCTGAAATGTACAACTATATATATTTATAATTAAACTCTCTTGGATTAAATAAAAATTGTAAAAAGTTGGATTTTATAGAAAAAGCACTGAACCCTATTATATAATACACCAAAGGGGGAAAAAAAATCTGCTAATGACTGCTGTCCTTGCTTAAGAAAATGGAGACATTACTTTAGCAACAAGTTCATATGGTTTCTCTCAAACAAATGGTGGTAAAATGAAATGCTTCTTCACCTCTAAGAGCAAAAGCGCCACTAAAATTTTAAAAGTAACTTCAATCCTCCACTGAGTAAGAGTTTTGATTCTCTCAGAGAAGAAAGCTGTATACATGTATTCAGTAACAATATCCCTTCAGATTCCAAACCATATGATTTCAGACAGAGTCTAGCAAGTTTATTGTTGCCTTTCAAACAAGCTATTTTGGAAACAAAAGGGACGGATGATCTTTTGAAAAAGCAACAAGAATACTATCCATTGAGAAAGAAGCACCTTAGCACCTGTGATCTGCTGGTCTGAACATGGAAGAGAGAAGCTAGACTTTCTCCTTCTTATTTCTTCACCAACTCAGACTTTCTCCAGTTTAATGAGTTGGTCCAGGGCCACGGGCAAGCTGATGATGTCAGCTTGTTCTTGTTTCAGTCTGTATTCTATTCACTATGGCTCAATGGCAAGACAGGGTTAACAGGGACGCATTGATGAATTTGCTACAGGAAGCAAACCCTTCAAACTCCAGAGTTTTTATTTAACTTAGGCCAATCAGACATAGACTAAGTCACGGACCGCCACATCCCCTGCTTGACATTTCCTATGTCTTTTTCTTTGTTCGTAGTTTTCTAATGAACAACTAACTATTAATTAGTTTTCCTGAGTAAGAGTATAAAAAAGTGAACCCTTCTACCAAAAAGTACAAAGACAAATAAAATGTAGTTGAATCACAATACAAATCTGTTACATAACATTACAAGGGCAGGGATTCATTGCTGCTCTTCTTTTTCATTGGCCCCATAAAAAGAACGTAGCAAACCGTTTAATTGTCTAAAATATTTTGCAGTACAGTAATCAGGTGTTTCAGCCCATATATATATCCCTCATCCTTTGTGTTGCTAGGAAACACGTGAGCAAAGTCGATCATCCGCACTTCCACATCTGTACTGTCAGGGAGCTCTGAGGGATGGTGGTAGAAGACCTTTTCCAGTTGAGAGAGAACATTGCCATTCAAGTGTTCCTGGGACATGCAGTTGCTGCTTTTCCATACATTGCCCTGCTCCCTATTTTCAACTGTCAATGAAGTCTGGCTGTGATGGTTCTTGGCACATGCCTCTTTATGACGCACATACACTTTGCCTACAGGGGCCCCCACTTTTCCATTCTCGGGAGAACCCAGTAAGCGAATGTTGTTGTTATACTCGAGCACTCGGGCGCCCGGCAGCGGTCCTTTGGCCCACAAGGTCTTCTCTGCTGAAGTTCCATCACCCAGTTTGTTGGCTGCTGGCAGCAATGAGCCTTCATAAACAAACAGTAAGGAACTTGCATAAAAGTTCAGTTGATTCTGGCTTTCAAACCACTGAAGGATTTTCTCAATCTTCTGAATGCTGGCAGCAATTGCATCCTTTCTCAAACAGTAACCATTGTGAAAAAATCTGGACACTCCTAGCAAAAAGAAAGAGAGATCATTACAGGGTAACGATGAACAAAGCTAGCGATCACTTTCAGAGGCGCCCCTCACCACCACAAGAACTTCATCGACATCCCTCCCGATGCTCCTCCCTCACTTCTGAGGGAGAACAACAAGAACAACATTCAGACATAGGTTTCTATTTTAGAGTATTTTGTGCTAGTGGAAAATGCCAGAATCCCAGCCACAAACATAGCAGAGGGTGATTAGCAAAGAGGTTGGACCCAAAAATGGTTTCATTCACAATCTTTCACTGTCCTCCTTCTCTGTAGGGCTCAGCCTCAATCAATATCATGGGGACACTTGTCCAGGAGAATCTGAACGAAAGTCAACAGCTTACCTCACATTTAGAAGAAACTAAAAACCCTATGGTTTAGTATCCATTAATCCAAACTGGATTCAAATGAAAAGGCTGTAAAAGCCAGTCAGTCTCACTGCACCCCAGATCCAGTATGGTACCTGGTACATAGTTGGCACTTAATAAATGCTTGTAGATGGAGTTAACATTGCAGATATTTCAGGGGCAACTACATGGCACAGTGGATAAAGCACCGGCCCTGGATTCAGGAGGACCTGAGTTCAAATCCAGCCTCAGACACTTGACACTTAACTAGCTGTGACCTTGGGCAAGTCACTTAACCCTCATGGCCCCGCACCCCCCAAAATATTATTTGTCATGAAAGTTCAACTAACTTTCAAAGGTTGTTTAGGGTCCATGCAATAGTCTAAGTTACTGCATATTAGAGCATTCGTTACTCATAGTTTGAGATTTTTTACTATTCCATTTCTATGCCTATTTGGGAACCAAGGGGCATACAGTGCTCATCATTAACTTCATTAACTTAATCATTAACTCCTGTATTCTAAAAAGTGAACTATCCAAATATAGAATACTGGCTATTTAGCCTGGAGGAGCATTTTAATCAAGTACTGTGACAGAAGCCACTCTGAATAGTATGTTATCCTTGTGGTACAAGGAAGAAAATTAGTCAAACAGACCAAGCAAGATTTTTACTCTTTAAGGTCATGGATATAGAAATGTGTTTCCTGCACATACAAGGAAAATTCTTATAAAAACTCTTTTGAACTCTATAAATTTTTCTCTACCTTACGCTTTCCTATAATTGAATCCCCAATATTTCTTACCACAAAAACATTTATATACCTATCTTGCAAACATAACTTTTTATCTTTAAAAAAATACCGGGTGCAGCTAGGTGGCGCAGTAGATAAAGCACTGGCCTTGGATTCAGACACCTGACACTTATTAGCTGTGTGACCCTGGGCAAGTCACTTAACCCTCATTGCCCTGCAAAAAAACAAAACAAAACCAAAAAACCTCTAAATCCATTTAGTAAGTTAAAGGAGATGCCCATGAGTCATAAGCTCCAGTGAGTCCTATCCAACTTGAGAAAGATTTCAAGGACGGGTCCAATGACAATCTGCACATTTCTGTTGGGCACAGCTAGTTAGATGAAGAGACAATTTACCAAGCTGGTGAATGGGTTAGTTTCTCAGCCACAAAACTCCTGATAACTTTCTATCTAGTTGTGGAGGGGTTGAAATCTGTTTTGGTAAAAGTACACCACCACCCCCGCCCAAGAAAATCTGCTACAAGTGTCTTAAAGTACACTAGGAGTGTTTTGACTCCCACTCTATTTGACTATTATTGGCTTAGAGCTACTAGAAACATTTAGAATGCCCTCATTTTCTGTCTCTGAGCAAACTGGGCCAGAAGTATGTAATAACTTGGCCATGGTCTTACAGCAGAGCTGGTACTTGAACCTATGCCCTTCCTTATTAGATTCTCCCATTCGCTGCCCAATCATGACTTATTTTTTAAAGCCTTGCATTCATCTACAACAAACTCGTCTTGACAATACCTTCTAACTCCTACTTGAGGAGGGGGTAATACAGTGATGTAGCTTCAAGAATATGGGGATATAATAAAATCCAATTAAATCTTGGAGTCCGTCATTGTCCCCATCCTGTCCCCCTCCTCTCCACCCCCATCCCTGCCTTACCGTCTTTGATTGTTTCTTTAGTTAAACTTCTTCCATAGTGCTGGTTCTGTGTCTCATAACTATCAGAATGAGCATGATAAACCTGCCAGGGAAAAAAAAAAAAGAGAACATACACATTTGAGGAATGAGTATTTGGAGGGTTCTCATTCACAAAGAGCTAAACTTCACTCCACGTGAAGAAGTCCACATCGCTCTCCAGTGCTTTGAGTCAATAAACCATGTCAAAGGTAACCAAATCCTGTCTTTAATGCAGTGGACACAAGGCTGGGAGGTCAGTCAGGAGGTCACTGCAAAATTACAGGTCAGACGTAATGAGGGCCTAAAATCTGGTGGCAGTGTGAGTAGAGAGAAGGGGATGGAAGTGAGATACATTGTGGAAATAGAAATATTAAAAGACTGAGCAACTGTTTGGATAGGTGGGGTAAGGAAAAGTAAGGGATCAAAGATGACACCAAGGTTACAAGGGCACCACTAAGAATGCCTCAAAGGATTACAGTATCATCAACAGTAACAGAAAAATGTGGAAGAGAATTATGTTTGGGGGAGAAAAGAATGCATTAAGATCTGCAAGAAAGATCACAACCCATCCTTGCCTCCCCCCTGCTGCTGTGAGACATGCTATACTACCCAAAACAAAAAGGGGAATTGTAGGGCTTACGCATCAGTCACAGTCCACAATGCTCTCTAAGGAGCTCCTAGAGCTGCTAAGAGAGGGTAACACAGGGGTAGAGGTGAGATACAGAGGTGGGAGGTCTTCCTGCCCATCTGCTGTGGTCATAACTACCATAATACGCTATGCTGGCTTAGAAAGGGAGAGGCTGGGGGGCAGCTACGTGGCTCAGTGGATAGAGCACCAGCCCTGGAGTCAGGAGGACCTGAGTTCAAATCCAGCCTCAGCCACTTAACACTTACTAGCTGTGTGACCCTGGGCAAGTCACATAACCCCAACTGCCTCACCAAAAAAAAAAAGAAAAGAAAAGAAAAGAAAGGGAGAGGCTAAGAACCTACACAGCACAGTTGTGGGAAGTTACGGCTACATCAAGAACACCCTCACCTTCTCACCCTTTGTCCAGCCAGATTGCAGCACTAGCTGAATCTGCCTTTCTGTCTTGCCTCCATGCATTTACACCAGCTGCCCCCTCAACATCCCCCTCCCTACCCCGCAGTACACGTGGCCTCTCCAAATCCTTATCACTGTCATTGTCACCTCCTCCTTTCCCCTAGTTGTTCATTCTTCCCTCCAAACATAACCTAGTACATATTTATCTCTCCCCCACTGAATATTCAGTTCCACCAACACTTGTTTAAGCACCAGCTGTAATGCCATGCTCTCTGCCTGGCACAGGGAAGTGACAAACATCTGCCGCACTGAACATTCGTGGAGAAAAGGGACCTAAGAAATCAGGTAAGAAATGGAGGCCCCAAATTGTGCTGGGTTTGGCAGTAGAGACGCTGCAGCGGCAGACTCGACTGACCGCCCCCGCCTTCTGGCTTCTCATGGCGCTGTCCTCACTTGAGTCTTCAACAATCTCCTAGCGTGGAAGCGTATATAGCACTCCTGCCAAGAGAAGGTGTTCCCCAAACCTGTGCTCTAGGCCCTTTTCTCCCCTTCCCTTCTGTTCTCTCACTGGTGACTTCATCAGCTTTCCTGAGGTCAGGATACTTTGACCCCAGATAGATTCATCCAGGGCTGGTCCCTAGGTAGCTCAAGGCCCACATCACCTACTGCCTATTGCACATTTCCAATTGTAGGCTGTATAAACATCTGCAAGTCAACATCTCCAAAACAGAGCCCACTTTCCCCTAAGACCTACCTCAATTTATCCAGGGGACACCACTGTCACTTCTAAACTCAGCTCTTCCCTCCAGCAATCCTGGCCTCCCGGACACTGCGCATACAAGACACTCCAACACTCTCCCCCTCCTTGACTCTGCCCATCAGCTTCCCCGGCTTCCTTTAAGTCCCAAATAAATCCCGAACCCTCTTGAATTCTAATGTGTTGATAATTTCCAATTTATCCTACATAGAACTGGTCTCCCTCATAAGACTGTAAGGTCCTTGAGGACAGGGGCTGCCTTTGCCTCTTCTTCCCTCCCCAGGGCTTAGCACAGTGTCAGGCACATAGTCAGAGCTTAATAACTGATTTTTAATTGATTGATTGATCCTCTACTCGCCTTCACTGCTGCCTCCTAACTGTGTGAAGGTTTACAAAGAACATCATGGGTTAACTCTCCTGATCCTCCCACTAGCCCTGTTCAGTCCGCACTCAAAGTATTATTACACCCATTTTACAAATGAGAAAACTGTGGCTCAAGAGATTTAAGATAATTAGCCCTGGTTACAAACCTACTAAGTGCTAGAAGCCTGGTTGTCCTAGCACAGATTTTGTCATATCATAAATAAAGAAAAATGAGGATCAGTCAAAGAAGTAAAATCAGTTAATAGTGCGAACAGAAAAGTTTCCTACACTAAGTCTTAATATGTCAATGATTTTATTTGAGGTATCCTAAGCTCCCAAAATGTCAAAAACAGGAACATTAAAATTTTTAACAAAAATACATTCCACCACAGGCTGGAAAAGCCATGTAAAATTTTTTGGCCCTCCTTTTGTACCAGAGAAGAATTGTGAATTATGATGATATTAAAAGATAAAATGTTGGTATTATACACTATCTGAATTTCTTTTATAATACATATATATATATTTGTTTGATAAAACCCAAAGCCCCAGCTTTGAGGACAAGAACTCGCTACTGTATTACAAGATGTAAAATGGATAATTTTGATTAAATGAAAAGTTTTGCACAAACAAAACCAATGCAGCCGAGATTAGAAGGAAAGGAGAAAACTGGGGGAAAGGTTTCTACAACAAATGTCTCTGTAATTAGGGAAAAAATATTATTTAAAAAAAATAAATAAAGTATAAAGGAAATGTCCAGTGAAGAATGAGGGTGAAATTCAGAGAAGGTTTCATAGAGAGGTGAACCTCAAGACCTTAAAGGATCTTATTATGCAGAAAGAAGGGGAGATGAAAAGCCAATTGAAACACAGGGAATGGTGTGATCAGAAAGAAAACTCTCAGTCTTAGAAGAACTTCAAAGATTATGAAGAAAGAAAAAAAGTAGATCAGGGAAGGCTAAGATATCCAATTAGGTGAGCATGTTTTGTCCAAGACAAGACAAGATACTGGAAAGGTAGCTAAGAACCACACTCCGGAGGAATTTAAAGACCAGGGAGACTGTATTTTCATTTATTTGGTAATGGGTAAAGGCTTTTGAATAAAAGATCAGAGAATTTCATTACAACTACCTCACTCTATAAAAACTCATTTGTTGGGGGCAGCTAGTGGATAAAGCACTGGTCCTGGATTCAGGAGGACCTGAGTTCAAATCTCACCTCAGACGCTTGACACTTACTAGCTGTGTGACCCTGAGCAAGTCACTTAACCCTCCTTGCCCTACCAAAAAAACCCCAAACCATGTTAAAAGTTTCAGTTTTTAATATAATTTACAAATTATAAATGTGATTAATTTGCATATGGATACTTAACAGTTGCTCCAAGTCAAGAGATATGTTGGAGAGAGGGAAAGAATTTTAAATTCTTCAATTTCTTTTCCAACTAAAAACCCCAACTCAATTCAAGAATTGGTTTTAAACTTCAAGGGAAAAATGAGCACTTCATATTAAAATACTTCTATGACTCAGATTTCCACCGTAATTTATTATTCTTCTATATTTTATAATAAGAATTATATGTTTGTTTCTTTTGGTTGAGAGACCACTTTGTGTTCTCTCTACTTTGTGTCCCCACAATGCCTAGGAGAGTCTTCAGCTGGCACCCATACATGATTTCCAAGGATTTACTAAATCAGACTCCATCTACATTTCAAGTTATTCTACAAGTCAAAATTGTTTTGTAATCAACAGATGAATTCCCCTTAGATGAAACAGCAATGACAAAAATTTAAAATACAGCAACAAAAGCAAAGAAAATGCTAGCTAAAGGTTCTATTTTGCAGTGATCATACAATGGAAGTGGCCCTAGATGAGAATTCTCGCTGTGCAATTTGCTATTTGTGAGACCTTCCAAAGTCTCTTTAACTCCCAGAAACTGTTCCTTCACCCCAACTAAAGTGGTTGGACGATATGATAACATAACAACAGCAACTAACGTGTCTAAAGCTCTTTAAGGTTTGCCAAGCACTTGACATCTCATCTGCGTCTCACACAAACACTGATAGCTTTGATCTCCATTTTACAGATGAGGAAACTGAGGCAGAAGTGAAGTGACCTGCCCAGGGTCACACAGGTAGGATGTGCCTGAGACTGGATCTGGACTCAGATCTTCTGACCCCAGGCCCAGTGCTCTATCCACTGAACCACCAACCTCAAAGGTCCTTTCCTGCTCTCAATCTTATAATTCTTGGAACTCTCTGGGCCTCAGTTTTCAGCTGTAAAATTAAGAGGCTGAAACTAGGTCTCTTCCTCCAAGCCTACCTTTCTTTGAACCTATACATACTATTTAAAAAAAAAAAAAAAAAGCTCAAATCCGGCCTCAGACACTTACTAGCTGTGTGATCCTGGACAAGTCACTTAACCCTCATTGCCCTGCAAAAATAAACAAAAAAGGGGTCAGCTAGGTGGTGCAGTGGATAGAGCACCAGCCTTGAATTCAGGAGGACCTGAGTTCAAATCCAGTCTCAGACACTTGACACTTACTAGCTGTGTGACCCTGGGCAAGTCACTTAACCCTCATTGCCCCACCAAAAAAAAAGGGGGGGGGGGCTTAATATAACCCAACACAGTGTTGTATAAAAGGAGAGAAGGTTAGCACTCCCCTTGATAAGGATGGAAGGGGTCCTAGTGGCCTTTACAACACATATACAGTTAAGGCATTGCCACCTACTCTGTGGCATCTAACCATGTCTTAAAAAAAAAAAAGAAGAAGAAGAAGCCAATACATTATAAACCCTTTGAAAGTATAATTGGAAATCGGTCATATTACCATCATACTTGACTTCTCTTTTTATGACATATATCTGTGGTATATATATTTTACATGTAAATTTTAAAGTATAGCTTTCTAGTTCCATTCAATTTATCTATAACTCAGTCAACAAACATTTATTACATGTGATATGGTGGTAACAATGACAAAAAACTCGAGAATATTCAATTCATTAACATTTTGTGAAAGCAGCCTTCTCTGAGGGGCAAATCATTATTTTTTAAACACATGCTTTTGAGAATGCTGGGTGGAGTTTATAACCCACAGAGCTCCATATACAAATTTAACAAGTGAGGGCTCCTTAGGATCAATCCTTTTATCTGAAATTTTCCCCAGCTATTCCCAGGCGAAAGAACGTCTTTGTCAGAGTAAGGAGAACAGTCTGAAACCACTTCGGCACTATAATCTTAGTTTGCTGCTGCTACACTCTGGATAGCCCCAGTCTACATTCCTTCCACCGTAATCTACATTCCAGCTGAACTGGACCATCTGCCATCCCTGCCCTATGCACCCTGTACTTCAGTGTCTTTGTTCACACTGTCCCCTCTACCTGCCCTCCCTCACTCCTGTCAGCTTTAGAGCCAAGGTCAAATGGCACCTTCTCCAAGAAGCCAATGAGCTCAATGACAAAGTCAACGATCATGAAGATAATGAGTCAAGATAGTAGGCTTTAAAGCAGGGATATGAATCACTTAAATTGGAGACCATTAACTGCTGATCTAGCTGAGAATTACCAAACCTATGGAATCACATTATTACAAAGTCTCTATAAGATACAAAAGACTGAATTCCACCCCAAATCTAACTCTACTGTTATAGACTCTGTAAAACCAAACTCAAAACAACAGGTTAATTTTTGAGTTGACATTAAATTAAATATAAGCTGGCAAATGCTAGAGTAAAACATAACTCAATAGCATGGGATAGATAAGCCTGAATAGGGGCCAAGCCATGGTGTTCTCTCTTGTACACTGGGAAAGATCTGTTCTAGGCCTTGTTATCAATGATCCAAAGTCCAATAACAGCATTCATAATTTAGGGGTCGCTCCAGGAATTCAGGGGGTCCTGAACCAAATCAAGTTTCAGACTTAATCATGGAGCAGAACACAAATCAACAGGCCTCCCCACAAATAAGTCAGTCTTCAGAAAAGCATGGTGATGGTCCCATTTAACTGAGGGTTTGTTCACCTCTTAATAAGATTATCTATTTGGCCCCTGGATGTTTGGTAAAATGAAATTCTGCTCACCGTTACTGTTTTTCAGGAAATCAGGAAATCACTCTAAAACTATCCTTTGGAAATCTTTCTAAAATCTGACATTTTTTGTATTCTTTATTAATAAAGTTTGAAATGTATGCCCACATTCATTTCCTGTGTAATAAAATATTCAGAGAGTTCCATAGAGAGTACCCAATATGTACCCTGCATGGTCTGTAATTAACAGTCATACCTTCTCCCCATGACTCTCAGCTTTTGAAATGTTAGTGCGAAAAAAGGGAAATAACCCATTCAATGCCTGTGAGAAAGACAGCCTGGTCTCCAGGGCCCATGTGAATGCTCTGCTGTCTCTGACCCAGCACGGAGACCACCTGAGTCTGATTCCAAAAGGTCCTTAAGAAAGCAGAGCTTAGGATGGAATGAAATTATGGAACCACAAAGCTTCACATGAAGAAAAGCATGGCTTCTCCTCAGAGGCACAGACATGGGCTCTCCTACTTTGGGCTCCGTCACACACAAGGCTGCCCTCTTTCAACAGCATTTGTAATTGGAAAGCACCACATCCACTAGAGAGGATCCTTAGAATGAGGGCCTCAACTAATTGAAAAGTAGACCAAATTCACCCATTTTATTTTATTTCAGCTTTCTAAGCATTCAGACATCCACACTTAAATTCCTGCTACTTCCAGAGTTCATAGTTGGTCAGATTACTTTGCCACGTTTTCCTCAAACATGCCAATGAGCTCATGTCATGAATGTTTTGGCAATATCGTTGTCAATACAAGGAAAATAAATAAGAGAAACAGAAACGTGTTAGACTGTTAATCTGAATCCAACAAATATGTCTTACCCTCATGCCAAGCACCAAGAACCCAATCTCTTCCATTAGTGGGTACTTGCTGACCTGCTGCTGAATCTTCTCAGAAGAGGCGAATGGATCATAGCTTTTCCGCCCTATTTTTACATCCATTATACAGGGCTTGTTAAATTTATGCGTCACATCTTCCAGTTTTAGGTATAAATCTGTTTTTTTAAAAACAAATTTTAGTTAGCAATGCACAAACTTTTTTACTCAATATATGATGCTGAAGGGGAAAACAAAAGAAAGAAGTGTGTACTGCAATTACTGAGATCACTAAGGTATGATGGGGCAGGTAGGTGGCACAGTGGGAGCACCAAGCCCAGAGTCAGGAAGACTTGAATTCAAATTGGGCCTCAGATACCTTTTAGCTATATGACGCCGGGCAAATCATTTCACCCTGTTTGTCTCAGGATCTTCATCTGTAAAACGAACTGGAGAAGGAAATGCCAAACCAGTCCTGTGTTTCTGCCAAGCAAACCCCAAATGAAGTCCGACACAACTAAATCAAGTGAATGACAACCACCACCAAGTACAATAAGCCTAAACTCCAAAAACCTGGATTTTTCTACCACACGAGCATGCTAGTAGGCCTAGTCAGGCACATCATACCCAGAAGCTGGCTGTTTGCCAAGGTTGGATGAAATCAAGCTCAACCATAAGTGAAAGGCATCCAGCAGCCTGTATGGCTGCAAAAGACACTAACAGCTGCATTTTAAGGCAATGGGATCATCTAAAAAGCTGTTGCTAGGCACATTCCTTTGCAAATCCATTATAAACCATCCAGGCACCCAGGTTTTAGCATTGGATTTTTAACGGTTTTGGGAGAGGCACCAGGGACCCTGGGTTATTTATATACTACACAGAAAATCTCAAGCAGTGGAGGAACGAGATGTACAAAAGTAAATATGATGCAAAACAAAGTGTACTAAATGAGAAAGGCCCAGTCAATCTAAGAATGAGATATCTTACCTCTTTCTGAGGAGGAAAGGGGGATGGTTTCAGAGAAGATAACACAGGAACTTCAAAGAAGTGGAGGTAGGGGCTCACACCAGATACAGGTAAGATAATAAGAAAAGTCAGAGACAGGAAAACAGGACAAGAACAAGGGGCAGCTGTCAATTTCACCTAAAACACAGAATTTGACAAGGACTATATGAGGTAAGGCTGGAAAGGTTTAGAGAAGCAAAGCATTGGGTGACCCTGAATTCTTGGACTGATACTGTCTTCGTTAGATAATAGGGAACCACTGATGGCTTTTGATCAGAGGAATGACAGGCATGGAGCAGTACATGAGGAAAAGCATTTTGGCAGCAACATAAAGAACAAATTGGAAAAGGGAGAAACTAGAGAGAAGATCAGTTATTTAATAAGTTTATGACTATTTAATAGAGAAGAAACTAAGTATTAAGATAGCATTATAATAATCTACGTGAAATCAGAGAATCATACCATTTGAACCTGGAAAGTAAGTTAGAGATTATCTGGTCAAATCCCTATATTTTCTACATGAGGAAATTGGGGCCCAGCAAGGGAAATTATTTGCCCATAATCAAATGACTAGGAAGTAGTAGCTGGTCTTAACTCTAAATTCAGTAGCCTTTCCAACAAACCTTTCAGAAAGGTCTCTTAGAAACAGTGATCACAGGAGGAATAGAAAGAAGAGAGTCCTTGTCTGAGATTATAGAAGCAGAATCCTAAAGGCTGTGAGAGATGAGAGAGCAGTGTCAGTCACAAAAGATGCAGGGGCAAAAACTGTGAGGAGGGGCAACTAGGTGATGCAGTGGATAGAGCACTGGCCCTAGATTCAGGAGGACCTGAGTCCAAATCCGACCTGAGACACTTAACACTTACCAGCTGTGTGACCCTGGGCAAGTCACTTAACCCCAATTGACTTGGGGCTTGAGCCTGAGATGCCAGCAGGACAACTAAGTGAAGATGTCCCAGAGTCAGCTGAAAGATGAGACTGGCAAACTCTCTAAGGCTCTGGAAGTCATCTTCATTAAAGTGAACTTAAGCCATAGGAAAAAATAAATGAACAAGAGAGACCCAATTCTGTTTTTGTTTTTTAGTAAGGCAATTGGGTTTAAGTGACTTGCCCAGGGTCACACAGCTAGTAAGTGTTAAGTGTCTCAGGCCGGATTTGAACTCAGGTACTCCTAAATCCAAGGCCAGTGCTCTATCCACTGCGCCATCTAGCTGCCCCAGAGACCTGATTCTGAACTTAATAAGCACCGTTTCATAAATGAATCAATTCTCCTTAGTAATCAACAACAGATAGGGGAGAATATGGGTTAGAAGCAACAGATAAATGGGGTATTTACTAAATGCTTATGATGTGTATGTGTCAGGCACTGGGCCCAGTGCAGTTTATATTACAACAGGGGAAGACACATACAGAGTGGAGGGAGGGTGCCTTCATGGGAGCAATGGCTGACAAATGGCGGTCGAGTCCAGACGAGGAAAGAGTGAGGTGAAGAATGGCCAAGGTTCCTCCTATTATGGCAGGCCCAGGGAGGGAAGTCATTTACTCTTTATTTACTAGTGAGGCCCAAGGCATATTGGTCTGGATAAACATCTCTGTGTATGCTGCTGGTTCCAAAAGTGAAAGTTGTGAGAGGAATGAAAGAATGAAAGAATGAACCAACGAATGAACACATGAATTTTTCTAAAAACTCAATAAGCATCTATGATGTGCCAGACACTACTAAATAATTGGGACAGAAATACATGACCTGAGATAGTCCTTGACCTGAACAAGCTTACATTCTAGTAAAGGAAAATGGAACATAGGGGATTGGGACCACAGAGGGAAGGAGTATCTGATCTAGGAATTCACAAGGATGGTACCACGTTGTTTGCAGGAATTATAGTATTGCTTTATCGCTCCCAGAGTGAGAAATGCAATACGGATGGGGGTGGGGAAGATGGCATGAAGATGGCCAAAGAAACAAATGGTGAAGACCCTTCTTCCTCAGCATACAGCAGAAAGGTAAGAAGACCTAAGAGCCAACCCTAACTCTGCCATGCTAGGACTTCGATCTTCCAACTGTAAACTGAAGAAAAACATGAGCCCTTGACAAGGCCACTGCAAGGCACAAACTAGTAGACACAAACCCTCTGTAAATGCAAAGCATTACAAAGAAACGTACAGAGGCTCTTGGTGCATTCTCAAAGTGCCTTTGGGAATTGGCTACTCCTAAATTAGAGCAGGTTTTCTCACTGGAACAGTATTATAAGGGGTGGTTAGGTTCCCAAATTACTCTGAAATAGCTGTCTTACCTGGAGGTTAGCCAAATCACTAAGAGCCCTAGTACAACATGTTGTGTATGCAAGCATCAACCTGTTTAGAGAAGGAAGAGAGGCAATGTCCTCCTCTTTTCGTGAGCTTAGGGTAGAATTCAGGGACAGTTAATGGTCTAGCTGAAATATGGAATAGGAAAAACAGGCTAAAATTGTCAATTGACAGAATGGAGAAACCCCTAAATATCAGACTAAAGGCTACAGGGAAAGGCAGATTACCACAGTCAGACTCATGTCTTAAGAAAACGGACTTTGTCCTAAGTAGCTAGCTAGGGGTTGAATGAGCTGGGGGAATTTCAACTGCGGGAAGAAGAAATCTGTTAATTTTTAAATGTGCAACCTTTTTGGAGCTTGCTCCTCCCCTCCCCCCATTGGTGGGAAATTCAGGACATCGGATGCTTAAAGAGAGGGCTATGTGTAAACAGGGGTAGAAGGAGGGGACAGGGAGGAAGAGGATAAATGCAAGGCTTACTTCTTTTTTTTGTTTGTTTTTTGTTTTTTGTTTTTTTAGTGAGGCAATTGGGGTTAAGTGACTTGCCCAGAGTCACACAGCTAGTACATGTTAAGTGTCTGAGGTCAGATTTGAACTCAGGTCCTCCTGACTCCAGGGCCAGTGCTCTATCCACTGCGCCACCTAGCTGCCCAAGGCTTACTTCTTATAGAAAGGTTAGATTAAAAAATGGGAGACGGGGCAGCTAGGTGGCGCAGTGGATAGAGCACTGGCCATGGAGTCAGGAGGACCTGAGTTCAAATCCGGCCTCAAACACTTAATACTTACTAGCTGCGTGACCCTGGGCAAGTCATTTAACCCCAATTGCCTCACTTAAAAAAAATGGGAGACGGGGAAACCAATTAGACAGCAGTAACAATAGTCTACTCAGCAAAGCAGGTGAAATTAAAGCAAAAGGTGAATCCACTAACCTTGAAAGGCAACAGAGGAGCTCTGAGCAATAAATAACAAAATGGTCGGTAATGGGCAGTAATTTAGGGTTAAGGAGACAACATAAATGAAAATCATGCTCTCAGGAAGTCAGTCAATAAGCATGTTAAACACCTCCTGTATGCTCCAGGCCCTGTGCTAAGTGCTGGAGATACAAAGAGAGACAAAAGACAGCCAGGACAGCACCTGTCTCAAGTTGTCTTTTGGGGCTGCCATATTTCCCAGAAACACCAGACCCAGAGCATGACGGAGGCCCTGAATGTGTCAGGGATACAGGTCCCCCTGAGCTGACATGATTTGTTGCTGCACCCCAAGCTGCACCTCCCGGGAGTCCTTGGGAGGCAAGACAGGCACCAGCCAGTTTGGGCCAGGCTGGGTTAGTGCTTGTGCAGCCGGGGTCCTTTGCCGATAAGCAGACAGACCCTCCTATCGACATAGTCTAGCGGTTCCCAAGGGAAAAGAATGAGGCTTCTGCATCACCTCGCTTCTCCCCATGGGGAGGGGTCTTGCCCTTTTTCTCACTTTTGTGATTTTGTGATTTCTCTTGTAATAAACCTGGTTTTAACATAAGCCTCATGGCGTTGTGACTGCCTTGACACTCTCAAGGAGCTTACAACCTAATGGAAGGACACAACGTGCAAACAAACATGTACAAATAAGCTACATACAGAAGTAATTAACAGAGGGAAGGCACTGCAATCATGAGGGGCTAGGGAAGGCTTCTTGTAGAAAATGGGACTTTGAGGAGGTCATAAGACAGAGCACAGGAAGGAGAGCATTCCAGGCATGGGGGCTGGTTAGTTGGCTGTTGTCCTTTGGACTCACAGAGGACCAAAATGACACCACTCTGTTGGAGTCGAGGTACAGTGTGTCCAACTGTGGCTGATCAGAACGAGATGAGCTAGGAAGGCTCTCTCACAGGTGGGGCACAAATAGTCCACAGAGAATGGGGAACAGCCAGAGAGAATGCCTGAAGTCAAGACATGGAGTGATTTGTTTGTTATAGTTGTTGTTTAATAATCATTTTTATTTAAAGTTGAGTTTCAAATTCTATCCCTCCTTTCCTCCCTCCTCTACCCCCTTTCTGAGGCAGCAAGCAATCAGATATAGGTTATACATGTGCAATTATATAGAACATTTACCATGTTAGCCATTTTGTATTAAAAAACTCAAATAAAAGAAAAAATGGAAAGAATGAAAAAGAGCCTGTTTCACTCTGTGTTTAATCAATATCAGTTCTTTCTTTGGGATTGTCTTGGATCGTTGCATTGCTGAGAATAATTAAGTCATTCACAGTTCTTCATCCAACAATATTGCTGTCACTGTGCACAACATTCTCCTGGTTCTGCTCACATCCTGCTTGCCATTTCTTATTACACAATAATACTCCATCACCATCACATACCACAGTTCATTTAGCCATTCCCCAATTGATGGGCATTCCTTTGATTTCCAATTCTTAGCCACCACAAAAAGAGCTGCTAGAAATATTTTTGTACAAATAGGTCCTTTTCTCTTTCTTTTGATGTCTTTGGGATGTGAACCTAGCAGTGTTATTGCTGGATCAAAGGGTATGCACAGTCCTATAGTCCTTCCAGCATAGTTCCAAATTGGTCTCCAGAATGGTTGGATCAGTTCACAACTCCACCAACAGTGGGTTAGCATCCCAGCTTCTCCACATCCGGACTTGTTAATAGAACAGCCAGGAGGACACTGTTACTGGATCAAAGAGTATGTGTCAGGGAGTAAGGTGTAAGCAGACGAATAGGTAACAGGGGCCTGGGTCACGAAGGGCAAAGCATTTGGCATTTGCTCCTGGAGGCGATGGGGAGCCACTGCAGTTTACTGAGTAGGGGAGGTGACATGATGAGACCTGCATCTTAGGAAAATCCCTTTAGTGGCTGAATGGAGGCTGAACTTAAGTGGGGAAAAGACCAGAGGCAGGCAAGCCCACCAGCAGGATACTGCAATAGTCCAGGGCATGAGGGAATAAGGGCCTGGAACAGAGTAGAGGCCGGGTCAGAAGAGAAAAGGACAATGCTACAAAGGTGAAATGAATAGGATTTGGCAATAGCTTCGATGTGTAAGGAATTAATGGTGATTTGGTGTTTTTATAACCCCATCTTTGCTTCATCATGGTCAGACTGAAAAGATGCAAGCTTTAAAAGCCTAAGAGAAGATGGGTGTGTACTTTAAGAGATTATAGAACCAACAAAAAGAACATTTATTGAGTCAAAGTATGAAACTAAAGTACCTAACCCCCACCTAGGAGTTCCCCCACACCCACATGGGCCTGGCCAGATTATAATGGGGACAGCCCCGGGGGCATGTTAAGCCAATTGGAGACTCAGCCTGGCTATAGAACCACCCTTCCTGTGAGAGAGGCAGGAAGGGGGAGAAAAGAATACTCTCAGGGAGGTAGAGAGACAGACAGACAGACAGACACAGAGAGAGAGAGAGAGAGAGGAGCTGGTGGCGTTTGATCTTCGGACCTACCCAGGAGAGACTGCACCGCTGATTCTCCTTGGAACTACAGATTTCAGGTAGTGGGGAGTGTGTGTTGTTGAAGGGTGGTGCCTTAGGCCAGCTGAGCTGGAAACAAGTTTAGGGTTTGAGTCAGGTTTTGCCAGACCTAGGCTGTTCTGAGTAGCTAAGGAAGCAGAGATTCGAGGTACCTGGGGGGCCTTTTGACCCTGGAGATTTAGATTCTAACTATCTGGGAAGTGGGACATATCTTTCCCTTTCTCTATCCCCTTTCTCACTGTCCCTGACTTTATTAACTCCACTTATGTGGATAAACCTGATTTGTTTGTGGGAACAAGGCTGTTAATCTCCTTTCTTATTAGTCTAGGAGACATTTTGGACAAGGGGAAAATCTGGACCTAGAGGCCCCCCATTATTTTCTGAACCCCAATATTACGGTGAGCCACCCAATTAACTCTCCCCATACTGAATTTGGCCCTAACAGATGGGGTGGGGAGGGGAAGGGGGCAGAGGTAAGTAGTCCAACTTGACTCCAATATATGAGCCTGAAGGAATGGGAGGATGGTGATGCCCTCTACAGTAAAAGGGAAGAGGGAAAAGGATTAGAGAGAAAGATAATTACGTTTGGTTTGGGGTGTACTGGGCAGTTTCTAACAATCAATTGGGGCAGAAGTTCACAGACTCAATTAATCAGTCAATGGAAGGAATAAAAAAATGATGTGTCTGAACTAGAGCAAGGGATGAATGAAAACCTCAATGGCTCAAAGTTTCCACTATCCTGGCACTGTTTGCCTAAGAGGTGTAACTACTGTTGCTACTACAACTACTAATAGACATAATTTATACAGTGATTTAAGGTTTACAAAGTGCTGTACAAATATTATCTACTGTGGAAGACTGTGAAACCTAAAAGACACATCCATTCATGTTTCCCTATATATAAAGTAATGAGTAGATAGGGAGAACAGGCTAGGTGGTACAATGGATAAGGTGCTGGCCCTAGATTCAGGAGGACCTAAATTCAGATCCATCCTCAGACACTGTGTGACCCTGGGCAAGTGACTTTACCCTGTTTGCCTCAGTTTCCTCCTCTGTAAAATGAGATAGAGAAATGGCCACGCCCTCCAGGATCTCTGCCAAGAAAACCCCAAATGGGTCATGAAGAGTTGAACATAACTCAACAACAACAACAGATGCAGGAAGCTAGGAACAGGAGGAATCAAAAAGGACTGAAGATTTGGAACCAGATAACTAGAAGGATGGCGGTGACCACCTCAAGAAAGAGGGTTTAATGGGGCTCCATTTTGTACAGGCTGATTTTGAAGAATCACTGGAATCAGAGACAGTGAGAAGGACACGTCTGGTGCTCAGCGGAGAAGCTGCAAGCAAAGGTCTAGGAATGAATCCTCTGCGGGAGGAAGAGTGTAAGCCTGGAGAAGAAGAGTCCCAAGTGAAAAAGATGGTCAAAGTCAGAGATCATAACCCTAGAGAACACCACCATAAGGGGGATAAATGAAGGCATGGAAAAAGCACTTAAAGTGTTAACTGTTTGACAAGCTTTGTGCAAAGTGCAGGGGAAACCAAAAGAAAACTGATGCAATTTGTGATGACATAAGCAGGCAAACAGCACATGCAGGTACACCCAAATGTACCTTTTATCAAAATGAAAGTGGAAAAGAGAGTCATGGGAGCACATAAAGGACAATACAGGGAAAAGAAGAGGATATGAATGAAACACTTTTAAAACACAAAGACCAGAACCAAAGAAAATTAAAAGGGGCACAGACAAGAAGAGCAATGCTCTAACAAACAACTATGTGAAATGTCATTTTTTTTTTCAAATGAAGTATCTGAAACAGATTTAAAGATTCCCATGGAGTCTTATTCTGAACTTTGTGTATGGCAACGGACATGTTTGTTAACCATTTCAAATTTTCTAGTTCATAACAATGATTTTTCAAAAAGGCTGGCGATTTATTCCATTTTAGGCCAGTGATATTGACTTTGATCCCCACCCCCACCCCCCCACCAAAATCCTAGACTGCAATAGTATAAAAATAATTTGGAAGCATCAGAAAAAGATAGTTAACCACAGGAACCCACATTGGTTCATTAGGAAGAACTTAAATCAGATAAATTATATTTGTTTTTTTTCTGACAAGGTAATAAGGTGAATAAATCCATGAAATATCAGAGAGAAAATACTTGGATTTCAAACAGGAATTGGAAAAAAAAACTTTAATGTAATCTTTGTTGGGAATGACAGTATAGTTAAAAGGGTTCAAAACTCTTAGAACAAAAGGACCCAAAGCATGCTGATCAATGTATCAGTGTCAACTTTTATCTCAAAAATACCTTCACATTCTGGACCATACCTATATGTAGTACTTCCAGTCAGGTCTCTGCACTTTTCTATTCTGTTCAACATTAATGACTTCAATCAAGGGTAAGGTTTTTGGTTTGTTTTGGGTTTTGGAGGAAAGAGGGAGAAATATTTGCCCCCCAAAACCTGAAAGACAGTCATTCAGAAGAGATGATTTGTTTTTCTTGGCCTCAGGAAGCAGAACTAAAAACAGCAGGGGCAGATTTTGGTCCAATATAAGAAAAACCTTTGTGATAATCAGAAGTGTCCAAGAGTGGACAAGCAGCAAGTTCCCCATTGCTAAAATTCTTTAAGCCAAGGTCAAACATGTCATACTAAAGACTTCTGCTTCAGGACTCTGTACCTATTAAATTTCATCATGTGGGTTAGACCAGATCAACTCAGGGGGCAGTTCTAGTTCTGAATTTATATTCCTATAAAATTAAAATCCAAACAAGATAAAATATAGGGCATGTAAAACAAAATAAAGGCAGCTATTGTGACCTGCTGTTCTTGGTCTCCTTCCAAAGGCCATCTGGTAAAAAAACAATCAAACTGTGAGAGAAATTAAAGATAAAATACCCCCCCAATGTATTAAAAATAAAGAAAAATAGCAAAATAGAAAAATCAAATACAACCCTTAGGTAGAGTTGCTAGCAATATGCATGAAGATTCTGCCTACCTGACTCTGTTGATGATTTTTAAACTAGAAAGCTTTGAAAGAGTTTCTGTGTGGAGCAGGGAGAGGTATGCGTGTGATGCATGTAATGATACACATACATTACACTGCTCAAGTCATCCGAAAAAAGAAAGGCATCCCAGGAGGGGAAAGCCCCACTTCCTCACCTTCCTTCCAAAGACTACCACTGACCTGTGACCAGTGAGCCTGAGCATCATCTTGTCTAATGGCTTCCAGCCAATGAGGAACTTGTGTCTGGAGTCTGCGGAGGGGCCGCAGGCATCATCTAGCCAAGGACACAGCCTTATTTGCCCAAGATCTCAGGCCTGAAATTTAGACCCTTCTAGCCCTGCCCTTTTTCTCCTGTACAACATCCTTCCAAGTCTCTCAGCTTATTCGTGGCTTCAAGCTTTCTCTGTGACTTTCAACCTAAAACAAATGGCTGGGTACAAGCTCTCATGAACTCCATTAAAACATGCTCCGAGGGGCAGCTAGGTGGCACAGTGGATAATGCACCAACCCTGGATTCAGGAGGACCTGAGTTCAGATCCAACCTCAGACACTTAACACTTCCTAGCTGTGTGACCCTGGGCAAGTCACTTAACCCCAATTGCCTCACCAAAAAAGGAAAAAAAAAAAAAAAAAAACGTGCTCCAAATCAGCAACACTACAAGAAATACAAACTGAAACAACTCTGAGGGCCTGGATGAGAAAAAGGGAAAATGCCAATTATCAGAGGGGCTGTGAAAGAACAGACACACTAACACACTGTTGGTGGGGCTACAAATTGTTTCAATCATTCAGAAGAGCAATGCTGAACTACATCCAAAAAGTCACTGAACTGTGCCTGCCCTTAGGCCACCTCAAAGTGATCAGTGAAAAAGGGAAAGATACATACATACAAAAATATTTATACCAGAATTTTTTGTTATAGAAAAGAATTGGAAACAAAGAGCGTGCCCACCACCTGGGGAATGACGGAACAAACTGTGGGTAGGAACATAATAGGCTATTACTGCACACAATCAGAAATTACAAAAGAAATTTATTCGGAAAAACCTGAGAAGACCGAGTAAAGTCAATTGAGCTGAGAGAAGAATTTATACAATAACTACAACATCATAAAAGAAAGAGCTGTGAGAGACTTAAGAATCAGGATCAATGCAATAACCACTCCTAACTCCATAAGCCTCATGATGAATTCGTATCTCTTAGCAAAGAAATGGTGGGTGTACTCAAGGGCTACAGAGTGAAACATACATTTTCAGACACAATTGTTTTAACAAATTTGTTACAAGGGAAAGATTTTATCTTTTTCTTTGAAGAATTATGGGGGAAACAGGAGGGCAATGATAATGAAGTCACCCCCCCCCCAAAAAGAGTATGAATAAAACATTTTTTTTTTTTTACTGAGGCAATTGGGGTTAAGTGACTTGCCCAGGGTCACACAGCTAGTAAGTGTTAAGTGTCTGAGGCCAGCTTTGAACTCAGGTCCTCCTAACTCCAAGGCCGGTGCTCTATCCACTGCGCCACCTAGCTGCCCCCAATAAAACATTTTTTAAAAAAATAAACAAGAAAAGAGCAGAATGAGTTCAGATGGAAACACTGATAAGCAGGGCAGTTTGGGAACTAATGGGTTCCATTTAAAACAAGCTCTACATAAAGACTGCCGATGTCCATACACTTTTTCTGTTTTTCCGAGGAGGGGAATTGTCACTGATGTGGTTATTTGTCAATGTCATAATAAATTTTAAAAGTGCGGGGAAGAGACTTTTATAAGAAAGCTCTAAGAACCTTCATTACTGCATGCTTGTTTGTTACAAGGGAGAGCTTTTCCTTAGGGGAGGGAGTTGTGAGGGGACAGTACTAGAGATGCAAGGAAAAAGAAGAGAGAACACAGAAGGGGAAAGGGGAGGGAAAGGGAAGGGAGAAGAGTGGGGGAGAAGGGGAAAGGGAAGAGAATGTGGGGTGAGGAAAGGAAAGAACAGTAAGTGGAAGGAGAAGAGGTGGGGGAGGAGGAAGGGGTTAAAAGAACAGGAGGAAGGAGGGGAAAGAAGAGAAGAAAAAAATTTAGAAAAATTTAGAAACTCGGTGTGGCTCCAGAGGTAACCTTTCTCCAGTGTTTTCAGGCTGGTGAAGCCCTTAGCCACTCTGCACTAAGAACAAGGCAAGGGGCCAGCTGGGGGTCTCTAGCCCCGGCAGCACAGGGGCAGCTTCACCTCCTGCTCAGCAGAGCCACCTGACCAAGGGCACTGGAGTCCCTTCTACTAAGGAAAAGGCCCTGACACCACAGGCCCAACAGCAGGGGGTCCCAAACCGGGAATGGGCATAAAAGTTACTCTGAGAAAGCGATCCGTTTGTTGACGTTAATGATAAGAAGGAACTACAGAAATAACAAGTACATGAGGGCATCATTGAAATAAAGAAAACAAGTCCTGATTTTTAAGTGGAAAGCAGTAGCCAAAAATAGCTCCAAGCCTGAGTTCAGCTGGTCCTGGCAGTTTTATTGAGACTGGGAGGCTGGTCTTGATAACTTCAAGCTGCACGCCTGCTTTGGAGCCTGACCGTGTGGCTCGGAGCTCATTTGTACTTTCCTTTTCTCCACAGGAATCTAAGAGACTTCGGCCACAGTGCAGAAGGAGCCCATCAAGCCAAGAGCATGCCTTTGCTCAGCATCTGCTGGGTGCAAGGTGCTTCTGTAGTAAGGTGCTGCAGACACAAGCACAGACAGGCAGGCCCCTGCTCTAGAGGCAGAGGGTGCTGCTGGAACAGTTTTGGATGAAACAAAGAATGCCAAGGGTGAGGATAAGGTGGAAGAGCATTCCACGCCCTGAGGATGCCAGGGCAGAGGTGCAGAGGTGACAGATAGAGGGGGGCAGGGGTGAGGAACAGTAAGGGCCTAGTTTGCTTGAACTGTAGCATGCAAAGGTAGAGAGAGGCCCGTGAAGACTGTGAGAATGGAGGTGACATGGTCAAAGCTGCACTTCAGCTATGTGTCTTGGCCTTAGACTGCAGTGGGGGGAGATTAATGAGAAGGTTGATCCCCAAGATGGTGGCCATGGACAGGGAGAAGTCAAGGCATGAAGGACAGAGGCAGAAACAGCATTTGGCAACTAAGTGGATAAGAGGGGTGGGCAAAGAGTGCCCAGTAATGCCTGGTAATGTCATAGTGGCAGCCTCTGTGACTACAAGGCTGTTAGTGCTTTCAAAAGAAATAAAGACATCTGGAAGAGGGCTCGGCTCAGCGGACAGAGATGACAAGTTCCCTTTTAGACAGCATTCCAAGTCCAAGAAACCCAAAGGCCGTCCAATGTGGCATGTGTGCCAGACCTAGGAGCCTCGTGCACACCTCCTGCACAAACCTGGGATGACTGAAGAATAAGAACAGGTAACACTTAGGTTTACAAAGCACTCTCCCCACAAGTACTGGGAGAGGGAGCAATACAAGCTTTATCTCCACTTCACAAATGACAAAACTGAAGCTCAAAAACACCAAATGGCTTGTCTCTGGTCACAGGTCACAAACACAATAAATGTTAGAGCTGGGATGGGAACCTAGGTCTCTACACTCAAGCCTAGTAGCCTCTCCTAGATAGTGGAGACCACAGTACCTCAGGGCTAAGTCCATTCTCTTTGCCAAAAACAACCACATGCCAGTTCGACTGAACCAAGTGTGCTGCTAATATTTGAGTGCATCTTTGTCTAGCTTCTTTTTAAAAGCATTACCGTTGCAGAATTAAGTTTACGTACAACTTATAAACACGTTATCATATCCTGCCCCCAAGACTAAACATCACAAAATAAGATCTGCCTTAATTTAAACTATCTCAGAGTTACAATTATAAGGCTAGTCCAAAAGGGAACATTACCAAAATGTTCTAATTACATCTTAAAGGTCTTCTGTCCTTTAAGAGAATCTCCATCTTTAACGGAGCAGCTGGGTAGTGCAGTAGATAGAGAGCTGGGCCTGGAACCAGGAAGACTCATTAAATCAAATCTGGCCTCAGACACTAGCTGTGTGACCCTGGGCAAGTCATTTCACCCCATTTGCCTCAGTTTCTCATCTGTAAAATGAGTTGGAGAAGGAAAAGGTAATCTACTCCAGTATCTTTGCCAAGAAAACCCCAGACTGGGCCATCAAGTGAATAACAATTATCCTTCAGCCAAAGAGACAATACCTGATGATTTCTGCCCAGGAGGCTAGGATAAATCCCCACTTCTTCCCACAGTGGTTCACGGTCCATTTAAAGAATCAGGTTAGAAAACCCAAAGGATAACTGAGCATAAAGCTGGGAACCAGAACAAATGGGCTGGGAGACATAAAAGATACCCTGGAAGAAATCAGCCAGGATCAGTGAACATGTGGTAACTTGGAAAGTAGTTTGAAGAGGCCATGATTTATGGAACTCAAAGGAGAAGTCTACCTATTCTTCTAAAGAAATCTATGCATCAGGGGCAGCTAGGTGGCGCAGTGCATAGAGCACCAGCCCTGCAGTCAGGAGTACCTGAGTTCAAATCCAACCTCAGACACTTAACACTTACTAGCTGTGTGACCCTGGGCAAGTCACTTAACCCCAATTGCCTCACTAAAAACACACACACACACACACACACACACACACACACACAAGAAATCTATGCATCATAAGAGGGGCAAAAGAGCAGTTGTGAATGCAATCAGTCCACAAGTATTTACAGAATTTCCTCTGTGCTGGGCACTGGGCATCCAGTCAAAATTAGTTCCTGGTCTCAAAGAACTCACACTCTAAGGGGAGAAACATGTCCTTACAGAGAATAGATGGAAGGGAGTCTCAGCGGGAGGCCAATCTGGCTCACCTGGGCTGCTAACTCAATTTCCAAGCCTTCTGTCTTTCTTACTCTCACAGTCCAATGCTGTCTGTGCTACCTGCTCCTGCTCTCTCAGTCATCAGGACGAGCTAAGAGGACGATTGCTGAAACCCCATGAGAGGGGCACAGCAAGGCTGCACGATGCCAAGCCAAGGAGCACCAAGTCCCGGCAGGCTTCATTAGCTTTGTCCCTGTGTAGGGCCCCTGTGGATATGCCAGAAAAAAGTCAGGAGTGAATCTGCCTGAGCTGTGGGGATGAAAGGAACACAGAATAGAGGAGGCTGACAGGTCAGGTCTAAACGAGTCTCAGGAACAGACCACAACCTAAACCTGAGTGGGTCAGAACCCAGTGTTTGTGAGGCACTTGGGTGAACTTTCACTAGTGCCACCCTGAACTCTACAAACTCTGGGTCACTCTACCTGTACTTGTCTTACTCTTCCGACCCCATTTGAGGTTGTCCTGTCAAAGATACTGGACTGGTTTACCATTTTCTCCTCCAGCTCATTTTACAGGTGAAGAAACTGAGGCAGACAGGGTGAAATGGCTTACCCGGGGTCACCCAGCTAGTAAGTATCTGAGGCCAGATCTGAACTCATGCCTGGTGCTCTGTGCCACCCAGCTGCCTTCCACCTGTACTTTACTTAGGGATCCAATGAGATAATGTACACAAGCTCACTACAAGCCTCAATGCACTATGCAGACATTAGCTAACAGAATCTTCATCTTATACTGAGGCTGTTTTATTTTCACTTAGATACCTAGGGAAAATTTGTTTGAAGAAGGTGGCCAGAGAGCTCATGGGATATTAAAAGCCCTGCCATCTTGCTATGATGTGGTTGGCAGTAATGCACAACCTCCCACTTTAGGAGAAAGAGAAGGAAGACGCTGGAAACAGAAAGAAGCATGGTGGGTACTAACAGTGAATGCTGAGCACTGCCACATCACAGGGGCTGGCAGTGAAGAGGAGATGGATTAACTTTGTCTCGATGTCACTATCACAGCAGCAAACTATACAAAGACTCTACATTCCTAAGCATAAATACAACTTTTGGGTGTTCTGAGTCCCAGGGCTCATCTAGCCCTGAAATATGGGTCCCATCTATGTATAACAGCCCAACAAGGGGTTGGTCATCCAGCCTCAACTTGAAGACTTCCACTGATGGAGAACTCTCTACTCCCTGCAGCCACTCACTCTACTTTTAGAAATCTGTAGTTTTGTACTACTGATGTTATCAATGCTTCTGGCTGTGCTCACTTCACTGTGTCTGTTTGTATATGTCTTTCCATATCTCTTTAAAACCACCTGTCTCCTCATTGGGGGGGGCGCACGCCAATGAGGGTTAAGTGACTTGCCCAGGTTCACACAGCTAGTAAGTGTCAAGTGTCTGAGGCCTAATTTGAACTCAGGTACTCTGAATCCAGAGCCAGTGCTGTAACCACTGCGCCACCTAACTGCCCCCTCTCCTCATTTCTTAAAGCACAGTAATATTCCATCACATTCCCAGGCCACAACTCTTTCAATCATTGTTCGGCTGGGGCCTGACGTTCTTCCAGCTTTTTGCCACCACAAAAAGAGCTGCTATCAATGTGTCTACACAAAGGGCCTGCATTTTTTAATAGTAACAATAACAATCACTGACATTCATAGAGTGCCTACCATGTGCCAGGCACTGTGCTAAGCACTATACAAATACTCTCATTGAATCCTCACAGCAACCTCAGGAGGCAGGTGCTATTATTATCCCCATTTTACAGATGAGGAAACTGAGGTAAACAGACAGGAAGTGATTTGCCCAGGGTCACAAAGCTAAGTTAATGTCTGAGAAAGGATTTGAACTCATGATTCCTGGTGCCACCTCACTCTCCCCCTTACATATAATGCCAAATTGCTTTCCAAAATGCTTTCCACACCCATTCAGAGATCCACCGATATAGCGTATCCCTCTAACATTTGTCATTCTCCTTTTTTGTCATCTTTGCCACTATGATTGATGTGAAGTGCAATCTCAGAACTCCTTTAATTTGTATTTCTCTAATGATAGTAATTTGGAACATTTTTTTTTTCATATGACTATAAACTGCCTATGTTTTCTCCCTTGAGAACTGCTTGTTCATACCCTTAGGACATTTATCAATTAGAGAATGACTCTTTTTCTTAGAAATTTGAATCAGTTCATTATTGATCTTAGAAATAAGACCTTTGTCAGAGAAACTTGCTATCAAGATTTTCCAACTTAACTGTTTCCCTTCTATTCTTAGCTTTATTCATTGTTTGTGTAAAAACTTTTACATTTGATAACATCAAAAGTATCCATTTTCTCCTCTGTGATCCTCTTCCTTTCTTGTTTGATCCTTCTCTATTTCTCTTACATATAAATACAATAGGTAATTGTTCCATGTTTCTCTAATTTGTGATGTGACCTTTAATATCAATTTTTAAAATAATATTGCAAAAATAAAAAACTTTGAAAAGGCTGATGACTGAAGACAAGTTTGGGGGCCTCTTGATATGATGAAATAAGCTAGCCAATTACTGAGACATAAGAAATGTCATGACCGGGTGGGGAATAACACTATCTATCTTTATATAGATTTGAGGGGGTGTGTTTGGCTTGGCTTTGCACACCTTATAGGTAATTTACTTTATTTCCCCCTCTGCAGTGAAGGGTGTAGAGAGAAAAGACACGTTCATTTTTTTTTAAGATAAACAGGGGAGTGCTACCCATGGGAAAAATTGCATACACTTTTCAGATGAAGTCACCCTATTATTAGTTTTACTTAAATGTTTACTTTGGGCACAGGTAGGTGGCACAGTGCCTAGAGCACCAGCCCTGGGTGGTGAACCTGAGTTCAAATCAGGCCTCAGTCACTTTCTAGCTGTGTGACCTGGGCAAGTGACTTAACCATGATTGTCTCAAAACAAAAAAAGCTTGCCTTTTTTACAAGAGACTTCTAACAAACTATGGGTAATCTGTATATGGGCACCATATAAAAAATAAAGTATGTCAATAAAACTTTACAAAGAAAAGAAACGTGTAGTTTACTGGGAGGTTTTCCCTCTTATTGAACCTGCCTCTACAACCTCCTTCGAAGGTTGTCACTATTCTCTGAAAATGTCATGCAACTCAATAAATAAATGCTTGCTGACCTGACCTGGGCAGAGGAGAAAGGGCATCGAAAACCATTCATCCTGAATACTGTTGAATGCAACCTAAAGTCACACTAGCTATCTTAGTTATCATCACATCTCACACTGGACTGGCATTCCACTAAATGCCCAGTTTTATGCCAACTGTCAGTTATTATTTACAATAATTTCTTTTGTAAAGTGCTTAAAGGTTTGCAAAGTGCTTTAGATTATTTTTTGATGCTCATAATAACCCTGTAAATAAGTATTATTGTCAAGCGAGTTTTACCAATGAGGAGCCTGATGTTGAGAAAGGCGGGGTCACTTGGCCAATCTAGCTGGTAAGTGACTGAGGCAAGATTTGAATTCAGGTCTCTCAGCACACTATTCATCATGTCGCCTGGGTGTCTCTACCATACCTCCCTAATCTTATATTTAATGCATCCTTTTTTCCCCAACCCAAACAGTTTACTGAGTCAGTCCAGTGTTATGGTTTTTTAAGAATCCCAATTCTGCCATTTAGGATGTTTTCTGGGCCCTCCCAAAGTACACAGCTCAGTGCTCTGCAGAAGACGGCCATCATATTCAGGGCTCACATGATACATTCATATCCTATGGCATAACTAGAAGTAATGAGATGTGGTTGATATGATAACAGATGGATCTGGAATTGGTTGAATGTGTAAAGCCAAAGAATTGTCATTAAGAGGATAAGGTCAAACCAGAGAACTCTCTAGGAGTGCCCCAGGGACCCAATCTTGGCCCTGTGCTGGTCAACAGATGGAGAAGATGAACAAAGATGGGCTGAGCTATGCATACTTAATGCAGGTCGCAGTCTAATCAGACTATGTTTCTCTTCCCTCCAGATGAGAAGCTGATTCTTTTAAATGGTCCCTGAAAATGATCCTTTTTCCTAAGGTAAGGGCCCATCATTTGAATGGATATTTTAGTCTCAAGGTGTCAATAATTAGCAGGTCTGATTTTCAATAAAGAATCACATCACACATTATTGTTCTTGCAAAGATATTCATCAAATTAGAGCTTAGTAGTGTGGCTCTGTGAAGAGATATTCTTTTTAAAGTTCAACCTATAAAAGAAGAGACTTTTCACCAACAAATGAGGTCAATGGCACACCTCGATGGCGCAGGCCTAGGCTCTGGCCCTAACTCACCAAAGCCCCCAGTCCTAGACTACTTCCTGTGCCTGCTTTAGGAACACAAGTTTACACATACGTACTCTGTGTATCTCTCTGTCTCTCTCCTTCCGTCTTCCCTCCCTCCCTCTCTCACTCTCTCTTTTGGACTTCTACCTGATGAAATGATGTGTACCCAGATAAGGATGATCCACTGTAGAGTTTAGATACAAGCAAAGGAGAGAATGCCATAAACTGTTCTAGGAAAATCTGAAGAGGGAAGATGAGCAAAGGTTTCCATAAAGGAAGAAATCCAGAGCAACACACACACACACCCCTCACAGAACGACTCAAACGTCACATTTCATGCTCCTTAAAACACTGCTCTGGATGACAAATGACTTAAAACTCTCCCGTAAGCATACATGGAGAAATATCAAGACTTAAAGGATCAAAGGGCAAATACGTCTCATTCTAATCCAAAACAATGAAAAGGAAAAAGCACCCCATGCATCTCTCAGTTCTTTGGATAGCAGGAGCCAGTCTACACTGACCACAGTATTATATCATGACTGACCAGGTCTGTGGAGGGCAAGGGGAAAGCCCCTCACCAAATGCCGACTCTCCCCCCACCACGGGATGACTGAATCTCTAGCCCACTAGCCAGTGGGAATGTTGCCAATCTTCTCTCCTGAAACTGCCTACACCACTCCTCCCACCCACAAGCTGAAGTCCAGTGAGGCTATTCACCTCAACCACCTCCTTCTCTCCTCCTTCCCATCTCCCACTGTCTCTCCCTTTTCTTCACTCTCTTCTCCTTCATGACCAAACTCCCTGAAAAGACCCAGCTACAAGGGGCCTCCACTTTGTTTCTCTCAGTGGCTTCCATCCCAACAACTGCTTTCTCCCAAGGCACCAATGGTTCTTTTTTTTTTTTTTGCCAGGCAATTGGGGTTAAGTGACTTGCCCAGGGTCACACAGCTCATAAGTGTCAAGTGTCTGAGGCTGGATTTGAACTCAGGTCCTCCTGAATGCAGGGCCAGCACTTAATCCACTGCACCACCTAAGCTGCCCCCTGCACCAATGCTTCTTAACTGGCCTTTCCTACCCTGCTAAAGGACACTGTTTGACAGCCTTCTTGCCTCTCTCCTCTCTAGGTTTTTGTGACACTGCTCCCTCTTGGTTCTCACCACTCCTGCTCAGGCTCCTCTGCTGGATTTCAATCCATGTCACAGCCACTAACCACCTGTCGGTCAAGGCTCAAAAGATGATTCCCAGATTTCTACATCCATCAGGATAGCATGTGAGCGAGTCAGCTAGACGTACATGTCCAACCACCTAATGTCCCCCAATCAACTCAAACTCAGCATGTCCAAAGAGCAGCTCAAACCCTTTCCTCTCAAAGCTTCTGTGCTTCCTAACTTCTCTACTATCATCCAGATGATTACCAGCTTCCTAGTCCCCAAGGCTAGTGATCTCAGTATTATCCTTGACTTCCTCATTCTTATGCACTCCTCCTGTCTAATACTTTCCCAAATCTTGTCATTTTGACCTTCACAGGCCTTCATCGCCCTTCACCTGGAGACTACTGGAATATTCTTACTGGACTCCCTGCAAGTCTCTTCTCACTCCAGTGCATCCTCAACTCAGCCATCAAGGCAATTATCATGTCACTCAGTGGATTCCTCTGGGAACAATGGGGAGTGTTCACTTTGACCTTTAAAGCCCTTCCAAACCTGGCCAGAGTTTCCCTGTTCTTACTCTACTCCTTACACTACACTACAACCTAGGTGTAGTAGTCTCCTCGAACACCCTCTCCTCTGGCTTTCTTCAAGACTCAGCTCAAAGCCCATTTTATACAGGAAGCACCCCCCCCATCCCTCCCCAACCCTTTCAGATTCCCATATACCCCCTCTGTATACAGGGTTACCCAACAGTCCTAGTGCAGTTCTATGCTATTAAATCTTCTCATCTCTCACAGCTACATTTATAGTCATCTATGTATGTTGTCTCCCCCACTGGAATGGACAGCAACTGGGTTTTGCCTTTGTATGCCTACTGTGTGAGACAAACTAAGCACTTAATAACTGACTGCTGACTCAAAGAGATAGTCTTTCTCTTTGCCAAAATAACCCCTCGCATGCATTTTTTTTTTTTTGGTGAGGCAGTTGGGGTTAAGTGACTTGCCCAGGGTCACACAGCTAAGAAGTATTAAGTGTCTGAAGCCAGACTTGAACTCAGGTCCTCCTGAATCCAGGGCTGGTGCTCTATCCACTGCGCCACCTAGCTGCCCTCATGCATTCTTGATCCCCTCCCCTCCCATCTTCTCTAGCAGAGTGCCCAGAGTGCCCCAACTAGTCTCCCTCTCTCCATATATACTAGTTCCTTCCCTGTTGCCTAGAAACATACCCAAAACCCCTCCTTAGACAGACACTACCATCTGCACATGCTACCAACTTCTATCTCTCCTCCCTTTCTCACCCAAACTACTTGAAAAGTATCTAGTGACTGCCTCCACTTCCTCTCTTCTCACTTCAAAACCCAATATGGCGCAGCTAGGTGGCGCAATAGATAAAGCACAGGCCCTGGATTCAGGAGGACCTGAGTTCAAATCCAACCTCAAACACTGGGCAAGTCACTTAACCCTCACTGCCCCAAAAAACAAAAATCTGGCTTCCAATCTCATCACTCGACTGAAAATGCCATTTCCAAAGTCACCAATGATCTCTTAAGTTGCCAAGTGAGGTGACATTTTCCTTTAGAATGCTAATCCTGTATCGCCGACCACCTCCTGGACATTTCAAAGTGGATGTCCCAAAGGCATCCCAAACTTCCTATGTACAAGCATGGCTCATTCTATTTCCCCCGAACGCACTCCTGTTTTGAACTTCCCTGTTTCAACTGAAGCTACCACCAAACTTCCAGTCGCCCACATGGGCCACTAGGTGGCACAGCGGATGGAGTACCAGGCCTAGAGCAGGGGAGACTCATCTTCCCGAGTTCAAATCTGGCCTCAGATACTTTCTAGCTGTGTGACACTGGTTAAGTCCCTTCACCCTGTTTGTCTCTGTTCCTCATCTGTAAAATGAGCTGGAGCAGGACATGGCAATCACTCTGGTATTTTGCCAAGAAAACCCCAAATTGGTTCACAAAGAGTCAGGCTAGCCTAAAAACAATTCAACAACAACAACAAGAAGCACATCTCTCCTGCATCTTTTCTCCTGACCTTCTCAGGTCAGGGCCTCATCACCTCTAGCCTAGACTATTTCTCCCTGACGAGTCTCTTTTTACATGGCTGCCAAAGTGATTTTCCTCAAGAGTGCCAATCTAATCACATCACACCGCTGCTCAAACTCGGGGACTCTATGACCTCCAGGATCAAACACAGACTCCTCTGCCCTTCACAGCCCGGCTCCAACATCCCCGGTCTTCTCTCGTTCCTCTCACGCTGCACCCCGGCTCTCAGCTCCAAGTTTCTCTACTAGCTGTCCTCCATGACTGGAATGGAGTCTCTTCTCACCCCCATCTCACCAAATCCCTGGTTTCCTTCAGGGTCACCTCCTACAAGGGACTTCTGCTGATCTGCCCCCTGGAGCTGTTTGGGTCCTGCCCCAAACAATCCCCTTGTAGCTACAGCATGTCCATTGTGTGAATACTCGTGCAAGCACCTGTTGTCTCTCCAGGCCAGGATGCCTATCCCCATCACTGAGCACACCACTAGTGCTTAATAATAAATGACTAAATTCTTATTTAATAAATCATATATCCTTGATGACAGACTTTCTCCCTCACTTTATCTCTTCTGTTTCCACACTTCTTTTTCTTCCTTCTCTATCTTTACCCTCCTCTCTGCTTCCAGGGGCACCAAGAAATACTATGATTTAGTCCTGCTGATGGCATGGCCCGGGAATCATTTTTATCTTGATTTTTAAACACAGTCCATTCTGAACACCCCCCCACCTTATCATAATGACATAAAACATTTCCTTGGTCCATAAAGGCTCCTCTTTATGGTTTAAAATATTTAACAACAATAGCGCATTTGCTCACAATGTTGCACTGGACGTTTTTACTCTGAAAATGACAAATTGTGTAAGAGGCTTAGGGAAGGGGACCGAGTACTAATCTAACAAAATGCTCTGTAACTGCACTCTATCACTACTGCAAATGACTCATCCCAAGTTCCAAAGCAATGACTTACTTGTTCTAAATCTATTCTTCCACTAGGTAGCAATATGTGCTTGGTTCTTTCTAGGAGAGACACCTGGTTGAGTTCAAGGGCCTTTTGCCAATGGTTAACTTTAGAAAGGAATCAGCCCAGCCCCTCACATCTCTTCTCCAGCCCAGGGGCCGGCCCCCCAATCCCTGCTTCCGTTCAGCTTTACTGGAGAATAAACAGGTATTCAGTGGTGTTCCTCAGTCTTGGAGCTGCCCTAGAGAGAACTCGGGCACACGTCACCTCCTGCGAACGTCACTCTAAAAAGGGAGACTAGAAAGAACATTAACTAAGAATTTCTGTGCTCTGGCCTTCTCCTTCGAGACAGGGGACGGAATCAGACAGAAGTGGAAAATGAATGAGGAGCCGGGTCGTTGATGTTTATTCACGTCCCTGAAGAAATCTTAAATGAGTTAGTAAAGCCTAGCCCCTAAATCAGTTTTTGCCTAAGGAAAGGATTTTAAGTTTGCCATCTGAGTTCCTTTTTTTCTACCATTACCAGGTTCGATTTCAATTCCATGTTAATTCCAAAAGTTATTTTTAGCAATCGTAAGTAGAAAATAGCGGAAAAATGCATTACCATTTGGTGCAGTAGGTGGTGACCAGATGCCATAATATTTTGGCAAATATTTCCGTAGTTCTAGGAGAACAGTATCCCCACAATCAGCAGCATAAACCTAGAAAACAAGAGGAAACAGATTTTTTATCTTGCTTTCTAATAGATCAAGAACATTGTTTAATCCAAGGGAATAAGGTTATAGACCCATAATTCCTTGCCATATTTGCTGGCCAGATAGCAGTTCTCTTAATCCAATAGTGTGCTATAGTGGCAAGTGTCAGGTTTGGGGGTCAGAGGTCAAGGGCCCAAACCCCAGCTCTGCCACTTTTTGTGCCTGTGCAAGTCCCTCATCCTCTCAGTTCCTCGGTTTGGGGCAAATGCAAAATGAGGAAGCTGACCAAGATGTCCCAAGAATCTCCCTCAATGATCAAATCATCCTACCAGTTCAGCCCAAGTCCAGTTATTCCTCATAAAATCCCTTGCTAATCACAGTTAATTAGTTGGTCAATTAATATTACATTTGGACAAGAATATCCAAAAGTACTAATGAATGTGTAAAGAATTAATTGTTATTTGAGGTTTTTATGCCTCAGCGAGCGAGCGCGCGCTGGCCCGGGGCTCCGCAAACTACACGGTGGCCATTGCCATGGCGCTGGCACCTCACATCATCACCACTCACCTACATGGGCCTGGCAAAATTTTAATGATTGGAAGCCTAGTAAGGGCAGTCATGTGACTGTCAGAGCGGCCATCCCATTGGCTGGGGCTGGTGTGGGGTTTTTCTGGGATTGGGGGAGGAGAATTGGGCATTCTAGCTGGACGCTAGACACAGACAGGAGGTCTGCTGCGTTTTCTCAGCTGATTCCTGGGCGGTGGTATTTTTCCAGGTATCTTAATTTCCCTTTCCCCATGATCCTACTGATCCTGTTTGTGATGTTGGGTTTTTTTAAGTTCATTCTTGCTAAAATAAATCCTGTTCTGTTGAGGGAGGCTGCCGGTCTCCTTCCTTGCCCCAATGTTGCGGTGAGCCGCTTAGCTAACACTCCCCAATTAAAAATTGGTCCCCACAAATGTCATCTTTATTTTTCAAAATTATTTTAAAAGATCGGGGGGGGGGGGGGGAGGGAGGCACTAGAACCAAAAGTAATTTTTTTAAAAAGCCAAAAATACCAAATCTTAATTACCTACAAACTAGAAGAGAGAAGTGGCACACATTAGCAACAGCCAAGTCTCATAAGAAAACTAAGCGTGCTCATTAACACTCAAAGTCCAATTTATTCTTTCCTACTGAATTCTGTAATTTGCAGGAGGGGGAAAATGCACTTGGTGCCCCAAAGAACGTGCAATGGTGATGGCAAATTGAACCTTGCAGCTCATTTTTCCCCCTGTTGTTGTCCCTGAGCCTCCAGTCTCTCCTCTCTATCCAACAATTCTCAGAGCTGAGGAGTCGGCCGGCCAGCCGGCCCATGGCCCATTGCCCTTCAGCAGCTCTTGCAGCCTATAAAATGAATTAGCAACTGCCCACTCTGGCTGCAAACAGCCCTTCCCCATACAGCCTGCCTTGCCCACTACAAAAACGCTCCCCAAATTCCACAGAGATGGAGTGCCTCTCCCCTCCAGGCCTTATGCTCTATGGGGAGATGGCGCTTTCTTTTTCGGAAGCTGTTAAAACCCCCTCTTCCCTCCCTCTGTAGACTGTTTTAGGACAATCTGTCCAGATCTCTCGTTTGCTTTGCATCATGCCCTCCAGGTCCCTGCCATATTACCAGCTGCTCAGCACTGGCAGCAGCAGAGAGCACTGGTTGTGGAGTCAGATACTGACTAGCTGAGTGACCCAAGACAAGTCACCTCACCTTCTACCAGCCTCAACTCCCTCCTCTCTAAAACAGAGATTAGAACAGCACCTCCCTCCCAGAGCTGTGGCAAGGACGGAATCCAATCAGACTTGGAGTGTTTGGCAGATGGTAGAGCTCTAGATAAATGCCAGCTAGCCTTAAACTCCTTGAGGGCACCAAAGACTGTTTTCATGGCTGGTCTGCCCAGTGCCCAGAGCACAGCGCATGGACTGCAGCGGATACTTCACAAGCGCTCGCCGAACTGAACCAAGTTACAAAAAAAGCACAACTGAGATTTCTACGTGTTTGCAACATAATAGAGATGGGGTGCAACCAAAAAGAAGCTCTCAGTTAGAATACTGGGAACATGCCCTGCAAAACAAGGTTCTAAGGGAATGCTGGAGCAATAGGAAAGTGCAGAGAGGGTTCACAGTATCATGGAAAAGGTCTGGCTCTGGAGTCCATGAAGCTGGATCAAATCCTACCTTGATGTGCATTCAGCCAGGCCCCGGGCTGGGCCCTGAGGACACATGCCCGGCTATAACTGGAGTTACTCACTGTTGCATCAGACCGAGCTTTTCCAAAACCCCCGTTTCTTTTGGAAATGTTTTGTCACATAATATTTGGGCCTCCATGAATATGGTGATAAAACTGGCTTCTAGAACATTTTAATACTTTAGATTTTATTTTAAAAACAAAAGCGCGGGGGCCAGTGTGCATCACACAGTACAGAAAACTGCGGCGTTACTGCGCTGTCCACCAGCTGGGGTTGTTTCTGGGGTTTCTTTTCTGTGAAGCTGCAGCCATCATCTCTATCTCTGAAAGATGACTTATTCCTACTAAGTTAAGTCTGTGCAAACTAATGATCATCAAGTCTCAAGATAAGAAGGATAAACAGGCAGCCTGCTGTAGCGGATAAACCGACTGGATGACTGGCTCTTTGACTTGAAGTCGAGAAGATCTGAGTTTGAATCCCAACAATGGCACTTATTAGTCATCAGTTAACTTCTCTAAGCCTGTTTTCTCCTCCTGCATAGCAGGGCTGACTGGCAGGAGGATCAAATGAGGAGGGCATGGAATGTACTTCACAGACCTTCACGAAATGCCACAAAAATCCGAGCTATGTTTGGAAACCAAGAAGCGCTAACACAGACTAACTGGCTGACAGGTACACAGGGCCAAGTCCTTTCACCTCTCACTGCTCCAGCCTCACCTGGGAGGGCCCTATCCCTATACTACACATGAAAAACTTACTGTCGTATTAATATTAAGGATGTTATAAAACACAAAACTAGATGTTGGGGAAACATTAAAGATAAAAAATTTTAAGTGTTGTTATTAGCAATACCAAAAAATTTGCTTTCGCTAAAAAAAATTTTTCGTTAAGAGCAATATAATTGAATATGTACCTTTTTTAAAAATCTTGATTTAACGATTTGTTATTGGAATTGCTGTCTTCCTTTCTCCCTCTCTCCCTCTTCCCACTCTCCTCCCCACAACTCCCTCCCTCCTTACTACAGCTCCCTAGGGCCCAGAAACATATAGGTTGTGTTACAGCTGGGATACGATGAAGGGAGGGTGTGGGGGAGAAGGGCACAGACACCTGGGCCTATGCCCCTTCCTGCCTGGAGAGAAGCTTGGCCTCCATGGATCAAAGCAGACAATGTTCACCCCAGTAATAGAGATTAAGCCTCCCCAGTGGCTCCCCATCACCCCCAGGATCAAAAGTCCTCAGTTCGCTTTTCACAGCTCTCCATCTCCTTGGCCCCTCTCTAGCTGTCTAGTCTTCCTTATTCCCTTTCTCCCCAGCCCCCCACACTCTACAAACCAGACTCTCCATCTCCCAACTCCAGGCACTCTCTCTGGCTGTCTGCAGTGCCTGCAATACTTTCCCTCCCTCCCCACCTCTGCCTCTTGGCTTCCCCAGCTAACTTCAAGTCCCATTTAAAACCCTATATTCTAAGAGAAGCTAGTCCTGATCCCCCATAACGGTGTGTCTTCCTTCTGTCGATTATCTTCAATTTATCCTACATATATCACCGTAAATAGTTGTGAGACAACTGAGGGTAATTAATAATCAGTTTGTTAATCAGGCTAGCTGATAAACAAATCGATGATCAGCGGTTTCGGTAACCAAAGACCAGATCACCAAATGCTTAAATACCTCTGGGGTGGGGATCGTGAACAATTAGTGAGGGGGTGGACTTTCAAATGAGGAAGACAGCCTCCAGAAATCTGGACCCCAAATCCATCTCCACCCAGATCACTCTGGTTGGTTTTCTCCTGTCTTACCCTAAACTCCATTGGGGAGCAGGGGGTGCAACGGCAGAGACTTAAAGCTTATGGGCTGGAATTCACCTAGATAAGATTCTGTTTGCACTCTAAACATAAGTAAGGCCTCCTAGTTGCATAGGGTCCAGCCATGATCTAGAAGCAAGTTCCCAGAGAATTGGGGCAATTTCCTATCAGCCATCTCCTTCAGAGACTGATAGACACAGGGGCTGGTCCTTGAATAAGTGTTGAGGGTGCAGAGCACCCCAGAAGTCCTCTGGGGCACAGCAAGGAATCTTCTCCTTGAGAAACTAAACCAGAGGACAGATAAGCCTAGAGACCGGATTTAACCTCAGGTCGTCCTCCTGACTCCAGGGCCGGTGCTCTATCCACTGCGCCACCTAGCTGCCCCCGCTACCCTCTTTTTTTTTTTTTTTTTTTTTTAGTGAGGCAATTAGGATTAAATGACTTGCCCAGGGTCACACAGCTAGTAAGTGTTAAGTGTCTGAGGCCGGATTTGAATAAGCCTAGAGAGATAAGCAGAACCAGTTTGGACTGAGCTAGCTTCGGGACCCCCACCCTTCATTCTAGTCTCCCTTACCCCTGGGGAGACTAGTTTGGGTGTGGCTGCTACCTTTGTATTCCGAAGAGAGAGATGGCTTGAGAGATCAGTAGCCACCCCTCACCCAATTCCCCCAGCTACCTCCAGTGTGGGATGGTAGCTCCCTCACTAAAGGAACTTTCCACAGTCAAATGGTCACCCCTTCCCCCCATCAGTCCTCTATAAAAGTACCTGCCAGTCTCCTGCTTTGTGCCATGGGCACTGAATTGACAGGAGAAGAGCAGTCTGGACTGCCTTCAGGAAACTGCAAAGCTCCTTTAATAAATAAGCCCAAATAACCATGACCTATCTTTGAAACGCTAACATTGTTCCAGTGCTGTTGGCTAGCCCCAAAACATGGCCTCAGGCCTCTGAAGAACTCAGAGTCCCATAGAAGGCAATGGGTGAACGCGCTGAACCACAGAACTACTGTGAGGTTCCCTGACCAAGAGAACTGATGTCATCAGGAATCGGCTTCCAAACAGAGATGAGAGCCGGTCACAGTGCTCAACTGACCGATTCTCAGCTTCAGGAGAACATGAAGACAGCCTCCAACCCACTGAGAGGATCCACTGCGGCCAATTTATGGGAAGAAAGATCAATATGCCACAGGGATCATGGGATCCAAATCTGCCTTGCTTGTGGGAACATCCAAGGTTAGTAAGCATCGAGTCATCGATGCAATCAGTTTATCAATTACAAATCTGAAGTGTGGTTTAATCAAGTCATTGATAAAAATGTTCCCAACCAACAAGACCCCTGTACCACACCAATATGTGTCCTAGGAAACTGACACTAAACCATTAATGAACAATTATCTGGTCTTGTCATTTTTAGAAGTTTATGATCATAAATGTTGAGCTTCGGGGTACTTGAGGTCATGGAATCCAACACCATCATTTTACTGATGAAAACTGAGGTCCAAAGAAAGGAAGGGACTTGCCCAAGGTGACATACATAGTAAAAGGGCCTCAGCTGGGATGGGCACCCCAGTCCTCTAGTTCTCCAGCTAGCAATGCTTTCCCCCACAACACTCCAAATCTTCTCACTGGTTCAAAATCCACCTAATTATACCACAACTGGGGCAGCTAAGTGGCGCAGTGGATAGAGCACCGGCCCTGGAGTCAGGAGTACCTGAGTTCAAATCCGACCTCAGACACTTGACACTTACTAGCTGTGTGACCCTGGGCAAGTCACCTAACCCCAATTGCCTCACTTTAAAAAAAAAAAAATTATACCACAACTCAGCCCACATCCATCCAGCTTTTCCACCAGAATAAGATGACTGTCAAATATTTTGCTAAAATCTAGGCAAACAAATGTAGAGAATGTGGCTCCAGTGTAGTAACTGTGAAAAGAGAAAGTGGGTCATGATCTGGTGTTTGAGGAAGCCTCCCAGCTTGGGCTCAGGCCTAAACAGTCATTAATCACTTTGATGTCCATCCAGTCTACAACTGTAACCAGAAGCAAAGTCAAGCTCCGGGCCTGGAGCTTCCTATGCTTAGACTCGGAAACAGGAAACAGGATAAGAATTCTAGAGAAAGGGTTAGAAAAGCTCTGAAGAGAACCAACAATTTCCAACTTGCTACCACCCTAATGCACCACTTAAGACTTTTCAGTTCCATGTTGGTTGTTAGCCTCTCAGGTCTTGTTCAGAAAACCATTTTTAGAGAAAGCTTTAGCGTATATAATCTGCTTTTTGGAATTAGTTTTGTTTCTACTTTAGGCATGAAAGGAGCAGAGCAAATTCCTATCCATAGCAAAACAGCAAATAAAAAAAAAAGTCAAATCCCTCAACAGTACAAATTTTCCCTTTATTTTGATGAGAAAGAATTAAACTGCTTATTATCTAAATAATAATACCAGATTCCAGGGGCAGCTAAGTGGCACAGTGGATAGAACACCAGCCCTAGATTCAGGAGGACCTGAGTTCAAATCCAACCTCAGACACTTGACACTTACTAGCTGTGTGACCTTGGGCAAGACACTTAACCTTCATTGCCCCACCAAAAAAAAAAAAAAAAAACAACAAGAAAAAATAATACCAGGTTCCCTTGCTCAAGTCCTGTTCCTGGTACAAGAAATATTAATTCATGTGAAACACTCACACTCTTTACTCAATATCAGTTCTTTTACTGAACTATTCCGTTCTCTTTTTTATTCTTCTCTTGGAGGGGAAGCAGAAATAAACATACTGGGAAAGGTAGGTGGCATAAAAACAAAAAAGCGATGATGTTTTATTTTGAAAACAGCACCTTGAATATCTGAGCTCAGTGGGTCCAAGTAGAAGAGTAGGGCCCTCTACATGAGGAACCTCACTGCCAGAGGACCTCAACTCAACGGGCACAGGCCAAAATAATAGACTCATTCACACGCAAATCTGTCTTTGCTCACCAGGATCAGGGCTCACATCAGGACGCAGACAGCTCAGGAATCAAAAAGGGAGGTCTTGGGGCAGCTAGGTAGTGCAGTGGATAGAGCACTGGCCCTGGATTCAGGAGGACCTGAGTTCAAATCCAGCCTCAGACACTTAACAGTTACTTAACCCCAACTGCCTCACAAAAAAAAAAAAAAAGTCTTGAAGTTCCATTATCTATGCAAACAGCTGGACTGCAAGCTCAAGCACTACTGTCTCCTGCATGGCCAGGGATCTCCACTGTCCATCATCCACGCTCCGTAACTCTCCCATAACTACTTGCCATGAAAAACAGACTAAAACTGTATCTGCCACCATGACTACATTCATTTACCAGAACGTATACATGGAATTGGAGGAAAATAAAATACTAAAAAGGGAGGGAGGGGAGAGAAATTGCGTCCTATCATTATTTAATCAGGAAAAAGATCATCAAATTTTCAAACTGAGAAAAAAATGCACCATGTGGGCCAAGCCATGAGACTTCTCCTTGGGAATGACTGACGTGTGTTATGAGCAACAGCAGTCAAATATAGTCTTCCAATGAATCTTATGAGGAAAAAAAAATCTGAATACATCTTTCACATGCAACTCTGCAGGTATGAAAACAAACATTGTTCTGAAAAAGCAAGATATCAATTACATATTAAGTTATAGAAGAAAAAAATGAAAACAAGAAAAAAGTTTGGCTAAAAAAATTCTTTAAATAAAAGACTGTCCACCCACACCATGGGTACTAGTGCAGTGGACAGAACACTGGGCTACAGTATCTGCACTGAGAAAACAAGAAAAAAAAGTGGATCCTGATGCTGGGGAGTTTTGAGAAATGGAAAAGTGAAGGAGATCATAGCTCCTGGCCTCCATCTCCTCAGTGAAACAGACTAAGTCATCAGCTTTAAATACCTGGACGAATGGGGATAAGGATGAGGGCTTGAGGAAAGAATAAACAGGAGCGAGTGTATTGAGAGAAGACTCCAAAGGTGCAGTGAGGGCTCTGCTAGGACCATGTCCCATCAATGGACAGTCCATAAAAGCAGCTCCATGCTTAAACCTTTCCCCTTCTACCCTTGTCAACCCTGCAAAAGCCAAATACGAAGGAGGCTCTGAGGTGGGCTGAGGGTCAGAAATTCTCATACATAGGTGAAAGGATTGTTATGTCAGGAAGAATGGAAAACAAAGGAGCAAAGAAACCTGGCTGGGGAGGGGGTGACCATGAATGATCCAAGTAGCGTTAAGGAGAGGTAGAAAGGAAAGAGATGTCAGAGTAAGAAGAAAACAGGGAAGAGATTTAAGATCAAGGAAGACAAAAGGATGGCATGTCAAAGCTCCCTGGGATTCAATTCAACAAGGATCTATCAAGCACTGGCTCTGTCCTGAGTACCCCATGAGGTACCTGGGTTACAAAAAAAAGAACAAAAGGCCTCAGAGCCCTTACGCCCTGAGATAGGGAGATGACAACACAGGGAGAAACACAGATAATGAAATATCAAATATGTCCAAAGGAAATGCAAAGTAAGAATGTGAGGAGGTGGAGATGGCCCCCAAAGGCCTCCCATAGGAAGTAACAGTCAAGTTCTACACAAAGACTCTGAGTGGCACAGAAGATACACTGACAGGGAGGGGGTTGGGCAGCACAGGCCCAGCATCTATTCCTAACCCAAGTTTGTCTCTACACAGAGATAACTGAACCCTCTAGTTAATAGAGTAGGGAGAGGAAAATGAGTCAGCAAAGGAAACAGAGAGAGCCATGTCCTTCAGTTGCAGGGAATGAAAATGGAGGGAGGAGGGAAGAACAGACCTGGCTCCCAGCCTGGGGCCTGACATGACCAGGCACAGTGTCAAGATCTTCTGAGGCCTCTGGTGCCCTGGGTATTCGGCAACTCTGGTCAAGCAGGAGAACAAAGGCTTTGCTTTGAAAGGGTCCTCGCTCTCCCCTTCCCGAGGAGCTACAGGAGGGAGCTCTCTTTGCCCCTTCTCATGCTCCCCTTTTCCCAGTGGGCAAGAGAAGTGGATCTCCTCCCCTCCCAGCTGGCAACAAGGCAGGACCCACTAGGTGAAAAGAGATCTCAAAGGGTAACCCACTGCCATCCTTTCTTCAAGGATAAGTATCTGTCCCTTATTTTTAGGATCACTATTATATTGGGGGTCATCCAGAGTCAAGCACTTCCTCATTTTATGGATGAATAAGCCTTGAGACCCAAAAGGGTTACACCACCCACCCAAGGATCAGACTGGTAGTAAATGGTTACCATTAAGAATTCTATTTTTCAGGGGCAGCTAGGTAGCACAGTGGATAAAGCACTGGCCCTGGATTCGGGAGGACCTGAGTTTAAATCCGGCCTCAGACACTTGACATTTACTAGCTGTGTGACCCTGGGCAAGTCACTTAACCCTCACTGCCCCACCCCCACCAAAAGGAAACAAGAATTCTATTTTCTGGGGGCAGCTAAGTGGCAGAATGAATAGAGCACTGGCCCTGGATTCAGGAGCACCTGAGTTCAAATCCGACCTCAAACACTTGACACTTACTAGCTGTGTGACCCTGGGCAAGTCACTTAACCCTCACGCCCCCCCCCCCAAAAAAGAAAAAGAAAATTCTATTTTCTATGGTAAACAATATATAATACTTCGGAGTCTACTTGCCAAGACAAAACCCAGGAACTATATGAAAACAATTACAAAACACTTTTCACACAAATCAAATCAAATCTAAACAATTGCTCTGGATAGGCTGAGCTAATATAATAAAAATAATTCTAGCTAAATTAATTTACTTATTAAGTGCTGTACCAATCAGACTACCTAAAAATTATTTTATAGAGCTAGAAACAATAATAACAAAATTCATCTGGAAGAACAGAAGGTCAAGAATATCAAGGGAACTAATGAAAAAAATGCACAGGAAGGTAGGCAAGCTGTAGCAAATTTGAAGCTTTACTATAAAGTGGCAGGCTTCAAAACGATTTGGTACTGGCTAAGAAAGAGTGGTGGATTAATGCAATAAGTTAGGCACAAGAGACACAGTAGTAAGTGACTTTAGTAATGAACTGTTTAATAAACCCAAAGACTCCAGCTTCTGATAGGATAGGAACTCAGTATTTGACAAAAACTGCTGGGAAAACTAGAAGTTAGTATGGCAGAAACTAGGCAGAGACCAACATCTTACACCTTATACTAAAATAAGGTCAAAATGGGTACAAGATTTAGACATGAAAGGTGATACCATAGGTAAATTAGGAGAAGGAATGATTTACAAAGGCCTCATTTCTAAAATATATCTGGAACTAAATCAAATTTATAAGAATCCAAGTCATTCCCCAATTGAGAAATGGTCAAAGGATATAAACAGGCAGTTTTCTGATTAAGAAATCAAAGCTATCTATTGCCATATGAAAAAATGCTCTAAATCACTATTGATTAGAGAAATGCAAATTAAAACAACTCTGAGGTACCACCTCACACCTATCAGACTGGCTAATATGACAAAAAAGGAAAATAAAAAAAAAAAAGAACTGTGGAATCTAGATGCAGATTGAACCATACTATTTGTGCTCTGATTCTTCTTTCACAGCAAGACTAATGCAGAAATATGTTTGATAAGATTGTATATATATAACCTATATCAGATTGCTTGCTGTCTTGGGGAGGGGGGAGGAAGGGAGAAAAATTTGAAACTAGAAATCTTATAAATATAAATGTTGAAAACTATCTCTACATGTAACTAGAAAATGAGAAAATACTTTTATAATTAAAAAAAAAAAGAATTCTATTTTCTTTTCAATAGAGCAGTAGGAGACTATGAGGGTGAAATGTTGCTTATGTTGCCAAAAGCAGCCAAAATTTCCTTAACTTTTTCTCTTTTAAGGAGAGTTTAATGAAGAGTATTGGGAGGGACGACACAAAGAATGGCAAAGTAAAAAAAAAGATATCAAAAAAAATTTTTTAATTCTATTCCTACTAAAAAGAATCATTCTGATGTGTTTATGTGTGTTATTGAGATTTCCTAAGAATTCTCATTAAATGCTTCTCTTGAGCCAATTTTTATTTTCAATGGTCAGGGTTTTGCTTCAAAGGCCCTCTATTGGCTACTTGAGTACTTACTGACCTTTAACACATAGGGCTATGCCAGGCTTCGTAAGACACAGAAGATACAGGTGGAGCATTTGCTAAATCTCCCTGTCTCAATAACAATGAACTGCCAGTAAAAAGAAAGGCCTTCCACAAGCCCCACCCTTCCATGTATATGCTATGTAATGTTGAAGGATAGTCAGAAGCTCCAAGTAGCAAAAAGCTCAAGAGAAAAGAAAGCGTGTCGGGTTTCCCTCAAGACTCCTATCTGGGATGGAGAGTTCTAATAGTCCACTGGGAGGCAGAAAGCAGCAGTACAGGTCAATCTACAATACGAAGCCCAGACAGGCAGATCACGTTGTCAGAGTCATGGGAACAGATGGCCAAATATCCCTCCCAGATGAGATCCTGGGGAAGCACAAATGTCTGCTGAAGGGCATGGCGGGCTGATCCCCTCGGATTTTCCTTCTGATGAAGTCGAGGTGATCATGACAGAAGAGAATGTGGCTATGTCTTCAAGAAGGGAGAAGTGGCAATGAACAGTGATGGGAAATGAAGGAGAGAACTCTAAAATCAGCTCTTTTTTCCACCACCCCACCATTTAATTTTCAGGATAAATCTGCCGAGTGAGAAGTGCTTTGCAAATTGCTGATAAGAGGTTCATAAAAAGCAATAAACTAACAGCCGGAGCCTCTTCTTTACAGTGTTTTACATGAATAACGTTCCAGCAGCTAACTGCTTGCATTAATATTACTTACTGACCAAGGATAATTTCTAAATGAGTTAAGATTCTCCCAGAAGAGGTCGGTTCTGTGTAAAGCACCCAAGTACACATACTGAATCATTTCCCCCTCTGCCTTGTGTAACATTTTCAGAGCTGAATTCTAATGAGGAACATTTCATCGATGTGGAGGTACGAGCCAGAGCTGGCCAGCCTGCTTCTTCCAGCCAATCACATGGACCAACTTTTTGGATGACAAAGTCCCCGGTTACCTCTGGCCAGCCCTGTGTAAACTCAGCACTGAAGGACTCTGGGACTTTAGGGATAACAAAGCAATTCCCTTATCGGCCACTGACTGAGCAGGAAGAGCTACTGACTCAGTCACTTCTCTTCTAGGATGATTCTACCCCTTGAGGGACAAGAAATGGAAGCGCCCCCCCCCCCCAGCTCTGGCCCCACGATAATCACTCCCACACTGGCAGCTAAGGAAGAAGGACTGTACCAGGTCATCTTAAACCACCACGATTCCTTTCCTGAGTAAAGGTGACAGGGGGCAGCTAAGTGGCACAGTGAATAAAGCACAGGTCCTGCATTCAGGAAGACCTGAGTTCAAATCCAGCCTCAGACACTTGACACTTACTAGCTGTGTGACCCTGGGCAAGTCACTTAACCCTCACTGCCCCACCAAAAAAAAATAAAAATTAAAAAAAGAAATCACTGAGTAAAGGTGACAGTAAAGTGACCCTAAGCTTGGCATGTCCAGTCTTGGAAGCAACCTCATGAGTTCGAGCTCTTATTTTTTTTTTTTTAGTGAGGCAATTGGGGTTAAGTGACTTGCCCAGGGTCACACAGCTAGTAAGTGTTAAGTGTCTGAGGCTGGATTTGAACTCAGGTCCTCCTGACTCCAGGGCCGGTGCTCTATCCACTGCGCCCCCTAGCTGCCCCCAGTTCAAGCTCTTATTGGAAAACCTGGGTCCCTTGGTTAGAGCTGACTAGTGGCAAGGAGCTTTTGGTCTTCCAGAAAATGTCTCCGGGCAGCTGGGTGGTGCAGTGGATAGAGCACCGGCCCTAGAGTCAGGAGTACGAGTTCAAATCCAGCCTCAGACACTTAACACTTACTAGCTGTGTGACCCTGGACAAGTCACTTAACCCCAATTACCTCACTTAAAAAAAAAAAAGAAAAGAAAGAAAAGAAAATGTCTCATACCTAGATGTGCCCAATCCCTGGCCTGGCTTACAAGAAAATATCTACTTTGAGAGGAACAGGGCAGAGTAGGGTGAAACACACACAAAAAACCTGCTTTGTGTTCCAATGTAGAAATCTCAGCTTCCCAGAAGTAGTCATTACGGCCACTTGTCAGTGCAGCCTTTCATGCATCTTTATGCCCAGAAACTCCTTTGTGTGGAACAAATCTCCATGTTTGTCCTGATTTACATGCACTGTACTACAAATATCTTTCTCCTCAGTGTTTTGGGAAGAGCCCGAACAGGAGCTAAAATCCAGGCCTTACTGAATCCTTCCCCAGAACTCAGGGGCAGAGGCCTGTGAGCTAAAGAAAGAACAAGGAGGCAGCCATTTCCTTGTGGTGTTAGTGTCTCTGAGGGCGGGAGCTGGTCTGGACTGCATGTGTGCTTCCAAAATGTACAGACAGAGCCCTTATTGAAGAAGCACGGACAATAACTTTGGTCCAGAATTGTGGCTGTATCCCTAGAGAGAATCCCCCATCCAGACACTGTTCACACTGCCAACTGGCAGCCCTTCAAGAATGTTTCGGGAAGCAGCTGAGTTCAGTGGCCCACCATGAGCTCAGGGCCACTAAGTGCCAGAGACAGAAGTTGAACCTGGTTCTTCCTGACCCCAGGCCAGTCATCTCCACACCATTCCGCACTGCCTTCCTTCTCCATCCATAAAAGGCAGAGCAGAATGCCCGCAATGCCTGCGGCAGATAATAGTTGTGAAGCCCAAATGAGATCACACATGCAAAGTGCTTTCAGACTGGACAGTTGTGAGGGAGGGATGACGGCTCCATGGAAAATGTCTGAATGTGTTTTCATCCTCACTCTGCCCCTCCATTGCCAAACCAAACCATCGTCCACCACTGTAGTTAGCCTCATGAAGTCAGAGCAGGAAAGGACGGCCTCCTTCCACACTCTGGTCCCCAAATCCCTCACTTGGGAAATGAGGACACTGGGCTTCAGAAAGGCTGCAAGGTCTGAAGAGGATTCGCATGTCCCTCAGACCTCTACGTAGCCAAACAGCCTCCCTCAGGCTCAGTTCTCTCCTCTGTTTGCTTCCTAGAAGGCTAGAGTACTTCATAAACAGGAGAACTCCCAAGCTGGAGATTCCTTCCACTGATACACTTAACGCTTGACTTACTCATGGCTAAGCAGGTAAGATATGGAAAAAGTCAGATTCCAAACCAGGTTTGTTGTGTTGTGGTGTTTTTTTCTGACTCCTAGGCTGGCCCTCTCTTATTCTGTGCTGCCTTTCTTTCTTTCAACTCTGTAAAAGGGGGGTGATGATGACTGGGCGCCCAAGTAAGATAATGTAGGTGATAGAGTTAGTGCTTATCACAATTATTACTAAATAGCCTGCCCAAGACCATTCAGGCTCACTTTGGCTAAGTCAATCGATCAGGGGTTTGTTAAATGTCTATCATGGGCCAGGCACTACTGGGCACCGAGGATCCAAAACCAAAATGCAACATTCCCTGCCCTCGATGAGTTGACATTCATACTTATGCAAAGTCACACAATGTCACTCTGGAGAGAAGCCCCCCCCAAGTCAGCGATGACAGGGGAGAGAACAAAAAGGCCTCCTCCTGAAGGAGGTGAGGGACGCCAAGAGACAGGGAGCACAGAAAGACGTTTCTGGCATCGGAAACAGACAAGCAGTACAAAGAATGAGGGCGAGACGTGTCCAACAGCAACATCAGATAGCTGAGTGAAGGGAAGTTGGACTTGGCTGTGAGGGGCTTTCAATGCCAAACAGAAGAGTGGTTTAAGTTTCCTAAATCTGTGGGAAGCAAACCCCAACACAACTGAGGTCCCCAAGAAGTGGGGGTCATCACTCTCCTAGCTCCTCTGTGGAACATCCACTTCATTTCCACAAATGGGTGTCACTGTCTTAACCAGGTAAACAAGGACACAGAAACACACCAACACTCCAGACATTGCCAAGGATCTGATCGTTCGTGCATCCAGACACACCCTAAAGAATTCTAAAGGCATCAAAACAGAAAAGCAAGTGGGACAAGCCAAGTGCAAACTGGATCACTAAATAATTAAACACATGTATGATAAACTACACCAAATGTCCACATCCTAAACTTGACAAACTCTTATTTCACAGTTAATTATTGAACAAGTAAGGGCAAGATTAATTCAGCATTAGCCATAATAAAAACAAACAGTTTTCTTACAGTTCTTAACCGCAGTGAATAAATACTAATTGAATGGAATTCCTAAGATATGTAAGAATATGCTCTTCCTTTTTCCCCAAAAGGACAGAGGCTCAGTCAATAACGTTTAACATTAACCCTGGTCATAAAGGAAGAAGGTATTTGTCTGCACATTGTGAAATTCCTCATTGTTCTCCCCTGCGCCTGGACATTAGTCAAACTGAATCCATGCCATTTATGTTGACATTTTTTGGTAAGCTAATATAGTGTAGATATGGATAAGGACACGGATGTATATTTATTTCAGTGCCACAAAGGTGAACTTTCAAATATCAGCAGAGAGAATACAAACTACAATGACTCCTACCAAGGTGGAAATAACAACACCGACAACAACAATGACTGTAGTGATGATGATGGTGACAGCTATTTATCCGGGGTGGGACAAAAGTCACAGTGCTTTCATAACTTTCTGAAAATTATTTTTTCTTTCACTTTTGCCGTTTGTGAGATTAGATTTTTCACATGTAATGTAAGTTCATTTCCTACATATACTGTAGGTGATGCTAACTAACAAAGAATAAAGCCTTATCCAATATTAAAATCTCTTGTGGGGGGCAGAGCCAATATGGCGGAGGAGAGGCTGTGACTCCCACAAGCTCCAGATAAACCCATCCACTCGCGCCCAAATAATGCGGTAAAAATCAAAACCCAGAACAGCCTAATGCACATAAGAACAGAGTGAGACTGTTTCTCCGCAAAAGAGGGCAATTCTATCACCTACTGATCAGGCTGAACAGCTCAGGGCGCGGTCCGGACCCTGCCAGGGACAGTGCTTCCAGCGCATGTCAGAGTCTTCAGCACCAGCAGCTTCTCAGGCTCTGATCACGGACTGGTGAGGGGGTTCAGAGGTAGGCTGGGGTAAAGTGGAGGCAGTATCTACTGGAGTTGGGGCAAAGTGCCCTGGGTCTGAACCAGTGGGCTGAATCGAGTGGTGGTGACACAGTGGGGGAGGGGCAAAAGCATGCCAAGCTTCCGGACCATAAAGAATCAAGAGTTCAATCAGACTTCTGTTTCCAGGTCAAAGAGAAAGCGGGCGATTACTCACAAGCCAGGCAGGCTGAGAAGAAGCCCAATCACCCCCTGGGCCACGCTGTAGCACGAACAGTGTGTGTCCTGGAAGCAGCACTACACTTTAAGAAGGAGAAAAACATCAAGAAAAAGTAAGCCAGGATGGGTAGGCAGAGAAAGCAGAAGACCATCGAAAACTTCTTTGGGGGAAAGGTAGACCACAATACAACCTCAGAAGAAGATAATAACAGGGTCAAAGCTCCAACATCCAAAGCTTCCAAGAAAAATATGAACTGGTCTCAGGCCATGGAAGCTTTCAAAAAGGACTTTGAAGAGAAAGTAGGAGAGAGAGAACAAAGATGTAGAGAAAGAGAGGAAGGAATAGAAAGAGCAATGCAGGAGAGTCATGAGAAAAAAGTCAACAGTTTGAAAAGCCAAATGGAAAGAGATTTAAAAACTGGCTGCTGAAGGGCAGCTAGGTGGCCCAGTGGATAAGGCACGGGCCCTGGATTCAGGAGTACCTGAGTTCAAATCTGACCTCAGACACTTGACACTTACTAGCTGTGTGACCCTGGGCAAATCACTTAACCCCCACTGCCCCACAAAAAACAAACAAAAAACCTGTCTGCTGAAAATAATTGCCTAAGAATTAGGATTGAAGAAATGGAAGCTAGTGACCTTATGAGAAACCAAGACACAGTAAAGCAAATCCAGTTGAATGAAAAAATAGAGGGCAATGTGAAATATCTCCTTGGAAAAACAGCTGACCTGGAAAATAAATCTAGGAGAGATAATTTGAAAATCACTGGACTACCTGAAAACCATGACCAAAACAAGAGCTTAAACACCATCCTCCAAGAGATTGTGAGGGAAAATTGCCCTAATATTCTAGAAGTAGAAGCTAAAATAGAAATTGAAAAAATCCACCAATCACCTCCTGAAAGAGATCCCAAAAGGAGAACCTCCAGGAATATTATAGCCAAATTCCAGAACTCCCAGGTCAAGGAGAAAATATTTCAAGCAGCTAGAAAAAAGGAATTCAAATATTGTGGAGCTCCAATAAGGATAAAGCAAGATCTAGCAGCTTCTACATTAAAGGACTGGAATGCATAGAATGATATTCCAGAGAGCAAAGGAACTGGGACTACAGCCAAAAATCACATACCCAGCAAAACTAAGCATCATCTCTTAGAGGAAAAAATGGAATTTCAATGAGAGAGAAGACTTTCAGGCATTTGCTATGAAAAGACCTGAATTGAATAGAAAATTTGACTTTCAAATACAAGACCCTGGAGAAGCATAAAAAGATAAACAGGAAAAAGACTTCATGAGGGATATTAAAAGATCAAACTGTTTATATTCCTACATGGGAAGATAATACTTCAAACTCATAAGAACTATCTCAGTAAGGAATTCAGAGGACACAGGTCTGAACTGAATACGAAGGGATGATATCTGTAAAGCATTTATATTTTGTTCTTTATGAGGCAGACAGGGTGGGGTGTCTTATGTCTGGGGTCAGATTTGGGCTTGGGGCCTCCTGGGTCCAAGGCTGGTGCATTGTCCACTGTGCCACCTAACTAACCCATGATGACATCTTAAAAATAGGGTTGAGATATAGGAGAAATAGACTGGGGGAGGAGGATGGGAGAGATGGTCTGGGGAGAGGTTGTTCACATGAAGGAAACAAGAAAAAAGGTTATGGAGGGGAGGGGAAGAGGGGGAAGGAATTGGGGAGTGAGTGAACCGTAATATCATCAGAATTGGCTCAAAGGACTAACATACATACTCAAGTAGGTATAGTAATATATTTTTGCCCTGAGGGAGGAGAGAGAGATAAGGGCGGGAAGGGGAGGGGAAGGAGGGAAGGGCAGAGTGGGGGAGAGAGGAGTAAAAAGCAAAACACTTTTGAGGAAGGTAAAGGTGTTCTACATTATTGCACAAGTATGACAATATTGAATTGCTTGATTTCATAGGGAGAGTTGAGGAGGGAGGGAGGAAGAAAATTTGGAACACAGAATTACCTCAAAGACCTTAATCTCAGAGTGGGCTCAAGGAGGGAATAACATTCACACCAAATTGGAAGGAGTAATCTATTTAACCCTACAGGAAAGTATGAAGGGAAGAGGATAAGGAAGGAAGGGTAAAAAAAAGGGAGTGCAGAGTAGGGGAGGGGACAGTCAGAAGTAAAATACTTTTGAGGAGGAAAAGGTTAAAAGAAGATGGAAAATAGAGTAAATGTCACGGGAAGGGAGTGGGATAGAGGAAATAAGTTATGATGATTGATTATAATGGCAAAACGTATGGTACCTACTTTGCTGGGCTAATATGTAGAAAATTCTTTGTCAAGTTTAAGGTACTTTATTCAGGTTATGAATAAGGATTTTCAGGATACTATCAGAAAAACCTGGAAAGACCTACATGAACTGAAGCAGAGGTGAAATGTACTATATACAAAATAACAGCAATAGTATAAGATGATCTGCTGTGAAGCATGTGGTTATTTTCAGCAAGGCAATGATCCAATAATGACTCTGAAGGACTTATGAAAATGGCAACCCACCTACAGAGAAAGAAGTGATAGTATCTGAAAATAGATGCAAACACATTTAAAAAATTTTTTTTTCCTCTGACAATTCCTCAATCTGAAGTTTGGGGTTTTTTTTTACTGTTTTCTCTCACAAACTAGCTAATGTGGGAATGTTTTCCATGACTACTCATGTATGACTTATTTTGAAATGCTTGAGTTCTAGTGGGTGGGGGATGGGAATGGAGGAGAGAAGTTGGAACACAAATTTTTTAAAAATTGATGTTAAAATTTGTTTATGCATATATTTTGGAAAATAAAATTCTATTCAATTAAAAAAAAAACAAACCTCTTGTGACTTCTGGCCTACCCTGCACAGCACCTCCTATGTGCCAAGCACTGTGCTAAAGACTTAACAAGCGTCACCCTGTTGGCCCACAACTGCCCTAGGAGTTCCTCTGTTGCTCCTATTTTACAGTGGAGGAAACTGAAGCCATTTGAGGCCAAGTGACTCGCCAGGGGACACAAGTGTCAGGGGACAAGTGTCTGAGGCTGCATTTGCAAGGTCTGCCTGACTCCAAGTCCAGCTCTATCCAGGACACGATGGATCACACATCTTCTGAGAACCAATGGAACTTCACCGAGATACGTGTGTCACCAAACCCCAACCCCAGGTGAGGGGAGTTCCATCTGCTAAGGGGAGACCAGCCACACCAACAAAGTCACTTGGCTTAGAGAATGAGAACAAGGGAACCTGGTGAGATCATCTATTCAATCCCCACCCCCTGCGCCCCTGCCCATGCCCAGTTGTCCTAGATCGAAGATTGGAAAGAAGACAGACTTATTCACCATCTAGGGCTTGTCCTGTCCCGCTGGAACAGAATCTCCTGGAGGGGAGGATCGTCTCACTCTTCTGTCTTGGTGCGCCCAGCCCCTGCAGGCAGCAGGCGCGTAGTAAATCCTGATCGATTTCACCCTACCTCCCTCTATTCATTTTCATTCCCAAGATGGCATTTATTTCAAAGCCCTTGGACAATCACGTGTGGTGGCAGAGCTTGACTAAGACCTTGCTTCCCCCTCTAGAGCTCCAGGAATGGAGGCTTCCATCTTACAAGTATCACTATATATAACCATAAAACTACATAAACCCAAGTTAAAAATAGGTCACTCAAAAAAAAAAATCGATTCTGAACTCCTTCACCACACACAGAAAAGTGCCCCAGGAGACCTGGGACGATGAGCTTCAGGTGTCATTCTAATCATCGATTTCCTCCCATTACTAACATTCAATACTCCCTCCCATTCTGCTTCTGGAGAAAAGCTCTCTAAGATGAGAGGGGTCATAAAGTTCAATTGCTTCCCAAGGCCCCATGACTTCTCCTGACCACAAAGATCATTAAAGGCTCAGCAGGAACAACCTATTGGGCGTCTCCTCCCTCTGACCCAACAGACCAAACCACCGGGCTCCCGGACATGAGCTACCCAATGCAGAATCCTGACACAGGAGAAGGCTTCCTTTGTGGCCCAAATAACATCCTTCAAACGGGCGAAGGAAAGGCAGTTGGAAAGATTCTCTCCAAACTACAAACTGAGTCCCCTCCAAGGTCTCTTACTGTGCTGTAGAAATCCAGCTCCCTCGGGCCTCGAGGCGGCGGCTGCAGCTGCTTCAGGACTGTGCCATCTGGGTGCTGCAAGATGCCTAGGAGGTAAAAGACAAGGCTGTCAGCAGTTTCGTACCCACCTATTTATTTGGCTTTCGTGCAGAGATCTGCTCCTGAGCAAGCAAACACACCATGTCTATAAATCTCATCTCTTCCCCACCGATGTACATTTGTATTTTGGGGTTCTTTCCAGGAAGAAATATTCAGAAGTGTGATATCAGGGGCAGCTAGATGGCGCAGTGGATAAAGCACCGGCCCTGGATTCAGGAGTACCTGAGTTCAAATCCGACCTCAGACACATAACACTTACTAGCTGTGTGACCCTGGGCAAGTCACTTAACCCCAACTGCCTCACTAAAACAAAAAAACAAACAAACAGAAGTGTGATGTCATTGTCATACAGCACCAGGACAGGAGCTCCCTCCCCCGACGCACACCAGCAAATGGACAGTTACTGAAGAGACACAGCCCTGAGACATTAGAGGTCAAATCAACAGTGGTTGGTAGCGATTGGTAGGTCAGTGGCAGGATTTAAACACAGATATTCCTAACTCTGGGTCCAGGATTGCATCCGCTAGGCCAGAGTGAGTGCCTTACCCGAGTGACTTCACTTGGGGTGTATTTTTGCATGCTAACCTCCGTTCCTAAAACTGTAATTATCAGTGATCTGTAAACAAGTGGATTAGGGGAGCTATACTGTTTTCAAAAGCCAGTGAAGGGGCCAGCTAGGTGGTGCAATGGATGAAAACACTGGTCCTGGAGTCAGGGGGACCTAAATTCAAATCTGGCCTCAGACACTTGACACTAGCTGAATGACCCTGGGCAAGTCACTTAATCCCAATTACCTCACGCACAAAAACAAAACAGAAAAAAACAAATCAATGAAAGAAAGCTGTTTCTCTTATAAAGGCTCTTACATCCCATTTGAATCTCACAGAAATCTTATTGTCTGGTGAACTGGTCTTATCCCCACTTTACAGATGAAGCAAATAAGGATTGGGGGAAAAAAACTTCTTTGCTCAAGTATTTACTCTAGGTGAGGCAGCTATTAAATGTTAACAACCATGACAGTCCTCCCCCACTAATTTTCGTATCATTATTATAATTAAGAGTTCACCTATTAAAAGCAATTTAAGTATTACAAAATGCTTTCCGTATTCTCTCCTTTGAGGTAAATGCTATTATTATCCCCATTTTGCAGGTATGGAAAGAGGCAAATAGAAGCTATGTGACTTGCCCAGGTTCACACAGCTAGAAGTGTCAGAGGCAGAATTTGAACTCAGTCCAACACTATCACAATATGCTTCCTGGTTTCCTCAGAAAAGGCAGCCAGTAGATAGAGAGTGTGAAGAAAAGAGGAGGTGGAGGCAAGAGCTATTAGGCAAGCCACTGGAGGTAAATGGGAGGAAGAAGATCAAAGACAGAAAACAAGTGTTTCCTTCCTCTATCCTTAGCCAGAAGAAATCAAGTCAACTCAGCACAGGGGAAGCACCAAGGCAGAAAGTTTGAACATGGCAGACACTGTCAGGCACAGGCACAATATCTGTTGTTTCTTTCACTTTGTTACGGGAGGGTACAAAGGCGGTGATGAGGGGAAAGCCAGGAGCACAGGCTGTAAAACTAAAAGACTGAGTGTATGGGGTGTTCAGGGAGGACCAGCACACGTCAGGTGGGAGGGCTTGCCAAGCCCTTTCCAGGGCTGCTCATCCCCCCCCTTTGGTGCCCACCTGTCCCCCAACTCTCCCCTGAGGCTCCAAGAAGCTGAAAGCATATGCAGAGGCCATACCCATCTTGGCAGACGGGCTAAACCAGGGTGAAGGTAAACTGGGGGCCTCAAGCCTATTGGTGAAGTTAGGGGATGTCTGCCCTAAGCCTGTGAAGACTTTCCCCAGCTGACTGGGTAGATGAGATCAATTTGTTCCAATGACCGTGACTTACAGCTTGGTCACACTCCAAGGTCATCCACTGCATTCCAGGCCATTCACTGTCCATCATCTTGACTTTTGTCTTAGGGGGCAGCTAGGTGGTGCAGTGGATAAAGCAATGACCCTAGATTCAGGAGGACCCGAGTTCAAATCCGGCCTCAAACACTTGGCACTTACTTACTAGCTGTGTGACCCTGGGCAAGTCACTTAACCCTCACTGCCCCACCAAAAAAAAAAAAATTTGACTTTTGTCATGCCACAGTACTTTGATGACCCCGGAAGAGAGAATGAGGCTGACTACTTTGTGCAACTCCGCCTCTCATATCCAATTCCCATGCAAGTTAAGACATCACGCTGTGATGACACCGGTCATCTTCCAAAAGGAAAAGAACCACCAGAAAAGTCAATGATAACAGAAACAGGAGATCAAATCCACTACAGAAAGGAAGGAGCAGGGGATTTTAGAAACTGCGTAGTGAATCAGTGCACAAGTGTTTACTGAGCACTTGCTAGGTCTAAAGAGAACTTCCAGCTCTGGATTAATGATCCAATGAGTCAGCACTGTGCTATGTGATATGGATACAAAGATAAGTGATTATCCCTGCCCTGGGGAGTCACACCCACCAACTACTAATGTGTAGATAAGTCTCAAAGATTTGGTATAGAGAAGGATAAAAACCTATAAGATGTTTTCTCCTTCAGAGTTTTTCAGCATTAAGAAGGCCCATTGATGCTCTCACAATTATGTATCCTCTTCCATCATTCCACTCCTCTGGGAAGGTACTCCAGCTACAATTCTGCTGCATGCCTTTCTACATCTAGAACTCAGATGTTGGAGACCAATATGGAGCCTCTACTGTCCTTGATGATGAAAAGAGTCAACTCCTATTTTCACCTTCAGATTCCTCAGGTGGAAGCTGAGTTGAATCACTTGCCAAACTTTCTTTAAACTGGTTTTACCTTTCAATGATTCTCTGCTTTATAAGTAATACTTCTTATAATCATCTATCAAGATCTAACTCTTCTCAGCAATACAGTGATCCAAGATAGTGCCAAAACACTCATGATGGAAAATGTTCTCCATAATGCAGAAAACTATGGCATCTGAATGCAGATTGAAGCACACTATTTTCACTTTTGTTGTTGCTTTGTTGTTGTTTTTATTGTTTATTCTTTCTTGTGATTTTTTTCTCTTGTTCTGATTCTTCTCTTACAACATGACTAATGTGGAAATATGTTTAACATGATTCTAATGTATAATTTGTATCAGAATACTTACTGGCTTTGGGAGGGGGGAAGGATAGGAGATGCTAAAAAATGCTAAAAAAAAATCTTTACATGTAATTGGAAAAAAAATTTTAAATAAGACACTTAAAAAAGAATTAAAAAAAAAAAACGAGTCCTTAGAAAAGAACTAAGACACAATCGTTTGATGAGTATTTTATGTATTGTATTTGTTGCCAAACAATGCTTTGGCTTTATTCACTGATAGCTATATAACTGCCAAAAAAAAATCATCTGTCAATCCTCCCATGTAACATTTTACCAAGAAGTTTATATTGAAAACTGGTGTTGCCACAGGCTGTCATCGCTATCACCTTGGCAAGTAAGTCAACTGTTTGCTGACCTAGGCTCTTTTGAGGTCCTTGTAATGACAACTGATTCAGTTCAGTTAAACTTCCTTACAAAATTATAATTGGTGTTAATGTCAATTACCTATTTTTATTATCAACTCCTTGCTTAAATAGTTCAGGAATGAGTTGTTTCAATTGCAAGCCATATTTTCTCTCATTATTATTCTTTCTTCTAGCTTTTAACTACTACTTAATTTTTGCTTTAGCAAAGTGGTCAGAGTGTAAAACAGGCAACTGATTCAGATGACTCCAATAACAGTAATGAAATCAATTTCAGTTTTGTGTTATTATTGGTTCTCCTCAGTAGGTTCTAGGTCTAGGGCCAACTGATTTTTCCACAGAAAGTATATATGATGACATGCAGCTTCTGTTTAGTCTACAAGTCTTTGGCTTCTCATTCCTTCTTCCTGAATCATGTTTTCCATCTTATTCCCATCTTTGCATTAGTTGAAGAGAATCGAAGTTTGTTGATTTAACTTGGAAATTCTTACTGAATTCTTTATACAATTCCTCTACCCCTTTACACTCTGTAACTGATGCAAGAGGAACAGAGGAATCAGGGAAACAATCATTCCAAAATGTTTTGTTTTACCATTTTTCATCATCCTTGTCTCCTCTGGGAGATAGGAGATCACAAGAAACACATAAGGTGTGCTTACAGTACTGACATGAAATAGGACAAGTATATGATGTTATGGGAAGCTCACATTCACCAATATTCACAGTAGTGGTATACTGTTTCTCCTTCACTTTGGAAGAAGACCAATGACATGGGTGATGTCTTCACTTGCACAGTGAGTTCAGTGAGGCAGAGTTGCACAAAGCTGTCAGCCTCACTCTCTCCTCCAGTCAGTCACCAAAAGTCCAGTGGCAAGACACAAGTGAATGACCTTCCTTCACACCTTCAATGTCTGACCAAGCTCTAAGCACTCTAAAGAGCCTGCTTCTGCCACCTTCATGGTCATGGGACCATCCACCCATTCAGCTGGGGGAAGTCTTCACATGTTGGGGTGGGACACCCTCCTAATTCACCAACAGGCTTGAGGCCCCTCCCTTTCCCTCAACATGGTTTAGCCCGTCTGCCAAAATGGTTTACCAGGGTGTGGCCTCTGCACATGCTACAACTTCTTGGAGCCACAGGTGAGAACTGGGTGACAAGTGGACACCAAAGGTGAATGAGCAGCCCTGGAAAGGACTTGACAAGCCCTCCCACCTGAGGTTCTTCTAGTCCTCCCTGAACACCCCATACACACCCTTTTTTTTTTTTTGATAGAAAAGTGGCAAAGTAGATGCCACCAGGATCATGGCTAAATAAGTTATGATTGGTACATGAATGCAATGGCATTATCTCTGTACCGTAATAAACAATAAATATGAAGCATGGAAAGACTTGCATGAACTGATGCAGAGGGGAGTCAGCAGAGCCAAGAAGACAATATACACAATGACTACATCAGTTAAGTGGAAAAAATAAGCATCACAAAAGTGAATTTTGCAAAATTACAATGAACAAGCATGTCTTTAGGGATAAGAGAAGACAAACCCAAGCCCACACCTTTGCAAAGGTGAAAAGGCACAAAGGTGTGGAACACTGCTATTATCTTCAGACCTTTCTCATGTAGTTTTAGTTTTACAAATTTCTTTTTTCTTTTAAAAATATCATTTCTTGCTAGCGGTATGCTGTTGGTGGAGTTGTAACTCCTCCAACCATTCTGGAAAATGATTTACAACTATATCCAAAGAGCCATCAAACTAAGTATACCCTTTGAACCAGAAATACCACTACTAGTTCTGTCTGTATCCCAAAGAGATACAAGAAAAAGGAAAAAAACCTTTACTTACAAAAATATTTAGAGCAGCTCTTCCTGTGGTGGCACAGGATAGGAAATTGGGGGATGCTTATCAATTGGGGAATGGCTGAACAAGTTATAGCATGTGATTGTGATGGAATACTATTGTGCTATAAGAAATGATGGATGGGGTGGTTTCAAAAAAACCTAGAAAGACTTATATGAATTGATGCAAAATGAGGTAACCAAAACCAGGAAAATATTATATATAGTAATGGCAATCATGTTAACAAAGATCAACCGTGAAACACTTAGTTACTCTGTTCAAGACGATGGTCCAAGACAATTCCCAAGTATACATGATGAAAAATGCTATCCACCTCCAGAGAAAACTGATTAACTGAGTACAGACTGAAGCATATTTTTTTCACTTTGTTTTTCTTACAATGTGGCTAATATGGAAATGTTTTGCATGACTTCACATGTATAACTGGGATTATATTGCTTGCCTCCTCAAAGGGGGAGAGAGGGGAAGGGAGAGAGAAAATTTGGAAAGAGTGTTAAAAATAATTTTTTTAAATCTAAATATATTATTTGTTAGGTGGGGTGGCTCTCTGAGAGGAAAGGGAGATACTAGGAGAAAATTTGTCCATGTAAAAATACATTTCACTGGTGAAATGTATTTTTTAAAGTAGACCCCCAAAAGCTTCATGAATCACCACATGAAAGCTACACTATTAAAAGTCTAAATTCATCATTATTGCTACTTCAACCACCAAAAAGATTAAAACTAAAAGGTATTTCATCTTGCCAACTAATGCCCTTAACCAGTCAAGATAGGAAATTAGTTCAAACCTTGCCCCCTGGGACAGCTAGATGGCGCAGTGGATAGAGCACCAGCCCTGGATTCAGGAGTACCTGAGTTCAAATCCAGCCTCAGACACTTAACACTTACTAGCTGTGTGACCCTGGGCAAGTCACTTAACCCCAATTGCCTCAACAAAAAATAAATAAATAAATGATTTAAAAAACAAAAACAAAAACAAAAAAAAACCCTTGCCCCCAAAATGAAGCAAGCACACCCTCATTAAGATATAATATGTAATCCCATAACAGATCACATCTTTGTAGTCACATAATCACTTAAAGGTGTGGAGAATACAAGAACCCACTGTGCTCTCTGTATACTGACTACCAAAAACCACCACTTCGAAGGCTCTCCTTCAACAAGATGTTTCTCCTCACGCACACAAATCTAAATGATAAAATCCCTTTATAGATAGAAGAGATAATGGAAGATTAATTCTAATAGAAAGATGAGTCCCCTCCTGATGCTCCTGTTTATGGATGACTGTCCTTCAAGCCCAGGAACATGGGACTGAAGTATAGTAAATGAGAGTACAGTAAATGAGATCTATAATAACTCAAAAGAGTTTTACCTATCTATTCAGGAAAAACCCAAGGGCATAAAGAATAATTATTGTCCAGACTACAATATGCAAGTAGATAAGACATCAACACCTTGTGAGAATTGGAATGACACCCCCTGCTGGGAGGGACATTGTGAGCTCTGGCCTGAAAAGAAACCATGTGACTTTAGCATCTGGAAGTTTGCCACCCAGTGGGTCCTGTCAATCAGAGTTGCCAACCAATTAGCTTAGAGGTGTGTGTGTGTGTGTGTGTGTGTGTGTGTGTGTGTGTGTGTGTGTGTGTGTGTGTGTGTGGTTTCCTGTTTCAGAGGAGGCTTCTGGGAGGAGCAAGGCTTTTTTTCCCCGTTGCTGGATGGGGGCTTAGCAGCAGAGACAGGCAGGATAGGGAGAGCAGGCAAATCTCATACTTTATATCCATGTGGTTCTCTTTACTAACCCCTAATATACTTTAATAAATACTTAATGCCCAAAGATTGGTGCTAGGGGCAGCTAGGTGGCACAGTGGATAAAGCACCGGCCCTGGATTCAGGAATACCTGAGTTCAAATCCAGCCTCAGACACCTAACACTTACTAGCTGTGTGACCCTGGGCAAGTCACTTAACCCTCATTGCCCTAAAAAAAAAAAAAAAGACTGGTGCTATGTTTTCTAATTTAAGGCAACCACTCATTAGATTTTAGGCATCATAGCTAGAATTTTAGGCCCTTACAACCTTAAGTCTTGGATGACATTACAAATGGACAGGGTACTGAACACAAGTGGGCTGGGTGGCCTCTGGACTTTTAATGACCCTGAGGGTCTCCCTGAAACAAAGAATCAGGTTCCTAGTAATACTCTGCCAGGTATAAGTTATCAGACAAATGTATCAAAGGAAAAAAAAGATGGATTAATCACGAAGAGAGACAGAGATGACATGGACAGCCCTACTACTATCTTCTTGATATTGGGTAAAGGGGAGGAAGGCCTAGGAATGTTGGGTGGACCATTTAAAGAGGTCCTGAATGGAAGGTGGCAAGAGCTGCATGGGATGAGAAGGCATGAACAAGTAGAAACTGCCGTCATTGGACAGAGCATCCAAATCTAAGAGATCACAGTTCCGTGTTCTTCAGCAATGTGCTATGGTCTGTAGGTCATGGAACACCACCAGTGTTCAAAGAGTTAAAAGTGAAATCAACCAAAAGGAAAAGAAGTGAGCACCCACTGTGTGCCAAGCACTGTGCTAGGCTCAGGGGGTACAAAGAGAAAACTAAAACAGCCCCTTCTCTAACAGAGGAGGGAAGTACACACAGAATGTTTCCAAGAAAAAAAGTGACTGCAGCAGGTAGATGGGCACAACGAGCAGATGAAGCAATCAAGAAATGCCACTTGTGAAATTACAGTTAAAATAACTACAAAACATATCAAATACTTGGGAGTCTACCTACCAAGACACACAGGGGAACTACTAACATGAAGATAACTACTACAGAAATAAGACCAATATTGGTTACTTATGGGTATAATAACAATAAAATAGAAAAAATAACAGCACATAAAAAATTACAATATCTAAATTTCAGTACCACAAGATCTTAAAGAGCTAGAAAAATGAAATTCATAGAGAAATAAAATGTGACAAATATCAAGGAAAATATTTTTTTTTTAAAGTAGGAAAGAATACCATACTTCTAATTATACTACAAAACAGTAATCATCATTTGGTACAGTTAAGAAATGGGAGATTTCAATCAATAGAACAAACCGAGTAGACAAGGTAAAAAAGTAAATGAACCTAGTAGCCCCGTGTTCGCTAAAGCCAAAGCCCTGGGCTCCTGGGCTAAGGACTCACAATCCAACAAAAACTGCTGAGCAAACTGGAAAGCAGGCTGGCAGAAACTAGGTTTACACCAATGCCTCACACCATTTACCAAAATAAGGTGCAGATGGGTACTGTCCCAGACGTTAAGGGCAACATCATTAACAAAGTAGAGAAGTTAAAGATTACCTTTGAGGTCTATGAAAAAGGAGAGTTCATGACCATAAAAGGAATAGAGAGGATCACAAAAGATAAAATAGACAGCTTTGATTACATAAAATTTTTAAGATTTTGCAATAACAAAACCCGGGGGCAACTAAAACCCGAAGGGAAACAGGCAACTGGGGAAAAAAAATATTTGCAGCAAGTTTCTCTAATAAAAGTCTCACTTCCAATATATGTAAGAATTCGATTCAGATCTCTAAGAGCCATTCCTCAATTGTCCAAGTGGCCAAAGGATATGAACAGGCTGTTTTCGAGGGGAGAATTTTAAACTATCAGTAGCCACATGAAAAAAATACTTTAATCACTAATAATTAGAGAACTGAAATTAAAGCAACTCTGAGGTTGCACACCTTATATCCATAAAATTGGCAAAGCTGACAAAACGAAAATGATAAATGTTGGAGAGGCTGCAGGAAAACAAATGCACAAATGCACCATTGACATAGCTATGAATTGGCACAACTATTTTGTAAAGCGATGTGCAACTAAACCCTAAGTTACCCTTTGACCCCCATAATTAATAATAATAATCAGCATATACATAATACCTTAAAATTTGCAATGGGCTTAGATACCACTTCACCAGCAATACCAATACTAAAGCAATGCCTCAAAAGAAAAAGACCTAAATGTACAAAAATATTCTTAGCAGCTTTTTTTGTAGCAGGAAAGAACTGGATCTACCCATCAATTAAGGAACAGATGAACACATTATGGTTTACAAATGAAATGGAATACAAATTATGAAGGAGGAAGTTTCAAAGAAACCTGGGAAGCCTTATATGGACTGATGAGAATTAAGTGAGCAGAACCAGCAGAACAATTTATCCACCAACACTGGAAAAATAACCGACAGCTATAAAAACTCCGAAACAATACGATTCCAGAGGAAGCATAATCAAGCATGCTACCTGCCTTGTGACTAAGGGACAGACTCAGGGTACAGAATACAAAACATTTTAGACATAGACAATGTAGAAATGTCTTTTGTTTGACCGTGTATAACAAGAGTTTTGCTTTTATTCGCCCCCCCTCCCCCGCCAAGGGAGGTAGGAAGAGAAAAGTAATTATTGTCAAATAAAAAAAAAATAAAATTTAGGTTTTTTAAAAGGTATCACTTAACGGGCAGCTAGGTGGCGCAGTAGATAGAGCACCAGCCCTGGAGTCAGAAGTACCTGAGTTCAAATCCGTTCAAAGTCTCTTAGCCCCAATTGCCTCACTTAAAGAAAAAAAAAGTTATCACTTAAATGGAGAAACTGCAAGTAGGCTTATTTAGCTAGACTGCAGAATTCATTGATAATGACTCACATTTAAGGTACTTTAAGGTTTGCAAAGTATTTCTTTCATTTGTTCATTTACATGTGTGTGTCTATGTATAAAATCTCATTTTCTCCTCACAACAATTCTGGGAGATAGTATTATCTTCATTTTACAGATGAGGAAACTGAGGCAAAGAAAGGTTAAGTGACTTGCCCAGGGTGAGAGCTAATAAGTATTGAAACTCTGGTACTCCAGGATAGATGTTCTATTCACTGGGCCAACCACCTGCCTGTAGGTAAGATAAGGAGTAATTTATTATCAATCCGAAAATCCTGGTTGGAGCTAGAATGCAAAGGGCTTCAAGTGTTAAACAGGAGTTTGTGAAGCTTTTGGAGCAGAGAAGTGTTAAGTCTCTCAGACAGGTTTTAGGAATATCAATTTGACAGGGACTGGGAATAGAGCAATTTGTTTTGCTTGGCTACATATTGATTATAAAAGTTTTGTTTTTATTTCTTCATCAGGGGGGAATCAAAAAATAAATTCTTGTTAATTTTCTTTAAAAGGAAATGAATTGGAAAGAAATCTTTTCAAGTTTGCCAAGAATTTTACATACATTTGAGCCTCACAACAACCCTGAGAGAGAGAGAGACTTACAGTGTGTGACCTCAGACACTTGACACTTACTAGCTGTGTGATCCTGGGCAAGTCACTTAACCCTCATTGCCCCACAAAAAAAACAACAACATTTAAAAAAGAAAATCAACAGAACTATCCAAATTTACAGCTGACATAAAATTCCCAAAGAAATTAACAAAGAAACTCAGATAATTAATAGTATCAGGATACAAAAATAATCCACAGGGGGCAGCTAGGTGGCGCAGTGGATAAAGCACCGGCCCTGGATTCAGGAGTACCTGAGTTCAAATCCGACCTCAGACACTTGACACTTACTAGCTGTGTGACCCTGGGCAAGTCACTTAACCCCCACTGCCCTACAAAAACAAAAAAATAATCCACAAATGATCAGCATTTCTATACAGCAATAACAAAAAAAAAAAAAAACAGAAAGAAAAATACAATTCAAAATAACTATACAATCAATTTTAAATATCAGGGAGTCAGACTACCAAGACACATACAAGAATTAGATAAATACAATTGACAGAAACAAAGACTGAATAGCTAGAAAGCTAATCACTACTCTGTATTAGGCCACAATTAGTCAAAAAGAATAAGAAAATTCATTTGGAAGATCCAATGGCCTTAGACTCTCAAGGGATATAATGAAAAATATATCTGATTGAAGGGGACACAGCATTATCAAATTTAAAACTAGACTACAAAGCAGTACTCACTATAACTACTTGGTACTGGTTAAAAACAAAAACAAAACAGAAAAGTAGGTCAGTGGAACAGACCAGAAAAGTAAGAAATAGGAAAAAAGTGTGAATAGCAAGCCAGTCCAATGCGAGGATTGGTTTGCTTGACTGCAGATTTGTGACACAGGGTTTTTCTTTTTTCTTTTTCCAACTAGGGGGAGAGAGGTGGGAGGTAAAGGAAGGCTAAAGACAGAGTTCCTGGAAAGGAAAGGAGGAAAGAAAATTTACAAACAGAAAAGAACATCATTGGATCTTTTTTTTTTTTAATTACACAGAAGAGAACATTAAGCCAGAAGGAATCCCAGGCAAACAAAATGGCTTGGAAGGACTTGCATTGAATTCTACTTCTTGTTGCTGTTGTTTGTCCTTCATTCTGGAAGAGGACCATGACTTGGGGGTGGGGATGGGGGGTGTGGGGGGTTGAGGTCATGACCTGCACTGAATTGGATTGAAGTGAGGGAGGGCTGGGCAAGGTCACCAGCCTCCCTCTCTCCTCCAGAGCCAGCTCGGTCCAGTATCAATATATACATCAGGATGACTGGAGATGGCCCTGATGTTTAAGGCAATTGGGATTAAGTGACTTACCCAGGGTCACACAGCTAGTAAGTGTCTGAAGTGAGATACTTATTATCTGTGTGACTGACCCTGGGCTAAGAAGCTGGACATAACCAAGGTTTGAAGTTTCAATCCTCTTTTTCTTTTCTCCAAAGTATATGGAAAAACTCACCTTGTTTAATGTGAAGTTCACGATAAAAACCACTTACATGGACATATATGTACATGTGTGTATTTAACATGTATTTGTATATTATAGGTAGGTATATACAGAAATACAGATAAAAATAGAGATATGTCTATAGAAAACACCAAGCTTGGCCTCAAAGAAGAGATGTAAGAAGGTCTCCCCATAGAGGACTGCTAGGTGGTGCAGTGGATAGAGCACTAGCCCTGGATTCAGGAGGACCTGAGTTCAAATCTGGCCTCAGATACTTACTAGCTGCGCAACCCTGGGCAAGTCACTTAACCCTCATTGCCCTGCAAAAAAAATAAAAATTTTTTTGAAAAAGGTCTCCCCATCTTCTGTGAAAAGGTGAGGAACTATAGGTGGAAGACACGGAATATAATGACATATTTTTACATACCACCAATATGTTGGCTAATTTCAATGAATTGTTTTTACCCTTCTTTTTATTTTTTTCTTATAAGGGGTGACTCTCTGGCAGAAGGGATTAAAATTAAAATGTGGGTGAAATAAAAATTTTAAATATTAAGAAAAATTAACATCAAAAACCCCCCAGTAATCCAGTGTTTTATAAACCCAAGAATGACATGAGAATCATTGGCTAAATTGTAAAGTAGTTTGGCAGAAATGTGGTTTAACACACATACCTTAGACCTCATGGTGCAAAACATCCCAACAGTCATGCAATTGAAATAGAAAAGATCAAATCATAGAAAAAGTTAGAAAGCACAAGCCCACGTACTTTGCATAACTATGATTAGAGGGAGAATTTTTAACCAAGCAAGGACACATTTAAAAGACAATTTTGACTACAAACAATGAGAACAGTTTCTGCACAAATCAAATCAATACAGAAACAGAACTGACATGGCAGTGTCTGAAACATACAGAACTGACAAAGACTGACCCAAAAGGGTGCCCAGAGAACCTTTACACAATAGAGGGCCAAACAATGTGAATGATTTTCCAATGGGGACTGATAACATACAAATGATCATACAAGAAGCATTCCCAATAACTAGCAAGAGAAATGCAAATTCAAATAAGATACCACCTCATACCAAACAAACTGAAAAAACAGTCAATGTTAAAGAAGACAGGGATCCGAACAACCTGAACATAAGTTAAAATTATGCAAGTAAATAAAATACCTAGATTATCTATACTCTGTGACCCAACAATCCCCTTACTGGACAGAGACCCCAAAGAAGGCAAAGATGGCAACAAAGGTCCAATAACTACTAATTATTTATGGCAGCTCTTTGTGGTAAATGAATACCCCTCAACTGGGAAAGATGTATGATTTAAGTAGACCTAGAAGGCAGCAAAGAGTGAAAGAGAGGCTGCTGGAGTCAAGGAAAATCTGGGTTCAAACTCCAACTACTATATACTTAGCAGTGCCACACCAAATGGGTAAATTCAAACCTAAGCTCCAGTTTCTTCATCCCAGTAGCGCCCATCTCACAAGGTGGCTGTGGGAAAGAACGACAGTGTATGGAAGGCAGTCAGTACGTGGAGTACAGTTACTGCTGCTGCCATTATGTCTCAGAATAAGGGGTTTCCAGAGACCAAGCCTCACAACGCTGGGAGCCAGGCACTGCTCTGCCTATTTCCAGGACGGCGCAGATGATCATAGCTGTTGTGAGTATACAACCACTGCCACATTTATTCCAGAACCTTTCAGCACGGTCCTCTCTACTTCCATCCCCACTGCTGAGAGGCGGTGCTCACCAAGTCTTCCGGCTTCAAGACAGAACTTGGCTCCCAGATGAGATTACTGACTCATCTCATTTCCCTTGCAACTTGCCTTTGTAAAGAGACAAGAAGAAACTCTATTATATCCGATACTTTCCTCCTGATGCGAAAAGGCGCCAACAGTTCTTGTTGAAACTTTGAGCCCTTCAAGAAGTATGAGTAGGTTACATAACTGAATAAACTATGTAAAAAGCAAAGTAACTGACAGAAGAACAAGGTGAGAGAATTCATAGTACATAAAAAATGAGCATCTTGGGGCAGCTAGGTGGAGCAGTGGATAGAGCACTGGCCCTGGAGTCAGGAGGACCTGAGTTCAAATCTGATCTCAGACCCTTGACACTTACTAGCTGAGTGACCCTGAGCAAGTCACTTAACCCCAATTGCCTCACCAAAAAAAAAAAAAAAAAAGAAAGAGAGCATCTCTAAATCGTTGTCAACAATAAAACTCATGATATTATTTGCGAGAAGGAAAAGAGGGAAGGCTATAAAGGTAATACTGTTACAGAGCATAAGGGAAAGTGGGAGATGCTAAGAGTAGTTACAGAGGGACAGCTGAAAGTCAATGAATTCAACTGTTACTCATTATTTAGGTATATAAATGGCATCAAATGCATAAGGATTCTTACATGGCCATGGGCTCTTGCTGCCACAACAATCACTGAGACAAATTCTTTCTAATCATAGATTTTCCCTTATATAAACTTTATAAATTTTATAAATTTATAAAATTTATAAATTTTACTTTAACCATTTTCTACTGTGTGGCACTGTATTCGATAATGTGAACTTGGCAAAGGACTTTACAGAGAAAACAATAGCATTAATGAAACATCTTTATACTTTGTTAATTCTAACTAATTCCAAAGATTCTGAAAATATAATAAATAATAACTACAATGTCATAAAAATATAGCATACCTAATGCTGTATAACTAAAAAAAATAGTGATGGTTCCAGAAATCCGATGATTCAACAAGGGACTAGGACAAAGAATTGTAAATAAATGGATCAGACTTGATCAATGTATATATCATTTGTATTTGCTTATTTTTGTCACAAAGGAGGGTTCCAATCTAGGGAGGTACAGGGGTTTGAGGAAGACTGAATACCAAAAAAAGCATCGATAAAGCCTTTTTAAAATTCTGAGACTAGAAATGAAATAGTTGTCACAGGAATCTAATTCCATTAAAATGTTTTCTAGCCAATTATTCAGCAAATGGGAACAGGAAATGACATCAGAAGTTGTTGTTACAAAAGTGAAATCACATTTTATAGCACCCTTTCTAAGAGTCCTAGAACTAATTACTGAAAAAGAATCTTCTAAAATAACTGCTGGATCACCCCTCACCCTTCCCGGCTCACCGCACTCTTCAAAGTGTCAGGGAGCACTGAATCACTGATCATTCATCTGAAGTCGCTGAGGCCTATTTTCAAGACCTACTTTCCCCACCTATTGTTTTTTTTTTAATAATCCTATCCTAATTCCTACCTTACTAAATTGGAATCAGAAATACAACTGTATTTATGACCAACCAATTTATCAATCGTTTTTCTAAAAAATTGTCTCCCTCCTTCAAAGCTATGAAAAAAAGTATATCACAACATCAAATATTACCACAAAAACACAGAAATTAAAAACCATGACTAATATTTAAATTACCTTCAAAAACTGAAATAACATTATCACATTTTACTGAATGATCAGTCTTATCTACAAAATTTACTCAAAAAATAAATTCAGTTGCCACAGCAAACCAAGAAATAAGGCTGGAATGAGGTCCTTTAAAACTAGAGTGGTTTATGACAGTAGGCCATAATTGTCGTACTTTGAATCTTAACAGTGTAATCACTAACAATTACCTGATAAGAAGCTGAACATTATCTAAGTATACTTTAATTGTGAATACACAAATCTAAATCCATAGTGTAAGAAATTTAATCACTAAATAGTTTCAGTACCTACAAGACTCAAGCTGAGTGCACAGCCATGCAATATAACTTATGAGGCAACTTTTATAATCTACTGGTCAGCAAACAGGTCTTGTCTAGGGGTCCTCCTCACAAAAACAATACAAGGAATGGGCAGGACCCTAGAGAAACTTGAATCTTGGCACATTGGAGGAAGCCTTACCCAGCATATGACTGTCCTAAAAAAAGGTAATGTTTTAATGCCTACGTTCAACCCACAAAAAAGGTAAGCAGGTAAAGAGAGTGAATAACAAGAACAAATTTAACACCCTAATTAAATTTTCAAACAAACCAGAAAAAATAAATTAAGAATAAACAGCACAAAGATTTGTGATCTACTTTATCTCTGAGAGAAATCAATATTGAGGATCTATTAGACAAAAAAAGGGTAAAGGGGATGGGCAAAGCTGAGTTTTTGCAATTGGAATCCATTCTGGAAGCAGATGCACTTTTACTACGCTGCTCTGAATAAGATCAACTTAGCTAATAGTTATTAAGCATGTGCACGTGCACATGCATGCACAAACACACACACATACACACTAGCATCTTTTGCTCCTACAGTGATTGCAGTGGAGCAGTGTCAGTCCCAGCAACAGAGAATAGCTTTTTGGACTGGTTATAGACATTAAGATGCAGGCTGGTACTCTGAGAACCTTGTCCCAGAAACCAACATGTAAGCAACCTACTAGAGGAACTGAGCCCTATCAATCTTGACAGTCCAGCTCTAAATGAAGCTTGGGCTACAGCCAAACAAAATGGAGATTCAGCCAAGGAGAAGAAGTCTCAACCAATTTTTGCTCATAACACATATCTAGGGACAGAGGGATTCAGCATGTCAAAAGGCTGCATGAAAGTAACTGCAGCTTATTTAAACCTCTATCTTTTGTAGAAGTTGAGGTACGAGGAACTTGATTAAGACCCACACCAATCTAAATCAATATTCAATTCAATTTACATTTGTCTTGTGCTTACTTTACACAGCACTGTGCAAAGTGTGGAAGCATACTGAAGCCTCTCCCAATTAATTTCTCCCTTCCGATACATATTGCAAAACAGTATTAGTACACTTTAGTCTTAAGCCTCATATCAATTCTGAAATAATGAAATTGTTTGGCATAATTCTTATTGTAGCCTTAGCCACTTTCTAGAAGGAGGGTCTGATCAGTCCAAGGATTTCTCCAGGAAGTGATTAATGATCAGAATGAGAAGGAGGAAATCTGTCTATAATTCTGTCTCTAAAAGTTTATCTCCTGAGTTCACCTTTGATCAAAAGGAGACACTTTAAACTCTAAGGCTTAGAGGGAGTGGTTAAAGAGGGTTGAATGGTTTGAAGAAAATGATTCTCCTGGGCACACCTATATTTTCAGTGACTATGGCTCTGTTTGGCGAGTCACATTGTTTGTTGAACTTGGAAGCTCTGTGACTATGTCCTATCTTATTACAGACCTTCCTCTTTGGGAATATTATGAAATGTAACTCAAAAATGGCTTGTGTGACAGATTTTCGAGGGCAAAATGAATCCCGTCCATTTGTATTTTCTCTCTAAGCAAACATATTGAGAAATATTAATAAATAAAATTGTCTCTGGAAGCCTTGTGCCCAAAATGCAGGCACTAGGAATACAAAGGGAAAATGGGAAACAGGCCCAGCTTTCCATTCTACGGAGGGAAGAAGAGAGCTCCGACACCCCAAAAGATCAGAAAGCACTTCCTGTAGGAGGTGCCGGTTGGGCTGATCCTCGAGCAAAGAATCTCATCAAAAAAAGTTGGAAAGCTCTTTCAAGGAATCTTGTATACGATAAGCTCTGCCCATGAGAAGGAGCCTTCAAAGCAGGGACTGACTGTTCTAGCGAATGCGATTCCTACTTGGAGTCAAATGTGCATGGTAGGGTCTTGTCCTCTCTGGACCTTTTTTGTGATAAATAAAAGAGCCAAGATCAATGCTTCTCCCAAATGCCGCGTGTCCATTCTAGAGTCTAGGTGGAAGAGGGATTCCAGAATCACAGAATTTTAAAGTTGGAAAAAAGGGCCTGTGGTGCCACTGAATCCAATGCAAGCCCCAAAAGAATTCTTCTAATATCCATCCTCTGCTTGGAGATTTCCGGTGATCAGGAAGTCAGCACCTTGAGGCGGCAGCCCTCAATAGTAGGAAGCTTTTCCTGCCAGACTTCTATCTGATTCCTGGTTCTTCCCTGGGAAGCAGAACAGGTCCAGTCACATGCGATCCCCTGATCCCCTCGAATACTGAAAAGACCACAAGAGGGGTACCCAGCCCCATCCATCCCAGTCTTTCAATCAACAATTAACAAAGCATAGATTAAGTGCCTACTATGTGCCAGGCACCTGGGGATTCAAAGACAAAAGAAAAGTTACTGATCCCAAGGAACCTATGGTCTATCAAGGGAAGGCAACCTACCCACAGACCAGTAGAAACTAAAGTCCTACAACACAGACAGAAGGGGAGCTCAGCTCAGCTCTCAAGGAAGAAGTCAGGAGAAAAGCCACTGCAGACACTGGGACAGCCAGTGCAAAGGCACCAACCTATGGACTGGAGCACCAGGCATGAGGAATAGGAAGGAGGCTGACAGTCTGGCTTTACAGGAGGAAAAAAGCCAAATGTGTAATGAGTCTGCACAGGTAGGGAACCAGGCCTCATGACAAGCACTCTTGACCTGCCCCATTCCTGTAACAGTGAGATTCTTGCTCCAGATTTCCTCTTTGTAGAGGGCCCTGAATTAAGTTCCAGGGCTCCGCAAAAATCATCCCAAAGAAGCTCTACACTCTTTCAAAAAAGCAGAATTATTATTGTGCTGTAAGAAACGATGAGCAGGAGGAGTTCAGAGAAACCTGGAGGGTCTTACATGAGCTGATGATGAGTGAGATGAGCAGAACCAGAAGAACATTGTACACAGTATCATCAACACTGAGTGTTGACCTACTGTGATGGACTATATTCTTCTCACCAATGCAATGGTACAGAAGAGTTCCAGGGAACTCATGATAGAAGAGGATCTCCAATCCAAGAAAAAAAAAAAGAACTGTGGAGTATAGATGCTGAATGAACTGTCCTATTTCTTTTGTTTTGGGTGCTGTTGTTTTTTTTTTCTATTTTGAGGTTTTTCATCATTGTTCTGATTTTTTCTCTTATAACAGGACTAATGCAGAAATAGGATTAATGTTATTATGTATATAGATATATAGATATAACCTATATCAGATTACCTGCTGTCATGGGGAGGGGAGAGGAAGGGGAGGGAGGGAGAAAAATCTGAAATTGTAAAGCTTGTATAAACAAAAGTTGGGAACTATCTTTACATGTAACGGAAAAAATAAAATACCTTATATGTTAAAAAAAATTAAATTAAATTAATTTTTTTAAAAAGCAGAATTATTGCCACCAAAAAAAAAAAAGCAAATTAAGTGGATGTGTATTTGTGTGTGAGCTGCAAGTCCACAAGTGTGCATATATGTGCACATGCAAAAGCACACATATATCACAGACAGAAACTGCAGGTGGTTAATTAGCTGGACCCAGAACTGACCTGGAGGTGTTGAAGAGACACAAACACCGTGGGAAACTAAGCAGCGCTATTAATAACCCCAAGCTTCTCCCAGTAGCCCATCTTTTTAACCACACTCTTCAGATTTTGTAAGGCTGCAAGACAATGAAGGCTACGGTGTCCAAAGAATTAAAGTAGAAGGTTATCCCAGGGGCAACAGAGAAAGGTATGGGGGGGGGGGGGGCTGACAAGTACACAATACCTGAAAAGAATGTGCAAAAGAAGTACTTAACAGATGTCAACAGGGAGACAAGCCCAGGAAAGGAGGGTGGTAGCAGTCCTCCCACCCCCATGCAAGTTAGCCTACTTTTTAATTGCCCTAGAGATTTGATTGGCTCAGGCTACTGCAAGCACTTCCTGGTGTCCGGGGGCCCAGAACAACCAGAAAGGGCTCCAGCCACCACCACCCTCGGAAGTTGTCTGTTACATAATGGGGGACTCCAAAGCAGGAGAGCTTCAGCCAGCTGGAAAAACTCCCAGTTGCCCCCAAAGAAAATCCTTCCCCTGCTAAGGGAAAATAAAGAAATCTCCTCTAGTTAACAGCTGAATGACCTTCAAGCATTTCATTTCACTTCAATATTAAGCCTAAACTCCCAGGGGACTGGCCTGAGTCAGGCCCTGTCCAGAACATATGGTGAGCATGAGGAAGAACCAACAGATGGGCACACGCTCCATTCCGAACTAGAGGAAGACCCCTCCTCCCTCGAATAATGGGTAGATGCACAAGAGAGTTAAATGGCGGAAAGCAGAGCATGAAAGGATATGGGAGGAATCAGCATCACCATAGTAGTCCCTACAAGAATTATACCATGTGACTGCCAGGTACATATAGAAGTTATGTGGGGGGCAGCTAGGTGGCGCAGGAGGACCTGAGTTCAAATCCAGCCTCAGATACTTGACACTAGCTGTGTGACCCTAGTAAGTCGCTTAACCCTCAATGCCTCACCAAAAAAAAAAAAATTAAATTAAATTTAAATTAAATTAAATTAAATTAAAAAGCAATATAATACAATGATCCAAGACAATCCCAAAGGACCATTGATGAAACATACTAACAGTCATGTGATTAAGCGTAAGGAAGTGATTGGAGACAAGGGAGAGATCAGGATAAGGACCCTGGATCCAAATGTCTGAAACAGTAAGTTCCATAGGATCACAGATCTGAGTTAGAAGGGACTTCAGAGATCACCTATTCCAACGCTCTTATTCTGAGAATGAGGAAAACTGACAGCCAGAAAGGTTTAGTGATTTGACCAGGGTCACACGAGTGCTAAGCATCAAAAGGGTAATTTGAACTCCAGACCTCTGACCCCACAGCTAGTGTTCTTTCCACTGAAAAATGCTGCCTTTTCCTGGCACATGGAGTTGGGGAAACCACTAATAAGTCTAATTTGGCTGAAAAACATACTATATGAAGGTAATATGTAGAATTCTATTTAACTTAAAAAATGGAGTTAAAATGTTATGCACACACACGCACACACAAAATGAAGAACTTTTCAATAGCTGAGGAAAAAAAGGAAAGCACAAGCTTTCTAGCACAAGCTAGATTGTTTTGATGTTGTTCAGTCCCATCCAACTCTGTGACCCCATCTGGGGTTTTCCTGGCAAGGATACAGGAGTGATTTACAATGCCCCTCTCTCCAGATGAGGAAACTAAGGCAAACAGGGTTATGTGACATGTCCAGGGTCACAAAGCTAGTCAGAATATGAGGCCAGATTTGAATTCAGGAAGATGAGTCTTCTTGACTCCAGGTCTATCACGTCCCACTGCCCACCTAGTAGTCCAGACTCCTTAGCCTGGAATTTAAGACCTGAGCAGTTGGCAGTGCAGTGGATGCAGTGCTCCTGGGCAAGTCACTTCACTGTTTGCCTCAGTTGCCTCATCTGAAAAATGAGCTGGAGAAGGAAATGGCAAATTACTCCAGTATCTTGGCAAGAAAACCCCAAATGGGGTCAAGAAATATTGGACAAGACTGAAAAAATAACAAGTAGTCTGCGTTTTATCCTATAGACAAAAGGGAACTACTAAATAAGGTTTTGTGAAACAGAGTAAGACTGGTTCTAGGCAGCAAAGTAACTGAGTTAGTGATGACCAATAATAACAATATTAGTCATCACTTCAATAGTGCTTTAAGGTTTACGGAGCACTATACATGTTATCTCATTTGATCCTCAACAACCCAAAGAGACAGGTGGTATTGTTAACCACATTTTGCAGATGGAAACTAAGGCAGAAAAGATTAAGTGATTTGCCCAGGGTCATAGTTAGGTGTCTGAGTCAGGTTTAAAAGTAAGATCGCCATGCCTCTAAGTCCAACCCTATCCAAGTAATAAGAACTATTAAAATATTACATTAGTTCATGTGAGATATGAGGAGTTCTTGGTTATATTGGTTATAACATGTGCATAGAGAAGGGATTGATGCAAGAGAAGTCATGATGGCATAATCAAACAGGACCTGGCAAGAAATTTAATATGGAATATGAAGAGAAAAGTAAAAAAATGAGTCCAAGGTTTTAAGCCTGATTGACTGAAACGATGAAAAGGGTCAACAGGAACAGGAGTACTGACTGGTTTGGAGGGAGTAAGATGAGCTGGGTTTTGGATATGATACCCAGTATATACCATGTTTGACGTATGGTCAGATGTGCATGCCCAGAAGAATCCTGGATGGAGTTCAGGGAGAACCGATCTAGGAATTTACATTTATAAGTCATCTGTTTGGAAATGATAAGTGAATCTGAATTCCAAGAGACAGACTGTAGAGAGCAAAAAGGGCCTAGGCCAGAGCCTTAGAGAAACCAACACTGAGGGAACTGGAAGGTGAAGACAGGGCAAAGAAAACTGAGAAGAGTCACAAAGGCCATGGGGAAAGAGTATATGCAGGAGAGAGGGGAATGAGAAATAAGCCTGGAAGGAGCTGAAGAGTCAGTTGGGTGGTTAAGTAGAAGCTCCTAGTAAGAGTATAAACAATTCTTTCTAGAGTTTAGCAGTAAAAAGAGAAGTATGGTTGGGGGCAGCTAGGTGGCGCAGTGGAAAAGCACTGGCCCTGGATTCAGGAGTACCTGATTTCAAATTTGACCTCAGACACTTACTAGCTGTGTGACCCTGGGCAAGTCACTTAACCTCCATTGCCCTGCAAAAAAAAAAAAAAAAGAGAGAAGTATGGTCATAGCTGGAAGAGATTTAAAATCTCATCAAGAGATGGCATGATGATGGTAAGCTCCTGGGGAGGAGCTGGAGGAGATAAGATTTTAAGAACCCAAGTAAGGGGCTTAGCCCTGGCAAGCAGAGCCAACTCATCCTCTGGAAGAGTGGAGAATATGGCAAAAGGAGGAAGACACAGTAATGTTTGGAGAGATGAAGTAGGAGAAAAATAGGAATTCACAAGAATATATGGCCTCAATCTGCTCTCTAAAAGAGAAAGCATGTCCTGTGGACAAAGGAGAGAAGCTCTGACTATGGAAGTCCAGTGTCCGCAGTATGACTTCAAGAAAAGGACTGTCATCATTTCACCTCTAAACCAGAGGACTAGTGTCTGTATCAAGGCTCCGTCCTATCTCTTCGGAGTATCTCCACCTAACCATGTATCAGCCACCTCATTATACCCAAAACCTCAACTCACCATTTCCCCCAAACTCCCAGTACAGGAATCCAGGGAGGGGAAATAACGTGAGCCTACTCTCCAAGGCCCCACCAGACCCTTTCAATGGCTCTGAGAGCATTAGTAACTGGTCTAGAACCAACAAACCCTAAAGTATCCAACCCAATATAGGCGAATTTTCATAACCTAAAGCCTTGATTCTCAAGCTACTGTCTGGAGATACACGGGGCTCCCCAAGACTTTTCAGGGAATCCTTGAGGTCAAAAATATTTTCATGGGGCAGCTGGGTGGTGCAGCGTATAGAGCACCGGCCCTGAAGTCAGAAGGACCTGAGTTCAAATCCAGCCTCAGACACTTAACACTTACTAGCTGTGTGACCCTGGGCAAGTCACTTAACCCTAATTGCCTCACAAAAAAACTATTTTTTTTCATAATGCTAAGATGTTTTAATAGCTAATACAATTAAATATTGCTAGATATAATTCACATAAACAAAGCACCTGCATGGAAAGGAAGTCTTGTGGCATTTAAAAAGTTCAAGAGACAATTTCTGGTCAATAAGTCATTTTACTAATAATGCCAGCATTTTATGGGGGGCTCAAGTCTTATATACCTTTGGAAGAGGAATGGTCCTGAAGGTGGCAACCAACTCTGATTAACAATGAGAATGAATATTTACAAGAGGGGCTGGGCCTACTATTCCAATGAATTTTAATTGTCACTTACTTATAAATTACCCAGTATTGGGCAATCTATTCAAAGAATTCATCCCCAACCAAACCAGAGTAAAAAGGTTAGGTGGGGTCAGACCAGATTGAGAAGAGTTAATTCAATCTCCTTATCAGTGATGTCCTTCAAGGACTGAACTTTTGAAATGAAGAAAAAGGGAGAACTCTGGATCTCCCAAATCAGTTATGAATAATCATTCCCATTAATAAATTAAGAGTGTATAGGGTAGGGGGCAGCTGGGTGGCCCAGTGGATAAAGCATCAGCTATGGATTCAGGAGGACCTGAGTTCAAATAGGGCCTTGGACACTTGACACTTAACACTTATTAGCTAGCAGTGTGACCCTGGGCAAGTCACTTAACCCTGCTGCTCTGCAAAAAAACAAAAATATTGTATAGGGTGCCCAACTCTGAACTATGATGAAGGAGGGCTAAAAGTGTTAACAGATTACCTAAGATTAATAGTACCTAAAACGGTTAATAGAGAAACTAAGGTTTGTGTTCTAACAGGAACCAAGAGGGTTCCTTCAGTCCCTACCAACCAATTCTATCAACAGAGACAGTAACTAGGGACCATTAACCATTAATAGTCATTAACATTACAAGATGAAGAGATACCAAAGACACAGAGACCACCTTCTGGCTTTGACCAAGTTTAAGCATGTCTTTAGGAGATGTGCAGAAAGGACCCTAGGGTAAACCCCAAAAACACACCTCCAAGGGAAAAGTACAGGCCTCAGAGCTTGTCTTAGGACCTCAGGAAGTCCAAATTAGAAGACCTCCCAGGAATGAACCTCTCACAAGGAGATGAAGATAATGAGGAGATAACCTGCTTTTTCTCATTATAAATATAATTATTTCCATCTCCCAAATTGAGACACCTATCTCCACGGTGCTCATGGTGCCCTGTGGTCAGCAGTCTTTCTAATAAAACTTGGGAAGCTGAGTCACTGAGTCTTGTAAATGTTGGGATGCCTCACGATCAATCTGATCAATTAAATCCATCCCCCCCATCACTATTAGGCTCTTAAAGGAGCCCCCTGTGTGAGGAAAAAAATGAATTGGGGGGGTGGGGCAGCTAGGTGGCACAGTGGATAAAGCACCGTCCCTGGATTCAGGAAGACCTGAGTTCAAATCCAGCTTCAGACACTTGACACCAGCTGTGTGACCTTGGCAAGTCACTTAACCCTCATTGCGCCCCCACCAACCACCAAAAAACATTAATAAATAAAAAATCAAAAGAAAAAAAAAAGCGCCATATAGGGGTCTTCGATCATTCCTGGGACCAAAAAGTTTGAGAACTGATAATTCCACTGTACACTACACTCAGCTCCCCTATGATAATTCTTTGTCTTTGTCTTAATTTGGTCTTCTCTTTAGGATAACTGACTTAGACTAGCTGCCTAAAGAGAAGAGTTCTTCAACACAGCTTCTTAGGGTCAGTGATAGGTGAATGCTCTGGCTTTTAAGCCAATCACAGACAAGACACAAGACACAAATCGTTAATTTTAAAGGAATTTTTGTAGATTGTCAATAATACCAAAAAAAAATCCACCATTTTTTTTTACTTTTTAGGGTTTTACCCTCCAAAGAAATACATTTTTAAGTAAAATTTTAATGAACTGCAAGGAGAACTCAAGGCAATATTCAATAGGAGTGTAAACAAACCCCTTACTTCAAATTTCTGAGTCTCAAATAACTAAAACAATTAACTGTGCCCAAGTATATGAGGTTTCTATTAAAGCTTCCTATAGTACAAACCACATCTACTTTATTTCATTAGTTCTACCATGTAAAACATTTTTATAAGTGAATTGGCTTATTGTGGCCTCAAAATCCCCAAATATTTTTTCCAAAAAGCTAACAGACCATTATCACTCATGAGAACCGTTTCTATTCCATTCACGTCTAAAACAAAAAAACCTGATTCTTCTGGAAATAAGGCTTAGAATCAGACTTAGAAGTTTTCAAAATTCTGATCACTTCACACCCTCAGTGGGGAATTTTCATCCTTTACCATAAGAAAACTTAAGAGAATCTCAGAAATTGCCCTTTGACCATTTTTTATCCATAGTTGGCTAAATGGTAACTCTGCCTGCTTAAAAATGCACAGTGTTGCCTTGTATTTTCCCACTGATTGTCCTGTGAAGGAAGGAGACAACGCTGCAAGGGCCTGAAGGATTGCTACTGGCTTGCCTGCTCCTAGTTTCACTTCAAACTTTAACACTTTCCAAATGGAGGTTTCTATTAAAGCTTCCTATAGTACAAACCACATCTACTTTATTTCATTAGTTCTACCATGTAAAACATTTTTATAAGTGAATTGGCTTATTGTGGCCTCAAATCCCCAAATATTTTTTTCCAAAAAGCTACCAGACCATTATCACTCATGAGAACCGTTTCTATTCCATTCAACCAGGAGAGAGTGGGGCCCTGAAATCCTAGAGAAGAGAGGATCAAAGGGAAGAGGGTGATTGACAGTGTCAAAAGGAGGATGGAGATTAAGAAAAAGCAGTTAGACCTGTCAATAAGAAACCCTTGGTAACTTTAGAAAGAGTACTTTCAGTTGCAGGTCCGACTGCAAAGATCTAAGAAAGTGAGAGGAGAGGAATCAGACGATGTTTGTAGCAGGCCTCCTCACAGAGGTCAGCCCCGAAAAAGAGACTGATAGGACCACGGCCAGCAGCAATGGAGGGTTCTCTGAGGCTAGGGGACACCTGGACACAGTCAACCTCTCTTTGGATACAGCATGAAGCATACGTTTGAGGTGTGTGTGCAGGCTATATCGACAGCTCTTTAAGATCCTTTGCAGCTCAAAGGAATGACAGAAAAACCTGAAGACGAAAACTTATTATTTTAAACTAAAGACAGAATTTCACACATGCTTTTAGTGTGTACAAATACTTGTGTCATCTTCATCTTTCACAAATAAAACTATAACAGAGTTTGGGAGAGAACAAAGGAAAATTTGAACCTAGTATCATTAAGTATCAAAGCCTAAGACTGCTCTGGCCTGAGCTCAAGCCACTAAAAAGCAACTATTAAAGCAGGTCCTGTTTTTCAAAATGCCTTCCAATTCATTGCGAAGATGCCTTCCTAATGAAGACAAAAGAGCTTCATGTCATTGTCAGTCAACAGGCTTGTATTTATTGGGCACTTGCTAAGTGCTGTTGGGGGGGGGTGGAGACACCAACAGGCAAATAACTGAATACCTACCAGCTATTTATAGGCTAAGTGGAAGGGAATCAGAGAAGTTTGATCTTTGGTACAAAAGTTCAAATGAAACGGAAACAAGTTTCTGTTTCTTTAATGAGATGAAGCTCGACATATCCAAAGCTGCCGCAGTAACTTGATTTCGCTAAGATTACAGACAAGCAATTGGGAATGTTTAACCAGAACCTTAGCTAGGGACAGGGCAGCTGCCTTAAAGTACTGAGAAGAGGTCAGTTTATCTAACGCCAAAGGAAAAGTGAAGAACAAATGGAGTGGCCCTACAGAGAGGCGGATCGGGCTCCACATCTGGAAATGTTCCAAAGGAAGGCAGCTGCCCTGAGGGGTAACCGGCTGCCCCAGGGCCCACTGCCCTGGCCGGCCAACTTCCTCTTTTTATAGATGAGAAACTGGAGGCACAGAGTTGGGTGACTAGCACACAGCTATTGTCTGAGATGGAATTTGACTCCAGGACACTCACTGCAAGTCTTCAATCTGGAGCTGAATGACCAAGTCAAGGCAACAAGCATTTATTACTTACATACAAACATGCGTACATATATGTGCACGTGTGCATGTTTATATACATATATACACACACATGTCAGGCACTGTATTGGCTCCGGGGAAACAAAGGCAACAGACAGTCCCGGCTCTGAGGAAGCTCAGTCTAATGGGAGAGAAAACATACAAACAACACAAATGGCCATTGAGAACGAATTCCCCCCCACCTACCCAGGGAGGTGAATTGCCTGGGGCTGTCATTTCCAGATGCTTGATGGGACTTGTGGACCTTCACCCCAAGCAACCTCACCCCTCCCCCACCTGACTCCCTGGACTTCAGGCTATTCGGTAAAAAAAGGGTCCACCTACATGAAGTAGTTTCTATTAAGCAGTCCTATTATTTCTTTTGTCCGAGGCTCATTTACATTAAGTCGATATGTCCGCTCTGGAACAATCTTTTGGTTCTGTACCCCATTAAAAACCCTGTCCTCTGTTCCCAATCTTTGGGTATTCCTAGCTTCCGAGTTTTGCGATACCACGAGCTCCTAGTTCCTGTACCCCATTAAGACCTTATTTCTCCTATATTGATTGTTTCCTTAATTTCCAGGTTAACACCATCGCGAAAAGATCAACCGGGTAAGACAGAGCTCCCTTTTTATTGAAGAATCAAACTAACAACTGATTTATTCCCTAATCATTGAGTTCTGACTCTTGGTTTTTTCTGTCAAATTCTAGTTCAGACTCACCTGTGTGTGGATTCTCAGCAGCCCCTTTGGGGAATCAGCACCTTTCTATCACCCCACCCCCCAGCTCCCCCTCCATCGCATTCCCTGGTGGAATGTGCTCTGGGAATATCGTCTAATTAGGCCTACATAAAACAGCAGGCTACCTTCCAAACTGACTTGGTATTACAATTTGCAACCGGGCTTTTCTGGCTTCGGCCTTCCTCCAGAGTCATTAGCTTATCTGATTTAACCAGATACATAAGTGATCAAGGTCAGGGCTTCAACCCACGTGAGCCCACTGGGTTTCTCTTTTCTGGGACCACCCTGGATGCGGAAGGTGGACTCTCAGGCAAACTGCACGTGGCCTGCACTCAATGATCACACGACTGGGGGCTTTTCTGCAGGTGTCTGCAGTCACCTCTGTTAACCTGGAAATTAATGGAAACATATAGGAGAAAATAAGGTCTTTAATCCGGGCACAGGAAACTGGAGCTCATGGTATCGAAAAGCTCGGAAGCTAGGAATACCAAAGATGGGAACAGAGGACAGGGTTTTTATAGGGTAACAGAACAAAAAAGGGAACCAAAAGATTGCTCAGAGTGACATATATCGGCTTAACGTAAACGAACCTCGGACAAAAGAAATGATAGGACTGCTCCTAAGTTAAGTCTAGGCGTTACTGACTCGGAATACAAACTACTTAATGTAGGTGGACCCTTTTTACAGAATAACAAAGTCCGGGGAGTAAGGTGGGGAACATTGGGAGGGGATGAGTTGCTTGGGGGAAGGTCCATAAGTCTATCAAGAGTCTGGAAATGACAAAGACGGTCAGCACCAGGCAATTCACCTGCCTGGGAAAGAGGAGACTGGGGTGGGGGTGGGGGGGTGGGGATCAGTTCTGAGTAAATTTTATAGTTCTCACCTCTAAGGGCAACCCCACCATTCTAAAACTCACCCAGACCCATGATCATGCTCTAAACAAGCCTCTCTTGTAGGCAGGCGAGTCAGCACAAAAGACTGAGCCACATTACTGTGGGCAAGCAAGAAGTAACCACCTTTACAAAATTCAGCTTTTTCTGAAAACAAAGGCTATGTGGGAAAGAAATAAACCGAATAGTGACACAGAGGAAAAGTTTGAACTCAAGATTTTTCAGCCTTCAAAGTCTCTCACTCACCAAGACATGAACTTGGAGGAGTAGCGAGAGAAGTTGCTACTTTTAAAACACATCGACTGTTTCTCTTAATAATTATCTTTAAATCTACTACTCCCACCTTTCCCCAGAGAGAACAACAATGTATAATTTTGGCCTCTGAAAGTCAAATTGTCAGACAAAGGGGGATTAAATGAAATGTGGTGCTGCTTTGCAAAAAGTCTGGCACTTTTGTCAGAAGTAGAACAAACCCTTCCATCAGACCTTCATTCTTTCACTTCTGGCCAACCCACAGCTGTAAATGCTACCTAAGAAAGAGGGTCACAAATCGGGGCTTCGGTAACACCTCAGCTACCCCTACAGGGAAGATCAAGAAGGCTTTACCCTGGAAAAGGAGGAGGAGGAGGGGAAGAGAAAAGCAGCAAAAGTCAAGATAAGGCTGACTCACTCGCTTAAAAAACAAAAACAAACAAACAAAAAAATGCCCCTCCAGCTATGCAGCTGCAGAACAGCATCCCAGCCCAGGCCCCAGCTTCTCATTCTGGGGCTCAGAGAGAGCCTACTTCCCTACCCAGCCCAGTAAAGGGAAGTTCCTGCCTGTCACAACTAGGACAAGAATTTCAATTCCCCACCCCCTCCTCCCTGGGGGAGAGCTGGGCAATTCTTTCCCCCACCTCATGCCCAGATGCCCCAGGGCTGGGAAGTTACCTAAATTTTCTAGGTCTAGACTGTCTACTTCTGTAGGCCTGTTTCCTCCTGTGTAAAAATGTCTGGACTTAAATAACCCATGGGGGGCCTGGAGTCAAGGTTCAAATCCAGCTTCGCACACTTACAAGCTGTGTGAACTTGGGCAAACCACTTCACCTCTGCCTCAGTTTCTTCAACTGTAAAATGGAGATCATAACAGCACCTCCCTCCCCGGGCTGCGTGGGTCAGAGGAGATAAAATCTGTACAGTACTAATTAGCCCAATGCCTGGCAGAGACCAAGCAGGTGATCGGTGAGTCCTTACTCTCTTCCTCCATCACTACAAGCTAGGGTCACAGAAATCCCCCAACCCAACCAGGCGCCCCAGCCAAAAAAGGAGGAGCTGCCTTCCAATCCGATGCCTCTTGCTCCGGTCTGGCCTCAGTTTTCCCCACTTTACCACGAGGGAGGCAGGAGGTCGCAAGTCATTAAGCATTGATTAAGCACCTTCTCTGTGCCCTCAGGCATTGCGCCAGGTGCAGAGGGTACCCAGAAAGACAAAAACACAGTCCTTGCCCTCGCAGACCCCAAGGGACCCGCACTGTGCCCATGGCTCTATCAGAGTCCTCAAGGCCCGAGAGGCACTAGGCTTATATTCTCCTTGGAGCCTCTAACGAGCCTGGGAGGCGGAGGCCAGCATCGGCCCCAATTTACAGAAGAGGAAACTGAGGCAGGTCGGGACAGTGACCTGTCCAGAGTCACACCGCTGACTTCCTGACTGCGGGCTAACAGCCCGAAGTCTCAGGACCGCAATCCTTCGGTGACAAAGGTGGACACGGGATCGAGGGCGGTCAAGCGGTCTCAGAGGACAGACTGCAGGCCTGGGAGGGAGGGAGGGGCAGTGCCTCCTCCTAGCAGACAGCTGAAGCCCCCCGGAGGGGGGCTGACCCCCCAGCCTCGCCCTGCCCCCCCCGGGCTTTATGGGGCCCGGGAGGACCCCGAGCCCGGACCTGGGGCCACGAAGCGGGTGCGGAGGCTCGCGGTCCCTCCTTCCTGGGGCGCGGGAGGACCCCGAATCCGGGGGCGCTCAGGCCCCGGGCCCCGGGGCCCGGCCCTTCCCGGCTGGGAGGAGGAAATCCGGGCCCGGGGGGAGGGGAAGCGCCTCGGACTCGCGGGGGCGACGCGCCCTCGGGCCGCGCCGGGGTGGGGGGAGAGGAGTAAACTGAGGCCGGGCCGGGGGCGGACTCACCCACTTTGTCCTTGCCGTACATGTGCCCGGCCACCTGGTGCGAGAGCGGGACGCAGCCGTTGAGGAGGCGCGGCGAGGGCGGCGGCGGGGACGGCCCGGGGGGCGCGGGCGCGGGGGCGGCCGGGGGCGGCCCGGGGGGCTCCGGCGCCGGGGCGGCCTGCCGCCGCCGCGGGGCGGGGGGCTCGGTGGCCATGGAGGGGCGGGGGCGGGGGGAGCTCAGGCTCCGCGCCGCGGGGGAGCCCGACGCCGAGGCCCCCGGGGGCCCGCCGGGGCTGGGGCCGTGACCGGGACTGGCGCCGCTGCCGCTGCCGCTGCTGCCTGGGGCGCGCGCTGGGGCTCGGGGCCGGCGCCCATGACGCGCCCGGCACCCGCGGGGCTCCGGCTGCGGCCGCCGGCGGCTGCTGGAGCTGCTGCCGCTGCTGCTGCCGCTGCTGCTGCCGCCGCCGCGAGAAACGCAGACCAGAAGCGGCCGCTCGGGCGGCCCCACGATAGCCCTCAGGGCCGCGGAGGAGGCCCCGCCCCCGGCCGGCCCGACTCCGCCCCCGGCCGGCCCGGCTCCGCCCTCTGCGCGTCGCTAAGGCCACGCCCCTTTCACGCGGTCGGGGAGAGAGCGCGTGAGGGAGTGTAGTGCGTGCGTCTCAGCCCGGCCTCCCTGCGCAGCTGCCCTGCGGCTACTGGGCATGCCTGGAGGGGCGGGGGAGGGGGAAAGCCGCCACTGAGCTTGTCTAAAGAGTTGCCCCGCCCCCTGTATTTCCCCTCACTCCTCTCTTCTCAGAACATACTCGCAGCTATTGAGCATGCTCAGGAGGGTTCATCCCCCATGAAGGGGAAAGCCTAACCGAGCACAGCATCCCTGACGACTCATGGTTTCTAAGCATGCCCAGAAGTTAGGTCCCGCCCCCAAGGGTGGGGGCTGGGTGTCGCTCCATCAATAAGCGTTTTTTAAGAATAATGATCGCTAATTATTATTAATAAAAATAGCCAAAAAAAGAAATAGGCTAGGAAAGTGAGCAAAGAAAAAAAACAGAACATGACCATTAAAAGCTACTACTGCGTCAGAAAAGACGAAGACACAAACTCGGAAAAAACAATGTGAAAACCACAAGCAAAGCCTCAAAGAAAACTACTAACTGGACCTAAGGCTAGTATGAATTTTTGGAAGAGTTATAGAAAAAGATAAAACTGATAGAGAACAAATAGGGGAAAGACATGAGAGTGATACAAGAAAATTACAAAAAGAGAATTAACAGCTTAGTAAAAGAGGTACCAAAATTCACAGAAGAAAAGAGTTTCTGGGGGCAGCTACGTGGAGCAGTAGATAAAGGACTGGCCCTGAATTCAGGAGGGCCTGAGTTCAAATACTGCCTCAGACACTTGACATTCTCTGTGTGACTCTGGGGAAGTCACTTAACCCTCACTGCCCCACCCAAAAACAATCCCTTAGAAATTAGAATTGGGCAAGTGAAACTAGTGAGTCCATGAGACTTCATTAAAAAAAAAACTAAAAGAAGTAATTCTTTTTCTTTTATATTAATAACCAATTATATAGAAATGTAAGCAATTTAACTTTATTTCCTCATTCAGTGAACAGCCCCTATAAGTCAGTCAGTCAGTTTCTGAAGGACATGGCAGACAGATGATACTGCCCAAAATCCTTCAGGGAACATATTTGCAAATCTTAGGCAGGACTCCACCCAACTGTTTAGAATCTAAACAGAATCAAATCAGGGTGAATTCCAGCCCCAAAGCACTAAGCCCACATCCTTGGAGTTTAGGGTAACTTCCATTGGAGTTTAGGGTAACTCAGCTCATGAAGAAGAAAACCGACCAGAATGGTCTGGGTAGAGTTGAATTCCTTTGTCTACATCTCTGGAGGCAGCTGAGTCTCATGATCAAGCCATGTTCCCAGCAAGAAGAGCTGAAGACTTTTAGCCCACATCCTCATTAATACTTCCAACCCCTTGTTAACTGCTCACCAATAAGGGTTGATTAAAACTTGTCAGGGACACCCCCTTTTCTAAAAGCATATTAAGGCATTCAGTATATCCATTAGGGTCTTAGGCTACTAAGAGAAACCGATGACCATCAATTTGTTGATTATCAGCTAACCTAATTAATAAATTAGTTATTAATTACCTAGAAACTCTGTCTTGGGCTTTTCATTCATCTCAAAATAAAGTCAAAAGAGTGGAAAAAAATGGAATATGAAATATCTCATTGGAAAATCAACTCACCTGGAAAACAGTTCAAGGAGAGATAATTTAAGAATTATTAGACTACCTGAAAGCCCTGATTTTTAAAAGTATAGATGTTTTATTTCAAGGAATTACAAAGGAAAACTGCTCCAATACCTTAGATCCAGAGAGTAAAATAAAAACTGAGAGAGAGAATCCACCTATCACCTCCTACAAGAGATCCCAAAATGAGAATTCCCAGGAATATTATAGCCAAATTCTAAAACTCCCATGCCAAGGAGAAAATATTGTAAGCAGCAAGAAACAATTCAAAATATCATAGACCACAATCAGTATCACAGAAGATTTAGCAGCTTCCATTTTAAAGGAGCAGAGGTCTTAGAATATAATATTACTGAAGGCAAAGGAACTAGGATTACAACCAAAAATAGCCTGTCCAACAAAACTGAATGGGGCAGCTAGGTGGCACAATGGATAGAGCACTGGCCCTCGAGTCAGGAGTACCTGAGTTCAAATCCGGCCTCAGATACTTAACACTTACTAGCTGTGTGACCCTGGGCAAGTCAATTAACCCCAATTGCCTCACACGCAAAAAAAAAAAAAAAAACCACAAACCCTGAATATGTATAATTTTTCAGGTGGAAAATGAACATTTAATGAAATAGAGAAGTTCCAAGGATTCCTGCTGAAATGATCAGAGGTGAATAGAAAATTTGACTTCCAAACATAAGACTCAGGAGAAGCAAAAAATGTAAGCATGAAAGAGTAATCATAAAAAACTTAATAAAGTTAAACTGTTTATATTCCTATATGTGAAAAGGATACATGTAACTCCTAAGAACCTTATCATTATATGGGCAGTTAAAAGGAGTCTTTGTAGACAGAGGCATGAATGTGAGTCAATTATGTTGGTATAATCTCCAAAAATAAAATGTAGGAGTGAGAAAGTGGGATGCATTGGGAAAAGAGGGGAGAGGTAACGTGGGGATAATTTTCTCACCTGAAATAGGTATGCCAGGAAGAACTTTTATGGAGAAGGTAAAAATGGGAGGAGGGAAGTAATGCTTGAACCTCACTCTCATCAGAATTGGTTCAAAAAAGGAAGAATATCTATGTATATTCAGGAATTGGTTCAAAGAGGATAGAATATCTATATATATTCAGTTGGTCATAGAAATCTATCCTAACAAGGAAAACAGGAGGGGAAGGGAATAAGAGATAAAGGGGAAAGGGGGAAAAGATGATAAAAGGAATGTTGTATTAAGGGAGGCAGTGGTCAGAAGCAAAACAAACTTTTGAGAAGGGACAGGGAGAGAGAGAAGGATAAACAGAAGAAAATAAGATGGAGAGAAATACACAGTTAGTAATCATGACTGTGAATGTGAATAGGATGAGCTAACCCATAAAAAGGAAGCAAATAGCCCAATGAGTTGGAAACCAGAATCCAACAATACATTGTATAGGAGAGACATACTTGAAACAGAAAGATACATACACAGTTAAAATAAAGGGCTGGAGCAGAATCTATTATAGTTTACCTGAAGTAAAAAAAAGTCAAGGGTAGCAATCATGATCTCAGACAAAGCAAAAGCAAAATTGGAGCTAATTACAAGAGATAATCAAGGAAACTACATTTTGCTCAAAAGTACCAAAGACAATTACCTAATATCAAACATTTTATAGCAAATTTCTCTGATAAAGGCTTCATTTCTCAAATAGACAAATAACTGAATCAAATTTCTTTTTTTTTATTTTTAAATTTTTTTCAAATGTCTAAAAATAAGAATCATTCCTGAATTAACAAATGGTCAAAGGATATGAACAAGCAGTTTTCAAAAAGAAAAATCAAAGCTATTTATAGCGATATAAAAAAATGCTCTGAACCATTATTTTTTCTTTCTTTTAATAGTATTTTATTGGTATGTTAATAGTATTTTGGAGCAGCTAGGTAGCGAAGTGGATAAAGCACCAGCCCTGGATTCAGGAGGACCTGAGTTCAAATTTGATCTCAGACACTTGACACTAGCTGTGTGACCCTGAACAAGTCACTTAACCCTCATTGCCTCACCAAAAAAAAAAAAGTATTTTATTAGTTAATAATATTTATTAGAATTTTTATAGTATTTTTATTTTATTCCCAATTACATGTAAAGGTAATTTTCAACATTCTTTTTTTTTTTTTAAGATTTTGAGTTCCAAATTTTTCTCCTTCCCTCCCTTCCCACCCCCACCCCCAAAGCCAGCAAGCTGGATACATTAGAATCATGTTAAACATATTAATCATGTTAAACATTAGTCATTTTGTAAAAGAAGAATCAGAACAAAAGGAAAAAAACACAAGAAAGAAAAAACAACAGCAACAAAAACCCAACAACAGCAAAAGTAAAAATAGTATACTTCAATCTTCATTCAGACTCTAGAGCTCTTTTTCTGGATGTAGAGAGCATTTTCCATCATAAATCTTTTTGCACTGTCTTGGATCATTGTATTGCTGAGAAGAACTAAGTCTATCACACTTGATCATCACACAAAGTTGTTCTGCTCATTTCACTCAGCATCAATTCATGTAAGCCCAGGTTTTTCTGAAATCTGCCTGCTCATCATTTCTTTCTTTCTTTTAAAAAAAATTTTATTGGGGGCAGCTAGGTGGCGCTGTGGATAAAGCACCGGCCCTGGATTCAGGAGTACCTGAGTTCAAATCTGGCCTCAGACACTTGACATTTACTAGCTGTGTGACCCTGGGCAAGTCACTTAACCCCCATTGCCCCGTAAAAACAACAACAACAACAACAAAAAATTTATTTTAGTTTTCAACATTTGTTTAGATAAGATTTCCAATTTCAAATTTTTCTCCCTCCCTCCTTCCCCTAGACAGCAGGTAATCTGATATCAGTTTATTTATATATATATATATATATATATATATATATATATATATATGTGTGTGTGTGTGTGTGTGTGTGTATATATGTATGTATGTGTGTATGTATGTATATATATGTATGTATGTATATGTGTGTATATATATATATAATAACATTAAACATATTTCTGCATTAGCCATGTTATACAAGAAGAATCAGAGCAAAGAGGAAAAACCTCAAAAAAGAAAAACAGCAGCACCAAAAACAAAAGAAATAGTATGGTTCAATCAGCATCACTACTCCACAGTTTGTTTTTTTCTGGTTTTGGAGATCCTCTTCCATCATGGGTCCCCTGGAACTCTTTTGTACCATTGTACTGGTAAGAAGAATCTAGTCCATCACAGTAGATCAACACACAATGTTGATGATACCACGTACAATGTTCTTCTGGTTCTGCTCATCTCACTCATCATCAGTTCATGCAAGTCCTTCCAGGTTTCTCTGAACTCCTCCTGTTCATCCTTTCTTACAGCACAATAGTATTCCATTACATTCATATACCACAACTTGTTCAGCCATTCCCCAACTGATCGGCAACCCCTCAATTTCAAATTCCTTGCCACCACAAAAAGAGCAGCTATAAATATTTTTGAACATATGGGTCCTTTTCCCTTTTCTATGATCTCCTTGGGGAAAAGACCCAACAGTGGTATTGCTGGGTCAAAGGGTATGCACAGCTTTATAGCCCTTTGGGCATAATTCCAAATTGCTCTCCAGAATGGTTGGATCAGTTCACAGCTCCACCAACAATGCATTAGTGTTCCAATTTTCCCACAGCTTCTCTAACATTTATTATTTTCCTTTTTTGTCATATTATCCAATAAGTGTCAGGTGGTACCTCAGAGTTGTTTCAATTTGCATCTCTTTAATCAATAGTGATTTAGCTGCTCATTATTTCTTACAGCACAATAGTATTCCATTACATTCATATACCACAACTTGTTTAGCCATTCCCCAATAGATGGCCATCCTCTCAATTTCTAATTCGTTGCTACCACAAAAAGAGCAGCTATAAATATTTTTGTACATGTGGGTCCTTTTCCCTTTTTATTATCTCTATGGGATATAGACCTAGTAGTGGTATTTCTGGGCCAAAGGGTATGCACATTTTTATAGCCTGGCATGGTTCCTTTGACCATTTCTCAATTGGGAAATGACTTGTATTGCTATATTTTTGGTTCAGTTCTCTATATATTTTAGATATGAGGCCTTTATCAGAAGGTTGCATTGGGTTTGTTTGTGCAAAACCTTTTTTAGTTTAATGTAATCAAAATTATCCATTCTGCATTTCATAATGTTCTCTATCTCATCTTTGGTCATAAATTTCTTCCCCTCTCCATAGATCTGACAAGTAAACTATTCCTTCCTTTTTGAATTTGCCTATGGTATCACCCTTTATGTCTAGAACACATACCCATTTTGACTTTACTTTGTTATATGGTATAAGATGTTGGTCTATGCCTAGGTTCTGCCATGTTATTTTGCATTTTTCCCAGAAGTTTTTGTCGAATAGGGAGTTCTTATCCTGGAGGCTAAAGCCTTTGGGTTTACCAAACAGGAGATTGCTATATTCATTTATTACTGTATTTTGTGTACCTAACTTTATTCCACTGATTTACCACTCTATTTCTTAGCCAGTACCAAATAGTTTTGATGGTTACCATTTTATAATATAGTTTTAGATCTGGAACAGATAGGGCACCTTCCTTTGCATTTTTTTCCATTAATTCCCTTGATATTTTTGACCTTTTGTTCTTCCAGGTGAAATTTGTTATTATTTTTTCTTGCTCTATGAAATAATTTTTGGTAGTTTGACTGCTTTGGCACTGAATAATGTTAAGGGCTAAAATTCTAGCTAAACTGTCTAAAATATCTAATGAGTGGTCGCCAATAAATTATAAGCTTTAGCAAGAGTTAGACTTTTAAGCATTTATTAAGGAGAATAAGAATTTGGTAAAGAGAGAGAAAAGGCCTAGATTTCTATCTATTAAAGGGAGAGCACATTTCTAGCTCCCTTCTCCACCAGAGTCCAGAGGAAAAGAGAGCGAGACTGAGCGCCAGTCTCTTCCTTCCTCCTCCCACTAGCCCGCATCACTTCCTGACTCCTGGTCTTGCCCTCAAAGACCTTCCCTTCATGGGCAGAACTCCTCTACAGTAAGTATCCAGCAGGTGGCGTTATTCCAATCGTTACAATAAGTAAATTAATTTAGGTAGAATTGCCATTTTTGTTATATTAGCTCAGCCTACCCATGAGCAATTGATATTTTTCTATTTGTTTAGAGCTGATTTTATTTGTGTGAAAAGTGTTTTGTAATTGTGTTCCTATAGTTCCTGGGTCTGCCTTGACAGACTCCCAAATATTTTATATTGTCTACAGTTATTTTTATTTTTATCTTTATTTATTTATTTTTACTTTTTTTTTTTGGCGGAGCAATGAGGGTTAAGTGATTTGCCCAGGGTCACACAGCTAGTAAGTGTCAAGTGTCTGAGGCCAGATTTGAACTCAGGTTCTCCTGAATCCAGAGCTGGTGTTTTATCCACTGTGCCACCTAGCTGCCCCCTTGTCTACAGTTAATTTAAATGGAATTTCTCTTTCTATCTCTTGCTGCTATGCTCTGTTGCTCATATATATAAATGCTGATGATCTATGTGGGTTTGTTTTATATCCTGCAACTCTGCTAAAGTTGTTATTTGTTTCAAGTAGTTTTTTACTTGATTCTTTAGGATTCTCTAGATATACTGTCATCTGCAAAAGGTGATAGTTTTGTTTCTTCCTTGCCTATTCTTTTTTTTTTTTTCGGGGCAATGGGGGTTAAGTGACTTGCCCAGGGTCACACAGCAAGTAAGTGTCAAGTGTCTGGGGCCTGATTTGAACTCAGGTACTCCTGAATCCAGGGCCAGTGCTTCTTCCTTGCCTATTCTAATTTCTTCAATTTCTTTTTCTTCTCTTATTGCTAAGGCTAACATTTCTAGTACAATATTGAATAACAGTGATGATAATGAACATCCTTGTTTTACCCCTGATCTCATTAAGAATGCTTCTAATTTATCCCCATTACATATAATGCTTGCTGATGGTTTTAGATAGATACTGTTTATCATCTTAAGGAAAGCTCCATGTATTCCTATGCTCTCTAGTGTTTTTAATAGGAATGGGTGCTGTACTTTGTCAAAAGTTTTCTCTGCATCTATTGAGATAATCATGAGATTTTGGTTAGTTTTGTTATTGATGTGGTTGATTATGTTGACAGTTCTCCTAATATTGAACTAGCTCTGCATTCCTGTTATAAATCCCACCTGGTCATAGTGTATTATCCTGGTGATAAATTGCTGTAATCCCTTTGCTAATATTCTATTAAGAATTTTTGCATCAATATTCATTGGGGAAATTGGTCTGTAATCTTCCTCTGTTTTTGCGCATCCTAGTTTAGGTAGGAGCACCATATTTGTCTCCTGAAAGGAATTTGGTAGGATTCCTTCTTCACATATTTTTCCAAATAATTTATATAGTACTGGAATTTATTGTTCTTTAAATGTTTGGTAGAATTCACTTGTAAACCCATCTGGCCCAGGAGATTATTTCTTAGGGGGTCCATTGATATCTTGTTCAATTTCTTTTTCTAAAATGGGCTTATTTAAGGATTTTGTTCACTCTTTTGTTAATTTGGGCAATTTATAGTTTTGTAACTATTCATCCATTTCATTTAGGTTGTCAAATTTATTGGCATATAGTGGGGCAAAATAGCTCCTAATTATTGCTTTAATTTTTTCTTCATTGGTGGTGAATTCACCCTTTTCATTTCTGATACTGGTAATTTGGTTTTCTTCTTTCTTTTTTTAAATCAAATTAATCAAAGGATAATCTATTATATTGTTTTTTTATTAAACCAACTCTCAGTTTTATTTATTAATTCTATAGTTTTCCTACTTTCAATTTTATTAATTCCTTTGATTTTTCAGAATTTCTAATTTGGTATTTAATTGGAGATTTTTAATTTGTTCTTTTTCTAGGTTTTTTAGTTGCATGCCCAATTCACTGATCTATTCTTTCTTTATTTTATTCATGTAGGCATTTAGAGATATAAAATTTGCCCTAAGAATTGCTTTGGCTGCATCCCCTAGGTTTTGTTATGTTGTCTCATTATTGTTATTCCCTTTGATAAAATTATTGACTGTTTCTATGATTTCTTGTTTGACCCACTCATTCTTTAGGATGAGATTATTTAGTTTCCAATTAATTTTTGTTCTATCTTTCCATAGTCCTTTATTACACTTAATTTTTATTGCATCATGATATGAAAAGGATGCATTTACTATTTCTGCCTTTCTACATTCGACTGAGGTGTTTATGCCTATTACACAGTCAATTTTTCTGCAGGTGTCATATACCACTAAGAAAAAGGTATATCCTTTCTATCCCCTTCAGTTTTCTCCAGAGGTCTATCATATTTAATTTTTCTAAAATTCTATTTACCTCCTTAACTTCTTCCTTAGTTATTTTGTGGTTAGATTTATCTACTTCTGATAGGAGGAGGTTGAGGTCAAAGTTCCCCACTAGTATAGTTATGCTATCTATTTCTTCCTGTAACTCATTTAACCTCTCTAAGAATTTGGGTGCTGTACCATTTGGTGAAAATACGTTTAGCATTGATATTACTTCATTGTCTATGGTACAAAGGTAAAAGTAGCTAGGTGTAGCTTGCTAAAAGTAGCAAGATGTAGTTTCCTTCCTTATCTCATTTAATTAGGTCTATTTTTGCTTTTGCTTTGTCTTAGATAAGGATCGATACCCCTGCTTTTTTTTTTTTTACTTCAGCTGAAGCATAATATATTCTGCTCCTGCCTTTTACCTTTACTCTGTGTGTTTATCTCTCTGTTTTAAATGTGTTTCTTGTAAACAACATATTTTAGAATTCTGGTTTTTAATCCACTCTGCTGTCTGCTTCCATTTTATGGGAGTGTTCATCCCATTCACATTCATAGTTATGATTACTAAATGTGTATTTCTCTCCATAATATTTTTCTCTTTATTTATACTTTTCTTTCTCCTTTCCCCCTGTCCCTTCTCAATGTTTTACTTCTGACCATGACCTGATTCAATCTACCCTCCCTTCTATCAGCCACACCTCCCTCTTCTTTCCCCCTTTATCCCCTAGTTTTGCCCTCCCTTGTATTAGCTCCACCTCCCTTTTATTTCCCCTTTCCCCTCTTCCCTATAGGGTAAGAAAAAATTCTATACCCAACTGAGTGTGTATGTTATTCCCTCTTTCAGCCAAATCAGATGAGAGTAAAGTTGAAACAATGCTCACCCCTCTCTTCTTTCCTTCTATTGTAATAGGTCTTTTGTGCCTCTTCATGTGATGCAATTTACCCCATTCTGCCTCCCCTTTCCTCTTCTTTCAGAATAATCCTTTTTGTCACCCCTTAAGTGTTTTTTTATATCATTACATCAAAATCAACTTATACCCACAACCTGTGTCTATGTATATTCCTTCTATCTGCCTTAATAGAGATACAGTTCTCAAGAGTTAAAAGCTTCTTCTTCCCTTGTAGGGATGTAAACATTTTAACCTTATTGAATAACATGCTTTGGGGTTTTCCCCCATTTTACCTTTTTGTGCTTCTCTTGAGTCTTGTATTTGAAGACTGAATTTTCTGTTCTGTTCTAGACTTTTCATCAGGAATCTAAATCACTATTTGAAAAGGGCAAATTAAAACAATTCTGGGTTACCACCTCATACCAGTCAAAAATGACAAATGCTGGAGGGGATAAGGGGAAAATAGGTACATTAATGAAATGTTGGTGGAGTAGTGAAATGGTCCAACCATTCTGGAGAATAATCCAGAACTATGCCCAAAGGGCTATAAAATTGTGCATATACTTTGATCTAACAATAGCACTACTAAATCTAAACCACTACTACCAAAGAGATCAAAGAAAAATGTGCAAAATATTTATAGTAGCACTTTTTGTGGTAGTAAAGAATTGAAAATTGAGGGGATTCTAATCAACTGAGGAATAGCTGAACAAGGTGTTACCCAAAATGGAGCACAATGTTCTAGGTGACCTAACTAGGGGGGAATAGAGTGGGAGAGTCTTATCCTCACTTCTGAATACTGTGCCTTTCAATAAAGCTTAAGAACTCATTAGCTTTTTGGTCTGCTAGAACACCATGATTGTAATTCTTCCATTTGCATTTTGTTTGTTTGTTTTTTGGTTTTTGTGGGGCAATGAGGGTAAAGTGACTTGCCCAGGGTCACACAGCTAGTAAGTGTCAAGTGTCTGAGGCCGGATTTGAACTCAGGTCCTCCTGAATCCAGGACCGGTGTTCTATCCACTGCGCCACCTAGCTGCCCACATTGGCATTCTTGAAGGATTTGGGGTCCTTCTGCTTAGTTAGATATCTGGCCAGAATTGCTTTAAAGTAGTTTTACCCTCCACTGCCTATTTTATGATATGATGATGCTCCTATTATTTCAACATCCTTATTTATAAGATTATATAAGCAAATTTACATTCTTTTTTTTTAAAACCTTTTTTTTTTAAGACTTACATTTTTAGTGATTTTTTTGCAGGGCAATGAGGGTTAAGTGACTTGCCCAGGGTCACACAGCTAGTAAGTGTTAAGTGTCTGAGGCTGGATTTGAACTCAGGTCCTTCTGAATCCAGGGCCAGTGCTTTATCCACTGCGCCACCTAGCTGTCCCCACAAGTTTACATTCTAACACAATGTTACATTTGGTCTACTTGTTATAGCATTCAATTTACATGGGTTAAACTATTGGGAAAAATTATTATAGTCAGTGTCAATGTCATTTCTGTTGTCCACTTCTCATTTTTATTATTTAGTTATTTGTAGTTCAAGGTTAGTTTGTTTCAGCTATATGCTATATGTTCTTCTTATATCCCACATCAACAACAAATTCTTTTCCTGTCTATTAAAATTCACTTTTCATGGTGTTATTTGGTACTCATCATATCCATCATCCATAGCTATCATCCTTTTCTCAAATGTACATGGCATAGAGGCATGAGACTTCTATATAATCTACAAATCTTTGGCCTCCCTCATTCCTTTTTCCTGAACTATTTTTCCCTACTTTTTTCTCCTCATTTTTAACTTTTCCCATCTTTGTTTTGAAGTTATCAAATATCAGAGTATATGTTTAAATAAACATTTGGAATTATCAAGTTCTTCTATAAATTTCTGTTACTTTATCCTCGGTTATCAATGTTGGTACATAAACTGCAATTATTTTCATGGTGGTCTCTTTGCAAATATGTTTGTTGCTGCAATTCATGATGATGAAATATCCCATAAGATAATGTTTCTTCCTGTCTTTGGTCATATAGTAAATCTAACCCATCTAACTCTCTTTTTTTGCTTCTGCAAGAAGGACCTGTAGGCCTTCCATCCATTTAGCTACCAATTCCTTGGGGTTCAATGAAGGAAAAGAAAGAATGAATCAAAAAGAATTTATTAAAAACTTACCAGGTGCTAAGCACTTTGGGGGAAACCAATAGAAGAGCAAGACAGAGGCTCACCTGTTAATAAAAGATGACAAAGGGGGCAGCTAGGTGGTGCAGTGGATAAAGCACCAGCCCTGGATTCAGGAGGACCTGAGTTCAAATCCGGCCTCAGACACCTCACACTAGCTGTGTGACTCTGGGCAAGTCACTTAACCCCCATAGCCTAAAAAAATAAAAAAATAAAAAATAAAAAAAAAAGGAGACAAAAACATAGAAGTGTAGAAGTTTCAGGTGCAAGTCAGCTCAAAGATCCAGTGGTCCTTGCAGCAAAGCAGATGGTAATGCAGCTTCTTTACTGGCATTTCCCTTAATAAAGCTACATTCATTTCTGATGTTGAACCATTTGATAGCACCAAGGACTTGAGCATCTAGATCCTTCCTTCTCAGGCCTTTTGTACCTCTGGCTGCCAAGGAGGCTGAGGGGAGGAAAGAGGTATCGTATATACAGAGGGGGTTGCCAGGTCACAATTCCACAAGGGCTGCTCCCCAGGATCAGAGCTGCAGGGGATAGGCTGCTAGTCTGGGGAGGAAGGAGGCTCAGCCCCCAGGACTTTTAGTTTACTTCCCCAGGAGTAGCAGTAGGACTGTGCTTGGTATTAGGAGAGTAGTATTTGTGAACCACCTACTATGTGCTAGTCACTCTGCTAAGTGCTGGGCATACAAAGATTAAAAAAAACCCCAAGAGACCAGACTCTTGGTCACTGCCCTCAAGGAGCTCCCAAACTAATATCACTGGTGGCAGATTGGTGAACCTCTTCTCCACAAGGGTCATTCCCCTTGATGGTGACTATAAGAGTTGAGTTGGAAGCAGGAACAATAATTTGGAGGACACTGCTGGTGTGTGTGTATGTGTGTGTGTAATGTATGTATGTGCATATGTATAACATACAGGTAGATATACATATACATGCATATATACATATACATGTCTGTAATACATATTAATTACGAAGAACACCAAAAGTAACGTTCTCCAGCTTTTCTAGCATTACATCCAGTAAATCATTGAACAAAGAGCTCATATTTAGATAACCCTAACTTCTAAAGTTTATCGATAATCTAAAAGCTGTGTGGGGGCAGCTAGGTGGCGCAGTGGATAGAGCACCAGCCCTAGATTCAGGAGGACCTGAGTTCAAATCTGACCTCAGACACTTGACACTTATTATCTGTGTGACTCTGCGCAAGTCACTTGACCCTCATTGCCCCACCAAAAATCAATCAATCAATAAATAAAAGCAGTGTGATTCTTAGCACTCTTCCCTGACACTGTGACCTGTAACGATTGGAATGACGCCACCTGCTGGAGACTTACTGTAGAAAAGCTCCGTCATGAGGTGAATGTCTCTGAGGGCAAGACCAGGAGTCTTTTCTTTCTTTTTTTTTTTTTTTGGAGGGCAATGGGGGTTAAGTGACTTGCCCAAGGTCACACAGCTAGTAAGTGTCAAGTGTCTGAGGTCGGATTAGAACTCAGGAACTCCTGAATCCAGGGCCGGTGTTTTATCCATTGCACCACCTAGCCGCCGCTCTAGGAGTCTTTTCTTTGGTGTCAGGAAGTGACGTTTGCTTGGGGGAGGAAGAAGGGGGAGCCTGGCCCTCTGACTCTCTCTCTTTCCTGGGGACTCTGGCGGAGAAGGGAGCTAGAAATGCACTTTCCCTTTAATAGATAGATGAATGTAGGCCTTTCTCTCTCTCTTTACCAAATTCTTATTCTCCTTAATAAATGCTTAAAAGCCTAACTCTTGCTAAAGCTTATAATTTCTTGGCGATCACTCATTAGATATTTTAGACAGTTTAGCTAGAATTTTAGCCCTTAACAGATGGCTGACCAAGAAGAGGAAAGCTGAATCTCAGTCTTCTGATCTTCTGGTCGGGTAAGAAATTTCCCCTCCCCTGTCCCTTTGAACTGTTAAGTACCGGCTGTTTTCCCTTTAAATTTTCAAATGGGTTTTTTAAACTCCCTAATTACCTTATTTTTGAGTTTAGTCTGTTTAATCAGACAAATGGGAGATAAGATCATGTTAATGCTTTGTTTTTGTAGATTTTCTATTTTTATTTTTGTTTTTATTTTTGATAGAAGATCCAGCAAGGTGCTCACACAAGGAAATATCTCCCCCTCTCCCAGCCATGCTTGTTCAGAGAAAACTCTGATTTCTGCAGCTTTTCCAAATTTTAACACTAATTGTTGCTCTAATTTTGCATGCCTGGAGGCTTCTCTAGAAGCCGGGGAAGGGGAACACAGGCCTTAGTTTGATTCTGGGGCTGTGCACCATGTGGGAGAGGTGGTCCCCACCCCTTCTCTAGGGACCCCACCTCCTCCCCCTCCTCTCCTTGATTCTCTTGCCCGGGAGGTCAGGAGATGTAATCCACCTTTCTCAGGTCCTGATCTTGCACATGCCCAGCTTTCTCTACCTGCATTTGCAGCTTCAGGTTCAGTCCTTCCCCAGCCAGGCTGTGCTTCTGAGACAACCTTAGAAAACCTTTTAAATTCCAGATATGCTCATTTTGTTCATAATTTTGCTAATCTGCTTTTGTCTTTAATTAGTAACCTTCTAAAGCATTTGTATTATGAAAGAATCAATAGACAATATAGAGGGGTTAAACAAGAAAAAATTAAGCTGAATAAGAATGACAATCATAGTTCAAGACTCCACTTCTTTTGCCATGGAAGGGTACATATTTTACAGAAAGGCAGAAGTAAGCAGCAAGGTATTGATATGAGTATTGGGATTTTAGATATCGGAATCAAAAGTGTTCTAACTTTATTCAGAGTATTAATGTCAGTTCAGAGGTTACATAGGATTTCTATGCTATTACATATACATTTTGAAATTAATGGTATGGGTTTATTTTCATAGAGATTTTCATGCTTTTGAGATTGTGTCTTATACTTAGTTTTTAAAACAAGGAGAATATTTGTAAAAGCTTTTTATAGTCATGTGATCAAGTTTATATTTCATAATACTCTTATTAATATTAAGTTCATATTCATTTAGATTTCCCTAGTTTGAATTTCATTGTCTTTTATTGTTCTATGTGTACTTTCTTCTATTTATTCATCTATCTCTATTTTGAAACATTGCAAGATGGTTTTGATTTCATAATACAATGTTAATTCTGGGGGTATTGTGCTCCCATATTCTGAGTTTGTTTTTGTTATTTTTTTCTCAACTGATTATTTGATCAAACTCTTTAAAGCATTTCCCTGGCAAATTGGTTGCCATGGCAAGTGTACATTGATTCTAAAAGTATTACTTTTGATAAGCATATTCCAAAAAAAAAAAGAGGGGAACATTTATAAAAGTTTTCTTTTTTCCAAAATAAAAAGTTTTCTTTGAGATTCTGTTGTGCTTTAACTTGTATTTAAATGTTTCAATTTTTCATAAAAGTAATTGTATACTAAGTAAAAAAAGGGGTAGTATTTGAAATTCTTGCATACTTATATATTATATTCTGAGTCAAGGTACATTCACATTTTTTGTGATCACTTATTATCCTCAATTTTTAAATCCATATGAGACTTGGATTATGGGAACTTATCATTTAAGACATTAATTGCCTTTATTCTGAGTTATCAGATGCCAATTGGCCAAGATGCCATCCAATCACAAGAGGAATACATGCAAGAGCAGACATTGAACTGTCACATGAGGGGAAACATGCATGAAGTCAAGGTATGGCCAAGGGAACGGCTTTTGACAAATGTTGAGGTCGGATTCTCTTGGTTTAATATTTTATTTTCTTTTTCCCCACAATACTATACAGATGGCTGGAAGTTTTGATCCCACCTGTCTCATTCTTCACCTGGCTTCTATGCCCCCTCCTATATGCCTGATGCCATGGACATCTCAATCCCATGCATCTGATTAAGTCTTACTCAGTTTCCTCCAATATGTTCAGTGGCATGGACATATATTCCATCCACCTATTTTCAGTCTGGCATATTGCATGGGCAGTATATATTGCTCAAGTGTAGGAATGCTCATATCCTATCATTTCTCTGTTCTTTTATGGTAACCCCCATAATTATCTCAGGTGTCATGATAAATAGTTTTGAATTTGGCCTTGACACCTGTTACCAATTATATTAGATTTTTTAATTTCTCATAATGGCATGAGGATAATTAGGCAGATGATGTAAAAATGATGAAACAAAGATAAAAATTATTTTTAAAAATTAATATCGCAGCAATTGTCTTCTCAATTTACCCTCCATAAGGGGGGACTATAGTAATATTAATTTTAAAGAATGTTTCAATTTTTGTTTTATTATATGTTTCATGTGTAACAACTAAGATTATGAATTCTCTTAGACATGTTTTTGAGAACTTTCATTGTTTGATTTGATTATTGACAAAGCTAATTTAAAATTGTGTTAAGCTCAATTTTGTAGAAAAGATTCCTGGCTTATTACCAGCATCCACACATCAACCCCTGAAAAGACTTCCATTCCACGACTATACCTAGAGGACATCTGAGAAAAGACTTTCTGAGACTTTAAATGAACAGTTTTGTTTTGTTGTTGTTTTTTTTTTCTTTTCTCTTTCTGTTATAATATACACCATCTATAACATGTACTCTCTGCAGAGGCCCTCCCTTTGCAAGACTAATGTCAAAGCACCAGTTCATGAGGACAAAAAACCGCCCCTCTGGACAAAACTTTCCTCTCTCCCTCTTCTATATTGTTATTAACATATTGTTAGTTAGCATAGGTTATTATATTCTGTTATTTTTGACTGTTTCATCAAGGAAATGCCCTGCTTCTTGAAGAAACAAAGTGGGGACTGTAATGATTGGAATGACGCCACCTGCTGGAGACTTACTGTAGAAAAGCTCCGTCATGAGGTGACCGTCTCTGAGGGCAAGACCGGGAGTCTTTTCTTTGGTGTCAGGAAGTGATGTTTGCTTGTGGGAGGAAGAAGGGGGAGGCTAATGCTCTGGCTCTTTCTCTTTCCTGGGGACTCTGGAGGAGAAGGGAGCTAGAAATGCGCTCTCCCTTTAATAGATAGATGAATGTAGGCTTTTCTCTCTCTCTTTACCAAATGCTTATTCTCCTTAATAAATGCTTAAAAGCCTAACTCTTGCTAAAGCTTTAATTTCTTGGCGACCACTCATTAGATATTTTAGACAGTTTAGCTAGAATTTTAGCCCTTAACAGACCAAAGAAGAAGGGGGCTGGTTATACAGGTCTGTGGACTGTGTTTTATTTTTCTTCATTCTCTGGGTTACCATGTACAAAAAGAAAAAAGAAAGAAAGAAAAAAAGAAATCATCACCATGTGATCAACCTCCTGATGATATGCGTCTGTAGTTAGCTAGCTTGGTTCTTCTGGAACCACAAAAAGTCAAAAGCAACTCATTTCCTCCCTTCATAGAGCCTAGATTCTACCTGGGTGGACAACACTCATACATACTGTATAGGGCTACGTGAGGGGAAGGGTAGGTGGATATCGGAAAATGACTCCTGATAAGTCTTGGTGAAAATAAATCTTTATGGGTCCTACCATCCCCACTAGCTTTCATCCTGTATCTCTCCTCCCCCTTCCTGGCTGAACTCCTTAAGAAAGTTATCTATACCATAGGGGCTTTCACTTTCTCCCCTCTGGATTTGAATCCCTGTGTACTCTACATTCTGAATGAATGGATAAAGCATTTATTGAGTAGTTACCCTGTACACGAACACAGAGCTAAGCCCTGGGGATACACATAGAAACATCAGACCGTCTTGCTCTCAAGGTGTTCACATTCTTTTTTTTTGTGAGGCAATTGGGGTTAAGTGACTTGCCCAAGGTCACACAGCTAGTAAGTGTCAAGTATCTGAGGCCAGATTTAAACTCAGGTCCTCCTGACTCCAGGGCCGGTGCTCTATCCACTGCGCCACCCAGCTGCCCCTAGTGTTCACATTCTAGTAGGAGAGACTGAACTACAAGCCAGATGGAAAGGCCCCATGTCTTTACGGGGCAGCAGCAAAGCCGATAGTCAGGCCTCTATTCTCATGACATTTCCACGGATAAAATCATCTCTGTTTCTGATGTTGAACCATTTAACAATGCCAAGGAGTTTGGAATCAAGAACTGTTTTTCTGAGTCTTCAGTAACTGTGACTGAAGGTCCTGTAGGAAAAGTTGCCAGGTTGGTGGCTTCTGACCTCATCAATCAACTGAAAGTTCTCTCTTCAGTTACCAATGATCTCCTCATTGCCACATCTCTTGGCCTTTTCTTGTTCCTCATTGCAGTCTTTGGCACTCTCCATCATCCTTTCTTCCTAGATAGCCTCTCCTTAGGATTTCAGAGCAGGGCTCCCTCCTGATTCTCTCCTCTGATGAGTCTGACCACTCAAACTCATGCTGTTTCTTCATCCAGGTCATGTCCCCTAATTATGGATGTGAAGGCTCAGTCCTGGGCCCTCTTCAATTTTTATGCTATACCAGGGGTCAGCAAACTCCAGACAAGAAGCATGGAGGCTTGTTTTTGCACAGCCTTTGAGCTAAGACTGGTTATTACATTGTTAAATATTAAAAAAACCTTTCTTTTAAAATGTAAAAACCATCCATTATTTGTTTTCAGGTGTACAAAACCAGGCAGCAGGTCGGATTTGGGCTACTGCCCATAGTTTGCTGACCCCTGCTCTATATGACCTCAATTGGTGATCTCATCAGTTCTCTTAGGTTGAATTATTATCTCCAAAAAGTTAATCCCCTTATTTAAATAGACAGACCTAAGCTCTCTCTGAGAAAACATCACCAAATGCCTTATGGACATCTTGAATTAGAGGTCCCTGTGGCATTTGAAACTCAAGCTCTCCATAGTAGAATTAATTGTCTTTCCTCTCAAACCCTCTTCTCTTCCTGACTTTTCCCTTACTGCTGAGCATGGCTCTGTCCTTCTAAACACCCAGGCTCAGCAACCATGGTGTCCACAACTCCTTGCTTGAGTCCACCCCACATACCTTATACGTGGTCAAATCTTGTCATTTCTACCTTCCCACCATCTCTTCCATGTGTTCTCTTTTCTGCCCCAACACAGCCATCCCTCTGGTACACAGGCTTACCTCATCCCTCACCTGTACTAATGCAAGTACTTCCTAAATGCTCTCCCTAACTCATCTTTCCCCTTTCTAGCCTTCATTCATTTATTAAGATGATTTTTCAAAAGTACAGGTTTGAACATGTGACCCTTTCCTCAACTCTCACAAAATTCTATGGCTCCCTATTATGAGCAAGATCACATATAAAGCCTTCTGCTTGGAATTTAACACCCTTCAAAACTGGATCCTTTATTACCTTTCCAGTCTGTATTTGAAATTAAAACTGAAATTTTTTTAAAAAATGGACTTATTCAAAAATAACAATAAAAAACCATTACACATTAATAAAAATAACATGGTGTTTAAAAAACTATATATTCAACCCCCCCAAAATTAGTGAGAAGAATGATACCATTTTACATACTTCTGCAGATGTCTTTAATGTCTGGTTTAATAGAAGACAGCTTCATTCTTTTATCTGCTTGTGGTGTTATTTTGGTTGAATTATCCAAAGAAAATGCAACATTACGCACATATGTAGTTGGGAAAGGGAGGAGTCAAAAACATGCTACTGCTATTATGAAAATAATTTTGATCTTGCAGGTCCCCTAAAAAGTCTTAAGAACCCACAGGGGTCTCCAAACCACACTTTGAGAAATCCTGCACTATAATTTACTGAGTAGGAGGTCAGGATTTGATGTAGCCAGTTTTACACTTTCAGAAAATCACTTTGGTAGCTGTGTGGAGGATAGATTAGAGGGAAGATTTCCCATTAATCAGGGAGAATGAGAAGACTATTGCATTTATAGACCAAGTGAGAAGTGATGAGGTACTGGACCAGGGTGGTGACTGTGTGAGTAGAGAGAGGGGGATAAATGCAAGAGATGGAATAAAAATAGAAATCACAGATTTCACAGTTGATGTGGAATCAGTAAAAGTGAGGAGTCAAGGATGCTACCAAGGTTGGGAGCCTCAGTAACCAGGGCAATAGGACTGATTTCTATAATAATAGAAGGATTTTAGAGAGAGGAGGGCTTATGGGAAAATGAGATATTCAAGAGAAGAGGCAGTTTATGATGTAGGCCAGGAGCTCAGGGGAGATTAGGGATAGATATATAAATTTTTTGAGTCACTCAGTAGAGCTGATAATTTAACCCACAAAAGCTAATGAGACAGGGGCAGCTAGGTGATGCAGTGGATAGAGGACCAGCCCTGGATTCAGGAGCGCCTGAGTTCAAATCTGGCCTCAGACACTTGACACTTATTAGCAGTGTGACCCTGGGCAAGACACTTAACCCCAATTGCCACACCAAAAAAAAAAAAAAAAGCTAATGAGACCACCAAGTGAGAGAATATAGACAGAAAATAGGGCTCACATATCTGAAGCTAGATTTGAACTTGGGTCTTCCTGACCAGGTCCAGCACTAAATCAACTGTACCCTCTAGCTACCCAATAGAGGTTAGGTCTGAAGAGCCTTGGGACTGGGGTATGCTAGTAAATGTTTAACAACCACATCTGGGGGAAGGCGAAAATTCCACCATGCTTTTAAATTTGTTCTACATCATTTGCATTTTTCTTCCTTAAGCCTAGACCATTAAAAACAATAAAGGGAACAATTTCTGACATGTAAATACAATTTAACAATCAGCTCTTATTCGCTGGTTCTGGCACACCTGATGAAATCACAGCTCATCAAAGTCTTGAAGTTGGGATCTTATGCCAGGTGCTACAAGAAAACATGCTCTGTCTGGGCCATGTGCCAAGGACCTCTTTCCTGAATACATGCCCATCTGGGAACATGATCCCCTCAAGCCCAAGCTGGACATTCTCAGGGTAACTTCCTGTCCCCCTTCCTCTGCCACTCAGGCCTCGGTAACTCCCTGATACCCTGGTTTCTTTCCCTTCTCTCCCCCTCAGCCATTCCCCCTTTCTCTATCTTTTTAAATTAATACAGAGTAGATGAAAGGTAGTGGAAGAGCAGAAGGCTCTAGTACTGGCTCAGGCATGGAATAAGCCATGGATTCCAAGAGGCTGAGTTGAGCAGGGAGAGCTCCAGACTTGGGGGAACAGCCCGGGCGAAGTCCCTGGGACGGGGGTTAGAGGCTTAAGGGGGCCAGCGTGGGCACACCTGGGTGTGTGGAGGAAAGCGACGTGTCGGAAGACCTGGCAGAGATGAAGGGCCATGGTGCTAAAGCAGCCAGGGGTTAGGGCTGGAGACGGAGGCGGGTGTCTGCCTGGTCCAGACACAACGGGTCTCCGTAGTCTCCTCCCTAGAGAGAGGGATGCCCGGGAGGCGTTCAAAGCCCTTCATGACCTGGTCCCCTTTCCCGTCCTCTTACACCCAAGGCTGGCTTCCATGAACAAGACCTTCCCTCTCCCTGTTCATCATGCCGGCATTCTTCAGGCTACGGGAAGCCTCCCACCGCTAGCTTGGTATGTATCTGTTTGCACATTGGCTCCCCCCCCCATTAGAGTGTAAACTCCCTGAGGGCAGGAATCGTCTTTTGTGTATCCCAGGCTCAACACACAGCCCGGCAGACAGTAGGTGCTTACTTAATGTGTACTGACCGGCTGTTTTGCTTTGCACATTCATTCCCCCGCAGTTAAGATAACTGAACCCGGGGAGTGCGGAGCAAGCCACGTGTGGAAGCTTCCCCGTACAGAGCCGAGAGAGAAAAGCCCGGGCGGGGTAAGCGGGAGGGAACAGGATGAGCGCGCATGCTCAGTGTCCCCAGTCTTCGGCCTCTCGCCCCGCCCCTTCCACGTGCGTCGGCCGCGCCTGCGCAGTGCCCCCCCGGCCCGCCGGCAGTGCTTGCCCTCGAGTCGCCTCGGGAGCTTCGGGGTCCGCGGGCGGCGGGCGGAACGAGCCCCGGTGTTCGGTGAGGGCCGGCAGGGAGGGCCGGCACGAGGCTGCGGCGGCGCCCCCCCTACCCCGCCCATCCCCTTCCCGCGGAGCGCCGGCGCCGCCATGGGCCTGCATTCCAACCTGTCGGTGCGAGGTGAGCGCGCGCGGCCGCCTAACCTTGAGCGAGCGGCGCCAAGGGCGAGGCGGGGCGGGGGAGGGGCCGAGGAGCGGCCGGGGCGCGGCCCGGGGGGCGCGGCCGCCCGAGCGACCCCGCTCCGGCCGTGGTCTGGGCCCCCGGGGAGGGCCAGCGTCCCAACGTCCGGCCCTGGCGGCCGAAGCCCGCCCCCGAACCCCCCCACCCCCTGCTGCGATGCCGGGCCGGGGCTGGGGCGGGCGCCCCCTCCCCCCGGACCCTCCCGAATCTGCCGCGACGAGGCCCCGGGCGCCCCGGCCTGGCTCGCTGAGCCACCGGGGTCCTGGGCATCTCCGGTCCAGCGTGGGGAGGGGGCGCCCTCCCGTCCTAGGGCTAGAGCCGGAGGGGCCCCGAGGCCATGGTGCCCGACCCGAGCCCGGTTAGGCGCTGCCGGGGCCGGCCTCGGCCCCCTCCCCACCTCGTATTAGGGGGTCCGTTCAAAATGCGAAAGCGGGCCCAGCCAGGGACCTGCCCGGGCCACGCGTGCCCGCGGGCCCCAGGGCTGAGCTCCGGCCCCTCCGACTCCCCAACTCCTGTAGGACCGGTCACATCCCTTCTCACGTGCGGGAAGAACCGGGGAAACAAGGCGAGCCCTACGGGCTTACCTGCTCTTCCTGCGCCCCGGGCTGTTAGGCAGCAAGCCGGGCACGGGTCCAGGGGAAAGTCTGGAGGATCCTGGGGCGGGGGCATTCTCTGGGGATGCCTGGGGCCTGGGAAACACACTTTGGCACGGCCGGCGTGGCCTCTGGCCCCCAAAATGGAAGCTGTACGCCAGTTCTTTCAAGGCTGGGGTGCCAAGGTTGGCTGGGCGGTTTAACATGGCCCAGCGGTGCCTCCGAGTTAGGGTCCAGAGGATCACCCCGAGCTTTATTTGTAACTCACCTGAAAGACAAAATGCGTGGAGATGGTGCTCACTGGGAAGTAGAAATGGCACCTGCAAAGCTGGCTCCTAGAGTTTTCAAGTCAGCCCAGGGGCAGAACATTTTCAGTGATGAAATTGGGAGGAAATTATCTCGTGTACATTTTTGCCCTTTACAAAAAGTTTCGTTTTATCGTTGCTTTAAATGGATGATCCCAGTCAGTGCCTTTAAAATAAACATTTCATAGGAACTCAGTTTTTAAGTTAGCTTTCCATTTACTGAATATTGTTGGAATGAGTTTTTTTGAGAGCATCAGTAGTATGGAAAAACAACATTAACCTATTAGCAACAACAGTGGCAAAGCTTTGATACTGTTCACTTTACATTTTTACAGGAAGCTTGCTGAAAAATTTTAAAACCTGTAGGAAAACTGCTCCCAAGTATGAGAGACCAGGAGAATTTTTAAATAATCCTCGCTAACTTGCTGCAAAGTTTGTAGAGCACTTCTTTCCATTCTCATTGGAGCCCTACCCCCCTGTGAAGTAGGTACTACAAATGGCACCACTTTAGGGAGGATGAGACTGCGAGGCTCAGGGAGGATATACAGGTATAGAAAACATAGAGTGTAGGATTTGAGTCTGGCCTGCGCTGTGTCCGTCCTGCCACTAGACTGCCCATCTCCCTCTGAAGCAAATAGCTTGGGAAAGGTTTCGTTCTAGAGGGAGCTTTCTGGATATTTGCTTGAATGACAGTGTTAGAGACAGTCTGACCATGCCACACGGTGCCTTTGGACAGATTCAGAGGATCCAGATTCAGATCCTGACTGTATGACATTTGGTTTCCTCATCAATAAAGTGAAGGGGTTGGACTAGTTGGCTTGTGAAGTCCCTTCTAGCTCTAAATTTTATGATCTTGTGAACCTCTCTGGGCTTCAGTTTCCTTCTCTATAAAATGAGGGCCTGGAACCACAATGTTCCTTTTAATTCGTTCCAGCTTTACATCCATTATCCTTGCTACTGTTTGCAAGCCCAGGTTATTGTGACATAGCTTTAAAACACCAACTTTCCCAAAGCCAAGGGAACATAGTCATGGAACTTTCAACACTAGTGTTTACACTAGCACACAGTTGGTGGTGGTTTTTGTTTATTTTGGTGGGATAAATATTTGGAAAAGCAGCCAGGTTATTTAAGCTAGGGGTCCCTGGCCTTGGGGCTCTGAGCTTGAGGGCAAGCCACTATTACTTGTCTCCAGAAATGGGCCACCTGTTCTCCTTTATGTAGAGAATGCCATCAGACCTAGAGGAGGTCTGGCATCCACTTGGGGGATGATCCTTGTCCACAGAATGAAGGTACTGGCTTAGATGGCCCACTAGGTGTCTTCCAGCTCAAAGTCTGTGATCTCGGCGCAGGGGTCTTGTGGTTTAGTGAAGAGTGCTCGACGCTCCTGCCCCAGAGATTTGGAGACTTGGGTTGACATCCCAGCTGCACCACTTACAGGGAGGGGTCCCTGGGCTCCTGCCTTTACTTCTGGCGTCAGTCTTCCCCTGTAACTGACAGGGATTATTCTGGATGGCCTCTGGTCTCTTCCAGCAGTAAGGTAACTGGGATCCAGACCTTTCTCTGCCAGTGAAGCAGTGTTTGTTTCCCTCATTTGTAAAGTGGAAGATGAAATCACAGGTTGGGAAAACAAAAAATGGGAGAAGTCATCAGATCCAAGGCTCTTGGGTGTGGTCACATAGTGTCTGAGGTAGGATCTGAACCCAGCTCTTCACCAATCCTGGGTTGGTGGGGTCAGGATAGGGGGTGAGAAAGCATTTATCAAGCACTTAATTATGTGCCAGGCTTTCTCCTAAGTGTTTTAGAAATTATCCTGTCTGATCTTCACAGCAACCTTCTGTGGTAGGTGCCAGTGTGATCCCCATTTTACAGATGAGGAAACTGAGGCAGATGAAGGTTAAGCCTTAGGGCTCGGGTCTGAGGCCAGATTTGTGCCCTGTGCCCTGTGGCTGTACTGTAGTAGCCACACAGCCAGCCTTGTCTTACTCCATCCTTTAGAATTAGGCGCATGCCTGCTGGGCTGACATAAAGCCTCTCTCTGCTTTCATTTGTTGTTCTTTGCTGTCTTATCTAGCTCTTTCAGCCTCGGGTCCTTGCTTGCAGTGACAGAACAGGGGTCTTTGCCTTGTTTCTTGGTCTTCCTTCCAAATATAGGAGGGATAGAATTGGGAGAAGCTCCTGCTTCACTCAGGAGCCTGGGGCAGCCCCACACAAGCCTCCGCCATTCTTGGGGAGGCTGCCACTCTTGGCCAGCTCTCCATACCTTTGCTTTTCTTCCTCCTGGAGGACATTTTCCTCTGCTCCTTCAATAAGAACAGAGTTGGGGTTGGCGGGGGGGGGGGGGGGGGGGGTTGAAAAACCCTGAACCCAAACTATTCTTCAGTTAATTCCATGGACAACAAGAGTGCAGAGGAGAGAATTTTTTTTTTAATAGATAGGACAGACTTCTTGTTATTGCTCTGTTGAATAGGGTCCAAAGGAAGGAAATTGACAATAATGGATAATTGTCAGTAATTAGACTTTGTCAGTGTCTTGCCATTCTTCTTTTTGACTCAGGGCTTTGAACTATCAAAGACCTTCAAAGAGTACCTGATTCTCCTTCCTTCCTTTCCCTCAGTTCTGAAGTCATAAACAAATCTAGGACTCCACTCAACACCCTGTGTGTAACTTCAGAGCAGTAGCCCCTTCCCCTCTGTATGTAGTCTCCAACTTTAGAATGTAAGCTCCTTGAGAGCATCTCTCCTTGTTTTGGTCTTTGTAGCTCTATTGCATGGATAAATGATGGCTAAGTAGATGACATGTGGATGGATAGATTATGGCAAAAAAAAAAAAAAGATAGATTATGGCTAGATAGATGAATGAATGATGAGTGGATGGATGGATACAATACTTATTCATTCATTTATTTATTTATTTTTAGTTAGGCAATTGGGGTTAAGTGACTTGCCCAGGGTCACACAGCTAGTAAGTGTTAAGTGTCTGAGGCTGAATTTGAACTCAGGTCCTTCTGAATCCAGGGTCGGTGCTCTATCCACTGCGCCATCTAGCTGCCCCTACAACACTTATTTATTAAGTCTTGTTCAGTGCCAGGGTCTATGCTAAGGGTTAGAGATACAAACAAGCAAGGAAGACAGTTTCTAATGGGAGAAGGCAGCCCATTAGGGCTCTGGAGGAAGTGGGGGGGGGTCGGGGGAGAAGAGGTGGACTAGAGTGTGGATAAAGTAGATAAGATAAAATCCTGCCTGTGGGAGCTGGGCCTTTAGTAAGCAGGGTGATGCTTGGGGTGGTATTTTTTTCTTCTTACTAGCAGTCAAGATAACTTCTTTCAAGAGAGAGAGCATGGGCAGCTAGGTGGCGCAATGGATAAGGCACCAGCCTTGGATTCAGGAGGACCTGAGTTCAAACCCAGCCTCAGACATTTACTAGCTGTGTGACACTGGGCAAGTCACTTAACCCCCATTGCCCTGCAAAAAAAAAGAGAGAGAGGGAGCATTCCCTGTACAAGTCCAGGCCTCTCTCCTTCTACCTGTCAGATGCTCTGCTTTCACTTAATTGAGTTTCTCTTGTAGCTCCCCTTGGGTTGAATATGATCTTGCCCAGAGCCAAGTCAGTTTTAGCTCCGTTCCTCATTACTGCCTTAGCTCCCCCCCCCTTTTTTTTCTTTTCTTGATGGGGCAGTGAGGGTCAAGTGACTTGCCCAGGGTCACACAGCTAGTAAGCCTCAAGTGTCTGAATCCAGGGCCCGTGTTGTATCCACTGCGTCACCTAGCTTCCCTCTACTGCCTTAGCTTTTCTTTTTCTTTTTTTTTTTTCGGTGAGGCAGTTGGGGTTAAGTGACTTGCCCAGGGTTACACAGCTAGTAAGTGTTAAGTGTCTGAGGCTGAATTTGAACTCAGGTCCTCCTGAATCCAGGGCCGGTGCTCTATCCACTCTGCCACCTAGCTGCCCCTGCCTTAGCTTTTCAGAGTGACCGGGATGTAGAAGGGAAAACAAAAGACTGACCATTTAAAAAAAAATTATTTTGTCTTTGTATCCCCAGGGCCTTTCACATAACAAGCACTTCGTAAATGTGATTTGGATGGAAAGAGGTATATTTCCATGGTTCCCCTTTATAAGCAATGTTTGGTGCTAGGAGATCAAGAAAGAAGAGTCTTGTGAATAGAGCTTGAAAAGCTGCAGCAAGTTTGAAAATATTCACGAGGGCCATTTCCAAATAATGATGTCATGATATGGATGGCCCAAGGCTTTCTCCATAGAAATCATTGGTGAAAGCCAACCCTCAGGCTTTGACAATGCTTGAGAATCAGAAGGGAGCCCAGATGTGCATCTCATGTTAACATATCACGGCTTGTGGGGCAGAATTAGTTCTTTTTGTTATGTTACATGTAAATAGCAACTGTGCATGAGAATAAGTCCTTCATTCCACAAGTACTTATTACTTCTGTTAGAAACTCGGCTAACAGCTCAAATAGTGTTAGCAGCCCTAGTGTTACAAGCAGGTTTCGGCTCAAAGAAGCCAAGCAGGCAGCAGCCAGTGGGTGAAGGCTTCTGTATTCACCTGCACAAAGATGGGCATTCTTCTGAATGTGCCAAAGAGTGAACTGAAGTGAGGTCCTTCACCTCTATTTATACCCCTCAAGGGGTCCCCTCAAACCAATCACATTAAGGCATTTTATTATTCCTCATTTTCCCCCATCAGCATGCGGCATAACAATAACAACCAGTCAGATTGTACCAAGTGGACCAATAGCCAGTGCTAGAAACTAGTGGTACCAGGCCGTAACCTATTCTGTGCAAGTGTCGGCTCCTTCTCAGACCAATACTGTGTTAACTATATAACTCTTCAAGAAAGAAAACCTGACCCGGGTTTGACCAATCAGATTGCAGCCTTAGGCCCCACCCCTATGGGGGAGTAAGAATGTCCCCATTCCCCACTAAACCTTGCTTGTGTAAACATAACCTTTCAAAACAAAACTCAAATCACCTGGGGAATCACCTGGGGCTCCTCAAGGCAAACTCCCAGCCCAGCCCGACTCCCACAGAACCCAGGCCCTTCTGCAGGCCTTGCTGGCCTTAGGCCCAGGAACTTCAGCTCCTCAGAGCCTCCTGTGCCAAGTGGCCCCCTGCTGGGAGGTCAGGGGGGGGGGGGGCACAAAGCTGTAGGGCCTGAAACCAGACTCACTCTCTGCCTTCAGGGCTCTGAGAAGAGTCCAGATACGGTCTTTTCTCTCACCTCTATGTATCAGACAGGGCTGTGCTCCGAGTATGCAAAAAAAAAAAAAAAAGCCCTTATTCTCAAGAAGCTCACAGTCTAATCAGGGAGGTAATGTGCGGGAAAACTGTGTGTATAAGATATGGACAGTTAGGAGTGTATGTAGATCGAAAGTGTGGTTGTAAAGTGACATTAATGGGATGATAATATTTGTAAATCTTAACAACTTTATTATTATTTTTTTTTTTGCAGGGCAATGGGGTTTAAGTGACTTGCCCAGGGTCACACAGCTAGTAAGTGTCTGAGGCTTAACAACTTTATTATAAGAGTAATTAGGTGGGGCAGTGGATAGAGCACTGGCCCTGGAGTCAGGAGGACCTGAGTTCAAATCCAGCCTTAGACACTTAACACTTACTAGCTGTGTGACCCTGGGCAAGTCACTTAATCCCAATTGCCTCACCAAAAAAAAGTAATTAGGAGTATGTGTAGACAGAGGGTGTGGTTATAAGTTGACATTGATGGGACAATACACAAAAAAAATAAAGAGGTAAGAAAGGAATTGTGTGGAAGAAGGAGGGGGGGAAATTGAATGGGGTAAATTTTTCCACAAAAAAGAGTCATGGAAGAACTATTATAATGGAGTGGAAAAGGCAGGGTGGAGGGATGGCGGGCAAAGATTAAACCTTATTTTCATCAAAGTTGGCTCAAAGCAGGACTAATATACATGCTTAGTTGGATATAGAAATCTATCTTACTCTTTAAGGAAGTAAAAAAAAGGAAGGGAATAATAGAAGGGGAAGGAGGGACTGATACAAGAGAGGGGATATTGGGGAAGGCAGTGATCAGAAGTAAAACTTTTGTGAGGAGGGAAAGGGGGGGAGATAAACAGGTGAAAAATAGCATGGAGGGAAATAAACAGGTTTAGCTATCAGTATGAATGGGATGAACTCACCCATTAAATGGAAGTGGGTAGCTGAATGGATTAAAAACCAAAGTCCTACCATTTGTTGTTTACAAGAAACACTGTTGGAGGATTTGAAATACAGTGTAAACGTAAGGGGCTGGAACAGAATCTATAATGCTTCAACTGAAGCAAAGAAAGCAGGGGTAGCAATCATGATTTCAGACAAAGCAAAAGCAAAGATAGATCTAGTTAAAAGAGATAAAGAAGGAAACTATATTTTGCTGAAAGGTACCATAGATGGGGCAGCTAGGTGGTGCAGTAGATAGAGCACTGGTGCTGGAGTCAGGAGGACCTGAGTTCAAACCCTGCCTCAGACACTTGACACTTGCTATGGGACCCTGGGCAAGTCACTTAACCCCAATTGCCTCACCAAAAAAAAAAAAAAGAAAAGAAAGAAAGGTGCCATAGACAGTGAAGTCCTATCATTACGTAACATATATACCAAATGGTATAACATCTAATTTTTGAAGTTGAATGAATCACTGGAGAAAATAGATAATAAAACTATACTAATGGGCGACCTTAACCTTCCCCTCTCAGAACTGGATAAATCTAACAACAACAAAAAATAAACAAGAAAGAAGTTAAGGAAATTATTAAAATCCTGTAAATTATCTATGGGAGATCTCTGGAGAAAACTGAATTGGAAAAGAAAGGAATATACCTTCTTCTCAGCAGTATATGAGACCTACTCAAAAATTGACTGTAGTATGGCATAAAAACCTCACAACCGGATGCAGAAAAACAGAAATAGTAAACACATCTTTTTCAGTTCATAATGCAATTAAAATTATATTCAGTAATGGACAATTGAGAGATTAAAAATCAATTGGAAATTGAATAATCTGATCCTAAAAAAAACAAGTGAATCAAAGAAGAGATAGAAACAATTGATAAATTCATTAGAGAAAATGACAAAGATGAGACAGTATATCAGAATTTATGGGATGCAGCCAAAGCAGTTCTTAGGGGGAAATTTATATCCCTAACTGTTTACATCAATAAAATAGAGAAAAAGCAAATCAATGAATTGGGCATGCAACTAAAAAAAACCTAGAAAATTAAATTTTAAATCCCCAACTAAATACCAAATGGGAAATCCTGAAAATCAAAGGTGAGATTAATAAAATTGGAAGTAAGAAAACCATTGAATTAATAAAACTAGAAGCTGGTTTTGTGAGGGGGAAAACCCAATAAAAAAGACAAACCATTGGTTAATTTGATCAAAAAAGGAAGAAAGAAAACCAAATTAGTATCAAAATTGAAAGGGGTGAACTCACCACCAATGAAGAGGAAATTAAGACAATTATTAGGAACTATTTTGTCCCATTATATGCCAATAAATTTGACAATCTAAATGAAATGGATGAATGTCTACAAAAATATAAATTATCCAGATTAACAGAAGAAATGAAATACATAACCCAATTTCAGAAAAAGAAATTGAACAATCCATCAATGAACTTCATAAGAAAAGTTCCTCAGGACAAGATGGATTCACAAGTGAATTCTACTGGGGCAGCTAGGTGGTACAGTGGATAAAGCATAGGCCCAGGATTCAGGAGGACCTGAGTTCAAATTCTGCCTCAGACACTTGACACTTACTAGTTGTGTGACCTCAGGCAAGTCATTTAACCCTCTTGCCTCCCCCCCCAACAAAATAAAATAAATGAAAAACAAAACCAAAAAAAGAGTGAATTCTACTAAACATTTAAAGAACAATCCCAATATTATACAAATTGTTTGAGAATATAAGTGAAGAAAGGGTCCTACCAAATTCCTTTTATGAGACAATTACAGTGCTGATATCCGAACCAGGGAGAGCCAAAACAGAGAAAGAAAATTATAGACCAATCTCCTTAATGAATATTGATGTGAAAATTTTGAATAAAATACTAGCAGAAAGATTACAGCAATACATCACAGGAATCATACACTAAGACCAGGTGGGATTTATACCAGGAATGCAGGGCTGGTTTGATATTAGGAAAACTATCAGCATAACTGACCATATCAATAACAAAACCAACAGAAATCTTATGATTATCTCAATAGACGCAGAAAAGGCCTTTGACAAAATACAGCACCCATTCCTATTAAAAACACCAGAGAGCATAGGAATCAAAGGAGCTTGCCTTAAAATGATAAGGAATATTTAAAACCGTCAGCAAGCAGTATCTGTAATGGGGATAAGCTAAAAAGCCTTCCTAATACAATCAGGGTTCGTGAAGCAAGGATGCCCATTATCACCTCTGTTATTTAATACTGTACTAGAAATGTTAGTTATAGCAATGAGAAGAAAAATAAAGGGATTAGAATCAACTAAAAACTACTTGAAATTATTAAAAATTTAGCAAAGTTACAGGATACAAAATAAATCCACGTAAATCATCAGCATTTCTATATATTACCAACAAGGTCCAGCAACAACAGAAAAAGAAATCCCATTTTAAAGAACTGTAGACATTATAAAATATTTGGGAGTCTACCTGCCAAGACAAGCCCAGGAACTATATGACCAGAACTATAAAGCACAAATAAAGTCAGATCTAAACAATTGGAAAAATATTAATTGCTCATGGGTATACCGAGTAAATATAAAAATGACAATCCTACATAAGTTTATTTAGTGTTGTACCAAACTATCAAAAATATTTTATAGATTTAGAAAAAAATAATAAAATTTATCTGGAAGAACAAAAGCTCAAGGGTGTCAAGGGAATCAATCAATGGAAAAATACAAAAGAAGATGGTCTAGCAGTATGAGACCTCAAACTGTATTATAAAGCTATAGTAATCAAAATAATCCGGGACTGGTTAAGAAATCGAGGTGGATCAGTGGAATAGAATAGGTAGAAATTACAGTATATTTAATGACTATAATAATCTAGTATATTATAAACCCAAAGATCCAAGCTTTTTGACAAAAACTGCTTGGGAAAACTGGAAAACAGTATGGCAGGAGCTAGGTATAGACCACCATCCCACATAGTATACTAAAATAAGGTCCAAATGGGTACATGATTTACACATAAATAGTGATCCCATAAGCAAATTTAAGAGACCATGTAGGGGGCAGCTAGGTAGCTCAGTGGAAAAAGCACTGGCTCTGGATTCAGGAAGACCTGAGTTCAAATCTGGCCTCAGACACTTGACACTTACTAGCTGTGTGACCCTGGGCAAGTCACTTAACCCTCACTGCCCTGCAAAAAAAGGAGAGAGAGACACCATGGTATTGTTTATCTGTCAGATTTATGGACAGAGGAAGAATTTAGGACCAAAGAAGATATGGATTATATCCCAAAACGTGCTAAGGCTAAGGTTGAGCCTGAGCCTGATTACCAAAAGAAAATAGAGAAGAATTAGAATCATTTGAAGGGGCTGCAGGCTCATGCTTTTGGAGCTGGCAAGGGACCTTAGAGGTCATCTAGTTCAGCCCTCTCATTTTATAGGTAAGGATACTGAGGCCTATAGAGGTTAAGTCCTTGGTCCAAGGTCAGACTTGTAAGCACATGGAGAGGACTGGTGCCTCTAATGCTAAATCCATTGCTCTTTCCTCAGAATCACAAAGAGACCAGCCCAAATGGAGGGAAACACAAGGAACATAGGGTTGGGAAAAACCTATCTTAAAAGTTGAAACAAACTAGTAGACAGTACCATGAGAGAAAGGACCAAAAAGACTAGTAAATGTCTGGAGAGGTGGGAGCAGTGGCCTGGTTAATTCTGGATTACTTGGAGAGGTGGAGGTTTCTGTTGGATTTCATGTCTGTCTTTGGTACTTTGAATCTGGCTCCACTTAAGAGCTGGTACTTCACCTCAGACAAAACAGTGACATCACCCTGGGGAGAGCGCACTGGGAGAATGCCAAGAAGCACCCCCTTCATCCTCTTGACCTACTCTTTCCAGATTCTCCTTACTGCCCTTTGTAAACTGTAACAAGTGCAGCCATGTGATGTGGTGATTAGCTTGGTAGACTTGGAGCAGGCTTGCCTCAGTACAATTCCTGCCTCTGGCATTTCCCAGATTTATGACCTCTCTGGGCCTGTTTTCTTCATCTGTGCAATTGGGATAATGCGGTCAGTGGATACCTTCCTCATAGGGTTGTGAGGTTCAGATGAGTCAGTGAGTAAAGCATTTGCAAACTGACTGAAGCTACCAGGTAGTGCAGAGCTGGCTTCTTCTCTCAAACCTTCCCTGGAGCAGGGCCTGGGGTCCTGTTTAGGGAGTTCATTAAAGACCATATAAACAAGTCAAGGCAGTACTTTTAAAAGGCACGTGACTTAGCAGAAGGAAGTTGAGAAGGAGGCAGGTAAGCTGGGCAGTGTAGGTCCTCGAGGTCCTGACCCAGTGATTTCATTGGAGAAATTCCCAGTGAGGAAATGCCCTCTACCAAGGCCGGTTGGCACCTTACAGAAAACCTCTGAGTCTTGAAGAGCTGTCTTAGCATTGATTGTAAACTGCTTTGACACAAGGTCATACCACCCATATGTGTCAGGACTGTGAGGACAGATCTCTGGTGTTTTGAGTGTTTTTGTGTTAAAGTAGTGTATATTTTACAAATCAGTCTTGGCCTTTTGTTATCATGCTTGTGCTGCTTTGATCTCTGTCTTCTCCCTCAGCTCCCCTGTGTTCCTTCTCCCATTGGTGAGTTCCTTCCAGAAGTTCCAGCTGCCATGCCTCTTTTTCTCTACTTCACTTGCTGCTGCGGGGAGCCCAGTGAGGGTGGAGGGAGAGTAAATAGATTTTTAAGTGAAAAAAGAGAAGTAAGACAATTGTTAAAAGTGTTTTTGTCACCTTCATTTTCAAATATATCCTGCCCCATCCCTGATCCAGTGACCCATTCATTCCTTGTCACGAAGATGATGAAAAACAGGACAGTAAAACTTAAGAATTATTTGTGTCTGATAGTATTTATAATTCTCTTTTCTCAAAGAGAAGGAAGTACACTTTCTCCTTTCTCTAGAGTCATTATAATTACACTGCATAATGTCATTATAATTACATTCTAATTAACAGCTAAATAGCTGTTGTTGCCTTCTAATTCTTTTCACCTACATTTTTTGCAGGTATACTATAGATTATTTTATTGTTTCTGCTTACTTCACTCTTCATTAGTTCACCTAAATCTTTTCTCATGATTCTCTGAAGTCCTCAAATTCATTGTCAAGGAGTAATATTATTCCCACTCTATTCATGTTCCACAGTTTATTAACCAGGATGGCTGAGCTCTACTGATCATGGTTTTCTTTTTCTCCTCAATTTAGCGGACTGCATTGCAGCTGTGGCACTGGCTGCTGGGACTGCTGTGGTGGGCTATCTAGCTTACAAAAGGTTTTTGGTGAAAGAAAAACGCTACAGGTCCATGGTCAACCTCACCATCCAGAAAGACAACCCCAAGGTTGTCCACGCATTTGACATGGAAGACTTAGGAGAGAAAGCTGTGTACTGCCGCTGCTGGAGGTCCAAGAAGGTAAGGAGACGGGCCCGTGGTCCCATAGCCTTCCCAAGTATCTGCAGATTTGAGGCCACTCTCAGGAGTCCTGGTCATCTGATCATTCTTGCTTATTCACCCTTTTCAAGAAGCAGGACCGGCTCATGATTCCCAGTGTCCTCCCAGTGCCGGGTCAAGAGGGTTCAGTTTGCCCGGCTGTGGTGTACCATGCTTAATACTGACAGAACACAGCAAAAAACTTAGCTCCTTTGAGAGAAATGCACTGTCAACCCCAGTCTGAAATGTCTTGTGTAATACCAGCAGCTGCTAACCAGCCATACTGGCCCAAGATTAGCGATAGGGATCTTGAGATGGGTGAAATACTTTCCTGAAGCCAAAGGGGAGAAGGAGATAAATTTACTCCCAGTGACTTCTCAGCATTTCTGGTGATTTTTGTGGTCACAAGAAGAACATTGTGTACCCTCACTACTAATTAACAAATAAAATAGATTTCACCAAAGCAAACACTTGGAAGGCTAGAGAAAACAAAGAGTAGAGATAACCATCTTTCTGATTCTTTTCCTGTCAGTGTGTTGTTTTTTATTCTTTTTCACTGAGGAGAGCTTTTATTTCAACAAAGAATTGTCACTGACAAAAATAACCAACTGGCTGGTCCTACTAGAATCTAATGGTGTCTTTCAACACCTCATGGCTCCCTTTCTTTCTGTAGAGAATTGAGAAGACTGTTGGAGTCCACTCAACTAAGAGTGCAGAGGCAGTGTGGAGTAGGGGATAGAACCTGGGACTTAGGAAATCTGAGTTCAAATTCTGCCTCAGCTGCATATTAGCTATGTCATCTATTAGACTGGGAACACCTTGAGGGCAAGAACCTCTCTGTATACTCAGCACTTAGCACAGTGTTCTCCCTCACCCCTCACCCAATCTTACTCTCTCAAGTGTATGTTTGTGTATGTGTTTGTGTATAATGTATGTAAAATACACATGGTATATAATAGCTGCTTGATAAATGGTAGGTGGTGTTGGAGCAGTCAATAAGCATTTATTAAGTACCAACTATATACCAGGCTCTGTATGTTAGGAATGAAAAGAAAGGCAAAAACATGGATAATGATTATTGCATGTTCACAGGGGAATCACATGACTTCCAAGCCTCAGTTTCCTTTTGTAAAATAGGATTATAAATGCTTGTACCACTTTCCCTTGTATATGGTTGCTGTGAAGGAATCATTTTGTACTCCTTAATGTGCTATGGAAATGTGAAATAATTAGGCTCTGGAACAGGAGCAGTGAGTCCCTTGAGTGGGTTACAAGAGAGGGATGGACTCGAGTGTCTAGGTTTTGCAAAGCCCTTTAGAAAGCCTTCTGGAGGTTGGGTAACCACTGTTGGATGTTTTATAGTAGGTAGGATATTTTAAAAATCCTCTCTTTGGCTCACCTGAAAATATTTTAAAAAATAAACGTTTCTCCAGCTTAAAGCCATTTCTGTACTCTCCCTCCTTCCTTTCAGACCTAACGCCTTTTAGGAAAGTGAGTAAATATTCAAGACTTCAAAAAGGAGTAAAGAGTGGTGACCAAATTTAGAAGGAAAATTCTCTCTTGTCTAATTAACACTGCTGCTTTCTCTTACCCCAGAGGGATTCTAATTTGGAGTCCGGCTCCAAGCAAGACCCTCTTTGCCTATTTCCTTGAGGTGTGATGAGAACAGTGTTGAGCAGAGAGAAGAGATCCCTTTGATGACTGAAGGTCCCTGGTGACTACTTGAGCAGAGGGGTCCAACAGGAATGAGGGTCATGGACAATGATTCTCCCTGTGGTTTTACTGAAAGGTTTAAGTGGAACAGAGCGATCATTAACCCGTGAGCTGTGCTTTTGTCCCGTTGTGAGATATCTTGTGTGAGAGACCTCTTGGGAGTCAGGAAGGGCTCTGTGTTGAATGCTTCTGTGATCTGGGCTAGAGCCTTGGAGGGTTCATCCAACTCCCAAATCCTGGGATCAGTCACATCACTGACACTTAAGAGCTTTGGGACCCTGGGTGGAAGACTTGACTTCATTTTCTTCCTCTTAAAAATAGGAATAATAGGGGACAGCTAGGTGGCGCAGTGGATAGAGCACTGGCCCCGGATTCAGGAGTACCTGAGTTCAAATCCGGCCTTAGACACTTGACACTTACTAGCTGTGTGACCCTGGGCAAGTCACTTAACCCTTATTTCCCTGCCCTCTCCCCCAAAAAAACCCCCAGTGGTTTAAAAAAATGGGAATAATAATGTCTTGTGAAGTTGTGAAATTTATGTGAAATAATAATGCCTGTAAAACCAGCCCTATATTAGTCTTAGCTCTTGGACCATTAAGTGCCAAAGCAGCTGGTGCATGTCAGAGAAGAGAGAGGGGCCTGTGAATGTAAATAGCCTCTGAAGGCCCTTCTGGATCTAAAACTGGGCCTAAGAGCTGGATTTGAATCCTGCATCTGCCACTAGCCCCTCGATGACCTTAGCCAAGTCACTCAGGCTCTCTGGGCCCGAGTATCACCTCCGCTGTGAAATAAATGAGGGGTTGGACCGGGTGACCTCTAAGTGATCGGTCCTCTTCTGGTACCAAGATTCATCTGGACGGATGGAAAGTATGCAAACCAGAGGCAGGAGGACCTGATAGGATACTCTTCAACGAGCCTAAGTATGGAGTTACAGAGCTTGACTAGGGCTGGAAAGAAGAGGAGGAGGAGTAGGGTGGTAACAACCAACATTTATGTGGCACTTTGAAGTGTTATCCCATTTGATCTTCACAAACAGGCTTTATTATCATTTCCATTTTACAGATGAGAAAAGTGAGGCAGATAGGATTGAAGTGACCTGCTCAGGGTCACACAGCTAGTACAGATCTGAGGCTGGATGAAATCAAGGTTTCCCAACCGAGTCTAGCACTCCATCTACTGTCCTTCCCCACCTCCACCTCTCCCCCTGGCCCCAGCTGCATGAGGAGGAATGGACAAACAGGACAGTTCCAGTGTAGTTAAATCAAAAGCATTTGGTAACTTCTCAAGTATGGGCACAGAAGCAGAGAGATCAGTGGGAGACAGCCAAGGAAGGGTGGTGGTAAACAAAACTGGGGACTTCAGGATGGGGAGCTAGACCTCGAGGGGAGATGGACTCCATTTTAAGCATGCTGGATTGGAGGTATTTGGGTAAAAGAGTAAACAGGGGCAGCAAGCAGTTGAAAACACTGGTGAGAAGCTGGAAAGTAAGGGAGAGGAGAGACTAGCTAGCCTTGGTACCTGCTCACCCGACCAGTAGGAGCAGGGGACTGGACAGGCAATTGATCAGGAGTTCTGTGATGTGATCCTGGGTAACCCAAGCCAAAAATCAAAGCCAGCCAGATTCTAAAGGTCCTGGTCGGAAGCTATGGGGAGAGTGCATGATGAGGACAGGCAGCTGCTACAGGAGCCCTGCCTAGGCCACACAAGAGGAGAAATCACTAGACTCTCTGCCGGGGGAACCAGTTGGATGGAAGTGGTCCTACCGTTAAAGACTTCCTTCTAGCAGTGACTCAGGGTCCTTTGGTCCTGCCCTCCTCTCTAGTCTCCTGCATGTGTTGCCTTCCTTCATTAGAATGTTTGCTCCTCGAGGGCAAGAATTTCTTGCTTATATTTGTATCCTCAGTGCTTAGAAAGGTGCCTGGCACAGGTAGGCACTTAGCAACCCACAGTGGATGGGACCTGGCACTTGTAGTTAAGAAGACCTGAGTTCAAATCCTGCTTCAAACACTAAGTGAATCTGGGCATGCTGTGGGTGGTCATTTTCTTCGATTTTGCGAGATTGTTCCTGGGGACTTTGGAACCTTTATGGTGGGATTAGGTCATTTCCAAGGTCCTTTCTAGCTCTGACAGCCTATGAATATGAATCCTATTGTTTGTCATTCATTTTTTGTTTCTTTGTTTGGTTTTTTTGTGAGGCAATTGGGGTTAAGTGACTTGCCCAGGATCACACAGCTAGTAAGTGTTAAGTGTCTGAGGCCGGATTTGAACTCAGGTCCTCCTGACTCCAGGGCTGGCACTCTATCCACTGCACCACCTAGCTGCCCCACAGCCTATGAATATGGAGAAAGCTCTAAAAACTTGGCACAGGGCTCAGACCTTGGCTCTATTCTTTCAGCATGTTTTTGTCAGTGGTCTAGAGGAAGGTGTAGACAGGACAAGGTACAAAAATTTGAAAATGATCTGAGAATACTAGAATGATTGGCTAGATCCAGTAAGATAATACTGAATAGAAATCAAGGCGAAGCCTATTCAGGTACCAGATTGAGGGAAGATGTGACTAGGCTGAAGCCCCTGAGAAAGAAGCAGCTGGTGCCTTTTATTGGGTTGTAGGCTTGGTGTGAATCCACAGGATGACCACACAGACCCAGAACTTGGCAGAGGTGATCGTGCTGCTTGGCTTGACCTGGTCAGACCATGGCCTGGGTATCCGGCAGATACTGACACAGCATGTCCCTGGGTCTGGGACTCGAGCAGGCCCCCACACTGTTCCAGAAGATTTCCAGGAGACACCAGGGCTATTAAACCTGGAGTAGGGAGGAATTCAGCCAAACCTGATCACTTTCTGCAGACATTTGCACACGTTTACACGTGGGATGGTGCAGTGGAGAAGCTCTGTGCTTGGTAGCTAGAGGAGACACGTCTGGGAATCCTGCCTCTTGGTACTAATGAGCCGGGGGACCCTGGGCCACCTCCCCAATGCTTCAGCCTCTCCATCTGTAAAGTGCTTGCACACGGGGCCATGGTGGCAGTGAAGTGAGCGTATGTCCGTGTGTGTGAAGCGCTTTGTAAACCTTAAAGGGTCAGACATGTCAGTTATTATTACCACTGGAATTCTGCTTACTCTCAGAAGGCAGGACTGGTTGTCCTCCAGTCCTGAGATGCTCACCATCTTCATCTCCACCTCCTGGCCTGTCTGGCTTCCTTCAGTCCCAACTAAAACGTCATCTTCTGTGGGAAGCCATTCCTAATGCTATTTAGTGCTAGGGCCTTCCAATTTAATAAATTTCCAATTTTCTTGCCTCTATCTTCTCCCCTGTTAGACTGTGAGCTCCTTGAGGGCAGGGACTGTCTTTTGCCTCCTTTTGTATCCCCAGAGCTTAATATAGGGCCAGGCACATAGTAGGCCCAATAATTGCTTGTTGACTGACTAGAAGCAGAGGGCTAAAATTGGCAAAAGGCAGATTTCAACTCAGTGTAAGGGAAAATCTGACAAAAAATATTCCTTAGGAAAGCAGTGTTCTACAATAGAAAGACCTGGATTCAAATCCCACTTCTCAGGGTCAGCTAGGTGGCACAGTGGATAGAGCACCGGCCCTGGAGTCTGGAGGACCTGAGTTCAAATCCGACCTAAGACACTTGACCCTTATTAGCTGTATGACCCTGGGCAAGTCAAGACCCCAATTGTCTCACCAAAAAACAATAACAATAAATCTCACCTCTCTCACAACCTGTGTGACCTTGGACAAGTCACAATTGGTTACACTAGATGGCTGCTGAGGTCCCTTGCTGCTCTAGAGCTGTGATCAAAAGGGGAGTGTCCTGCCATGGGGAAATAATGGGCAAAGGCTCTTTGATCATTTGTCAGGTGGATTATAGAGGCTTTTCATGGTCAGGATTAGGACCATTCCAGCTCTGCTTTTTTTTTTTTTTTTTTTTGCTCTGGGCGGTGAGGGTTAAGTGACTTGCCCAGGGTCACACAGCTAGTGTCAAGTGTCTGAGGCCGGATTTGAACTCAGGTACTCCTGAATCCAGGGCTGTGCTCTATCCACTGCGTCACCCAGCTGCTCCTCCCCCTTCCTTTTTTCCTCTCAGAGAGCCTTCCATATAACAAATAGTTATTTTATTTTATTTTATTTTTTAAGTGAGGCAATTGGGGTTAAGTGACTTGCCCAGGGTCACACAGCTAGTAAGTGTTAAGTGTCTGAGGCCGGATTTGAACCCAGGTACTCCTGACTCCAGGGCCAGTGCACTATCCACTGCGCCACCTAGCTGCCCCACAAATAGTTATTTTAAACAAAAAGTCAAGGGGTAAAAGTCCATTTAACTGATCGAAACATTGAAAAGGGCTGAAAAGCATGTGCCACGTGCAGCCCCTGTGGACCTCGCCCCTTCTGCCACGGGGTGAGAGTGTCTTCGCCGTCCTCTTGTTTGGAGCTGTGCTTGGTCTGGTTATTTTTGCGAACTTCACTTTGGATTTTGGGGTGTCTGAGGTTATTCATTCCATTTACATTATTGTCGTTGTGTATGTTATTTACAGTTGTGTAGGCTGTTTTCTTGGCTCTGCCAACTTCCCTCGGCATCAGTTCACAGAGCTCTTCCCAGGCTTCTCGGTATTTATCACCCACATCATTTCTTACAGCACAGTAAGAGTCCATTACACTGCCGGACCACCGTTTGTTTAGCCATTCCCCAACTGATGGTCATCCTCTACTTTGTTTCCAGTTCTTTGCTGTTACAAGAAGTGCTGTTGTAGAAGCTTTAAATATACCAGGACTTGCTTATCAATGGTTGGCAAACATTTATTAAGCACCTGTTATGTGCCGGGCCCTGTGCTAAGCACCAGGGATACAGAAAAAGACAGAAGATAGTCCCTCCTCACGGAACCCACGGTCTAATGAGGGAGCCTCACTGCAGGTAACCACTGCTTACAGGATATATACAGGATCGATCATCCGCAAAGGGAAGGCACTAGAATTGGGAGGGATCAGGAGAAGCTTCCTGGAGAAGGCAGGAATTATTGGGCACTTGAAGGAAGCTGCAGCAACCTGTAGGTGGAGATGAGGAGGGAGAGAGAGCCAGAGAATATCCTGACTAAGGATGAGGCTCTTCTTGTTTGAGGAGCAAGGAGGCTGGTGTCCCTGCCTTGAAGAGTACGTAGTGGGGAATGAGGCGGTTAGGAAGTGCTTAGAATGCCAGACAGGCTCTTATTGATCCTGGAGGTGATGGGTCGTGGCATAGCCAGCTAGGTGCTTTAGGAAGATCCTTTGGCAGCTCAGTGGAAGGTGGATTGGAGTGGGGAGAGATCTGAGACAAGCAGGAAACACCCCCCCCCCACATTCCCCAGCAAGCTGTCATCAGGGATGAGGTGATGAGGGCCTGCCTCAGGGTGGGGGCCGTGTCAAAGGAGGGAAGGGCATCTGTTAGAGAAGTGTTGAGAAGGTTAAAAAAAAAAAAACCAGGTCTTGGCAAGAAATTGACTGTGGGGGCTGGGAGTCTGATGTCAGCAGGAAGGCTGGAAGTGGCCCATCTTAGACTAGAACCTGAGCTAGGCCAGAGGCTGCAGGATTAGAGGGGCAGCGGGGCAGCCAGTTTGTCTTCCAAAGGGTTCTCTAGACTGGGAGTGATTTAGGAGGCTGCGTGCGCCGAGTCGGGCTGCCTCCCACTTTCATTTCTTGTCTTTATAGCAGTTTTTAATAGTAGTCAACTGGGAGGCACAGGGGTACCAGGGAGGGACAAGAGCACTCATTTTAAAGACCTTGGTTTAACCCCATCTCTGCCCCTTCCTACATAAATAACCCAGGGCGAGTCACTTACTCTTTTCAGGCCTCAGTTTCCTCCTCTGTAAATGAGGGGATTGGGTCAGATGACCTCTGAGATCCTTTCAGACTCTTCTGTATGATCTTGTAATCAACAGACATTTATTAAATGCCTGCTGTGTGTTAGGCATGGCATGAGGGTCCAGGGGCACAAAAGCAAGAATGTTCCCTGCCTTCAAGCAGCTTACATTCCATCTGGAGAGATGATGTATTACATGTATTAAGTGTACATAAAATACTTACAAGGTAACTTTAATTATTACATAATTGCTGCTTTAATTAGGAAATATGGCAAACTAGAATTGGATTTTGTGGCTTGTGGTGGCGACCACTTCCCTTTCTGAGTTTTTAGAACTACCTCTTTTGAATTACATTTTAGGGGGGGAGCAGCTGGGTGGCGCAGTGGATGGAGCACCAGCTCTGGATTCAGGAGGACCTGAGTTCAAATCTAGCCTTAGACACTTGACACTTACTAGCTGTGTGATCTTGGGCAAGTCACTTAACCCTCATTGCCCAACCAAAATAATAATAATAATGAATTACATGGTAGAATTTTGCCTAGTATCTCTGGCAAGTTGACCAACCTTTAGTTTGTATGACAGTGGGTTCTATTGGGGGGGGCAGGGCAATGAGGGTTAAGTGACTTGCCCAAGGTCACACAGCTAGTAAGTGTCAAGTGTTTGAGGCAGGATTTGAACTCGGGACCTCCTGAATCCCGGGCTGGTGCTTTATCAACACTGCGCCAACTAGCTGCCCTGACAGTGAGTTCTTAAAAGACCCCTGTGTGCACAGCTCTGTCCTAAGCACTAGGGAAATCAAAGACTTCCCTATTAGAAATTTTAGTTGACATGTGTCTCTTTCTAGTCTTAAGCATACTCAGACCATAAAATTTTAAACTGTATTTCAGTATACTATCTGACATTTATATAAACCTTTAAGTTTGCAAGTATTTTACAACTCTTACCTCATTTTATCCTCATATCAACCCTAGGAGTTAGGTGCTGTTATTAACCCTGTTTCACAAATGAGGAAACTGAGGCAGAGGTGAAGTGACTTGCCCCTTGTCACACAGCTAATAATTAATTGGTTTCTTCTTCAGTACTAAGTATTTTAATTTATGTATTTGGAGTTAATAGGTTTCCCCTGACTGCTTGAGGGGTCCACAGCCCCAAATAGGTAAAGAACTCCTGATATACAGGCTCTTGTTATTAATAGATACTTAATTTCAGCACTTCTCACCAAAGAAGGCAAGCTTCATGACAATAGTTAGTGGGGGAGTGCTTGATCAGCCCTGTGATCAGTCAGTAGGTGCATCTATGATGAATTTTTTTTTAAAAAGCAAAGTTACAAAAAGATAAATGATTACTGGGACAGAAGTAGATCCACAAACATGACAAGCAAGGAGAGAAGGGTGGGACCCACAAGAGAAAGTCACCATTAAACAACTCTGTCTTTTCTATGGCGTGTAGACAGCATTACTTTGATCAGATGAAATTGGCGGTGGAGTTGGACTCTGCTCTGTAAGCACTGTGATGCTCTGTGCCGTTGAAGTAGCCTGGCTAGTGATTAGAAACAGTCCCGTCGTGGGCTACAAGCTTGTAGCAGTGCCCCTTTGCCTTAGATCTCCCTTCAGACTAGCAGTTGGGTTTTCTCAGGGTACTTTTTTTTGTCTTTGAGTTGGAAGTAGAGGAAGGTGGGGAGAATTTTAGGGTTTTTTTAGGTTGTTGAACCAACTTGGAGGCAGGACCAGCATTTGCTGAGATGGGAGCAGGAGATTAGAAGGAAATGAGATACTGTTGTTTATCTCTTTGCTTCCTAATATAAATGCCCTTTATGGACTAAAGAATGGTGTTGATCTCAGCAGTTTCCTAAGCTCAAAGCAACCACCCCTAGAGGTGTCTTGGCTAAAGTTGCTGCTGTTGGGAGATAGTTGGGAAATGTATTTTGTAGCATCGGTCCAAGATGTTAAAATTAGTGCGGAGGGTTCAGTGGTGAGAATTCTCAGAAACCAGGGTGGTTTTGTTCATGGAAATGACACTGAAGGGGAAGCCTTGCCATTTGCCTCGCTTCTGCATCCTTAAGGATCATGGAGACTTTCATTTACTTTGTGGCTGAAATCCCCTAAGCAGATCCGGCTCTCCCTCTTACAGTGTGAGCTCCTGTCTTACTTTCCTCTTTGTATGTCCTTGGGGCACACAGTGCCCCACAGTGCTTTCCCCATACTAAGTGCTTGAACCACCCATTCTTTCAAAATGGGAAAGAATTGGAGGGATCCTATTTTTCCAACAACTGAGGTCAAATGGAGGGTGGGTCAGGGTCAGCCAGGGGAGTTGCAGAATATGGTTCTGGTTTTAAAACTGGTGCAGATTTTTCAGTGGGAGGAAGGAGGGACACTTTATTGTATTTCTTGGGAATTGGGTAGATTTCCTTGTCACACTGTGAGCTTGTGTGCTCCCTGTGTTAAGCCAATGAAATACTTTGTGTTCATTTACAATGTTTCAAGATAGCTGAACTCCCCCATCTTGATGTTGAGTTAGGAAAGAAGTAGGAGATGGTAATGCTTCTAGGCTGTCATTTTATTAATAAAATCCTAACAGTTACTAAGCATCTTGCAAAGGAGCCCTTCTGAATTGCCTTCCTCTTTCTGAATCTCATTAGGCTTCGCTACAAACACTGTTCAGCAAATGATTAAGTATCATGGCCTTTGCCCTCTGAAGTTGGTGACCCTGCCCTTTAACATATGGTCAACTGGGCCTTCTTCCTATATTAAGAAACGCCCACCAGTTAGCCTCGGTCATTGATGCGAATGTCAGCATCTTCTTTTATGTCTCCACCTTGAGGTTTTCCCATTGGGATTCTGATCTTTTAACTTGATTGAATTTGAAATCTTCCTGGGAGGTTAAGAAAACCAGATAGGTTCGTGGGCTAGAAATCAGCCAAGTGGAAAGTCTTATTTTATGTGTAGTACCTGATGTTAGCTCCATTTGTGAGTTTCCAGTGCTATCTCTTTCAGATGCCACTTTTGATACCCATCAGCTCGTTAGTGCCTCCTCCCACTGGGTGACTTTCCTTTTTACTCTTAGAAGGAGGAAGGGGGGGCTGAGGGGGAGAGAGAGAGAGAGGGAGGGGGAGAGAGGGGGGGAGGGGGAGAGAGGGGGAGGGAGAGAGAGAGGAGGGGGGGAGAGAGAGAGGGGGAGGGGGAGAGAGAGAGAGAGGTTGCATTTGTGTGTATATTTCCATGCAATCCAACAGATTCGTCCAGGGCTTGCCATGTGCCAGACCCTGGGCTGGATACTCTGGGCACACACAGAAATGAACCTTAAGGAATTTAATATTCTACTTGGGAAAGTAGGTAAATGCAAAGTAATCTGGGTAATAGTGCTCAGAACTAGAGAACTGGCAAGATTGTGTGTTGGAGGGAGCCCAGAAGTTGGGTCTGGAAAGGAGATGGAAATCATAGAAACGATCAATAATTTTATGAAAGAGAATGACAACAATGACACGCCTTACCAAAATTTATGGGATGAAGCCAAAGCAGCTTGACCCAGGGCAGTGCTCTACCCACTGCACCACCTGGCTCAAAGCACCCAGCACCATGAGGTACCAGACACTGAGGCCCTCTCGTGCCAAACTGCCAAGCATTCAAACTGTTTGGCAGAGAGCGCAGCTCTGATGGGCTCGCCACGTTGTTCGATTGCCATATGTATTTTATGGAGAACTCCTCCCAGAGGGCAAGAGCTCACATGGCGGGGTCAGAAAAAGCCATACAAGGACACTCTCAGGGGCTTTCTTAAGACCTTTGGAATTGATTGCGTCACATTGTGGACATTGGCACAGGGCCTGCCCAGCATGGCGTGCCTTCATCAGAGAAGGTGCTATGCTCTATGAGCAAAGCAGAATTGAAGTAGCTCAAAAGAAACGTGAGATGCACACATTTAAAGAATTCAACCCAAATGTTCATATGAATTATTTGTGTCTGGCTTTGTGGTAGAGCATTCTGAGCTCATATTGGTTTGGTCAGCCACAGTTGGACACACTGTAACTTGACTAACATAGTGATGTCATTTTAGTCTTCTTCAAGAACGAAGGACAACAACCAACCAACCATTTCTCAGATATGTAGAGCTGAGTCAAATATTAAGTATACAAATAAAACCTCAAATGATATATGGCCAAAGGATATGAGCCGGCAGTTTTCAGAAGAAGAAACAGAAGTATCCATAATTCTGAAAAAATGCTCTGAATGACTGTTGACTAGAGAAATGCAAATTAAAAGAACTCTGAGATACCACTTCACATGTATCAGATTGGCTAATAAGACAGAAAAAGAAAATGACAAATGTTGAAGGGGATGTGGAAAAATAGGGACACTAATGCACTGTTGCTAGAGTTGTGAACTCACCCATTTTGAAAAGCAATTTGAACTATGCCCAAAAAGTTATAAAACTACATACCTATCTTTGACCTAGCAATGGCACTGCTAGGTCCGTACCCCATAGAGATTGCAAGGATTTGGAAATTGAGGGCATCGTTATCAATTGGGGAATGGCTGAACCAGTTGCAGTTGTGTAATTTAAGATTCTAAATGTGGATTCTAATCTGTTCCCCCAGTTTTGGGGGAAACTGACTAAAATCACTGATAAAACGAGTTTAGGTTTTTAAGGGTTTATTGAAAAATAGAAAGAAAAAGATTGAGAACAGAATTCTAACAGCCTGGCATTCCTATCTTTCCTCAAATTTCCTGTGAAGTCCTCTGCCGCCACCACCACCATCAAGTCAGGAATCCAAAAGAGAGCAAGAGCTCTCCGTGCAGGCTCTTTCCTCCTTCCTGTCTCCTCCCAGAAAATAGGAGGCTCCTCAAGTTGATTGGCTGATAGCCTTGATAGACAGCACCCATGAGCAAACGTCACTTCTTGACACCAAGGAAAAGCCACATGGCCTTGCCCTCTGAGGCATTCTCCTCATGGCGGAGCTTTCCCACAGCAAGTCTCCAGTAGGTGGCATCATTCCAATCATTACACAGTGTATGATTGCAGTGGAATATTACTGTGCTATAAGAAGTGACAAACGATGCTTTCAGAAAAACCTGGAAAGATTTACATGAACTGATACAAAGGGAAGTGAGCAGAACCAGGAGAACATTGTCCATAGTAACAGCTACATTGTGTGAAGATGAACTCTCAATGACTTAGCTATTCTCAGCAATACAGTGATTCAAGGCAATTCTGAAGCACTCATGATAAAAAATGCTGTCCACCTCCAGAGAAAGAACGGCTGAAGTCTAAATGCAAATGGAAGCATACTTTTAAAATTTTATCATCCTTGGGGGGAGGGCATTGCTCTTTGTTGTGGGGGGGAGCAACATGGCTAATATGAATCAAATTATGTTGGAAAGGGAGAGAGGGAGAAAATATGGAACTCAAAATTTTTAAAAATGTTTAAAATTTTTGTTTACACATAATTGAAGGAGAAGTACAAATGACATTTTTTAAAAAGGAGATGGAGGGGAGGGGAAAGCGTATCCCAACACGGTACACTGCAGCATATGACATGTTATGGGTATTCTACAGAAAACATTGTCAGCCAGTTAAACATTCATTTTTACTGACCCCGGCAGAATGTCAGCTCCTTGAAAGCAGGGCTTGTTGGTTTTGTCTTGTATACCTACCTTAGCATCTGCTTCCTTGCCTGTCACACAGTGGGCTTTTATTTGACTTCTTTTTTTTTTTTTTTAGTGAGGCAATTGGGGTTAAGTGACTTGTCCAGGGTCACACAGCTAGTAAGTGTTAAGTGTCTGAGGCCGGATTTGAACTCAGGTACTCCTGACTCCAGGGCCGGTGCTTTATCCACTGCGCCACCTAGCCGCCCCTAGCTGCCCCATTTTTAAAAAAAAAAAAAATTATTTTTTATTTTATTTATTTATTTTTTTGTGGGGCAATGGGGGTTAAGTGACTTGCCCAGGGTCACACAGCCAGTAAGTGTCAAGTGTCTGAGGCTGGATTTGAACTCAGGACCTCCTGAATCCAGGGCCAGCGCTTTATCCACTGCCCCACCTAGCCGCCCACACAGTGGGCTTTTAATGTTTGTGAAGTCCTAAGTGCTTAATAAATAACTGTTGTTTTGAACTTGCCCTCTAAGTCATCAATTTTCTCTTCCTCCTTCTCTGAGAAAAAAAGAAAAAACCCTTGTAACAGATAGGCATAATCAGACAAAACACATCCCCACCTTGGACATGTCCAAAAAATATATGTCTCAATCTGCACCCTGAGTCCGTTACTTCTCCATCAGGATGTTTTATCCTAAGTTTTAGAATTCTGCCTAGCCACTAAGTTTATCCTAGTGCTTAATTAAGTCTTCCAAAGTGGTTTGTCTTCAAGGTATGATTGTTATTGTATAAACTGTTCTCCTGGTTTTGCTTACTCCACCCAAGTCTTCCTGAGTTTCTCTCAAACTGCCCCTTGCGGGGGGTAACATTCCATTGTATTCACATATACCATCATTTGTTTGGCCATTCCTTCATTGATGGGCACTCCTTTAGTTTCTAGTTTTTTGCCACTCTCTAAGGCTTTGGTACCTATGGGTCCTTTTCCTTTTTCCTTGAACTCTTTGGGGTACAGGCCTCATAATGGTTACCACTGAATCAAGGGTTATGTATGTTCTCATAGCTCTTCGGACATAGCTCCAGACCGTTTTCTAGAATATGCTGGTGGCCCAAAGACCACAAATGGCTAGTAATAAAAGTTGGCATGAAACTCTACTAAAATTAATTTTTAAAAGTTATCATTAAGTATAAAAGTATCATTAATGATAGAAAGTTTTCATTACTATCAGCCAACCAGCATGCTAGGGTTGAGTTCAGACATCCCTCCACCTCCCTTTTACAGAGGAGGAAACAGGCCCCTGGCAGGATGAAGTGGCCAGCCCGGTGTCACACATGTAGTAATTGGTGGCGGTGGGGTTTGAACCTGTATCTCCCACCCTTCCCGTCCCCTTTCCCTGTCCCCAGTGACATCTTTCGGGTCAGTTTCAGCATCATTCCATGTCAGAAGTCTCTCCTGGGCATGAATGAACCTAAGAACAGTCGTCCTATAACTGGCAGAGCCCAGGCCGCTTTTCCTGTGATTTTGTTTTCAGAAGCCTGTTTTATTACCTCCGTTGGGGTAGAACGATTGTGCGGACTCTTGTTTCTCACCCTGTTTATAAAATTGGAGCCATTGGTGATATGAATGTAAAATGGTCTGCATTTGTTTAGTAAACATCTGCCACTTGGAAATGCCGACCTTACCCTGGCCTCCGTGATTGCTGGGAGAGGGAGCAGGCTTTGGGTTTTTAATTGCCCTTCTTTGCCATGATGAATGGGCAGAGGGAAATGTCCTCTTTTCTGCTTACTGCAGAAGCCTTACCAAGCACCTGTCCTTTTCTGTATTTGAGGAAAGATGCTACATCTTCTCTTAGTGCCCGTCAGACTGAATCCAGGTGCTGGAGCCAGAGCCTCTTGTGTTTTCCTGCCAAACTTCTCCAGCTTTGGAGACAGTGGGCCCGAGCCTTATCCCAACTCTGCCTTTCCTTAAGTGATCTTCCATAGGCTACTTCTCCTAGCTAGGCCTTTACTTGCATCACCTGCAGTAGGTGGGCTCTGGTTGGACTAGATGACCCAGGTTGCTTTTCTGCCCTAACATTAAGCAATAAGCATTCATCTCCGATGTGTAGTTAACACAAGTTCAGTAGTTGAAAACTTAGTCCTTTCCTGAATACATCTTGATAATAAAAATGTTGGACATAAACAGATACCCTGAAAGATAAACTGAGAGAGTTTCTCCTCTTTCCCCTCCTCTCCGCCCTTGTTGAGTGCTGGCCTTTTGCCTCCTCTGGATTCTATGCTGGTAGTTGTTTGGGTATTGGGGGGGAGGGGCTGGCTTTTTTTTTTTTTTAAGAAATTGCATTTGATCTAACATAAGCAGCACTGTGGTATGATAAAAGCTTGGAAGCTGGTTTACAAATCATTTTACATACATTATTCCCTTGTATCCTCACAACAACACAGGAAAACCTGTGTTCACATTTCACCTCAGACTCTTACTAGCTGGGTGACTTTTGACAAGTCAGTTTTACTCTCTGGGTTTCAGTTTTCTCTCTTGTCTGTAAAATAAGAGTGGTGGGCTTGAAACCTCTAAGGTCTCTTCCAGCTCTAAAAATGTTCTTAAGAATTATGCTGGGGGGGGCAGCTAGGTGGCACAGTGGATAAAGCACTGGCCTTGGATTCATGAGGACCTGAGTTCAAATCTAGCCTCAGACACTAGCTGTGTGACCCTGGGCAAGTCACTTAACCCTCATTGCCCTGCAAGGAAGAAAGAAAGAATTATGCCCATTAGAGGCAGCTAGGTGGCTCAGTGGATAGTGCTGGACTCAGAGTCAGGAAGACCTGAATTTGAATTTTGACTTACACATTAGCTGTTTGACCCTGGGCAAGGCACTTAACCTCTGTGCCTCAATTTCCTAATCTGTAAATGAGGATAATAATAGTACCTACCTCCCACTGTTGTTGTGAGTATCAAATGAGATAAGATTAGTAAAACATTTTCAATTTAGGCCTTTTACAGTCATGTCTGACTCTTCATGACCCCAAATGGGATTTTCTTGGCAGAGGTACTAGAGTGGTTTGCCATTTCCTTTTCCAGTTCATCTTACAGATGAGGAAACTGAGGCAAACAGTGACTTGCCCAGGGTCACGAGGCTAGCAAGTGTCCACTGCACCACTTAGCTGCCCGTGTACAACATTTACTTTTACCTTAAGGTGACTATATAAATGCTAATTGTTGTTGTTGTTGTTATTTTCCAAGTAAGGAAACTGAGACTGAAAGGTTATGATTTACTTGAGGTCACAGAGAGCTATTAATCATCTGGTGTGAAATTTGAGCTCAGGTCTACCTGTTGCACCTCTCTCACCAGTGGGCATCAGGTGAAACAGTATCTGTAAAGTATAAAGTAATAATAATAATACACTAAAGTGCTACCAGCTGTGATTATTATCATAATTGATCCCACAGTCACCTTGCATTCTTCTCTCTCTTTTTTCTAGTTCCCATTCTGTGATGGTGCCCACACAAAGCACAATGAAGAGACCGGTGACAACGTGGGACCACTGATCATCAAGAAAAAAGAGGCATAATCGATGGACAGTGTAGACTGATTTATCCTAATGTTGCTGATTGTTTTACAAGGAATTAGATTACTTCTGTCCAATTTCCTTTCCCCGGGTTCTCAGTGTGGTCTCTCTTGTAAGCTAAGGCTTTCATCTCTGTGCCCTCTGCCTTACTACTTGTCCAAACGCCGTGGATACGCTCACTATAAAGAATCTTCCTGTCCTGTGGGTTGTTCTTCTGTCTTGTAGGGATTGTGTTCATTGGTTTCTTCAAATTTCAAATAATGGCAGGATATCCTTGGATCTGTATGTTGATGTTAATATATTAAATTATTTTCAAAATCATGTATATGCAAATTGTAATTGCATGCCACAAGCAGATTCATCACAAAGCCCCTTCCAAAAAGAGGACAGTTTCTTTGTTTAAAACTATGAAGGCCTGGGGGCAGCTAGGTGGTACAGTGGATAAAGCACCAGCCCTGGAGTCAGGAGTACCTGAGTTCAAATCAAGGCCTCAGACACTTGACACATACTAGCTGTGTGACCCCGGGCAAGTCACTTAACCCCCATTGCCCTGCAAAACAAAACTAAACAAAACAAAAACCTATGAAGGCCTGACCTGGCTGGTTGAGAATTTGGCTTTTCATTTAGCACACAATAGATGAGGAAATAGGATATTTGAAATGTATTTGCAGAGTTTATGATCTAAAGGAAACCTCTATTTTGGAGAGTTAAGTCAGTTATAAATTTTATTAATGTTTACACATAAATTTGACTGTCATCAGGAAATGGAGAGATACATTTGGAGGGGCTTTTGGGAGTGATTTAGTTCATGTTCTTGTTGTCTTCATCTCTTACAAATACTTCAATTATGTATTTGGGAGACAAAAACCAAACCTGGAAATGTTTATCCAAGAGCCATTAGATGCAAAATAGTTGAGCAAGCTTTACCCACAATCCAATGTTGAAAACTAGTCAGGGTGGGCAGATGGACTAGAAAGGGAAGACATTATTTAGTCTTTAGTCTAACACACTTCCATGTTGGAAAGAGTGGTTAGTGCAGAACAATTGAAAGGTCCTTGCCACCAGCAATGGGGGGAGCAGGCATGGTTAGGGGGAGTTTGATTTGCTTTCCTGTCGCTCAGTGACACCCACCCCATTAGAACCCTCCTTTGTAATACGCAGGTAGTCAGGTCAAACAAGTCAGTAAATTTGCTGTGGGTGACAATGTTTGCCTCATCCCATCCCTGTAGTCCACCCCTACTCTGCCAAGAGGTGGGAGGCATGCTTCACATGTGGCTAATGTTAAGGAAATTTATTTGAAGAGGAAAATAGGAATTAAATCATATTCTTCTAAACTTTGTGTTCTTTTTTTCTTAATTTAAAAAAGGCACAAGCTCAAAATACTAAGAAAGTTATGTTTTTGTGACAGACCAAAGGCAAGCATTTCTGATTCATGGAGCGGAGAGAGAAAGTATGAAAACTGAAAAGAGCTGCTAGTCATAGAAAGGTTAAAATGAGTTCTTCAGTATCTTAAATAACACAGATGGGATTTAGGGGGTAGAAAAGAGAATTTTCTGGATCAATTCATTTAAATAAAGGAAATTAGGGCAGCTAGATCCACAGGGGATAAAGCACCAGCCCTGGATTCAGGAGGACCTGAGTTCAAATCCAGCCTCAGACACGTGACACTAGCTGTGTGACCCTGGGCAAGTCATTTAACCCTCATTGTTTCAAAAAAACAAATTAAGAGTTTACTGAGACTTAGTTTAAGGGGCTTAAGAAGATGCCACATTCGAAATATAGCTGGATGAAGACAGGAGAAAGGCAAGTGACAAGTTTCATATAGGCCCTGGTTGTTCAGAAAATGTACTAATTGCAAATGTCAGAACTTAACCGGGAACTGACCAAATCCATAGAGGCAGAAAATGACTTTTATCCATTCCTGCTGGTCAAGTCAAATTCTTAGGAAGTGAAATATTTCTCTGTGATTTGAAAGTGTATTGGGTTGAAGTTTGCTAAAAACCAACGAATGGCTAGCCCACCATCATTGGACACCATGATGAAGACGTGTCCCTGTGCTGCTTTGCTGCATACACAGCAACACGCATGCAGAGTGGCCATCCTGCTCTAGCAGACGGTTTCAGACGTAGCCCACGTGACATGGAATTCCAGTAGAGCTTCCTGTAACATTTCCCCCACGAGTTGGGTTCTCTTTGCTTCGTTTTGTGTTTCTCCTAGAAGTGAGTGGGTTCATTAGAGGCAGTCGTGGTCTTTAAAAGCCAAAGTACGTTTCTTCAATCAGAAAACCTCATCCAAGAAATCAGCTCTTTTAAAATTAAACCCCCACGTTATTAACAAACATCTTCCTAAATCGGGCGTAGTTTAACTCATTTCACCTTGGTTTGACATAGGAAATGTCCTACACTGTGACTTTGGTCAGACAGACATTTTTACAGTTTTGCTGAAAAGTAATTCTATATTAGTTCTCAGAATACCTGTTGAACAGCAAGATGAGGGTTTTTTATCTGCTCTGGATCACAGGTCTGATAGCAGTAAAATATGCCAAATGTACCTTCAAGGGCGTGTTCACATTTTGTTATACAATTTTGAACTAAAGTTGCTTCGTTCGGTGAAATACTGTGTTCCTATCATGGCTTAATTTCCTAGAAACTGGAAAACTGGCTGTGGTGGCCTGAATTGGTGGGAATTCACATACAGAATGTCATGTGCAAGGAGGGGGCTTCCTGGTGCCTTTCTCACTTTGGGTCCCATCCTGGAAATTGAACGTGTAAATGGGTTCCAAATGACTTTAATTTGTAGGTTATCGTTAGGGGGACTGTTCCTCCCTTTTTTCATTTCCTTTATCACAGGAATAATTTACTTTGAGTCCATGAACTCTCTCTGCCTCCCCCTCTCCACGTACCTACACCCATATATATATATATATAGTATATGATATATAACTGACATAGACCCTTACAGTTTATATAATTACATTTTCATATAATTGGCTTCCTTTGTAATGCTATATAACGTTGTGAATTTAAAATCATAATTCTGTGAAGGGATCCAGAACCTCACCAGATGTCAAAGGAGTCCAGGACATCACAAAGGTCCTAGTAGATTTTGAGCATCCCAAGTCTCAGAGATTCAGGACCCCTCTGGTCCCCTCCCCTGTTGATCCTGCACAGAAATGATCCATAGAAACTTGATTAACCTAACACATTTATTTACTGAGAGACAACAGCACTGGTTTTGGAGTCAGGAAGATGGATTGAAATCTTGCTTCATGTTGTTAGGAAGTTCAGATGAGATAATACAGGTGCCCTACAAATCCTAATAGCTTAAAACTTCATTGCCCTTTAAGAAACTCTGTAAAGTGCATTGCAAACCTCCAGAAGCCCAGAAAGATGTTAACTCTTTTTATTTATAAATAGAGCAAGTGTCAGCTTTGAGTCAGTTCAGTAGCATGAACAAACGATATGTACCTACAGCTTGCCTTGGCTTCTCAAGTTCAGGGTCATCAGAAAGGAGGACAGATTTCCTGAGGTAAACACTTACCAGTCATTTTATAAACCCATTGGAGAGTGGAAATTTTTGTCACTAACCTTTCCCAACTGCAGTACCCTAAAGTGAGCAGGGGCCAGTTCGGTGTTCATGTGACATACACTCACTCCCTCAACAAGCCTCCTAGTGGAGCCAGGAGTCAAAGCTGATTTCACTGCCAGGGGGGTAGAACGATCAGGTATTATGTTAACTGGGTTTTAAAAAAACGTTAAGGACTTAAAACTAAAGGTTTAATTCTGTGGGGTAGATGGAAGATCCTCTTCATCCCATTGGAAGACGGCAAGGCTTTAGGTGGCTTGGGTAGCTGAGTGGTAACAGTGATAGTGTTGGCCCTGGAGTCGGGAAGACCTGACTTAGGTGACCCTGAGCAAGTCATTTAACCTCAGCTTTGATTTCTCATCCCCAGGTGGTTGTGAAAAGTAAAACAACGTCATGATTATAGTACAAAGTATAAAGATGGGGCATACCCGTCCCAGCCCTGTCCCTGCTTAGCTCTGTGACCTTTGGACACGTTGCTTGCTAGGCCTTATCTTCTCATCTGTAAGACAAGGTCACCTGTAACCTTGTAAGGAAATAAGCATTTATTAAACACTTCTGTGTGCTCGGCTGTGTGATAAGCACCTCAGAGATACCTTACTGCATCCTCACTACAACCCTGGGAGGTAGGGGCTGTTAGTATCCCAGTTTTACAGATGAGGAAAGCAGTTAAAGTGACTTGCCCAGGGGTATATAGCAAGGCCAGATTTGGAGTAAGGTCTTCCTGGCTCCAGGGCCAGCACTCATCCGCTGTGCCCTAACTCTCTTGGAATTAAAATTTGAAGTAAGATTCTAGTCTCATGATTTTGAGACATCAGGGCTCTATGCTCAGGCTTCCGAGTGCTGTATGATTTTGAATGTGTCGATAATCATATGGTGATTTCAGATGAGATATTGGCAAAGTGTCCAGCACATAGTAAACATTTAATAAGTGCTTGTTCCCCTCATTCCTTCCCCCCTTCATACAGGGAAAAGAAAAAAATTTCTTTTCTGATCCTGGCTATTCAACTTTTTCTTCCTGCCTTCCTGAAAAAGTGACTCAATCTGGAAAGATTAACCCAGAGATAATTCAATTGGATTGTTCCTTTAAGTCTGATCTTCCATATAATTAATCTCATTGGGGGCAGGTAGGTGGCGCACAGGCCCTGGAGTCAGGAGGACCTGAGTTCAAATCAGGCCTCAGACACTTGACACTAACTAGCTGTGTGACCCTGGGCAAGTCACTTAACCCCCATGGCCCCGCAAAACAACAACAAAATGAATCTCATTAGGCCAATTGAAATCTCCGCGCCCCCCCCCCCCCAATGCTCTTTCTCTGTAGCCTAACACTGGCACATAATCCCAAGAGCTGTCTCTGGCATTTTATTTTCAAAGTCGGTGAGAAGATATCAGGTCTCTAAGGTTCTCTAGGAGGAAGTGGGCTTGGCTGTGACAGCAGAGTGTGATCTCTGGCAGATTGCCCCCCCCCCCCAAGGGCTTCAGCTACAGGCCTTTTGATGCTCACTAGCCTGGCAGATCCATAACTAGGGTGAGCTCAGAGCTTTGCCCCAGTGTGGAAATTCAAAGACCTCGTTCAGCACCTTTAGGGGAAGCACTTACCCCCCTCAGGTCACCTTGCAACACCAGCAGGACCACTTCTTCCCTCCCAAGCATCCAGCAGCCTTCTCTCCTACCCCTCCGACATTTACCGGAGTTGCCAAGAGACTGGCCATCGTGGTGGGCAAAAGCAGCATGACTTGGTACAAAGGACACGACTGGGCTTGGCCTTGGAGGACCTGGGTTCAAATATCAGTTCTACTTCTATCCCTATGACCTTGGGGCAAGTCACTTAACCTCTGGCTTTCGGGCTCTTCATCTGTAAAATGAGGTTGGACTGACGCTCCGATCGGAATTTTGGACTTCCCAACTCCATGATTCCGGCACCCGCGAGAAGACTAGGCTGCCTCGCCAGAAGTCTTGGAGCAGAGGCTGAAGCAGGAGAAGGCCTCTGAGATGGGCTGCGATGATGATGATTGGTCACTAAGGGGTCTCTGAGTCCAAAGGGCAGAAGAGTAGCAGGACTTGGGCCATCCTCCCGGGCGCTCTAGCTACTGAGCTGCTTTCCAAGGGGTGGAGGTTCCCAAGTGATTTGCCTGCTGGAGCCTGGCCAGGGGCGCCACCTAGTGGGTAGCATGGAATTACTGGCACGCTCAGTTTATTCCAACGCTGAACAGTAGCCTCTAGGGCTCGCTGTTCTATCTGAGGTACTGGCTACAGATGCCCAGTCAGGGCTACCTGTCCATTTGTTGTCATCATAATCTTTGTTAATAGTCATTAATAATAGTATATATAGAGAGAGTACTTTATGGTTTGTCCTGCTCTATACAAATACCTCATTTTATCCACACAACAACCCTGGGAGGTAGATGCTATTATTATCACCATTTTTAAAGATGAAGAAAAGTTCAATGAGACGCTCAGTCTGGGATCACACAGCTAGTAAGTGCCTAAGACAGGATCAGAACTTGGGTTTTCCTAATCCCTGGGCCCAAAGCCCAGGAATCTATCTGTTCTTCCATTTAACCGCTGTATGAAATCTTGCCTTTTACTGGAGATAAAAACAGTGTTTACTGAGTGCTGTTCTGTTAACTTCCTCAGTGTTTCACAGCCAAGCTAGTCATGGAGAAGCAGCATGAAATGGTGGAAAAGTTAGCCAGTTTGGAGTTAGAGCTTTGTTGTTCAGTTGTGTCTGACTCTTACCCCATTTGGGATTTTCTTGGCAAGAATACTGGTTTGCCATTTCCTTTTCCAGCTCATTTTAGAGATGAGGGAACAGTATCTGTCTGAGGCCAGATTTGAACTCAGGAAGTCTTCCTGGCTCCAGTCCTGGTGCCCTATCCACTCTGACATGAGTTCAAATCTTGGCTATGCAACTTACAATCTGCATGATGCCAGGTAAGTGCCAACCTCTCTGCCTAATGTGCCAAACCTGTGATTGATCTATTGGGGCAGGAATCTTCCTCTGCCTGATGCAGATTTGCAATTTATCCTCTGAAAGGAGTTGCTTGAGATACTGAGAGGTTAAGTGGCCCAGGGCCACTCATCCAAGATGTGTCCAAGGCAGAATTGGAACTCAAATATTCTAGACTTGGGCAGCCAGGTGGCACCATAGTGCACAGACCATTGGTCCTGGAGTCAGGAGGCCCTGAGCTCAAATCCCAAGTCAAATCCAGCCTCAGACACTGACTAGCTGAGTGACCCTGGGCAAGTCACTTTGCCCTGTTTGCCTCGGTTTCCTCATCTGTTAAATGAGCTGGAGAAGGAAATGGCAATCCACTCCAGTATCTCTGCCCAGAAAACCCCAAATGGGGTCACAGAGAGTTGGTCACCCCTGAAACAACAAAAAATTTTAGACTTAGAGACTAGTTTTCTAGCCACTACCCCATTCTCGGTCAGTCAGTCAGTCAGTCTATAAGCATTTATTAAAGTGCCAAACTCTGCTAAGGAAGGATATTCAGAGAAAAAAAAATGAGTCCCTGCTCTTAAGCAGTCCGAATTCTAATGGGGAGACAACACACATACAAGTGTGAACATGTGAGATGTGTGTATCTCAGAGGGAAGGCACTCAACATTGAGGGAAACAGGAAAGGTTGCGTGGAGAAGGGGGAAGCTGAGGCTTAGAGGAAGCCAAGAGGCAGGGGTGAGGAAGGAGAAGCATCCCGGAACAACTGGTATTTATACTACGGCACTTCAAAGCAGGCAGGGCAGGTGATGGACAGTCTGATTTGAACTCCCTGCCAACTGCAGGAGCTCAGCACGGAGCTGTTACTGCCGCCCGCATTTTATAGTCAGAGAAGTCCAAGAATCAGAGAGCCACAGCCCCCAGTATCCCCAGGAGGGAGAACACAAATAGACCAGGATCCAAGTCCACACTTGACTTGCTGTCTCCCATGGGAAATAATAGTGGATGTTGCAAAAGAGATGCCCGACTCCTTTATCAGCATTGAGCCTTTCAGCACCGACTCCCTCCACACCCTTGTTTCATGTGTGAAGGACAAAAAAAGGGGAAGGGCAGCAGTGTGGTTTGGTAGAGCAGTGGGCTGGGAGTTAGAAGACCCAGAAAATCTGGGTCTTGAGTCCTGGCTTTGCCCATGACTGACTACGTCATCTTGGACTGGAGCAACTCGAAGCATCAACAACTTCTGAGAGTACACTCTTTAGCCCTGCAAATGAGTAACACAACACCTGGTGAAAGAGATACTACAGAGATGATCTGGTTTACAGGGGAGGAAACTGAGGCTCAGAGAGGCGCCCTATGGGGGTGGGGGTGGAAGAAAGAACAAACATTTATTAAGCTTTGTAAATATTATTTGATTCTCACAACAGCCCTAAGGTATAAGTGCTATTACAATCCCCCTTTTGCAGTTAAGAAAACTGAGGATGGCAGAGGTTAAAGTGGCTAGCCCAGAGTCACACTGCTAGTATGTATCTGAGAACAGATCTATTTCATTAGGTTCTTGTGTTACTCTCTTCCATTAAAATGTGGTGCCTCGGGGCAGCTAGGTGGCGCAGTAGATAGAGCACTGGCCCTGGAGTCAGGAGTACCTGAGTTCAAATCCAGCCTCAGACACTTAACATACACTTACTAGCTGTGTGACCCTGGGCAAGTCACTTAACCCCAATTGCCTCACTAAAAAAAAAAAATGTGGTGCCTTTCCCCAAAAACTATCTTTTTAAAAAAAAATTAATTTTTTGTGGGGAAATCAGGGTTTGGTGACTTGCCCAGGGTCACATAGCTAGTAAGTGTCAAGTGTCTGAGGCCAGATTTGAACTTAGGTCCTCCTGACTCCAGGTCTAGAGCTCTATCCATGGTGCCACCTAGCTGTCCTCCAAACTATCTTGAATTTAGCTTCTTTGTATATGTCTATGTTTAATAACTTGATATCTATATTATATATTTGTATATCTAAGCAGATATTTCAGGCTTTGGACTTGTGTCCCCAGGACATTGTGCAGTACACATAGTAGGCACTTTAAAAATACTTTGATTGATTGATTGATTGAAACAACCTGGGTTTTAATCCCCATTCTGCTTATTCTCACGGGACCGTGGCAGGTAGTTATTTTCTCCTCATTGAGAGCCAGTCAATAAGCATTTATTAAGCACCTACTGTGTTAGACACTGTGCTAGGCCCTAGATGGAGGTCTTCAAGCAAAACCTGGGTAATCACCTTTAAGATGTTTTGTAGAGGGTATTCTTGTTCAGATAGAAGTTGGATTAAATGGCCACACCAAAGTCCCTTCCAACTCTGAGATGTTATAATACTCCCTGTGTGATTATGGAAAAGTAAATTCTCTTCTCTGGGCCTCAGTTTCCTCTTATAAAAATAGGTTGTTAAGGGGCAGCTAGGTGGCTCAGTGGATAAAGCACCAGCCCTGGATTCAGGAGGACCTGAGTTCAAATCCAGCCTCAAACACTCGACACTAGCTGTGTGACCCTGGGCAAGTCACTTAACCCTCATTGCCTCACAGAAAGGAAGGAAGAAAAAGGAAAACATAGGTGGTTGATCAGGATAGAATTGGGAGAGGTTTCGTGCTCAAAATGGTTCTTGAGCTGCATCTTAATGGAAGAGAGAGACTGAGGCAGAGATAAGCAGGGAGTGCATTCAAGGCATTGGAGATGGCCAATGCAAAGACATGAAGATGGGATATGTATGTTCAGGAATGAGTAATGAAGAGGACAATTTGGCTGAATCAGAGTGTGGGAGGGAGCCTAAAAAGACGACTTGTGCCCAGTTGTGTAGGATTTGAAAAGCTAAATGGAGTTTAGCGAAAGGATGAGGTGGGAGTGGAGACAAGGATTCTAATGGGAGAAAGGTTGGGAAGGTAGAAAGAGCGAGATGTGGTAACAGACTGGATATGGGAAGTGAGGAAGAGAGAGGAGTCCAAGATAACTCCAAGATTATGAATCCAAACACTGGAAGAACGGTGATGCCTTGGACAGAAATAGAACATTTTTAAGAAGGGAGGAGTTTAGGGGGAAAGAAGAGTTTCCATTTTAGACAGGTTGAGTTTAAGATGGCTTTAGGACAGCCTTTGGTGACATGGGACTGAAACTCAGGAGGAAGACTAGGGAGACACCCACACATGGATATGTCTATATATATATCTGGAATTTATCTGCATAGAGATGATAAGCAAACCCATGGGAGCTGATGCTATTACTAAAAGAAAGAATGAGAGCATGCAGTCTTTTTTTTTCCCCGGGGCAATGGGGGTTAAGTGACTTGCCCAGGGTCACAGAGCTAGAGTCAAGTGTCTGAGGCCGGATTTGAACTTAGGTACTCCTGAATCCAAAGCTGGTGTTTTATCCACTGTGCCACCTAGCTGACCCCGAGAGCATGCAGCCTTAACTTGCTTTTTAAATGTTTTGATAACTGTATTTCATAAAATTGGTTTCCTTTGTAATCCTTTGCATTTTATTTTGTGTATTTTAAAACATTCTAAGCGGTCCATAGGCTCCATGACACAAAACCTATGAAGAACCCCTAGGATAGAGGGAGAAGAGAAGACTTGGGACATAACTTTGGGGGATGCCAGAGGTATTTAAGGACTGACCCGTGTGTGTGTGTGTGTGTGTGTGTGTGTGTGTGTGTGTGTGTGTGAGTGTGACAATGGGGTTAAGTGACTTGCCCAGGGTCACACAGCTAGTAAGTGTCTGAGATTAGATTTGATCTCAGGTCCTTCTGACTTCAGGGCCAGTGCTATATCTACTGTGCCACCTAGCTTCCCCCAACAACTGAGTCTCAAAAAAAAAAATTCAGGACACACTTTTCAGTTTAATTTGTATTATTAACATTTTTCCATCACTTAAGTCTAGACAATAAAATCAAATCAAGTCCTGATTTGTATTTGCTGGTTTCCGAGGTGAATGCTTACACTGAAAATTTAACAATTCACTCTCATGAGCCCCAGCACTCCCTGTATAGTCTGCTTCAGGGAAACAGCATGCACACAGACACTAGGTGGTTGGGGGAATGGGGAGATGTAAGGAGGATGGTAAAAACACTTGAGACAGCATCAGGCCAATCTACCAAAATCATTGTTTCCTGTAGCTGTGCAGACAACGTGTTATCAAATTATATGGTTAATTATGGAAAAGATTTAAGGTTTTTTTTTCCAGTCACTAAATACCAAGGGAATGAGAAACCAATAACTTTCTATTCCTCTGAGAAGAGTCATTTCCTTTCAGCTTATATTAAATGAACACAATTGTATTTCATTAAGGCAAAATTTGTCTGCAGACTCAAATACTCAAGCAATCTAGCACACCAGTGGAGCTGTGATCTCATTGACCTGGATGCTCCCTCTAATAATGCAGATCTGTCCATGCCTGCCCATTCAGTGCAGCTCTTGCCCGTGTACTCACATAAGGTGATTGCAGTAGGTCTGCCCAGTGCACTAGGAAGTGTCCTCATTTTCTCCTGACGGCCCAGAGGCTGTCCATCAGTTATCCCTATTTCTCACCAGTTGGTCAGCTGAGCTTTTCTGATGATGCATTTCTTTGATGATGTCCTGTGTTGCAGACTGCTCCATGCCCTCTATGCCCTTCTCCATTGCCCTTTTTTAATTCATCTAAAACTCTAGTGTTTCATGACCCATAGCCATACAAAAACTACTGGAAGAGTATCAGTATTAAAAAAATGAACCTTTATTTCAGGGGAAAGTTTGTGGTCATTAAAAGAAATTCTTCAGTTTGCCAAAGGCAATCCAGATTGCCATCCTTCCATTCAATATGGGGTCCAACTTATTGTCCTTCAATTCAACGTGTGTGTTCTCTTTGGTACCATTTCTGCCTTCTATTTAAGAACACTAGGCAGTCTTCTGTTAGACTCTAAGTGTGTGGATTCCATTGTCCTTGATAAAAACAGTTTATTATTAAAATCTTTGCAGATCTTTTCCATCTTTTGTCCTTGTAGTTTTTCACCCACTTCCATCTGCAAATTCCCTTGGGATCAACTTGCTTGCTCTGTCTTCTCTGAAATGGTTGTACCTGCTCCTGTATCTCTGTTTCATGGTACAGTGCTCCTCATGATCTTCCAGTATCCTCAGGATTTTACAAATGAATGTATATTCTTTTTTCCATAAAAGTATTTTATTATTTTCCAGTTACATGTAGAGATAGTTTGCAACATCTGTTTTTATAAGATTTCTAGTTTCATTTTTTTCCTCCCTCCCTCCCCCCTCCCCAAGGCAGCAAGCAATCTGATATAGGTTATATATGTACAATCACATTAAACATATTTCTACATTAGTCCTGCTATGCTAGAAGAATCAGAGCAAAAAGGAAAAACCTCAAAAAACAAAAACAAAAACAAAAACAAATAGAGATAGTATGGTTCAATCTTCATCTAGATTCCACAGTTTTGTTTTTTTTTCTGGATTTGGAGAGCATTTTCCATCATGAGTCCTTTGGAACTATCTTGGACCATTGTATTGCTGAGAAGAGTCAAATCTATCACAGTTGATCGACACACAATGTTGTTGATACTGTGTACAATGTTCTTCTGGTTCTGCTCATCTCACTCATCATCAGCTCACATAAGACTCTCCAGGTTTCTCTGAACTCTTCCTGCTCATCGTTTCTTACAGCACAATAGTATTCCATTGTATTCATATACCACCACTTGTCCAGCCATTCCCCAATGGATGGGCATCCCCTCATCTTCCAATTCGTTGCCACCACATAAAGCTGCTCATCATTTCTTACAGAACAATAGTAATGAATTTATATTCTAAACCTGTGTTGCCCTTGGCAGATACATCACTAGGGACAACTGTTTTTAAATGCTATAGTGAATATTTTGTTTTCTAATTCCTGTTCAATATCTGCTTTGCAGTCATAGTGTAGCCATTCTAGGCAAATAATAAATAGGTAAGAGATGAGTTTTGAAGTAGAGAAGGTGAGAAAGGGAAGCAGGAAAGAAACTGAATAGCACATCTTCTCTGTGTTGGCTGAAAAATAGTAACTAGGGTGGACCTAAGAGTTTTTTCTAAGCAAGGATTTTTCATGCTGCTATAGTTATTCCTGTTACAGAGATGGGCATGGTGTCATAGAAAGGACTTTGGAACAAGACCTAGGTTTGAAACACTGTCATATGAATCACTCACTTTGTGTGACCTTTGGTAATGGATTGAATATCTCTGGAACTCAGTTTCCTCATTTGTAATATGAAGAGATCATCCTAGATGATTTCCAAAGTGTCACCCAACTCACCATGTGGGTAATGTTACAGAAATAGAGTCTTAAAAGGACCATAGAAGTCACCCAGTACAACCTGTCTCTGACCAGGAATCTTCTCTACAGTATGCTTGAAAAGAGCCGTCTACTTTACTTGAAAATTTCCAGTCAAAGGGATCCCACTATAATGCCCACCAGCCAATTTCACTTTTAGATATCTTGAATAATTACATACGAATTTTTTCCAACTTTGCTCCTAGTTCTGCTCTGTGCTCAAGCAGAATAAATCCAATCTTTCTTTAGAACTGGGTTTTGTGGTCCAGACTCATTCTCTTCCAAGATAAAAACACTTATCAAAAGTGATCTAAAGTTGCAGTAATTCCTTTCCAGGAAAAAAATACCTTTGGGGAATGCCATTAAGCCAATGAGAAGGGGAAGAGAAAAGGGAAGGAGGGTGGCAGTTTGGGGGAACCTCCTCCTTTAAAGTTAGCAGTCCTGTAACCGTTTCCAGACTCATCCATACTTCTCTTAAAAATAAAGAAGCAGGGGGCAGCTAGGTGGCGCAGTGGATAGAGCACCAGCCCTGGAGTCAGGAGTACCTGAGTTCAAATCTGGCCTCAGACACTTAACACTCACTAGCTGTGTGACCCTGGGCAAGTCACTTAACCCCACTTGCCTCACTAAAAAAAATAAATAAATAAATAAAATAAAGAAGCAGGAGAGGAAGCCTAAAAATGGAATAAAGAAGAGCGTTAACATCAAGAAAAATTATGGAATGATGGGATTATAGAGCTGGAAGGGAGTTTGGGGATGATCTAATCCAACCCCCTCATTTTACCAGTGAGGAAACTGAAGTTGAAGAGAGGTGAAGTGGAGAGTGGCATTTGAAGCAATAGCTGGCCCTTTCCATAACTGGCTTCCATGGATCAGAAATCTGCAAACATCCATTATAATGTCATATCGGGGCAGCTAGGTGGTGCAGTGGATAGAGCACCAGCCCTGGATTCAGGAGGACCTGAGTTCAAATCCGACCTCAGACACTTAACACTTACTAGCTGTGTGACCCTGGACAAGTCACTTAACCCCAACTGCCCTGCAAAAAAACAAAACAAAACAAAACAATAATGTCATATCAGCACAATAAGAGGGACAACCCAAAGGAAACACTAATAACATGTTTAGGGGAATTCTCCAGTTGTAATGAGCAAAGGGAACATCAGGTTGAGTTATCCAAGAGTATCCCCTTTTTTTTGTATCCTCCACATAGCTGCCATAGTGACATCTCAGGAACCCAACCTAGACAGGAACTGGAACAGCAGAGCTCTCCCCTACAATGACTCCACAAATATCCATATCAATACATTGTGCATGAAACTCAAAATGATGAGAAAACCAGCAAAATTAAATGCTAAAATTGAAATCTAGAAAATCAAAGAAGAGATTAATAAAATTGAAGGCCAAAAAATTAAGTGTAATATTTTTCAAAATGATAGACAAATCATTAGCTAATTTGATCGCTTGAAAAGAAGAAAACCAATAACCAGTATTGGAAAGGAAAAAAGAATTCATAGCAAATGAAGAACTGAAAGAAATTATTGGAAACTACTTTGCCTGAGTATATACCAATAACTATTTATCCAAATGAAATTGTGGAGAAATTTAAAGAAAAGCTCTGAAGATGGCGGAGAGACAAATGAAATTGTGAAATATTTTCAAAAATGAACAAAACAAGAATAGAGAACTTAAATAAACCTAATCTAAGAAAAAGAAATTGAATGACCCAAAAGGAAAAAAAAAACACCAAAGTAGAAGGATTGACAAGCAAATTCTATCAAACATTTAATTTTTTAATTAAAAATTTATTATTATTATTATTATTTGTTTGCAGGGCAATGAGGGTTAAGTGACTTGCCCGGGGTCACACAACTAGTAAGTGTCAAATGTCTGAGGCCAGATTTGAACTCAGGTTCTCCTGAATCCAGGGCTGGTGCTTTATCACTGTACCACCTAGCTGCCCATTAATCAAACATTTAAAGAACAACTAACTTCTTTTTTTGGTTGTTTGTTTGTTTGTTTTGCGGGGCAATGGGGGTTAAGTGACTTGCCCAGGGACACACAGCTAGTATGTGTCAAGTGTCTGAGGCCAAATTTGAACTCAGTTCCTCCTGAATCCAGGGCCAGTTCTCTGTCCACTGCACCACCTAGCTGCCCCCAGAACAACTAATTTCTAATATTACAATCAACTTTACCTCCAGTCCATCCTTCACTCACCTACCAAATTGGTGTCCCTAAAATACAGGTGTAACCGTGTTCCTTCCCTAGTCAATAAACTCCAGCGGATCCCTGTTATCCCAGCATCATGAAACCCTCTGTTTAGCTCTTAAAGTCCTTCATATTCCGGCCCTCGCTTTTCTGTGTCTTCTTCAATCCAGTATCAAAGGCCTCCTCGTGCTCCTGGCAGAAGACAGGACTTTGTCCTTGGCGATCCCTCATGCCTAGAATTCTTGCCCTGCCCATTTCTGTCTCCTGCATTCCCTGGCTTCCTAAAACCTCAAGAAGGTGGATGCCTTCTCTCTGTTGATCATTTCTAGTTTATCTTATATATCTCCTATTTATCTTTCTACCTATGTTTGTATGTGTGTGACAACATATGTCTATACATATCTACCTATACCTAACTTTACCTATATAATTTATTTATTTATTTATTTTTTAGTAAGGCAATTGGGGTTAAGTGACTTGTCCAGGGTCACACAGCTAGTAAGTGTTAAGTGTCTGAGGCCGGATTTGAACTCAGGTACTCCTGACTCCAGGGCTGGTGCTCTATCCACTGCACCACCCAGCTGCCCCCTATATCATTTATATCTATATCTACATCTTTACCTATACTTATACCTATACCTATATCTATATTTCTCTTGGTTGAACATAGTTATTTGCATGTTGTCTCTCCCATTAGGGAACAAGACCTCCTTAAAAGCAAGGCTTTTTGCTTAGTGAATGCTTCTTAATGACTTAATCATATCTGCTGCTCTATGCGATGAATTATACCCATTCAAATGGATCTCCATTCCCTGCCCCCCCACCCCAGACACCTCCTCTCTCTTTCTTGATAAGTGTAACTTCTCCCCCAGGTCTCAGTCTTGTATTTCCAAGGGCCTGTTAGATATTGCTACCTGGTAGAACTACTAGTATCTCAAATTCTACATTCCAAAATGGAATTGATTTCTCCCTCCCTCCAACATCTCTTTTTCTCTTGATGGCCTTACCATCCTCTGATTTACCCTGGTTTGAAACCTCAGAATCACTTCTAAGTCATGTCTTCCTCATGCCCCACATCTGATCAGCTGCCAAGTTCTCTTGATTCTGCCCATACTCTGTAGCTTACCTCTTCCTACTCATCTTAACTCCCACCTCTAACCACCTGTGTCCAAAGGCAGCCACAATTTAATGAACAAGGGATGTGGCCTCTGAGTCAGGAGTTAGCAATGGATCAATCAAGAAACCTTTATTTAGTACCTGCTTTGTGCCAGGCACTGAGTTAGGTTGTTAGGATACAAAACCACAAAGGTACCATTCCCTACTCTCAAGAATTTTGTGTTCTATGAGGAGGATACAAGGTGGATATAGATAATAATAGCTAGCAATTATTTTTTTAATCTTAAAAGTATTTTATTTACTAGCTGTGTGACCCTGGGCAAGTCACTTAACCCCAATTGCCTCACTAAAAAAAAAGTTTAAAAGTATTTTATTATTTCCCAGTTACATTTAAAGATAGTTTTCAACATGTTTTTATAAGACTTCTAGTTCCAAATTTTTCTCCCTTCCTCCCTTCCCTCCCCAAGACAGAAAGAAATCTGATAAAGGTTATATATGTACAATCACATTAAACTTATTTCTGCAGTAGTCATGCTGTGAAAGAAGAATCAGAACAAAAGGGGAAAACCTCAAAAAAGAAAAAAAAACCCCAAAGTACAAACAGTATGGTTCAATCTGCCTTCAGATTCCAGTTCTTTTTTCTGGGTGTGGAGAGCATTTTCCATCATGAGTCCTTTGGAATTGTCGTGGATCATTGCACTGCTGAGAAGAACCAAGTCTATCACAGATGATCATCGCACAATGTTGCTGATACTGTGTGTAATGTTCTCCTGGTTCTGCTGACTTCACTCAGCATCAGTCCACTTACGTCTTTCCAGGTTTCTCTGAAATCTGCCTGCTCCTCATTTCTTATAGCACAATAGTATTCCATTACATTCATAAGCCACAACTTGTTCAACCATTCCTCAATTAATGGGCATCCCCTGGATTTCCAATTCTTTGCCACCACAAAGAGAGCTGCTAGAAATATTTGTGTGCATGTGGGTCCTTTTCCGTTTTTATGATCTCTTTGGGATACAGACCTAGCAGTGGTATTACTGGGTCAAAGGTTATGCACAGTCCCATAGCCCTTTGGGCGTAGTTCCAAAATGCTCTCCAGAATGGATAGCTAACATTTATGTAGCATTTTAAGGTTTGCAAATTAGTTTACAAATATCTCATTTTATCCTCACAACAACCCCATATAATAGCACCTATCTGGAAGGTAAATATTATTATCCCCATTTTATAGATGAGGAAACAGGCTAGGAAAGGTCAAGTGATTTGCCCAGGGTAACACAGCTAGTAAGTGACTGAGCTGAATTTGAACTCAGATCTTCCTGACTCCAGGGCCAGCACTATCCACTGTAAGCACTGTATGTGTGTGTGTGTGTGTGTGTGTGTGTGTGTGTGTGTGTATTGTGGTAAAATAATGGAATTTGGCAGACGCCCAGGGGTCCAACTTTTGAATTGGGTGTGAATGAGGAGCTACCAAGTACCCACTTAAAGGTTTTAGCCACACCTGGCCTGCCCTGTTAGCCACCTAGTTTAAATTTAGACAACCCTGAGGAGAGTGTGTTCTCAAAGGCTATGGACAGCGACATCAACTGGAGACCAATCTCAGCCAATCAACTTGAAAAACCTCCCATTTCTGGGAGGAGGACAGGAAGTAGGAAGCTGAGGCTGGTGGATGGGATCTTTCTCTTTTGGTTCAAGACATCGGCTTGGCGGCAGGACTTCACGTGGGCTGTTAGGAAAGCTAGGATTTCCATGCTATAAGGAATCTGTTCTCAATCTTTCTCTCTCTTCACTATCTTATATCTTTTTGTAATGATTGGAATGAAGCCACCTGCTGGAGACTTACTGTAGAGGAGTTCTGCCCATGAGGTGAAGGTCTTTGAGGGCAAGACCATGCGTCTTTTCTTTGGCATCAGGAAGTGACATTTGTTTGTGGGAGGAAGGGGGCCTGGCGCTCTGACTCGCTCTTTTTCTTGTGGACTCTGATGGAGAGCTGAGCTAGAAATGTGCTCTCCCTTTAATAGATAGATGAATCTAGGCCTTTCTCTTTCTCTTCACCAAATTCTTATTCTCCTTAATAAATGCTTAAAAGCCTAACTCTTGCTAAAGCTTATAATTTATTGTCGACCACTCATTAGATATTTTAGACAGACCAGCTAGAATTTTAGTTTTAACATTTTAATAAACCCTTAAAAGCCTAAATTTTTGGTGAATTTATCAGTGATTTTAGCCAGTTTCTTCCCCAAATGGAGGGGGGACAGATTAGAACCCACATTTAGATTTTTAAACAACACAGTATGTATTTACAAGATATTAAGAAAATAAATACAAGGTGCGGCTAGGTAGTGCAGTGAATAAAGCACCGGCCCTGGATTCAGGAGTACCTGAGTTCAAATCTGGCCTCAGACACTTGACACTTACTAGCTGTGTGACCCTGGGCAAGTCACTTAACCCCCATTGCCCCGAAAAAAAAAAAAACCAACCAAACAAAAAAAGAACATAAATACAAGGTGGAGAGAGTTAGGGGGAGGAATTATCTGAAGGAATTGGGAGAGGCTTCATGGAGATGGTAGTGCTTAAACTAAACTTAGAAGGAAAGGAGAGATTCTAAGGGTAAGTTTTATATAGGAAGATCTGGGTTGAAGTCCTGTCTCTGACAGATGCCACCATTTAACCTGGCAGTCAGGAATCAGTAAATCACTGAGCATTTATTAAGTGCCTTCTGTGTGCACAACTCTCCTTCTAGGACCCCAGGCAAATCTCTAAAACTTTAAAGTGTAGAGTGAGGGCCAATCTGCTTTGATTGAGGGCATTTCCTCACTGAAATTTTTCTTTACCAACAAAAATCATAGGTTTGGTTCAAAAGGAAAAGGAAAAACCCGAAATGTCTTAAGAGGAGCCTGTTTATCCCCATATCCTGGCAAGTGCCTTGAATACCAGAGGCCCTTAATGAGTATTTTCTGGAGGAATGAATCCTGTCCCCTTGTGCAGGGTTCCAGCTGTCCCAGTATCTTGGAGCCTCATTTTCTTCATCCATAGAGTGAAGGCATTAGATAAGATAGCATCTGTTGTCCCTTCAGGCTTGAAACTTCTGACCCCACAAGCCCCACCACCTTCCACCAAACCTAGAGTCCTTTCTGACTAGCAAAGGCTGCCTCTGCCGCCCAAATCAATACTTGGCTTGTTTTCCAAGTACTTCCTCCTTAACATTTCATTGGAAAGCCACAGTGCTGAGGTCTGAGAGGAGGAGGCCACTTCATTACAGGCTGAGGTGGTTTCAACCACCATTCTACAAAGTATATGTAAGCACCAGGTCTTGAGGAAAGAATGCAGAGAATGGGAGTCCTTAGGCCTGAGGCAGCCACCTTGAAATTAGCAGGTGCATCTCAGGATCTCAGGATCTTTCATCAGCTCCCCTGAGAGGGAGCATGATCTCAAAGAACCTTCCTAGCTAAAAATTCTGATTGACAAATAGATTTTTTCCCTGGAATGTTTTTTTGTTTGTTTGTTTGTTTTTTGCGGGGCAATGGGGGTTAAGTGACTTGCCCAGGGTCACACAGCTAGCAAGTGTCAAGTGTCTGAGGTTGGATTTGAACTCAGTTACTCCTGACTCCAGGGCCGGTGCTCTATCCACTGCGCCAACCTAGCTGTCCCTTGGAATGTTTTTTTTAACTGTGGAAAATATTTAAAACCAAATGAGTTCCATATACTCTGAGTTAGGTAGGATTCCTAAGGCTCCCCAGTCTGACCTGCATCTGAACTAGAGGCCCCTCCACCACATTCCAGACAAGGACTCATCCAGTCTTTGCTTGAAGACCCTGAGGGAGAGAGAGGCAACCCCTGCCTCCCACGGCACCAGATGATCACATCAAAGGTTTAAGGACGTCAGCAATCACCTAGAAATGGTCATGGGACTGAGGGGACAGAATTCTAGATTTAGAGGTAGAAGAGAGCTTTGAGGACATGGAATCCAACTTCCTTCCTTTACGAGTGAAGACACTTAGGCCCACAGAGGTTCAGTGACTTGTCCAAGGTCAAACAGGCAGTAGTAGGTGAGACACTCTCCAATTGTTAGTGGGGTGCGTTTTTTCCTGACACAACCCAGAATTCTTTCACTGCATGAAGGCACCTACTTCTGTCCTCTTGCACAATCACTCTTGCACTTCAATTTATTTTAATTCCATTGAATTAAAAATGCACACACACTTATTGAGGGCCTACTAGGCAGGGTGCTAGGCCCCTGGAATCCAAAGACATAAACAATGTAATTTTAGCCATAGAGGTGTTGGACTGGAAGGACCCTCCGAACAGTTATTGTGGCTATCGGATATTTCCCAAGCTTCCTCTTCTCTAGGCTAGACATCCCTCTAATCCATTCACGTTCCTAGCTGCCTTCTATGGATGCCTCCTGTCTATCTCTGTCTTTTCTAAAATGTGAGATGGTGGTTGTCGGTTGTTGTTGGTTGTGGTTCTTGTGGTTGTTTATTCCTGTGACCTCTTTTGGTGTTTTCTTGGCAAAGAGACTGAAGTGGTTTGTCATTTCATTCTTCAGCTCATTTTACAGATGAGGAAACAGAGGCAGGCATGATAAGTGACTTGTCCAGGGTCACACAGCTTGTAACTGAGCCTGGATTTGAACTCAGGAAGAAGAGTTTTCCTGACTCCAAGCCCAGTGCTCTATCTACAGCACCACCTAGGCTAGAATATGATACTCAGAACCAAAGGGAATAGTCCATATGTGGCAGGTATAACAAAACCACCTCCTCCCCGTGTTCTGGACACTGTGTTTCTCTCGATGTGTCTTTGGATAGCATTAACTTTTTTGGTTGCTGTGTTACTCTGTGCAGTGTAAACACTATTTAGTGGCTTGCCCTGCATCCACAGGGACTCCTGGCCAGCCTGTTGTGAAGTTGTTGTTTTTTAACCCATTATCAAATAGTGTGTGTCCCTTTAGACAACTCCCCCATTCCTCTCACAGGAACGGTTTCTCTTTGTTTTCTTGCGTTTTATTTTTGAGAGCTTTTCCTGTACTGATTTCTCCTTTTGAATGTCAACCTATGGGATCCGAGCCATTCTTCTCTGAACCCTTTGAAGTCTGATCCCCCTAATCTCTTTGTAAGACCACGGCTGGCTTTACTCTCCTCAGCTTTCCTGAAAGTTCCCATCATTCTCATCCCCCAAATGAGATCCTCACCTTTGATGAGATCATTAAGGCAAGGCAAGGAATCATCAGCTTGCTCTGCCCCAGGCAAAAAGAGGACACCAACAGATGTCCAGATAAGAGAGGCTGCTTCAAGACTGCTGGGTCGAGTGTCCTTCAAAGCTCTTGATTTGTCTCCCACAGTGCTCATTTTTTTCTGTTAGAATGATAATCTCCTTGAGGGTAAGGACCAGCCCTAATTTGTATTTGTAACCTTAGCATTTAGTATGGTGCCTGGCACAAAATAGGTGCATCGTAAATGCTCCTTCCTGCCTTCCTTTCTTCTTCCCTCCTTCCCTCCATCATTTCCTTATTTCTTGTCTTTCTTTCTCCCTTCCTTCTTTTCTTCTTCCCTCCCCCTTTCCATTCCTTCCTTCCTTCCTTCCTTCCTTCCTTCCTTCCTTCTTCCTTCCTCCCCTTTCTATTTTCTTTCCTCCCTTTCTTCCTCTCTCCCTCCCTCCTTCCCTCCTCCCTCCCTTCCATGATTTTTTTTTTGGGGGGTGAGGCAATTGGGGTTAAGTGGCTTGCCCAGGGTCACACAGCTAGTAAGTGTTAAGTGTCTGAGGCCGGATTTGAACTCAGGTACTCCTGACTCCAGGGCCAGTGCTCTGTCCACTGTGCCACCTAGCCACCCCCATATGAGTATTTTTAACATTCAGAATAGCTTAGTGATTCACAGTTATTCTTGGGATAATATTGCTGTTACTTTATGTAACAGTTCCTTGGTTCTGCTTATCTCACGCTTCATTATTTCATGCAAGTCTTTCCATGTTTTTCTAAAATCAACCAGCTCATCATTTCTTACAGCACAGTGGTATTCCATCACAATCATATACCATAACTTATTCAGCAATTGATGGGCATGCCCTCAACTTCCAGTTCTTTGCCACTGCAGAGAGAGTTACTCGAAATATTTTAGAACATATTGGTTCTTTTCCTTTTCCTGTAGTCATCTTGGGAAACAGCCTAGTAGTGGTATTGCTGGGTCAAAGGGTACAGGACATAAAAATTTTAGAGTTAAAGGCAGAAAAACAGAAATGTTAAAAGTATTCTTTTCAGAACACAATGCAATAAAAATTATGTTTAATAAAGGACCATGGAAACATAGATTCAAAACTAATTGGAGACTAAACAACCTAATCTTTTTTGGGGGGTGGGGCAGGGCAATGAGGGTTAAGTGACTTGCCCAGGGTCACACAGCCAGTAAGTGTCAAGTGTCTGAGGTCGGATTTGAATTCAGGAACTCCTGAATCCAGGGCCGGTGCTTATCCACTGCGCCACCTAGCTGCCCCCTAAACAACCTAATCTTTTTTTTTTTTTTTTTTTTAGTGAGGCAATTGGGGTTAAGTGACTTGCCCAGGGTCACACAGCTAGGAAGTGTTAAGTGTCTGAGGCCGGATTTGAACTCAGGTACTCCTGAATCCAGGGCCTTTGCTCTACCCACTGCGCCACCTAGCTGCCCCCAACCTAATCTTAATAAGTATTTACTGGTTTATTTCATTGATATAAGGAATTCCCAGATGGAACTCCTTTGACTAATTCAACTCTGTACCTTCTCTGCCACTTAGAGTCATAGAGAGTTGTCAGGAAGCACTGAGAGGTTAAATAACTTGCTCAGAGTCACACAGCCATTGGGTGTTAGGGGCTGGCCTTGAACCCAGGATCTTCTAAGTTTTCTTCCCACCATGCTTTCAACATTACTTCTCTACAAAATGTGTATTCCAAGTAAATTTGTCTTAGGTTCCAGGGGTACCAAGAGACTGAGTGACTTGCCCAGGGTCACGCAGATGGCACATGGATCTGTTTGTTCTCTGTTAGCCTCTTCAGGTTTTCTCTCCTACATTCATAGATAATGATGAAAAATTAGCCACAAAAGTACAGGGGATGGGGGAGGGGAGGTGTGAAGTCAATAGACTACATGCAAGCAAAGCAATAGACAACATAAAAACAAGCTCTAGACAGGATAAATGGAAAATAAGCAAAAGAAGGAAAGCACTGCAATGAAGAGGGGTTGGGAAAGGCTTCCTGTAGAAGGTGGGAGCTGAGTTCGGACTTAAAGGAAGCTAGGGTGGTTCCTAGTATCTAAAGGAATACCACATAATTTTTTTGTGTGTGTGCAGGGTAATGAGGGTTAAGTGACTTGCCCAGGGTCACACAGCTAGTAAGTGTCAAATGTCTTGAGGCCAGATTTGAACCCAGGTCCTCCTGAACTCAGGGCCAGTGCTTTATCCACTGCACCACCTAGCTGCCCCCCCCCCCCGTAATTTCAAGACAATAACTGTTGAGATCAGAAAAGGCCTCATCTGGAAGATGCCACCAGAACTATGCTTTGAAGGCAGCTAGGAATCCAAAGAGGCAGAGGGGAGGAAGAAGAGTGTTCCTGACACTGTGTGACCAAGGAGCTCGTGAGCCTTTGTGAACCAGAGAGCAGTCTGACTGGAGCAGTACGTTTGGGAAAAGGAGCAGTGATTCCACTGAATCATTTCAACATGTCTTTCACATGTCACCAAACATGATCTTTCTAGAAAACTTCATCATCTCTCAGTAGTAGAGCACGTGTGATTGGGGAGGGGGTGGTTAGGAGCCAGGTCTTTTAAGGAATTGCTTTATGCCATTTCGGCTCAGTCTCAGCAGCATCTCTGAATTTCTTCTCACACATTCTGGAAATCAATCCCGTACTACTCTGTTCTTAAGCCTTACAGCCAGCTCCCTCATGGCTGTCATCCGACCCATGGAAAACTTCTCCAATCCACCTCCCTCCACTGAGTTCTCAGCAAAGTTCCGGCAACTTAATCACTCATGCCTTGGAATCTAATCGTGATGACAAATCACCCTTAGCCTGCTTCTCTCATCTCTGAGATGTTGCTGACCTTCATTTCCTTGGCCAGGCTCCCCAGCGGGCTGGAATAAACAGGCCCCACACTTGCCCCAGTGCTCCCTTTTCCCTTCCTTCTTCACCCTTCCACAGAGCTTTCCTTCCTCTTTCCTTCTGGTCTTGGCTATTTTGACCCATTTTCGGGGCCCTGTCAACATTTCTCCTCTTACTATCCTACTTCATGGTTTAGACTGATACCACAGGATAAAACCAGTTCTCGAGCTCTGGTTTCTGTCCCTGTTTTATTAATAACACATTTGTGCCGTTAAGTTAAAAGTTAAGTGCCGTTAAGTTAAAAAAACAAAACTTTTTTTTGCAACAACACTATGAGATATATGTATCACTGTCACCTTTGACCTGGGGTAGTACACCCTCTCCCACAAAGCCCCTGCTCTTACTCACACAGACTGGCTTCAGTCCCAGAGTAACATGACCCCAAAATAAAGGGGTACAGCTTTTCTTCAATTCTCTCATTGCCCACACCCCAGATGAGAATACTGGGTTACATAAGGCTTATCTCTAGAATGTCTCCAAAATGAATGAACAGACCTGCCTTTTAGAAAAGTTACTCAATGTACAAAGTCCAAATGGAGTTATGAAGAGTCAGACAAAGCTGAAAAACAACTGAATGACAACAACAAGAAGTTACAAATATTGACTCATTTAACCCACACAACAATTCTAATAATAGGGGCTATTATTATCTCCATTTTTTAGAAGAGGAAACTGAGGCAGACAGAGGTTGTGGCTTGCTCAGGGTCACACAACTACCAAGTATTTGAGGCCAGATTTGAACTTGGGTCTTCCTGATTCCAGGTCTTTAATAAATACTTGAGGGATTCAGGGCCTAAGTTCATCTCTTTATTCTTCGCCTGAAGTTAATACTATTTCTTTTGTTCTTCTTTCCAATGGGGTACTCATTATACCACAATGGGAAAATGCTCAAATGGATTGGTGATCTCATTGATTTAGACACTTCTTCTAATGTCCTATATCACAGACCATTCATCCCTGCTCACCTGCGGAACTCTTGTCCGAATCCTCCCATGAGTTCAGCACAGAGAGTCCACCCAAAATGGAACTCTTCCTTGCTTTCTTTGCGCATCGTTAGGGTAGCAGAGGATCACTCTGTTGGCCATCCCTCACCCTACCCAACTGCCCAGCCCACCATCTCCATCAACCATACAATTCCCTGCTAACATGTTCTCTGGAATACCCTATAGATTCTCTGGCGCTGCCTGCTCACTACAGCCATAAGCCTCTCCATTTTCCTCTGACTGATTCTCATTTTTAATCCTCCAGAGACTGCTGCCATACAGCAATACCTATGGGATTTGGGTATTAAAAAGATAGGTCTTGGGGGCGGCTAGGGGGGGCAGTGGATAAAGCACCGGCCCTGGATTCAGGAGGACCTGAGTTCAAATCCAGCCTCAGACACTTGACACTTACTAGCTGTGTGACCCTGGGCAAGTCACTTAACCCCCCATTGCCCCACAAAAAACAAAGTTATATAATAATAATTTAGCATCTAAATAGCTCCTACCATGTGCCAGACACTCTGCTAAGTATTTTATAAACATCATCTTATTTGATTCTCCCAACAAACCCAGAGATATGTGCTGCTATTACTCCCCATTTGAGAGTTGAAGACACTGAGGGAGGTTAAATGACTTGCCTGAGGTCACACAGATAGTAAGTGTCTGAAACCAGTCTTAAACTCGGGTCTTCCTCAGTGCAGGCCCAGCACTCTATCCACTGCAGCCCCCTGTATGAATGTTTGCTGTTGACATGTGGCAGAAGATTCATAGCATCTTCCGTCCCCTTTTCTGCCATTCTGCTATCATCACTGGCCAGTGGAAGTGTGGAAGTGGGCCACCTAGGTCAAACACCCACTTTGTCCTTTTAACTATTTTATGGGTAATTGTGGAAAAAATTGGGTAAAAAAATAACCCCAAACCCACAACAACCCACTTAGCCTGCCCCTCTTAGCCAGGCTTTTTTTTTTTTTTTTTTGGTGAGGCAATTGGGGTTAAGTGACTTGCCCAGGGTCACACAGCTAGTAAGTGTGTAAAGTGTCTGAGGCCAGATTTGAACTCAGGTCCTCCTGAATCCAGAGCCAGTGCTCTATCCACTGTGCCACCTGGCTGCCCCTCTTAGCCAGGCTTTTAAACAATCCTCAGTTCATCACTGGAACCAAACTTAAGGTCTTCAGAGCATATAGGAATTCTCCAGACCTTCCATTGAGCTGATATAACCTTTAAGGATCCTGGGTCACCACATCTGAGTAAGAGGTCTATGAATGCGAATGTTAAGTAACAAGGATAATTGAGTCAACTAAATTCCTTGAAGACTGAGACAATGTTTTATTTTAACTTTGTATCTCTACCACCAGTAGTAACAATATATTCTTGGTGAAGTTTATTGTGAAGATGGGGGTTCATCCTTAACATTTGGTTAACTCTTGCAATTCCAGTGAAGACAGAGGAAAACAGTTGCTTACTTCCTAAGTTCTGGCTTTTTTTAGTCTTCATCTCTATCCCCATTTGATTGATTCATTGATTTCTTGGTCTGGCTTTGCAATTTCTTTAGTGTAGGGAACTCCAAGTAAATTCTTCCTATCAAGAAAAGGTAATGTGGTACAGTGGAGAAAACATTGACTCTGGCTTTCAAGTCAGAAGGCCTGGGTTCAAATTCCACATTTGCTGATTACTATCTTTGTGACCTTTGGCAAGTCACCTAACCTCTATGGGCCTCAGTTTCTTTATTTGTAAAATCGGAGTGGACTAGATCAAACCTTCTTAAACTGTGGGCACCAACACCCATGGGGTCACATAACTGAATGTAAGGGGTCATGAAAAATTTGGCAACAGTAAAAGGTTATGTATGTCCATTTTATATACCTATATACCCAAGGTCGTGTAAAAATTTCTTGGGCAAAAAGGGGTCCCAAGCGGAAAAAATTTAAGAAGTCGTGGACTAGATGACTTTTAAGGTCCCTGTCAGTTCTGCCTATGGTCCTATACGTGACACTGTGCTAAATGGTTGGTTGGTTGTTATCCTTCGTACTCAAAGAGTATGACAACACTATGTGCGGTCAACGTAGAGTGTCTACAACTGTGGCTGATCCACCAATAGGAGCTCAGAAGGCTCTACCACAAAATGGATACCAATAGTCTGTATGAACAGTGGGAGCAGAGATGTCTCTAAATGCGCACATCTCATGTTTCTTTTGGGCTTCTGCTGTTCTGCTTTGCTCATAGAGCACAGCACCTTCTCTGATGCAGGCACACCACGATGGTGTCCTGTGCCAGTGTCTCCCATGTCTCGTAATCAATTCCAAGACTCTTCAGAGACACCATGAGAGTGTCTTTGTATCACTTCTGACTTCCATGTAAGTGCTTGCCTTGTGTGGGTGCTCCATAAAATAATTTTTAGGCAATGTATGTTTAACATTTGAACCGTGTGGCCAACCCATTGGAGTTGTGATTTCTGCAGTAGAGTTTGAATGCTTGGCAGTGCAGCTTGAGAAAGGACCTCAGTATCCAGTATCTTATCTTGCCAGGTGATCTTCAGAATCTTGTTAAGATGATTCAGATGGAAGCAATTCTGTTTCCTGGCATGTGGCTGTTAGACTGTCCACATTTCACAGGTATATAGCAACAAGGTCAGCACAATACCTCTGTAGACCTTCAGTTTGCAGTCCAATACATCCTCTCTCATACACTTTCCTTCAGAGCCTCCCAAACACTGAGCTAGCTCTGGCAATATGTTCATCAACCTCATCATCTATGTGTATATCACTGGAAAGTAATTGAAGGTAATTGAATTTATCCAAAGTATTCAGTATTTCTCCATTTTCTATAACTGATGGTCCCACATATGGATCATGTGTTGCTGGCTGGTGGAGAACCTCTGTTTTTGTTTTCTTGGTGTTGTCAGGCCAAAATTAGGATAAGTGGCAGAATATTCATATTTCATTGCATCTTAGCTTTAGAGGATGCATTGAGTACTAAGCCCTAACCCTAACCTGTGAATAAAACATTGCACACCAAACTCTCCCTTCACTTTAGTCTTGGCTTGTAGCCTTTTCAAGTTACCATTTTTTGTTATTGTTTTTGTTGAAGGCATTTGACAACATAGCTGAAAACATCATGCTAAAAAGCATGGACCTGCTTGACTCTGTTGGTGACTGGGAAAGTGTGAGAGTATTGTCATTTATTCATAGGAGATATGAATATAGATATAAAGACAGTTCCTTCCCTCAAGGATCTTATTTCCTTTTTTATTAATTCAATTTTATTTCATTTTCAGATCCAAATTCTCTCTCCCCCACCTCTTTTTTTTTTTTTGGCAGGGCAATGAGGGTTAAGTGACTTGCCCAGGGCCACACAGCTAGTAAATATCAAGTGTCTGAGACCGAATTTGAACTCAGCTCCTCCTGAATCCAGGGCCAGTTCTTTATCCACTGCACCACCTAGCTGCCCCCTCTCCCCCACCTCTTACCCCACTGAGAAAGCAAGAAAAACAAAACCTGTTTACAAACATTCCTAGTCAAAAAACCCACCTCTATCTTAAGGTGGATTGTATGTTTCATCATGAGTTCTCTGGAATCATTGTGTTGACTGGAGTTCCTAAGTCTTTCATATTTTGTTTCAACAAAGTTATTATTATTGTATAAATTGTTCTCCTGGTTCATCAGTCAATGCAAATCTTCCCAGGTTTCTCTGAAACTATATCCTTCAACATTTCTTATAACACAATAGTATTCCACCACATTCATATACTAGACCTTGTTCAGCCATTCCCTGATTCATGGTTACTTCCTCCATTTTCAATTCTTTGCCACCATGAAAAGAGCTGCTATAAATATTTTTGTATATATGTCTCCTTTTCCACTTTCTTTGATATTTTGGGGAATAGATATAGTAATGGTATTTCTGGGCCAAAGGGTAAACAAGTTTAATAGATTTTGGGGCACAGTTCTGTAACGATTGGAATAACGCCACCTGCTGGATACTTACTGTAGAAGAGTTCTGCCCATGAAGGGAAGGTCTTTGAGGGCAAGACCAGGAGTCAGGAAGTGACGCGAGCTAGTGGGAGGAGGAAGGAAGAGACTGGCGCTCAGTCTCGCGTCTCTTTCCTGTGGACGCTGGCGGAGAAGGGAGCTAGAAATGTGCTCTCCCTTTAATAGATAGGAATCTAGGCCTTTCTCTCTCTTTACCAAATTCTTATTCTCCTTAATAAATGCTTAAAAGTCTAACTCTTGCTAAAGCTTATAATTTATTGGCGACCACTCATTAGATATTTTAGACAGACTAGCTAGGATTTTAGCCCTTAACAGATGGCTGACCACGAAGAGGAAAGCTAAACCTCAGTCTTCTTCTGATCTTCTGGTTGGGTAAGAAATTTCCCCTCCCTCTCCCTTTAACTGCTAAGTACTGGTGTACTGGCTGTGTTTTCCTTTAAATTTTTTCAAATGGACCTTTTAAACTCCCTAATTACCCTATTTTTTATTTTAGTCTGTTTAACCAGACAAATGGGAGATAAGATCATGTTAATGCTTTGTTTTTGTGGATTTTCTATTTTTCTTTTTATTTTTGTTAAAAGAGCCAGCAACTTACTCACACAAGGAAATATCTCTCCCTCTCCCAACCATGCTTTTTCAGAGAAACCTGAAGAGATTCCCGCAGCTTTTCCCAGTTCTAACACTAATTGTTGCTCTAATTTTGCATGCCTGGAGGCAATGACCCACCCTCTTGAAGCTTTTAATCCCCTAGCACCTGGAGGCAAAGTGGGGGAAGAGGAATCCAGGCCTGAGTTCAAAATCAAGTCTGATTCAAATTGCTCTGGTCCCTCCCCTCCTCTCCAGACCCCACCCTCTACTCCTCCCATGTCTTTGAGATTGTGTTGTGCTTTAACTTGTATTTAAATATGTTCAGATTTTTCAAAAAAGTAATTGTATACTAAGTTAAAAAAAAAGGGGTATTATTTGAAATTGTTGCATAATTATATATTGTGTTCTGAGTCAAGATGTATTCACATTTTTTGCAATCATTTATTATCCTCAATTTTTAAATCCATATGAGACTTGGATTATGGGAACTTATCATTTAAGACATTAATTGCCTTTATTCTGAGTTATCAGATGCCAGTTGGCCAAGATGCCATCCAATCACAAGAGGAATACATGCAAGAGCAGATACTGAACTGTCACATGAGGGGAGACATGCATGAAGTCAAGGTATGGCCGAGGGAACGGCTTTTGACAAATGTTGAGGTTGGATTCTCTTGGTTTCATATTTTATTTTATTTTTCCCCACAATATTGTACAGATGGCTGGAAGTATTGATCCCACCCATCTCACTTCTACACCTGGCTTCTATGCTCCCTCCTATATGCCTGATGCCATGGACATCTCAATCCCATGCATCTGATTAAGTCTGACTCAGTTTCTTCCAATATGTTCGGTGGCATGGACATATATTCCATCCACCTATTTTAAGCCTGGCATACTGTATGGGCAGTACATTTTCCTCAAGTGTGGGAATGCTCATATCCCATCATTTCTCTGTTCTTTTATGGTAACCCCCATAATTATCTCAGGTGTCATGATAAATACAGTGTTGAATTTGGCCTTAACACCTGTTACCAATTATATTAGATTTAAAAATTTCTCATAATGGCATGAGGATAATTAGGCAGATGATGCAAAAAGTGATGAAACAAAGATAAAAATTATTTTTATTAATTAATATTGCAGCAATTGTCTTCTCAATTACCCTCCATAAGGGGGGACTATAGTAATATTATAATTTTAAAGAATGTTTTAATTTTTGTTTTATTATATGTTTCATGTGTAACAACTAAGATTATGAATTTCCTTAGACATGTTTTTGAGAACTTTCATTGTTTGATTTGATTATTGACAAAGCTATTTTAAAGTTGTGTTAAGCTCAATTTTGTAGGAAATTTTCTGGCTGATTACCAGTATCCACACATCAACCCCTGAAAAGACTTCCATTCCATGACTACACCTAGAGGACATCTGAGAAAAGACTTTCAGAGACTTTAAATGAACAGTTTTGATTTGTTGTTTTTGTTGTTTTTTTCTCTTTCTGTTATAATATACACCATCTGTAACATGTATTCTCTGCAGAGGCCCTCCCTTTGCAAGACTAATGTCAAAGCGTCGGTTCATGAGGACAAAAAAAAAAAAATCGCCCCTCTGGACAAAACTTTCCTCTCTTCCTTTTCTATATTGTTGTTCACATATTATTAGTTAGCAATAGTTATTATATTCTTTTTACTGTTCCGTCAAGGAAACATTTTGTTTCTTGAGGAACAACAGGGGGGACTGTAACGATTGGAATAACGCCACCTGCTGGATACTTACTGTAGAAGAGTTCTGCCCATGAAGGGAAGGTCTTTGAGGGCAAGACCAGGAGTCAGGAAGTGACGCGAGCTAGTGGGAGGAGGAAGGAAGAGACTGGCGCTCAGTCTCGCGTCTCTTTCCTGTGGACGCTGGCGGAGAAGGGAGCTAGAAATGTGCTCTCCCTTTAATAGATAGGAATCTAGGCCTTTCTCTCTCTTTACCAAATTCTTATTCTCCTTAATAAATGCTTAAAAGTCTAACTCTTGCTAAAGCTTATAATTTATTGGCGACCACTCATTAGATATTTTAGACAGACTAGCTAGGATTTTAGCCCTTAACAGTTCCAAGTTGCTTTCTAATGACTGGTTCATGGTTCTGCTAACAGTGTATTAATGTACCTGTTACCCCTCACACACCCCCGTCCCACATACCCCACATACCCCACACACCCCACACACACTCTAGCACTTGTCCTTTTCCTCTTTTGTCAAATGTGACATTGATAGACGGGATTTTTTCCTCTGAAAACTACCTATTCATATCCTTTGACCATTTACAAGTTGGGGAATGGTTCTTATTCTTACACATTTGACTCAGTTACCTATATAACTTGGAAATGAAACTTTTATCAAAGAAGATTTTGTGTGTGTGCAAAAGCTTTTCAATTAAATGTAATCAAAATTGTATATTTTACTTCCTGTGATCCTCTGTCTTTTATTTGGTCATGAACTTGTTCCCTATCCATAGATCTAATAGGCAATTTCTTCCATGATTTTCTAATTGTTTATGATGTCACCTTTTATATCTAAATCATGTACCTATTTTGAGCTTGTCTTGATATATGGTGCTAGATCTTGGTCTATACCTACTTTCTACCAGACTGCTCTCTAGTTTTCCCAAATGCTTCTGTTAGATAATGAGTTCTTACTCCAATAGCTAGAATTTTATCAAACATAAGGTTACTGTATTCATTCACTTCTGTATATTATATACCTAATCTGTTCCACTGACCAACCTATTTCTTACCTACCAGATTGAAACTTTAGATGATTAAAGCTTTATAGGATAGTTTGAAAACTGGTACTGCTAGGTGTCCTTCCTTCCCTCTTTATTTCATTAGTTCCTTTGATATTCTTGACCTTTTATAATAATAATAATAATAATAACCTTTTGTTCCTCCAGATTAATTTTATTGTTATTTTCCTAATTCTGTTAAGCAATTGTTTGGTAGTTTTATTGGTGTGGCACTGAATAAATAAATTAATATACCTAGTATTGTCATTTTGACTATATTGACTTGGCCTACCCATGAGCAATTAATATTTATCCAATTACTTGGATCTATTTTTATTTGTATAAAGAGCATTTTATGGTTGTGTTTGTGTAGATCCTGTATATATATCTTGGCAGGTAGACTCATCCTTCATGTCAATCCAACCCTACCATCATTCAAGGTTCAATTAAGGCCTATTCTTTTCATGAGGCCTCTTCCTGTGGCTCCAACCCCTGATATAACAGAAAGAGGGCTCAGAGTCAGAGGCAGGGCACCTGGATTTGAAGTTGCCTCTGACATCTGCTACTATATGACCCTGAGGAAATCACTTAGCCTTCCAAAGACCCAGTTTCTTCATCTAAAAAAGGATAATACACTATTGACTACATAGAGTTAATGTGTAGACAAATATTATAAACCTTAAAGTGCTGTAAATATGTTAGTTCTTATGGATCAACCCATTATACAAACAACAGGCATTTATTTTTTTTAATTAATAAAGTATTTTATTTTTTTCCCGTTACATGTAAAGATAGTTCTCAACTTTTGTTTATACAAGCTTTATAATTTCAGATCTTTCTCCCTCCCTCCCCTCCCTCCCCCCTCCCCTAGACAGCAGGTAATCTGATATAGGTTTTATATATATATATAGATACACATAATAACATTAATCCTATTTCTGCATTAGTCATGTTATAAGAGGAAAAATCAGAGCAATGATGAAAAATCTCAAAATGGAAAAAAACCAACAGCATCAAAAACAAAAGAAATAGTATGGTTCATTCAGCATCTATATTCCGCAGTTCTTTTTTTTTTTTTCTTGGATTTGGAGATCTTCTTCCATCACAAGTTCCCTGGAACTCTTCTGTACCATTGCATTGGTGAGAAGAATGTAGTCCATCACAGTAGATCAACACTCAATGTTGATGATACTGTGTACAATGTTCTTCTGGTTCTGCTCATCTCACTCATCATTAGCCCATGCAAGACCCTCCAGGTTTCTCTGAACTCCTCCTGCTCATCATTGCTTACAGCACAATAGTATTCCATTGTATTCATATACCACAACTTGTCCAGCCATTCCCCAATTGATGGGCACCCCCTCAACTTCCAATTCCTTGCCACCATGTAAAGAGCAGCTATAAATATTTTTGTACATGTGGGTCCCTTTCCCCTTTCCATGATTTCTTTGGGAAAAAGACCCAAAAGTGGTATTGCTGGGTCAAAGGGTATGCACAGCTTTATGGCCCTTTGGGCATAATTCCAAATTGCTCTCCAGAATGGTTGGATCAGTTCACAGCTCCACCAACAATGGATTAGTGTTCCAATTTTCCCACAGCTTCTCCAACATTTATTATTTTCCTTTTTTGTCATTTTAGCCAATCTGATAGGTGTCAGGTGATACCTCAGAGTTGTTTTTATTTGCATCTCTCTAATCATTAGAGATTTAGAGCATTTTTTCATATGGGAATAGATAGCTTTGGTTTCTTCATCAGAAAACTGCCTGTTCATATCCTTTGACCATTTCTCAATTGGGGAATGACTTGGGTTCTTATAAATTTGATTTAGTTCCCTATATGTTTTAGAGATGAGGCCTTTATCAGAAGTACTGGCCTCAAAAATTGTTTCCCAGCTTTCTGCTTCCCTTCTAATTTTGGATGCATTGCTTCTGTTTGTACAAAAATTTTTTAATTTAATGTAATCAAAATCATCCATTTTGCATTTTATAATATATTCTATCTCTTGTTTGGTCAAAAACTGTTTTCCTTTCCAAAGATCTGATAGGTAGACTATTCCTTTCTCTCCTAATTTAGCTATGGTATCACCTCTTATGTCTAAATCATATATCCATTTTGACCTTATTTTAGTATAAGGTATAAGATACAACAGGCATTTATTAAGCACCAGGGACTGTGTTCCAGGGACTGTGCTAGGAACTGGGGGTAAAAAGACAAAAGGTGCCTTAGAGGTTGCAGATTGTTAGACTTTTGGAGATGGAAGGGACCCCATTAATAATGTAGGCCAACCCATTTCTGCAAAAGAATTCTATAATAGACCTGACAATGTCCAGCCACCCTCTGCTTGAAGACCTCCAATGAGGAAGAACCTTAGCTCCTAAGACAGGCCATTCCGCCTGGGGATAGCTTTAATCTATTGCAGAGCCCCAACTTTTCTCTCCTCCAGGCTAAACACCCACAGTTCCTTCATACAGCCCCTAGAGCGGCAGTGTCAAACTCAAATTGAAATAAGGGCCTCAAAACCATGCAAAAGCTGCATATTGACTTAGAAAACCACATATTGACATCATCTATGTCCTATTGTATTTTTGTTTTTATTAAATATTTTCCAATTATATATTTTTGTTGTATTCCAATTATATTTTAATCTGGTTTGGAGGCACTTGGGAGTGTTGCAGGCTATGGGTCATGTGTTTGACATCTCTGCCCTAGACTATACAAAACTGAAGGGCCTTTCAGTATCCTGGAAGCCTTCCTCCAAATTCTGTCCAGCTTATCAACCTCCAGGGCTATGTTGGAGCCAGTTCCTGGAGTCTCAGGAAAACCTGTTAGAATTTTCTGTGTGTGACCTTGGAAATCAGCAAAGCTACAAATCAGAACTTGATGGAGAAAATGTCCAAAATGCTGATAAACTTTAAAAATGTGTCAAGCACATATTTTCCTCCCTGGAGACCTGGCTTTTAAACATTTACTAGCACTCCCTTGTCAACATTCTTCCTAAACTGTGGCACCTTGAACTAAACATGATGCTCTACCTGTAGTCCGCCTAGGGCAAAGTAGAACTGGACCATCTCCTTCCTGGAAGCTCTGCTTTTCTTGATGCAATTGAAGAGTGCATTCTGCCACCCCCCACATTCCCCCTTTTTACTGCTGTGTCACACTCTTTGCTCCCATTGACCTTGCCGTCCACTTAAACTTCCAGAAACTTTTCAAATGAACTGCTACCTAACCATGCATTTCCCCATCTTGTATTTATGAAGGTGATTTCTGGAGTTTGTGTGAGGCTTTACATTCCATGTATTGAATTTCATTTTCCTTAATTTGGCTCAATGTCTTGGGCTATTATGTTTATTGATTGATTCATTGATTTCTGATGCTGACTCTTGTCTTTCAGCATATGAGCTATCCCTCCCAGTATTGTGTCACTTGCAGATTTGATGAGCATGCCTCTTTTGAAATCATCAGTAAAAATATTCAATAGCACAAGACAAAGCCGAGATTTCTGGGGCATTCCACTGAAGACCTTCTTCTAAGTACATAGAATCATAGATTTAGAGCTGGGAAGGGACGTTCATGGTTCAAGGTCACATAACACAGGAAAACACAATTTGAGAGTTGGAAGACCCCCCAGTTATCATCTAATCCAATTCCTCTCCCTCTTTTTTTTTTTTTTAAGTGAGGTAATTGGGATTAAGTGACTTGCCTAGGGTCACACAGCTAGTAAGTGTTAAGTGTCTGAGGCCGGATTTGAACTCAGGTACTCCTGACTCCAGGGCCAGTGCTCTATCTACTGCACCACCTAGCTGCCCCTTCCTCTTTTACACGTAAGGAAACTGAGGCCCAGAGAGCTTAAATGATTTGCTGAAGCTCACATAGATAGTAAGTAAAAAGAACAATGAATAACTATTCATCATATAATTGAACTCTTGCCTTTTACAGATCAGGAAACTGAGACTTAGAGAGATGTGGCTTGGTCAAGTTCATAGATAGTATGATAAATAACAGTGCCAGGATTTGAACTGAAGTCCTCATGCTCCACATTTAATGCTCTTTATACAAAACCATACTACCTCCAACTCTGAACTCCAAAAATATTATCTACAATCTTCATTCTATTTCTTCTTCACATACATATCTGGCTTTACAGCCTTGCTTAATTCTTTCATGTATGTCTGTTTATTTCTTCCCACCCTACCTCCTTTCACCACTATCCCACATTACACCACATAGCAAGTACTCCATGAACATTGTCTAAGTGAATACATTGATCGTTGGGGGCAGTAGCATCATAGAAACAGAATCAGAGAATTTGAGAGCCGGAAAGGACCTCTGGGGCCATCTATCTAGTCCAACTCATCTGAGGGAAGACTTCTTACCACAACATACTCATCAAGTGGACAGGAGCAGAGCTAGGAATTGTTTTATGGAAAAGAGAAGTGAAAATACTTCCACACAATTTGTGGGCTCTTCGAGTCTTCAGAGCTTTCCAGGAGATTGTCGTGTAAAGTGCCTTGCACTTGGAGTCAGGGGGCCCTCCTGCCACCGATGAGCTGTCCGATACTGTGTAGGCCTAGGGAAATCACTTGCTCTCTCTGAGATTCATTTCCCTCATCTAGAAAACAACTCATCCCGTCTGTAACCCATCCCACCGGGGTCTTTCTTGACCCAGGCTCCCCATCTCTTCCTCTTGAAATGACTCTACATTGACTTCTGTGTTACATGAGAGGCAACGTGGAGGAGCAGAGGAGCTGGCCTCAGAATTGGGAAAACCAAGGTTCACGCCACCCTTCTACTGACACATCCAGACAGACTGTGTCATCACGGGCAAGTCACCACACCCTCCCTCTAGCCCAGGCAGCTCCCTCAGTTTGCAGGTTTCGGATGAATCACCCATTGACATAGGTGGAGGGAGTTTCCACACCAGGAGTTCCCCATGCTGATGAAATCCATAGCCCAGGTCAAAGTCTGGGGCCATCGGGTCATAGATGTAGAGCTGGGAGGGGCCTTCGAGAGCATTCAGCCCACCCCTCATTTTGTAGATGAAGAGGCTAAGGTCCAGAGGAGGTGAGCCACTTGCTCAAGGTCACACAGGCAGGAGGCGCTTGAAGCAGGATGGAGTATCTTTTCTTTTCTTTTTTTTGTAAGGCAATGGGGGTTAAGTGACTTGCCCAGGGTCACCCAGCTTGTAAGTGTTAAGTGTCTGAGGCCGGATTTGAACTCAGGTCCTCCTGACCCCAGGGCCGGTGCTCTATCCACTGTGCCACCTAGCTGCCCCCAGGATGGAGTATCTTTGAACCGGGGTCCACTGACATCAAATCCAAGGCTCTTTTCATTCTATCTTGCTGCCATACCCCCACCCTTCATCCCTCACCAAACAAGTAGAATGGAAGGTGCCCGAGGCAGGCATTGTTGTGTTTCTGTCTTATGATGTCCAACATTGAGCACAGTGGTTGGCGCTTAATAGGCACTTAACAGGGACCGTTTCTATAGTACCTACTATGTGCTTTTACAAATACCATTTCATTAATAAATAGCTGTTGAATTGATTATAAGGACACACTGCTCAAAATTAATTTCCAATCCTTTTCTGTCCCTGGTGCCTTGTATATAGAAGACGCTCAATAATCACTGATGATATCCCTTCAGTCAATCAATCAATCATTCATTGGGAAAGCATTCATTAATCAAAGACTATGTGGTTGACAGAGCAACCAGGTAGCAATGCAGAGGATACATCTCCCTGAGTTCAAATCTGGCCTCAGACACTTACTAGCTGTGTGACCCTGAACAAGTCACTTCACCCTTTTTGCCTCAGTTTCCTCATTTGTAAAATAGGCCAAAAAAGGAAAGGACAAACCATTCCAGTATGTTTGTCAAAATACCAAAACAAAACAAAAAGACTCAAATGGGGTCACAGAGAATAAGACAAGACTGAAACAACTAAAAAAACAACAAAATGTGTCAGAAACCATGTAAAGTACTGTGGACATGAATACAAAAGTGAAAGAGCCTCTGTTCTCCACTTGAGGGATCTGAGATGTTCACAGAGAGGGTGAGGTAGCAGAGCAGCAAATAGAGCAGTGGCCCCTGAGTCAGGAAGACTTGGCTTCATATCTTGCCTCAGTCCCCTTGTGGATGGATCTTTGTGTGACTCTGAGCCTTCATTTCTTCAGGCATAAAATGAGGGGGTTGAACTCCCAGATTTAATCTATGATCCTATGAAGTAAGCACAGGATATAATCACCACAAATACGAAGGAATTTGGGACTGGGGTTGGCACTAACAACTGGGTGAATCAGGAAAGTGCTCTTAGCATGTGTTGCTGGGCTTGTTTTGATGGGAGTTGGGCTTTCCAGTATTTGATAGAGGAGGAACCTGAGGCTCAAGGAGGGTAAGTAACTTGCCCAAAGGTCACACAGGCAATAAGTGGCAGAGCCAGAATCTGAATCCTTATCTTCTGATTTTGAAGCTCAGTGAGGTGATTTTTGTTGTTCTTGTTTCCTGCACCCCCATCTCCTCTTGCTAGCATTTCAGTTTCAAAAATCATTCACCTACATCATTCATTGTATCTTCACAAAAACCCTGAGAAAGGGGATATAGGAGCTATTATCTATCTTTGAAAGAGTTAGCCCTTTCATATTGAAATAAAAAAAAAATTGTTGCCTAAAATTCACGCTGTCACCTCCTTCTCTGGTTGCCTTAAAGACCCCAAGAATCAGGTCCCTGTCAAAGGGACTCTTGGTTTCCATGGATGTAACTTTTACTTCTCCAGACCTTGGACCTCCTTGCTTATGTCCTGTTGACATCTGTGGCTTGACCAATAAGTCACTGAGATTCCTGGCCACAACCCTGGCTCTGACTTCAAAGCCCTCTATCAGCTCTGTGATTCTTTTGTGTGTGTGTGTGTGTGGGGGGGCAATGAGGGTTAAGTGACTTGGCCAAGGTCACATAGCTAGTAATCGTCAAGTGTCTGATGCCAGATTTGAACTTAGGTCCTCCTGAATCCAAGGCCTGTGCTTTATTCACTTCAACACCTAGCTGCCACACCCTCAATCATCTCTGAAACTGATGCATTTGGAAGGTAGGCTGTAGGGATGAACAGTGTACCAGGTATGAAGATGAAGCTGAGGTACCCCAATAGGACTCCTTTTTCAAAAGTATAGTAGGATAAACCTTCCAGAACACATTGTTTACATCTCTTGAATGCACTCAGGAATTCTGGGTTGAATCCTGACCTCCCCACTAGGCTGGGTGCAAGCACCTAATGAGCAGGTACCCTATAGGTTATCTTAACTTTCCATTTCCCTTCCCCGTTAATACAACAGGCACCAAATATTCTATTGCATTATTGTAATATTGTATTATAGATGTCTGTTTTGTGTCATGTCTTCTTATAATATGGTGAACCACTCTAACCTCCGTTAGATTGTGTCTTATGGAAACTATTTCCCTCAGGGTTAGACACAGGGCTTTTCACATACTAGGTGCCTGATAAAGGTTTGTTGCATTTTACTGTAATATAATGGTGCACCTGGAATTAGATTATGATCCCTCCTTCCCAAGAGGAGGGAGACTAGTTTTATCTATACTTTGTATATCCCTCACTGCATATGGTAGTAGTTGTTGTTTAGTTATTAAATTGTGTCTGACTCTTCATGAACCCGTGGACTATACTGTTCATGAGGTTTTCTTGGCAAAGATTTTGGAGTGATTTGCCATTTCCTTCTCCAGCAGATTTAGGCAAACAGAGGTTGACTTGCCCAGGGGCATACAGCTAGTAAGAGTCTGAAGCCAGATTGGAACTCAATCCTGACTCCAGGCCCAATGCTCTATCCACTGAGCCATTTAGCTGCCAACACAAGAGTAGTGGGCACTGAAGATGCTTGACTTGAATTACACTGTAGGGTATTGTGTGGGTTTGGGTGAATTGTATTGTATTAATGTTTAGAAGATGGATGGCTACTTTTGGGGAATGCTGAAGAAAGGATTCCAGCTCAAGAGCAGCTTGTCTCAGATGACTCAGGTAGCCTGCATGTTCTAATGACCGGGGTCAGAGGACCCGCCTTGGAATGTCATCTGACACTTACTAATTGGAGTGACTTGAGGCAAATCACTTCCGGTTTCTGAATCTCTGTGTCACCCATCATCTGGAAAGGAAGGACAAACTCCAAGACCTTCCTCAGCTCTCTTCAGTTCTAGGAATTCTCTATCTCAATATTTCAGGATTCTGGGTTTTGAGCTGGAAGGGGTCTTTGAACTCATTCAGTCTGGTGAAGGGGAAGCTGGGGGACCACTTATCAGGGATGATACAGAAGGGATTCTTGTTTATGTTGGAGTCAGTCAGTCAATAAGTGTTTATTAAGTGCCTAATAACCCTCACCTGACCCTATCCCTTCTAACCAGAGTTCCATTCTGTGAAGGCCCATGATCTTTAGGAGTTCTCCATAATAAGTTGCTTAGATTTACTGAGAGGCAGCCTGATATAGCTAGCTAGGAAGACCTAGGTTCAGGGCCTGCCTCTGACTGGGTAACCCTGGGAAAGGCACTTACCTTCTCTTTGGTACCTCAGAGGTACCAAATATGCTACCCTCAGGCCCCACATTTTCCACCACACCCTGGAATATAGTCTTAACCAGATTAAAATGTGATTGGAAAATATTTAACAAAATAAATAAAAATACAATAAAATAGGCATGATTATATTTTCAAAATAAGTTATATATGGCCTGCGGGAATCCTAAGTTGGACACTACTGCTCTAACTCACTCTCTAAGATTAAAAGTGCTGGGAAGGTGGCAAACTGCCTTGGTAGAGGGAGTTTCCTTTCCTGGGAGCTGCTGATACCGGTGAAATCACAGCTCTAGTCTCTCTGTCTTAGGGTAGCAAGGTGGCACAGATGATAGAACACTAGACTTGGAGTATGGTATGGAAGCCAAATTCAAATCCTGTCTCAGATATTTACTTAGCTAGTGACAAACAGCCTCAGTTCCATCATTTATAAAATGGAGATAAAAATAGAATCTACCTCACAGAGTTGTTGTGAGGAGGAAATGAGTTAATTATGTAAAATCTTACGACAAATGCTGGCTATATCATCAACATCAAGCTTGGGCAGGGTTGATGACTACCATCTCCTTTTCGCTATATTTCTGAAAAGATTGGGGGGAGAGGAACTGGAAGAGAAGGATCATTAGTTGTTAAAAACAGACTCTCGGGGCAGCTAGGAGGTGCAGTGGATAGAATACTGGCTTGAGTCAGGAGGACCTGAGTTTAAATCCAGCCTTAGACACTTGACACTTACTAGTTGTATGACCCTGGGCAAGTCACTTAACCCCATTGCTTCTCCCCCCACCCCCCCAAAAAAAGCCAAAGAGAAGCTTGCAAAAAAAAAAAACCCAGACTCTCAAGATTATAATAAAACAGCAGGAAATCCTTACTAAGGCCTGCTGAGCTCACAGCAGGAGGGAGGCGTGTGCTGCTCAGACACAAAGTACCTAAGTCACTCAGAGACATTTAACTGTCTCTGTGGTGCTTATTGGTGGCAGCTAGGTAGCATAGGGGCTAGAATCTAAGCCTGAAGTCAAGAAGTCATCTCCCTGTGTTCAAATCTGGCCTCAGACACTTACTAGCTGGGTGACCCTGGACAAGTCACTTAACCTTGCTTGCCTCCCTTTCCTCATCTGCAAAACGAGCTGGAGAAGGAAATGGTGAACCACTCCAGTATCTTTGCAAAGAAAACCCTAAAGGAGGTCACAACTACTTGGACACCATTGAACAACAACGTTGTGCTTTTTGGAGCCTGACCCAATTGGAAATACTTTGTATTTCTTTCACTTACATGTATATACCTTTACATATGTATCTCCTCGGCTTATATAGACATTGTTTATTCCCTGATGAAGGTAGAACTGCTGTGACTGTCCGAAGTCGGCCTCTGTATTCCCAGCTCCCAGCACAAGCATGAACCTGAAGGTGGATCTGAGCCCCACACCCATATCAGGGAAGGGAGACAGAGGACCCAGGGTGGAATCCCAGTCCTGACTGTCTCGCCTGGCCTCGGGGAAGCCCTTTCAATCTCTGAATCTCAGTGTCCACATCTGTAAAATGGAAGGGTTGAACTAGAGGGCCCCTCTATTTTCCTGGGCGACTGTGGTTTTGAGCCTGTGGGGCCTGGTGGCGGTGAGGTGCCCATGGCTGGGTGGGTGGTGGTGGGGCTGGGACTACATCCCCCAGCCGGCCCCGCGGCGTCACGGGGCGGGGCTTTCAGGGGGCGGGGCGGGGCGGGGGCAGGAGGGCGCAGGCTCTTTCCCAGAAGCGGAAACAAAAGAGCCCCCGCCCGCCCGTCGCACACTCGGCGCTCGCTCGCTCGCTCGCTCCACATCCCTCCCCGGGCCGCCCGCCCGCTCACACGCACGCAGGACGCACGCACGCTCGCTCGTTCCCTTGCTCGCACACGCAGGCACGCAGGGCTCGCCCGGAGCCGCGGGGGAGTCCGTGTCCGTCGGGAGGGGAACGAACGAACGGCCGCTCGCCGGGGGGGTGTGCGCGCGCGCGCGTGCCCCACACTCACGCTCGGCGCTTGCACACGCACGCTGCCCTCGCCCCGCAGCCCAGCGGCCGCCTGAGGCAGGAGGAGCCCGACGCCCCCCGGACCCATGGCGCTGAAGCGGATCCAGAAGGTGGGTGTCCCCGTCAGGGCCGCGGTTGCAAAGAGCCCGGCATCCCCGGGAGGTGGGACGGAGAGCGGACTCCTCCCGGCGCCGGAGATGCGCCCGCGGAGAACCTGCGCCAGGCGCCGGCTGCTTGGGGGGAGCTTTTATTGTTGTTTACCACTACCCCCACCGTCGGGCTGGCTTTGAATCCCTCAGGGTGGGGCTTAAAATCTGGCCGCTCTCCCCGATGTCCGGGGGTGGGGGGTGGGGGAGCATGGTGGAGGACGCAGGCCTCCGGTCCCTCCGGCTCGCCGGATTCCTTTCATCGCGGCACCAGGGCCCCTCGTGGGCTGGGAGGGAGCCCCTTTTCGGGGCAGGGTCTGGAGGCCTAGGGCTGCCCGTCCCCGCCCTCCTGCCCCTGCTCTTTGGGTTCCCTCCGTCTTGGGGTCACCTCGCTGCCTGATCAGCCCATTCCGTCCTGACCCTGTGGCTCGGGGGAAGGTAGCTGGCGGGGCGGGGGAGACACACAGGCCGAGCACGCTGGCTCTACCAAAGCACTCCTGCTGGCTGGGGAACTTTGCTGTAAAGTTTGGGCCTCTGTTTTATGGAGGGAGCCCCCCACCCCTAGTGTGGCCCGGGCAAGGAGTCGGTTTCCTGTTCCCTCTTTGAACCAAAGGACTCCGAGCACGATCGTCTGTAAGCGAACCAGCTCGCTGGGCTGGTTGGGATTTGGTTTGTTTACCTGTGTGACCTTGGGCAAGTCATATGGCCAAATGATCTCCAGTGGGTAAAAAACGGGGTTGGACCAGTCCTTAGAGATCTCCAAAGCCCCTTTCCAGCCCTCAGCCGCGGGATCTAATTGACCTTCTTGGCTAGATGCTTTGGCACAACCAAAGTTCTATACTTTCTAGGTATATAACTCTCTCCTCTCTATAATGATGGACTTAGGCCAGACATGGGGCACTTAACCTAGGGTCCACGGACCTCTTGGGACTAGATTTCAGGGGCTTGTAAATTTAGGGAAAAAAAATCTTTGTTTTCACTCACCCTCCGAGTGAAATTGATCATTCCCTTTAGTTATTTACAAACAGGATTCTGGGAAGGAGCATGAGCTCCAGCAGACTGCAGTTGAGAAGCCCTGGACTCCATGAACTCCATCGTCCTTCCCAGCCCTGAATATTGGGCTTATTTGCCTTCTTGTTTGCATAGTTACTCATTTATCACCAAGGAAAGTCCGGACTCTCCAGTTATTTAGGGGGTCTTCTCATCTGTAATAGGAAAGGGGGTGGGACTGGGTGATCTTTAAGGCCCCAGGCCCCCAGCCCCCTGCTGGCTCTCAATCCTCTGCCTGTGTGTGTGTGGCCTGGTGCACATGGGGGCAGTGATTCTTAGCACCAAGTGTGTGCTCCTTGGACATTTCCAATAAATACAATCAGAGCATTCTCCCTGGCAGAGGCAGCAGGACGGACTTCTGTCTTGGAAACAGTAGATATGGGTTGAAAACCTGCCTCTAGACACTTACTAGCAGTATGACCATGGGCTCTGCGCTTGAGTGTTAAGGCCTCAGGTTCCGTCTCCTTAAAATGGGGAGAATGTTTGTCCCACTGCTTCCATCTATGCCTTTCCTGCTTGTGTGATTCTTGTCTTTGGTCTGTAAATCCTTCCTAAAGGATACACCCCAGTCCCAGAGTCCTTCCTCTGCGTCATGTCATATTTCCCTGATAGCAGTGTGCATCTGTTGACCTCACCACATGACTGGCCTCCTTTTCCCTGGCATACCTAGCCCTGCTCTGAGCTCGTGTTCTGCTGCTTGTACTGAAATAATCACCTTTGCAGCCTCCTACCTAACACCTCCCACCAGCTAGCCAGGTGTGCTCCTGCAGTTGCTTCAAGTTGCCAGAGAGAGAGAGAGAGAGAGAGAGAGAGAAAGAGAAAGAGAGAGAGGGGCAGGCAGAAAGAGAGAGAGGGAGAGGGAGAGAAGGAGGCAGAGAGAGAGAGAGGCAGGCAGGAGAAATCGAAGTACTATTTATTACTCCTTAGCCATGGTGTATCTCAGCTGGGAAAATGTGTGCCTTTTGTTTTCTGTTACTGTCCATGGCTACATCTTCTGCTAGAGAAGACAGCTCATTTCTTTTGATATTCAAGGGTCATGTGCTTTATTTAATAAAGCCATAACTTCTGTTTTCTGAGGTGATGTGACTGATTCTGATGTTCTAGTCTTTATTTTTCTCAGATCCTGCATGACTTAGCAATAATGATGCAATTATAAAATATTCTTGGGTCAAGTAGAATGAATATATATATATATTTTTTGGTGGGGCAATAGGGGTAAGTGACTTGCCCAGGGTCACACAGCTAGTAAGTGTCAAGTGTCTGAGGCCAGATTTGAAGTCAGGTCCTCCTGAATCCAGGGCCAGTGCTTTATCCACTGTGCCACCTAGCTGCCCCTAGTAGAATATATTTTTAAAGCAAATTTCAAAATTCCATTTTCTTCCTCAGAGTGAGGAGTTTTCATATGGTTTTGTACGTATTTTCAATATTTTAATGATCATAATAACTTGGAACCTGTTTTCAAATAGTTAACTTATTGAGTTGCTTATAACGTCTTAGAATAAATTTGGGAGTTGTTAACACCCTATGGATATCTTTTGCATTCCATACTGAATGAAAATGAATTAGCTTATGTTTGTACCTATGAATTATATAGCACTTAGGTTTTAAAACTATTATCTCATTTGGTCCCTGCAACAACCTCCTGTTGTTGCTGAGGCTTTTCAGTCGAGTCCGACTCTTTGTGATCCCATTTGAGATTTTGTTGACAAAGATACTGGAGTAATTTGCCATTTCCTTCTCCAACCCATTTTACAGATGAGGAAACTGAGGCTAACAGTGTTAAGTGACTTGCCCAGGGTCACTCAGCTAGTGACCCTCAGTCACTTGTGACTGAGGCCAGATTTGAACTCAAGAAAATGACTCTTCTGGCGCTCTATCCACTGGGCAACCCAGCCGCCCTATTATCCCCATTTTACAAATAAGGAAATGAAATCTCAGTTTAAGTGATTTGCCCCTGCTCGTATCTTAACACTCAAGTGCAGGTCTCCCTACTAGGTCATACTGTCTCTGTGCTTCGATAAGACTTTGTTTTCTAGGAAATTGGTCTCATCCAGTACACTAGTCCTTTGCCACCTCCTCAAACAGGTGTACCATGGACAGTTGTTTTTTTAAATTCTGTGCCAGTGTGAGTCACTTCACCTCTGTTTGCCTTAGTTTTCTCATCTATAAAATGGGGATAATAATAGCGCCTATCCCTCAGAGTTGTGGGGATAAAATGAGGTACTAGCTGTAAAACATTCTGCAAACCTATTATTATTATTATTATTGTTACTATTATCATTCCTACTGGCCGATGGCATTTCTTTAGTGCTTTAGGTTTTTTTTTTCCTTTTTTTTTTTTTTTTTTAGTGAGGCATTTGGGGTTAAGTGACTTGCCCAGGGTCACACAGCTAGTTAAGTGTCTGAGGCCGGATTTGAACTCAGGTATTCCTGACTCCAGGGCCGGTGCTCTTTCCACTGTGCCACCTAGCTGCCCCAGTGCTTTAGGTTTTGCAAGGCACTTAGCATCTATTATTGCACTTGGTGCTAAGTGATTTAATCTAGTTTCGACATGCTATGCTAATTTCATATTCCTCCTAGAAAAGGGTAGCTCGATATTCTAGATTTTCAGAGTTTGAAGGATGTTGTCAAGGTTGAGTAAATAGCCGGGGTGTGTGTGTGTGTGTGTGTGTGTGTGTGTGTGTGTGTGTGTGTAAAATAGTTTGATCGTCAGCAATCTCTTTAAAGCTGGGCTTGGGGGGTGCCCACCTTAAGGCTTCTGCCCATTGTATTGTTCTGGCTGCCTCTGCAGTTTAAATTCCTTGTAAAGAATTTAAGCTAATGATTACCCCACTTGCATGATGTGAAATCAGGAACAGGCCTGTTAGTTTTCTAGTTCCTCTGTTGAAGAGTGAGACAAGGCTTGTTGTGCAAATATGGCAACCCTGGTAATTATTCCCCAGTGCCTCGATGTTCCCATAAGGGGCCTTAAAGATCGGCTTGTACAGAAGCTGATTTTAGAGTCAACATATAACTTGACTGTATACGTTAATGCAGAAGGGACATGTGTGAGAGATCCTGTGGCGCTGAATCTCCTGTTGCCCTTGTCAGGTAATCTGTGTGTCAGAGCTTCTCTCCATTTGGAAATGGAGGTGCCAGCTGGGGAAGCTGGACATTGGTCCGGCATTTCTAGCTGAGCATCTCTGTCTGGATGCTAACAGTGCTGCCTGTGCTTGCCCAAGCACCTTCTGCAGACCCATGCTGCGGGCTAAGGGAGGCACGGCCAGGCAGCCAGCCACTGTGGGGCCTCGGGTCTGTGTGCTCCAAAGCCAGGCTGGTTTTCCCACTAGAGGCAGGCTTTACTTCCCTGAGTGCTTTTCTGCATCTCCATCCCTATAGAAAGTTCTGTTAAGGAAACATTTTCTAAGATAGATTGTTGCACCAGCCTGAAATGAGTTAGAGCTTTGTATTGCTTTAAAAGCGTTGTTTCCCCTAACAAAGGGAAACTCGTTTTTACATCATAAAGTCTATGTTCCCGTAGAGCTCATGCCCCCCCCCCCAAACTTGCCTGGATGTCCAGTTTGTTGTTGTTGTCCTTGGTTCTCCAAGAGGGCCATGGGAGATGTTGTGACTTGGAGTGAATGGGATTTAAGTGTGGGAGGGCTGTGCAACCTCACTCTCCCCTCGGGAACCGTTGGGTCCAGTGGCAAGATAAACATCTGGATGACTAGAGGTGGCCCCAGGTGTTTAAGGCAATTGGAGTTAAGTGAGTTGCCCAGGGTCACACAGCCAGTAAATGGCTGAGTTCATATTTTAACTCAGGTCCTCCTGACTCCAGGAGCCAGTGTGTTTATTCACTGTGCCACCTAGCTGCCCCTTGTCCACTCGTAAGAATGAATCCGCTTCCCAAATAGCTGGTTCTCACAGTAGCTTTGAACAACAGTCACTTGTATCACTCGAGCAGGCATTTGAGGAAGACTTCTCCAATTGGGACCATTTTCAGCTTGGAAAAAGAAAACCTGTCCTCCTTCAAGGCAGGGGCTGGGCTATAATTTGAAAGTAACAGTGTGAGGAAAAAAGGCTTTTTTAAAGAAGCTCCTACCGGGGCCCTCTTTGGATTCAGATCCTTATAACTAACAAGTCCGATCTTTCTTTGGTCTCTGATAGCTTTTCCTCTTTTTTTATCCTCCTCCTTTAAAGGGATAAATGGTATGTGGGAAACTCCTCTTGTTAACACATTCTGACGCAGGTCTCTTCACTTCTTCCTCCTTGGGGTTATTAATAGTACATACCTAAATAAGACTCGTGCTTTAAAAGCAAACAAACAAAACCCCAAACCCAACCACCCTAGAACCAGGCCATCAGGATGCAGAATTGTCTCCAGTCAGCTGGTGCAGGGGTTTCATTGACTGAAAACACATCAGTTCAGTTCACCAGACACAACTGTCCTTGCCCTCCGGGCTCTTCCACTCTCCTTGGGGTCTCCTGCATCTTTGAATAAGGGCTTAGGGATTCATGAAGTGCTGCCCACACCTCTCCGCCAGCCGCTTGTCCTATGGGTCATGAACTGACTCCTGTGTTGTTCTCTTCAAGATCTCCTGTGCTTTTACATAATTAATTTGCCAAATAAACCCTTATCGGTGGAATAGCACTTGGATTGCTTCAGACTGAAGGTTTGGCTTTGGTTCTCCCAGCCTTTGTTGATGGAGAGTCTGTCTGTGAGCCCTCCTGGGGTACAAAAATATACCTGAGGAATGAAGGGATCAGGGTCAATGCTAGATTGGCTTTGGCTCTAGAGGACCCTTGAAAAATTGGGTTACCTCTCTGACCCTTGTGATGTTTGAATTGACTTTTTTTTTTTTTAGTGAGGCAATTGGGGTTAGGTGACTTGGCCAGGATCACACAGCTAGTAAGTGTTATGTGTCTGAGGCCAGATTTGAACTCAGGTACTCCAGACTCCAGGGCCTGTGCTTTAACCACTGCACCACCTAGCTGCCCCCGAATATGAATTGGCTTTTTCTGACTTACCCCAGAATGGCTGACTTTTTTTTTTTTTGGCGGGGCAATGGGGGTTAAGTGACTTGCCCAGGGTCACACAGCTAGTAGGTGTCAAGTGTCTGAGGCCGGATTTGAACTCAGGTTCTCCTGAATCCAGGGCCAGTGCTTTATCCACTGAGCCACCTAGCTGCCCCCTGGCTGACTTCTTGAAGTCCCCTTCTCTAGCTCTCTTCTTCTGAACTGTTTCTTCATTTCTGATCCTACCTCCTAATCAGTGTTCATATTTGTAACTAGCTGAGACTTCTAGCCTGCCCAGCTATTTATGGCCAAAGACTCCAAGGCTTGGTGGAAGGCAGTTTGGTGGGGAGGAGAGAAGGGGAGTGTCCTTCTAAGCAACCCCCAACAGTAAAAATAATCTGGTTGTTTTCTCTAGGTAGGGCTGGCTAAGATGTAAGTAGTATGGTTGAATTGGGCGGGAGGTGCTAAGATAGACTAATGGCTTAGGCCTCCTGTCCGTCCTTCAAAAGCCTGAATTGAAATGCAGGCCTATATTTAGCCTATTTGCACTGTGATAAGGTCAAAAAAAGCTTGCTCCTGCAGTGTTTGCACACTTCAAAAACTTGTCAGGAAAGCCTTTATGGTTGATTCTATTTTCTGGAAATAATTGCAGCTCAACCACCACCACCACAGTGTCCTGTCCCCTTTGGGAAGCAGGACTTCTGGGTCCTCCACAAAGAGTTCTCTGGGAACTTCGGCTCTGTCTGGTGTTGCTAAAGCTCACGATTTTTATTTTGTTATTTAGAAAACTACATGAGTAAACACAGTGTAATACATTCTCATGTAGTTCTACCCATGGCTGAGCAACTGTTGAAACAAAGTGTCATTGTTGATTGTTTTCTACTAAAAATGGAAGTGTTCTGTGGCCTTTGCCTGCTCTGCAACCTCCCCATGTAGGGCACTGCACAATGTTAAGCTTTAGGAAAAGCAGGTGGAAATGGAAACATTTGGTAGGGATTCATTAAGGGGCTGGTCGTATAAAGGCAGCCATTGATGGTTGGAGAGAGGTGCTTATACTGTGGCATCGCCTTCTTTAGAAAGCAGTGCTTGATTTTTCAAAGGTTTTTTAAATGTGTGGGTTTTTTTAATTGCTGTTAATTTCCAATAGTCCCTTCCTGGTATCAAAATATAGTAAGCAGAAATAATGGACACATGTCTGATGATACCTCATGGCAATGGGTCTTTAGAGCTCTAGTCCACCACCTCTCCTGAGAAGAGAGGCCTCCGTCTTGTGTCCTCCTTAGTTCCCTGCAATCCAGATTTCTCATTTCAATTCACCAAGCACCTCTCTGCCTCCTGATCTCTCTGAGTGTTGTTTTCCATTGCATTGTCTAGGCCACTATGTGTGTTGTTCTGTTGGTTTTGTTGACCTCTCTCACTGTATCAATTCATTAGAACTTGCCCAAGTTTCCTTGACTCTTCACGACTGTCATTTCTTGAAGCACAATAATATTCCATTAATTCTTGTGCTATGGTTTGTTTAACAAGTTGCCAACCAATGGGTGCCTCCTTTGCTTTCATTTTGTTTGTGTTGGTGGGGTATGGATGTAAGGAATATTTTATTAGAAATGGGAGATTTTTTTCCCCATCTCACTAACTCACTTGAGGCATATGCCCAGTGGTAGAATTAAAGTCAAAGGATATGGAAAGTTTAGTTGGAACTTTTTCTCTCATAGGTCTACATTCTTTTCTGGGAGGGTTGCACCAGTTCATTATTAATCAGATCATCCTTTTTTTTTTTTTTTAAAGCGAGTCAGTTGGGGTTAAGTGACTTGCCCAGGGTCATACAGCTAGTAAGTGTCAAGTGTCTGAGGCTGGATTTGAACTCAGGTCCTCCTGAATCCAGGGCCGGTGCTTTATCCACTGTGCCACCTAGCTGCCCCCCAGATCATCTTTTGATAAGGCTTTTCAGCACTAAATCTTTTTGTGTTCAGCTAGAATTCCATCTTTATCCTTCTATTTCTCCTCCCAGAGAGCTATCCCTTATAACAAAGGCTTCCAAAAAAAAAAAAAGGAAGAGGAAAAAAAATTCTGCCAGATCGACCAGTATATCAAAAAACCCTGATATTATATGGAATATTTCATACCAGTGCTTCCCCTTGTGAAGAACCAGTATTGACTATTTTTTAAATAAAATTTTTATCGATAGCGTTTGTTTTTACTTCACCTAAAATTCTCCCCTTCAAAAAGCCATCTCACCCAATGTTGACTATTAGTGGTTTTCAAAAATTCATCTTTGCAAATTTGTTGTGAGGTGGAGACTCAAGAGTTATTTAACTTCTAGCTGTGTGACCCTGGGCAAGTCACTTAACCCCAATTGCCTCACTAAAAAAAAAAAAAAGAGTTATTTAACTTTTGTGCACATATCCCTAATATATTCATAAATAACATAATTGTACTCTTTTGTCTCTAATATATTATTTTTTAAAAAGGCAAGGATGACAAAAATGAAATAGACAAGAATTTGAAGAATATATTTTATTTATAATGATACAAAAACTATTTTTGATGTTATGCAATATTGTTGAATATACTTATGTAATTAAAAAAAAACTCCCTGCGTATATGCCCTGGCATATAGAGCAGTCTCAGAAATAATAATTGTTAGTGATTAATCTATTCGCTAATTTGATAAAAACAAGTTAATATCCTTTTTTTTACAGATAACACCAATGAAATAAGAGGTCCTAACAGGCAGTGAATGTACTAGCTTTTCAGGCATGTCATCCGGTGTGTAACTCCAAATACAAGATGCTAAACAGCATGAAAAAGTGAATTCCTCTGATTTCAACTCAGCAGAAAGTTTTCAACATAAATGCACTTTTTCTTTACCGACTTCCACCTGGTTCTTTCACTTCCTGCTCACGTCTGAATATTTAGGTTGGTTTTTTTTTTTGAGTGTGAGGAACAGCAAGGAGGCCGCTTTGACTGGACTGTATCCTTAGATGGGAAAGGTAGGTCAGAACCAGGTTGGGAAGAGCTTGAAATGTCAACCCTAGGACTAGCATTTGATGCTAGAGGTAAAGGGAATGGACTAGAATTTGTTGAAAAGGAAGTGATGAGCTTTAGGAAAATCACTTTGGCTGGGGTCAGGGGGAGATCTTGGGGTAGGAAACTCACGTAGGCCATGCAGTACTAATTCAGGCAAGAGGTTATGAGCACCTGACCTAGGAGAGGTAACTGTGAGTGAAAAGGAAGGGGCTTAGTATGTGAGAAGGTTGGGAAGATAGAAACAGCCTCGTTTGGCATCTGCCTGGCTACAGAGGAGTAAGGTTGGCACCTGGGGTGTGAGCCTGGGTGGCTAGAATGATGGAGGGACCCTGGAGAGAATTAAGAAAATTTGGAAGAGGAGGGAAAGATTGTGGAATGAAATTTGCAATGCAGATAGCAGCCACACATCCTTACCTAATCTTCCTGGATGATTCATTCTTTCCTACCTCAAATGTAAAGGTGTGGGTGGGGCTCTTTCTATCTACCCTAGACCTCCCTGTCCTCACTCCAAGGGGCACTTTGTTGCAGCCACAAATAATGCGGGGGCAGGAGCAGTGTCTGGGTGTTGGGGTGTGTGCGCTTGGAAGATAGAAACAGAGACAAACAGATGCAGAGAGATTTTCTTAGTAGCCTCTTTGCAGCTGGGTCAGGGGTGTAGACTGTAATTGCTCCGAGAGATGAATGCCCAATGCAGAAAAGGGAAAATTGTAAGCTTGTACAGAAGCCAGGGTCAGAGTGGGAGAGAGGGAGGTGTTGCGTTTTTTAATAGGGTGGTTCTGTTTGTGACTAGCCTTCCTACCCTTTGCTTCATCACCCCTTATGGTCATAGAATACCCTCCATTTTTGGAATTTTAATTTTTTTGACAATTATTTTCTCCCCCAGCTGAATAATAAAAAAAAGAAAAGAAAAAAAACCTCTTGTGACACAGTCCAACAAAACCAATCCCTGCATTGAGTGTTCAGTGTCAGTTGGCATTTGAAGTCCATCACTGCCCTGCCAGGAGGTGGATAGTGGACTTGAGTTGGCATCCTCCGGAACCCACCATTGGCATCAACCAGAGCTCTCTAGTTTCTCCCAGGTGTTTGTCTTTCTGTTGTTGTTATTGTTTAGATTTCTCAGGTTCTGCCCACTTCACTCTGTACCAGTTCATTGATGTCGTTTCAGTTTCCTCTGAGACTGTCCATTTCATCATTTCTTATGGTGCAATAATATTCCATTACATTCATAAACCATAATTTATTTAGCTCTTCCCCAATACGTGGGCAGTTTCCAGTTTTTTGCTACTATGAAAAGAGCTGCTATAAATATTTTTGTGCATACGGGTCCTCTTCCTCTTATAAAGAGATGAAAGCATTTTGGGGGGGGCTATAGGCATGTACCTTGCTGTCACAGGGAAACTGCAGCAAGGAGGAGACTCCTGATGCGAATTGTCAACTGGTGTGCAATTTAGAGTCTGCAAGGTGCTTGGTGCCTGAGAGGTGATGTGACTTCCTTCTCCCCCACAGGATTCAGTCCCCAAATTTCCCCAGAATTATTCCAGCTACTGTGGGGAGAGCACCAGGCCTGGAATCAGGAATGTGAGGGAAAATCAATCCTCTTCTCAAGAATTCTCAGGAACTCAGAAGCGATGTGACAAAAGCTCTTTTATTTCCTTCTCATGAGGAGGCACCCTAGCATGCAGCTAGTGGGTGCAAAGAAAGGGGACTTGCAGGCCCTGTTTTATACCCTAGTCCCTAACACGACTGGACCCTCCCCTTTTTCATCATTGGTCCGATTACTCAAGGGTTACAATCTACGTGCAAAAACTAGGTAATTGGAACACAGTATTCCCACCCCTCTTCCTTGTAGGGGCATAACTCAGGAGTGGACCGTATACTTCCTTTTCTGGATACAACCCAAGAGCAGACCAGGGCTCCTTCAACCATGTGATTTTGTTAGCCTGGGGTGGGGTGGGGGGGGGGAATCAGACCTTTGTCCTACAAACAGGTCAGGAGGTTATTGAGAGGAGACAACTACCCATTTTCTCGCTAGGATCACCTGAGTTCAGGTGTGACCATAGCCACTTTCTAGTTGTGTGTCCCTGAGTAGGTCACTTAACCCTGTTTTCCTCAGTTTCCTCAGCTGCAAAATGAGCTGGAGAAGGAAATGGCAAACCATTCCTATCTGCCAAGAAAACCCCAAATAGAGTCCAAAAGAATCAGACACAACTGAACAACAGAACAAAACCAAAATTGCTAGCTATGGCTCTGACAAGATCAGCATACACGATTGCCTACTCTTCCTTCTTCCTTCAGTGTAACTCTTGTCTGTGCTTTTTAGAAACTGCCATGGCCACGTTGGATATATACCTCATCCAGGCAAAGACTAAAGCCCCACAAAGTTTGAAATAAGTCCTTTTCTATGGTGGGCAGTTACCTGGTGGCAGCCCAGGTCTGCCAACCCTTAGTTTGATCACTACAGTGAAATTATTGGGAAATCTCCAGTATTTTGCATTTGTCTGGGAAAGGGCCAGGCAGCTGTCTTGATTTGTAGAAATTCTACCATGACTACTATGAAGGAAGTGTTCTATATCTGAAAACATTTCTGCCGCCTCTTTTTGACTTTTTAAAAATCTTGAAATAGCTACTGTCCACTACATATAAGTGGATCAGAGTCCGAACTGAAAGTACAAGAAATGTTTATGTATGAGCAAGCCAACCATAGCTCATATGCCCCTGGAGTGGAAACACCCAGCAAGGAGATCCAGTAAGAATTGTTCCCTTGTTGTAGGAGTGGGAGGCTATGAGGAGAGCTGTGGCAGCAGTGAGCTGAGCTGCCTCTTGGCCTCACCAAAGCTTTTTGAAATGAGGCAATTGTGGGCGGTTTTGGTCTTTGTGGCTCTGAGTTGAAATTAAATTAGTTCTCTAAACATCACTGCTGACACAGACACTAGTCCTTTACTTTGTATGGAATATTGAGATTTAAGTCGTCAGAAAATCTCGAGGCCAAGAAATAACAAAAGGGGGCATTTAGGAGATTCTTTGTTGTTGTTAATTTGCACAGTTTGTTGGATTCCATCACACCTGAGCCTTGGAGGGTGGGTGATAGTTAAAGACAATTTCATAACATGTTAATAAAAATAACATGAACCTCCACCACCCACCTTTAAACTGTTGCCAGACTTCTGAGAGCTTGGCAATTTCTTCAGTCTCAGGCCCAGCTCGATCCCCATTTATTTGATTACCTGCTTTGTATTAGTTTACCTTGTCTACTTTTAGATTTTAAGTTCCTCAGGGGCAGAGACAATGTGTAGATTGGTTCAACGTAAAACACTTGGCATTTTGTGTGACTCGTAAATAATGCTGTGTGTGCAGTTTCAGATTCAGCCTGGGCCCTCTTGCTAGCATTTTTATTATGTGAGGTTGATACAGAGAGCCTTGGAAATGTTACGGCTGTGTTGACTCTATTTTGTTTCTTTTTGATTTTTTGTCGGCCCTTGTAAACTGAACATTACTATACGGGCTCTTCCTTAACCACCACTCATGTGCTATCTTTAAATTTTGGATACAAGTCTCTCTCAATATCCTTGGAAAAGGGATTGAGTAATGGTTTAATTGGCAGCACAGATACTTTTGTGTGCCAGTGTGCTTTTACATATTTGTGTGTAATTCCGGCTGGATTTGTATAAACCTACATATGTATATTGACCTCCACGCCACCCCCAGTTAGAATATAAGCTTCTTGAGGGTGGAGACTTTTTAGCTTTTTTTTTTTCCTGTCCTTGTGTCCCCATCATTCAGCAAAGTGGCTGGCGTACAGTGAGTACTTAGTGTTGGGTGATTGGTGGTCATTCCTTTTTGTTTTTGTTTTTTTCCTTAAGTTTACTTGGTGGGAAGAGAGGGCTTGTTAAAGAAAAGATATAAAGCAAATCTCTTTCGCATGATTGAAAAGTCCTTAGTAATCAGCAATATTTATGATTGACTTTGTGAGATGCTGCATGCTCATGGTTTTACTAATAGTTCTTGGGTGGATGGAAGCTTTCTGGGGATTTTACATGAAAATTATGGACAGTCAATTAGGTATATTTGCATTATAATTTATTAACAACAAATTATATTTATGAAATATGTAAATAAATATCAGTAAATTATAATTAAATTTGCCAGTTAGGTATATTTCAGTATTTGTAAAGTAGCAAGCCCATTGAATGATGAGATTGGTTCTGTAGGTCAAAGGTGCCAATATATAGCCTTATATGACATGACATTATGTGTTGCAAATCAACTGCCAACTCACCCTCCTCTCATTTGGGGCTTTCCTCAAAGGGGCATAATGTCACAAAGACTTGGTTCTTGACCCCTTCTGTCTTATTCATTTCCCACTGTTACGCTACCCATCACCCTTCCCTTCCTCAAATTGGTCAATGTCAGAGAATGGCAAATCTCCCAAGTAAAATGCCCAATCTCCAGGGTGTGTCTTGTGTAAAGAACAGTCCCTTTCTAGGGTATGATATATGTGTGGTCTTTTATGCTTGTGACATTTGGGATCAAATCATAATAGCTCATTTCCTTCTCTTTTTAATAGAATTGGAAGTGTGACCTAGTTTAAAAGAAATATTTATAGTTTGACCAAAGGACTGAAACACCACCCCTGTTGTCTTGCTGCTATGAGTAGCAGAGTGATACCCTTTTGAGTTGCATTTAAGAAGTTTATTCTTGTTTTTATTTTTGTACACAACTTTCCGTAATGAGATTTTGCTGTTTTTGTGAATAAGAGGGAAGGAGAAACCATCACTTTGCAGCAATGGCTTTTGTAACAGAAAATGGACTTGTCCAAAATGACAAGGCCATGAGTTAAGAGGAATAAGGTAGGAATTGAAATCCCTTTTAAGAATTTGGCTTTTGGGGCAGCTAAGTAGCACAGTAGAAAGAGCACCGGCCTTGGAGTTAGGAAGACCTGAGTTCAAATCTGTCTCAGACACTTAACACTTAACACTTACTAGCTGTGTGACCCTGGGCAAGTCACTTAACCCCAATTGCCTCACTTAAAAAAAAAAAAAGAATTTGGCTTTCCAGGCTCATGTTGTTCTCTATTGCTCATAACTTAAACATTAATGTCCTTTATAACAATTTTTATCATTGATTTTTTTTCTTAAGTTTCAGAAGAGTCACTTGGGTTGTTGAAACAGTTGCTTTTGACTCAGTAATACCAGTACTTGAATCTCAAAAAGATCAAAGAAAGGAAAAGAACTCAAATGAACAAAACAATTTCCAGCAGCTCTTTTTGTAGTGGCTAAGAATGGGAAACCAAAAAGGGATGCCTTTCATTTGGGAAATGAGTGAATAAATTAGCATATGATATGTTAGCTAGGTAACCCACTGGATGGTTGGAGCACTAGGACTGGAGTCAGGAAAACCTGAATTCAAATCAAGCCTCACACTTACTAGCTGTATGCCTCAGTTTCCTCTGTGCATTTGGGGGTAATAATTATACCTCCCTGTCAGACTCGTGAAGATAAAATCAGATAATATTTGTAAATCACATTGCAAACTTAAAGTGGTATATAAATCCTAACTGTTAATGTCATGAAACACTATTATGAAGTAAGAAATGATGAAAGGAATGGGGTCGGAGAAACCAGAGAAAATTTGTCTGAAATTGTGTTCTTTAAAATCTAAATTTTGGGTTTTAATCTGTGCCCTCCCCCCAGTCTTGGGGGGGAAGCTGGCTGAAATCACTGATAAATTCAACAAGAGTTTAAACTTTTAAAGATGTATTAAAAAATATATATATATATATATTATAAGTTAGTGAAGAGAGATTGAGAACAGATTCCTTATAGCATGGAAATCCTAGCTCAGATCTAATTAAGTATAGCCAGAGAGAAAGAAAGCAGTTTCCTTTTCTAGCAGCCCATGTGAAATCTCTCACCACCACGCTGGTGTCCAAACGACTAAGAGGGGCCCTCCTGTTCTCCATCTGCCTCCATGCTGGTTCCTCAACAAAAAAAGAGTGCTTCTCTGAGCCAGCATTCACTTCCTCTTCCTCTTTCCCACCCCCAAAAGGGAGGTCCTTCAAGCTGGTTGGTTGAAAGTCACTCAGGGCAGCCAGGTGTGGCCCCCATCCAATCATCCTTAATTAGGTACTTAGTTTCTCATTCTCACCCAGTTCAAACAATGCTAAATCAATCAGGTGGGGCCCCTGGGTGTCTGCCAAATTCCATTATTTTATCACAAAATGATACAGAGTGAAATGAGTAGAAGCAGGAAAACTCTATCTATCTAAGCATTCTTTTTTGGTGGTTTTTGTTTTTGTTTTGGGTCTCTATCTATCTATAGTAACATTCTCATTTTGAGAGATTTTAAGGTTGTGAGGTGGCACAGGGGATAGGGTGATATTGAATTCAGGCAGACAACTTCCAATTTGGCCCCAGCTGTGGGTCCTTGACCAGGTTGGATTTTAGCTTTCTTATTAGTATAACAGGAATAATAACACCACCTATCTCACAAGGTTGTAGTAAGGATCAAATGAGTTAATGTGCGATCTGCTTTGCAAACCTTAAAGCACTACATTAATGTTAGGGGTTCTTATTATCTAGGTATAATCCTACATATTATTAAAGAGTTCTGATCAGTGCATTGACTAACCATGATTCCCAGAGAACTAGTGATATGAACCATGCCACCCACCTCTTGAGTTAGATGCTGAGCTCCCAGGATTAGCCTACTTGGCTTGAGAATGAAGAGAAAGCAGTATGTTACAAACCCAGAATATCTTTTTTTAAGTATTTAGGGGTAGGTGATACAGTGGGTAGAGGCCCTGCAGTTAGGAGGAGCCAAGTTCAAATCTGGGTTCAGACTCTTTACACTTACTAGCTCTGTGACCCTGGGCAAGTCACTTAACCCCAATTGCCTCACCAGAAAAAAATGTTCAGCGGTCACCCCCTCCTTTACTCATGATAGTAGCATCCATTTGGCATTTTTGTTGGTTCTAAATGAAGCTCCAAATGCCAGTTGGATGTAAGTCTGGATTTGAGGAGCCCTTGTAGTAGCTGTGGGCCACAGTTGAATCAGAGCTGGGAGAGATCCCCAGGCCATCCATCCAGTCTGACTTTCTCATTTTACAGATGAGGAAACTGAGGCCCGGGAAGTTTAAGTGCCCAAGGAGGAAAGGTGGCAAGTGGAAGGGAACAATTGGTGTGGTTTCTCTTGAAGTTTCATAAGGAGATGACTAATTTTTATTACTTATGTTTCCAGATTGAATTTGGCTCTTCTCCAAATTCCAAAATTTGTGTTGGAATGATACTTGTAATTGCTTGCTAGTCTTCTTGAAAGAAGGTCCATTTTGTAGCCTGGCTTTTGAAATGGTTTCCCTGCTTTAGATTGTATCATTTGATAAAGTCACTCTTTAAAGGGCCGTAAAATAACATAAATGAGCTCTCTTATAATACTGCTTGCCAAATGTTAACCTTTCCTATTACACAGGCAGCTTTTATAACAGAGAGAGAGAACACCGGAGTCAGAGTCAGAAGCCTCAGATTTGAGTCCAGGCTCAGCTCCTTATTATCTGTCACCGTGACCTTGGACAAATCTTTCCTCTTCTGTAAAATGGGTGTGTGGTGGGGAGGAGGGGGAGGTGCTTCTACAGGGATTGGACTAGATGGCCTTTGAGCTTTTTGCTGGCCCTTAGTCCTGTGGTCTGAATATCCTTATTTTAAAAATAATTATCCTAAGTCAACTGAGCTCATTTTTACCCTTCTTTTTCCAATCACTTCCTCCAAATCAAAATGTGATGCTTCCCTGGCTGCGTGGGCCAAAATGAATGTGCCTGCTTCTGCTGTGTTTAATAAAGATGTTTTAAGATGCATGATCTGGAGCAGACGATTCAAACTGTGGCCCTAAGACTCCAGAAAGGCTCCCTACCTGTGGGTGTCTCCTGGATTTCTCCTGCAGAATGTGAAGAGAGGTAGGTGGTAGTGAGAGAGCAGGACACAGATTGGCCTTTGAAGACCAGTCTTTGAGTAGCCTCGCCTCTAATGATTGACTCTTATCTCTGGCCTCAAGTCCTAGATCACATGAGGACAAGTTGTGTGTTCACATGGCAGCTTTTCATTTGGCTTGAGGAGGAAAGTGGATCGGCGGGGGGTGGGGAGATAGTGCATGCACTGGACAAACACTAACATCTGTGAACAGAGCACGTTGTCAGACTCCGAAGAAGATAGAGATCACTGGAGGAGCCTCAGATCTCACCCCTGACATGTGGTCTCATGGATCCCCCTATAGAAAGGCCGCTCTAAGTTGGGACAGCTGTCGGTGTCTGGAAATAGGATTGTGTTTTCCAGTTACATGTAAAGATAGTTTTCAGCACTGACAACTGTCCTTGTTGGGAGGCTTTTCCTCCTGAGCCAGGTTTACATGTCCTGGAAAACCGCACTCACGCTCCAGTCCTCCTGGCTTGGCCCAGCCTTCCCATTCCCTCCATTGGCTATTCATGGGGCCTGCTTTTGGGTTCACTTTCCATTCTGATGACTCTTCTCACGATCACTCCAAAGAACATCCAAATAATGCCATAGGAAAATGCCCGGAGCAGCAAAACTCACAGAAGAATGTGCTGAAATCATCTTCTAACCAAGAACGGCTTGGAAGGTCAGAAGGAGGGAGCTGCTATGCTGATACAGGAGTCGGGCCCAACCCCACAGTCACCCTGACACAGATCCAGTCTCAGGAAGTCATCACCAGAGAAGGAGACCCCCAGAGCCTCTGAATCAGCCGAAGCACCAGTGTCATCTGATGACTCTTCTCTAGCCTTGCTCTAGTCTGTTAGTGTCTTTGCATAGACAACACACGCACACGCACGCACGCGTGGCACCCCAGAGGTGGCAGACAGCGAGTGTCCAGCAGGATTACAACCAGCTGCCCTCCTTGTGGGGGCCTCTTGGTTTGGTGGACCAGCCGGCCGTGCAGAGTGACACTGAGTTTGTAGCCGTTGTAACCAGCACTAAAGGGAGAGGCTTGGTTGGCTTGGATTCCGTGGCCTATGAAGCCCCTCCAGCTCTAGGCCTCAGACCCACATGACCCACTAACATTTTGAGGCCCTTTTCACATGATCAATTGATCATCTGGCCCTGTTGGTGCCGTGTTGGGCCTGTGCAATTTGAGTTTTTTAAACCAACTGGAAGATTTTACATTGGACTCTACAAAGTTTAATATTAGATTCAGCTCACATAAGTTCCAGCCTGCTGAGCTATTTCTGGTTCTCAGTTCTGTCATCTTAGGTATTAACTATCCCTCCCAGGTTTGGGGAAACATCTTATCTCCTTCCATCCAAGCCAAGGAACCAAATGTTGAACTAGATGGGACTAACTTCCCCGAGGCCTCTCTCCAGGCTGATCTCTAACCCATCATCAGTACTCTTAGGATTTGGCCAGCCAGCTGTAGCCTACCAAACTCTCCTGCCCCATCCCATCCTTCCTTGTTGCCTGTAAGGCTCTTGTAGGAGAATTTTTCAGATGGCTTGCTGAAATCAACATAGACTGTGTTTCTAGCATTCACTAGGTTAGTAACCCCTTCCCTGCTAAAAAAGAAAATGAAGTTACTCTGCAGTGTCTTGTTCCCGGTTAACTAATGGTGGGTCCTAGTGATCACTTCCCTTTTTTTTTTATCTACTGCGCCACCTTAGCTGCCCCATCACTTCCCTTTTATTTATTTTTTTTAGTGAGGCAATTAGGGTTAAGTGACTTGCCCAGGGTCACAGCTAGTAAGTGTTAAATGTCTGAGGCCGGATTTGAGCCCAGGTACTCCCTGAATCCAGGGCCAGTGCTCTATCCACTGCGCCATCTAGCTGCCCCCATCACTTCCCTTTTAATAGTACTTTAAAAAATTTTGTCAATCTAGCTTCCTCAGGCCTGTAGTTTAAAGAGTCTGCCCATGTGCTTTGTTGTTGTTTTCCAGAAAACTGATGTAAGTCTTGGCACCTCTCCCTGTTCATTGCCTTTTTTTCTTGATGTCTTTTAATTTTACAGCATATTCATTTACAAATATAATTGATCTCCCTTCCTCATTCACTCGTGGTATCTTCCCTTTGAAGAGATGAAAAATGTTCAGCAAACCCAAGTAACCCATAGGCTATGTCTGACAGTGTATACAGTATTTCCCACCCATCTTTTCTGCCTTTACAATAAAAGGAGGGAGGTGAATTTTCTCCATTTTTCTCTAGGGCTATTATAATCACACAAGGATCGGTTTCATCTTATTATTTTCTTTAATTTAAAATTTTTTTTTTTTTTTGCTGGGCAATTGGGGTTAAGTGACTTGCCCAGGGTCACACAGCTGGTAAGTGTTAAGTGTCTGAGGCCAGATTTGAACTCAGGTCCTCCTGAATCCAGAGCTGGTGCTCTATCCACTGGTCCACCTAGCTGCCCCTTATTCTTTTCATTTTCATTTTCTTTTTCTTTTTTTAGTGGGGCAATGAGGGTTAAGTGACTTGCCCAGGGTCACACAGCTAGTAAGTGTCAAGTGTCTGAGGCCAGATTTGAACTCAGGTCCTCCTGAATCCAGGGCTGGTGCTCTATCCACTGCACCACCTAGCTGCCCCTCATCTTATTATTTTCATTTATATTGTCATAGTGCTTTCCTCATTCTGCTGCCTTCACTCTATATCAGGTCAGGTAGATCTGAGTTTCTCTGAATCATTCCTGTTTGTTGTTTTTCTTTGCATGACAGTCCATTGCATTCACGTATTAGGCCTTTCTCCAAGTGATAAGTATATACTTTATTTCCAGTTCCTTGTTAGCACCCCCAAAAGGGCTACAGTGAATATTTAGTTTTGCCTTCTACATCTATATCTGTCTGTGACCTTCTGGGAATATTTGCCTACTGTTGGAATTTCCAAGTCTAAAGTATAGACATTTTATTTAGTAACTTATTCAGCAAGTATCCAGATTGCTTCTCAGATTGCTCATACCAATTTCCTTCCCCTACAACAACAATGATATCTCTACTAGGTCTTTCTTTCAGTATTGTCCATTTCCATCTTTTCATCTTCTTTTAATTTGTGGGATGTGAGATGAAATCTCAGCAATGTTTTGATTTGTGGAACAGTCTTTCTTGATCAGTGATTTGCCATCCATCCATTGAGAACTGTACCAATCCTTTTGCCAGTTATCCATTGTGTATTTGTGTTAATTCTTTGTAGATCTTGAATATCATGCTCTTGTCAGAGACACTTGATACAAAGATTCTTTTCCCTTGTTCAGTTTCCCTTCTTATCCTAACTGCATTTATTTTATTCATGCAAAAGTTTTCGATTTCATATTGAGCACAGTTTTTCAAAATGACTAGGAATGGCCCAGCAACCATATCAACAATTGATTTTGGTACCTCGTTGTGTAGTTTAGCTGAGCCTGATGGCTTGACATAATTGAGGGCAGTCAGATATTCTCTTCCCAATGTTGTTGTTACCAACCTAATGGTAATGAGACTTTCATTCTTCTTGGGCTACAAAACAGAAAAAAATGAAGCACTTGAGAATCATAGAGTCCCAGAGTCTTAGGTTGGAAGGGGCCTTTGAGGCTGCCGAGTGAAACTCCCCACCTGAACAATAATGCTGTCTGTGAGATAACGAAGAAGTGGGTGCCTTCCACCCCATCCCTCAAGATAGACCTTGAACTACAGGTGGCACCAATTGCTGAGTTTCTCCTTCAAGTTCAAATTTGCTTTGCACCTTTCAGTTTTTGCTTCTAGTTCGGTTGTTTGGGGCCGCCAGAACAATCATTTCTTTTCTCCATAACAGCCTGAAAACAGCTGCCATGCCCCCCTCACCCCTAAAGCTCAGCAGCCCCAGTCCCCATCACTTTTAAGAAAGAGCATCCACGTGTAAAGAGAGAGGATGGGGGGCAGGGAAGCTGATTCTGTTATTGGAGCCTTTGTCCAGGACGAGGGAGTTGGTGATGCAAGTGTGCTCTGCCCTGGTTATGGAAACACTGAATAGCAAAGTCAGAAGGTGCCTCTTCCAATGAGAATCTCCTCCATAATCTGCCTGACAAATGGTCATCCAGCTGTGGCTTAAAGACAGCCATTGGAGGAGAACCTTCTTCCGGATTCCGCTAATATTGATTGTTAAGCTATTTCTGCTTCTATCAAGACTAAAGTTTTCTCCTCCAGCTTCCATTACTTTTAGTAAGCAAGTGCATTCCCTCTTCCTTGTGCCAGCCTTTCAACCTGAAGCCTAATATTATTTCCCTTAAGTCTTACCTTCTGACTAGATATTTCTATTTCTTTGAACTCATCCCTGTGGGTCATGATTTTAAGAATTTTTGCCATCCCATTAGCCCTCCTAGATTATCAGTGTTCATCCTAAGATGTGGCACCCCAAACAGAACATGGTACACCAGATGTGCTTCAACCAGTGCAGGATACAAGTAGGACTGACATTTTCCTGGGTCTGGACACCAGACCTTTCATTGCAACTTAGGATAACATTAGCTTTCTTGGATTACATTTGACATTGTTGACTTGTGGTGTACTAATACTCCCAGATCTTTTTCACATCAGTTGGGGTAGAGCCTCCCCTTTGGCATTTTATATTTGGAAAACTGATTTTCTAAAATCCAAGGGTATGACTTCACTACTCGATTCCATCTCACTTGATTGGGCCCAGAGTTTGAACCTGTTACAGTCTCAATCCTTCAGAGTTTTGACTCTCATCCTCTGTGGTAGCTATTTCTTTCAGCCTTGTGTCTGTTACCCTGCAGTCTCTCTGGCTTTTTCTCCATCATTTTATTATTTCATCTATCAGAAGCAGTGATCCTTTATAGCCTTTGATCTTTCTCATATCTCAGAACATTGCTTTAAAAAGCCCTTTTTGTTGTTCTTAGAATTCAGCACAAGCCTCTGCTCCTTCTGTGCACTTCAGGCGATCTGATATCTCTTGTATCCTGGTATCTTATAGAGAACCTCCCACTCTTTTGTATTCATTCTCAGTGACCTGCCTTTGCTTTTTTTATACCTGTCTTTTAAACACTTTAGTCAGTCTTTTAAAACAAGTTCCCTTCCCCCCCCCCCCAACAGAATAAGATAATGATTATTTTTTTCCTTCAAGAAGTTAACTATCCCATGGAGAGGAGATGTGCTTAAAGAACTCCAAGACCAAATAGAAAAGAAAACCTTTCAATTTTGAAGAGTTCAAAGCAGAGGAAGAAAGTCCATATTGCACTGGGAGGGATCAGGGAAGGCAGCTGCCACTTTCTCTAGGCTTTCAGGAACTATCAAAATGGCAGCTCAAAGTATGTTCTTAGAATATCGAAGGGAAGTAGTGAAACGATTCTGGAGGGATTTGAATGAGAGGTGGGGGATATGGAGTGAAAGAAGGAATGGGTTTGGAGTTGAATGAACCAGATGCGAATCCTGCCACAGTCACTTGCTGCATGTGAGACCTTGTTTCTCACGACCTCTTTGTGCCTCAGTTTTTCAATCTAATGAAGGGTTTGGACTAGATGACTTTTGGGGTCCCTTCCAGCTTTATATAAGTGATCCTGGGAATGCAAGGCTAAGGTGTTTGGGTTTTTTTCAGTAGGCAATGGAGAGCAATTGCCATTTTAACAAGGGTAGAGTGGCATAAGCAGATCTGTGTAGTAGGAAAATAAGTTCGATTGAGGTTTGAAAGATTGGTTGGAGTGCGGACAGACTAGAGAGAGGGAGATGGGGTAGGAGACCATTGCAAGGTTCTAGATGAGGGAGGGATGAAGAATCGAAAGGAGGGGGATGAATGTGAGAGACTGACAGAGCTTACCAAGCAGGAGAAGTAGCCAACGATGACACTTAGTTTTTTGTGCTAATAAGAGAAATAAAGATGTCAGAAGGATTGGAAAAGATTGGGGGCAGGCTGGGTGGGGGGAGGGCTTGTTGAGTTACTACTTGGCAATTAGAACAGTCAGTCTGGAGGCCAGCAGGGAAGGAGATTGAGCTAGAGCTGTGTTTGGGCAGCAGGATCAGAACCTTGAACAGTGCTGGCAGTAAGGGTTGATCAGGCAGAGAAGCTAAAGGAGAGGTCAGAATGAGAGGAAGGAAACTAGGAGAGTTCAGTGTTTGGGAGGAGAATGTCCCAGAGGAGGCCTGTGGGAGATGGACAGCAGTGCTGTGTGGTACAGAAAGATCAGCGTGGACATGGCCCCTCACTGGCTGTGTGACCTTGGGCCTGCTTCATCTTTCTGACTTGTTTTCTTCCTTTGGACTGGATGACTTGTAAGGTTCCCCTTCCAGCTCTAACTAACCATATATCTTTGAGAAAGCATTTAATTGATGGCAGTCAATTGGGGACTTTGGGAAGAGCAGTTTCAGTAGAATAATGGTTATCTTTTAGCCAAGTTGGGAAGTGTTGAGAAGTGAGTAGGTGGGTGATGAGAAAGTCTGTTGCAGAAGGTGGTTACATGCTTCCTATGCCAGGCATTAGGAGTCAAAAGAATAAAAGGCAATTCTTCCCCTCCTGTGGAGACCAACATGAAACATCAATGTAGAGTAGATGGATGGTGGGCTTAGAGGGGAAGGCAATGACCACTGGGGAGTACTATGAGAAAAGCTTTCTGGAGGAGGAGCTGCTTTGAGCTGAGTCTTTTTTTTTTTTTAAGGGCAATGGGCAGCGAGGGTTAGGTGACTTGCCCAGGGTCACACAGTAGTAAGTGTCAAGTGTCTGAGGTCGGATTTGAACTCAGGTCCTCCTGAACCCAAGGCGGGCACTTTATCCACTGCGCCATCTCGCTGCCCCCCTTGAGCTAAGTCTTAAAAGAAGCCGAGGCTTCTAAGATTGGAGGTTGGATAGGAGAGCCTGGTGGACGACCAGCTCGATAGCACTGAAACTAGAGGCAGAGACTCGGGGATGAAGAACTGCCAGTGGGCCAGTATAGTTAAACTGTGTGTAACGTGTGTGGGAATAGAGGAAGGGATAGGGTTGTGCAGAACATGAAATGCCAAACCAACAGAAATGGAGTTTACTGATTGGGACCCTCACTTAGCAGTGCAGAGAATACACAGGAATGGGAAGAGACTTGAAGCAGGCCGGCCAATGAGAAGGCTGTAATTGCTTGGTCCAGGTGAAAGTTGATGAGGGCCTGCAGTTAGGAGGCTGACTGTAAATGTAGAGAAGAGGCCACATTCTGGAAAAAGAAACCGACCAGACTTAGAAGCTCACTGGATAGGTGGCAGAGGGGAGTAGGAGATAATCATGAGGTGGTTGTTAAGCTGGGTGACTGGAAGGACGCCGGTGGTGCCCTGGTGAGGGTTTGGGGTGAAAGAATGGAGATGTCTTTTGGACATGTTGAGTCTGAGATGCCTAAGCTGGGGACAGTTTAGCTGTCCACTAGGCAGCAGGTGATGCTGAGCTGGAGCTCAGGAGAGAAGGTAGGGCTGCATAAATAGATCTGGGAGGCAGCAGCAGCAGCAAGATAATAATTGAACCCTTGGGAGTTGATGAGATCACCGAGTGACATAGTCTGGAAAGAGCCGGGAGCCCAGGACTGAGCCTGGGGGGACAGACGTACAGAATTAGTGGGTGTGGCATGCATAAAGATCCAGCAAAGGAATCTGAGGAGTGGGCCGACCGACCGCTGGGGGGAGAATGAAGAGAGTTGTAAAAACCCAGAGATGGATGAGAGGGTATCCTGGGGGAGAAGGTTGTCACCATTGTCATATGCTGTGGGATGGAGGGAGCTTGGGTGGACATAGACTCAGAGGCCCAACAACTCTACTGTGGATGCCACAGGGAGACAAGAGGATGCCTCCAAAGGTTGTTTGTGCCAAGGATCACATGACAGTTCCATTCCCAGCCCTTATCCCCTCCACCCCCCCTTGCAGTCTCCCAGCACTCCCACAGCTTGCCAGCTTTAGTTACCGCTCTTTTCCGACGTTGCCCAAAGTGTGTTGCTCAGAGCCCTGGCATTCCAGGAGATGTGACTGGTCGGGCTTCTGTAACGAAACTCTGCCAGCAACATTGTTCCCTGAACATTTTTAAAAATAAAATCTGTGCTATTTGGCAGTGGGGGAAAGGATGAAAATAGGGTTAGTTCTGTTTAGTTTGTGGGAAAATGTCCCCAACCCTCCAGTGAATCTCCAGGTCTTTTGTGGATTCCCCTGGCACCTCAGATTGATAGTTATGGCTCCCACAACACACAAGTTTGGGAAATGCTGCCTTACTAGAATTTTCTTGTCCAACCAAGTTATCTGATCATTGTTCCTTAAACCCGTATCTTGACTTCGGCCTCTAGGCTAATTATTCTTCCTGCCTGGCATGCCCTTACTCATCTTTATTTAGGTCATAGGATTTCTTAAAGGCCCAATTTAAATCTTACACTCCCCTCACCTTCCGTGGTCCCTGATTCCTTGTGAAGTTTGTCTTTTTAAAATGCGCGCGTCTTTTTTCCTCATCTTTCCCCATTTAGATTGCAAACCCCTTGAAGACCAGGTCCATGTTTTATGTGTCTTTGAATCCCTGACTCTAGCCCTGAAGTCTGCACCTAGGAGTTGATGAATAAATGTTTATTGTTGATAAGGGAGTAAGGGCATGATAAGCAACGACGTGATCTCTTTAAATTTCTTGGAAAGAGGCAGTTATTTCTCCTTTCTTGTGCCTCTTCTGCATGGCCTTGGCTAAATAGCGATTTTAAATGAATTTGGAATTCTGGGTCTGGAAGGATAATTGTGGATATTTCACTGGAAAAAAGGAGAAAATTAACCTTGAAATATTTCTACTTTGCCACAGGAGTTAAGTGATCTGCAGCGAGACCCTCCTGCCCACTGCTCAGCAGGACCTGTGGGAGATGACTGTAAGCTTTGCTCTATTGCTTGGTTTTTGCTTCTCTTAGTATTGAAGGTCTGAACACTTGCTGATGACTCAAACAATCCTTTGTCTGTTTCAGTGTTCCACTGGCAAGCAACTATTATGGGACCTGTAAGTATATGATTCCTTTAGATAAACCTTTACCCTCCGAGCCAACCTGCTTTCTTATCCCTACGTAGGATCTATTCTCTTAAACCAGTTCCCCCTCCTCTACCCAGTCATGTAAAAGGGAGTGGCCAGGTTAGATGCTCTGCTCCCCCACCCCACCTCTCTCTAAGTACCAGATTAATCCTAAAGGGCTTGTGGATTCTTAGTAAATAATCTGATAAAGATTGCCACGATCTCTTTGATTCTCCAAATTACTGATCACGAAGCATTCTCATTACAAATTGCTACAGTCCTTAGCCAGCACTTGGTTGTTTTTTCCTTTTTCTTTCTTAACCTTTTTCCCCTAAAAAAAAATTCTTGATGATCTAAGTACAATCGTCCGTGTTTTAAAAATAACAATTTAGAAATTAACAAGTTAACCCAGTAACAGAATTTCTCCAGCTAGCCATGGCTAGTTTGCGTTGAGTCATTTCATTTCTTCCTGCCCTTAATGTAGGCAGATGATTGCATATGCATCTCGCTGACATTACTTTTCTCTGCACCCAGAGTTTACAGCTATTTCATGAGAGGCTTCTTTTCATGATGATAACTCTTGATCAAGAGGATTCTTTGACCTGGATCCCCTTAGCAGGTCTTTCTATTTGAAAGCAATAAAACCTGAACAGTTTAAATCTGGTGGTGGGGGTGAGGATTGGGGGGTGTGTGACGGCTGCTCTGGCATAAGTTCTATTGGCTGTATTCTTCCCTCTCCTCTCCCGCTTGTTTGTTCTTGTTCATTCTCTCTCTCTCTCTCTCCCCCTCCCCCCACCCCCATGAGCTAAATGTAATCAGTTGTGAGTAATTAAAACTTTATTTTTGCTCTAAAATCCTGTGATTACTTAAAAGAAATTAACCCAGGATGAGTGTTTCCAATTAATCATAGAATCCTAGTGTTAGAGCTGGGAAGGGCCATAGACAAAATATAGTCGAGAGAGCCGTGGCCTTGGGAGTCAGAAGCCCCAGCTGAATTCTGGTCCGAGCTCTTGTGTTACCATAAGCGGCTCGCTTCTCTCTGCCTCAGTTTCCTTGTTTGTAAAATGGGAGTGTTATACTGGGTGCTCTGACATTCTTGGCTTCTCCACATCATCCAGTGCCATCCCATTATTTCCAGACAATGAAGGATCAGGGCTGTGAAGCGATGGCCCCCAGAGTCCTAGAGCTCCTTAGTGAACAAAGAGCTGAGGACCTCTGGGCCTTGACCGCCAGCCATTGCCCTTCCCACTCTACCACACTGCCTCTCCTAAAATGACAACTTAGAGTGAACTGTTCTATTTTTTTTTTAAGAGGGGAGTAATAAAATATATTATTTCAGTAAATAGTCTTTCAGGGGCAGCTAGGTGGCCCAGTGGATAGAGAACCAGCCCTGGATTCAGGAGGACCTGAGTTCAAATTAGACCTCAGACAACATGACACTTACTAGCTGTGTGACCCTGGGCAAGTTACTTAACCCTCATTGCCCTGCCCCCCCCCCCAAAGTAAATAGTCTTTCAGTAATGAACAAGTCATTTTTATTTGTTACCTATTTAGCGCATTTAGAGGACTGGAATTTTGAGGTCCATCAAAACATGCTGCGTGAACAATCACAGTTCATAACTTACTTTAGGGGTCTCACTTGCAGCACCAGGTGTCAGGGCTCTTACCCCTTCCTGGTGGACAGCACCTAGAACACCATTCACTCACCTGAGGAGAGCAGAGAGATGTCACTGAAACTTTGTGGATTCCTTTTATTAATTTAGCTCTTACTCTTGATGAACCAGAACAAAGTTGTCAATCATTGCAAATCCATACTGTCCGTACCCCAATTGAAAGAGCATCCCTGGCAGCCTTGTTGATTACTGAGGCATTATTATCAAATTCAGCAGCCTAATAATGATTCCTAAATGGGAGGGTTATGCAGCTCACAGCGTACTGTGCTACTAAATCTTGTATTAGCTTATTCTTTTTTTTTCTCCTGTTGTTAAATGACATCAAAGGGTTGGTGCCAGATATTAAAGCCCACTGTATAATTGCTGTGAAAACTGATGATGTTGTGTGAATCCTAAACTATGGAAAAGGTGAGGGAGGGTTTGCACTTTCACTTATTTGGCAAGGAAACCACACCAAGATAGTCGTCATCCTATGGGATTGGAGAAAGACACTCCTTTTACTGATAAACTGTGGTTTTGTTTGAACTCCCTGGCCCCAGCTCTGAAGCTGGACATTTAGATGATGTGACAAGATCCATTTCACTCCAGCCTTTTCTTGTAGGAAGAGTGCTAGTGGTAGAATTCAGAGAGAGACATGGGGTCCCATTTCAGCATGACCTCTAGCTATTTTTCCAGGAGCAGGTCCCCTGCATAGCTCTGAATCATCGTTCCCCATCTCTCAGATGGGGGATCCCATTAATCCATTGTACTCTATTCCATTTGGGAGACCCTGTTCCATCCCCACCCCACTCACCAGAGCTTACAAAGATGAAAGGAAAAGATTTGCTCCAGTCTTTTTTCTCCACTTGATTACCACTGCAGAATATTTTTTTTTCCTCACAGCCCATTTCTGTGGGTATCACACAAATCTGTTCTCACCAATAGATTTATTTGTGTTGGTCATATGATAGATTTTTGTGGTGTCTGTGTGTTTGGGGAAAAAAATCTTCCTTTTACATCTGGAAAAAGAAAATACATTTTAATTAAAAAAAAAACAAAACAAAAATACCTTTTAAGGTAAATGATTTGGAATGAAGAGTGGGACCAAGCCCTTCTTTCATATTGATAGTCTATGGGGCAGGCAGCTAGGTGGCGCAGTGGATAAAGCACTGACCCTGGATTCAGGAGGACCTGAGTTCAAATGTGGCTCAGACAGCTGACACTTAGTAACTGTGTGACCCTGGGTAAGTCACTTAACCCTCATTGCCCAGCCACCCCCTCCAAAAAAAAAAAAGAAATAAAAGAAAGTCTGTGGGGGAAATACCTACCATTTTGTGGCTTACTGTGAAGAAGTGGTGATCCCAAGGTGATATGCATGCTTTCTTCTTTCAGCCGGACAGCGCATATCAAGGTGGAGTCTTCTTTCTCACTGTACATTTTCCCACAGACTATCCTTTTAAGCCACCAAAGGTAAATATGCATTTTCAATTGATGACTCTTCCTTATCTTCTATGTTGGGAGTTTGAAATCTTGTCTGTTTTGTCAGCAGCATTATGAGAGCCAACATATTCAAGTTTTATAACTTGGGTCCGTTGCAGGTGATATCTGAGTTTGATTTATTGATTCAGCCGTCAGTCACAAAGTATATTTAACAAGCTTTGGGAGTATGTTATAATAGTGGAAAGAATTCTGAAATTGGAGTTGGGAAATCTGGCTCAGAGACTACTACTAACAGTGTGACCTTGGACAAGACATTTAAATTCTAAGCCTCAGTTTCTTCATTTGTAAAATAGGCTAACTGATTCTTGGACTGCTTACCTCATAGCACTGGTGCAGGTAAAAACAGGGACCATTTCTTACTTGATGTCTATATAGCAGTGTTTGCTGCTTCAGTTATTGGAGTTTCTGTGGGCCAGTTATCTGACTTTCAGAAGTCTTAAGTCAATGATGATGTGTATTTGCATAGTATATAAATCAATTTTATTTTTAGTTATTTTAATTATTTTTCCAGTTACATGTAAGGATATTTTTTTGAGCTCCAGATTTTTCTCCTACCCTTTCCCCTCCTGTGGACAGCAAGAATTTGATACTGGTTAAACATTACAATCATGTTAAACTTATTTCCACATTAATCAGAACAAAAGGGGGAACAAAGAAAGAAAGAATAGGGGCGGCTAGGTGGCGCAGTGGATAAAGCACCGGCCCTGGATTCAGGAGTTCCTGAGTTCAGATCCGGCCTCAGACACTTGACACTTACTAGCTGTGTGACCCTGGGCAAGTCACTTAACCCCATTGCCCCGTTAAAAAAAATAAATAAATAAATAAGAAAGAATTAACGAGAACAATAACAAGAAAGTAACAACAAAATTGAAAATAATATGCTTCAATCTGCTTTCAGACTCCTTAGTTCTTTTGCTGAATGTGGAGAGCATTTTCCACCATAAGTCTTGGCATTGTCTTGGATCAGTGCTGAGATCATGTATTGCTGAGAAGAGTTAAGTCTGTCACAGTTGAACATAACCCGATGTTGTTGATACTGTGTACAATGTTCTCTTGGTTCTGCTCAGATATTACTGAAAAGGCTTAGCCTCAGAACTGTGAAAGATAGAAGATTATAGGAATACTTATGGGGTGGAGGGGAACATATACACGCTGGAAGTTCCCTATCTACACTGACGAAATCATGGTTCCTGACTACTTTCCTCCTTCCTGCCCCCCTCCTCCAAGGCCCCCAAAGCTCTGGCCATCAGCCTTCTTAGCTCCTACTGTATACAGAATTAATATTGATCAGTCTAAGGCATGGGAAATGGAAATGGAAGAAGAAATAAAGGGAGAAAATGGGAAGAGGGAGTGGGACAGAAAAAGAGGAGAAGTGGATGTTTTAACCCCATTTAGCTGGGTTCCGCTTAGTCTGATCAGTACCCTCAACTGCCTGTGCCTTCACTGGACATTTTTCTATGGACATCACTCAGATAAAAGAAAGTTCATCCCCAAGTGTGTTGGTTGGTACTTTGGTGTTCCTCTTCCGCTGTTTGTGTTTTTTTCATCACTAGGTTGTTGTTGTTTTTTTCCCTTTAGATTGCTTTCACAACAAAAATCTACCACCCAAACATAAATAGCAATGGAAGTATTTGTCTTGATATCCTGAGGTCACAGTGGTCACCAGCTCTGACTGTATCAAAAGGTAACTTCATTTATAAGCTAAGGAAGTTGGAGGAGAGTAAGATGAAAATTACCAAATGGTTGATGAGTGAATCTAGGGACCAGAGCCTCGGTTTCTCTCTGGTGCTATGTCCTAATTCCTTTCAGCCTTTCAGTTCTAGGCCAGAAGCCTCCACTTTCCAACTTACCTATGACTAACTTCTCTCTAGCACCCAGACAGTGACTGGGACGCTCCAAATAAGAGGCCTGGGCACTTTGCAGAGCAGGATGTGTTGGGGTGGGGGTGAGGAATTACATTGATTACAAACACCATTGAGAAGACTAGGTTTTTCTGGTTCGGTGTCTCCTTGTTTTTACCTTTAAAAATAGATGCTGTGGGAGGAGCTAGGTGGCGCAGTGGCTAGAGCACCAGCCCTGGATTCAGGAGGACCTGAGTTCAAATCCGGCCTCAGATACTTAACACTTATTAGCTGTGTGACCCTGGGCAAGTCACTTAACCCCAATTGCCTCACCAAAAAAAGAAAAAAACAAAAAATAGATGCTGTGAAGAGGCTGCTGTGAGTCAGCCAGTCCTCAGACAAGCTTTTAGTGTGAAGTACTGGTGTTATTAAAGTGAGAAGCAAGTTCCTGACTGATCACGAAAAAAATGTCCAGATGGGACTGATTGAAAAACCAAGCTTGTAAATGATCAGTCTCCAAGTCAGAGCAATAGAGGATTTTTTGAAAAATTGTCTTTTCACCTTTAGGGTTGGTGTAGGCACAATGCGTATCTTAGTTTAGATTTCTGCTGTTAATTTTCAAACAGCAGCAATGGCAGTTACCAACTTAAACAGCTCATTAGCAGAACAGATGCTGCAAATGTACCTTAACAGTAAGATATAATTTGTTCCTTTTTCAGTTTGTTGAGTCTATAGATGGGTCGGCTAGATGGTGCAGTGGATAGAGCACTGACCCTGAAGTTGGGAGGACCTGAGTTCAAATGTCACCTCAGACACTTAGTAGCTGTGTTACCTTGGGCAAGTCACTTAATTCCAATTGCCTTAACCATCTGAGGCTGTCTGCATCATCCTGATATTTATCTTGACACTGGAACCAGATAGCTCTGGAGGAGAGAGTAAGGTTGATGATCTTGCACCTCCCTCCCTCACTTAAAAAATCCAATTCTTGACATCACTGCAATGTCATGGTCCTCTTCAAAAACAAAGGACAAAGGGGCTGCTAGGTGGTCCAGTGGATAGAGCACCGGCCCTGGAGTCAGGAGGACCTGAGTTCAAATCCGGCCTCAGGCACTTAACACTTACTGTCTGTGTGACCCTGGGCAAGTCACTTAACCCCAATTGCCTCAACCCCCCCCCCCCAAAAAAAAAGAACAAAGGACAAACAACAACAATAGCAACATATAGACAGAAAACCCCCTCCCAAAATTACCAAATTGACCAGTGTTTTCCAGTTTAGAAACCTTCAAACCAGGCTTCATTCTGACATTGTTCACCTGATCAGTGATTCCTCCCACCCCCCCACATACACCCAGTGGTGTTTAGGCTTACATTGGGTAGGTGTAGGATGCCTTTTCATAGGTTACTTGGCATTTATAAATGCTCATTTTACCAGCCAGTTACCTTGTGTTATGTATGTCAGAATTATAACATATTCTGTGTACTCTCTGGCAGTGGGATGTTTCTGTTGTGGCCTGCTGAGGTTAGGCATATTGGACAGGAACCCTTGCCTTCCATAACCCAGGCTAGCCTGACTGGTAGTAGAGCATTCTCTTTGGGTTAGAAAGGGCAACCCCTAAAATGCCAGAAAATGCAAGAAAACCGTTATCCTTGCATCCCTCATAGAAGGAATCCAGAACCCTCTCTTGGTGTTTGTGTTATTTTCACGTTGTTGCCTGATAATAACATTTCTATCAAATGACTGCTGGGCATGCACAGCCATGACTGCTTCACATACCACCTAGTCCTAGGTTTTCTTTAGTGCAGAAGGGCAAATTTTTTCATCTAAATTGTTCGAGTGTTTGTTGCTGTCCTTATTTAAAAAACAACCACCACCTTCCCATACAGATACTGAGTGCCTTATTTATCAAAGTTTGATTGACACAAACGCCCCATTTCCTGGATTGGTGGTAAGATGCATCTCATTTTACATAAATAGCTAAGTGCGGACACTTACACAAGAGGTGGCAGCCCGCCCAGAGCCTGTCTTCTGACACTGCTGGCTCCATTTCAAGAATATTGAGCATCGTTGGCCTCTGGAAACTTTGTCCTTTGGATTTCAAAATGATAGTGATGCTCCTGTCGTTCTCATTTGCTTCTTAAGGTGCCCTTGAGACAAAGGGAAGCTTTTTCCGTCACTGGAAACAGGTAGAGAAGAAGCAGCACCACCACCCCCTTTTTTTTTTTAAACATAATATTTCACTCTGTTTGTTTAAATACTTTATTTTTTCTGAATCCTAAAACTCTTGGTCTGGCCATTTTCACATAAATATGATGCAAATAGAGCATCTCTGAGGCCTAGTCTTGTATATAAGGAAAACATTCTTGTGACATCCCAGAATTATTCGCTTAGTTTACTTACTGTACGTGACTTGAGTCTTGGTAGGTGGGAGAGGGAACTGACACTGGCTTCTAGCACACCAACCTTTATTACCCCGCTTTCCTCCCAACGGATCCCACCCTGTCGTGTATCATCTGCTTTGGACTTGGGGGGATGCAGGAAGAGGAAGTAGAAGAAGGGAAGATGAGGGGAGGGATTTCATTTTCTTAGAAATGTAGGCATGTGATGAGTGCTGCCAGAGGAAGAAATGGCACCTTCTCTTTTTTTGTTTGTTTTTTAGTGAGGCAATTGGGGTTAAGTGACTTGACCAGGGTCACACAGCCAGTAAGTGTTAAGTGTCTGAGGTAGGATTTGAACTCAGGTACTCCTGACTCCAGGGCCAGTGCTCTATCCACTGCACCATCTAGGTGCCCCTGCACCTTCTCTTTTGCTCCCTTCCTCCCATGGCATCAGAGAGTAGAGTCCTTCCTGATAATATCTGGGCACTATACCAAATGAAGCCAATCATGTGACCATGCACATGGTAAAGACTTGGCGTGTTGTTGAAAACATAGGCAAGATATTTGTTATTGACTCTGGATTTCACTGACTGCATGAGAGACAGTGAGGGGCTTGTCAGTGCTCTTCTCCTTTGTACTTAACCAGAATGCAGCTGGGTGAGCCAGATGATGGACTGCCCGGCCAAGTCTGGACTGACAGTCCCCAGTTAGATTCGCTTGGGCCTGGGCTATTGATATTCAGGTGATAGACTTAGAATATGAGGAAATGCATATTTTCTGACACACACACACACACACACACACACACGCACACGCACACCCCTTCTAGAGTTTGGGGTTCAAGGTAGCAGATATTTAGTAAGCTCCTTCTGGATGCATGCAGCGGCTTGACGTAGTGGATTGTCTACTGGGCTTCAGCACCAATGGGATGTGGGTTCCAATCCCACTGCTGACGCTAACGTGTATGACAGGGCATTTCGCTTCCCTCTGGCTCCAACAAGCCCCCAGGGCTTATTTACAAAGGAGTGGAGATCTGTGTTGGCAGAGGGAGTTCTCCATGTGAGGGGATCAGAAGTCCTCTGGGTACCAGGCGCTAGCACCAAAGTGTACGCTAAGGTGCTAGGGATACAGAGATGAAATGTGACATAGACCTTGTCCTCAGAGAGGGCAAGAGAAACAATCATTTGAAGATTTTTGTTTGTTTGATATTTTGGGGTATTATTGACAATATTCAGGATAATGTGCTTCTATAGAAGACTTATGGAGGTTGTAGCTACTTGAGATAATGTCTCATTCCCAAATAAATTGAATTCTCAATGACATTTAAAGCTTTGGTGGTCATGGTCATTCAGAGAGGCAGAGTTATGTAACATTTAGAGAAATGGATTAAAAAAAAAACAGGAAGAAATCCCGCCTCTGCCACCTATTAGCTGTGGGACCCAGGATGAGCCACTCGGCCTGAACCTCCGTGTCTCCCGTAAAAGGATGATGATAGTGGATGATGTCTGATGATGTCTCGTTCCTCATCTGGTGCCTATCTAGTTGGCTAGAGTTCTGGTAGAGCTGGTTCTGGGACAAATGGCTGTGTTGCTCTTCATTGTTGTCATCGACATCAAGCTTTATTACACAGACTTCATGGGACATTAAAAACCCTAAATGAGCGAACACTTGTTCATTCCACACAGAAATGAGACATTAGGTAGCTGCCTTAAATTACTCCCATAGACATTTGCTAGTGGTTTGTAGCTTCTGAACATTCGATGCAAAATCTGTGCCACTGCCTTGAAACAACAAGCGGCTGATGATGTGTTCTCCTTTCCTTCTAGTTTTGTTGTCCATATGTTCACTACTTTGTGATCCGAATCCAGACGACCCCTTAGTACCAGATATTGCACAGATCTATAAATCAGACAAGGAAAAGTAAGTATTTATGACCATTGGATTTGAGTTGGGTTCATTTCTGTTCCATGTGCCAAATATAAAACAAAAGAAAGATTTTATAGAAGCATTTAAATTAATTAAATTAAACTGAGGAAAGCAACTACTGGCTCATGGCTTGAATCTGCTTCTTCATATTCCTTTTCTAGTTTTACTAGGCAACCTTCTCTTCTTCTCTTTGTACTCTTTGGTCTATTCTTTTCCCCCAATATATTTTTTATTTTGTTAAATTTTCCTAATTACATGTAAAAAAATTTTTAGTGTTCATTTTTTTAAAAATTTGAGTTCTAAATTTTCTCCATCCTTTTTGACCTTCCTTGAGAAAGCAAACAATTTGCTATCAGTTATATATGTGAAGTCATGCAAAATTTATTGATTGGTCTGCCCTTGTGAGGCACTGTGGTAGGGGGAGAAAAGGCATGAGGTTTGGTTTCAGAAACCCTGGGTTTGAGTCCTGATTCTGCCAACTGTGATCTAAAACTTGTCTCCTCATCCTGTAAAAGGAAGGGGTTGGAGTGGACAACAAAGTCCTTATGCTCCCCTTTCCCTCCCCCCTTTTTTTAACCCCTTCCCTTAACTGTTTTTAAAATAGATTTTTATTGATGTCTCCTCTCTCTTACATCATCATTGTTATCCCCAGTATCCTTCTCCTTCCTTCCTTCCACTCTCTATCAGGTTAGCTATCTCATAGAACAAATAGTTTTTTCCTTCCATTTACTATTATGCACTTTAGGAAAGGTTCAAGTTAGCAAGGAATTATTAAGCATGCTCTGTCTGTGGGCACTTCCTCCCGTGGGTCTCCCCCCCCCCCCAATAATAACTTAACCTTCTTTTGTGAGGCTGTTTCACCTTGGCACAATATTTTCAGGGGTTGTAAGAGGCCTGCCCTAGATGCTGGTGCTCCTCACACTGCTCAGTCAGGCTTCAGACAACTCCCGACCTAAGAGAGCCAGGCTTTCATATGCCTAATCTAATCTAGCAGATTGATTTCTCTCTGGAAGGTGAGTTCTTTATTTTCTCTTCATTGGTGTCTTAACATCCTGATTTACAGTAAGTTAGTGGAAAATCCATCTAGCCTTGGAAAAGACTAAAGGTTGAATTTTGTGAAGTCAGATCCATTTTTTAACTCCATGAGTCAAATGCTATGACCCTGCTGTTCCATTGTGGAGGCATCTATTTAAGGACATTTGCCTATAAAACCTTTGAACATATGTTCACGTTTTCACTGTAACTTTTTTGTATCCCCACAGATACAACAGACATGCGAGAGAATGGACTCAGAAATATGCAATGTAAATTGGAAGATTTTTTTCCTATATCCCAGAGTACTGTAAATTCTAGGTTTTTTCAATATTAGAAGTAAATCGAGCACCGTTTACTGTTCCAGTGTATCCTGAAACCCTTTGATTTTTACCCATTTTAAATGTGTTTCTGGAGCAAGACAAAACAAACTTCCAAAAATAACCTTAAGACTGTGATGAGAGTATTTATCCTTTTGTATGCTTTGCAAAAGACATTTATTATGGTTTTTAAGATACTCGGACATCTGCATCTTCAGCCTACAAGATCCACAGTGCAGTTGTAAAGCAACCAAATTATTTTTGCTGATACTAGATGTTTTTACATGAGATACTGTATGTGTTTGTCTAAGATGTCGTCAGTTTTATAAATCTGTATTCAGATTTCATTCTTTGTTAGCTCACTATATAATTTGTATTTTTTTACTGTATAGACTAAATATATTTTATTTACCATGTAAGTCAACTCATTAGACATTTTCTTCCTGTGCACAGTATTGACAAAATACAACTGCTAGTAATGAAACGAATGAAACGCTTCGCCTCCTTCTCTTGCTTAGGATATTCCGTAGACTGATTGCAGATTCTTAAAACCTAACATGATCTTTTACACTGTAATTCTCAGTATGCTGATTATGGAGAAACACTTGTTTTGATTTTGTTGCATACTTGACTTAATTTTATTGCAATGTGAACTAATTGCACTGCTAAGTAGGACGATATGTAACTTTCATTTGTTGCTTTTCACATTTGATTTTTTTTCGTACGTATGGGCAATATAATATTCTCACGGACCTTTTACAGATCTTACTGTAGCTTTTTCCATATAAATAAAATGCTTTTTCTACTACTTGTCATGCCTGTTTTTACAACAAGACTCATTACTAGGTCTATGAGAAAGGATCTGACTATTGTATATAGTTTTGCATGCAAATTATTGATGAGGAGTACTCCAAATTTTGAAAATAAGGTCTGCCTTATTCAGAGTTCATGTATTTAATTTTCATTTGTTATCCTTACATTTCCTGTATAAATCTTGTCTGACGTTAAATTAGCATCCCCGTAACAGGAAGTCATCGTACTAACAAATAATTCCTGTAACTCTCTTGCTATAGAGAAAAATTCAGAATATTGTGGGTCTGTCCTGGATCCTGGTGTTGAAGCAGTTTGTTTGTTTATCAAAGAACCAGAAGGAATCTCTTAGCGAAGATGATTTCACTGTTCTGGCAGGCTTGTGGGATGGACCCTGAGGATAGCACTTGTAGACATGAGGCCTAGTTAATGAATTAGTCAGACTTAATATATGTCTACAGGTGCATGTTTTCAAAATAAGTTTGTTCAGTAGATCTACCTTTGATTTTATCCTCAATATTTAACATAGAATTAACTAATATAGTATTTTAGAAATGGATTCTCAATTTTGAATTAAACGGATTTTTTACTATAGAAGTTTTAAGAAGACACTAAAATCATGCATGTTTGAGTCTATTTTTGTGAGTAGCTTGCTTCAGAGCCCCAAACTGACTTGTGTCAAACTTTCATTATTGCGTAATGAAACCTTTGAAGAAAATAAATTTTCTAATCATTTGACTTTAAAAGATAGTAATAACTTACATTTGTCTAGTGAGTGACAGTTTTGAAAGCACTGCATCCATAATCTCATTTGGCCCTCATGACAAAGCCCATGAGGGGAAGCAGGCCAAGTGGTAGTGAGTGCTCCCCTGGGACAGACAACTTGCACACGGTCACACAGTAAGGAAGTGATAGAGCCAGAATTTGAACCCAGGCCTTCTGATTCTAGGGCCAGTGCTATTTCCCCTACGCCAAGGTGCTATTATTATTATTGTTATTATTGTTGTTGTTATTATTATTATTGGTGTTGTTTTCTTTTTCACCGCCTAATGTCTTTAACACAGTCATTTCTCCTGTAGCATTGCAGTGGTTCTATAAATGTACACCTATTTGTGATGGGTTTATGACAGTAATTTAAATCGGTCGGCTATCTTCTGGATAGGAAGTTACAGCACAAATAAGCTTATGAAAAAATAGAGATGTCATGTGTTTTATAAATGTATGTAAAATATTTAAATGAATTGTGAAATGGAAACTTAAAATGTGATTGTTTAAAAAAAAAACAAACACCTCATACTTTGAGTATTCATGGTAGAGTCATTTGAAAGATACTTTATATTCTTGGCTACTTCCTCACTGAATTTGAAATGGGGTTGAGGTAGCTGGAAGAAACTCTTGGCCTCACTGGGGTTGGAGAATTAATCTACTTTGGTAGTAAAGGACTTTGTTGGCTGGAATATCCTTATAGCTTTTGTTTTGTGACATTCATTTATGGAAGTATCATTTTTTTTTCTTGCATTAAAGTTTCTGAAACTTGACAAAATAGTGTTTTCCTTTGCTTTACTCAATTAAATTCTCTTCCTTTGCTTTACTAGTTCTGGGTCATACAGAAAAAAGTCACCAAGCTGTCTGCTGAATCGAGACACATTGAAAAGGATTCACAGCCCAGCAGTGGCATAATGATGGGTCACACAATCCATCTTCCAAACTGCAGCTTTTAAAGTGCAAGGGCCCCTTTTTTAAAAACAATATGATGGAGGGGCAGCTAGGTGGCGCAGTGGATAGAGCACCGGCCCTGGAGTCCGGAGTACCTGAGTTCAAATCCGGCCTCAGACACTTAACACTTACTAGCTGTGTGACCCTGGGCAAGTCACTTAACCCCATTGCCTCACTAAAAAAAAAAAAAATTTAAAAATAGAAACAATATGATGCGGGGCAGCTCAGTGGCGCAATGGATAAAGCACTGGCCCTGGATTCAGGAGGACCCGAGTTCAAATCCGGCCTCAGACACTTAACAATTACTAGCTGTGTGACCCTGGGCAAGTCACTTAACCCCAATTGCCTCACCATAAATAAACAAAAAAACCACAAACAGACAAATAAATAAATAAAACAAAACAAAAAAAAAACCCATATGATGTTGGAACCTACTTCTAGAGGGTCTCAACTCCCCAGTCTTTTTTTTTTTTAATTATTTATTTATAAGTTTCAGGCAACTGTTTAGATTACATTTTTTAAAATAGTGTTTTATTTTATTTTTTCAAATTACATGTAAAGATAGTTTTCAACATTCATTTTCTTTAACCCCCCTTCCCAAGATAGTAAGCAATCTGATATAGATTATATAGTAGAGTCATGTTGTGAAAAGAAGAATCAGAACAAAAGGGAAAAGTCACAAGAAAGAAGAAACAACAAATAAAGTGAAGATAGTAGGCTTTCATCTGCATTCAGACTCCAGAGTTTTTTTTCTGGATGTGGAGAACATTTTCCATCATAAGTCTTTTGGAATTGTCTTGGATCATTGTGTTGCTCAGAAGAGCTATATCTATCACAGTTGATTATCACAGAATGTTGTTGATATTGTTTTGTTTCTTTTCTTTTTTTTTTTGGGTGAGGCAATTGGGGTTAAGTGACTTGCCCAGGGTCACATAGCTAGTAAGTGTTAAGTGTCTGAGGCCGGATTTGAACTCAGGTACTCCTGACTCCAGGGCCGGTGCTCTATCCACTGCGCCATCTAGCTGCCCCATGTTGTTGATATTGTGTAAAATTTTCTCCTGGTTCTGGTCACTTCATTCACAGCAGTTAATGTTAGTTCAGATTTTTCGGAAATCTACCTGCTCATCATTTTTTTTTTTTTTTTTGGGTGAGGCAATTGAGGTTAAGTGACTTGCCCAGGGTCACACAGCTAGTAAGTGTTAAGTGTCTGAGGCCAGATTTGAACTCAGGGTCCTCAATTTGAATCCAGGGCCAGTGCTTTATCCACTGCGTCACCTAGCTGCCCCCTGCTCATTATTTCTTACAGCATAATAGTATTCCATTATATCCATAATATAATTTTTTCAGCCATTCCCCAGTTGATGGGCATCACTTTAATTTCCAATTCTTTGCCATCACAAAAAGCAGTTATAAATATACACGTGGATCCTTTTCCTTTTGTTATGATCTTTTTGGAATATAGACCTAGTAGTGGTATTGCCGTGTGAAAGGGTATGCACAGTTTTATACCCCTTTGAGCATAATTCCAAATTGCCCCCCAGAACGGTTGTATCATTTATCAGCTCCACCAACAATGCATTAGTGTTCCAAATTTCTCACATCTCCAACCTTTATCATTTTCCTTTTTTGTCATTAACCAGTGTGAGAGGTTTGAGGTGGTACCTCAGAGTAGTTTTAATTTGCATTTCACTAATAGTGATTGAGTACATTTTTTTTATGTGACTATAATTTTTTTCTAACATGGTTGAGATTCTATTACTTTGTTTAGTGCTGAACATAATAAATGATAGGATTCCACATTTGTTGTTTTGTTCTGTCATGAATGTTTCCTTGGCAGAGTATCTGATGGGGGGAAATAAAACTCTGAATTCCACTACTTAACACCAGTATTGAGGAACCACATTGATTAGGTGAGGTCTATAAATTTGTTGAAAGTAAGGAGCTGAGCTTCAGATGAATTTGTCCCCTTATAATTCAAGTAGTCATGAAAGCAAAAATTCTTTACATTTTACTGGGTTTTCTTCATGGAACAGGATACTGGTCTTAATTTCATATTTTAAAATTCAGGAGGTGTTGAGAAATTAATTTTCCCTGTGAAACAAGAAGATAATCTATGGCCAATTTGGACTTGATTCAAAAGTCAGCCCAATTTATTCTTGGAAAGCCTTTGAGTTTAATCCATGGAGGAAAATTCCTAGTTCTGTTATTTGTAGGGTATTCAAGTTGAACACTGGCAAATCTGAATGATCAGCAATTTGATTTTTTGTCATGATGCAATCAGAACATATTTTAATTTCTTATAGTTAATTTACAAATATACCAGAAAGTCCTAGTTATCTTTTTTTTTTTTTGAGTGAGGCAATTGGGGTTAAGTGACTTGCCCAGGGTCACACAGCTAGTAAGCATTGTCTGAGGCCGGATTTGAACTCAGGTACTCCTGACTCCAGGGCCAGTGCTCTATCCACTGTGCCACCTAGCTGCCCCCCTAGTTATCTTAAAAACAAAGTCTTATCATTAAAAAAAAAATGTTATACATAGAATCCAAGGAATCTTAATACATTAAGCCACAACTCCAAATTAGTTTGTGGGGAAAAAAAGATATATGCATCTATATGTGTGCATGTGTCCATATGTATATTCACAAAATTATGTACACATACATAACGGAGAAGCAGCTAGGCAGTACATTGGATAGAAAGAGTACCAGGCCTAGAGTCAGGAACACTTGTCCCTGTGGGTTCAAATTTGACCTTAGATACTTCCTAGCTGTGTGATCCTGGGCAAGTCATTTAATCCTCATTGCCTCAGTTTCCTTATCTATAAAATAAGCTGGAGAAGGAAATGGCAAACCACTCCAGAATCTGCCAAGAAAACCCAAAATGGGGTCACAGAGTTAAACATGACAACTTTTAAAATTATAATCTTAACCACAAACATATATAACAGTTCTAAAATGCTCTATATAGTTTAAAAGACTTTAAACTTAAGCCTTTTTATTTTTTGAGGGGCAATGAGGGTTAAGTGACTTATCCAGGGTCACACAGGTAGTTAACTATCTGTCTGAGGCTGGATTTGAACTCAGGTCCTCCTGAATCCAGGACTGGTGCTTTATCTACTGTGCCACCTAGCTTCCCCCCAAAATAAGACATTGCTGTCAGTTGTTTTCACATTTGTTTTTTTGGTTTGTTTTTGTTTTTGTGGGGCAATGAAGATTAAGTGACTTGCCCAGGGTTACATAGCTAGTGTCAAGTCTGAGGCTGGATTTGAACTCAGGTCCTCCTGAATCCAGGGTTGGTGCTTTATCCATTGTGCCACATAGCTGCCCCCAGTTATGTTTTAATATGTTCCCATGTTCCTCAATTTCTCTGATTTTCCTACTCCCCAAGAATTGAACCCTGACTTAAAGATAGACAAAAGTAATACTTTGTATTTAACAGTGTATGAAACATTCTGCCCCTGTATTCCCTCACCTCTGCCTCAAGGATTTTCTGTTCTCTGGGAAGATTACATACTATGCTTGTATAACAAAGAAATTAACCAAATAAAACACGGTAACAAATCACATTTGTTCTTTGTCTACTTCAAGCCTGCCCAAAGCTCTGTGATCTTTGTATTTCCCCCTGTGATGTGTACAATTCTTGCTATACATCCCTTTATATGTATTTCTATGTTGTGTTATTTTCTTTTTTCTTTTTCTTTTTTCTTTTTTTTTTCTTGCAAGCTTGGAGGTATGTGAATCTTGGAACATCAAAAAATCAAAATCGCACATGATTCAAGGGGCAACAATTGCAGAATGGGTAAAAGGTTCACCATCTTCCAGTGATGACCTAAGCCATGAGGGACATCATCCAAGATATGTCTGATTGGAACAGTCGAGTTCCGTTTCTAGTGAGGGGCAACATATGGACAGCCCAGGTGCTGTTCTTGGACCCGTGAAATCTAAAAACAAAAACACCCTAGCTAAAGTCCTGAAGTATGTGGGAGATATTCCCCAACTAGGATCTGTGGGAGAGCAGCAACAAGACTTGTACACGATGAGAAGGTATAGATGGCTTGTGGTGAGTATTGTGAAAATACCCCATCATGGATCCACTGAAATATTTTTTAACACTGCTATAAAATTTTCATCATATTGATATCATTTAACTATTTCCCAGTGGTTTGACAAAGGTGGTTTTTAAAAATTTCTTGTTATCACAGATAAAGCTACAAATATTTTTGTGTAGTTGCTGCCCATACCCCAACCCACCTGGGGATACCTTTAAGATAAAAAGTGGTGGAATCAATGGCTTGAAGGGTAGGGATATTTGGGGGGTATTTCCAGATTGCTTTCCAAAAAAAGTTTGTACTAAGTTTTTTTTTTTTTTTAAGGGGGAGCAATGAGGGTTAAGTGACTTGCCCAGGGTCACACAGCTAATGTCAAGTGTCTGTGGCCAGATTTGGACTCAGGTTCTTCTGAATGCAGGGCCAGTGGTTTATCCATTGTGCCACCTAGCTGCCTCATACTAAGTTTTTCTACTAAAAAATAAAAATGGTAATTGAATGCCTAATTCCAAATGCTGTTCTATCCCTACCCCACTACAAATTTATACAAACAATATATATATATATATAGATAGATACACACACACACATATCTGGCTATATATGTTCTGATTTTGCCTTCCATCTGAATTCTAAGAAAACAAAGAAATATGGAAGAGAATGGCAGTGAATTGCAAGTTTATGCAACTGAGTGAGGGGAAAGGTAAGTTTTTTCACTTGTGGCTTCACTTGCTGTGGAGAATGCAGATCAGGACACTCCCTGTACCAACACACATGTAGTTTACAAGTCTTAGTCTTAGTTGTCTGGGGCAGTGAGAGCAAGTGACTTGCCCAGGGTCCCACAGCCAGGCCTTCTGGACACTGAGGGTGGTCCCTCCATCCCCTGGCCTTAATGCTTCTCCTACTTCCTGGAAAACATCATTTTCCCTGTTTAATGTATTTTGTGTTTCCTGCTTTGTGTTCCACATTTGCCATTTTTCCGACACAATAATGTTCATATACCATGACTTGGCCATCCCATAGTTCTTGGATACGCAGGTTAATGCTCATATAGGCATGATGCATAGTTTTATACAAATAGGGTTCTCCTCTCCCCTGCTTTAACATCTTTAAAATTATAGTCCTTTTAGTGAGCACCCTGAGTGATGGATGCATATCAGTTTGGTAACTTTGTATTGCTGTATTGCTCTCCAAAATGTTCTCATTCACAGTTCTGTCTATAATTTTGTTGTTTTTTAAAAAATATATTGGGGGGCAGCTAGGTGGTACAGTGGATAGAGCACCAGCCCTGGATTCAGGAGGACCTGAGTTCAAATCCAGCCTCAGACACTTAACACTTACTAGCTGTGTGACCCTGGGCAAGTCACTTAACCCCGATTGCCTCACCAAAAAAAAAAAAAAAAAAAATATATATATATATATATATATATATATATATATTTTTTTTTTTTGAGGCAATCGGGGTTAAGTGACTTGCCCAGGGTCACACAGCTAGTAAATGTCTGAAGCCTCATTGTCTTTTCACAAGAATAATAGCAATGGCTAAATGTTTGGAGATGAAGACAATTCCTAAAAGGGGTGTGTGTGAAGAATACATTGTTATTTTAAGAATTAAGCTAGGAGTGGCTAGGTGGCACAGTGGATAGAGCACCAGGTCTGGAGTCAGGAGGACCTGAGTTCAATGACCCTGGGCAAGTCACTTAACCCTCATTGCCCCACCAAAAAGAAAAAGAAAAGAATTAAGCTAATAATCAGTGAGATGCAAATTAAATTTTGAGGTGATTCTTATACCCAAGAAATTTGGCAAAGAACCAAAAAAGGGAAGATACATCATTGGGAGGAGTGAAGATTAATTGTTGTTAATGTTGTTGTTTGTCCTTTATTCTGGAGGAGAACCATGGCATTGGGGTGATGTGATTTACAGTGAATTGAAGTGAGGGAGGGTTAGAAGAGAAATTCTAGACAGAGGGGCTGCTGGAGGTGAGGGGATAGAGCAACAACCCTCAGTTTCTTCAACTCTAAAACAAAGATAACCCTTTCCCAGGGTTGTTGTAAGGAGAAAGTAAGATAATATTTGTATGCACTTAGGATAGTTCCCGACATACAGCAGGTGCTACAGAAATGCTTATTGCTGCAGCCTTCCTCCTGCCCCTTATAAATGCTTGTTCCTTTTTCTTGTGGGGGCTGGGAGAGAGCGATAGTTCTAGTTTTTATGTGCATCAGGAGTAAACAAGCTAAGACCCATCGATCCAGTTTTGTGATGCATCAGTATAGGAAGTTTTGAAAACTGCATTTAATTCCTGCAGGTCACTAAATCAAGGCAGTATGCATGTAGTAATTTGCAAGAAAGGTCCCTTGTGGCTTGGAAGAATTGATAGCTTCTTTAAGTGATTCTGTTCTCTGGGAGACCTCAGTTAATATCAATCAACTCCTCACATTTCAAGTTCGCATGGACAGTGTCTCTGTTGACCCAAACTATGCGTAGGTGAAGTCCAAGTCCAGTATAACTAAAACCCCCATTTGGTGAGTGGCCTTTCTTCCTTCCTTCCTTCCTTCCTTCCTTCCTTCCTTCCTTCCTTCCTTCCTTCCTTCCTTCCTTCCTTCCTTCCTTCCTTCCTTCCTTCCTTCCTTCCTTCCTTCCTTCCTTCCTTCCTTCCTTCCTTCCTTTCTTTCTTTCTTTCTTTCTTTCTTTCTTTCTTTCTTTCTTTCTTTCTTTCTTTCTTTCTTTCTTTTGCGGGGCAATTGGGGTTAAGTGACTTGCCCAGGGTCACACAGCTAGTAAGTGTCAAGTGTCTGAGGCTGGCTTTGAACTCAGGTCCTTCTGAATCCAGGGCCAGTGCTTTATCCACTGCACCACCTAGCTGCCCCCGAGTGGTCTTTCTTTCTGTTTTTTTGTTTGTTTGTTTGTTTTGGTGAGGCAATTGGGGTTAAGTGACTTGCCCAGGGTCATACAGCCAGTAAGTTTTAAGTGTCTGAGGCTGGATTTGAACTCAGGTCCTTCTGACTCCAGAGCTGGTGCTCTATCCACTGCGCTACCTAGCTTCCCCAAGGAGATTTTTTTTGGGGGGGGGGGCAGGGAAATAGGGGTTAAGTGACTTGCCCAGGGTCATACAGCTAGTAAGTGTCAAGTGTCTGAGGCCGGATTTGAACTCAGGTCCTCCTGAATCCAGGGTTGGTGCTTTGTCCACTGTGCCACCTAGCTGCCCCGCCTTTCTTTCTAAGAACACTTGTATGTAGTGGTGTGCTGCTAAATGTTTAACAATCAGATCTCAAGAAAAAAAAAGTGCAAACAATATGCTTTTAAGTTTCTTCTCCATTGATAATATTTTCTCCATGACCTTCATAAGTCTAGACAATCAAGCAAACAATAAACCAAGCCCTGATTTATAACATTTGCTGATTTCCAAGGTGAACATGAAAAAAATCACATTGAAAATTCAATAATCAGCTCTCTCTGGCAGTTCTAACTGCTTCTAGCTCACCCCTATTTGTATGTTACTACTAATAGAAGCTCAGATAAAACTGACTCAAATAGACTTCAGTACTACCAACTCCATTCCTATTAACCTTTTCCAAAGCCCTCTTGGCTATTTAAAGAAATTCAGGCCTGAGTTTCTTTAACATGAGATGTTTTTTTCAATTCAGACATTAAGTGCTCGTACTGCTTCTAGCATAATTCAAGGAGGCAGCTAGGTGGCACTGTGGCCTGTAGTCAGGAAGACTTGAATTCAAATTCAGCCTTGGACAGTAGCTCTGTAACCCTGGGCAAGTCACTTCATTTTGTTTGTCTCAGTTTCCTCATCTGTAAAATGAGCTGGAGAAGGAAATGGCAAAGCACTCCAGTATCTTTGCCAAGAAAACCCCCCAAATGGGCTCACAAAGAGAAGGACACGACTGAAAATGACTGAGCAACAGCAATACCACCACGAAAAACAAACATTTTATCATTACTAGGAAGAATGCTGGGTTTGGAGTCCAAAGATCTGGGTTCTAATCCTGACTGTCTGTGGCCTTGGATGAGTCACTTCACCTCTTGCCCTCAATTTCCTCATATATAAAATGGGGATAATAATAACACCCACTTTATAGGGTTGTTGTGAGGATCAAATGAGATAACATGAAAAATATTTTATAAGCCACAAAATGCAATATAAATGCTAACTATTATCATGGTTATTATTATTCTCCCCATGACCTTGAACAAGTCCCTTTGCCTCACTGGGCCTCAGCTCTTCAGCTGTAAAATGAAAGGGTTGGACAAGATGACCTCAACTGTCCTTTCCAGCTGGAATTCTTGAATTCACTGATGGGGCTGAGTCAGAGAAGGCTTCGTGGAGGCAACATGGTATTTGGTACTTGGATTATTGGCTAAAATAATAGCTCCTATTTACCTGGAGATTAAAGGTTTGTGAAGAGCTTGATCTATTTTATCTTATTTGATCCTCACAACAACCTGTAAAACATTTTCCTCTGGCTGTCCCCTATGCCTGGAATGTTCCCCCTCATCTCTCCCTCTGGCTTCCTTTAAGTCCCAGCTAAAATCTCACCATGTATAGGAATCCTTTCCCAAACCCTCTTAATCCTAGTGCCTTCCCTTTGTAAATTGTTTCCTATTTATTTTCTGTCATTTGTTTGTACATAGGTGTCTGCATATTATCACCCTACTAGATTAATAATAATTATAGGTAGCTTGCATTTATGAATCACCTATTATATACCAGGCACTGTGCTCAGTATTTTGCAGATATTATCTCCTTTGGCTCTCACAAGAACCCTGGGAAGTAGGTGCTATTATTAGCCTTATATTACAGATGAGGAAACTGAGGCAAACAGATTAATGACTTGCCCAGAGTCACATAATATGTGTCTGAGGCTGGATTTGAACTCAGGTCTTCCTGATTCTAGATCCAGGTCTTCCTGATTCTAGATCCACCTCTCTATCCCTTATGCCACCTAGCTTCCCCTAGAAGATTGGGAGGTCCTCAAAGATAATATCACTGGTGATTAGGAGAGTGCCTGGCACATGGTAGGTGTCTAACAAGTGTTTATTGTCTGACCAAGTGCTATCATTATCCCCATAAAACAGGATGAGTTGCCCAGGGTCACAAAGCTACTAAGTATCTAAGGTTGGATTGGAATCCATATCTCCCTGATTCCATGTCTACTGTTCTTTCTGGTTCACCATACTGGCTGCGGTAGCTAGGAAATGGGAGGACACCTCAGAAAAACAAAATAGCATGAGGTGAGATCCATGATGTGTGCCCACCATGATAGTGGAGAAGAATAGCCTAACTAGAAACAAGGCTCTGTACGGGGTTGTTGCTTTTCCTTCGTTCTCAAAGAGGAGCAAGCCATGAGGAAGGTGATGTCATGACTTACAGTGAATTGGATTTAAGTGAAGGAGGGCTGTGCAGAGTCACCAGCCTGAACTCTCCTTTGGAGCCATCTGCATCCAGTGGCAAGATAGAGATCAGGATGACTGGAAATGGCTCCCTCTGTATTGGAAGCACTGAGAACAGAGGTTGATCTGGAACAATGGAACCACTTGATGGAAGACCTGGGCTGTCAACCTGGACAATCTCATAGTCTCATAGTCAATATTGGAAAGTCATTTAGGAGGGGAGTGGCCTGATGAATGATGAATTAATCCAGTGAGGGCATGTAAGGTACCCCAGTGAGAGGGTGACTTAGGCAGCCCAAACACTAGCAATAACTCCTCATGAATCAGAGGACCAACACCTATGTGGTCCAGTGGAAACAAGAAAGAAGCTGAAGAAAGAATGCTGGGATTTGTTTACTGATTATATATGGATAGTGAAGTAGAGTTGAAGTGGTGAGCGGGGGAGTGCCAATGAGAAGGCAAGATGAATTTACTGAGACATACCAAGGAGAAAGGAAGATGATCCTAAGTATAGGAAGCATACAAAATACTCCACGTAGGAGGTATTCAGTGTGGATTAGAAAAGAAAGTCACGGGCTCAAGGGTGCTGATTTTCTCAAGGAGTAATTCTCTTTTGCATTCTAAAAGGCAATTTTGTAACATTTGGCTGCTCCTGCAAGTTTGGGGTAAATGTTTTGCCTAGATATGTGCCAGCTGATGTCACAGATCCATCTGTCTGATTGTTGCAGAGCACTGGAGGTTTGTTAAGGAGCTGACATTGTCTGCTCAGAATTCTCAGCATGTGATCTCTCTCGCAAGGAACATTTTTTTTGGTCAGACATTATTTATCAGGGTTGGGAACACAATTTAACAGGACTTCATATTTTAAAAATTGTTTCCCCGTTCTTTTTCTCTTCGAATCTGTCATTAGATTGTGACCTCTGTGAGAAAATAATGGATTTTTAGGACTCCCCAGAGGTCCCACTGAGCCTGGCCTGACCTGACCTTTCTTAAGGTCAGCTCAGAGTCAGGGAGTTACCTTGTTCAACATCACACCTACCTGAAAGCTTTGTTCCCACCAGGGGGGAGTGTTCTCTGGACTCTGACCTCAGCATGTTCTACTCATGGACCACCCTCCAATCCAGCTTTGAACAATGTGTATAGGTGGGCTCTGCTCCTGTCCTCAGCAAGCTTGCACAGACACTTGATCTTTTTGGCCTGGGAATTTAGTGAGTGCAGATGCAACCCTCTAGGGTGCTCCATTTTCTCTCTTCTCTCTCTACTGTGAGAGTTGGAATGACACCGCCTGCTGGAAGGGACATGGTGAGCTCTGGCCTGAAAAGAAACCATGTGACTTTGGTGTCTGGAAGTGACGTCTAACACCCGTGGGTCCTATCAATAAGTGTTACCAGCCAATTAGCTTGGAGCTGTGTGTGTGGACGGCGCTGTTTCCAGTTTCACCGGAGGTTTCTGGGAGAAGCCACTTAGAAGCAAGGTCCTTTTGGTTCCAGACAGTGGCTTGGCGGGAGGTTGGAGGCTGGCTCTCTTAGGTAGTTAGATGAAGTTTGCTTTTTACCCCCCTCTCTCTCTTCACTAACTTCTTTTTCTTCTTTTTTTTTTTTTGGTGAGCGAATTGGGGTTACGTGACTTGCCCAGGGTCACACAACTAGTAAGTGTTAAGTATCTAAGGCCAGATTTGAACTCAGGTCCTCCTGAATCCAAGGCTGGTGCTCTATCCACTGCGCCACCTAGCTGCCCCTCTTCACTAACTTCTTTTTTTTTTTTAATTTTTTTTTTTTTTAGTGAGGCAATTGGGGTTAAGTGACTTGCCCAGGGTCACACAGCTAGTAAGTGTTAAGTGTCTGAGGCCAGACCCGAACTCAGGTCCTCCTGACTCCAGGGCCAGTTAGTGGCCCTGCACCACCTAGCTGCCCCTCTTCACTAACTTCTAATGCACTTTAATAAATACTTTTTGTGTGTGTGTGTGTGTGGGGGCAATGGAGATTAAGTGACTTGCCCAGGGTCACACAGCTAGTAAGTGTCAAGTGTCTGAGGCCGGATTTGAACTCAGGTACTCCTGAATCCAGGGCCGGTGCTTTATCCACTGTGCCACCTAGCCACCCCCTTAATAAATACTTAAAAGTCTAAACTCTTGCTAAAGCTTCTAATTTAAGGCGACCACTCATTAGATTTTAGACATCACAGCTAGAATTTTAGGCCCTTACACTTCTATTTTCTACCTAGGCTTTCCTATCTTTCAGAGCCACGTGTGCTCTCTTTACTAATATTTAATATACTTTAATAAATGCTTAATGCCCCCAAAATGGTGCAGTAGCCTCTAATTTCTAAGTAACAAATATATGATAAACCCCAGCTGATTTTCCCTACACTTGGGACAGAAATAGGGCAACCACATATAGTTTTTTTTTTTAATTTTCAGGGTAATGAGGGTTAAGTGACTTGCCCAGGGTCACATAGCTAGTGTCAAGTGTCTGAGGCTGAATTTGAACTCGGGTCCTCCTGAATCCAAGGCCAGTGCTTTATCCACTGTACCACTTAGCTGCCCCCAACCACATATAGTTTTACTCACCATACCTCCTCGAGGGCAGGGACTATTTTTTGGCTTTCTTTGCATCCCTAGAACTTTGCACAGTGCCTAGCACATAGTAGGCTCTTAATAAATGTTTTTTTGGACTTGACCTGCCCTTAAGGCAGTTGATTTTTCTTCTTGGTCTGATTCCCCATCACCTTATATACCACTTTGTATGTAGTAGTAAGCATTTACATGCTTTTTGAATTGAATGATTAATTCAACATATTGAACTGAAAAATCCGTGTTCATTGATGTAATTCTGGTAGTGTGATGATGTGATAGAAATAACTCCCAATTTGCAGTCAGAGAGCCCAGGATTTGAAGCTCAGATCTTCTACTTGCTGCCCATGTGACCTTGGAACGCTTTCTTATATACTCTCTGCCCCTCAGTTGTCTCATGTGGCTTGGACCATATAGTCTCCCTGGCTCCCTTCCAAAATATATCCTATGTCTCTAACCCTGATCTAAGCCCCACTTAGGTCTGCATTCATATCTATACCCAGGCTGGAAATTCAGTGAAACCAATAGGTTTTCATAACTTTCGGTCTGGTCTGTCCTAGCTTTCTGCTGACTCATAGAATTGGCTTGAAATCTTTAAAAGGCTATATTTATTTTGTATAATGCTGCTACAGCTGTATCTAAAAATACCCATAACATGCTTCTCATTAGGATTGCATGGAAGCTTTGCTTAAGTTGAGAAATAATTCATAAGCTAATTTAGACTGCTGGGAACTATTAACTATCTATAACCTATTTTTGGCATAGTCATTTTGAAAAACAGCCCCCTGGGCATAAAGTTCATTCAATAGAAGCCAAGGCCATAAAATGGCTCAGAAGCAAACAAACAAACAAACAAAAATTACTACTCTGCTGTGCTTTGCTCTATGGAAGCTCAATATAAGAAAATCCAGACTTACACAAGAGACAAAGTGATTTTTCACCTTGCCAATGAGTATTTTGATATATGAAGGATTTCACTTAATGACAAAGGATACATGAATATATGTCCATTAGGTGATTGTTTTTAGTATGAAGTCAATCAATGTATCAATATTTATTTATTTATTATTATTTGGGGGGGGGCGGGGCAATGGAGGTTAAGTGACTTGCCCAGGGTTACACAGCTAGTAAGCGTCAGGTGTCTGAGGCTGGATTTGAACTCAGGTACTCCAGAATCCAGGGCCGGTGCTCTATCCACTGTGCCACCTAGCTGCCCCTGTATCAATATTTATTAAGCTCCTACTATGTGCCAGACACTGTGCTACATGCTGTAGATACAAAGGGAGCACAAAAGACAGTCCCTACCCTCAAGCAGCTTACAATCTCATAAGGAAGACAATGTACCCTGAAACACACACATAAAAGGCAAGCTACAGATAAATAGGAAATAATTAACAGAGGAAAGGCCCTGGAATGAAGAGGGGATGGGGAAGGCTGCCTGTAGGAGCCGGGGCTTTAGCTGGGACTTAAAGGAAGCCGGGGAGGTCAGTAGTCAGAGTGGAGGAGGAGGGAGAGCATTGGGGCAGCTAGGTGGCGCAGTGGAGAGAGCACTGGCCCTGGAGTCAGGAGGACCTGAGTTCAAATCTGGCCTCAGACCCTTGACACTTACTAGCTGTGTGACCCTGGGCAAGTCACTTAACCCCAATTGCCTCACCAAAAAAAAAAAAAAAAAAAGAGGAGGGAGAGCATTCCAGACTGGGGGAGAGGAGCAGCCAGAGAGCATACTGCGAAGGTGGCACCCCCTACAGTAACAGGGAAGATGGAGGGAGCCGGGGAAGGAGGAGAGTTTGAAAAGAGATAATGATTTGTTTTGGACATGTTAAGTTAAAGATAAACCTCTTACTTTTTTTTTTTTTTTGGTGTGTGTGTGAGGCTATTGGGGTCAAGTGACTTGCCCAGGGTCACACAGCTAGTAAGTGTCAAGTGTCTGAGGCCGGATTTGAACTCAGGTCCTCCTGAATTCGGTGCTTTATCCACTGGGCCACCTAGCTGCCCCCTAAACCTCTTACTATTGAACCTAAAACAGTATTGTTTTATGATTAGAGCTCTGTACCTGTCTTGTTGAATATGTACAACATCTGGGGTCTACTTGTTACTACTTGTATGTGGGTTTCCTGGGCACAAGCTCTCCCAGGTTTAAGGTACTATGTGGATATTCATCTACTTCCTAGCACCTACCTCTAGGTTGTAGTGAGGATCAAAGGAGATAATATTTGTAAAGGCCTAGCACAATGGTTGGCATACAATAGGTGCTTAGTACATGCTTATACCCTTATTCCCACTCAAAAACGCATCTATGTGGATTGCTCTGGGATCCACTAACAATTGGCTCCCTTGATGGTCCTCATGCAAGACTCCAGATTCTGAGCATTTTCACTGGCTGGCCCCCATTCCTGGAATTTTCTGCCTCTTGTTTTCCCTGGCTTTAAGTCTCTGCTAAAATCCCACCTTCTGCAAGAAGCTTTTACAGGTCCCTCTTAATGTCAGTGCCATCCATCCTTCTGCTCTTCATCTCCATTTTATGCCATCCACAACTCGTTTGTGCATAGTTGTTTGCATGTTATCTCCCCATCAGACTGTGAGCTCCTGGTGAGCAGGGGCTGTCTTTTGCCTTTCTTTGTATCCCCAACATATAGCACAGTGCCTGGCACATAGTAGGCACTTAAGAAATGCATGTTTACTGACTATGAGTTTACTTGTACTAATGAGGCAGAGGAGGTGGCCACTAGGTGTCACATGGAGGGCTGGATTTGGGAAAATCCAAATCTTAAGGTGTCCCAGACATTTACTAGCTGTGTCACTCTAGGCTTGTCACTTGCTCTGTTTCTTCAGTTTCCTCACCTGTAAAATGAGGATTATAATAATAGCACTTATCTCATGGTGTTATTATAAGGCTCAAATGAGATAACATGTAAAAAGCCCTTGGGAAATCTTAAAATGCACATTTTATTATTATTATTAAATGCAATTCAAAGCTAAGACCTTTAGTGAAATGCTATGATAAGTAAAGTAGCAATAGATCATTTCCCACTGCACACCCCACCCCACTCTATGCCACACACTCCTACAAATCCACCTGGCCACAGGATCAGCTCCGAGAACATGCGATTTGGGCACATGAGTAGAGAAGCACTCACACAGGAAACACTGGAAGAGCCCATGTTGGATACTCACAGGGGTGGCCAGTGACCATAAGGGATGGGGCAGCCCCCACAATGGAGCTACTACTGTCTTCTGAGCCCCCGTTGGGCTCACACAACAGACAGTCTCTGCTGCTCATAGAATCATAAAGAGCAGGGAGGGACAAAGCAGGACCTTTGTCCCAGGACATGCTTCACTCTGCTGCAGCTGCACCCCAGGTGAACCTCCTCCTCCCTCCTCCTGTCCCTCCTCTTCACTCCAGGTGCAAAAACACCTGCTTGACTGTCATCTTATGTTGTTAATTATCCCAGATCCCCAGTGAAAGATACCGATTACAGGAGCCAGAGGAGCTCAGAGGAAGTGGGGGAGAACCTTGTCAGAGGTGGGGTGATCAGGCGGGGCCTCCAAGAGATGCCCAGGCAGGTGTGCACCAGCAGGCAAGGGTGGGTGGCATGGCACAACTAGAGGTATGGAAACGAGTGTTGAATTTGTACAGGTGCTACCTCCTCTAGGTTTGGCTTTATTTATTCTTTTATTTTTGGGGTGTGCAACTTGCCCAGGGTGTCTGAGGCTGGATTTGAACTCAGGTCCTTCTGAATCCAAGGCCTGTGCTTTATCCACTGCACCACCTAGCTGCCCCTGCTACCTCCTTTAGGAAATCTGTCCTGATCCCTTGTTGTTCATGCTTTCTTTCTCTTCGAGTGTCCAATTATTACTTTGTATGTATGTTCATAGAATAATCAGCAGAGCTATAAGGGCCCCTTGAAGCAATTGAGTTTATCCTACTGATTTTACAGATGAGGAAACTGAGGGACAAAGTGGTTAGATGACTTGCTGAAGTCATCTAGCTACTGACTGTCTGAAGCAAGATTGGAAACCAGGTCTTGCTGCATGTTTTCTGCTTCTGGGAAGGCTGAAGCTGCTTCACGTGAACCTGGGAATTCCGAGCTGCTTTCAGGCCAAAGCTGAATGGGTGTCTGCATGGAGTTCAGTGCCAATATGGTGATTCTTCTGAGGAACAGAGGGCCACCAGGCTGCCCAGAAGGAGAAAACCCAGTCCAGATCAGAATGGAGCACCAACCCTGGATTCAGGAGGACCTGAGTTCAAATCCGGCCTCAGATACTTGACATAGCTGTGTGACTCTGGGCAAGTCACTTAACCCTCATTGCCCTGCAAAGAAAGGAAGAAAGAAAGAAAGAAAGGAAGAAAGGAAGAAAGAAAGAAAGAAAGAAAGAAAGAAAGAAAGAAAGAAAGAAAGAAAGAAAGAAAGAAAGAAAGAAAGAAAGAGAGAGAGAGAGAGAGAGAGAGAGAAAGAAAGAAAGAAAGAAAGAAAGAAAGAAAGGAAGGAAGGAAGGAAGGAAGGAAGGAAGGAAGGAAGGAAGGAAGGAAGGAAGGAAGGAAGAAAGAAAGAAAAGAAAAGAATACACAAAACTAGGTCTTCTTGACTCTAAAGTCATTACTCTAACTACCATAACACATGGTCTCACACCTGTGTTTGTTTGCTCATCTATAAAATGAGGGAGTTAAACTTGAGCAAGGTAGCACAGTGGTTAGAATGCCAGACCTGAAGTCAGGAAAACCTGAGTTCAAATGTGGCCTCAGATACTTTACTAGCTATGACCCTGGGCAAGTCACTTCACCCTGTTTGCTTCAGTTGCCTCATCTGTAAAATGAGCTGGAGAAGAAAATTGCAAACCACTCTGGTATCTCTGTCAAGAAAACCCCAGGGGCTGCTAGGTGGCACAGTGGATAAAGCACCAGCCCTGGATTCTGGAGGACCTGAGTTCAAATCTGGCCTCAGACACTTGACACTTACTAGTTGTGTGACCCTGGGCAAGTCACTTAACCCTCCTTGCCCTGCAAAAAAAAGAAAGAAAGAAAGAAAGAAAACCCCAAATGCGGACATAATAAGTCCGACACAACTGATTTAAAAATTTTAATTTGTAAAATAATAAACATTTTTATTTATAGTTTTGAGTTCCAATTTTTATCCCTCCTTCCCTCCCTCTCCTTTCCCCTCCCTAAGGTGGTAAACAATCAGATATGGGTTATACATGTGCAATTATGTATAACATTACCATATTAGTCATTTTATATTTGCAAAATAGCACGCTTAAGTGTGTGTTCCATCAATATCAGTTCTTTCTTTGGAGCTGGATAGGATGCTTCATCAATAGTCCTTTGAGGTTGTTTTGGATCACTGTATTGTTGAGAATAGTTAAGTCATTGGCAGTTCTTCACCAAACAATATTGCTGTCTCTGTCTGTGCACAACATTTTCCTGCTTCTTCTCCCTTCATTACACATCAGTTCATACAAGTCTTCCCAGGCCTTTTTGAAATAATCCTGCTTGTCATTTCTTATAGCACAATAATATCCCAGCACTGTCATATACCACACTTTGTTTTGGCATTCCCCAGTTGATGGACATTTCTTTGATTTCCAACAGTCAGAAACAACTGAAGAGCAACAACCTTGATTCACCTGAGCTCTATGAGCTTGTCTGTAAAAATATTTGAAAATTATATTTCAATATGACTGATTTCCTCTGTAATCCCATGTCCTTTATTTTATGCATTTATAAGCCATGTTCTGAGGAGTGGTCCATAGGCTTCCCCAGACTGACAAAGGGTCCGTGATACACAAAAATCTGAGAGCTCTTGGAATCGAGAGCATCTGAAGTTCCTCCTAGCTTTCCCTTTATGATCCCAGAGAGATTAGGTCTCACAGGTAGGGAGAGTAAGTATGCAGACCCAGGGCCCACAGCTCCAAACACAACCTTTTGTTGCTGTACTATCTTCCTAATATGGACCCAGGGCTCCTTGGAATCCACTGTTACCAAGTCCTGTACCATGCTCACCACACCAGGCTGCTTTTCCTAGAACTGAATATTGAAATAGGCAATGATTCCAGTTCCAAGTACAATTAACTTTTCAGCCAAAGATTATTCCCTTATTGTTCTGGGGCTAGACTATTTCAAGACTGATAGCTTTTTTCTAAGTTAATAATTACCAGATGGAGCATGTGTTGGCCCTTCTGCAACAAAAGAGGTCTCACAACCACTAGCTTGTCTAGCAAAGTAAATTGTGACAGCCATTTAACTTTCAGTCTGCAATGATATGAATGAATGCTTTGAGAACTGCATTGATCTTGTCCTAATTGTGAAATACAGGAGTTGTTTAATTAATTTTTTCTTTTTTGCAGGGCAATGAGGGTTAAGTGACTTGCCCAGGGTCACACAGCTAGAACGTGTCAAGTGTCTGAGGCCGGATTTGAACTCAGGTCCTCCTGAATTCAGGGCCAGTGCTCTATCTACTGCGCCACCTAGCTGCCCTTAATTAATTTTTTTTTTTTTGCAGGGGCAATGGGGGTTAAGTGACTTGCCCAGGGTCACACAGGTAGTAAGTGTCAAGTGTCTGAGGCTGGATTTGAACTCAGGTACTCCGAAATCCAGGGCCGGTGCTCTATCCACTGTGCCACCTAACCGCCCCCTTAATTAATTTTTAATATAGCAAGAGCACTACTCTGATATCAAAGGGGAATAGAGGCTTCAATCCAATGAGATCCAGTTAGCATTGATTAAACCTACTGCCATGCTAAGTGCTGGGATGTAAAGACAAAACAAGGATTCAAAACTATTCATCTGCCCTCAAGGAGCTTCCATTCTATTAAATGTATGGTATTTTAAATAAAATGAAGATGGCACAGATATTTTCCCACTGATTCTGGGAACGATGCAGGGAGAACCACAATGTCAAAAGAGACTTACAAATACTGCAATTAATCACACGGAGGAGTTATGAAGCAGACCATGACAAGCCAGAAATGGCAACATTTTTGAGAATACTGGTAAGGTCCCACAATGGCAAGTTCTGGGTAGATGGGAGTCGCCAAACTGTTTGTCCCTCTGGGACTTTGTGAAGAACACCGTCTTCTGCTAAGAATCACTTTCTTAGTCTGTGGGGGCCCTACAGGAAACTTTGCAAATTATCTTTTATTTCTAGGAAATTAGCAAAAAATGGTTTCAAAGAAGGTTTTGTGCCCACACCACTCCTGTGACTGGCTCCAGCCATGGGTTAGATTTTCTTTGTTGGCTTTTTTTTTCTTATCTTTTTCCTTTTGGTGGGTGGTATTGGATTAGGAATATCTTCTAAGAAACATTTGGAATCCTGCTGGAAAACAGCTTTCAATTACAGTATGTGAGAAAAGCTACTAAAATATTCATAACCTTTGATCTAATGATCTCCTCCCTGGGTCTATACCCAAGGAGGTCAAAGAAAAAAATGAAGGTCCAATAACATATACAACAACATTCACCTGATGGCAACTGGTTCTTTGTATGTGCTGGGATTTGTTGTAGTTAAAATCTGTTATATATGGCCACTTTAAAAATCTTTGATAATGGAATAGTTTAAAATCAGTTTAGATTTGAAGTTGTTTTAAGAAGGGAACATACTATTATATGAAACATTGTCTAATTGGTTCCTGGGATACAATTTGGGATTAGATTTATACCTTCCATCCTAAGTCTTTTTGTTGTCTGATATTAAGCATTTTTAAACAAAATCATATGTGAAATATTGAATTTAGGGATGAAAAAGCATCCACTTAGCATAAGTTATAGCAAGATAAGATGTGATTTTTCTGAAATGAATTTCTTTCTGTTACTAACTCAGGATCTTGGGGTTCCTGGATTCTCTCTTGGTTGGCCCCCTTTCTCCCTATAGTAATATTGATTCTTTTTAAAAAATTTTTTTTATTTTATTTTACATATAAGGTATTTTATTTTTTCCGTTACATGTAAAGATAGTTCTCAACTTTTGTTTATACAAGCTTTACAATTTCAGATTTTTCTCCCTCCCCTGTCCCCTAGATAGCAGGTAATATGATATAGGTTATATCTATATATCTATATATCTATATACATATACATATAGATATATCTATACACACACACACATATATATATATATATAGACTTAATAACATTAATCCTATTTCTGCATTAGTCCTGTTATAAGAGAAAAAATCAGAGCAATGATGAAAAACCTCAAAATAGAAAAAAAACCAACAGCACCAAAAACAAAAGAAATACTATGGTTCATTCAGCATCTATACTCCACAGTTCTTTTTTTTTTTTCTTGGATTTGGAGATCCTCTTCTATCATGAGTTCCCTGGAACTCTTCTGTACCATTGCATTGGTGAGAAGAATATAGTCCATCACAGTAGATCAACACTCAATGTTGATGATACTGTGTACAATGTTCTTCTGGTTCTGCTCATCTCACTCATCATCAGCTCACATAAGACCCTCCAGGTTTCTCTGAACTCCTCCTGCTCATCATTTCTTACAGCACGATAGTATTCCATTAAGTAATATTGATTCTTGTCCTTTTGATTTTTGGCCCTTGTCTCTTTAACCACTTGGTAAAATTTCTTTTGTCCAAACTCAAGGCCTACAACCTTATGGTAACAATGACCCCTGCCTACACACCTCTTCACCCTCTGGATCAGGCCCACAAGGACTTCTACTCCTCCCCCTGAGGTCTAGGGACAGCTCTACAACCCCGTTGAGCTTGAAGCAACTACAGTGAATCCCCTGTGATCCTTGGAATGCGCCCACAAGACCTTTCACTCCCTCCCTCTCCTTAATTAAAAGGAACATCTCTATGCCACATTTTTCAGCCTTGCAGAAGCTACAGAAGATGGACCAAAGCCCCTTTCTCTCCAGAAATAAGAGAGAGGGTAATGTGGTAGGTGTAGTGGGATGTGGGACCCCAAAAACCTTGAGACCCCAACCCCCTCAGAAATCCTTAAACCTTGGACATTTTCTTTCTTTCTTTTTTCTTTTCTTTTTGCAGGGCAATGAGGGTGAAGTGACTTGCCCAGGGTCACACAGCTAGTAAGTGTTAAGTGTCTGAGGCCGGAAATCTGGCCATTTAACCCCAATTGCCTCACAAAAAAAAAAAAGAGAAAGAAAGAAATGTTGACCCCTTCTAAACCAGCAGGATGAGTGCTGCATATCTTACTGATAGTTCATTATTTCAAACTCCAGGCATCCCCTCCCAGTTATTTTGCAATCTCCTTATTTGCCTTTCTTTGTCTGTAAACATATAAAAAGCTCAGCTCTGCCCTGGATTCAGGAGTACTTGAGTTAAAATCCGGCCTCAGACACTTGACACTTACTAGCTGTGTGACCCTGGGCAAGTCACTTAACCCCCATTGCCCTGTAAAAACAAAAAAAACAAAAAACAAAAACAAACAAAAAACAAAAACAAAAACAAACAAACAAAAAAAGCTCAGCTCTTTTCTTACTGAGACAGTCTCATCTTTTTATTTGACAAGATTCTCTGTGAGCCTCCAATTCTTTGGGTGAGCTAGTCCCCCCAACCAGGTAGACATCCCCCTCTCCTCCAACATTCATAACAGAATTTTTTTTTTCATTTTGTGATCAGGAAAAAAACCTGGGAAGTAGTTCACATCTGCAAGCATTTCTTTATTAAGCACTTAATATGTACCAGGCATTGTGGTAGGTGCTCTGGATACAAAGACAAAATAATTCATACTTCTAAGGAGCCTGTATTTTATAAGAAACAAAGTAAGTGTCTATTATGCTTGAGCAAACTATGGTGAATTGAGGTAACAAAATACTATTGTGCCATAAGAAATTATTAGATTGTAAACTATTTGAGGGCAGGGATTATTGCTTTTGTGCTTTGTATTCCCAGAATTTAGCTGGGCCATTGCCAGTGTAAGGGACTAAAATTCTAGCTATGATGTCTAAAATCTAATGAGTGGTCGCCTTAAATTAGAAAACGTATATCACCAATCTTTGGGCAGTAAGTATTTATTAAAGTATATTAGGGGTAGTAAAGAGAAACATGTGGATTAAGTATGAAATTTTGCTTGGTCTCCCTATCCTGCCTGTCTCTTGCTCCCCAGCCAAAGTCTCCAACTGAAAAGCCTCTTCTCTGGGGGTTTCTCCCAGAAGCCTTTTGTGAAACGGGAAACAGGGTCGTCCACACACACAGCTCCAAGCTAATTGGCTGGTAGCTCTGATTGACAGGTCCCACAGGTGGTTCTATAGATGTAACTTCCGGACACCAGGCAACTTCTGGACACTGGTTAACTTCTGGACGCTAAAGTCACATGGTTTCTAAATCACATGCTTTGTCCTCATGGTGGAACTTCCCTGCAATATCCTTCCCAGCAGGGGGGTCATTCCAATTCTCACACCAGTTTCCTCTTACCCCTTCTCCTCTCTTCCTCTTCCTTATTCTCCTCCTCCTCTTCACCTCTTCACCTCTGTAATTTTTGATCACTATCTCCCCTGTTTAGGTATTTTATCATTTTTTCCCCCAAAAAAGCTGGAACAGGGGGCAGCTAGGTAGTGCAGTGGGTAAAGCACTGACCTTGGATTCAGGAGGACCTGAGTTCAAATCCAGCCTCAAACACTTGACACAAATAGCTGTGTAACCCTGGGCAAGTCACTTAACCCTCATTGCCCTGCAAAACAAAACAAAACAAAACAAAAAAAGAAAAAAGCTGGAATTTTGTTTTGTGTAGTTTTCTTTTTTTTTTTTTTTTTGGTGAGGCAGTTGGGGTTAAGTGACTTGCCCAAGGTCACACAGCAAGTTAAGTGTCAAGTATCTGAGGCTGGATTTGAACTCAGGTCCTCCTGAATCCAGGGCCAGTACTCTATCCACTGCCACCTAGCTGCCCCTTATTTTGTGTAGGTTTCATTTATGACTGTTTGAACTATAACTGAAAAAGCCCATTGTGATTCAAAGGGAACTACTTGACTTCAAATCTAAATCATTACTTTGGATGACTGGCCAATTAGAGGTCCCAGCCCAAGAACCTCTAGCTCATTGTTTGGGCTTTGATGGCTCAGAGTAAATATAAATAACAATTGTTTTCTGTTCTGACCAGAAACTCTGAGGGTCTTCCCCTCTCAGATCGATTCTTTTGTGATGGAAAACTAAGCCATCTTTTGTCTCAATTTTTACCTAGCCCATAATCAGACAAACTGAGACTGGGAAACACCTTGGCTTAAAAAGGCCAAAGTCTCCCATTGTGTCCTGGGTCATCAGCCAGTTATCCTAATCTCTGTCTTTCCACTGGACTCCAAATGACTCTGGAGCTTTGCTTCACTTAAATCCAGTTTGCCAGCAAGTCAAAACATCGCCCTCATGAAGTCATTGGTCCTCTTTAGAGAATGAAGGACTAACAACAATCCCAGCACTTAGCACAGTGCCTTAGCAATAGTAGGTGTTTGATAAATGTTTATTGATTGACTGAGTGAAGGAGAAGAATTCAGAGAAACATAGCAAAGACTCCCAAGAACTGACAGAGGGAAACAACCAAGAGAGGAATCCCACAATTATCCAATGATCACAGTGCTATAGATGAAAGCAACATCCATGTGTCATCATAGTCATGACCAGTCTTGGTTCAAGGGGATGTGGAAATGGATTTCCATTTTCTTAGCATTAAAGTGGGGAAACACTGGGATGGAATATTTCACACACTGTTAGACATGGTTGTGTTAGTTACAAAGAACCCATTTGGGTGGGTGGGTAGGGAGCACAGTATTGTTCAGTGAGAGTGATATAAAAATCAAAAAGCACCAATAAAACTTGGTTTTTTATGGTTGGTTGGGTTATTTGAGATGTGATGGTCAAGTTGTCTCTTCCATTAGACTGGGAGCTCTGAGAACAGGAACCGTTATTTACCTTTTTGTATCCTCAACTTTTAGCACAGTGCCTAGCACATAGTAGGTGCTTAAGAAGTGCATAAGAGGGGCAGCTAGGTGGCGCACTGGATAAAGCACCAGCCCTGGATTTAGGAGGACCTGAGTTCAAATCTGGTCTCAGACACTTGACACTAGCTGTGTGACCCCGGGCAAGTCACAACCCCAATTGCCTCACAAGAAAACAAAAACAAAAAGAAAAGAAAAGAAAAGAAAAGTGTATAAGTTGCCTTGAAGGAAGCTCAAAGTACTTGTGGAGAGTTCACCCATCAGGTCCCATTCTTAAGTGCAGAAAGGTCCATGGTTTTCCTCAGAAGGAGTGACTGAAGGAGATTAGATAAGGCATTTAGGATACATGATTCTTACCTAGGACCAGTTTAACAATCTATGGTTACTATGTTTTCTGCTAAGGCATCGAAATTGCTTCCTTGTTTAGAGTCCTTGTTTGTGATGGTGTTTGTTAAAATGGAAGCATGTCTCCATACAGAACTGATAGTTATGTTATGGGGAAATAGGTGGGGGGTTTGGGGTCCTTAGGAATTCCTCTTTAAAGAATTACATCGGGGCAGCTAGGTGGCTCAGTGGATAAAGCACCGGCCCTGGATTCAGGAGGACCTGAGTTCAAATCCGGCCTCAGACACTTGATACTTACTAGCTGTGTGACCCTGGGAAAGTCACTTAACCCTCATTGCTCTGCCAAAAAAAAAATACATCCTCTTGCACACAAATCCAATAGAATAAGATAATAGTTTATTTAAGGGCTAAGGAAGGGAAACCAAGAGAGAAATCCTTGGACTTCTCATGGGGAGAAGGCAAAGCACAGAGGCGTGGCTCTGAGATACCTATCTCCTCAAGCAGGAGACAGGCAGGTACTTTTATAGAGGACTCATAGGGGTGATCGTCTCTCTATGGAAAGTTCCCTTACTGAGGGAGAATCATCCCCCACCGGTGGTGGCTGGGGCAGTTGGGTGAGGGGTGGCTTCGGATCTCTCAAGCCATCTCTCTCTACAAAGGCAGCAGCCACACCTAAGCTTATCTCCCCAGCGGTGGGGGAGACTGGAATGAAGGGTGATGGTCCTGGAGCTAGCTCAGTCCTGATCCGGTTCCACTTATCTCTTTAGGTGTGTCTGTCCTTTGGTTTAGTTTCTCAAGGAGAAGGTTCTTTGATGTACCCCAGAAAACTTCTGGGGTGCTAGGCCCATAACAATTTGGTCTGAGGATACTTGTATATCTTTCCAGAACCTAGCACAAGGTAGTGGATATCAGTCAATAAAATCACAAACAAGCACAATGTATCAAAATGTTATATTGGTATCATCATTAAAGTGGTTAGAATGTGTTAGGGGTAGATGTTAAATGAAACACTGTTACAAGGTGAAGTTAATGATGCCATGAATGCAACATCAGAGATGTTACATACTAGCAGGATGAGGGGTGATCATCACCATTCTCATACCTTACATTGGTTTTATAGTTCTAAACAGCTTTCTATACGTTATTTCTTTTGATGATAATATTCCTATTTCTATAACCCTATTTCTACTTCAGTTCACAATGTACATTTTCCACAGCAACTCTCTGAAGTAGATAGTACAGAAACTATGCCCCCATTTACCCAGGAGAAAACTGAGTCTCTGAGAGTAGAAAGCAATTTGCCTAAGGTTTCATGCTTGGGATTGGTAGGTGGAGGACAGGAACTAAGGCCCTTTAACTCTAAGGCTCTGTCCCTTCCCACTGCACAACAGAGTTGGTTCTTCTTGGGAGCAACATACCTGCAATGTCTTTAATTTGTATAGTACTTTTCTTTCTTTTTTGGGGGGTATGTGTGTGAGGCAATTGGGGTTAAGTGACTTGCCCAGAGTCACACAGCTAGTGTTAAATGTCTGAGGCTGGATTTGAACTCAGGTCCCCCTGAATCCAGGGCTGGTGCTCTATCCACTGCGCCACCTAGCTGCCCCCTATAGTACTTTTCAAAATATCCATTCTGCAGGCAGATTGCTTTGTGATCAGTGAGAAGGTTGGACCTGGAGCCAGGAAGAGTTCCACCTCCAATTCCAGTTCAGATGAAGCTTCCTGGTTGTGTGACTGGGCAAATGTCAACCCTTCGGGTATCAGTTTCTTCATCTGTAAAACATGGACGACGACGATAACTATAGCATTGAGCTCACAGAGTGGTTCCAAGGTTTAAAAGAGATTGTCTGTGAAATACTGTGCAAATGTTATTCTCAGAAACGGAATCTTTTTTTTTTTTTTGGTGAGGCAATTGGGGTTAAGTGACTTGCCCAGGGTCACACAGCTAGTAAGTGTCAAGTGTCTGAGACAAGATTTGAACTCAGGTCCTCCTGACTACTGGACCGGTGCTTTGTCCACTGAGTCATCTAGCTGCCCCGCAAATGTTATTCTATAAAGCCACAACCTCCTTATTTCACATCTTTAATTTCATCTTGTCCTCATAATAATCCTTTAAAGTAGGTAGGGCAGTTTTCATTTTTATTTGACAAAGCAGGAAACTTAACAGAGGAACAAACTGGATTGAGAGTAGAAAAGCCTGTAATCCTACTCTCAATTAAAATACTATTACTGGGGGCAGCTATGTGGCAGTGGATAAAGCACCAGCCCTGGATTCAGGAGGACCTGAGTTCAAATCCAACCTCAGACACTTGACATTCACTAGCTGTGTGACCTTGGGCAAGTCACTTAACCCTCATTGCCCCACACAAAAATACTACTACTACTACTATTACTACTACTGTTGCTGCTGCTGCCACCGCCACCACTATCACCACCACTGCTACTAAACAACAGCTTGAATTTATATAATGCTTTTGTTGCTATTTAGTTGCACCTGACTCTTTGTGACATCATTTGGGGTTTTCTTGGCAGAGATACTGTAATGGTTTGCCATTTCTTCCTCCAGTTCATTTTATAGATGAAGAAACTGAGGTAAACAAGGTTAAGTGACTTGCCCAGGGTCACACAGCTACTAAGTGTCTGAGGCTGGATTTGAACTCAGGAAAAGGTATCTTCCTGACTTCAAGCCCAGTGCTCTATCCACTGTACCATACAGTGAAGTCCTGATGAGAACAAAAACCCTCAACCCAGCTGATCTTTCAAGCGGTCACCTGGCCATTGTTTAAAGACCTCCAAGGAGGGGGAAGGCACTCCATTCCAGGCAGACCATTCAGCTTTGGGAGACCTCTCTGATGATGAGGAAGTCTTTCCTGCCATCAAACCTGGCTTCTTTGCACCTTCTATCCACTGTCCCTAGGTTTGTCCTCTGGGATCACACAAGACAAGTCTAATCAATCAATCAACCAACCAACCAATCAAACATTGTGCTGGGTATAGATGATAAAAATACAAAAGTGGGCCAGACCCTGCCCTCAAAGAGCTTATCATATAAGGAGCCAGTATGCTCACAGCTAAGTGAATATGGGAGATATACTCAATATACACTTTTTTAAAAATTTTATTGAGGAGGGAGAGGAAACATTAACAACTGGGGGGAAGCAGGAGTATCTCTTGAAGGAAGTGGCACTTTAATTAAACCATGAAAGCAGCTAGGGGTTCCCCAAGGTGAGGAGGGAATGAATTCCAGGCATGAGAGACACATTGTACAAAGACACAATGCTGTCTAGAGGGGAAAGCAGGCGGGCCAGTTTGGATGGATCATAGAGGACACCAAGAGGGGTAATATGTATCCAGCTCAAAAGATAGGCTGTAGGGGCAGCTAGGTGGCACAGTGGATAAAGCACTGGCCCTGAATTCAGGAGGACCTGAGTTCAAATCCAGCCTCAGACACTTGACATTTACTAGCTGTGTGACCCTGGGCAAGTCACTTAACCCTCGTTGCCCCACCTCCCCCCCCCCCAAAAAAAGATAGGCTATAGCCAGCTTTGGAAGGGCTTCAAATGTCAAATAGAAAACAGGTTATCATGATTCTTAGATCAAGCCCAAATTTGCCTCCTCCCACCCATTGTTCCTAGTCCTACCTCCCTCAGGACACAAAGAACAAATCTAATCACTCTTTCATGTGACAGCCCTTCAGATACTGGGAGCTATCAAGGTCTTCCCTGTCACCCAGTCTTCTCTTCTCTAATCAAACGAACTATTCTCACTTCCATCTACTGAACCTCAAACAGCATCAACTTAATTAAGGCCCTTCACTATCCTAGCTGCTCTCAGAATCCCAGAATGGACCACAACAGCCATCTAGTCCAATCAATACATAAAAGTCTCCAACCAAACAGATGGGGAGAGTAGTTCTCTAACCTTTGCGTGTGGGGAAGCCCACTGCCTCTTGGGTGACTCATCCCAGTGGAATGAGGCATCCGTTTCATTTCTGGACGCTTCAGATTGTTAGGAGGTTTGCAGAACAGGGAATATCTAGTTTGGCCTCTGTGTAGTTGCCTGCATATTCTGGAGTCCTTCTCCAATACTTTGTCTTCAGATCAGTTCTCTTTCTTCCTTCGAATCCTCCAGCTCCTTTCCTTCCATTGCTTCCCAAGCTCTACTGGAATGTCTTCTCTGCATATTCAGTCTCAGGTCCCTAGTCGCCCCATTCTAATCTCTTCCAAGATCACCTTCTCATTCCTTTCCCCTTTCGTTCAGGAGTTTCTCCTCTCTCTGCTTCTTCACAACCTTCTTGGGAAGCTGGAAGTTGGAATGTTACCTACAGATGCCCGACTTCCTTTCTTTGGGGGCTTGTTTTGCCTCTGCTACTGCCAAGCCTCTGTTCCTGACTTCCCCTTTTTGCTTAACCCCACACCCATTCTCTTTACTGCAGCTCTGATTCGTCAGTGATTCCTCCTTGTTCTCCTTCCCCTTCATCTGTTAATGGTCACCAAATCCTGGGAGGCAGCCTCAAGGTGGAGATGACAGGGCAGTGTGCTTGGAATGAGGAAGTCTTCCATCTAGGCCCTTTGGTATTTGATGAGAATCCATGATCATATAGATTCTTCCATACTATGTCCTTTTTCTCTTTTGTTTCCTCATCCCACTGCACCATGATGGCACCATGCCCAGGCCCTTCAAGCTCTCATCACACAATACCATTATCAGATTCTTTTCCTGAAAATAGTACTTTGTAGGTTGGCATTCAAGGCCACCCCTCCAGAATGGCTACTGTTTATCACTCCTGCCTTACCTTGTACTTTGGCTGGGGGTGGGGTGGGTGGTGGTGGTAGTGTTCAGTCATTTTAGTCATATCTAACTCTTCATAACCCCATTTGGAATTTTCATTTGTTGTTGTTCTTTTGGGGGGTGGGGCGGGGCAATGAGGGTTAAGTGACTTGCCCAGGGTCACACAGCTAGTAAGTGTCAAGGGTCTGAGGCCAGATTTGAACTCTGGTCCTCCTGAATCCAGGGCTGGTGCTTTATCCACTGTGCCACCTAGCTGCCCCTTGGAATTTTCTTAGCAAAGATACTAGAGTGGTTTGTCATTTCCTTGTCCAGCTCATTTTACAGATGAGGAAACTGAGGCAAACACGGTTAAGTGACTTGCCCACATGTAATTAAGTGTCTGAGGCCAGATTTGAACTTTTGAAGAGGAGTCTTCCTGACTTCAAGCCTAATGCTCTTTCTACTTCACCATCCAGCTGCCCACTTTAAGGGAAACCTGGCTTTAATTCCTACCTTGGTTACTTCTTAGCTATGTAAGCTTGGACAAGTGGCTCAATGGTTTGAATCTCAGTTTCTTTTGTTAAATGAAGATGATAGGGGGCAGCTAGTGCAGTGGATAAAGCACTGGCCCTGGATTCGGGAGGACCTGAGTTCAAATCCGGCCTCAGACACTTGACCCTTACTAGCTGTGTGACCTTGGGCAAGTCACTTAACCCTCATTGCCCCACCCAAAAAAACCCCACCCCAAAACAAAATGAAGATGATATTCCCTGTCACCTGCCTTCTGTGACTAGAAATCCTGGTATCTGAGGCAAATTTATTTGAGCTAAGAAGAGGATCAGTTAGGGCAGAGTCTAATAGTGTTATGTTATTTAAAAAATTAATTGCTATTGACACCAGTTCTGGGTAAACATATTAATTTATCAATATTATATGATTGTGTGTCTCCCTAACTTCTCATGGTCTCAGGCCAGGTGGTAGAGAAAGCAGAGAGAGAGCTTCAGCATGGTAGTTAGTACAAGCAGGGAAAAGCCCGAAAAAGAACCATACTCTTTCCTTGAGAGACAGCATGTGGTCTCACGGACACCCAAGAAAGAGTGCGTGAGCAAGAGAGAGAGAGAGAGACAGACAGACAGACAGACAGAGCGAGTGAGCAAGACAGAGACACAGAGCGAGTAAGCGAGAGAGACAGAGATAGAGACAAAGAGACAGAGAGAGAGAGAGAAGAGAGATGAGAGAGAGAGAGAGAGAGAGATAGAGAGAGACAGAGACAGAGAGACAGACAGAGACAGAGAAAGACAGAGAGACAGAGACAGAGATAGAGACAGAGAGAGATACAGAGAGAGACACAGAGAGAGAGACAGAGACAGAGAGAGACAGGGACAGACAGAGAGAGCCAGAGCCAGAGAGAGAGACAGAGAGAGAGAGAGACAGAGAGAGAGAGAGGAGAGATGAGAGACAGAGACAGAGAGAGAGATACAGAGAGAGAGACAGAGAGAGACAGAGAGAGAGACAGAGACAGAGACAGACAGAGAGACATGAAAGAAAGAGAGAGAGGAGAGAGGAGAGAGACAGAGACAGAGACAGAGAGAGTGTGTGTGGGGTCTCAGAGAGCCAAGAGAAGCCCCAGAAAACCCAGAGACCTCACATTGCATTTTCCAAGGGTTTTTAGCTTTTTTTGATAGAGGAGAGTCATTGGGTCATTATACATTAAACGAATCTAAATTGGTTAGCATCATTCAACTCTATTGGTTGACTGGACTTGAAGGTGGGACTACATTAAAACGAATTCTAGATGACATTAGGGAAAAGAATGCAAAAGACCCTTCACTCAAGTAGATCAAGGCAAAATCCATTATCTAGGTGTAGTTTGATCCCATCAGTCCTACATCCCATCTAGACAAAAAATAAAAACAAATCTATCTCCATTACTTTTGTTCCCTTGGGTTTGGCCCAGATGAGATTTAAAGAAGTTTCTCAAGGAGAACTGGACTTTCTGGGGTGGAGGGAGGGGAGGAAGAAAAGACAGAGAAAGTGATCTCTGACTCTCGGCTCTCCCAAGAAATCCATTATTAACTTTCTAGTTTCTTTTTTCTTTTTTAATTTTAGTTTTATTATTTATTTATTTATTGCAGGGCAATGAGGGTTAGGTTACTTGCCCAAGGTCACACAACTAGGCTCTTTTTTTTTTCTCTTTTTTTTTTTTAGTGAGGCAATTGGGGTTAAGTGACTTGCCCAGGGTCACACAGCTAGTAAGTGTCAAGTGTCTGAGGCCGGATTTGAACTCAGGTACTCCTGACTCCAGGGCCGGTGCTCTATCCACTGTGCCATCTAGCTGCCCCACAACTAGGCTCTTTAACTCTAAGGCTCTGTCTCTTCCCACTGCACAACAGAGTTGGTTCTTCTTGGGAGCAACATACCTGCAATGTCTTTAATTTGTATAGTACTTTTCTTTCTTTTTTTGGGGGGGGGTGAGGCAATTGGGGTTAAGTGACTTGCCCAGAGTCACACAGCTAGTAAGTGTCAAGTGTCTGAGGCTGGATTTGAACTTGGGTCCTCCTGAATCCAGGGCCAGTGCTTTATCCACTGTGCCACCTAGCTGCCCCCAAGAAATCTTATTATTATTATTTATTTTTGAAATCAATTACTAATAATTATTTTCTCACAGTGCTCTGTTCAGAGTGTCATTGGGGTGGATTGAAATAGAAATCATGGAGATGGAGTGGCCAGGGTACAGGAATTGGAGATGGGTACTGAATTTAGCGGGGAGGGTGAACTGGAGAACTGTCAATGATAACCTCAAGGACCTGGGCATATAGAGTGAACTTTATAAGATGATAAAGGATTGTACCCACCTCCTGACACAGAGGTGATAGTCTCCAGATGCAATGAGAGAAATCTTTTTGGCTATAACCAAAGCTAGCATTTGTTTTGTTTGAGAATGCACGTTTGTTATAAAGGTTTGGTTTGTTTTTTTAATTGGAGAAGATGAAGAAAGGAGAGAAAATAAAAGTTTCTTAATTTGAAGAAAAGTTAAAAGAAAACTGGAGAGGGAAAGCAGCTTAGCATTCTAGTCAATAAGCATTTCTTAAGTCCCTTCTAAGTGCCCTGCAAGGTGCTAAGTCCTTAGGACACAAAGAAAGGCCCCAAACAGTTCCTGCTCAGGAGGACCTCAGAGTCTAATGGGGGAGACAACTCTGTAAAAATGTAACATAGCGGAACTTTTACAAAGGAATATTTACTTCCAAAGGTATAATCATAAATATACGTGGAAGGCTTAATCCATTTCTCTGCTGCATCACTTCAGTCTTAGAGGAGAGGAAGTGGATCAGACTCATAGTTTAATTGTATTCCCAGAAAGCACAGTCCTAGGTCCAAGTCCAACCCCCTGAGGCTTCTGTCCTAGGCATGCTAGGGATCCCCACTGGCACCAGAAACTGAGCACAAATCACACAAAGCAGAAACAAACACCCCAGACCCATTTCTCAGAACCTAGGTAAAAGAAAAAGAGGGAGACTAGGGGAAAGGCTCAGTGCACGTCCCCTCCATCAGGCCAGAAGCAAAGCTGAAAAGATGGCAGCAAGAGCCAATCCCAGGACGCTCCCCACCCCGACATGAAAAGGGGTACAAGACAAATTGGGGCCTCTAGAGGACAGGGCCTGGTGTCAGGAACCTCACCTTCCTGAGTTCAAATCTGGCCTCAGACACTCACTAGCTGGGTGATCCTGGGCCAGTCACTTCACCCTGCTTGCCTCAGTTTCCTCATCCGTCCAATGAGCTGGAGAAGGAAAACCCCCAAAGGGGCCAGGAAGCGTGGGCACAAGCGAACAACAAGTTAGGGATAACGGCCTAAGCCAGAGAGGTAAAGAGGGGCCGGGATGAGGAAGGAGGGCATTAGCCAGGGAAAGGCCCGGAGTCGGGAGATGGATGTTCGGACCAGCAAGGGCATCACTCCTGGGGTGTTTATTATTAGGGCGCTATTATTATTATTAGGGCACTATTTATTAGGGCGATCTGAGCCAAAGACTCCTTTTACAGATGAGCAAACTGAAGCCCAGAGAGCCTGAGTCACTTGCTCAAGGTCACAAAGCTGCTGGGAGGTGCTGGGCCAAGATCGCAGCCGGGTCTTCCCCACTGTTAGGGGAACAGAGCCTGGTTGCCCTCCGAGCCCGCCCGGGGAAGGTCAGGCTGTCTTAACCACGTGCCGGTTGACCGAAGAGTCACAGGTGCGCATGCGCGGCTGGAAAACGCGCGTCTCTCACCCCGCCAGGGGGCCTCGCGCGGCTCACTTTCCGGGCCGGCGCATGCGTCTTAGCTACGCCTGTGGCCGCGCGGCTGCCCTACCGGAAGTGGTCCTTTTCCCCCTCCCACAATGCTTTGCGTGCGGCGGGGACCGGAGGCTCCTTACACACGGACGTAAACACGCTCCGCACTCGCTGTGGCCACCGCCACCTCTGCGGGCTGAGGAAGAACGGGCCATGGCGGCGAGGGCTGCGGCGCTGCTGCACGGAAGCTGGGGGCCGCTGAGGGCCCTGGGCCGGCCCGTCGCCTTCCGAACCCCCGCCGCCGACCGCAGACTGCTGGAGCCGCCCCCGCCGAGGTGAGCGGCCGCCTGGGCCGGAGGGGGCGGGGGGAGGTCCGGGTGCAGGCGCCTCCGCAGAGCCCCGGAAGCTCCCCGTCCCACGGCCGCCCTGTGCCGGGGAGGGTCCGAGACCTGCGCCGGACGGGACCGTTCTCGAGGGTCCGGGACCTCCGGAGGCCCTGTGCGGCTGCCCTCAGTCCCGAGCCTGGGGGGCCTCCCGATTCCCGTGGCCGGGAGCGGAGCGCCGTGCTTAAAGGCTCTGGGTTTGAATCCTGCTTCTGCCCGGGAAATCCTGGGCAGCCTTTTCCCGGCTCCCTCGTTTCTCATTCGGCTCAGCCTTTATTAAGCGCTTCCTGTGTGCCTGGCGCGGCGCCGGGCGATGCTGATAGGCAGACACGAGGTTTAAAGCCCGCGCCATTGATCCGATTGGGAGCGTGATCCATGTGCGGGAGAGGCGGGGAGAGCCGGCGAGGGTTCATTGTGAGGCTCCGCACCTGCCCGCGACCTTGCACGAGTCACTCACGCCCCCATTCCTCAGTTTCCTCCCGTGTAAAAGGAGGGGTTCCTTCAAGCGCCAGGAATGTGACTCTGTGGGTGCTGGAGACCGCTGGCACTCTGGGGCGGGGGGCGGTGCTGTTCAAAATATTAATGTATACAGTAGAAAAGTAGTCTCACAAAGGAAACCAATTATGTGAAATGGTTATTTAAAAAAAGTTAGATCCCAAGGTAGGAAGGGCTGATCCAAGAGCTGGAGGGGACTTTTAGACAGCCTCTTTTACAGATGAGGAAACTGAGGCCCAAATCTCTACATCGTATGCATGTGTTATCTGTGTGTGTATTTAGCCGTAGAAATGTAGGCCTCTGGAGGGCAGAGTTTCATTTTTTGTCTATATCCTGGGTGATGAGCACATAGTCTTGGTAAATGCTTGTTGTCAGATTGCATTTACCGAAAAGAGCCCAGGATTCAGAGTTGGAGGATCTTGGTTTAAATTCTGGCTATTGAAAGTTCATTGTGACCTTGGGGAAATCTCCCAAGTTTACACTTTGAAGCTCAGATTTCTTATCTGCAAAACGTAGGTGGGTATTTATCTCAGTCCTTTCATTCTTGGGTTTTTTTTTTGTTTGTTTTTTTAGTGAGGCAATTGGGGTTAAGTGACTTGCCCAGGGTCACACAGCCAGTGTCAAGTGTCTGAGGCTGGATCTACCAGGGCCTGTGCTCCATCCACTGCGCCACCTAGCTGCCCCTGTCCTTTCATTCTTTTTTTTTTTTTTTTAAGGGGATGTATCCTTTACTTCTGACAGCATATTTACAGTGACTGCTGTATTTGACCAGAATTTTGTTACCTTTCCATCTTGACTTTATTTACATTGTAGTAATTGTGTATCTTTTTCTTTTGGCTCTGCTTTTTTTTTTATTCTATATTACTTTACACAAGTCTTCTTACCCAGTGGTTGAACCATAATCTCATCAGCCCTTCCCTAGATCATTGGATACCCGGCTCTAAATAGCCAATTCTAGTATCTTTGAGCTCTAGTATGATACCACTAATTGCCTTTTGGAGTTGGAAGAATTGAGGATACCATAAGATCCTCAAATTCAACAAGACTAAAACCTAACTTATTAGTCTTTACTTCTAAACACTTCCTTGTTGTGCCATCCTTCTCCCATGTCTCCTCACTCTCACTCTCCCCACATCTCTAGTGCATTGCCTCTAGTGCATTGTCAGAGCTTTTCAGCATCTCGATTCTCTCTCACTCTGGTGCAGGTCTTCATGCTTGTACTATTGTAGTAACCTTCGAATTGGTCCTTCCTCAGGCCTCTTCCCACTCTAATTTACCTTCCACACAGTTCACAGCATAGGTCTGCCCATTTTACCAGTGTCTACTTAGCTCCAGGGTAAAATCAGTATTTAAAACTGTTTGATATTTAAAACTTCAAAGCTTGGTCCCTTCCTAGGCTTACCCTGGACTTAATTCCACACACTGATACATTGGCCTACTTGCTGTTCCTCTAACGTGATGCTTCGTTGCCCATCTCCTTGTCCTTGACTGTTGCCTATGTCTAGAATACTCTTCTTCCTCACCTCCTCCTCTTCTCTGGCTCTTTCAAGACTCAGCTCAAATCCAGCCTTATGCAGTAGCTCTTTTCCTGATGGTTCAACCCTTCTCAGCCCCAATGCCAGTGTCCTCACCTCTGAGGTTACTTGGTATATGTAGATGTGTTGTACGTCCATACTTGTTTACAGCTTGTGAGCTTCTGTAGGGCAGGCACATTGGCTTTGCCTTTCTTTGTCCCAGCAATTACACATGGGTTGGATTGGTGCATGGTAAGCACTTCCAGAATGCTGATCGATTGACTGAAGGCGTTTTTATTTCCAACTTTTTGTTGTCATAAATAATGTGTCACCATAAGACACTTATGACAGAATGACCTCTTTACTGCAGAGCACACCTGGTCTCTCTTCTTTGATACTTACAAGGTTTACAAACTATGTTTCAGAGGTGGTACAAGCATCTTTGTTCCAGACATATTTGAGATCAGTTAGTTGTAAAAAAGGTAACATTGTGTTCATATATGGTGACCAGGGAACTTGAACCTTGGTGACCTGTTTAAGGCACATAGTCTGCCTCATCAGCTCTCATAGGCTGGAAACGATTGGGTATTTTCCCCCTAAATTGTTCTCTTGAAAGCTGGGGCATCTTCTCCTGGGACCTTCTGTTTCAGCCTTAAATGAGACTCTTAACACTTACTAGTTCTATGACCAGGGACAAGCCATATAAAGTCTCTGATCCGTAGAACATCAATAGTAATCCTTACATTACCTACTTCAGAGAGTTGTGTGATTTTAAGTGCTTTAAGGTTAATGCTGCATAAATGTTTATTTCAAGAGATTAACAAACACCTGAATCTAAACCACAACTTTTATTCAAAGCAGTTCTGTCTGTGGATTGGAGTCATTTATGAAAAACTGTACTCTGTCTGATGCTCCAAAGAAGCCTTTGTCTTCATACCTCCGTTTTCTAATGGATCATCGGCCCATACTCAAAGGACAAAATCCAGGTAAGTTACTTTTTTATGGAATTCTACTTCTCCATGGCACCTCAGGGAAATAGCACAGAAAAGAAAGCATGAAACTTGTTGCTGGTCTGGATCTGCCATTGCTGGTCATGAGGCTGTCACTTAGCCTTTTTTCTGTTTCCTTATTTGTAACTGGAGACAAGCTATAGAATCCAAGTCTCTTTACCAAGGCAGGTGCTTTGATGAGACCAAGAGGGGAAGTGAAAGGCTTTGAGTTTTTAGATGTGTGACTTTGAAAAGAGATGCTTTTCCTGAGGTTCTGAAAAAGAGGGTCCTTGAGGGGTATTTCGAGATGCGTTTCAGGCTCCATCTTTGACAAGATGTCATGTGGCCTCCAGACCAGAAGTCAGCCCGTGCTTCCCTTGGATGGCTTGGTCCTCATCAGTTTTACTGCACTGCAGTGATCTAGAACTAACTGAAGAACAGCACTAAGATTGGCCTGAGTGAAGTCGAGAAGCCACCATTCATAAATAGTTTTACGGAAAGCTTTTGTGGTTCTGGTGACATCCTTTCTAAAGCTTCCTCGGGGCATGGGCAATCTCGGACATTCGAAGACTATGCCAGTGCTGGCAGGTCCTGCTGACCTGGAAAAGCTTCAAGTTTGGGTCCGGAAAAGAATCATGGTGTGTCTGTTGTCCAAGCACCGTGGTGGCCAAGTTCAGAGAAACTTGATCATCTGTGGACCACAGGGTGATGAAGTTCTTGGCCATCATCTTTCTCAAGGACAATATCAATCAGTCAGTAAGTCAGTCAGTTGCTACTTTGCTCCATGTGCCATGCTAGGTGCCCTGGGTTAGGTTAGTAAGCATTTAGAGGTGAGTCGTAGTCTGTTGTGAGGGGCACCTGCATGGATGAAATAACAGGTGTTTGAGGTAGTGAGGGGCATCATTAGTAGCAGGTGGTAGTGGGAGCAAATGAGTAGCATCACATGGCTCCTCCAAAGCAAGATACACAATCGTATTTGCCTACTAGTCTGACAGCATTTTAAGGAAGCAGTAATTTATTTTTCTTTTATTGCTATTTTTCATTTATTTTTCTTTTTTGGTGGAGCAATGAGGTTTAAGTGACTTGTCCCATGGTCCCACAGCTAGTAAGTGTCAAGTGTCTAAGGCCAGATTTAAACTCAGGTCCTCCTGAATCCAGGGCTGGTGCTCTATCCACTGCACCACCTAGCTGCCCCAGTAATTTATTTTTAAAACTGTTATAAATCACTGAATTTCTGAAAGACCAAGGACACTCATACATTTGATCTTTTCTCTTCAAACATAAAACAAGAAAAACACAGCAGTACATGCCAAGGAAGCAGTGGCAAGTAATGTCTTTTTTTTTTCTTTTTTCTTTTTTTTTTTTTAGTGAGGCATTTGGGGTTAAGTGACTTTGCCTAGGGTCACGCAGCTAGTAAGTGTTAAGTGTCTGAGGCTGGATTTGAACTCAGGTCCTCCTGAATCCAGGGCCGGTGCTTTATCCACTGCATCACCTAGCTGCCCCCTCGGAATTAACTTGTATATGGTAACTGTCAGCTCAAAGTCAGTAAAGATTGGAAAGAACTTCAGAAGCTGTTTAGGAAACCTTCGTTTTGGATCATTTGACTCAAGATATTAGCACTTTAGGTTATTGGCTTAGTGATTTCATAATATAAATTAGTTTAGGAGAAGACACCAGTGAATGATGCTTCTTAGAGAAATCTTTAGTCACGAGAAAAGTAAAATTGAAATGTTCTTTAATTTCATTCTTCAGATTTGAAAAACACAGAGATAATTAAGAAGCTCGCTGAAGCTTGGAGGGAGCTTCCAGAATCACAGAAGAAAGTGAGTGTAGTTCCTTGCCACCACCATTGCAGGTGCCTTGAATTTTAGGGGGTCACATGCTCATGGGCAGTGAAAAAACTCAAATCTTATAACTTGTATTTGTCATGGACTCTTTAGCATACTTGGAAAGAATGCTTAACATCATTCTGAAAAGCTTGGGTTGAAGTCTCAGTGCCAGTATTTCTTAGCTCTGAATCCAGCTCAGTCTCTTTCCTCTCCTTAGCCTTCATTGGAATGTGAGAATACTAAGTCTTTTGTACCCTCTGCCTTACAAGGTGGATGTAAGCAAAGTGTCTTGTATACTTTACCTGGTCTACAGAGACGTGAGCTCTTGGCACTATTAAGTCCTTACATAGCTAGGAGAGAGATGGTAAAGCAAAGAGAAACACTGAAGCAGCCATACTGGGCTTTTATGCATACCAGATTTTAGGAAAGAATGTCCTCTACTTTTTAAAAAATGTAGTTTTTTCAGGGATCTGAAATCCATTTTTTTCTCCTTCCTATGTTCCCCCCTTGGAAACCCCCCCCCCCGCCCCCAACTCTTATAACAGTTATGTATAGCCAAATGTGCCTTATTCAGTGTGAAAGGATGATTTTTAATTTTTCTTTTTTTTTTTTTTTTGGTGAGGCAGTTGGGGTTAAGTGACTTGCCCAGGGTCACACAGCTAGTAAGTGTTAAGTGTCTGAGGCCGGATTTGAACTCAGGTCCTCCTGACTCCAGGGCCGGTGCTCTATCCACTGCGCCACCTAGTTGCCTCGAAAGGATGATTTTTAAGAAAGATTTTTTGTGTGCGCTTATAAAAGTTTGTTTTCTTTTAGTGAAGCTGTTACGTCTATTAGTGTTAGTGAGTAGTATTTGCACTTTTGAGGTATAGTTTAAATTTTGGTAAAAATATCTTTTAAATAGTTCACTATAGTCAAGACAAATAGGGTATACATGATGCTAACATGTTTAGCTGCCTACTCAGTAATTAAAGTGCCTCTGCTTAAGGTTAGGGGAATTTCTTTCCCTGCTAAGTTTGGTGTAATAGACTTAGCTGCAGCAGCTTAGTGACATTAACTCCTTTGACTATTATGCTTTTTTATATTTAGATCTATGAAGAAGCTACCAGGGCAGATTTTAAAGAATACAAAGAAGAGGTCGCTAAATATAAAGCTCAGCTCAGTCCTGATCAGAAAAAAGTTTTGAAAGAAGAGAGGCGACTAAAAAGAGCTAGAAAGGACATAATAAAGAAAAAAAGAGTGAGTATGAACCTGGTTGCCACTCTGACAAAGGAGTGAAGTTGACATCAATGTATAGCTGTTTGTACTTTTGGTAGTTTTTTTTTTTAAGTTTATGTTTTTATAAATTTGAAAAACATGAACTTTACAAAGAACAGGAAAAAAGAATGAATTTGAAACTGAGTCTCCCCTGTGCACAGTTTGTATTTTGGTTTTGTTTTTATATACCTCAGATTTAAAATGGTAATTTTGATATTATCCTACTTGCTTGTGTTTGTGGGGGTAGGTATTTCTTAATCTGCTATTTAGAACCAGGACTGTATCATTTTGGACTACTTAGGACTGAGAATGATGTACTAAATCTGGATACCTAGTTCACCGGACGCTCATCTACTTTCAACCTGTATTGGCCCTTGGTCACTGGCCTGATAGCGTTTAGCCCTGGAAGCAGTGATGAATAAGACCTCAGGTGGCACAGTGTCCATCTTCTCATTGACGCCTTCCAGTCTCAAGGTTATTATTCCAATTGTCTCCATGACTAGTACCATTATTTTTGTCTCTATCTCCTGTTATTTTAGTGACTTGGATGTTTGGTTTGACAACAACTTGACAGTTCCTTAGTGCCAGTGATAGCTGATTTTTATGTGGCACTTTAAGGTTTACTGAGTTTTCAAAATTAGAGATTCGTTATTTTGGTCACCAAAATATGAGTTAGTTCCTGCCCAGACTTTTCTCTAAAAGCACTGAGCAAAGAAGAAATGAGTTGGTGAACAGTGTGACTTTGTGTTCAACTGCCTTACTTGGTTTTTACTTTCTTTTCAACATCATGCTTCTTTTTTGAAAAGTTTTATATATAAAGCAAACATTTCCTGCATCCATTTATATTTCATGGTGAAATTGATCATAATTTTGGGTCTTGTTCCCATGGATAGACCATTCATGTCAAAGAGCATTTGTTAGTGCATAATTAGAAACTAACTTTAGTTAGAATACCTTGATATTGGGACTGCCGCTAACACTTTTAAATTTTAATTTTTCTAAATGAATGAAAATATTATTTTCTCTCCCTATGTCTCCCATTCTCTCATTGATACAAAAAGAAAAACAAAATCTTTGCAACGAATATGCAGTGGAGCAAAATGAAATTTCCACATTGTCTCATGTCTAAAAAAATGTCAGTCTTTTCCTGGAGTCTCTTACCTCTCTGTCAGGAGGTGTGGAGCATGTTTGGTCACCTGTCTTTAAATCATAGTTCGTCATTGCAGTGATCAGAATTAATTTTTGTCTTTGATATTTTTATAAATTATTCTGCTGGTTCACTTTACTCTATTTTAGTCCTTCTAAGTTTCCCCAGCTTTCTCTGAAGACTTCCCCTTCATTTTTTCTTATGGCTATATTGATAAGGTTGGGTTTCTTCTGAAAACTGCCTGTTCTCATCCTTTGATCATTTTTCAATTGGCGAGTGGCTCTTTTAAATTTGAATCAGTTCCTTGTATATCATGGAAGTGAGACTTTTATTAGAGAAGCTTCCTAGAAAGATTCCCTGCTGCCCCCGTCCCCCTTAGCTCCAATTCTAATTTTAGCTACATTGGTTTTGTTTGTGTAAAAATATAATTTTATACAATCAGAATAATTTTTTATGTCTTTTGTGACTCTTAGTATCCTTTGTTTGGTCATGAGCCGTTCTCCATAGGTCTGATAGGTAATTTTTTCCTTGTTCCACTAATTTGTTAATGATACCATCCTTTATGTCTTAAGTTGTGAACCATTTGGAGCTTTTTTTTGTGCAGTGTATCTGATTTCTGTCTGGCCATTTTCCTGTTTTCCCAGAAATTTCTTAACTCTTCTTCTTCTTTTTTTTTTAAAACTTGATATTCAGGAGTTAACCATCTTTGGAAAGCCCAAAAAACCTCGCTCAGCTTATAATATTTTTATTTCTGAACACTTTAAGGAATCAAGAGGGATTTCATCACAGGTAAAGTAAAATCATATTTGATAACTACATCGTGTTATGTACCATTAGCTTATTGACCATCAAGCTCCATAATCAAATATTACCATCATCATTTTATAGATGATCTTTAAAGCCTCGGTTTCTTAAGTGATATATAACTAAGGTCATGAGGTAAGTGATGGCCCCTAAGATAAATTCAGAACTTCTGGTCCTAGGTCTAGTTTTCCCCTATGGTGCCACATCAGTTACATTTGAACTTCAAACGAGTGTCGTTGAAGGTTGTTGTTTAAGGGTGGCATTCACGAAACAGATCTGTGGCACATCTCGGATGTTGGAGACAGTGCTAAGTCTGAACATCAGCAGTCAGGATTTCCATGTAAAGATGAAAGTTTTTTACTGTATTTTCCCCTGTTACTCCGTTTCCTATGCAAATCAACTTGGTCAGCATTTCAGAAATCCTTTTTTATTTAACTTTTATATAGAGACTTATAGATAATCTAGTTGATCAGATCATAGATTTAGAGCGGAAAGAGACCTTGTTTTGCTTCTTAAACTGTGGGTCCCCCATATGGGGTCACAATGTGGGGGTTGTGAGCAATTTGCAACAGTAAAAGGTTATATATACCTATATACCTGGGATCACCTAAAAATTTCTTGGGCAAAAAAGGGTCATGAGTGGACAGAGTTTAAGAAGCTCTGGTCTAGTGGAACCCCTTCATCTTACAGACAAGGAAGTGGTGAAGGCTCTTGGAGGGAAAGGACATGGAAGTAGGTTTTGAACCCAAGCCTTCTGACTCGAGCCAGCAGTGCTTTACAGGTGAGGCAGTTAGGACTCAAAGTGAAATAACTTATCCAGGGCCAGATAATGCATGACAGCGAACCATAGAGATTTTTATGTCTGTGGAGATGCTCCGACACAGGGCTGCAAAGACATGGAAAATCCTGTAGCCTTTGCAGTTGGGCTCATTGCATGTGCCTGGCTTCTGAGCTTTGTCCTTTCTGTAGGTCTGAGAGCATCACTTGTACGTTGAGTTGAAAGTACAGCTTAAGTTCGGGGTAGAATGATAGAAATTGGCCAGGTGTTAATTGTTGCTTTTAGAAAATCTTTGGAATTATTGAGTCCCTAGAGGAACCGTACAATTAGTTATTTTTCTTTTGATTCTTCCATCTCTCTCCCTACCCCTAGAAGGAACTAATCAAAAGTCTGTTATTTTTTTAGGAAATGCTGAAGATTTTAAATCAAGAGTGGAAAACGATGTCATTATCTCGGAAGCAGGTACAACCATAGCATTCTATGTTTAGATGGAGAATGTTCGGTGGTTTGTTTTTTGTTTTTTTGCTTGAAGAGAACTTGGAGGTTAGTCAGTCCCCTCACTTTACAGATGAGGGAACTGAGGCCAGGGGAAATGACTTCACCAAGGCCACACGGGTTGTAGATGGCAGGATCTGAAACAAGTTTTCTAGACCCCAAATCCTGTAAATCTTCGTACTGTACTACAGTTTCTGGTAAAATTTGTAGTCCCAAAGGCTCAAATGGAATATTCACTCAAAACTTGGTATACCAAGAACTTGATACTGCTGACAAGACAGAAAGAACTTTGGTTTGTTCTGGGCCTGGTCCTATGATTTTATTGGTATTGGGAAATTCTAGGTGAGGAAATTCCCTCTACTACTGCAGGGCAATACCTCCTCTGCCATTTCTACTTTCTAGATATTTGATCCGTGCACTGAGAGTGTAAGAGGCTTTGCTGGGGCTATATATCCAGTGGGTGTCAGAGGTGGGACTTAGGATACCTGAGGTCTTTCTGGCCACATGAACATGCTGCTTTCCTCTTATAGACTACATATAACTTGTTCCTTACCTAAATTATATTTGACCTTTATATACAAATTACACAAGCTTTTCCGTACCTCTGCCCCCAGGATGATGAATTTTCTTTTTTTAAAAGTTTCATTGGTACATAAAAGTCATCATTTCACAAACCACTCCCTTCTAACAAAACAAAAATGTGACACAAAATAAGCACATTGGCCGTGTCTGACAACACATTCTTGTAATTTACTGCCTTTTTCTATGCTACACTAATAGTCCTTTTAAATCAATTATCACTGCATCGATCTGATGTCTTTAAGGATTGTCCTTTATATTCTTGTTATCATATAAAATTGCCCTTCTGTTTCTGCTTCCTTATTTATCAGTTCATACAAGTCTTCCTAATCTCTGAATTCCACATGCCTTTTCTTTTTTTTTTTTTTGGTGAGGCAATTTGGGTTAAGTGACTTGCCCAGGGTCACACAGCAAGTAAGTGTTAAGTGTCTGAGGCCGGATTTGAACTCAGGTCCTCCTGAATCCAAGGCTGGTGCTCTATCCACTGCACCACCTAGCTTCCCCCCTTTTTTTTTTTCCCTCATCCTTTTTCTTATGGTGCTATTATTTTCTATTACATTCATGTAGCACAGTTTAGCCATTCCTCAAGTGGTGAGTGTCAACTTCTCTGTGCTTACTTTTTCCCCCCTACTGAAAAAAGTGCTGCTATGAATATTTTTGTACATGTGGCACAACAACCTGGGGGTTATTTTGTCATAGACTGTGTATCCTTTCGTAACTTTGCTGATTAACTCTTTGACATGTAGCTGTGTATCCTTATTGAACCTCTTCTTTCCTGTCCCTTTTTCTAATTTATTCCCATTATCATCCCCTCTGTCTTCTGAAGACTGTAAGTTCCACAGATATTTGTGTGACATGGTATACATGTCATAGGGTTAGCTGTTTCAGAGAGAAAAGATTTGCCCTAAGAATTTACTAAACAACTGTCTGTTCTTTCCTCAGGTATATATACAACTTGCTGAAGATGATAAAATTCGTTATACAAATGAGATTAAATCGTGGGAAGAAAAAATGCTTGAAATTGGACGGGAAGATCTTGTACGTTTTACAAAACTAAAAGACGCATTAGGAAAGAACTTTGAAAACTTGTATTGATGTTTGCCTCTTCATGGTGAAAAGGAGAAATACTCAAGAACCAATCAGGTCTCTCACTACACAGGACTGTGGCAAAATTTCTAAGAATGATGTTGGCGAGCATTTTATATTAATCTCCTTTTGTTAACACATGGACTTGAGCCAGTATACTGACATATTTTGTATTAGCTCCTAGTTATGGATAAACTACTGGCATAGACTCAGTCTAAATTTAGACAGAATTTACTTTTGGAATTACTGAATACCAAAAAAATTCATCTGGGTGTAGGAGAGATTAATTTTATCCTTAGATAAAGGTAAATCAAACTGTGAAATATTTTTGATACTGGATGATGACAAGAAAGTATTCTTGTTTCCTAATGAGGAAACAAGCATTTGCTTTTCTCAAATTGTCTTAAATTATAAAAGCCACAGTGGTCTAAACTATCACTGTTGTGTATTTTTAAAGAATGAGGGGGGCAGCTAGGTGGCACAGTGGATAGAGCACTGGCCCTGGAGTCAGGAGGACCTGAGTTCAAATCCGGCCTCAGACACTTAACACTTACTAGCTGTGTGACCCTGGGCAAGTCACTTAATCCCAATTGCCTCACCAAAAAAAAAGGGGGGGGGGGAGAATGAAGAACTGATCTGGGTAAATTTCAGTACCTGGGCAAGTTCTATTCCCTGGGTAATACTAACTCATATAGTATTCAGAGATGATGAGTGGACACACATACAATTGCTGATTTCATTTATGACTTAAAAAAAAAAACCAAACTACTGAAGGACTTGTAAATGTTTCTATCCGTCCTTTTTTTTTTTTTTTTTTGTAAAGTAAAAAGATTATGTCAACTCTGTGCACATTGGTGTGTATATCACAGAGAATAAAATCTAATGCCTTCTACCTAATTTACATACTTCAGTATATTGTAAAAACAATGTTAAAGCCTTTTCTTTTAGTGGGTATTAGTTTTTTTTTAAACCAATCAATAAGTATTATGTGCTTATTGGGTGGGTATATAAGTTTGAAGTATGAAACATTATACTTGAAATGAACTCAATCATTTTCAAATGTTTTCTGCTCTTAAATAGAAGACTTCCCCATCCAGTATCAATTTTTATTGTGGTATGTGAAGGTTTTCATTTCCCTTAGGTATGCCTCAGAATATTTAGAAACTGCATTCTCCTAGAAGAGAAAGAATTGCTAAGTCCTCCTTCAGGAGATGTCCATTGTTACTAGGATGCTTTGACCCTCAAAGGGCTGAGAGGCCAGCCTGACATGATGGAGTTCTTAAACTGTAGAATCTAAGGTGCTGGGGGAAAAAAAATTTGCAGATTTTTTTGTTTCTTATAGGTAGAAATATTATAATTAAGTTAAGGCTGAAGCTGGGGAGTATTGACTCATTAAACCTTGACTTTGGGGTTGGTGAACCATCCTGAAGGGATAAAGTGGGGATAAAATGGCAAACTCTTGGGTGTGTGTTAATATTCCTATGAAGGTGTAAAAAATGTCTTGTAACCAGAATTATACCCACGGTAGGTCTGGGGCCAGCTAATGCTTACAAAGAAATAGAAGCTCTAAGACTCAATTCTTCATTTTATCAAAATACCCCAAATAACTTCTGTCAGTGATCCACTTGTCTGGTTACCCGCAAGGCAAATGTTTTTGATGAAGGTTCCAAAGAAATTAGTACAAAGCATTTAAAAAAGAAAGTCAAGAGTGTATCCCATATTCTGATTCTCTTTCTGTTTCAAAATATCAGTATTTAAAATTTAAATTGGTTAAGTCTTTTTAAGGATCATAGATGAGAAGTCTGTTAGTGACTAGTAATACTAGTAACAACTGACCTTTAATATAATGCTTTTTAAAAAAAATTGTTAACTGTAATTTTATTATTCATCCCTTAAGACTGAAATGCATGTAAAGTGCTAGCTAGTAATCCTCTCCAGCAGAACAGGTGGTGCTCTGCTTCCATTTTCCTTATTTTTTACAACAAATGCAGTACAAGTAGAGGGCCACCCTAATTCTTCTCTATTCACCCAGCATTTGCTAAAACCTTATGTACTAACCCAAAAACAGTGGCTTTCAGGAAGACCTTCCACCCAACCAAAGGAGAACCCAGCAGAGATTCCTCTGGTCACTCCTGCAATCACAGGTACTGCAGAGCTAAGGTGCGTGAAGCCTACTTGCTCCAAACCTCTCCTAGGTGCTCATTAGAATCATTCACACTGACTAAATCATGTAGTGAAACCCTTTAATCAACACAGGGCTAGTTTCTAACTAGCACGATTCTTTAATTATATAATGCTTTTTGATTTGCAAAGTGACATGTACATTGTTTCACTTGAGCTGCGTGACAGTCTTATGAGGTAGGTATCTGTGCTGTCATCTCTATTTTGAAGGTCAGGAACGGGAACAGGAATCCATGATGAACACACAAATGTAAACATTCAGCAAGAATTTTAAGGTTTCTATCATATGTCAGTCACTACAAGATTCTCTGAATGCAAAGCCAAAAGAAATAGTCTACATTCTATTGAGAGAGACAATGGTTGGCACAGTGCCTAGAACTTATTGATCACGTGTACATATATATGTTGTTTTGTTGGTGGTAGTAGTAGTAGCTGGGGAAATTAGAAAATATTTAATGTCGAAAGTGTCAGGTGAACTGAGCCTTGAGGGATTTCTGAGAGAAAGAGAAGTGAGGAGAGTGAAACTCATGTGGGGAATAGCCATTATGAAGGTATGGAGATGAGAAATGGAGTGTGGCCTGTGAGGTGTTTAAGGTGAGTTTGACTGTGCCGCAGAATATGTGTAATAAGACTGGAAGGATCAGTTGGACAACTTGTGAAGAGCTTCAGGTGCTAAATAAGAGCTTATTTTTCTCTTAGAAGTAATAGGAGGCCCTGGAGTTTGAGTAAGGAGGGAATTGACATTGTCAGACTTGTGCTTGAGGAAAAATGGATTGGAGGAGGATGAGCCTTGAGGCAGGGAGTTCAGTTTCTAAATTGGAGGTGATGAGGAGCCGGACTAGGGAGAGTAAGTAGAGGGGTTAGATAGATCTGGTGAGTCCTCTGCACAGAGAGAATAATTAAAATTGAGGAAACAAGCTAAGGTCACCAAGCAAGCTGGTGGAGAGAGAGGGCCCAGAAGAGGACCTTGGGGAGTGGCACCTGCAGTTATAGCATGTAATGTAGAGGAGCCAGCCGGCAAAATCAGATTGAAAGAAGAGCTTCCCAGAGTATACAGGGAGAGTATACAGGGTTGGGTGGGTGATCAGCTGTGTCAGATGTTGACAGGTCAAGGGTGAGCACTGAGAAAAGACCATTCAATTATCAAGGCAGTTGAGAGGACCTTGATAATTTTGGAGAGTTATTTGGGTTGAGTGATGGAGTTGGAGTGAAAGAGTGAATGGAGTAAGTATAGGCAGCATTGCAGAAAAATTCAAAGGTGGGTCTTCCTGATTTCAAGTATAATATCCACTGAGATGCATCTTTGTAGGATGCAGTAAGCAATACATCACCTATAGTATGGGACTCAAATAAAATCACTGATTTCTCATGTTGGAAATGTGAAAACTACCTCAATTCCGTTGCCTCTGTCCACATACCTTCAGTGCTTGGAGTCTTCACCCATTTGATTACAGAGTGGATATGGAGGAACAACTGATAGTGAAGAGCTAGAAATGGGTGAAGCAACAGTCAGAAAGTAAGAGTGATTTCCTCAGCAGAGAGAGGCATGTTTTCTGATCAGGAAAAATAGTATCTTGAAAAATTGAGGTTGTTCTATGGGATCAGATGTAGTGACTTTTTTCTCTTTTCTTTTCTTTAAGTAATTCATAACTCCAGAAATTTTTTGAAGTTTGATAATGATTTCAAGTATCTTAATATTAGAACTTCAAGGTTAACTTTGCCTACAGTATTACATGGGGAAGTATATCAGCTGACAAGCATTTTAGTGATAGTATCCTGTCCATGTCTAAGACCTGTCATTACACACCACCAGGCTGTGCTGTAGGCTTTGGGTACAGACAGATAACTAGTCGTTCTTTTAGTTACAATCTTTTAAACTCCGATGAACAAATATTGCTTTTGCAGAAGTAGACCCCCTTTCCTGATGTAACTAAACTTGGGTTGTGAATATTTTTCATTGCCACTACTATCATTCTGCTTTGAGATTTTTAAACTGAAAAATCTCGTAGTTTATTAGATTATTTTCAACATTAACAAACAAAATTTGTCCAAATGTAAAGGTTGTCTAAGAAAAGGTAGAATTTCCAAGAAAGTAAGTGTCCTAAGAGATATCCTTAATAACCTTATTTTGCAAAACCACTTGAAGATCATTTTGAATTAATCACTACAGGAAAGTATCTGATAAAGAATAGTGACACTGACAGAAGGTAGACTTCTGTTGAAATAAGAGAATGTTATCTAATTAGACAAAGCCTCAAACTAGAGGAAAACCAAAGTTATAATATGTTTGAGTTGCTTGCTTACTTGTTTTTTAAAAACACTTTTATTCACGTCTTTTGATTTTATATTGCCTTAATTTGCCTCTATAGTCTCTTCCTGGAGCTGTCCTATATGACAAAGACTTTTTAAAAGAATAAAGGAGGAAGGAGGAAAAAAATTAGAAAAAACTGTCAATATTTTGGAAAAAGACTGACAATAGATGTTAACAGTTGTGCAAAGGTGTGTGTTGGGGGGGTGTTTTGTGGGCCATTCTGGTTCTTTGTAATTTTCTAACTTTGTGGATATTTGTGATTGTTCTTTACTTTTGTATATTTTCTTGGTTCTATTTCACTTCGTATCAGTTCATGTAAATCTATATTTATATTCATTTATCATTTTTACAGTCCAGTAATGCATTACATTCAGATACCACAATCTGTTTAGCTGTTCCTCTTTCATTGAATATACACTTTTTTCCTATTTCTTTACCATCATGCAAAAAAAGGGCTGCCATAAGTATTTTGGGGTGTTTGAGGCCTTTTTTTTTTAAGTCACTAGCCTCCTTTTGAGTATTTCCCTAGCAATGGATCTCTGGGTCAGATTGTGGGAATTTTAGCCACTTTTTTTTTTTTTGCATAATTTGAAATTGCTTTCTAAAATGATTTTGCTAATTCATAACTCTTATCAACAGCACATCAGTGTTCCACCCTCCTTGGCGTTGACAAAATCTCTTAAAAAGTGATGTAATGCATGGTATTTGACACCCGTGGATTTCTTCACCTCTCCAAAGAAGAAGGGGAGGGAAGTGTGTCTTGTCAAATTTTTTGGCGCCAGACGTTTTCATTTTGATAGTTTTTATTTTGCAGTTATTTCCATTTTCATTGTTGATATATCATATTAGTGCTTACTTTATGAATATCAGTTCATAAATGTCTGTCCATGATTTTGTATTCATCATGTTTTTTCATTTTTGCTGCTCTATAAGGTTAACATTGAAATTTGTTTACCTATTACCCAATTGATGGGCGTCTTTTTTTGTTTGTTTTTGCTGGGCAATGGGGATTAAGTGACTTGCCCAGGGTCACACAGCTAGTAAGTGTCAAGTGTCTGAGGCCATATTTGAACTCAGGTCCTACTGAATCCAGGGCAGGTGCTTTATCCACTACGCCACCTAGCTGCCCCCACATCTTTTTTGATAACACAGAAGTGTTATAAATATTTTTATGTGTAATGAGGCCTTTTTTCCACTGACCTTTTTGGGGTATATGCCTGACAGAGGAATCTCTTGGTCAATAAACACTTTCTTTGTTTAATTTCAAATTGCTTTCTAGAATAGTTGCACCACTACTTCACTTATGTGTGCTTGTCACTTCCACAACCCCTCCAGCACACACTGTTCCTGTCTTTTGACATCTTTGCCAATTTGCTGGATGTGAAGCAAAACATCTAGGTTGTTTTGATCGTTTTAATTTTTTTTTTTTTTTGGTGAGGCAGTTGGGGTTGATTTGCCCAGAGTCACACAGCTAGTAAGTGCCAAGTGTCTGAGGCCGGATTTGAACTCAGGTTCTGAATCCAGGGCCAGTGTTTTATCCACTGCGCCACCGAGCCGCCCCAATTGTATTTTTTTTGTTAGTGATTCGGAGCATTCTTTTGTATGTCTTTTAAAAAGAAAATTTTTGTTGATATCTTTTATTTTTATATAGCCAAAATTTTCTCTAGTATTCTTCCTTCCCTCCAAGAGAGCCATGCCATATACAAAGTAATATTTTTAATAATAAAAGAGAAAAAATTCAGCAAAACCAATACGTCAGAGGCTGAATATAGTACACACTCAGTCTTCCACGCCTATAGAAGATACCACCACCCTACTCCTTTACAGAGGTGGGACGTCTTCTCCTGTCTCTTTGGAGCCATACTTGTTCTTTGTAATATTGCTGTCACATTTTTTAAAAATTCAATCTTGTTTTCAGGTCTGGCTTTTTCTCCCACTTTTCCCTCCCTTCTCTCCCCCTCCCCCCAATTAAGAAAGGAAGAAAAACAAAACCTCTGTGTATATATTATATTATATTATATATAATTAAGCAAAACAAATTCCTGCATTAGCCATGTAATGTTTACCTTTTATTGTTTTGTGGATCTTTCCATTTTTTATTGTTATAGTTGAGTATGTATTTTACTTCATTCTGCATCCATTCATGTAAATTTTTCTATGCGTTCTTTCTGTGGTTTCTTAAGGTAAAGTACTATTTTGTTACATTCGATTTAGATATTCTCAAATGATTCCTGTGCTTTCCTATCACAAAAAGACCTGCTGTAAACATTTTGATTTATAAGGGGATTTTCTTATCAATGACCTCCTTGTCATGTGCCTAATAGTGGGATATCTAAGTCAAATAGTATGCACATTTGCATGATGCAGATTTCCTTTTATAGTGGTTGTGCTGATTTCACAACTTCACTAGCTGAGTAGGGGGTGCCTGTCTTTCCCACAATCACTCCAACATTGGCTATAATAATGATGGGTCTAAATTATATGGTGCTTCAAGCTCTGCAAAGTACTTTACAGATTTTTCATTTGCTTCTCATGACAACCTGAGGAGTTAGGTGCTCTTATTCTCCATTTTTGATAAATGAGAAACCTGAAGTAGACAGGTTAAGGTGACACTGTTCATAAGTGTCAGGCCAGTTTTGAACTCAGGTCTTCCTGTCTCAAGGTCCAGCTCTAACTGCACAATTTAACTCCCTTATTTTAGCTGATTAGCTGGATGTGAGGTGAAACGATATTGTTGTTTGGAGTTTCATCTCAGTTGTAGTGATTTTGAGCATTCTTTAATGTGACTGTTTATAGTTTGCGGTTCCTTTGAGAACTGTTTATAAATTTTGACCACTTAATTGGGGAATGACTTTTCATCTTATAATTTCTTTTGCCTAGAGCTCATGTCTCTGTAACAATTGGAATGATGCCACCTGCTGGAGACTTACTGTAGAAAAAGCTCTGCCATGAGGTGAAGGTCTCTGAGGGCCAGACCATGCGTCTTTTCTTTGGACGTTTGCTTGTGGGAGGAGGAAGGGGGAGCCTGGCGCTCTGACTCTCGTGTGGACTCTGGTGGAGAGCGGAGCTAGAAATGCACTCTCCCTTTAATAGATAGATGAATGTAGGCCTTTCTCTCTCTCTTTACCAAATTCTTATTCTCCTTAATAATGCATAAAAGTCTAACTCTTGCTAAAGCTTATAAGCTATTGGCGACCACTCATTAGATTTTAGATAGACTAGCTAGAATTTTAGCCTTTAACATCTCAGACCCATGTCATGTATATTGGATGCAAAGATTCTTCCTATTTGAGCTGCTTGCTGCATTTTAGAAAACTGACCAAACTTTAATCAACTTTTTTCATTGATGTTGCTGACTTCTCATGAGAAAGCTCCCTCCACCAATGCAACCCACCCAGTTTAGAGTCTGAGAGTTGCCTGGGGACTGCACCAAGGACCCAGTGTTTTTTTTCCATTGTGCCTCTGTGTCTCATGGTGTATCTAAGTGACACTTCAAATGTTTTTGTCATTATCTTGAATCCCTCCTTCTTTGTTTCTTCTCTACACTTTAAATGTTGCGTTATAGTTGTTAGGTTCATTTGAAGTTCGTGTCAAGGTAAAATTTGGTCTACTCCATGTCAGCAACTTCGCAGCTAACCATAACACATTGTATCAGCTCAGGCAAAGGGTGGTCAGCTTGTTTAATTTGATGCTGTACTGTGTCATGCACTTGAAGATACTTCATCAATGCTTTGAGGCAGTGATAAAAGGGACATAATGCATCCTAAACCAGTCTTCAATATAGCAGCCCAGTTCTTCTTCCCCATACCTTTACTCCTCATAACCAAGAATGCTCTGCTTTTTCTACTTTACAACTATCAGAAATCCTTTGCCTTTTTTCCTTCATTTTCTGCATTGTTTTACCTTTTGTTTTTCCTCTTCTCTTCTCAGTTGTTCCCTTTTGTACATTTTAAGTAGCACAGCGAATAGGACAGGGCCTTGGAGCCAGGAAGACCTGAATTCAAGTGCAGCCTGAAATCCTTACTAGCTATGGAACCCTGGGCATGTCACTTAGCTGCTGTCTGCCTCAGTTTCCTCAACTATAAAATGAGGGTAATTCCCAGGGTGGTTGTGAGGATTAAATGAGATAATCTTTGCAAAATGTGTAGCAGTAAGTGCTAAAGAAATGCTTGTTCCCTTCCTCCGGTGGATTAAATTGCTAGAGTTGTCATTACAAAGACTTGGATTTGAAAGGTGCTGTAGACATTTGCCAGTCAGTATGCTTGTTGAATGAAGCTAGGAATGAATGTGACTTTGGTTAAATCAGTTAAAGTTTCTGAGCCTGTTTTGCTCTTATAAAACAGGTTTGCTAAGAATACCTCAAAAGGTTGAGAAACAAATGAGAAGGTTACATGCCTTGTGGACCTTACAGCTAGATAGATGCTAGCAATCATTAAATAAGGGAGTTAGGCTGCTTGATACCTTTTTTTTTTTTTTTTGGCAGGGCAATGAGGGTTAAGTGACTTGCCCAGGGTCACACAGCTAGTAAGTGTCAAGTATCTGAGGTCAGATTTGAACTCAGGTCCTCCTGAATCTAAGGCTGGTGCTTTATCCACTGTGCCACCTAGCTGCCCCCTGGTTGATATCTATGGTTCTTTTCTAAGCCTTTTAGTTTCAGGTCTGATTTTGGCTTATGTTTCACATGTCTAGATTATTCTGAGAGGTCAGCCTCTTTGACGTTAGGTTGAACTCACATGCCCACTTGATGTTTATCTAGGTCAGCTTCTGAGTGAGATCAAAGGGAACTGTTTTCTCTGGCTCTGCTTGTACTTGGTGAATTTCTAGTATTCAGTCATGCTGATTTTTAAACATGAGTGAATGAAGAGGCATGGACAATAGTTTGTGTAGCCTGTGAAAATCTCAGATGTCTTGTCTCTGGAAATCGGTGGCCCTGGTGTTTTTTATTAAAAGCATTTTCTGTAAGGAAAGGACCATAAGATCATATCTCTAGAGCTTGAAGGGGGCTCAGAGGCCATCTAGTTTAACTCAATTTTCGAAAGAGGAAACGGGCTGTGATTTGTTTAGAGTCACACAGGTGATAAGCACTGGGGACAAGAACTCAAACTGGCATCAGAACCCAGACTTCAGTCTTGCCTTTGTTCTTTATTCCTAGTGGACAAACTACTTTACCTCTGCAGGCCTCAGTTTCCCCATGTGAAAAATTGGAGCTTTTGAGCTCCTTTCCTTTAGCCCTTTGAACCTGTGGATGACACTTAGTTTTGGAAGTAGTGGCCAAGCTCTGGAGTAGATAGGAATATGTTCTGTTGGGTGGGAAACACCAGTGCCACTATTGGGGGGGTGGCATGACCAGAAGGTGGGCATGGGGCAGATTCTGAAGCGCCTTGAACACTAAATAGAGGAGCTTGTTTCTGACCCTGGAGGTGATGGGCAGCCATGGGAGTTTCTTGCATGCAGGGTCGGACACGGTCAGAATGTGCTTAGGAAAGTTGCTTTGGTGAATGAAAAGAGGAAGGGTTGGCATGGTGAGAAAGTTGGGGTGGGCACACTGGTTGGCATCAGGAGATAAGGCCTGTACCATGGGAGTGGCGGCATCAGAGGATAGAAGGGGGAATATTTGAAAGGTCTTACAAAGGTGAAATCGTCAGTCCTTGGCAGCAGATTGTATTTGGGGAAGAGAGGGGCCAGATTTGTGAGAGAAGTGAGGGGTCAAAGATTACTAGGATGCAGGCCTGGGAGCCCGGGAGGATGGTGTAATCAGAAAGTTTTGGAAGAGGATAGGGTTTAGAAGGAATTTCATCTTTTTTTTTTTGACCTGTTGAGTTTAAAATGTCCCCTGCACATTGTGGGGACCAATTTTTAATTTAATTATGCCTAGGCATAAGTGGCTCGCTGCAATATTGGGGCAAGGAAGGAGACCGGCAGCCTCCCTCAAAACAGAACAGGATTTATTTTAACAAGAACGAACTTAAAAAACACAAAGAGGATCAGTAGGATCAAGGGAAAGGAAATAAAATGGGGAAGGGGAAATTATACAACCTGAAAAAAAAACAACAAAACACCGCCCAGCAATCAGCTGAGAATACACCATAGCTTCTTCCAGCTAGAATGGGGGGATGGTGGGGGGTGGAGGAAGGGGAATTCCTTGCTTCCAGCACACTCCACACAGCCCCAGCCAATTGGATGGCTGTTCTGACAGTCACATGACTGCCCTCACTAGGCTTCCAATCATAATTTTGCCAGGCCCATGTAGGCGTTGGTGAATGGTGAGGTGCCAGTGCCATGGCAACGGCTACAACCAGTGGGTGGAGCACCATGTGGTTTGCGGAGCCCCAGGCCAGTGTGCCTAGGCATAAAAACCTCAAATAATGATTCTTTACAACATCCAGCTCTAGATGTCTGTCTGTTTGTTTTTTTGCGGGGCAATGAGGGTTAAGTGACTTGCCCAGGGTCACACAGCTAGTAAGTGTCAAGTGTCTGAGGCTGGATTTGAACTGAGGTCCTCCTGAATCCAAGGCCAGTGCTTTATTCACTGTGTCACCTAGCTGCCCCAGCTCTAGATGTCTGAAAAGCATTTGGAGGTAGGAGTCTGGAGGTAAGCAGAGAGCTTAGAGTTGGATAAGTATATTTGGGAATCATCAATACATATGTGAGATACCGCGGGAGCTGACGAGACCACTGAGTGAAATGGTGTAGAGGGAAGAGAGGACAAGTGTCCCTGGGGGACACCCGTGGTCAGTGGGTGTGACTTGAATGAGGATCCAGCAGAGGAGACCCAGGAACAGCCGGCCAGGCAGGAGAACCAGGAGAGAGTGGTGTCACTGGCAGTGTTGGGCTGAAAAGACATCCTGGAGGATGGCGGTGAAAAGATAGTTGTGGTAACTGAGTGATGAGGTCATGAGTCAGATTGTAGAGTCTGGAGGAGAGGGAGTAGGGGCATCTCTCATAGATAGTGTTTTCAAGGACTTTGGCCACAAAGGGTAGAAAAGATAGGAGGTGATCACAGGGATGGAAGGATCAAGTGAGGAGTTTTCAGGAGAAGGGAGATGGGGTCCCGATTGTAGGCAGTAGGGAGGGAGCCAGGAGAGGGAGATGAGATAGGATGGCTTGGCTGCCCAGGAGTCGTGCTGCCTCTTTGTGTGGGGGAGGGATGGAGCGGCAGAAGGCATCTGCGTGCTGTGAGATGAGAGAAGAGGGAGTTCTTAATAACGTCCTAATAGCTCGCTACCTCACAATGTCCCTGAGAGGTGGGTGCTGTTATTCTCCTTATTTTTCAGATGAGGAAACTGAGGCAGACAGAGATGAAGTCACTTAGCTAATAATTGTCTGAAGTTGGATTTGAGCTCAGGTCTTCCTGACTCCAGGCCCAGTGCTCTCTCCACCTCTGCCATCTGGCTGCTCATCTGGCTCTCGGCAAATGGACTAAATCTTTTTTCCCTGTAAAATATGAAGCAAGATCCTCGGCTGAGTTGGGGCAGGGGAGCCACGGGGGGCTTGAGGAAGGATGAAAAGTTTTGGGAGAGCCACCGTGGAGAGTGGAGCAGTGAGTCAATGAAGGGAAGTACAGTGCGATTGTCCAGCAGTAGTGAGGGCCTGTTTGAGGTTCTGTAACATAAATCTGTAGTGGAGATAATCACAATGGTTGTAGCAACAAAAGCAGTGCATGATGGGAGTGATCCAAGACTGAGGTTTGTCAGTATAACTGGTGATAAAGGGGGGCAAGAGACTCGAGAAATAGGCAGTATGTAGTTGACCTGGTCCACCAAAGGGTCAAGATAGGCAAAGGAGGAGAGAGCAACCAGTGCAGGGATGATGACCTGGGAGAGAACTGAGGGGTCAAGAAATTGGAGATCACAGTGTGGACTAAGAGTAGGGTTTGGCAAGGGAAGGGAGGGGGGATATTGACAGCCAACAGCTTGTGATCAGATATGGGCATTTCAGAGTCCAACATGGAGGTGGCCTGTTTGCGAGTGATGGCAAGATCAAGGTTAAGACCCATCTTTGTGTGCTGCTGAGGTGGGGTGGAAGAGTAGGTCATGTTCAACCGGGAGGTTAGGTAGTTTGAGGGACTATCAGTGTGTATGTTCAGGTCTCTTAGCATTAGGACACAAGTTGAGCAGGAGAAAAGTTTTAAACCAGGTAGTGAACTCACTGAGGAAGGAAGGGGAATGACTGTGGGGGGGGGAGGGGGGTCCGTAGACCACAGGTATCTGGGTTTTGATTGGGTGGAAGATGTGGATCGTATGGTCCTCCAAAGGAGGAGAGGTTCCCTGGTGATGGTGCTAGGGAGAGAAGCAAGGAAATGGCAGTGGGGACCCAGGATTATTCTAACTCTCCCAGTAACCTGAGGGAAGTGATTAAAAGTACAGCCAGTGCTGGAAAGAGTGGCCAGTGGGGAACCAGGTCTCAGCAATAGGCTCTAGAAGCTGGAAGGAATGGGAATCAGGAAATCTGGGCTCACCTAATTTTGGTTTTTACCAGCTGCAGAGCCATAGTCCGCATGGGACTAACAGGACCTTACCCATTCTCTGCTCCCCTTCCCACAGAGGACACTGGCCCTGACCTTGCTTTGCAGTCTTCTGACACCAGTATTCAGTCATTCCCTCAAGCTCACAGCTGTAGTCCTCTCTCCTTTTCTTGTTGCTTTTGCCCAACACACACACACACACACACACACACACACACCTATTTTGTCCTAGGTGAAAAAGTTTCTAGTTGCAGCTCCAACCAACTATGTGGCCTTGGGCAAATCACTTTACTTTTCTGACCTTCAACCAAATGATGGGGATCACTTTCATGCTGTTTGTAGTTGTGGTCAACCTAAGATCAGAGATAGCATGTTGGAAGGGACCTTAGAGATGATCTTGTCTGGAGGTTCTTTTTCTGGACTCTGTGAACTTGCTTTAAAAAAACCAATTTTTTCAATCCAGTAAACATTAAGTGCTTATGTGCCATGCACTATGCTAAACGCTGGGGATTGTGGTGAGTAAAACTCTATGTGGTCACCCTATTTCTGTCCCAAGTGTAGGGAACACTAGATGGGGTTTCTAATATATTGCTGCTTATACATTAGAAGCTTTAGCACCAGTTTGGGGGCATTAAGCATTTATTAAAGTGTATTAGGTATTAGTAAAGATAGAGCACATTGCCCTGAAAATTAGGAAAACTTAGCTAGGATCTAGGGAAGAAGAGAGAAAAAGTCCCCTTCACCTAGAAGTTTTAGGCCACAAAAGGAAGTCTCTCTTCCTGTGTGACCAGAAACTTCCTTGCAGGTTCCAACGAGAGGTGGTCCTTACACACTGCTGCAAGCTAATTGGCTAACATCACCCAAATCCATTGGTTCACTGACTTGAGGGCAGTCCATAAGCAGAATACCCCAGGTTAGAGTTCAGAGAACACACCCCCTGAGGGCCAGGCTTTCAGGTAGGTGTGGTTCCAATCAAGTTAACTCCGAGTGAATCAATCAGCAAAGTCAATCCGGTCAATCTTAATATAATCCCCTCGGTGGGAGGTGCCTCTGGGCATCCCAAAACCTATTATTTTCTCTCAGGATACAATAAAAGTCCCCATCCTCAATGAGTTTATAATCTTAAGGGGGAGGAGGCATACTGTGAGAAATAATTAATAATCAGTATCTTGGGGGACCCAGAGATTTTTCTTAGTTCTCCCCTCCACCGAAAGAAACTTGAGAGAGTTCATTAAATCAGCTTGGTCAAATACTAACCCAGACCCTAAACTCACAAAAGGAGCCTTAGATGGAGTTGTTTGTTTTTAAATCTAGATAGCCAAGGATTTACTGATGATGAAACCACACCTAGATCAATGGATTTTGCTCTGACCAGCTTGACTATAGTCCACCTTCCAAGTCATGTCAACCAATTAGATTTGTTTGTGTAATGGCCCAATAAGATTTCATTGATGTCTAACTAGACTCACCTCTTATCCAAGAGGCATACAAAACCTGGATGGTATCCATGTGGGCCCTCTGCTCTCTCAGGTCTCCTGACCACGAGCCATCTCTCGAGGACCACTTGTGCTCTTGGGGCCACATGCTCACTCTGGGGACCGTGAAAAGTTAAGGAGACACTTGGCCAATCCCTTTACCAGTAGAAATGGATAAATTGATAATACGTTTACCCCAAACTTGTGTCTATAGTAATTATTTTCACCATCACAACACTAAAGACAAAATGATGTGGGGGGGGGCACCAAGAGGTATCCTGGCTGTCTAGGTTCTGCTTTCTATAAAGGAACCAGCTGTCCAATCAGGGGAGAGGAGGCTGAAGGAGATGGGGTCTGTCTAGGCGTAAGTGAACAATATGATTGTTTGTTCTTCATTCTCGAAGAGGACCATGACAGATGTCATGATTTGCAGTGAATTGATTTAAATGAGACAGGGCTGTGCAGAGTCACCAGTCTCACTCTCTCCTCCAGAGCCATCTGGGTCCAGTGGCAAGATAGATTATCAGGACAACTGGAGATAGCCTGGGATACCATTAAGAGACTTTGGCCTTTTCAACTAAAGCCTTTCAGAGGTCTTAGTTTGTCTGAGGCAACACCCATTCTGTGATTAAGGCTCATTAAGAAAGGAGGCCAAGAAAGACCACCTTTACCTAGTCAAAAAAAAAAAAAAAAAGATTGATAAAAGGGGGTGGGGAAGGCAGATCCTCAGGGTTTCTGACCAGAAAGACAGTTGTTACTCACAGAATGTTGATTGAATGTTGGTTGCTATTTAAGGACCTGACTTGCAATGACTTGGCTTTTCCAGCAGCGTGGTGTGATCCAGCTTCTCCTGGTAGGGTCCAGCCCCCTCATTTTACAGAGGAAGAAAATTACTTGCCCAGGCTCCCACAGTGGTGAAGCTCCAAACTCTGTTCTTCCAATGTTCCATACTGCCTCATGATGAGGGACAAGCCTACTGGGAAATCAAAGAACATTAAAGCTTCCATTCCTTTTCCTTCTGAGCCTCCCTGCCACTGACTGTCCCAAATGCAAAAGTAATTGACACCGGACAGTGCAGGATCTTTCAGAAGATTGAAATATGATGTTTGGCACATTATTTCCACTGACACCCTCCCTGGGGGCACCTTCAATTAGTCACTCCCCCTCTTGGCTTTATTTCTTCATTGGTAAGTCTTCTAGATTTCTCTTCTGCTCTAAATTCTAACAGCCTAAGACTGGAATGTGGAAATTTGGCACCTGATATGGAAATATCCAAGGATTCATTGATAGGTGCAGCTGTCAGCTCCACTTCTTAGCTCCAAAGAGACATTTAGTAACCAGTCCTGTGGTGAATAAAGAAAGACCTATGGGCCATGAATACCATTCTCTAAGACTAGGCTGGATGGAAGGGAAAGGGAAAGGGGAAGATTTACACAACAAAGAACCTAGGTAAAGGGAAAGATTTACATCAGATAAACTTGTAAATTGATCAGTCTACATTCAGGGATCTGTATTGGAATTAACAACTAGTCAAGAAATATTTATCATGGGTAAACAGAGCTGAGCTAGACATTCTTTGATCACTAACCAGTTCATCACCTAGGCTAAATTTTTGGAGGTCTCAGCTAAATTCCACAAGAAGAAATAAAATTCAACTAGTCACATGACTTGGTTGTACTCAAGCCAAAAGAAAAGTTTTCAGCTTTCTGCTTTCCTTCTAATCTTGGTTGCATTGATTTTGTTTGTACAAAACCTTTTAAAATTTAATGTAATCCAAATGATCCATTTTATGTTTCATAATGTTCTCCATCTCATCTTTGGTTATAAATTCTTCCCCTCTCCATAGATCTAACAAATAAGCCGTTCCTTTTAAAATTTGCCTATGGTATCACCCTTTTTGTCTAGATCATGTACCCATTTTGACTTTATTTTGGTATACAGGCGAGGTATTGGTTTATGCCTAATTTATGCCATACTACTTTCCACTTTTCTCAGCAGTTTTTCTCAAATAGTGAGTTCATATCCTGGAGACTAGAGTCTTTGGGTTTATCAAACAGGAGATTGCTATGTTCATTTACTACTGTGTTTTGTGTGCCTGACCTATTCCACTGGTCCACCACTCTATTTCTTAGCCAGTACCAAATAGTTTTGATGGTTGCCACTTTATAAATATAGTTTTAGATCTGGTAGAGCTAGGCCATCTTCCTTTGCATTTTTTTTTCATTAATTCTCTTGACATTCTTGACCTTTTGTTCTTCCAGATGAATTTCATTTTTTTCCTAGCTCTATGAAATAGTTTTTTGGTAGTTTGATTAGTATGGCATTGAATAAATAAATTAATTTAGGTAGAATCGGCATTTTTAATATATTAGCTTGGCCTACACATGAGCAATTGATATTTTTCCCGAATTGAGTCTTGAAGGGAGAAGCCAAGGAAATTGAAGAGGTGCAGATGATAAAAAACGTTCCAGGTAGGGTGAATAGTCTGTGAAAAGGCACAATGGGGTAGATGAACTGTCACGTCATCAGAGTTTGGGTAGGCTAGTGTAGCTAGATCATAGAATCCACGAAGAGGGGTAAAGTGGGAAGGGGCTAGCTTCTGAAGAGCTTTAAATATGAAAATACTTTTTATTTGATCTTGGGGACAAATAGGGAGCCACAGGAAGTCACTGAGCAGGAAGGGTAACGTGGTCAGACCAGTGCTTGAGAAAATTCATTTTGATAACTGACTAAAGGATGGGTTGGTATAAAAGAGACCAATTAGAAGGTTATTGCAATAGAGGTAATAAGAGCCTGAACTAAGGTGGCCACATGAGTGGAAGGAACATGGGGGAGACGTGGTAAAAGAGAAGAAATGTGATTTGGCAGCTGAGGGGATATATGGAGGCGTAAGAGGGGTGTAGGATGTCTGTTAATATGAATATATGGATCACCTGGGTTTGATGGAGGAACCTTACTATTCAAATGGATTTTATGAGACCCTGGATTAATAGGAGCAAAATGCCCTTTGCTCAAAGACTTCAAAGTGAAACCAAACAAACCCTATTTACTTTCCCAAAGAGAATAAACAAACTCAAATACCCCTTTGTAATTCCCATTCACTATCTTCTTCCCCAGTAAGGGAGACCTCCTTTTCTCTGATAATACCCCGCCTGTTTACTTCTGCTTTAAATTGTAATCCCTTGATCTGTATCATACCAATGAAGTTATTCTGTAACTTTGTGAGCCTTAAAAAAAACTTAAAAACCCTTAGAAGGGGAGTGCTGAGCTTCCTTCTTAGGAGGAGAGACTCCGCATGTTCATGTTTTGTATATTTCTTCTTGGGACAAAATATTAAATTGATATTATGTTTTTTTTTTTTCCCTGTCTGTTCTCTGATCTGGTTTGTCTTGTAGGAGATATTAAATTCTCTGATCTGGTTCTTAACCATGTTCTCCGATCTGGTTATATTTGTAAGAGGACAAGTATGGGAACAATTTGTAGGAGATATTATAAGATATTTAAATTTCTCTGATCTGTTTATTAACTTTGTAGGAGAGATTAAAGATTATTTCTCTGATTTGTTTGTAGGAGACAGGCAGATACAAAAGCTATATTTTAATATGTAACATGTCACAGTCATATTTTGACTTGGAAGACTGGTGGTACCTTTGGCAAAAATAGGAACATTTGGAAGAGAGGATGGTTTGGTGTGAAAGATGCTAAATTCTCTTTTGGACATGTTGAGTTTGAGATGCCTGCAGGTCATCCATCAAGTTGTCCGAAAGTTAATTGATGATATGTGAGTAGCTCAGGAGTGAGACTCCTTGGTCAGGGTATTTAAATCGGGGAATCAAGATACTATATAGAGAAAATTATGCCGAATGGGGTTCTGTGGAAGTGACAAGGGTAGTGTCGTCCTTAAGAAAGCAGGCTTAGGCCACCAACTCTGCCTCTCTGAGGGACCACATAGGTCTTGTCACTGTGAGTTGTGATTAGTGTGGATTTGCCCAATCTCAATGGCTCAATAACCTTCCCCTCTTTTTTTTTTTTTTTTTTTGCGGGGCAATGAGGGTTAAGTGACTTGCCCAGGGTCACACAGCTAGTAAGTGTTAAGTGTCTGAGGCCAGATTTGAACTCAGGTCCTCCTGAATGCAGGGCTGGTGCTTTATCCACTGCACCACCTAGCTGCCCTGGAATGTAATTTATTTGATATCATTTCCCTTGAATCATTGCCCTGTGAGGTTGCCTATTGTTGTATTTTGCTAGGGGAACTCTATCCCACCCCCTCCTAAAAGTGTTATTGAGCATATTTTTAGTTTTTAAAATAAAGTTTTATTTAGAAAAGTTGTGGCCATGAATTTCCCATGTCCCTTGAGATCATTGGATACTTCAGGAGAGGTTGCCTCTCCAGAACATAGTAATTGGAATGAGGCTATGTGTTGTCTAGTGGAACTGCATAGGGACCTGCTTTTATTCTTAGATGATGCTTGTACCTCCAGTACGTAGCACAGCTTAGAGCACACCAATTCTGCTTCAGAACTTTGAAAGGTCTGTGTGTTTTCATCCATGTGGGAATGCCCACTACCAAGGCAGATTGCAATCCTTCCATGCCTTAAACGTGATTTTTATGAATGATTGTAGCCCAAAATTTCATTCTCTTATAGCCAACCTTCTGGGGGTGAGCCTTTCAAATTTGAAAGTCTTCAGTTGGTGGAAACGGCCACTGGGGGCTTATTCAGACCTTTCCGGTTTTTTGGTTGAGCATCCATGACCTTCCATACTAGAAGCTCACCTCTGGTACAATTAGCAGAAAAGGATTTCAGTTGGGGCACTGTCCATGGTCTGGCTTAATAAGTGCTGAATGAACCAATGAGTACTTGAAAGATCATGGTGGGCTCTTAGGTACCTAAGGATCACAGACTCTCCAAGCTAGAAGGACCTGCAGAGGCCGTCTAGATGTGCCCATCTTCTCCCCAATATCCCCCCGCCCCTTACTTGAAGACCTCCAAAGGACAGGCACTTCCCCTCTCCTATGACAGCCGGTTCCACTTTGGGATAGTTCTTCTGGTTGAAAAGACTGTTTTCCCCTTTTACAGCAAGCCTACAGCTGCCTCTCTGATCAGAGCAACGACTGCCCTATGAGGCCGAGGACAACAGATCGAAGCCATCATCCCCCTGACTGCCCTTCAGCCACTGGAAGGCAGCGAGCATGTTTCCTGAGATTTCAGATTCCTTCAACCTGTCTCATGTGACATGCTCGTGATTACATTCTAATTGCCCTCCACCAGATGATCTCTAGCTAACTAAATTCCTTCCTAAAAGGTAGTGCCAGAATGGAACACAATACATTATAGGTTCATGGATTTTGATCTAGGAGGGACCATTAAAGGCCACCTAGTCCAGCCTCTTCATTTTATAGATAAAAGAAGAGCTCTTAAAGTTAAAAGTTGGACAGGTAGTAAATAGTAGCCGGGCTTTGTAAGAGTCTCTAAATCTCTAAATCCTCTTCAAAGCTCCAGTAGTCTGGCCAGGACAGAGTTCACTGGGACTCCCATTTCCTTAGTCCTGAACAACCTTTCACTTGGCTCCCCCATCATCTCATCTTGTCCTTCCCTTCTCTCCCATCTCTTTCTAGTTCTGGCACCATTATCAAATCAAGTCTGTTACTGCTCCTGAAAAGGATGTGTCACTACATTCCTCCATGGCCTTATTCACTGTCCCTTCTTCCCTAGCTACCATTTCCCTATATGTATTGTTTTCCTTTATTAGAATATAAGCTTCCTGGGGACAGGGACTCCCTTTGCTTTTTTGTTTGTATTCCTAGCTCTTAGCATATTTATTCAGCATATTATATAAATATAAATGCTTTTTTATTCATTCATTAACTTTTTTTCAGTGCCATAGTAGTTAAAACCCTATTTACTCTTTGTTTTAATTTGCATTGCAAATCCCTTTACTTAGATGTTGCTGGTATAAATGGTTACTTAGCCCTGTGTTGAATTCTCACAAATTCTGAATGAGGGGATTTTAAATTCATGAGGCCTTTACCATCTAAGCAACATCCTAAATCAATTAGAGAGAGAGCAATGAGTAATAAGAATACATCTTTCTGTAATGTGCATATTGTTAATGACAACCTAATTATGAAAGCACATCATTCATCTGGATGACATCATTAATCAGATGCAGTGTTTTATTCTCCTTTGCTATGGTTAGAGCCAAAAATTATGTTTTCACCTAACACTGTGCTAAGTGGTCCATATGTATTTATATTTTGCCCTCTCCAGGATATAATGTGTATCAAAGGATTATTTATATTTCTAATGCTTTCAAGATGCTTATTGCTTTCTTCATTAACAAATAAATGTTCATCTTCCTTAAAAAGTTTACCATATGGGGCAGCTAGTTGGTGCAGTGGATAAAGTATCAACCCTGGATTCAGGAGGACCTGAATTCAAACCTGGCCTCGGACACTTGACACTTACTAGCTGTGTGACCCTGGGCAAGTCACTTAACCCTCATTGCCCCACAAAAAAAAAAAAAAGAAAGAAAAAAAAAGGGAAATAAGTTTACTATATGTGTATGTGTATATGTATATACATATATATATATATTTTTGGGGGGTCTTCAAAGAAGTTCCAGTGAATTATCAACATTCTAGCTGTTTTTTCTCCCATCATTTCCTGCTTTCATTTTTTAAAAAGTATATTTTATTGCTGTCTTTTTCAAATGTTTTAAATCCTGTGCTCAAAGACACACACACACACACACACACACACATGCAAAATCATTTCCATTCATGTAGAACATAAAAAGAGGATTCATTATGAATCTATGAGCCTTTATTTCATAGCATTTGCCTTTTTTTTTTGGCCTGGGGTTTCCCTCTCTTGCTCAGGCAGGAAGTTCAGTGGCCACTCACAACTCAGCCCCAGGATAGATTGACAAGGAAGCTTTGACCTGCTCTGTTTTGGACTGGATTGATTCACCCCTCCTTAAGCAATCTAGTGGCCCCCTAATCTCAAGGGGCCCCACCGCATTGGTGCATGACTTAGTATGAACACCTCATGGGCTTTAGACCTACTGTAGAGATCGATGAACTCAGAACTCCCGAGTTTATGTGATGCACCCAACTTTGCCTGCCCAGTAGCAGGGATTATAGCTATTTGATGTCTGCTATACTGCTTGCTTTAATCTGTCTGTCTGTCTTTTTACCTCTCTGCGTCTATCTGTCTGTCTATCTGTCTATTGGTCTAATCTATCAGATCTATCAATCTATCCATCTATCTAGCTAATGTGTTTGTATATATGCACATATATGTATATATGCATACACACACACACACACATATCTCCTACTCATCACTTTTTTTTGAGGCATTCAGGGGCAAGTTAGCCCAGGGTCATACAGATCATAATTGTCTAAAGCCAATTTTGAACCCAGGTCCTCCTGACTCCAGAACCAGTGTTCTACTCACTGCATCACTTAGCTACCTCTACACATTGCTTTCAAAATTGTATTGCTTGTAGCTGTTTCCTTCTGAACTTCTTGTTATTTTTTTTTTCAGTTACAATGGCCTATTTATGGGAGCATCATTATTGCTAACTATCCTCCCTTGACTCCTTCCCTTACAATTAACTGAGAGAAAGAAAGGGAAAAAAATCAAAAACTTCGCCACAAACAAGCATAGTTAAACCAAGTTGATTCACATGGTGGCCATGTCCCAAAAGATTCTGTGTCCATCGTCATCCTGTCGGCAGTTGGAAAACCTGCTTAGTTAAAGGCTTTCTGAAAACATGGTTAGTCATTGCTCTGATTAGAGTTCTCAAGTCTTTCCAAGTTGTTTTTGTTTGTAAAGTCATTGTAAAAATTGTTCTCTTTGTTCTTACTACCTAGGAGTCTCTGGAAGCATCTCTTTTTTTTGGTCATTTCTTACAGGACAATGTTATTCTCATATATTAATATAGTACAATTTGTTTAGCCAGTCCCTGATTCTTCTCTCCATCATTCTTTTGGGCTCAGGTAGTTTATTTTGCATGTGACTCTTCCCTCCTTGGTATTATCCTCGTCTTTAAATTCCTTTTCTCCACTCCCACTTGTTTTGCAGTTAAATTTGATGTAGTTCTACACCAATCTCTCTCCCTCCCTCCCTCCCTCCCTCTCTCTCTCTCTCTCTCTCTCTCTCTCTCTCTCTCTCTCTCTCTCTCTCTCACCCTCCCTCTCTCCTCCCCCCCCCCTGTGTGTGTGTGTATATTGTTTTCCTCTCTCCTTTGGTTCAAATAAGAGTGAAGTTCTTCTGATAACCACTCCCCTAACTCCTTCCTCCATGTTTGTATGTTCTTCTCATGAATGCCAATTATAATAAACATCAAATTCTACCCTCTTCCTCCTTTTTACACTAATACATTCTTCATTTTATTCTTCCCTTTCTCTCTCTTCTTAAAATCCTGAGAACAGAAGCAAGCCACCCTCAGGATTTCTGTTTTTCATATTGAACTCCCTCAATATCCTTTGAAAACATTAAAGTTCTGAAGTGCCAATTGTTTCTTCTCCTCCAATCAGAATGCTAGCACTACATCATCACCATACAGCTCCTTCCAACTGCTCAAATAAATTTACCCTTTTAAGTGTCTCTATACTCTCGTGTTTGTACTTCGAAGTTCCTTCTCAGGTCTGTTTTTTTTTTTTTTAAATCAGGAATTCTCGAAACTCTTCTATTTCATTAAGGGCCCATTTTTTTCCCTTGTGGGATTTTTTTCTTCAGGAAAACTAAATTTATTTTTTTCATCATAATTTCTTTTTAAAATTAAATTTTATTTTTAAAGGAACAGTAATCAATTTTTCTCCCTACCACCTTCAGCACTGGGGGAAAAAAAGGAAAAAAAAACTCTTGTAAAAATATGCATGGTTAAGCAAACCACATTCTTCCATTGGCAAAGCTTATTTTGAAAATTATTCATACCCTTTGACCACTCATCTATTGAGGAATGGCTTTTTGGTATTATATGTTTCTGTCAATTTGTGGTATATTTTATATATCAGATTTTTATTAGTGATATTTAATACAAATATTTTTACTAGTCTACTATTTCTTTTCTAATTCTTTGCTGATTTTATTCATGCAAAGCCTTTTCGTAGTTAAACTTGTTTATATTATCTTGTTAGCTACAATTTTTAAAAGCATCTGATTTCATTTTCTAATTTTTAAAATGGTTGACCTTTTTGTATTCAGGTTATGAATCCATTTTGAGCTTATTGTGGTATGTGCTATAAAATGACAGTCTAATATTGATTTCTGCCAAACTGCTTTCCAATGTTCCTAACAGTTTTGTGAAAAAAATTTTTACTCTAATCAATTGTCTTATGACTCCAATCACTGTCCCTGTCTAAAACACTCTTCCCTGGACACTCCTACTCTGTCTGGATGATGTCCCCCATTTGAATGTGATCCCTTTGAAAACAAGAGATGCCTGGCTTGCTTGAATTTGCATCACTAAGCACGTAGCACAGGAATCGCCACATAGAAAGTGCTTAATTAATGCTTTGGCATGTATTTCTTTAGGTATGTTCTGGGGTTTATCAAACACTTCTGTTTAAGTCATATATTTATTTAAGTAAGTGTTGGTGGGTAAGTACCTACTTCGAGTGCCAGCTACTCTTCTTAGGGTCTAGGGATATAAAGACAAAAGCAAAACAGTCTCTGTCCTCAAGGAGCTTACAACTGAGCCCAGGGACACCACAGGTAGATATCTGGGCTGTAGGATCATAGATCTGAATTGAAAGAGACCTCAGTGGTCATGTAGTTCAAAGCTTCTTAAACTGTGTGCCATGACCCCATATGGGGTCATGCAACTGAATGTAGGGGGTCATGAAAAATTTGGTAACAGTAAAAGGTTGTGTATACTTATTTTATATACCTATATACCTGGGTTGAAGTAAAAATTTCTTGGGCAAAAAGGGGTCACAAGTGGAAAAAGTTTAAGAAGCCTTGATTTAGTTCAACTCCCTTCATTCTATAGATTAGGAAATTGAGGCTCAGAGAGATTAAGGCTCAGGGGCATTGAGGTGATGCCGTGCATGGGCACTGGATTAGGAGTCAGGAAGACCTGAATTCAAATCCAGACTCGGATAGATACTTCCTAGTTATGTGACTCTGGGCAAGTCTCCATTTCAGGAACTGTTAAATGAGTGAAATACTAGTATCTGCCTCCCAGGGTTGTTGTGAAGATCCAATGAGATCATATTTGTAAAGTGCTTAGCACCACACAGTAACAGGTGCTAGACAATCACTTGTCCCCTTTGCCTTTCCTTCTTCCACCATTCCATCTCTCATTGACTTAATGTTGGGCTGAATTTTGTGACCGTTCTCCAATAATGTAGGTACACCCATGTAAACTTTCCAAGAGAATTCAAAAACCAGCTGTTCAGCCCATCATTCCAAAGAATCCTAGGACAATGGGACACACAAAAAGCCAAAACATCATCTGTTACAACATCCTGCCAAACTATAAAAGGTGAATAATATCCTAAACATAAAAAATGTCAAGTGGAGGAAACATTGACTACAGCTTGGTTAGCTGAGGAAAGAATGCTTCACAAAGTGAGGTGAGGGAGAAGAGGGCCTGGGACAGAACCCTGAGGGACACCTATGGTTAGAGGGTGTAATCTGGAGGAGGATCCAGCAAAGGAGACAGAGGAGGAGGGGTCAGAGAGGGAGGCAGAGAAGCAGCTTAGAGGGGTGTCCTGAAAACCTAGAGAGAAGAGAACAGAAAGGAGGAAGGGGTGATCAAGAGTGGCCAAGGTTGCAGGGAGGTCAGAGAGAATGAGGATGCAGAAGAGGCCATGGGATTTGGCAACAAAGAAGTCACTAGGAGAGAGTAGTTTTGGTGAAATGAAAAGGTCAGAAGCCAGATTATGAGGGGGGGGGGAGGGAGGGAGGGAGGTAGGGAGGGAGGGGATGCACCTATTGTAGATGCTTTTTGGAAAGAGTTTAGCCACAAAGAGCACAAGAGAAATTGGACAATTGTTAGCAGAGATGGAAGGATCAAATGAGGATTTTTCCAGGATAGGGGAGGCATGGGCATGTTTGTAGGCAGTGGGAAATGAAATAGTAGAGAGGGAGAGATTAAAAATAAACAATATTAAAAGTAAGTGAAAAAGTGTGGAGCGATCCCAGAGGGGGCAATCTGTTGGAGGAGATGAGATGAAATGGGATCACTTGAATAAGCAGAGAGGTAGCCTTTGTAAGGAGTAATGTCATTTCATCATGTGAGACAGGAGCGAATGAGGGGAAAGTATAAAGAAGGTACCTCAATGATAGGAAATGAGAAGAGGGCAAAAGAAGGCTTCACAATAAATTTGCCTCAATGTTTTCTGTAACATTTGAGGCAAGATTCTCAGCTGAGAAAGTAGGGGGAAGTGGCGGCTTAGGAGGGATGAAAAGGTTAGAAATTGCTGCTGTGGAGAGTGAGATAGTGACTTGATAAAGGAGGTATAGTAGAATTGCCTAGCAGCAGTGAGGGCCCTTGGGGCACCTAGCACAGTGGATAGAGCATTGGGCCTGGAGTCAGGAAGATGAGTTCAAATCTGGCTCCAGACACTTCCTAGCTGTGCGACCCTGGTCACTTAGCCCTTTTTGCCTCAGTTACCTCATCTGTAAAATGAACTGGAGAAGGAAATGGCAAACCACTCCAGTATCCCTGCCAAGAAAACCCCAAATGAGATGACAGAGTCAGACATTATTGAAATGACTGAACAAGTGAGGGCCCAGTTGAGATTATGTAACAAATGTGTACTGGATCCAGTCAGAAGGGTTGTAGGATTTTCTCCACCTTCCTTCAGCAGCATCTGTGTAGGTACCACCTTCAAAGGTGGGAGTGATCCAAGGCTGAGCTAGGCTGGGCATAATTGGTGATGTGATAAGGGTGTTAGGAATTCAACAAAGGAGGCCAGGGTAGAGTTTAATTGGTTCACTCAAGGGTGAGAAGAGGAGAGAGTGGCTAGTACAAGGGAGGCAGCCTAGGAGAGAATTAATGGGTCAAGGTATCAAAGGTCACAGTGCAGGTAAAGAGTAGGGTTACATAAGGGAAGGGAGAGGGAGAGGTGAAAAGCCAAACAGTTATGGTCAGTTCAGGGGACTTCAGAATTCTTGAACATGGAGGTGATACATTTGTGGGAGATGGCAAGACAGAGGGTTTAACCTTCTTTGTGTGTGACTGAGGTTGGGTGGAGAAGCAGCTCACAGAAGGGAAGCAGGTTGAAGAACTGAGTGGTTCAGGTATTTGGGAGAGCATCAATATGCATGTTGAAATCTTCTAGTATAAGGACAGGAATGGGGAGGAGAGAAAAGTTGTGAGCTGGGTACAGAACTCACTGAGGAAGGAAGGGGAGCAGCCTGGGGGTCTGTAGACAACAGCACTCTCTAATTGAGTTATCCCTACCCCCTCCCCAACCTGTCCTCCACCTAGGGAGTCAACCCCTTGGGACAAGGAACTTTATTTGAAAATGGGAAAGAGGAGCTCAGCAAAAACCAACCAATACATGGACTGAGTTTAATGCAAAATAGTCTTTTCTCAGAGCACCCAACTGTACTGAGATCATGTCCAACCTTAGTCTTCCCTTTCTTCTTCCCACATTGGGATGTCATTTTGTTTTGTTTTATATTTGCGGGGCAATGAGGGTTAAGTGATTTGCCCAGGGTCACACAGCTAGTAAGTGTCAAGTGTCTGAGGTCAGGTTTGAACTCAGGTCCTCCTGAATCTAGGGTTAGCTCTCTATCCACTGTGCCATCTAGCTGCAGCAATGTAAATTTTTTTTTTTTTTTTTAGTGAGGCATTTGGGTTTAAGTGACTTGCCCAGGGTCACAGAGCTAGTAAGTGTCAAGGGTCTGAGGCCGGATTTGAACTCAGGTACTCCTGACTCCAGGGCTGGTGCTCTATCCACTGCGCCACCTAGCTGCCCCTGCAGTAATGTAATTTTAAAATGTTCTCCCTCTTTCTCCTCCAAAACCACCTTCCTTCTCCATTACAAAAAGAAGGAAACTGAGTCACAAGGATATTTCTATGAATCTGTCCCAGGAATCTAGGGAAGGGAGGTTAAGATCAGAGGACATGAATCCACCTTCAGCCCTAGTTCATTATACATGATTACCCAGGCATTTAATTTCTTGTCCCCTATGATTAAAGAGGGGAGAGAGACCTTGAAATATATGTCATTCTAACATCTTCATATAGATTAAGGGGCTGGACCCCAGGCAGGCTATGTGATACCCAAGGTCACACAGGAAATTAGTAGCAAAGCTCGGGGTAGATTTCACTGCTCTCAAGTTACTAATCAACTTGGTGAGTCTCTGACTGCCTTTGTTGAATTTGTAGCTAAACCCCCAGGCCTTCCAGTTTCAGGGAACTCAAGGGAAAAAATGATTTCATTTTAACTATAGTTCCTTAACTTGTTTGTTAAAAGATTTAGGAATGTGCCAGTTAGTTATCAACAGATGAGTGACTCTCCTATTCTTCAGTTCCTATTCAATCAACATTAATTAAGTGCCTACTATGTTTAAGGCAAAGTGCTAGTTGCTGAGGATACGAGTCTCATGCCTTTAAAGTGCTTACGTTTTACAGGGGATGGAAGGGGAAAGGTACAGGTGTACCTCAGAGATATTGTTGCTTTGGTTCCAGATCACTACAATAAGGCAAACATCGCAATAAAGAAAGTCGGGGGGCAGCTAGGTGGCGCAGTAGATAGAGCACTGGCCCTGGATTCAGGAGGACCTGAGTTCAAATCCGGCCTCAGACACTTAACACTTACTAGCTGTGTGACCCTGGGCAAGTCACTTAACCCCAACTGCCTCACCAAAAAAAAAAAAGTCGGATGTACTTTTTTGGTTTCCTAGTGCACACTAAAATTATGTTTACACTATACTGTAGTCTATTAAATCTGCAATAGTATTATGTCTAAAAAACATAATGTACACACTTAATTAAAATACTCTATTGCTAAAAAATGCTGTCATCTGAACCTTTTTGCTGGTGGAGGGTTTTGCTTCAGTGTTGATGGCTGCTGACTGACCAGGGTGGTGGATGCTGAAGGCTGGGGTGGCTGTGCCAACTTCTTAGAATAAGGCAATGATGAAGTTTGCTGCATCCATTGATTCTCTCACTTGAACACTCAGAGGCCATGGTAGGGTATTAATTGGCCTAATTTCATTTGAATGAATTTCAATGAATTTCATTCATTTATTCATTGTAGGGTATTAATTGGCCTAATTGTTTTGTCACAGAGAATAGGGAAGGCAGAGGAGAGGGAGAGAAATGGGGCAATGGTCAGTTGGTGGGGCAGTTAGAATACACACAACATTTATCAATTGGCCGTCTTATATGGGCACAGTTTGTGGCACTTCACAATTACAACAGTAACCCCAAAGGTCACTGATCATAGATTGCCATAATAGATATAATGATTGTGTTAAGGGCTAAAATTCTAGCTAAACTGTCTAAAATATCTAATGAGTGGTCGCCAATAAATTATAAGCTTTAGCAAGAGTTAGACTTTTAAGCATTTATTAAGGAGAATAAGAATTTGGTAAAGAGAGAGAAAAAGGCCTAGATTCCTATCTATTAAAGGGAGAGCACATTTCTAGCTCCCTTCTCCGCCAGAGTCCAGAGGAAAGAGGCCCGAGACTCCGCGCCAGTCTCTTCCTTCCTCCTCCCACTAGTCCGCGTCACTTCCTGATACCAAAGACAAGACTCCTGGTCTTGCCCTCAAAGACCTTCGCTTCATGGGCAGAACTCTTCTACAGTTAGTATCCAGCAGGTGGCGTTATTCCAATCGTTACAGTTGTGAAAAAGTTTGAAATATTGTGAGAATTACCAAAATGTGACAGAGAGACACAATGTGAGCACATGCTATTGGAAAAATGGAGCCGATAGACTTGCTCAAATGCAGGGTTGTCACAAACCTTCAGTTTGTTAAAAAAACAAAAAACAAAACCCTTCATAACTGCTAAGTTCAGTAAATCAAAGTGCAGTAAGATGAGGTGTGCCTGTATACAGATAAGGACATTCAAAATAATTTGAGGAGAAGGAAGGTATTAAAATTGGGAGGTTTAGGGAGATCAGTGGTTTCTTGGAGGAGGTGACATAACAGCTGAGGTCAGAGGACAGCTAGCAGTCCAGCGTGGCCGGAGTGTGTGGCACACAAAGGACATTAAAATAAAATGAGACTGGAAAGATAGGTTTGTGCCAGATTGTGGGAGGCTTTAAATGTTAGGCTGAGAAGTTTGTATTCTGTCCTAGGGGTAATAAAGAAGCACAGCTGGCTTTTGAGCAAGACAGTAACTTGGTCACATCTTTGCTTTGGGCAGAGTCCTAGCTAGTGAGAGGTTTGTTCCAGGTACTGATATCTGGAGAGGCTCCATTTCCTGGATGGGTAGAGAGTCTAGAGAAGGGAACTACTTCTTCCTGGCTGTGCTTCTCTGATGGCCCCTTGGGGATTTGTGGAGAAGGCAGCCCAGAAGAGAGTGAGGGAGTAGGGGATCTGGTTATGGGGGTGGGGCGGGGTGGGGTGGGGTGGGGGAAGAGCAGGGAATTAATCTGAGTTTCCTCTATCCCCTTTATGACTTTACCCACAATACCATCATTTCTCCTCTACACCCTTGTTGTCAAAACCCCTTTACCTGGCTAGCTCTCCCCATGCTCTAATCTCTATGTGATTTAGCTCCAATTTTCCCAGTCTTTGTATTTCTTTGTCCTCTGGAGCTTTCTCTATGGTTAACAAATTCCCTTTTATTCTATATCTCATTCAGCCAAGATGGCAGACGAAAGGCAGTGAGCTCTTGAACTCATGACACAATTGCTCCAAAAAATATACAAATAATGCCATATTCTAGATCTCATCCTCTTCTGTCTTTCCCATCTTCTGGTACTCACCAAAACTCAGCTTTCTCTTGAAGACACACATTTCTTGGTGGTTGTTGTTGCTCTTCCTTCGTTCTAGAAGAGGACCAATGATGCCACATCCTCTTTCCAAGGCTAATGCTCTTTCTTGGTGCATCCTGCCCAGCCCAAGCCCCATCTCTGACACAAGTCAGGAAGAGCATCTTTCTTCCTCACTGCCACTTTCAGATTCTCCTTCGGCTACCCCTCAGTAACTACTTCTCCCTTCACATTCACTCTATTCTGTCTGGATCCTTGTGGCCCTCTTTGATAGATCTCTAGATCTCTTCTTCTGTTTCATTTCATGAGAAAGTAAGTTTCAGTCAAGTGGCTGGTTAAGTCAAAAGTCAGGCTGGGAAGTGAGTAGAAGACAGGGCTGTGAGTCCTACTAGTGCAAATGACTCCAGGGTCTGAGCAGTAAAAAAAAGATGCAAAGAAGTGATCAACAAAAGACATCAACAAAATTTAAATAAAGGATTTTTAAAGGTGGGGGAGATTTGGGCTTTATAGGTATCAGAGAAGGCCAATGAGTAGCCAGCAATTAAAGATATGAGAGAGAGAGAGGGAGGAAATGATCAATGAAGTGATCTCCTGGAGGCAATGGGAGGGGTTGGGATCAAGGGCACAAGTAGGAGAGTTAGCTTTGGCAATGAGGGGGGCCACCTCAGGAGAGGACAAGTGAAGCTGGGGAAGGTTAAGTTCTCTTAAATGGAAGAACCCTCTATTTTCTGGGCAAATTTCTAGCCACCAAAATACCTAAATTAAATATTTGGCTTTGCTAGTGTAATAGATCGAGCAATTAATCAATAAGTATTTATTAGGTGCCTACTGTGTACGACTTGTTGGGAATACGAAATAGAATGAATGAAACAGTTCCTACTCACAAGAAAATGTACATTCTGATGGGAGCAACAAGAAGGGATTACATAAACACATTCAGAATAAATAGCAAGAGAATAATTTATTATACAACTAAAGGTAAGGTAGCTTGAGAGGGAGAGCAACAACAACTGAATGAATCAGAAAAGGTTTGGGCTTTGTCTTGATGGAGGAGTCTCTGAGGCAGAAATGGGGAGTAAGAACATCCCAGGCATGAAGGGCAGCCAATGCAAAGGCATGGAGGTGTGGTGAGGAACAGAGAGGCCAGATGGGCTTGATTATTGAGTGTGGGAGGGGGAGTATGTCCAGTGAGGCTGGAAAGGGAGGTTGGGGTAAGATCATGAACTGTTTTAAAGCTGAACAAAGGAATTTCTATTTTATTCTGGAGTCACTTGGGTGCCATTGGAGTTTATTGAGTAGGGGAGTAGCATGGTAAATCCTGAGCTCACAGAAGATTCCTTTGGCAGCAGTGGGGGATGGGAGTGGGCTGAAGTGGGGAGACACTCAAGGCAAGGATCCTTTGGCCCGTGCCCAGAGAGCATTGCTGCTGGAACACTAGACTCCAGAAATGCCCAAATAAACTGTCTCAGAGTCACCCTGTTTGGTGCCATCTTTTTGGACTTGTCTTTGGGACCTCTAGGAAAGATATAGCAGAAGACACCTTCCCTTTTCTGTGCCATGTAGGAGGAGACTGGCAAGTGGCGCAGTAGGTCTGATCTCTGCATGCTGGCTCCCCAGCCTCCCCTTCCTCCAGGACTCTGTTAGACTTCTGGCTTCAGAATTGTAGGACATTGGCTGTTGGCTCCAGACTATTCCCAGCTCAGTCATTGAGGAAAAGAAAGGTGAGGCAGAGAGAGGTCTGACCCTGCTAGCTGCTACTCCTTCCCTCTTAATCATGGTCTCCCCTTACATCATGAATGTCCATGGGTCCGATTATGAACATAAACCCTTTTGACTACTAGTCTCTCTATTTGTATGATTAATGCCTGTGTGGGAGAAGATTTGAGAAGACCTTTGGATCCTTTTTAAAAGATGGGAGGCAACACCTTTCTCTGGCTGATAGTTAAGGCTTAGGGGAGAGGTGTGTACAGATCCCATTTGGATTTCCCTCAAATAGGGGAGATTTACCATGATATTAGCCAACAAAACATGATATTAGCCAACAAAAGTTTCTCATAATTAAAAGATCATATTATCACGACCATAATTTATATACCTCTAGACCTAATCCACATATGTCTTTGGGGCAAATCAGAGTCTAAGAAGGGGAAGCCTTATGAAGGTGGGTTCTTGCACCAACCTCCCTTTGACCAGCCTCATGTGGGGTGACTGGAAATCTGGGGGTTGCCTTCTGTGCCCATTCTACATAACATCAATGACACTAAGTTGATCTATGAACCCCCAGTTTTATCTCCTTTGTTCTCAAGCAATTGGCCCTTTTAGCCTATACTCATTATGCTAAATAAGTGTCAGGGCATTCAAAATGGCAGCCTTCAAGTCTATTTGCACTATTTCCTGAGAGGCTGTAAAAGGGGAAAGTTTAGATGGTCCACATACCATGATAAGGTTCCTATTCTATTGCTTTGTACTTTGTGTATTCCCAGTTCTCTGCATGTTGTCTCCCTCATTGGAATATGAGCTCCTTGACGGCAAGGGCTGTCCTTGACTTTGTCTCTCCAGTGCTTAGCCCAGTGCCTGGCACATGGTAAAGACTCAATAAATGCTTAATGACCAACTGACTGACTGGCTGGCTTGGTGGTATGATATTTCCATTGAGTTGAATCATTCACTTGCTCTCTCTTATCAGGCCTTCCTTCATGATTAAGAAACAAAAATTCAGTCATAGAATTATACACTTAGAGCTGAAAGTAAGTAAGCATCTATCACCTATCTATCAGTCTATCTATCTACCTATCTATTTATTTATTTGGTTATCCATCCATCCATCCATCCATCCATCCATCCATCCATCCATCCATCCATCCATCCATCCATCCATCCATCATCTATCTATCTATCTATCTATCTATCTATCTATCTATCTATCTATCTATCTATCTATCTATCTATCTATCTATTGGGTGGGGCAATGAGGATTTAGTGACTTGCCCAAGGTCACAGCTAGTAAGTGTCAAGTGTCTGAGGCCAAATTTAAACTCGAGTCTTCCTAAATCCAGGGCTGGTGCTTTATCCACTGTGCCACCTAGCTGCTCCCAAAGTAAGCATCTGTTAAGGGCTCATAATGTGCTAGGCACCTCACACTTTACAAACATTATCTCATTTGACTGTCACAACCACCTTGAGAATTAGGTGCTATTATTATCTCCATTTTACAATTGAGGAAGTAAAAAAAACAACAACCCAGAAATTCAGTAACTTGAAAAGTAACCGGTAAGAATCTAAGTTCAGATTTGAACTCAGGACTTACTGACTCCAGGCTCAGCACTTGGGACTTTAGAAACCATTGAGGAAACTGAGGCAAGTTCAGTGAAGATTTTGGATATACAGGAAAAACACAAAACTACCATGCGCAAATGCCATGGTGAAGTCTAGGGGACAGATGCCAATGAATATCTAATCTGATTTTTCAACCTTGTGGCGCCTTGTCCCCTCTGTGAGTGTTCAGGACTAGCATGTAGGAAGATTCCCTTCTCCAAGTCAGTATAACCACAGCAGCTAACAGAGAGTCTTACACACAGTTGATAATTTCAGTGCAATCGATGAGAGCAGCTTTGCAAAGAGCCGTTTGCCACATGGATGGCATTCCCGGACTGGTGAGAACCAAAGATACTATTTTCCATTCTTTGGCTTCCCATACCCTTCCTGAGGGCAAACATTTCCGTGGGCTGGAAAATTGCTGGTTCACTTTGGAAGGAACTGATTTCACAATCCAGACTGTTGTCTCCACTGAAACAACTGATTGGATGTGACATCTGAGATTTCAAAAGTTTCCAAAAGAGTGAATCTCCCCAATAAGCCAGTGCAATAAGGCTCTGATTAAGAGACTTTCATACAATTTCTGTTTGCCATTTCTCTTCATCTTTTTTTTTTTTGGTTTTGTTTTTTGTGTGTGTGTGTGTGTTTTTTTTAGTGAGGCAATTGGGGTTAAGTGACTTGCCCAGGGTCACACAGCTAGTAAGTGTTAAGTGTCTGAGGCCGGATTTGAACTCAGGTACTCCTGACTCCAGGGCCGGTGCTTTATCCACTGCGCCACCTAGCTGCCCCATTTCTCTTCATCTTGCTTGTTGTCTGTGAATAAAGGAGTCTTCCCTCTTTGAGAAGCAGGGAGTTTAGTTTTTTATTTGTATCTCCAGCACTTTGCCATGCTTTGTAGAGAGTAAGCACTTAATACATTTAATTAGTTAAACTTAATATTTATTCATTCATAAAACCACAGATTCAAACACCAGCCCCTCCCTTTAAATATTCTAAATAGTTTTATTAAGTCTATTTTGAGAGGAAATACAACAGCAGTCATACTACTTGATTTAAGTTTTGTGTCAGTGGTCAGCTCCTGACACAAAAGACCTGGGCATGCTTTGGGGGACGCTTCCTTCTGTGGCTCATTGCCATTACCTTGATGGGAATGTCCATATCTGGCACTTCCCAAGTGTAACCACAAGTTCCTCTTAAAAGCCCATGTGGTTTCACAAAGTTCAAAACATGAATGGTTTTATTTTCGAGTCAGTGAAACATCCAGGACTCCCATCTGAGCTTTTCAAAATGAAAGTTTCTAAAAAGCAACCAACCCCAGTGAGCATCCCTCCCCCAGAGACGTGTGTGGTAGAGAGCTCCCATGGTGGGCTGTTGGTTAGGGTTCCTTGACCGGAACTCTCCTCCATTACTCCTCCATCTGTGCCATGTGACTTGTTTCCTGCAAAGTCTTCTCTAAATGCAGCAGGAGTTAGTGCTCCCTATTGGTGCTCCCAAGAAGACTGGAAGTCAAGGAGCAGAATTCAAATTCCAGCTCGGCCACTGAATGGCTGGATGACTTTGGACAAGTAATTTCCCTGGCCTAGTTGACCTCCAAAGACCCTTCTAGCTCTAAATCCAGCATTCCATCTTTTCTCATTCTCCTCCCTTAGTCTTCTCTCTCTCCTTTACTACTTCCCGCAGCTCACTTTTCTTCCAGCAGATGGCGCCTGTTTCCCATCTCAGCTCGGCTCTGCTCCTCAATAATTCTCCGCCTTCTAGCAGATGTTCATTCTTTGCCCCAGGGGTTCAACTCGCTAACCTGGCTCCGTATGGAGCCAGTATCTGAGCATTGTTTTGCAGCACAAAAAGGCACGACGCCAGTGGTCTTAAGCTATTTGGGGGCATAGCCTCCGAGGCTTCACAGAGAAGGCATATGGGGAACGGTGTGGGAACCCCTCGGTCATTTGTATCCACAGCTTTTGAGCAGGGCAGCGCCTACTCACGACCGTGGATTTGGGGGTCCTGGGGAACACCCCTTGCTCCCTCCCAGTTTGTCTTTCTGTTCCCCATCTTCCTCTGGGGGCAGCTGGGCTCAGTTCTCAAATGATCACGGGGCTGCTTTGTGAAAGATCTGGTGAAGACAGCAATGGAGCTGGCCGCTCTCCATAGTGCTTAATAATGCTTGTAGGTCGATTGCTCCCCACGCCGAGGCTTTCATTCAATGGATGTGGCCTGCTGCACCCACAGCTCTGTACTGGGCATCATATATGGCTTCCTTCAAAAGGGCTTGGAAGTTCCCATCCAATGAACCCAGAGATCCACAACCGTGCCATCTCTTCTCTGATTGTCAGCTGGGCACCTTTGGAAGGATCACCCACTCTTCTAGATAATCAGGATGCGGCAGAGTATGGGGAAAGTTATAGGGTTTGGAATAAAATGGATCTGATTCTGCTGTTTACTCCTTGCGTGCCCTTCAGCATATCCTGTCCCATCTCTGGGTCTTCATTTCCTCATAGGTCAAATAGAGGGGCTGAACAAGATGGCGTCTGATGCCCATTCCAGTATAAATCTGTGGTATTATGATCCCATGATCTCTAAGGTTCCTTCCACCTCTAAAGCCTATGACCGCTGATGTTTGTAAAGTGCTTTGCAAACCTTAAAGTACTATATCAATACTAACTCTTATTACTGATGCTGTTGTTGTTGACTATAATCTTAGAAATCAAAGGGAAATGAAAGATTCTTTTATTTGGTGCCCTCACGTGAATGATACAACTCAGAGATGAAGCAAGTTGCCCAAGGCCACATGGTTTCCAGCAGAGTTAGATTAGACACCAGGCCTTCTGTTTCTCATACCAAGGCTCTTTCCACTACATCATGGAGTCAGGAAAAGCTGACATTCACATGGGATTTTACAACTCCTTTTACCAATTGGACAAGGTAGGTTCTATGGGAGACTAGTAGAGATCAGGAGACTTGCTTGTGTTTATCAGTGCTTAAGGTAAGGTTAGAAAACAGCCCTCACCTGAGTTCTCTTTCTTTTCAACATGACCCTTCTTCATTAGTATTCTCAATCATGTGGTAGAAGGTATTCTTTGAGAAATGTGCCCTTGATTTGTACAGCAGTTCTTTGGGGGGAGTCAAGAGTGTACAGGAGGGAAGCAGAAAGGGCACCATAGAAACCTATTGTTTTGTTATGACGTGAGACAAACTTAGCTGATTTTTTTGACCCTGGCTTCGGAAGGTTGCTATGACCTCAAGTTCATGGTTCCTCCTATCCCCTGGACTTGTTTATCCCAATGAAATGTTTGGACTGACCCTGCTTTTCTAAGCCCTTTCCCATTGACGCCAATGATCTCTCTTCTTCACCTGCTAATTGACCTAATTGCCAGCACATAATTGCCAATATAGTTTTAAAAACAACCCACCTTTTTTTTTCTCCTTGTGGTTTTCTTGCAAACCTCAGCTTTTATTTTTTTTAAAGCTTTAGTACAATTTTTACCTGACCATATTGTGCTTTTCTCCTCACCCTCTGTCACTTATTCTGGTGTCCAATTTCCAACCCATTTCTGGGGTTGTCTGTTTGTAAATCATAGATCTCTGATAACAACCATAAAAAATACACTCTGGAGAAATCTGAGTGATCTGCCCACTGAGCGAGCCCAAAATGGTAGTTCCTCCTCCAGGCCATGTGGATTGCTTCCAGATAGAGATCCAGTTTTAGAATCAGAGATACGTGGACTCCAGTATTGGATCTGATACATACTAGTCATGTGGTCCCACACAGTCACTTAACTTCTCAGTGCTTGAGGCCAGATGTATCCAATACTCAGTCCACAACACTCTTGAGTACCTGGAATCAGATTAAAATGTAATTGGGAAAAATTTAATGAAATAAAAATAGAGTATAGCATAGATAATGTAAATATGTGGTTTTCTAAGTTAATATACAGATGCAGGGATGTTTGTGTACAGTTTAGTGGTCCCATTTCTATTTGAATTTGACACTGAGGATCTATTCACTTCTCAAATTGAGAAAGTGCTGACCTCTCTTGGAAGAGAGAGTTCTTTATACCAGTGAAAACCATTACAATCACTATTCCCCTTCTTACAAAATGAGGAGGTAAAGTTCAGAGAATATAAGTGACTTGTCCAGAGTAACAGGCTAGTAAGGTTTAGAGGTGAGTTTCTGGTCCAGGTCTTCTTAATCTTCAACACCAACACTGTATCCCCAAGGCCATGCTCTCCCACAAAGAACTAGGCAGAGTAAGAGACCTTAGATTTGAAGCTGGAGGGGACCTTAAAGATCTTTTAGGGTTTAGTGGAAGGCTACAAGGATTCTATGCACAGGGTAATCAGGACAAGTGGGATGGAAACTAGAGTCAAATTCTTAGAAGGCAAAGGGAAGCAATTCTGAGAGAAGAAAATGGGAATTTTCTGAAGAGACCAATGAGGATGCATAGGGAACTCATCAACCAACTTGGGCAAATGTGGAAGCTGGACTCCAGAACAGGCAAGAGAGGGTGAGTAGAAGAGCAGGATACGGTCAGACAAAAAATAATGTCAGAATATTATTCTGACTTAAAAAAGCTGAGGTTTGCAGAAAAAATACAAGGAGAATAAAAAGGTGGTTTTGTTGTTGTTTTTTTAAGCTATGTTGGGGAAAAGAGGAATCATAGAGAATAGGACTGGCAATTGGAATGGATGAGATGAAGAATTGCCCACTTTTATTTTTACTCCTGTTTTTTTTCTGCCAAGAAGAACTTTTTACTAGAAATGACAGACCCCAAATGGTGAACAGGAAGTAAGATAAGAAAGGAGTAGCATAAAGGGGCACCCAGCTTTCATTGATGAGTTCAAAAGACATGGCTCAATTGAACTATAGCCTTTAGTACAGAGATTATACTTGAAGTCAGGAAGATTTCAGTTCAAATTCCGCCTCAGAAAATGACCACCCGTGTGACACCAAGTAAGTCAGGTAATCTCTTTGATCTAAATTTCTTTATCCATAAAATGAGCATAATAATAGCACCTATCTCCCAGGGCTAGTAGGATCAAATAAGATCATATCTTTAAAGTTCTTTGCAAACTTTAAAATATTATAAAATGTGACCTATTATTTTTGTGTGTGTGTGACCTATTATTTTTTTTTATTTATTTTTTTTTTAGTGAGGCAATTGGGGTTAAGTGACTTGCCCAGGGTCACACAGCTAGTTAAGTGTTAAGTGTCTGAGGCCGGATTTGAACTCAGGTACTCCTGACTCCAGGGCCGGTGCTCTATCCACTGTGCCATCTAGCTGCCCCTTGTGTGACCTATTATTGATAGGACTATCATGGCTGAGCCACTATTGAAGATATTTGATATGTTGGATTGGAGGACAACTGTCATGATTTTTTTAAAAAAGGGGGAGAGAGTAGAATTTGAAAACTGTGAGCCAACAGTCTTGACTTTGATTCTTGAGAAAATTCTAGAATATTTCATGAAAAAGATTATAGGAAACATCTCTTTAAAGAAGCAATCACAAAGAGCCAGATCGGCTCCATTACAATTGGGGCATGTCAGCCCAAGTCCTTCTTCTTCATCCTCCTCCTCCTCCTCATTTTACATGGGATGCTGTTGATATAATTTATTATGTGTAACTCCTGGAAAGTCAGGATTGAAGCTGACATGATTGAGATTCCTGGCTCCTCTTCATATCAGCTTTGACCCACAATCTTTTTCACTCTTCAGGAACCTGAAGGAAGTCTGGGACCATGGGTCTTTTCTCTCAGAGCAGGAAGCCAGAAGATCAGCATCTCTCTTCTTTCAATCTTTCAACAACTCTGTCCTCTGGGAAGTCGAGGATCATTGAGTAATCAATCTTCACCGAGGAGGTGAGTTTTATACAAAGGACTTTTGAGCCAGCCATTACGATTGATTTTAACACAACATTTGACAATAGAGTTTATCATATCATTCTTATAGAAAAGATGGGGATATTTGGTTAGATAATATCAGATGCATTCAGATGTGTCTGAATGGCTGGATTCAGTGAGTGGCCATTTATTATTATCAACCTGCCAGAGGTCTTCAGGGGAATACCCTTGGGATCTATGCTTGGTCCTGGAGTGGTTAACGTTTTTATCAATAACTTAGGTAAAGGCAGAGGTGGCGTGCTCAGCGAATTTGCAAAAGACATAAAGCTTGGAGATATAGCTAACACAATGTATGATAGCGGATCCCAAAAGATCTTGAAAAGCTAGAGAATTGGGCTAAATATAGTAGATGAAATTCAAAAGAACTAAATGTAAAAGTCATACCTGGGTCCAAGAAATCAGTGTTACAAGAAAAGGGTTACACAGGAGTTAGTCAGAAAAAGGCTTATGGTATTTGCCATTAGTGGCTGAAGCAGCCCCCAAAGTTGATTTGATCTTGGACTGCATTGAGCACCATTGCTTGCAGAGATGTCATAGTGTGATGATCCTCTGTCCCCTTGGACCTACAGCTAAAGTACTGGGCTCAGTTGTGGTGCTGCAGGTTGGGAGAGACATTGAAAGGCTGGAGGGGTGTCCAATGGCTGTGGTGAAGGGCTTTGATTCCATGTCAGGAGAGAATTCATCTAAAGAACCGCAAACACTTAGCCTGGAGAAGATCATATGTTACCCACACATGGGCACATGGCTAATCTTTAAACTTCAAGATTAAACATGGCAGCCCAATGAGGATGCATTGTAGTCTGTAGCTTTAGCCAAAGGTCATCAGAACACCTCCCTCCTAGAGCTGCTGTGAGACTCAGATGGGGGGGGGGTGGAGGGTGGGATGGGGGTGGGGATATGTGTAAAGTGCTTTAAAAAATTTTTTTTTTTTTATTTGCAGGGCAATGGGGGTTAAGTGGCTTGCCCAGGGTCACACAGCTAGTAAGTGTCAAGTGTCTGAGGCCACATTTGAACTCAGGTACTCCCGAATCCCTGACTGGTGCTTTAACCACTGCGCCACCTAGCTGCCCCTAAAGTGCTTTTTAAACCATAACTCACCTGCTCTTAGGAGAGAGGTAGGGCGAGTCAGTGGGAGGAGCCTGAGTTTGGAGGCTAGGGCCCTAGTTTGAGGGCTGTCTCTGACACTGCCTGTATGACCTTGGACAAGTCATTTCACCTCGGTCCTCATCTGTGTAGTGAGGGCACTAGAGCAGTTGTGAATTTACCTTTGCTAAAATGGGTTCTCGATGTCTGTACCTCACAACCATCATACTCTTCAATGCAGGCCTACTTTTCCCACGGACTCTGTGTGTTTATTTGTGTAAGAAGGCACCTCAGTTTCCTCATTTGTAAAAGGAGGGGGTTGGACTGGACGGCCTCTGAGGTCCCTTCTGGTTGTAGAGCTGGACTTCTATGACTTGGAAAGGTACCTTATAGCAATCACTCACAGCCCCAGGGAGCCAAACTGAGATGACAAATCCTAACATCCAAGTCCAAGGCCTGAGGACACAGAGGGCTGAGCCCACACAGTCACACAGTCTGCCTTGGCCTTTGGTTCCAACCTCTCATCCATTTCTTCCTTCCTGGGGGGGGGGGGCGGTGTACGAGGGAACACCTGTGCCTGTAGGGTTGAGCCCAGGGCCCCCCATCTCTGTTTACAGCCCAGAGCTCGGAGGGTTGCTAAAATGCCTTCCCCTTCATGCCAACAGGGAGGCTGTGGGGAGGCCGGAAACAAACCTCCCGTCTCAACACAATGACCCCGAAGGTTACATCAGCACGAAGCTATGAAGGAAGTGGCTTTCACTGAGTGTCTTGGTTTGGTGGTGTTTTTGTTACTGTTCCTCTCTCAGTGTCTGAGGGCTTCATGCTGTTTACTGGAGAGCTCTCCCACCCAGGGAGCTGACGTGGAGACCAGCCTCAAAGGAAGCACTGGTCCCACTCGGGCCAGGGTTGCCAATAAGATGCTGGGCACTGGCTGGAAAGCCACTTTGCTCCTGCCTCTGGTTGCTTTTGGACACGGGCGAACTTTCAAGAAAGATCCCTTCTCCCCAGCCTTGCCAGCTTCCCAGAGTTGAGTGGCCTGGTCGAACAATCCAGGGTTTCTTTGAGGAACTTAGAAGAGGTCCATCCCAGAGGAAGGCAGGACCAGAGGATGAGAGGCCTCCCTCAGAAACTCCAGTCAAGGCTGATGGCTGAAGGGTGGAGAGTAGCTAACAAACCAGCTGGTCTGCCAAGAGCACTCACTGCCTCGGAAATGGGGCCTGCCCCAAATTCCATCCCTACCACAAGCTACCTCGGTCACCTGGAACTGGAGCCACCCTCATCTATAAACTGTGTGAGATAGACTAGAGCAGGGGCTTCTCACCCGTGGTCCGCAGACCCACCAACGAGTCCATGGGTAGATTTTGGGGGTCCATGGACTTGGATGGTAAAAAAAGACATCTTTGTTTTCACTCATCTGTAACTGAATTGAGCATGTCCTTAGATGATTTAAAAACCTCGTTCTGAGAAGGGGTCCACAGGCTTCAGCAGACATTGCCAGAGAGGTCCAAGACACAAAAATGGTTAGGCTAGCCTTGACTAGAAGATCAATCATTCAATCAGTCAGCAGGCTTGTACTAAATACTGGCTACTTTCTAGGCGCTGGGACAAGTATTGGGGAGACACACAGGAAAATGAAAAGTCTCTGACCTCTAGGAAGTCATATTCTACTGGGGAGATAACCTCCGCACAGATAAGGATGAACAGCGTGAAGATGAGGTCCTCTTTGAGGGGAAACACTGATTGTTGGGCAGGATAGATCAGGAAAAGGCTCATGGAGGGGAGGATGCTTCACTCTGAGATGACCATCCATGTCTATTGCACATGTCACATATGTACATGGTTATTTTTGCATGTTGTCTCCCACATTAAACTAAGAGCTTCCTGAGGGCAGGGACCATGTATTTGCCTTTTGCAGTGTCCTTGGTGCTCAGCACAGTACCTAGCATATAGTAAGTGCCTAATAAATGCTTATTGCTTATTGACTGACTTCATGACTGGAACTTTCAGGGAAGGATTCTAAGAGACTTTCAGGCCATTTGAGGAACACAATAAGGTCAGGAGGTGTCTATTCAAGGTTAGAGCTGGGTTGGGAAGTGAACATTAAACAGAGTAGATTATGTGGAATTCTGGAGGCATCCAGAGGAGCTGCTAGAGTTTATCAGACAGGGGACAGCCTGGGCAGATGATGGGCTTCAGGAAAATCGCCTTGGTAGCCATGACATCCCACAGTTGCTGAGGAGGTCCCTTTGGGCTCCACCATCCCACAAATCTGAGACCATCTGAGTCCCAACCATCTGAGAAGCTCTCTCAGAAGTGCGAGATCCTCTTCAGAGCCAGATTCAGCCACGCTTTACCCTTAAGTCCAGTTTCTATAAAACCTCAATGCATGCTACAATCCAGGGGTTCGTCACCTTTCTTGTGTCATGGACTTCTTTGGGGGTCACTCTGGTGAAGCCGATGAGCCCTTTTTGCAGAATCAGAGTTGTCTTGTTTGAAACAGATGGAAAAGCTAAAGTTCAGGTAGAGAAAAATGAAAATAAAGATGTGATTCCCCCCCTCCCCATCCAAGTTCATCAGCCCTCTGAAGTCTAAAAATCCCTGTTATAATTAGATGTTATTTTGAGGTGTGTGCCTGTAAACATTAGACTGTAAGCTCCTTGAAGGCAGGGCTGTCTTTTGCCTTTTTTTTTTTTTTGGCATCCCTACCACTTAGCAAGGGCCTGGCACCTTGTAGGTGCTTAATAAAATGTTTATTGATGGATATAAACATGGTGACCCCCAAATATTTAATAGCCATTTTTAAAAAGCACTAAGATTTTTGGGACACCCTGTATGCATGTGTATAAACAAATATTTATGTATTTATTTGCATATGTTTACATATATATGTACATATTTCCCTACATATCTGGACCAATACTATATAGTCTCTGCCCTCTAAGAGCTCACCCAGAATTGGAGAAGGAAGACCAAGATCCATGGAACTCTTTTTTTTTTTTTTTTTTTGCAGGGCAATGAGAGTTAAGTGACTTGCCCAGGGTCACACAGCTAGTAAGTGTCAAGTGTCTGAGGCTGGATTTGAACTCAGATCCTCCTGAATCCAGGGCCAGTGCTCTATTCACTGCACCACCTAGCTGCCTCTGATACATGGAACTCTTAAGAGATTTCCTGGGTTCTGAGAAATTGTAGAATTTGGAATTATACAATCTAGAATTAAGGAATCAATTTAATTCAGAAAGAGAAAGGAGCTTAGGTGAAATTGGGTAGTATAGAAGACAAAGGTCATGAGAGCTCAGAGGAAGAGAAGACCAATGGGCTCTTTGCACACAGTAGATCTATGACTGGTGTCCTCTCCCTGCTCACCTCTGCTTGAAAACTCTAGGAATTGAGCTAGTGGTTACAGGCTGCTGCAGCCTGAAGAGAGACTTCCCTGATCCTCAGGAGTGCTCTCTCTGACCTCAAAGCACGGGACAGTAGCATGGTTGGGGACTCTGGAGGCAGAGGATTTGGGTTCAGATACGGCTTATGAGCTTTGCCACCTGTGAGATATCACACAAGTTATTTTTGTGTATCAACCTTACTTTCCCCTTCTGAAAGATGAAGGGGGCTAATGAAAGGGTCCCCAGTTCCTCTTCCGTGCAATTAGCTTGTCTGCTTATGTGTCTGTGATTTCCTGCCAGCAGAATGAAAGCGGTTTGAGGGCAGGCACTGTCTCATCTTTGCACTTGTAATGTTTAGCAGGTGCATGTCTGATAGGCTCTGGCTTTGATGTGGGATTTAGAATGAGTGTTAGGGACTGTGGGATACTTTAGAGATGATCTTTGCAAAGGTGGAAATAGGCAAACAGATGTTAAGTGACTGGCCCCGAATCACACAGCTAGTTGGTATCTGAGGTGGGATTTGAACTCAGGTCTTCATGACTCAAAGGCTATTAGATCAGAATTCTCTGGTGCACCAAACTCTGAAGACTGAGGCAGTCTGGTTAGCCAGGTGCCAGAGGGGAGGCTTCAAGACAGCAACACTGATTAAAAAAAAAAACTGGAAGAAATGACCACCAGGGACAGGGGAGAAGTTACCCTGTAGCACAATCTGCTTTCCTGAAGCTTTGGCCTTCGGGTGATGGCCTGCCTTTCTCTTTCTCCCCCCATTGGCTTATTTTGGCCTGTAGATGGACAACGCCTCCTCCAGAAGCCCTTGCCTCTTCAATTCATCTTCCTCACAACCACCTTCCTACTGTTCCTAGAGCCTGGATCCCATCACGTTCCTCCCCAGGCTTCAGTTTCTCTTCTGTAAAATCAGGGGCTTGGACTAGATGGTGTCCAGAGTCCCTTCTAGCTGCACTGCCCCTTGTTGCCTTTCAACTCAAGTCCAGATTCCTTGGCATCAAAAACTCAATCTAGGGGCCACTAGGTGGCGCAGTGGATAGAGCACCGGCCCTGGAGTCAGGAGGACCTGAGTTCAAATGTGGCCTCAGACACTTGACACTTACTAGCTGTGTGACCCTGGGCAAGTCACTTAACCCCAATTGCCTCACTAAAAAAACAAAAACAAAACAAACAACAAACCAAACAGACAAACAAACAAAAAAACAACCAAACCTCAATCTAGGCCTCACTGACCTTCCCAGGCTTCTTGCATGCACTTCCCCTTCATGAGCCGTTTTAGCCAGGCTGGCCAGCTTGCTCCTGTCCCAGGGAGCTTGTCCAAGCTGTCTCCCAATACTGGGGTATATACCCCCTCCTCATCTTCAAGTCTCAGCTTCATCACTTCCCATAGGAATCTTATCCCGATACCTCCAGGTGATGGGCACCCCCTGCCCCCTTGTCCCTTGGAGATCCCTTGGTTATACTTTGTATTTAATGATTTGTGCACATGTTTCTCCCCAACAGAACACAAGCTTGGTGAAGGCAGGGCCTCTTTATTTTTGTCTTAGTAGTACCCCCTAGTAAAGGGCCTGGCATAACTGAATGGAAGGTCTGAGATTGCCAAAGATTAAGTCACTTTTTCAGAGGTTCAATGGAAACAACCCAGCTCTGTGAGGGCGGGCATCTCCTAGCTGTCAGGGCCTTGCACATCCCCAGACATTTTCGCTGAGAGTTTATGTAACTCGCCCAAGGTCAAACAGCAAATCCAAATAGAAAGAGGTGCCAGTGAGGGTCGAATCCTCAGACCAGCTCTCTCCCCACCAAGTCACCCTCCCCTCTGTTTGCCCTTAAAAATGTGACAGGCCCCAGAGTGGTTACAAGCAGAGGGGAAAAGCCCTCCGCCTCCTTGGGCCTGTGGTTGGCCGAGGGAGGCTTTAATGAGAAAAATCCTCAGTCATTTTGGTTAGGCCCAGGAAGCCAGCCGGCTCAGGGCTGCTGACTCAGCATCAGTGACTCCAGCTCCCAGGGCCTCCTTGACCACATCAGTGAGCCTGGCACTGCCGAGAGACATAAACACAGACCCTGGTGTGGATATCGGCTCTGGCTGGAAAGGCGAGAGCTGGGGGGGTGGGGGGAAGGGAAGGTGGGGGCAGGGAGGGGGACGAACAAAGATGGGAGGCCATGAGCCAGGGAAAGTGAGGCAAATTACAAAGATGTGGAAAAACAAGAGGTGTCTTTGAGGAAAAGAATCCACTGCAGCTGTTCCAGGTCCCAGGTGGCCTAGAATTTGGGGAGGTTGCGAGGCACCGTTTTGTATAGAGTGTGACCTGAGAGGGGGACAGCTGGATAGAAGTGGCAGCTGGATTTGGTGGAGAGAACCCTCCGGAGATGGAGGACCTGGTTTCTGACTCGGTACTACTACTTTCACATTATTCCCCCACCAAATCCTTTGTATAGGTTGTCCCAAACGCTTGGAATACTGTCCTTCCTTGTTTCCGTGGACTAGACAATGCAGCAAAGCGACATCAGCAGAGAGACGTGGAAGCCAGCTGAATGAGGTTAGTTTAACAGAGCCCCCCCACCCCCATCCCCTCACAAGAACTGTAGTTGTTGCTGGAATTGCAATTGGCCTCATAGTAGATCATGTTAGGATCTTTGGGGCTGATGTAGCTTATTCATGGAAGCATGTACAAGCCCTCTGATATCCTGGTGTAGGTGGAAGAACCCAGACGGGACCTGGAGTCAGCAAAGACTTTAAAAATTCAAGCCTCAGTTTCCTCATCTGTTAAGTGGGTATAATTATACTTGTACTACTTACCTCACTAACTTGTTTTGAAGAGCTTGGCACTTCTTAAAGTTCTATGAATGGCAGTAGGGTGTGGGATAGAGAACTGGGCTTGGGGTTGGGTTGTCCTGTCTCTCACACTCATTTAACTTCTTAGACAAATCTCTGAGTCGGTAAATGATGGGCCTAGGTGGAGGGAGCTTCCACACTGGGCATTCCCTGCACTGATGGGCTCATAAGTTCAGATTTCCCTCAAATCACTAGGTGAATCTATGTTGCTATTCTTTACTAAAAGGCTCCTTCTTGGACACACTGTGACCAGGGTCCGTACACTTGGGGAGGTTGTGCCAGATACTCCATGGTGAACTCCACTTGGACAACCTAGAAGACAAAGATTCTTCCCCACCCCCCTCCACTCCCCCAGCCAGACCTATCATTCCATTGCTCTAGGGAACTTCTTGTAAGGAAACTCCCTTCACCAATGCTGATAGGCACCTGCTCCGAAACCTAGAGCGCCTTCCCTAATCTGAGCCGACTCCCTGTCTACTAGGCCAGTGGTTCTCAAAGGTGGGCCAGGCAGGGGTGTGCAGGAGCCAAGTGGCTCCAGAGAGCTGATTGTTAACATTTCATCGTGAGTGTTCATACCTCAGAAATCACTGCACACGGAACATTAGGGCTCGATTTATTGTTTAGTTGATCGTCCACACTTAAGCAAGCAATGGGAAAACTGTTAATAAGCAGATTAAACTTAAAAGTGGGCCAGGGGTACTTTTTTTTTTTTCCAGAGAGGAAGGAAGGAAACAAGCATATATTTAGCACGCACTCTATGCCAGGTACTGTGCTAAGCACTTTACAAGCATCTTATTTGGTCCTCACAACAATCCTGGGCAGTAGGTACTATAATTACCCCTATTTTATAACCGAGGAAAAAGAGGCAGACTTGTCTAAGTGACTTGTCCAGGATCAGCTAGTAAGTATCTGAGGCCAGATTTGAACTCAGGTCATCCTGACTTCAGGCCCAGCACTCTATCCACTGGGTCACAGAAATATCTCCAGTGGTTAAATTTTACTAGCACAGACCCATAGGGGGTCCTTGAAAGGAGGGTGTCTATGTGATAAAAACTATTTTCATAAATTCTGTCTATAGATAGAACCCACATGAACAAAAGCTCTCTGGGATCCTTGATAATTTTTTTTTTTTTTTAGTGAGGCAGTTGGGGTTAAGTGACTTGCCCAGGGTCACACAGCTTGTAAGTGTTAAGTGTCTGAGGCTGGATTTGAACTCAGGTACTCCTGACTCCAGGGCCAGTGCTCTATCCACTGTGCCATCTAGCTGCCCTGATACTTGATAATTTTTAAGAGCTCAAAAAGGTCCTGAGACCAAAACATCTGAGAATCACTATCCTCTGCCATGCCTATCACTCTATCGCAAAGACTAATTTTAGTGGTCTTCTTGACAGTCCCAGTTTTGGGGTAGAGGTTTGGGGGGCCCCCAGAGGACACCTAGGCCTTTTACATCACAGATCCCATGGGCATGAAGGGTCCCTTACAAAAAGGCCTAATGGAAGGAGGTGATGTGGGGAAAATGTTTGCTGTATGCAGAAAAAGGTTCAGTCTGTCTGGGCCTTTAGGCCTGGTTTATGTGCTTGGGGAACAGAGAGATGTGAAAGTGCTCCTTTTAAAAGAGGCTGCCCATGACTTCTGTCTTTAAAAGGAAAATGAGAAGAGAATGTGCAGCACTGAGAGGAGACACTTCCTTTCACATGACCACAAGTAAGTCTCTTGTCATGACAACTGACCGTGCTCAGAGCCAGCTCAGTGGAAACCAATTCCTCACAAGGTTGGCGAATGGGGGCCAGGGACCAGCATGGGGAGGAGGGAGCCTTTTGGTTTGAATCTTGAGACACTGCCCTTTTTGCCTCTAACCTGAGTTGTTGAAATTTTTTCTAAAACAGATCAGCCCGTGGTGTGGGAAAAAATGCTCTCAATGACTACCAATAAAGCAAATTCAAATTTCAGTGATGTTTCACTTCATGTCTGTTCCATTAAGAAAGATGACAATAGATGGATCTTTCTCCAAGTCATGCCTACTAACGGTGGGGTGGGTATCCCACAGGGCTCAGTTCTGCACCCTCTTCTCTCCTCTCCTCTCCTCTCCTCTCCTCTCCTCTCCTCTCCTCTCCTCTCCTCTCCTCTCCTCTCCTCTCCTCTCCTCTCCTCTCCTCTCCTCTCCTCTCCTCTCCTCTCCTCTCCTCTCCTCTCCTCTCCTCTCCTCTCCTCTCCTCTCCTCTCCTCTCCTCTCCTCTCCTCTCCTCTCCTCTCCTCTCCTCTCCTCTCCTCTCCTCTCCTCTCCTCTCCTCTCCTCTCCTCTCCTCTCCTCTCCTCTCCTCTCTCTATACTATTTCATTGGTGATCTCATAAGTTCCAATGAATTCAATTTCCATTGTTATGACTGTGATTTTCAAATATACTTATTTGGCCCTAACCTCTCTCTCTGCTGACCTCCAGTTTTACACCTTCAACTGCCTCTTAGTTATCTATTTCTTTCTTTCTTTTTTTTTGTGGGGCAATGGGGGTTAAGTGACTTTCCCGGGGTCACACAGCTAGTCACCTAGCTGCCCCCTCTCTTAGATATCTCCAAAGGTATTTTAAACTCAACATATTCCAAACTGAACTCATTGTCTTTCCCCCCAAACCCTTTCTTCCAAACTTCCTTATTACTGTCCAGGGCACCCCCATCCTCTCGGGTGCCCAGGCTCCCAACCCAGGGTTATTCTCAACTTCTCACTCTCTCTCACCCTCTCCCCTCTCATGTCCAATCTGTGGCTAAGGTCTGTCGATTTCACCTCTGCAGCACCTCTTGTTGATTTCATCTCTACAGCATCTCTAGTAGATTTCACCTCTGTAGCACCTCTTGTTGATTTCACCTCTGTAGCACCTCTTGTTGATTTCACCTCTGCAGCACCTCTTGTTGATTTCATCTCTACAGCATCTCTTGTTGATTTCACCTGTGCAACATTTCTCTAATACAGGCCTCTTCCATTCTTTGACAGGCTCCCACCCTTATGTAGATTCTCATTACCTCATATCTTGATTACTGCAAAAGCCTCCTGGTTGGCCCACCTGCCACAAATCTCTTCCCACTCCAGTTCATTCTCCACTCAGCTGTCAAAGTGATCTTCCTAAAGGGCAAGTCTGACCATGTCAGACCCCCTTACTCAACAACCTCAGGTAGCTCCCTTTCACCTCCAGGATCAAATGTAAATTCTTATTTGACATCTAAAGTTCTTCATAACCATCCCCCTTCCCCTTCATTTATTTACTTATTCATTCATTCATTCATTCATCCTATCTATTTATTTTGATCATAAAAGTATTTTATTCAGTTACATGTAAAGATAGTTTTCAACATTTGTTTTCATAAGATTTTTAGTTCCAAATTTTTCTTCCTCCCTCCCTTCCCTCCCCCTTCCCCAAGACAGAAAGCAATCTGATATAGGTTATATATGTACAATTACATTAAATGTATTTCTGCATTAGTCATGTTGTGAAAGAAGAATCAGAGCAAAAGAGAAAAACCTCAAAAAAGAAAAAAACTACAAAAAGGTAGACACAGTATGTTTCAATCTGCATTCAGAACCCACAGTTCTTTTTTCTCGATGTGGAGAACATTTTCCATCATGAGTTCTTTGGAATTGTCTTGGATCATTGTACTGCTGAGAAGAGCCAAGTCTATCACAGTTGATCATCATACAATGTTGCTGTTACTATGTACAATGTTCTCCTGGTTCTGCTCACTTCACTCAGCATCAGTCCGCTTAAGTCTTTCCAGGTTTTTCTGAAATCTGCTTGCTCATCATTTCTTACAGCACAATAGTATTCCATTACATTCATACACCACAACTTGTTTAGCCATTCCCCAATCGATAGGCATTCCCTTGATTTCCAGTTCTTTGCCACCACAAAGAGAGCTGCTATAAATATTTTTGTACATGTTGGTCCTTTTCCCTTCCTATTCTTCTTACACATTATATCCCCCATGTACTTTTTTTGTGTGTGTGTGAGGTAATTGGGGTTAAGTGACTTGTCCAGGGTCACATAGCTATTAAGTGTTAAGTGTCTGAGGCCAGATTCGAACTCAGGTTCTCCTGACTCCAGGGCTGGCTCTCTATCCACTTCATCACCTAGCTGCCCCCCCCCCCATGTACTTTTTGATGCAGTGACACTAGCCTTTTTTGGTCTTCCTGGGATAAGACCCTCAGGGCATTTTTTCCTGATTGTGCCCATGCCTGGAATGTTCTTACCCCTCATCTCTTCCTCTTGGCTTCCCTGGCTTTCTTCAAGTCACAGCTAAAATCACACCTTCTATAGGAAGCCTTGGCCAATCTCTCTTAATTCCTGCACTTTCCTTTTATTGATTATTTCCGGCTTATCCTTATACAGTTTTTTGCACATAGTTATTTCCATGCTTTCTCCCCCTTTAGACTCCTGGAGGGCAGAGACTTTTACCTTTCTTTGTGTTCCCAGCATTTAGCATAGTGACTGGCATATAGTAAGTGCTTAATAAATGTTGATTGACTACTGACTGACTGACTAGCCATATATTTGTGGGGCAATGAAGGTTAAGTGACTTTCCCAGGGTCATACAGCTAGTAAGTGTCAAGTGTTTGAGGGTGGATTTGAACTCAGGTCCTCCTGAATCCAGGGATGGTGCCTTATCCACTGCGCCCCCTAGCTGCCCCCACACACCAATATATTATTGTTGGAGCAGTGGATTGATCCAACAATTCTGGGAAACTATTCCTACTCTTTGACCAATCAGTCCTTTATTGAACATTTATTATTTTAGTCATATAAGTGAAAAATATATTTACTACCATCATCTTTTTAAAATATATATGAATACAGTTAAATTTTCTTCCATCCAGTGGCAAAACAGACTCTGAATGAGAATGGGGAAAGTGCATATGGAAACCTGTATCTTTATGAACAACTATAAGAGTGATCCAGATCCATCAAGAAAAGAAAGTATATTTTTTATTTTGATTTTCTTCCAGGGAGACAACAGAAAGGTCTTTTTCCTATCTTCCTCACCAGGATCTTGAGAAGAAAATAATTTCTAAACCTTTAAGTATTATGAAATGTGAGCTATTATTATTAATTCAATTCTATAAGCATTTATTAAGCATCTATCTTACCTGTCTGGCACTGTGTAAGGCACCAGTACTACAAAGACAAAGATGAAACAGTTCTAGCCCTCAAGGAACTTAGCCGTGTGATGTAGAGACTAAAGCACAGGTCTTGGAGTCAGAGAGACATGGACTCAGGGAGCCATCTAGCTCTGGAGACACTGACTAGTTGGCTGATCCTAGACTAACCACTTAACTCTCTCGTCCTCAGTTTCCTCATCTGTAAAATGGGGATAATGGGACTTTCCTTGAAGGATTGTTGTGAGAATAAAAATGAGGTAAAGTGCTATGTAAATGCCGGTTGTTTTTTCATTATTATTCTGTGTTGCAGTTGGGAACGTGTTGAATAGTAAGGGCACTGAGACCAATCAAGTCTCTGTTGGGCAATTCAGGTAAACTTGGCCTCACCTCTTGGCCCGGCCTGGCCCTTTTGCCTGAAGAGAATATATTAGCATCATATTAAAGAGCCAACCTCATAAACATGTGTGATGGGGCATTGACCAATCAAAACATACCAAGCATTCTTTGCCGAAGGATTGGGAAATGGGATCGTTTTGGAATCATTCTTTGGCAATACACTCAGCCCGAAGGAAACAAACACGGGCCCATAATTATTTTTTAACGGGGCCAGGGAACCATTCCACCTCCTTTCTGACATCCCATATTGATTTCAGAGCCCAGGGAAGTTCAGGGATGTGTTTTGTGTTCTGAGGGCAAAAAGCTCATGTCTGTTTAATTTCACAACACAGGCTGGAAGGCCTTGTGGGATGGGATGTTGTTTTTGTCTGCTGGGTCGGTCCAGGTTCCCGAGGAACTTGATCCAGGAGCTGCCTTCAGCTTTAAGAAATCACATTTCCATGTGGATCTCCAGTCCAACGTCTGCCTAAGCAGATTTTTGTGTTTTTGACGCTCTGTCCTCCAGCAAGAGTGGTTTTGGACAATCCATCATGGACATTCATCACGGGCTCTGGCTTCAAGCCCTTAGAAAGGCCTCCCTGCCATTGGCTTCAGGGGGAAAGTGGATGGCTTAAGGGTTCTGGGGTTGATGTGGAAGTCAAACCCCAGATTTATAGCTCATGGTCTGTCATGGTTGAAACGAGACCTGAGCTTTTTAGGTTCATTCTCATGTGTGGGACGTTTGTGTGTGTGTATGTGTGTGTGTGCGCGCGCAAAAGGGAGAGTCTCTGAATCATCCAGCATAGTGACCGACTCATCTAAACTATCTCAGTGTCTCATCTCTCTTGAAAATTCTCTGGTGAAATACCAGAGGGCAGGACTGGCTTCTCATGACCTTTGCTGGGAGTGCAGGGATAGACACTGAAGAAGTCAGTTATGTCAGGAAGACCTGAGTTCAAATCTGACCAGATGCTAGATGGATGGCCAAGTCACTTAGCCTCTATTTTCCTCTGTAAAATAATCATACCTACATTCCAGGGTTGTTGTGAGGATAAAAATAAGATATTTGTAATGTACTTTGCAAACCTTAAAGTTCTGTATAAATTCAAGTTGTTGTTGTTAATGTTTATGTGTCCTAGTTGAAGAAGGCTTGTGTTGTCTTCCAGCCCAGAAAAGAAAGCCTCTCTTGAGGCTGGTAACTGATGGAGGTGTTCTGTGAAGAAGCTGGCTCCGGGGGGTTTGTGCTGGATCCTAGAGCACTTCTTGAGTGCATTCCTCATAGGCACTTAATCAATTATTGCATGATAGCAAGTTGCTGTAGCAGATTAATATATCTTAAGGCTAGAAGGCAGCTGTGGTGGTAGATTGAGAGCCAGCTTCAAAAATCAGCATGATGAAGTCCAGCACTTGTCTCTGGAAGGCTAAGGGAGGGATCTCAGCAAAGCACTTAAGCTTCCAATGTTGTTCACTTGTGTCTGACTCTTCATGATCCGATGGACTTGTCCATGGAAGTCTATGAAGTTTTCCATTTCCTTTTCCCATTCATTTTACTGATGAGGAAACTGAGGCAAACAGGATTAAGTGACTTGCCCAGGGTCACAGAGCCAGGAAGTGTCTGAGACCAGATTTGAACTCAGGTCTTCCTGACTCCAGGTCTGGCACTCTATCCACTGCACTACCAAGCTGCCCCTAAACTCACCATAGTCTAGGCAATACTCTTAGAAGCCAATCTATGCTGGTTGAGGGAGTTTCTTTCTTATATCAGTGCAATCATAGGTCTAATCTCTATCCCTATCTACTGTTCTGAGATTACCTTCATTTCTGAATGCATCCCTCTTCTCTCCTCTACCCACAGAAGCATCCTTTGTAACAAAAAAAAGAAAAAAGGACAATAAGCACTTCAGTAAAACTAGGCAATACCCAACCAAATCTGATAGTACGTGCAACATTCTGTACCCATAGTCCCCACCTCCACTGAGCAAGAAGGGAAGGGCATGTTTTTATTTCTCTTCTGGGGCCAAGCTTGGTTGTTATAATCACACAATGTTTAACTTTGTTTCTTTGTTTCTTTCTCCCTCTCTTTTCCTTCCTTCCCTCCCATCCTTCCTTCTTTCCCTCCCATGCTTCCAGCCTCCCTTCCTCCCTTCCTCCCTCCCTCCCTTCCTTCCTTTCTCCTTCCCTCCCTCCCTCCTCCCTCCCTCCCTTCCTTTATTCTTTCCTTTTTTTCTTTCTTTATTGTTGTGGTCGTGTACATTTGTTTCCTGGCCCCGTTGACTTCACTTTGTTGCATAAGTCTTGAATTTTTTCACATTCCTCATTGTTAATGGATTAGTAGATTCATGTACCACAATTTGTGTGGTCATTCCCTATTGATGGGTGTCTACTTTGTTTCCTGTTCTTTGCTCCTCCCTCCCCCGCAAAGTGAAGTTCTGACTCTTTTTTGGATCTGGGATCTCTCGTTCTGCCCTGGGCCTCCTTGAGGTATATGTCCTAGGTCAATGCTTTATGACTCCAAATTGTAGAACTGTTGCTTATGTGAATGTAGAGGGAATTGCATGAAGGAAATCACAAACAATGAAAATCACCAAAGGTTTTTGGAAGTAGAATCTGCTTGGCGAAATGAGGATGGCTAGAAACTTCAGGGCATGCTGGGTAAAGTGGTGAACTTGCCTAATTACTAGCTGTCTGAGCTTCAGGCAAGTCTGCAAAGACTCAGGGACATATTGGAATTTTCTTGGTGGAAGAAGTTTCCCCAGGAATGAAACTTGTGTGTTGAAGCCCATTCCTGCCATTCCTTGAAGCCAGAGCCTAGGTCTGTCTGAACCATTGATCTCCATTATCCAGCATCGTCCTCTGCAGATAGAAGGTGCTTCAGTAAGAGTATTGTATTATTTTGCATTTGCTTTTCTCTGTACATAGTATTCCCACCCAGTAGAATGTGAACTCTCTAAGGGCAGAAATTTTGTCTTTGAATCCCTCCCAGCTAACATAGGGCCTGGCCTGTGGCAGCTACTTAATAAAGGCATGTTGAATCAATACATCATCTTAATGCCTGCCAGATCCAGGCCTTGTGCCCATCGTGTTATTGGGTAATGGTATTGTCTAGCACAGCTTGTGTTTGTGGCAACTCTTTGCTAGACAGTAAGCCCCGTGAGGCCGAGCCATCTTTATATCTCTCTTAGCACCTGACATAGGACTCTGTATGTGCTTAATGAATGCTTGTCAAGTGATTCATTATTGCTTATCCAGTGCCCTCATGAGGCTGTCTGGTTGCCCAGCGGTAATTCTGATCTACTCTTCTCTGCCAGCCCCTTAAATCATCCAGCACTCTTATACCACTCCATCTCCCCCCAATTGTCCTACTCCCCAACCCCCATTATCCTCTTATTCTAATGTATCTGGGCTCCTGTCGTCATTGGGGCTGACTGCAGGCTTGGAAAGTGGGCTGATAACTAGTCTTGTTGATGTGTTAATGGGTGACTCTTTCCCGGTTAATGTTTAAGGTACCTTTAACAGGAAACTCCTGGAGATAGGCCATCCCAGGCAAAAAGAAACACCATCTAATGAGGAGACTTCAGGCCCCTGGAGGATGCCAGCGGAGGGCACATGCTAAGGTCCCTTAGCCAGGCCACATGGGTGGCCATCTGCTCCACCTCAGCTTAAGGCCTGCCATGCCCAGGTACACTTGACTAGATGTCCCAGCACAATAAAATGGTGACTTTTGGAGCCTTTGAGTCTGTTTTACATTAGAAACAATAGCACTCACAACAAAATGCTCTGTTTTGTGGCAGTTCTTTAAAGCATTTTCCCCCATTGAGTTTCTCAGCTAATAATAGGCCCCCATGCACAGCACAGTGACATTTCCTCAGCTCTTCATCTCAGCTGTACAGAGAACCAAACTGGGCAGTGATTCCTTTTGGAAACACTGGCATGGAAGGCAAGGAGCATGCCTCAGCTATTCAAGTCCGAAACTCCAAGCAGTTTGGGTTTCTTTTGATCCCTATATTTGTCTTGTATACTTTACCTTTCTCAGTACATCAGCAAGGTCCTTGTCTTATACTTTCTGTGTACACCACCAGTGGTAAATTGTTAAAATAGTGTTGTTTGTCCTTTGTTTTCAGAGAGGACCAATGACACCACGGATGATGTCTCGTTTCACGGGTGAATTGGATTTAAGTGAGGCAGAGGCACAAAATCCTCCACCTCGTTCTCTCTGAGTCATTGAAGTCCAGGGGCAAGACAAAAGTCAAGACAACTAGTGATGACCTTGGTCATTGGACACGATGGATGACTTTGGCTTCCTCAAAGTCTGACCAAGCTCTGAGCACTCCACAGCCCCTGCCTCAGCTGCCTTCACAGCCAGTGGAATTAAATGTTCTCATCTATCCATTCTTCTGGGGAAGTCTTCATATGCTTGGGGTAGACATCCCCCTAACCTACCGACAGGTTTGAGGCCTGTCAGTTACTTTTAATCTGCTTTAGCCCATCCGCCCACATGATTTACCAGGGTGCGACTGCTGTACTTACTATACTGGGTACTGTGGCTTCTCGGAGCCACCAAAGGTGGATGAGCAGCCCCCAAAAGAGCTAGCCAAGCCTTCACATTCAAGGTTCTAGTCCTCCTGGACCACCCTAGATACCCCATTGTTATTGTTATATTGTTAAAATAATATACTTGTCAAAGGGCCAAGAATCCATGGTGAGGGTAGTTTTTTAGGTCCAATCGTGGATCTGGTCAGTGGAACCAGCACTCCCAGTGAGCTTCCTTTTCTATCAGTGCAGATCTGGACTGCAATTTATAGTTCAGAGGATGGTTGAAGTCACCTCCCAAGGGTCGCAGACCAGGCCTTCTTGACTGTAGGCCAGCCACACTGCCTCTCAAAGGCTGGTGGTAGGGCCTCCTGTTTCAGTGTCAGTGCCTCTAAAAACTTATTCTAACTGTAGATGAAACCACAAAAGACCACAAAAACAAACATCCAAGAAACAGAACGCTCCACGAAAACCTCCAAATACACCAGAACACAAAACAAAGCCTTCCCTGTAACAGGAAGCTTCCATTGTTTATGGCTTGCTGAAGGAAAGAGTATCTGTTACTGTTAACAAGACAGTTGGCTGGTGGATGTTGATGCTTATTCCATCTGAGCCCCCTTTTGCTTTTTCTTCTTTCATTCTTTACTACCAGGCTGCTTCTCTGTGTGTGGGAGAGGGAGGATATATTGATCTATCAGGAAGTGAGGGGAATGGAAAAAAATCAATGATAGCGATAAAAATGAAGACAAACAGGCCAACAAAATATAGGGACTTGATGTATTTGTTCAATTCCACATTCCTTCTGAGTTCCTTTTTCTTCCTTATAATTTTTGGCCTCCTTTTGCTTTTTTTTTTATTTTTTATTTTTTGGTGGGGCAATGAGGGTTAAGTGACTTGCCCAGGGTCATACAGCTAGTAATTGTCAAGTGTCTGAGGCCGGATTTGAACTCAGGTCTTCCTGACTCCAGGGCTGGTGCTTTATCCACTGTGCCACCTAGCTGCCCCGCTCCTTTTGCTTTAACGTGTTTCATTGTTGGGATGTGGACCCTCTCTCCAGTGGCACATATCACTAGGCCTTTGCATCCTGTGGCCCATGCCCATCCTCCCATGCCCATCCCATCCATCCTCCACAGGTAGGCTATGAAGCTTGCTAGAGGTCTTTCCGTTTTAATATTACCGTAGCATTGACATTCATGCTGAGGCTGTGCATCTGTCTTTGCTTGCTCTCCCTATACAACAGGCCCATCTCCTTTTCCGATTGTGTCCCCCTTGGATGTTCTCTGGCTGCCTGCCTAGGAGACACAACACACATCCAGTGAGTTCCATGAGCTGTGGTTTTGAATGGGTCTTACCCCAAAGAGTACTTTGAGTCTGGGGTAGCTTTTCTGGGCAATCGGTTTGTAAGAGGAGCTGCCCCAGGTGCTAGAATTCCTTTATCTATCTATCTATCTATTTATTTATTTTTTAAACCACCAATTGATCCAGCCAGTCCTCTTTTGGCATATTGCTGCTTTCCAGTTTTATATGGTCACTAATAATATTGCCCTAAGTATTTTTGTGCAGATAGGTCTTTTTTTCCCTTGTCAATAATGTAGTTACCAGTTCCATTATTTAAGGGCCCAGTCACTTTGTTTTGGTTGGATTATTTTTCTTTGCAGTGTTTTGGGAAAGAACACTGTGTTTGAGGTTTTTTTTTTTAGTGAGGCAGTTGGGGTTGTGGCTTGCCCAGGGTCACACAGCTAGTAAGTATCAAGTGTCCGAGGCTGGATTTGAACTCAGGTCCTCCTGAATCCAGGACCGGTGCTCTATCCACTACACCACCTACCTGCCCCCTTAAGTAGGTGTTATAAGGGCTTTCTGGTCCCAAGTCATAATGAGGCTTGGGATAGAGAACCTGCCTTTGGTGACCAAGAAGTTAAGGTTGAAAAGCAGACAGTGCCTTTTGTGTACCAAAAGTGCTTGGCCCCTAGAGGTGACTGTCCTTTTGGAGAGATGAGCCTATCAAAGCCAAGGCTCTGACAACTGACATTCTCTCCCTATGGGGGAGATAAAGAAGGTAAGTTGTGTGTACACACACACACACACACACACACACACACACACACACACACACACAGAGTCTGAATTTGGCTCAGCAAAAAGCCCATCTTCGGGGCAGCTAGGTGGCGCAGTGGATAGAGCACCGGCCCTGGAGTCAGGAGGACCTGAGTTCAAATCCGGCCTCAGACACTTAACACTTACTAGCTGTGTGACCCTGGGCAAGTCACTTAACCCCAATTGCCTGACTAAAAAAAAAAAAAGCCCATCTTCTTTAAAAGGGCAGAAGCTTAAGCCCTTGTGTTCCAAGCTAAAAGAGAGATGGCGGAGCCTAATCTTTCTTTGATGGAAAAGAGATGGCACCTCATTTGGAGACTCCCAATGAAGCCACAAGTTAGAAAAAAGAAATTCCACAACCTCATGCCCAATGAAGCCACTCCCAACCAGCGGCCAGAAACACAGGGGACTAGTAGAGCCACAAGAGCAGCAGGGAGCCATTCTCATCAGGGACAGCCTGGTCTGTATGCCTACTTAAATTCAATTGCTTGATTACTCAGGATTGGTAAAGACTACATGCCTGGCAGAGACCAGCAGGAAGGCATAGTGACATATCCAGAAGACATGAGGTACTAACTACCTTCCCCACATGAGCCCTGCTCATATACATTCCCTACACATGTGGACCTCCATGTGATGCTCTATAAACGTGCCCACTCTTCCCACTGATGTATATGTGCTTGTGGGAGAGTCAGCCCCAGTTTTGTGAGGGAAATATTCTATTGCTACTTTTATTATTTCACTAAATGCCTTTGTTTGGACTTGATTGTATTCTTCTGCCTGACTAGTAAAGTGAACACATTGGTGGGGGCTTGTTACTTGTAGTCTGGGGAAGACATAGACCCAGAGAGAACCTTGGACCGAGGATAGTTTTTCTGGGGGACCTATGTATGGGAGAGGAGTAAGTGCATTGCATCCCATACATTCATTATTCAAGTGAGCTGGTTTTGTTCCTAATACTTTTGTCACCACCTTGTCAATATGTTGCAGTGTGATTTCCAATGCAATCTGCAGCCTTTGCAAGGATCTAAGCCTCAGCTATCAAAAGACTGGCCATTTAAAGCTGCATCTTAGAATCATCCAGAGTGTCGACATTACCATAATAAAGTCTTCCACTTTGCCCTGCTGAGGCACTCACTCACCCATCTCAGTTCCTAAGTGTTAGTGGCCCCCTGGCTTCTGGGGAAATGGCCTATTGCAGCCAAATGGAATTTCCCCGAAGGTTCTCTTTGAGGGTCCAATAAACCAGAGTGGGCCAGATGACAAATAGGATCCCAACTGAAAACACTGGTCTAGTGTGAGCTACTTGAGAGGACACTTTTGGCTTTGTATCTCCAGTATCTAGTACATGATAAGTGCTCAGAAAATATTTTTTGAATTGAATTGAATTTTTAAAGATTAATTGAAATGAATTTGACAAAATGATCTCCCTTGATCATCTGGTAAACAAATAATCAAACATTGCTTAGAACAACTAGGGGTCCAGACTGTGCCCCACCTTCTAGCTTTCTTCCACTGTACCCTGAAGGAGGCCCCATCATCTGACCATGCAGCATTCACCTCTGGATTAGGGAGAGAAGACAGCAGTGGCCCTCCCTCTGCTGAAGACCCCTCCTCCAGAGTAGATCCAAGAACAGCAAAAGTAAATAGAATTTTCTGGCTTTCCCAGCTGTATTTATCTTCACCTACACGTCTACTGACAACAACAGCCTTTGCTGTTTACGTTCAGTGTGCTGCTGGAAGGAGGTAACCAGCTGCTGGGTTTGGGTCTCATGGCAGGGGGAGAAACACACCAGTCCTTCTGGGGTGCATCAGGGCATTGCACGTTCTTACCAGAGGAAACCTAATGGAAGGAATGTCTCGATTTCTCAGGTGGTGTTTGTGAAAGCCTCCAGTATGCCAGGCAGTGTGAGAGACTGGGGCATAGAATTCTAGGTATGAGGTTGGAAGGGACTTCAGAAGCCATCTGTCCACCCTTCTCATTTTACAGATGAGGAAACTGAGGCCCATAGAGGCTTTCCCAAGGTCATACCGGCATTAAATAATAGACAGGATTTGAATCCAAATCCTTTGTCTTCAGAATCAGTGCAATATTGATCTGATTTTTAAGTAGTAAGTTTTATATGTTGTATAGATTCTTTTGTTTTTGTTTTTGTTTTTGTTTGTTTTTTAGTGAGGCAATTGGGGTTAAGTGACTTGCCCAGGGTCACACAGCTAGTAAGTGTTAAGTGTCTGAGGTCGGATTTGAACTCAGGTACTCCTGACTCCAGGGCCGGTGCTCTATCCACTGCGCCATCTAGCTGCCCCCGTTGTATAGATTCTTAAATTGACTTATAGGTGTGCTTTTTATATGCATGTGTATACACACATATATCTACATACACATACATAGAATATAAACCGCTTGAGGGCAGGCACTGCTTCATTCTTGTCTTTATGTCTCCTGTGTCTAGAATACAGTAGTTCCTTTTAAAATGATTACCCTTTGATCGACACCTTCTATTTGTATATGGAAACCATTTCTGACTATCTACCTTTTCCTTCCTCACCCTAGCCCCAGCAACAGAATCGATCATTTTCTGATATCAAAGGGGGATTTTTTAAAAAAAAGTGCATAGTACAGAGGTTATTACCCTAGGTCTGTGAGCTTATTTTAAAAATATGTATTGAGAACTGAATTTCAATATAATAGGTTTTCTTTATAATCCTGGCTTTAAAGAATTATGTAAAATAATTATAATTGATTATTACATAAAATATATTTATACAAATTTATATAAAATAGTGGATTTTATTTTACACATTTAAAAACACAACTCTGAGAAGGGGCCCACAGGATTTACCAGACTGCCTGCCTCAGGGTCCATGATGCACTAAAGGGGAAGAGTCCCTGTCTTAAACTGAGTGTGAGGAGCTACAGCACATAGTTAATAACAAAGAAAACCAGAAACAACGCATCTAGGGGCCTAATCTGGCAGTGTGTGTAGTATGCTGCCCCATTGGCCCCCACTGTTCTTTTGTGTGTGTGTGTGTGTGTGTGTGTGGTTTTTTTGGTAGGGCAATGGGGGTTAAGTGACTTACCCAGGGTCACACAGCTAGTAAGTGTCAAGTGTCTGAGGCCGGATTTGAACTCAGGTCCTCCTGAATCCAAGGCTGGTGCTTTATCCACTGCGCCACCTAGCTGCCCCCCCCAACACTGCTCTTTTAGTGGAGGGTGGCATGGTTCATTCTTTCTCATTCAGGACCAAGATTAATTATTAATTTTTTTGAGGGGCAATGAGGGTTAAGTGACTTGCCCAGGGTCACACAGCTAGTAAGTGTCAAGTGTCTGAGGATGGATTTGAACTCAAGTCCTCCTGAATTCAGGGATGGTACTTTATCCACTGTGCCACCTAGCTGCCCCCAACCAAGAATGATTATTAAAATTACTTGGGGCTCAGATTCCTTTTGAACCAATATTTTAATTTACTTTGTTGTTGTTGCTGCTCCTCTTGTTCTCCTGGTTCTGCTGACTTCACTCTGCATCAGCTCATTCTAGACGTCGAATGCCTTCTCCTTCCATAAACACTCCATTAATGATTTGCCCCACATCTTGGGGTCTGCCTCCAGATCTCTTCACAGGTCATGGAGATCAGAGGAGAGCTCCCACCCTTCCTATCTGTTATCCTTTATTGTCACTGTATAGTAAGCATCTCTCTCTTCCAATTACCCATCTCCTAGAAGTGATTACAAATATTATGCCCATATCTACCAGTACAACTCCAGACCAGTCACTAGCCCTGTCTGCTCCTTTGTCAAGTGGCTGCAATGGAGGAAGCTCAACTGGAATGTGGCCCTGGGAGGAAGTGGATCCCAATACACAGTTCTGGTCCCAAGTTAACATCACGTTTCATTGCATTCACACCCCAAAGTCTGTGCAGCCATTCCCTAGTCAATGGGTGTCCTCTTTCTAGTTCCTAACTAACTGTGAGAGTTTTATAGAAAGGATAAGACATCGTCCTTATTCCCACAGTGTGGAGCAGGGTCCTAAGCCCACAGTCAGTCACAGAAGCACAAGGGAGGCCCTGAGCTGGTACAGGGAATGAGAACCCCGTGGGTGGTGGAAAGGAGGCCTACAAGTCAGAAGTGCTGAAGGAGAAGCAGGAAGGGCCCCCATTCCCCAGGGAAGCTTCCACCTGCCCCCCTCCAGGCCCTTTAATCCGGATGATTCTCGTCTGTGTCCCTCCATACCAAGCACTGGGGGCCTTTGTCTGTTTTTTCCTGCTATGCCGTGGATACCAGTCAGCACACAGGTTGTCTAGGGCTACGCTGTGATTTTCCTCTATGACACTCTCTGCCTCTTTCAGATGATGCATATCCTTAACAGGCCCCTTTCTGTCACGTTTTTTTTGTGGGGTAATGAGGGTTAAGTGACTTGCCCAGGGTCACACAGCTAGTAAGTGTTAAGTGTCTGAGGCCGGTTTTGAACTCAGGTCCTCCTGACTCCAGGGCCGGTGCTCTATCCACTGCGCCACCTAGCTGCCCCTCTGTCACCTTTTGCTGATGGGTTATAAGCCTGAGAACCAGAAGGGACCTAAAAGTTCATCCGGTGTAACCTGCTCATGTCACAGAGGAGGCGACTGGGGCTTAGAGAGGAGAAATGACTCGGTCCTGGCCTCAGCTTCGTCTTCTGGACAAGGAGGAGGAGGGACGTGATGAGCTCAATATCACACCCATGAACCTGTGATGCAAGCTGGAATTGACTGCAGAGGACACCTTGTTCAAGCCTCCATTTTAGAGTCGAGGAGATGGGGTGGGCGACAGGCCATATACATTTTCCCATGATGCTTTGGATCACCTACGAGACAATAGTAACGAAAAGTCCATGATGTTCTAGGCAGGCAGATCTGTCCTGAGCAAGGGGTCTTCTTGGTAGGGCTGAATGTGGGGAACTTTGAAATGGTCTCATGTTGTGTTTGGGGCAGGGGAAAAGGGCTTGGTGAGGGTCATAGATCAGGACCTAGATGGGACCCCAGAGGCCATCTGGTCAACCCCCTTATTGTACAGATGAGAAAACTGAGGCCTAGAGTGGTTAAGTGACTTACCCAAGGTCAAACAGTCAAGCGGCAGAACCAGGCAAGACTTTAACCTCTAAAAGAGAAGCCACTGTTAAGAACTCACTCCGTCAATAGGAAACTAACTATTCTTTTAGTCTTCAAGACTTTGTAGCCTCTAAGATTCCACTCCCATGATGCAAATACATCCAGAAAGGGTTTGAGTCGGTAACTAGGGTGGAGAAAATGGGACTTCAGCTTAGGGTGGGAGAATTTAGAGGGTACCAACAATACTATCCAAAGGGTGCTTCCTCCCTTTTCCAGCCTCTTTCCAAGGCAGCAGTGACCAAGGTGGATTCTCCTGGGGGGGGGGAGTGATTCCTCCCCCTTCTGTGGCTTAGAATCATAACTGTGTATAGGGGTCCACTTCCTCCCAGGACCACATCCCAATTGAACTTCTCCCATGGGTGCCATTTGACAAAGGAGCTGACAGTGCTAGTTAATGTTTGGATTTGTACTGGTAGATACATTCATAATATTTGTAATATCTTGTAGAAAATGGGTGATTGGAAGAGAGGTATGCCTGCCATAGAGTGGGGCTGAAGGATAACAGATAGTCTGAGTTCTACTCTGGAACCTGTGGAACGTGAAGAGCTGGAAGAAGGCCTCCAGGAGGTGGGGAAGATCATCAGTGGGCAGCTAGGTGGCACAGTGGATAAAGCACTAGCCCCGGAGTCAGGAGGTCCTGAGATCAAATCTGACCTCAGACACTTAACACTTACTAGCTGTGTGACCCTGGGCGAGTCACTTAACCTTCTTTGCCTCAGTTTTCTCATCTGTCAGATGAGCTGGAGCGGGACATGCCCAACCACTCCAGTATCTTTGCCAAGAAAACCCCAAATGGGATTATGAAGAGTCAGACATGACTGAAATAATTAAACAACAGCAAAGGAAAAGGAACTGTACCCTATTTTAAAAGTCAAAGATTTATTGGTGCCCCTTGTTTTTCAATCACAGACTTTTTTTGGGGGGATATACTGCCCTTCTCCTCCCTTCTCTTTCAACTGAAACACCGTCTAGCAAAAGCAACCAACAGGCATCTGCTGACCACGGAGTCTTCTAGCGCTCTGCCAAGAGCAAAGCCGTATACATCAAGATCTCTTCTCTAAGGACCAAGGTTGGTTATTCAATCTGGAGACTCTGAAAAAAACACTTTAGTTTCCCAAGTTCATCCAAACCACAGTCCTCCCCATCCGTGTTTTCTCTCTCCCTTTTCTAATCAGATGTGGAAAATATTTAACATCCCATTGAGTCCTACAGTTGAAATGGGTCAGGTCCATGTGATAAATTGCACTGGGGTATTTAATGTGCCTTGCCGCGAAACCTTTATCTTTTTGCCCGGGCAGCCTTCACTGTGGTTTAAGGAAAAGAGAAAGGCCCTTTGAATAAACCTTGTGCAATATATGGAGTCCTGAGCAGGTCGATGAATAATTGATCAGCCGAGGCTCTTGTTTCTGTTTATGAAATAATACTCTGAAGACTATGAAGGCAGGGACCCAGCGGTGGTCACATGCTTCTCCTTGAGTTCCAGCGAGATGAATGACCTGAGGATTGTTGTTGCAGGAACGACTCCACCATATGGGGAAGTACGGGGGAATTTGTTAACTTCTTGTGTTGCGTCCAAGACTTCCCAATTATCAACAAAAGATGGCATACCAAGCCAATTACTCCTGATGGATTCCAGTCAAGCCTGCTTCCCAGTAACCAGAGTGGCGTGGGCGTCTGTGGTCTGAAATAACAGGAATCAGTGAAAATTTCAAGCATAAGTACAAAACAGAGATCATTTCCATATCACATCCAGACCAAAGTATCCCACTTGTGCTGAATGTGCTCCCAGCAGGAAGCCAGGAGATTTTAGGCCTCCTCCCAAGCCCGATTCCCAGCCATAGAAACTATTCAAAATGCTTTTCCTTTCCAGCTTTGCAGCAAATGCTTTGGGAAGTTTATTTGCTTCATGTGTCAAGAGACTCAGCCCAAACTGGGATTCTTACATAAGATAAAAAGAAATGTGAATAGTTGTTGTTAATGATCTTTTTGCCTTAAAAAAAAAAAAAAGTGCTGAGTGAAAATCACAGAACATGACAGGGAGTGGGGCTTGTGGAGGTGATAGCTCAGAGAGTTTCCAAGTGACCCTCGGTCAATAGATAAGTCCTAGTTACATGTCCACGGGACACTTTACTGAGCACCAATTTCACTTCACTTAGGGTGTTTTAAAGGGAGACGCTGCCTTTCCAAGAAAATGCAAAACCCGGTAAGGTTTTGTACAACTTCCGAAAGACTATGGTTTGAGATGCTAGTTGGTCTAATTCAGCAAATACTTACTAAGTGTTTGCTGCATTTCAGGGCTCTGTTGGACGAGAAAGACAAAAAGGAAATAGTTCCTGCTCCCAAGAGGCTTACATTTTGCTGGCAGAGCAGGGGAGGGAGTGTGGAATGCAGTGTGTATATAGAAAAGATCAGCACCTGGGAAGTAATTTCAGGGTGCACTGACACCCGGAGTAGGCTTGGGCATCACAAAAGGCATGAGCTGTGCTTTGCAGTGAAGAGCTGAGGAGCTCTGAGTGGACCACTCTCGTGGGCAACCCTGGCTGTGCATCCACGGGGCTGGCTCTTGACTCCGTGTGACTTTTGTTTGATTTGATCCTGGCAGAAACCATGTAACAAGCCCATACAGTCAGGGAGAAATGAAACCTCCATCTTCTGAGAAGTAACAGAGAAATAAAAGAAAAAGCAATGATGAATAAGGACTACCTTCGATTTAATGCTTGTTTATGAAGGGCCCGGTCAATGCAAAACACTGTGCCAGGCATTAGGGGAGTTATGCCCTTTAGATTCAATAGATATAATTTTACATTTCCATTCCTTTGGCCTCAGTTTCTTCTTTTGTAAGTAAGAGAATTGGACTAGATCAGGGCTTCTTAAACTTTTCCCACTTGTGACCTCTTTTTTTTGCCTGAGAAATTTTTATGTGACTCTGGGTATATATAAAATAGACATACATGACCTTTGACTGTGGTCAGATTTTTCATGAACCCCACATTCAGTGACATGACCCCAGAGATGTTGCACTAGGTTGGACTAGATGGCCTCTAATATCCCTGTTTACAACTCTAGAGCTATGATCTTGTGGTCTGCTTTTGGTGTGCTAACTGAAAATAGAGAGAGAAGTTAATGGGGGAGCTCCTTTAGGCCAGGGGCTCTGTCTTGTTTTGCCTTCCTTTCCCTTGCACCTAGCGTAGTGTCTTGTACATAGAATTCAGAGTTGGAAGGGATCTTAGAAGTTCTCCACTCTGACAGAGAGGCTGTGATGTCACCCCTCATTAGGCAGACAACACCGAGGCCCCAAATAGTGGAATGTGAGTTCTGTCATGTAAAGGATTGGTTTTTATCTCTGTACTACCAGTGGCTAGCTCACTGCCTGGTCCATGGTAGGCATTTAAATGCTTGCTGAATTGAACTGATGTGTTTGAGGTCACTGATGTGGTAAGCAGCAGACCTAGGACTTGGATCTGGGCCTTCTGGCCCAGGTACTTAATAAATATTTGTTGGGTTAATTAGTTAATGTCACCAAGGAAATAGGGAATTTCTATGTGCCCATGGTCTCCTCTCCTCTTGGTTGAAGTTGGGGTATCACCTTGGCTGAGGGGAGATAGCAAAGCTTGTCTTGTTGACTTTGCCTTCCCTTTATGTGACCTTCTTCCATGTTGGGCCCCCCTCCCCAGGCCCTGAGGAGGGCTGGCAGGAATGTGGTTTGGTTGTTGAGCATCAAGAGCTGGACAGGAGATGGGAAAATAGCAGCTCGTTAATGGGAAGTCAACCAAAGGGGCATAATCAGCAACAGTGAGTCAGAGGAATCTAGGGAGCAGGCAAGCTCCACAGCTGGATGCCAGGTGGGGTGGGTCAGTCAGTGCTGGGTATCACACAGATTAAGGGGAAGGGTAGCAAAGAGTTTTTCATACTTTAGCTCCATAAGATGTGTCTATGGATATTTACGTTGGGGTGTATGTGTTGTGTGCATACAAGCATGTGTGCGTGTGCATGTGCACGCTTGTGTGTGTGTTTCTGTGTGCATGCACTCAGCATGCTCTCCAGTTCCCACCTCAGTCTTTTCAATGGGCGTAGCTCTGGACAGGTACCAAGTTCCTCCCATGGCCTCCTCCAAAGGAGGTTGCTATTTCAGTATGGTGGTGGAATCTCACTGTGCTCACAGACTTGACACTCCCCGCAGAGAGATAAGATATAGGCAAGAAAAGATACAAACAACCAAATGAGTATTATAGGAGGAAGAGCTCTAAAGGGTAAGAGGAGGCCAAGGTCTCTGGTGGTGGAGGTAGCAAAAAAAGGATTCACAGGGGAGCTGGGACTCTAGCTCCGACCAGGAGCTCCCATTCTGTCTCTTCTCACAGAGTCAGAGAATCCCCGAATTGGAAGAGACCTCAGAGACCATCTAGTTTGATGCACACCCAGCCAGACTCGTTCTGCTGGTCCTTGAAGATCTCTCGTGACAGGGAGCTCATTCCCTTCCAGGGCAGTCCATGCCACTTTTGGTTCACTAGTTCTTTTTTTTTTATTTTTGGTGAGGCAATTGGGGTTAAGTGACTTGCCCAGAGTCACACAGCTAGTAAGTGTCAAGTGTCTGAGGCCGGATTTGAACTCAGGTCCTCCTGAATCCAGGGCTGGTGTTCTATGCACTGTGCCACCTAGCTGCCCCTGTTTCACTAGTTCTTAGAGAGTTTTCCTGATGTTAAGATTACATTTGCATAACTTCTATCCCATGCTCCCCGTTCTTCCCTCTGGGGACAAGCAGAACAAGTGCAATTTCTCCTTCACGTGAACAATCCTTCCAGTTTTTTTTTTTTTTTAGAAATATAAAACTGTTTAATGGTTACAGTGACATCTATGAAATTCACAATTATAAAGTAAGAAATAGGACAGGAAAATATTGGTTTCAAGATACCAATAACATTGTATTCCAAATTCAGAAATAGGAATATTATGTTTTTTATAATTAAAAAAATACAATCCCATTTAAAATAATTTATTGAAACCATAAATACCCATTACCTAAATTGCATGACTGGACTGGTTCTCTGTACTATACCGTTTTGAAGTAGTGGTTGGTTCCTGACTAAAGAAGACTATTTCCTCACCCTAAAGAAGGGAAAAGCCAACCAGCAAGCCCTTTGTTTAACTACATAGAGTTAGGGTCTGATTCTATTCTTATAGCTAAGCCAAATTGCTCATGTTGCAGTTTATACCCATTTCTCTTTTTCAGCATGGAAGGGATGAATATTATTAATAAAATAAATACCTCTTACTTATAAAGTGATTTGCAGTTTTAAAAATTCTTTCATGTACTTTAGTTCATTTGATTGTTTTTAAAAAAAACAAAACACCACTATTGTAGCTAAGGTAGATAGATGGTATTGCCCATGAGAGGAAAGGAAGGGAATAAGCACCCACATCAGAAAGATCCTTACAAGTGAAGCACAACACTAATGCTAGGGACAATAAGTAAGTGGCCACAGATATTGTAAAAGTGGCCTAAGTTCTTATGACCTGAGTCTGGTGTCCTTTTTACCACATTATGCTGCTTCATTAATCAGATCTTCAAAATCACAGAGAACTGGGGTCAGGTAGTATTTACAAAATGTTTATATGCAAAGAATATAGAGCTTCCCCTAGTAGGATGTCTGGTTCCACTTCATTAATCCCTGTAATTGCCCTGTGAGTTAAGTAGAGGGAAGTTCTAGATCAGTGGTACAGATGGATTCACAGAGCAAAGCCCCAACTACAAGAGACTCGCTGATACCCACTGCTTCCATTTCTTTCTTTCTTTCTGTGCTCTTAGAAGAAAACATTTTCCACCCATGGGGAAGAGAGAACAAACAAGGCCCCCAAATTCTAACGATGGGAATTCACCAAGTAACTAGATTTGTGTTTTGTTAATACAGGGGGTGGGCTCCGCTTGCCAATTTTACATTTTCTTGGCAAACTCTGAAAACAGTATTTGAGTTGACATTTCAGTAGCATTTCCAATGGACAAAAGGACTCCCACTTCTTTTCTCAGCTCTACTTGAAATCGATGTTTTCTCCAACGGACAAAGCCTCTGCCTCCCCAACGTGACTGAACATGAGAGTTTTACAGTTCCATGTACTGAACAATCTTAGCTGTGTTGAACAATTTCTATAATTAGTGAACATGTATCACAACAGATCAGGTTAACTTCTTCAGCTTCATCCTTGGAAACACAGTATTTTCCACCACATCGGCAACTGAGAGTAAAACACTGATCATCTTTATTCCACAACATATCTTCAAGATATATTTGGGCATCTACTGGTCCCACAGTTCTTAGGTCATCTTCATTAAAATGAGCTTTTGGTATTTTTGTTTCAGGTCTTTCATGCTTGCTGATGGCTCCGCACCCAGAACACTGTACCAGTCCTTTTGAGGGAAGGGTTCAAAAACCATGGTACACTGCACAAGGCCTTTCCTTACTGTACGGAGCTCGTGGCCACCTAAGGGGAAACACTTGGGCCACCGGCCTTTTGGCTGCAGCCTTTCCGGCGATCCTTCCAGTTTTGAGAAGAGTTATCATCTGTCTTCCTCCCCCGTCTTCTTGAGGCTAACCATGTCATGACATGACATGAATTTGAGACCTTTCACCCTTATGGTTATCCTCCTCTGGATCCCTCCCCCCACAGCTTATCAATGCTAAAAATGAAGTGCCTAGAACTGAATCCGTACTCCAGGTGTGGTTTGACTAGGGCATGGTGCTGTGGGACCATCACCCCCCTTGTTCTGAGCCCACTTCACACGGCCTTTTATCAGCTTTCTCTGCTGCCATTCTTCACTCACATTGAGTTTGCCATTGACTAAAGCCCAGGACCTGAATCCAGGGTTTCTGTCTCAAAATCCAGTGCTCTCTTAGCTGTCACAAAAGATCAGAGATTTTAGAGTTTTGCGGCTCCTCTGAGATCATGTCACCCCCTCATTTGATTTATTCTAATGATATTGCGATTGCTCAGGCTCTTTTGGGGATGACTTTTGGAGCTGCCTGCACAAGACAACCTGTCTTTTAAATTTTACCATGTTTTTGAATTTTTTTGATTAAAAAGCATTTATTTTTCTCTATTCCACTTTTTCCCTCCCTCATTGAAAAGAAAAAGAAAAACAGAACCCTTTCAACAACGATGCAGTCAAACAAAACAAATTCCCGCATTGACGATGTCCAGAATTGTAGGTCTCACTCTTCCCCCTGAGTCCGCCACCTCTTTGTAGCCGGCTCTGTCACCAGTCCCCGGGCATCCGAGCAGGTCACTGCATCAAATAGTTCTGTAGGCCTCGGAAGTTGTTTCTCTATGCAATGCTGTTATTGTGTACATAGTTCTCCTGCTTCTGCTGACTTTACTCTGAATCAGTTCATGAGTCTTTCTAAGTTTCTCTAAAACCATCCCTTCGCATCATTTTTCTTCTGACCCAAAGCAGAATTATCCGGTTAGGTCACCCATTCTCTTCACTGGAAATGCTCAGCCAACATTCCAGTCAGGTTTGGGGGAAACTTGGGGTGGGCATGTTTGGGGGTATGGGAGATGGGGAGGCTTTCCCCACACCACTTCAGAGCATGAGCAGATATCCTCTGCTTCCTGTTGGCTGTGACGACTCAGGAATTCATATCAAGTGGTGACAAAAACTATTTTAATTGGCTGCTGAGTCAGAACTCTGTGGATATACTAACGGGCAACCTCTGCTCTCCTGCTTCTTCCTCCTTGGAGGTTTTCTTTTTTTCGTTGTTTTTTGTTTGTTTGTTTGTTTTTGTTTTTTGCAGGGCAATGAGGGTTAAGTGACTTGCCCAGGGTCACATAGCTAGTAAGTGTCAAGTGTCTGAGGCCGGATTTGAACTCAGGATCTCCTGAATCCAGGACTGGTGCTCTATCCACTGCGCCATCTAGCTTCTCCCTCCTTGGAGGTTTTCAAGTGAGGGAGACCCTTGTGAGCTATGAAGGGAAAAGGGAAGCTGGCTCCTTTTTTTTTTTTTTCTCTGACAACCATGGATCCCTGAATGCATGGTGCCCTTTGTTTCTTTTATGTTTATTTTTCTGATTTTGGGCAGGAGCATCCTGTGCTTGGAGTGTTCAGGTGATCAGTAATTCTGGGGGATCAATCTTAGCCATCCTCCAGCAGCCAGAATGAATAGCAGAGTCTACAGGAGCCAAAGCAGCTGAGTCCCGTGACACTGTGAATCAGCCACCTGATTAGTCCAGCAGTTGATTTACCTGTCATCCAAGACACTGCCCAACAATGAGCCAGCATGATGCTCTGCCCTGAATTAAACTGTGTGAGGACACAGCGAAGGGAGAAAAAGACTTCTGGGGCCAGGTCTTATGAGGTACCCTTCAACTCCAAAGTGTTCCTTACATGTATACCTCATCGCATTTATGCTTTAAGTTTGAACCCACTCTCCCTAGGGGCCTTATATATATGAAAGAGGAAAATATACTCTCTTTTTTTATTTTAGGGGGGGAATTCTTTTGGAACTACTGTTTTTGCTATAGCTTCTCAGTAAGTCCTCTGATGTTAAAGCTAATTGATGTAGGGGGGCAGCTAGTTGGCGCAGTGGATAGAGCACCGGCCCTTGAGTCAGGAGTACCTGAGTTCAAATCCGGCCTCAGACACTTAACACTTACTAGCTGTGTGACCCTGGGCAAGTCACTTAACCCCAATTGCCTCACTAAAAAAAAAAAAAAAAAGCTAATTGATGTCAACTGGTTGGTTGTTATTGGGGAGCCCACCAGATGGGGGCTTGTGAAGGACGGCACTAGAAATCTCACCCCTTCTGTATTACTCTTAGAATCCTGAAGGGATCAGTAGTAATTGCTGTCTATAGAGTCTAACCAGCTAGTACAGTATGAGTTGGAAGAGTGATCCCAGAGGGTATGCATTGATAAGGAAATATCAACTACTTTGAGAAAGAAAAGAACATTAACAATTGAAAGATGGGGTAGATCCGTGGCAGACTTCATGTAGGAAGAATATGCCCTTGGCTCCAGAGGCATTTTGAAGGCATATTTCCAAAATCTGTTAGACTAATGGCAGCTCAGCATTATTGTAACAGTAATTATCACCTTTCTCATCATTGTTCCTTTTTTTTTTTTAAACACAACCCAGAGGTTGGTTTTTTTTTTTTTAATGCTATGATGTTTACCAAACACTCTCCTTACAACCACACAATGGAATTGGTGGTGTGCATGTTATCATTCCGATTTTACAGACTAGGAACATGAGATTCACAGAGGAGAAAGGACTACCCAAGGTCACATAGCAGAACCTGCACTGGAGCCTGTTTTTTTGTGTGGCCCTACATTCATTGCTCTGTATGGTACATCATGCAGCACCATGGGATTAAATGTGTTGTCTCCCAAGGTGTCTACTTGGAGGGGGACACCTATCTTTGGGTGCAGATCTGGTATATTGATGAAAAAACTCTTTTATTCATGTGAAACCATGGAAGGAATGCTGGATTTGGAGTAATAAGGGGGCAGAAATGGGCTCGAAACTCAATTCTGTCACCTCTGCTACATTGGGGAAGTCATATATCTTCCCTGGGCCTCAGTTTCCTCCTCTGTAAAATGAAGGGGTGGGGTGAGATGCCTTTTAGATCCCTTCTACTCATAGACTGATGATTCTACGACTCTTATAGATTCATCTGGTAAGCTCCTCCCACCCAGGGAATGCAGTATTTAGAAGCTTAGGACCCATTCCTGTTTGGGGAGAGTAGACTCATAGATAGAGAACTGAAACAGACCTTTGAGATGGTCCAGTACAGAGGAGGAAGACTTAGACTGAGGGAAGGTAAGCAATTTGCCCAAAGTCAAACAGTGAGTCAGCAGCAAGGTTGGAATTTGAACACAGATCCTTCTGGTTCTAAATCTTACACAACTCCACTGCACATTGATGATATTACCATAGGTCCTTTCCCTTTCTCCTCCCCCCTCAACTCACCATCCCCCCACACAGAGCACACAGCTGTTTGGGAATTGGGAGAGCAGAGGTCAGATGTGAGGGGAAGTGGGCAAGCAAGCTTTTTGTTTTCTCTGATTCCATCTGATGGGTAGCCATTCCATGACATACAGATCTGGGGAGTCTCCGAGAAGGGAACGTTGGACAGAGCATGTACTTGTATGGGAAATCTAACCAGCAGGTTGATGGACAGGAAGCTAGCCATGTGTGGATGAGCTTTTGGTGGTGGTGGTGGGGAACACAGAGTGAGACAGCTAAAGCCAGTGATTTGGATAGGGGGAGCACAACGATGGAGTCTGGTCTTGTCTAAAAGAGACAAGGAGGGAATTGACCGACTTACTGTTTCCAATTAGCAGTGGATTTTTGTGGTTGTTTCTTGCTGAACCAGCAACTCTGAGAGGTGATTGAATAAGAGCAAACAAAGCCAGCTTGATCTTTACCCACCTACACTGGCTGCTCTCTGGTAACATGAAAGGAAGCCTGGGACTTCGGAGACCTAGGGAAGCATGCCAAGTTGGCTTTCAAAGCTTCTAGAGAACTGTCTCTGGGTAACATATAGCCTAGGGTCAAAGGATTCAAAGCTAACCAGGACCATAGTGATCATGGTGGCCGAGCCCTCACTTTACAGATGAAACCAAGAGAGGTGAAGTGACGTAGGATCATCATCAATCAATCTCCAATCAAAAATGAACGAGTATTTATTAAGCGCCTGCTATATGTAATGCACTACGCTTAGCACTAGAGACACAAAGGTAAAAATGAAAGAGTTCCTGCATTCTATTGTATCATAAATAGAAAAGACCTTAGAGGCCACCTAAGGCCAACTGCCCCATTTTATAGAGAAGGAAAGGGAAACAGAGAGAAGTTAAGGAATAATCATAGAATGAGATCTGATCTTACATTGATGACTGGAAGGGACATTGGGGATCATCCAGTTTCAATCTTATTTTACTGAGGAAGAAAATTGGGGCTCAGAGATGAAAAGAAAGAACCATTCCAAGTGAGTTCAAGACATTCTGCAACTTTGTGGTTTTGTTAGTAGCTGTTGTGGTACTGGATTAGTAGAATGTAGCTTTGTCAGGTTCCATTATAGCAATTTTATATTTAACTTTTGATTTTTAGGGTTCTCCCCTTCGTTTGGTATTTGACATTTTGAGCAAATCACTTCTGTGATGTTTCTCTCTGGGTTATAAGTAACTATAAACTCAGGAGTTTGAGCAAAGGTAGAGATTAACATGGTCCAGAAAGGGTTCAACCACTTCAGTTTCCAGATTTGTACAAAAAGAGAGTTGGATTAGATGCCTCTAAGGTTCCCTCCAGCTTTAAATCTATGGTCTCAGGTTATGGTGATACCAACGCAAAAGTGGACAGTTCACTCATTTCTCCTCTGATTCTCATTTCCTTTTTTATTTATTTATTTTGGTGAGGCAATTGGGGTTAAGTGACTTGCCTAAGGTCACACAGCCAGCAAGTGTCAAGTGTCTGATGTTGGATTTGAACTCAGGTCCTCCTGACTCCAGGGCCGGTGCTCTATCCACTGCGCCACCTAGCTGCCCCCTCATTTCCTTTTGTAGCCTTTGTGTGCAATCCATTCTTCTGCTTCTCCTTTTTTTGCGAGGTGGGGGGGCTTTGCCTTATTTAAAAAAGATCTTTTCAGGGTGCAGCTAGGTGGCACAGTGGATAAAGCACTGACCTTGGATTCAGGAAGATCTGAGTTCAAATCCAGCCTCAGACACTTGACACTAGCTGTGTGATCCTGGGCAAGTCACTTAACCTTTACTGCCCTGCAAAAACAAACAAATAAATAAAACAAACAAACAACAAAAAAGATCCTTTCAGATGTCTTTGTATTCCTTATGGTTGGTCTTAATTGTATTATAACATTCATTCCACTAGTACACAATTTATTTAACCATTCCCCTATTGTTGGGCATTCATGTCATTTCTAATTTTTGGTAATTATATAAAATGGTACTATGAAAATCTTTGAACATGTTATCTCTCTGTCTCTCTCTCTCTCTTAACCCTCCCTCCCTCACAAACCCACTCCACTTTTAGGGTAGAGTCCCAACAATGGAATTATTGGGTCAAAGAAGACGATTCTTTTTGTGACTTTCACTGTGTACTACCTGCTTGCTCTCCAAAAAGTTCTACAGGTTTGCAATTCCACCAGCAATGAATAAGTGTATCCATTTCTCCATAACCCCACCATCATTGAATTTCATTGCTTTTAATTATTTATGTTCGCCAAAAATGATAAGTTTAAGAGACTGCCTCAAAATTGCTTTAATTTTTGTCTTTATCATGGCTCATAAGGTGGAATATTTTCCCAAGTAACTATTAATCTCTTTCCTACTTCAAAAATTGTTAATTCAATTGATAAAAAGACTAAGCACTAGGGATATGAGGACAAAACAGAAAACAGCTTTGCCACTAAGAAGCTGTTTTAAATACATTTTTTAGTCTTTATCCATTTTCGTCCAGGGCTCTTATAGTCAGGTGACCTTGGACAAGTCAGTTAGCCATCTCTGGGTATCAATGTCCTCATCTGCAAGATTTGCTGATCCCTAAAGCCTCTTTTAGTTCTGATCCTAAAAGTGATGAATGACATGCTCATAAAATGTGACATTCCCGAGTATTATGACTGTATTCATCTGAGAGGAAATCCCCACCATTTCAGGAGAAGTTATTTCTAACATTCACCATGCCTCGTCAAGCTGTCCAAAAGAGAAGAAAGAGAGTAGAAAAAAGGAAATGCTCAAAATGATCGGCCTGGGGGATCCTTGACAAGCTCAGATAAAAGGGAGGAGAAAGTGTTGCTCCTTATCGGAACAAACAGTGCTATCTCTCCTGGTCCACAGGAATGTCCAGTATTAACCAACCTGGGGCTTTCAGAAGACATTTCCTCATAGCTGAAGAATCATAGCTGTCAGTTGGCAGCCAGTGGGCAAGGGCAGGAATGTGGGTTCTTGGACCCTTGCCTTGCAGGCATGGGGAAGGGGTGAAGAGAACACCTAGAGCTTTATGCCCATTTATTTGTTTTTCCCATTCAGATGTGCCTCCCCTCCCCCAAACCAGGAACCTGAAGGAAAGAAGACTAATAGTAATGAAAATCATAATAACAACTGCCATTTCTACATTGCTATAACCTTTCCAAAGTGTTTTACATAAATCCTCATTTGAGCTTCACCATAACCCTCTGAGGTATCTATTACAACTAATATTATTCCTTTTTGTTGTGGGGAGAAGCTAGGTGCAGCAATGGATAGAGTGCTGGGCTTGGAGTCAGGAAGACCTGAGTTCTAATCTAGCTTTAGACACATCCTAGCTGTGTGACTCTGGGCAAGTCATTTCACCCTCTTTGCCTCAGCTTCCCCATCTGTAAAATGGGCTAGAGAAAGACATGGGAAACCATGCTAGTATCTTTGCCAAGAAAACTCCAAATGGGGCCATAAAGAGTCAGACGTGACTGAACAACATTATTTCTTTTTTACAGATGAGGAAATGAAGGTTCAGAGAAGTTACATGTCACACAGCTAGTAAAGGTTAGAGGAGAAGTTTGAACCCAGTTATTTCTTTTTTTTAAAAAACAGTATTTTATTTTTCCAATTACATGTAAAGGTAGTTTTCAATATTCATTTTTCTTCATTTTGTGTTCCAAATTTTTCTCCCTCTGCCCTTTCCTCCCTTTTTCCACAGCCAGCAAGCAATCTGATATAGATTATACATTATAATCATGTTAAATATATTTCCACATTAGTCATGTTGTAAGAGAAGAATCAGAACAAAAGGAAAAAAACACAAGAAAGAAAAAAACAACAACAAAACTCAAACCAATAACAAAAGTGAAAATGGTATGCTTCAATCTGCATTCAGACTCCATAGTTCTTTTTCTGCATGTGGAGTATATTTTCCATCATGAGTCTTTGGCATGTATTGCTGAGAAGAGTTAAGTCTATAACAGTTGATCATCACACAATTGTTATTGATACCGTGTACAATGTTCTCCTGGTTCTGTTCATGTCACTCAGCATCAATTTATGTAAGTCTTTCTAGGTTTTTCTGAACTCCTCCTGATCATTGTTTCTTACAGTACAATAGTATTTCATTACATTCATATATTAAAACTTGTTTAGCCATTCCCCAACCGATGGACATTGCCTCAATTTCCAATTCTTTGCCACCACAGAGAGCTGCTATAAATATTTTTGTACATGTGGGTCCTTCTCCCTTTTGATGATCTCAAGGGGATATAGACCTAGAGTAGGCACAATTTTATATATAGCCTTTTGGGCATGGTTCCAAATTGCTCTCCAGAATGGTTGGATCATTGAAACCAGGTATTTCTGACCCCAAAAGTCTAATGCTTTTTCCACTATTCAACATGACCACATGTAATGAAGACTTAAAAATTTTTTAAATCAAACATAGAAAATAACTTTTCCGCGAGATATCAATGTAGCCACAAGGTTTTTGTTATAAAACAAGCATTAGATATGTCCTTTCCCATCTAGGGAAATCCTAAATTCACTCTTCACATTCAAAATGACTTCATCCTTGTGTTCCCTTTGGCAGCACATATGCTAAAATTGGAACGATACAGAGAAGATTAGCATGGCCCCTGTGCAAGGATGACACGCAAATTCGTGAAGCATTATTTTAAAAAATGACATCATCCTCACAAGCCCTGTTGTTTTTTGTTCTATCCTTTGGATTTCCTCTAGTAAAACCCCTTCCTCAGGTTTTCTCTTTTGCCCTCCAGCTATCCACCGGGGCTCAGTCAGCATGACCATCTCTCTGCCTTCCCTGCTACAGGATCCCCATTGTCTTGGCATTGCCCCTCTTGCTTAGGTCTCAATAATCAGATCAACATCAACTAGTTATTCAATAAGCATTTATTTGTTTGGTTGTTTATTCATTCATTTATATATTCACAAAAGTATTTTATTATTATCCAGTTACATGTAGAGATAGTTTTCAACATTTGTTTTTATAAGATTTCTAGTTTCAAATTTTTCTCCCTCCCTCCCCCCTCCCCAAGACAGCAAAGGTTATATATGTACAATCACATTAAACATATTTCTGCATTAGTCATGCTGTGAAAGAAGAATCAGAGCAAAAAGGAAAAACCAAAAGAAAAAAAATAGAGATAGTGTGGTTCAATCTGCGTCTAGATTCCACAGTTCTTTTTTGGGGGGATTTGGAGAGCATTTGCCATCATGAGTCCTTTGGAACTCTCTTGGACCATTGTATTGCTGAAACGAGTCAAGTCTATTACAGTTGATCAACACACAATGTTGTTGATATTGTGTACAGTGTTCTCCTGGTTCTGCTCATCTCACTCAGCATCAATTCATGTAAGTCCTTCCAGGTTTTTCTGAAATCTGCCGGCTCATCCTTTCTTACAGCACAATAGTATTCCTCAATAAGTATTTATTAGGTGTATACTACATGCCAGACCCTGTGCTAAGTGCCGGGGCTACAGAGAAAAGTTCAAACATTGTTCCTGACCTCAAGGAGCGTCCCTAACAATGAGAGAAGCAATATGTAAACCCCAAAATATGTAGTTTTATCTTTCTTTGTCTCCCCACTGGCTGGCAGGTGTAGGTACTTAATACATGGTTACTGACTGGTCGACTTCTCATATTTCTGCCATTTTTTTTGTTGTACATGGGTCTAGGTGCACCCAACCTTTTAGGATCGATAGAGGGCTTGATGGATGAAAGAAGCTGGTCCCAGAGGGAATAGTACAATGCAGGGACTCTTGTCACCCATGGGATATGGAAGTGACACAGGACAGTCTGGGGAATTTCTCTAGCTGGTGTAAATACTTCCTGCTACCTCCTTGTTAGCTGCCATGACATCCCAACCAGAAGCCATGGCCCTGACGACTTAATTCTTTCACACCCAGAACTCTAGCCCTGGGTCTTGCTTGGTGGCTGTCTTCTACATGCAGCTCCTGCCTTGGTTTGCTTCATTCCTGGGCCATCTCACCAGCTGCCATCCGCAGACCCTTGATTTCTCCCTCCTCTCTCTACACAGTTCTAGAATTGTAATCAAACCAATTCTGTCTTGGCTCCTGGGAAGCATGTGTCAATCTACTGTTGGAGGGTTCCTCTTACCACCCCTGTGCCTCCCAGGACTGAAACACCCAAATCTGATCACCACTCCCCTAAATGTGTGATCTTCCCCTATTTGAATGGAAGCTTTTAGAGAGCTAGAGATAGTCTGACTTTTGTCTTTTTATCCCTAGGTCTTAGCAGAGCACTTGAGATAGATACAGATGCTTTTATCTACCTATTTATCTGTCTTTATCTCTATCTCTCCATCTCTATCTCTATATAGATATACCTCTCAAGCACTCTGCAAAGTTCTAGGGATTTATCTATTTATCTATGTATATATGCATGTATGTATATATGCAGATGTATAGTAAGTATTTAATAAAGGTATTTTCATTCATTCATTCACTCATTCACTCACTCATTCAAACTTGTTGTAGGCACCCTTCAAAAGATCCAGGTTGCCTCCTGCTCAATCAGGAGAAACAGCAGTTCCTCACTGTGAGTCTCACCTTTATTGGGGTGGGGGGAGTGGCCCCTTAGGACCAGAATAGGACTGTTAATATCACTCTTCAATTTGACATCCTTCCTCCTCCGCATTTTGCCCATGGAGAAACTGAGGCACAGAGAGGAGAAGAGACCCATCCAATTGGTAGAGCCACGATTCCAACCCAGGTTGTTTCCAACAAAACCCAACTTTTCTGCTCCACCATACTAATGTTTTCATATTTACCCATCGGTGACCTTGTAAATGTTCTCAAGTTGCCCTGGTCTCTCAATACCCAAGGTCAGAGATGGTCTTCCATGGAATGCAGATGGCACGTGGTGGGCAACCTGGTTGCCATTCTTGGACTGGACTGTTCTGCATCCCCATCATTTCTATTCTCTAGGCCTCAAGGGAGAAATGGATCCATTTTTTGTTGATAACTGGCAGTCATCCCTGACACACATGAGAGTGTGCAACTGGATAGGGAGGAGGGGGCTCAGGCAAAAAAGGGAGATGGGAGGGCATCCAATGAAAACTGCCCACAATTTTGCTTCTGGGTGGCCCTGGCTTGAACAGTGCTGACTGGAGTGTACTAGCTTGGGAAGGCAGTTGGGCCTCATGCCCCAAATCCGCCATCTTTTCCTTTGTGTAAATGAGCTATAATATCCTCTTGTCATATGAGTTAGTAGCTAAAGGTCTTTTCATGGGGCTGGTGCAGACATTAGGCTAGTCTATTTCTTTAAAAAATGACTATGATAGGGACAGGAGAACCCAGCTGTGTGGCTTGGCATTCGTGGCCTCCCAGCCAAGGATGGAAGACCCTTGGCAGAATTCCATTATGGAAGGAACCATCACAGTGGGTGATCAGAGAGAAATGAATAATGGGCAGAAAATGCTGAGGCTCCACTAGGAATCTCTCTCCACCTCTTTCTTGGCTGCCCCAGCCTTGGGCCTGATAAAGTAATACTGTCAGTTTCAGGAATGCAATGCAGCCATCTTGGCGTTTCCTCTCCTAGCCTCTGTGGACCACAGGACGACATTATCCTTCTCTCTTGCCATCACTCGGCTGTTTTTCTTTCTTCTGGCCTCAGTGACTCATTTCCTCAAGTTTTCCCTGGTTTGGCTCGGAGCTTTTAGGAATTTTGTCAAGGGCTGTCCTTTCTTCCCCTTCTGGATTGTATTTCTCCAAATGTTAGAGACATTGAGTATCCCAGTGTCTGAGGGGTTAGGGCTCTGATCACTTTTGGATTTGATCAGGACATATTCCTTATGTCTTGAGTATGTGTATAGGCTTGTGTGTGTGTGTGCGAGAGAGAGAGAGAGAGAGAGAGAGAGAGAGAGAGAGAGAGAGAGAGAGACAGAGAGAGACAGACAGAGAGGGAGACAGAGAGACAGATAGACAGATGGAGATAGCCAAAGACAGAGAGAAAAAAACCCAGAAAGTGTCACATAAGCACACATGCCCCCCAAATATGAAAGATGGAAAACACAGGAAAACATTTGTAATTGTTCAGTTTAAGGTCATAAGTTTAGAGCTAGAAAAAAAAATCTTTTTTTTTTGTTTGTTTTTTGTTCAGTCAAGTCAGACTCTTTGTGACACCATTTTGGATTTTCTTGTCAAAGATACTGGGGTGGTTTGCCATTTTTTTCTCCAGCTCATTTTACAGATGAGGAAACTGAGGCAAATAGGACGAAGTGACTTGCCCAACATCACACATCTGGGAAGTATCTGAAACTTAAATTTATCTGTCCATTTATCTCTCTACCTATCTCTCTGTATCTATCTATTTATCTTTAATCAATCAGCAAGTATTCATTAAGATATTATTAAGCATATTAGTGTGCTAAGAATTATTATTATTATTATTTTTTTTGGGGGGGCAATGAGGGTTAAGTGACTTGCCAAGAGTCACATAGCTAGTAAGTGTCAAATGTCTGAGGCCAGATTTGAACTTGGGTCCTCCTGAATCCAGGGCCAGTGCTTTATCCACTGAGCCACTTAGCTGCCCCAAGAATTATTATTTTAATAATTCTTTTACTTTGGGGGTGGATGGGTGTCTAGACCTGTGATTTCATCATTCTAGGGAACCTCTAGTATGGAAATTCTGTTCTTGGATCCAGATCAGCCACTCGTCTGTAATTTAGAGAGTGGCTTGGGGGGTACCATGGGATGAAGTGAGGGAGGGTCACACGGCATGCAAACACTAGACAGAATGCTTGAACCCAGGTCTTCATCCGTCGCTCCCACCTTGCCCTTCAGATAGCTCTTTCTAGGTCACAAAGTATATTCAATTCACACTGCCCTGTAGAGTTTACCCAGAATCCATTTGGGCAGGTGAGGCAGGTGTTAGAAAAAGTCCTACAGTGTTAAAGCTCAGCTAGTTCCCAAAAAAGAATTGTTTATTTAGTTAAGGGAGACTAAACAAACAATTCTTTGTTGGGAGGAAAGACCTCTGGCAAGACTGTAAAGAGGAGTTACTGCTCTGTATTGTTAGAGGGAGCGTCCATCCTGGGATTCCCTATACATAAAGATCAGATATAGACCTCTGGGAAACAACTAGTATTCCATGCTGTGATAGTGCATATAATCGATGTATATGTATATATAATGTATATATAAGGTGTATGTGTATATGTATATATGGATGCATCCAGGTAGGTATTTATTTGATCATGTACAGGCACATTGCATAGTAGGTGCTCACTAAATGGCTGAAGACTGACTTGTTGATTGACAGAGTGCTGGATTTGCAGTCAGAATTGGGGGAGGGGGAGCAGCTAGGGGGCACAGTGGATAGAGCACCGGCCCTGGAGTCAGGAGGACCTGAGTTCAAATCTGGCCTCAGATGTTTGACACTTACTAGCTGTGTGACCCTAGGCAAGTCACTTAACCCCAATTGCCTAAAAAAAAAAAAGAAGTGGGGGAGGGGAGTTGAAATCCCTGGTGTCTTTGGGCAAGTCCCTTCACTGTTGACTCCTCATATTCTCTGGGACAGGCTGGCTTTCAAGGCTCTTTCCAAATCGATCTCATTCGATGATATTCCTTTTTTGCTGTGGGAACTTGGGTAAGTCATTTCTCCTGCCGGGCCTCAGTTTTCTCATCTGTAAAATGAGTGAATTGGATAGATCAGGAGTTTTTTTTTTTTTATCATGGACCCCTCTTGCAGACTGGTAAAGTCTATGTCCTGGTTTTCAGGATAATATTTGTTGGCAATACCGTGTTCGCAATGGAAAGAAACGCTAAATTGCAGTTAGAGGTTACATAAATAAAAATGGTTTTCTTTCCCATCCAAGTTCACAGACCTTCTGAAATTTAGCCCCATATTCCTTAGGATGTTTGAAAAGAACCCCTAGACTGGATGATTTCAAAGTTTTTATCCAAATCTTTTCTTTTTTTCTGTGGCACCTTGGTTAAGTCAAGGCTGCTTCTGGGGGCCTCAGTTTCCCCATCTGTAAACCAAAGGAGTTGGAGAAGCCAGTTTCCTCCAGCTCTATGATGGTGGCCATATAGTGAGTAAGAGCATCCCTGCTTTGGGCTCTTTGGACTTGCTGGAGAGAGAAGACTCAGCTGGGGAACCATCATGGGTCTACTCACTGCTGTGACAAATTGAGGGTGATTTTTTAGAAATGGGTGATGGGGGGCCAGCTGGGGGGGGGCAGTGGCTAAAGCACTGGCCCTGGATTCAGGAGGACCTGAGTTCAAATCCGACCTCAGACACTTGATACTTACTAGTTGTGTGACCCTGGGCAAGTCACTTAACCCTTATTGCTCCACAAAAAAAGAAAAACAAAAAATGGATGATGATGGCTTTGTGAGATCTGAATTCTTGGTCCCCTCCAGGTGCAGGAGCTGGGGAGGGGGGGGGCCTTCCCAGGCTTGGTACTTTTCCTTACTCTTGGATCCTCTTTTTTACACCCCGCCCTATGCCTGCTCCTCCCACCTCCCCCACCTTTCTGTAAGAACAGTCCTGGCTTCCTCTGATGACTTTTTCTCTTTTTCCTGCTTAACTTCACCTCTCTCTAGCCCCTTTCCCCTTCACACTCCTCCCCCCCAAATGTGAGAAACCAAGTCAGGTTACAGATGGCTCCACTCCTGGAACACACTCCCCATGTACTGCATGCATAGGACAGAGTCTCTGCCTGGACCCCCGGTGGGAGGCTCAGCAGAGCAGGGGGCGAAGGCAGGGCAGAGGTCTGGGAAAGAAAAACACCAGCCAGGCTCTGCTGGCTTTGAAGCTGGGGGCCGAGGGAGCAGGGGCAGCAGGGAGGACCATGTTAGGGCCCTGGACCAATGCAAGATCCCAGGGGCAGGGGGTAGGGAACAGCAGCTTCTGAGCAGTCCTAGGGTTTGAGGGGGATCATTGATTTAGATCTGGAAGGGGATCTAAAAATCACAGCACCTCAGCATCTTTTAACCAGAAGGGCCCTCAGAAGCCATCTTCCTAGTGAGGACTGTGAAACAATGGAGGCAGTTTGTGTGGCTTGATCCCAAGGGCTTTGTGATGAAACAATGTAGGGTAGGAATATGGCTTTCATTTCCCCCACCCCTCAATCCATCCCGGATTCAGGGCTCATCTTCCACACAACTACTCCACCTGGTTAAACACTCCTCCACTCTCTCCACCCCCTTCTCTTTGTTAACTTTCCAGGGTTGCCAGCACAGGGTGGTGCTGGGAGGTGTTGGAAGAGGGAGCCTCAGTTATTACCTAACCTGACCGGACACCTATAGCAGCTGCTCAGGCAAAACCCCCCACTGTGTCTGTCCTAAGTTGTCGTCCAGCTTTTGCCAGCGGGTAGATATCCAGGGAGAGCCAATCCCTTCCCTCCCAGGGTAGGCCACTCCAGTGTGGTCCACCTGGGACAGCTCTCAGTGCTACAAAGCTTTCCTTGACATCAAACCTAAATTTGCCTCTTTGTAACTTCCCCTTTCTCCAGTTTCTGCTCTCTGGGGATAAACATGACAAGCCTAATCCCTTTTCTTTGTGATAGTCATATAGCAGGAGCCTGGAAAAGATATTGTTGGAAGATGCTGGAAATCTTGCAGCATTATAGATAGGAATTGCCCCTCCATACACATTCTGTGTTTCCAATCATCCCACTGCTAATGTGTGTATTTGTGAATGTGCCCCAGTTTTATGAATTTTGCCATTCCTTAATTTTCAGTTGTCTCTGACTTTTTGTGACCCCATTTTGAGTTTTCTTGGCAAAGATGCTGGAGTGGTTTTCCATTTCCTGCTCTAGCTCATTTTACAGATCAGGAAACTGAGGCAAACAAGGTTAAGTGACTTGTCCAGGGTCATATAGCTAATAAGTATCTGAGGATGGATTTGAACTCAGGTCTTCCTGACTCCAGGCATTTTATTTTTTCAATATCACCTTCATTTTATTACTTTTCAATGCAATATTACAACTTGTGTAAAATGATCATAAATTATAGTTATTTTCCTCCATTTGTTAAATCTGTTTTTTTTTTGTTAATGGTTAACCCAGAATATTGCAATAGCTTTCTCTTTTTTACATTTAATTTAAATTTTTTTATCAATTACATGTAAACAAGACTCTTACCATTTGGTTTTATTTTTTGTTGTTGTTGTTGTTGTTGTTGTTTTTGCAGGGCAATGGGGGTTAAGTGACTTGCCCAGGGTCACACAGCTAGTAAGTGTCAAGTGTCTGAGGCCGGATTTGAACTCAGGTACTCCTGAATCCAGGGCCGGTGCCCTATCCACTGTGCCACCTAGCTGCCCCACCATTTGTTTTTTAAAGTTTTGAGTTCCAAATTCTCTCCCTCTTTCCCTTCCTTCTCCCTTCCTTGAGAAGGCAAACAATTTGATATAGATTGTATCTGTGCAGTTTTGCAAAACGTTTCAATATTATCCATGTTGCAAAAGAAAACACAGATAAAAAATCCAAAATAACAAAGTGAAAAAAAGTATGCTTCGATCTGCATTCGGACTCTATCAGTTCTTTCTCTGGAGGTGAATAGCATGTTTCACCATAAGTCTTTCAGAATTGTCTTGTATCATTGTATTTCTGATAAGAGCTGAGTCATTCATAGTTGATCATCACACAATGTTACATTGCTGTGGACAATGTTTTCCTGGTTCTGCTCACTTTAGTCAGCATCAGTTCATGTAAGACTTTCCAGGTTTTTCTGAAATCTGCCTGTCTCTTACAGCACAATAGTATTCCATTACATTCATATACCACAACTTGTTCAGCCATTCCCCAACTGATGAGAATTTCCTTTTTTTTTTTTTTTGGGTGAGGCAATTGGGGTTAAGTGACTTGTCCAAGGTCACACAGCTAGTAAGTGTCAAGTGTCTGAGACCAAATTTGAACTCAGGTCCTCCTGACTCCAGGGCCGGTGCTCTAGCCACTGTGCCACCTAGCTGCCCCTCCTCTCCTCAATTTTCAATTCTTTGCCACCACAAAATGAGCAGCTATAAATATTGTTGTACATGTTTTCCTTCTTGATACAGACTTAGGAGTGCATTAAAAAAAATTATTTATTTATTTTAGTTTTCAACATTTGTTTAGATAAGATTTCCATTTTCAAATTTTTCTTCCTCCCTTCCCTCCCTCCCCCCTCCCCTACACAGCAGGTAATCTGATATAGGTTTTATATATATATATATATATATATATATATATATATATATATATATATATATATATATATATAAATAATAACATTAAACATACTTCTGCATTAGTCAGGTTATACAAAAAGAATCAGAGCAAAAAGGAAAAACCTCAAAAAAGAAAAACAGCAGCACCAAAAACAAAAGAAATAGTATGGTTCAGTCGGCGTCCATATTCCACAGTTTCTTTTTTTTTTTTTGGATTTGGAGAGCCTTTTCCATCATGAGTCCTCTGGAACTTTCTTGTACCATTGGATTGGTGAGAAGAACCTACACATTGATCAACACATAATATTGATGATATTGTGTACAATGTTCTCCTGGTTCTGCTCATCTCACTCATCATCAGTTTATGCGAGTCCTTCCAAGTTTCTCTGAACTCCTCCTGCTCATCGTTTCTTACAGCACAATAATATTCCATTACATTCATATACCACAACTTGTTCAGCCATTCCCCAATTGATGGGCATCTCCTCAATTTCCAATCTTAGGAGTGCATTTGCTGGATCAAAATGTATGCACAGTTTGATTGTCCTTTGGGCCAGATTGTTCTCCAGAATTTGGGGACCAGTTCACAACTCTACCAACAGTGCACCAGTGTCCCTATTTTTCTATATTCCCTCTAGCATTTATCATTTTCCTTTCCTTTCATGTTAGCCAATCTGATAGGTATGAGGTAGTTTGTCAGAGTCATTTTAACTCGCATTTCTCTAATGAATAGTGATGTAGAGCATTTTTTATGTGACTGTAGCTTTGATTTCTTCATCTGAAAACTGTTCATATCCTTTGACCATTTATCAATTGAGACATGACTTGTATTCCTATACATTTGACTTAGTTCTCTCTATATTTGAGAAATTAGCCCCTTATCAGTGACACTTTAAAAAAAATCCCCCATTATTCCGATTCTCTTCTAATCCTGGCTGCATTGGTGAAGATGGGATTTTAACTGGGACTTAAAGTAAACTAGAGAAACCAGGAAGCATAAATGAGGAGGGAGAGACCATTCCAGGCATGGGGGTCAGCCAGAGAAAATGCCCAGAACAGGAAGGAGATGAGTATCCCTGGATATCAGAGTAAGTCGGGAAGGAGGGAGGAGAAAAGTGAAAGTGTAAGAAGCTAGAAAAGGTAGAAGGGGGCCAAGTTGGGAAGGGCTTTGACTGTCAAACAGTGGATTTGCATTTTATCCTGGATGTCATAGGGAACCACTGGACTTTATTGTATAGGTAGGGTGACATGGTCAGACGTGTTCTCGAGGAAGATTAATTTGACAGCAGGAGGATGGACCAGAGTGGGGAGACTGGAGGCAGGCAGACCCAACAGCAGCTATTGCAATAGTCCAGACGTGAGGCGATGATGATCTGCACCAGGGTGGGGGCAGGGTCAGAGGAGACAAGGGAGCTTCTACAAGATAAACATTACCTCAAATTGTGGACTAAATTGATGAATAAATTGAATTCAATGAAAATTCATTAAGCACCAACCCTCTGCAAGGTAAAAAAATGATACGGTCTTTGCCCCCAAGAACCTTACAAATTAGTAGGGGGATAGAACAGGTACTCGGATAAGTATATTCAATAACACATGATGGGTGCAAAGGAAAGATCCAGCTTATGGATTTGTTGGGGGGGAGGTCCGGGGGTCATCCAGTTTTAAAAAGCCTCATTTTATACATAAAGAAGCTGAAGCCCAGGTGAGATGATTTGCCCAAATTCTCACAGGAGGATTTGAACAAAGATCTGATTTTACTACACTATGCTGCCTCCCATAAAGTGCTCTAGGAAAATCTGAGGAGGGAGGAAACATTTTTGTGGGGATAGGGGTATGTGTGGGGAGAGGGGCAGGTATCAAGAAAGACTTCAAAGAACCTAAGGGCAAATAGACACTGATTTGCACCTCACTGCAAGACTTTCAGTCAATAGAGAGAACTGAGATGAAACTAAAGGTGTACCTACCAGAGAAGCAAATATTTATCTGAAAAACAAAAACAAAAAACCCCCAAAAAATAAAAAACCAGATAGTGATGCTTTTGGGAGCAGGATGTTGATATTATGGCATAGGAATAGCATCAGTGTAAATATGGATGCAACTGAAATCTCCATATAGCTGCTTGTGCTAACTTCCACTCCTTTGGAATGGAAACTTTTTATTTGGTCTTAGCCCAGGGGTGAGCATTTGAGAGAAGGTTAAATCTTTTCAGATGTTTCAGAATTGTCCAAAGAGGAAAAGTTGGGCTAGGCTGTGCTGTGAATTTTTCTTCCTTCCTTCCTTCCTTCCTTCCTTCCTTCCTTCCTTCCTTCCTTCCTTCCTTCCTTCCTTCCTTCCTTCCTTCCTTCCTTCCTTCCTTCCTTCCTTCCTTCCTTCCTTCCTTCCTTCCTTCCTTCCTTCCTTCCTTCCTTTCTTCTTTCCTTCTCTTCACATGGTTCAGATATGTTTGCATTTTGGGGTTCTGATTTACTTATCTTTTAAAAACATTTAAGAACCCTAATGTGCTGCACAGCAACAGGGTTATACAAGATCATTCTTGTAAAATCAGGTATGTAAATATTCACTTGTCTATTTGCCCTGAGGAGTGTGTGTGTGTGTGTGTGTGTGAAAGAGAGAGAGAGAGAGAGAGAGAGAGAGAGAGAGAGAGAGAGAGAGAGAGAGAGAGAGATTGATTCAAGCTGCTTAAATGGCATATGTATAGAAGGGTTCATGTGTAGGACCTGACCTATTTGTAAAAGAGCCAATCCACATGGGAATTGACACACAGGATCTGCATGAGTACAAGAGAAAAGCTTATCCAGAACAAAAGCAAAATAGCTAAATTTATATCGTTAAACACCTGCATTGAGATAAATTAAAAATAATTAAATGATTTTAAATGGATCAGTGGATTTTTAAAAAGTATAGTTTATTAATTTCATTGCTTTAGAATCCATCATTTTCAAACTCAGCAAGAGTTCTGAACTGTGGGCTTAATACAGAGCCCAGCACATAGTAGGTCCTTAATAAATGTTCATTGATTGATGCCATTGCTTTTTTTTTTTTTTTTTTTTTGCGGGGCTATGGGAGTTAAGTCCCTTGCCCAGGGCCACACAGCTAGTAAGTGTCAAGTGTTTGAGGCCCGATTTGAACTCAGGTATTCCTGAATCCAGGGCCGGTGCTTTATCCCCTGTGCCAGCTAGCTGCCCCAATGCCATTGCTTTTTTTTTTTTAAATATCTGCAAATTTATTGCTTTAATTTCCTCTTCATTGGTGGTGAATTCACCCTTTTCTTTCTTTCTTTGTTTTTTTTTTTGCAGGGCAATGGGGGTTAAGTGACTTGCCCAGGGTCACACAGCTAGTAAGTGTCAAGTGTCTGAGGCTGGATTTGAACTCAGGTACTCCTGAATCCAGGGCGGGTGTTTTATCCACTGCGCCACCTAGCTGCCCCCATTGCCTTTTTTTTTTAAAAATTGGTATGGTATATTAGAAAGAGCAGGAGCTTTTGAGTCAGAGATTTGGATTCGAATCTAGCATATCAGTTCTTATTGTTAAACTACGTCATTGTTACTAGGGAGGATTCATACAAGCACACTGTCATTGAGAAATGAACACCACATAAAAGAAAAAAAAGCATCAGTAAAATATGTATTATTAAAATGTAACATATGCTCTGAGAAATTCTTCCTGACTCCCATTCATCATTCTGATAAACTGAGTTTCTGGAGCTTGGCTGCTATATCTCCTCAGGGATTTAGGGGATACTCTTGAAGGACTGGGTTGGTTGTCTTTTCCAGTGCTATGATTCAGAAGCCCCCACCAGTGAACTTCATACTATGATTATCAGTTGAGAATTAATCAGCCAGATTTAAAAAATTATATATTTTTAAATTAACAAGTATGTACACTGTCCCTCTTCCACCTCTTCATTCTCCCCATGGGAATGATAATGAAAAACAAACCCTTTGCCACAAATATGCAAAGTCAAGCAAAACATATTCCCACATTGGCCATGTCTAAAAATGTGTTTCACTCTGCATATGTGGTACATCATCTCTCTTTCAGGTCATGAGTGATGTTCTAAATTATTGGAATTTTGGCTTATCACTGGTTTAATAAGAGTTCTTAAGTCTTTCAAAATTGTTCATTTCCCCAATATTGTTAAATTATACATTTTCTAGTTTTGCTCACTGCATTTGGCATCATTTCAAAGTGAGGTTCATGACACCTACTCCCCCTCTACCTCACCTCATTCACATAGACTTTTTTTTTTTGTGAGGCAATTGGAGTTAAGTGACTTGCCTAGGGTCACACAGCTAGTAAGTGTTAAGTGTCTGAGGCTGGATTTGAACTCAGGTCCTCCTGACTCCAAGGCTGGTGCTCTATCCCCTGCGCCACCTAGCTGCCCCTCACATAGACTTCTACTTGTGTCCCTTGGTTATGTGAGATGATAAGACCCCCTAGGGTATCCTTTTTTTTTTCTTCTTGAGTGCCTTTCTACTTTCTCTTTCCTTTCATCTTGAAGATCATCAAAACACAAAAAACTGCCCCCCCATGTTATATGATGCCATTTCCCTCCATTATAATGAAAATGATTCATCCTCATAAAGTGTTCTCTAATTGCTTGTTTGGATTTACCTTTTTATTTTTCTTTCTACTCATGTTTTTATTTCAATGTTTCTATTCAACTCTCATCTTTTCATCAGTGATTCATTTCTCCCTTGGTGGCTCAGTATTACTGGGTGAGTTCTGGTTGGCTATAAGCCTATATCTCTCTTGCCTTTTGGAATATGGTATCCCATGTTTTCCACTCTTATACAGTATAGCTGCTAAATCTTGTATGATATATATGTTTATATATGTGTATATTATATATATATATTTATCTTGTATGATATTTATCATGGTTCCTCACTACTTGAATTTTTTCTGTCCAGCTGCTTGAAATTTTGTCTTTTAACTCGGAAGTTCTAGATTTGTCTAGGTGTTCCTGAGAGTTTCATTTTGAGGTTTCTTTTGAGATGGCTAATAGATTCTTTCTATTTTCTTTTTTTTTTTAAAGTGAGGCAATTGGGGTTAAGTGACTTGCCCAGGGTCACACAGCTAGTAAGTGTTAAGTGTCTGAGGCCGGATTTGAACTCAGGTCCTCCTGACTCCTGCTGGTGCTCTATCCACTGTGCCACTTAGCTGCCCCCTCTATTTTCTTTTTAAAAAATTTATATATATGTGTGTGTGTGACACACATATACATTTATTTAATTAGCAAAAATCTACCTTTTAAATCTCCTCCTCTTATTGGTAACACCCCCCCTCAATTAAATTCCTTATAAGCATATAAAACTAAATAAAACAAATTCTTGCATTTGCAATGTCCAAAAAAAAATTTGCCTCATTCTGAACTCTTGAGTCCTTCATCTCTCTATCAGTATGTGGATAGTATGTTTCATCATTAGTCCTCTGGAATTGTGGGTGGTCATTATGCTGATGAGTTCCTAATTTTTTCAAAGTTGTTTATCATATTGTTGGCATTGTATAAACTATTTTACTTAGACTACTCACTTCTGCTCACTCTGCATCAGTTCATACAAATCTTCCTAAGTTTCTCTGAAACCATGTCCTTTATCATTTCTTAGAGGAAAATAGTATTCGACCCATTTTTTTTTTTGTGAGGCAATTGGGGTTAAGTGACTTGCCCAGGGTCACACAGCTAGTAAGTGTCAAGTGTCTGAGGCTGGTTTTGAACTCAGGTCCTCCTGACTCCAGGGCCAGTGCTCTATCCATTGTGCCACCTAGCTGCCCCTCCATCCATTTTTATGGATGGAATTTATATACTTCATACCACATTTATATACCATAATTTTCTCATCCATCCTTCAATTAATGGGCACCCCTTCAGATTCCCATTTGTTGCTACCTCAAAAAGAGGTATAAGTTTGAACATCTTTAAATAGTTTGTTTTGCTTAGATCTAATTCTACCCAAATCTACCTTCCCTCTAATCCTCCCTCCTCCCTTCTCCCCCTTCCTTCTTTTTTCCCCTGTTGAGTGAAATGTATTTCTGTACCCAACTGTGTATATACATGGGCATTCTTCCCTCCTTTTGACCAGTTCAAATGAGAGGGAGGTTGAAATGTCAGCTGTTTCCCCATCCCTTCCTCCTTGTTTGTATAGATGTCTACTTGCACACACTGATGATATAAAATATTTTTCTCTTCCCTTCTCCCCCAGTGTATTACTTTTCTCCTCTTTTTTTCTCTTAAGATCATTAAGACATAACAGAACCACGTCCAGGACTTGTCTAATTAGATTCCTGATGAACCCTGATGGTGATAGGGTTAAGAGGAAACACATATATTGCTTTCCTATATTTGAATGTTAGATCTTTATTCTTGTTTAGTTCCTTATGATTGTTCACTCACATTTACCTTTTTGTGTTCTCTTAACATCTGTGTTTGAACTCCAAAGGTTTTCCTTTGATCTTTTCATCAGGAATGCTTGGAAGTCCTCTATTTCATTAAAGATCTATTTTTCTCCTGTAGATTATACTCAGTTTTGCTGGATAAGTTATTCTTGGCTTATGCCTATATCCTTTACCTTCTGGAAAATTAAATTCCAAATTCTCAGTGGCTTTACAGTGGTCACTGCTAAATCACATGCAATCCTGACTGTGACTCCTTTGTATTTGAATTCTTCCTACTTGCAGTATTTTTTCTTTGATCTAGAAACTCTGGGTTTTGGCTGCGATGTTGGGAATTTTCATTTTGGGGTTTCTTTCATGAAGTGACTGTTAGATTTTATTCCATTTCCACTTTGTCCTCTGGTTCTAAGAGATCTGCACAGTTTTCTTTTAGTATTTCTTCAAACATGATGCCTAAATTATTTTTTTATCATGGTATTCAGCAATGATTATTAAGATATCTCTCAATCTGTTTTCTATGTTTGTTGTTTTCAATATGAGATACTTTCCTTTTTTTCAATCTTTTAATTTTGTTTTAATTGTTCTTTTTGTCTCATGGAACCATTTACTTCTGTTTGGTCAATTCTTACTTTTTTGTGTGTGTTTTGTTTTAGTGAGGCAATAGGGGTTAAGTGACTTTCCCAGGGTCATACAGCTAGTAAGTGTTAAGTGTCTGAGGCTGGATTTGAACTCAGGTCCTCCTGAATCCAGGGCCAGTGGTGCTCTATCCACTGCACCACCTAGCTGCCCCCCCGGTCAATTCTTACTTTTAAGGAGTTTGCTATTTGGGTAAGGTTTTCGAACCTTTCATGTTAACCTGTTAATTATCTTTTGTAGTCTCTCCTCCATAGCTCTCATTTGTTTTCCAATTCTTTCCTCTATTATTTTCATTTTACTTATAGTACCATTTTAAACTTATTTAAACTCTAGCATCATTTCTTCTATGAGTTATAATTGGTCATGTGGATAAATTTTGTTTTTCTTGGAGTTAATTGTCTTCTCAGTTTGTCTTGAATATCTGTGGCCTCATAATAGCTCCTTCTCTTTTTTGTTTGGTGCTTTTTTCCAGTGATGTGCTCTGGGCATCTATTATTGTTTGTTTATCTGGGAGCTTTGGTGATTGATTCTACAATTCCAAATCTTCTAGGAGCACTTCCTTTTCCCCCACATTACTATTCTGGCTTGAGGACTGAGTCTCAAATCTACTCAAGGTAACCTCATGCTTGGGGTTTTGGGGGTTAAATCTGTGGTCCTGCCCCAAAGCTACTAGCCTAGGGAGAGATGAGGAGGGAAGATGAGTCAGCCATCAGCTCTGGGTATCCCCTCATTGCTGACCTGGCTGGGAGCTTTGGGAGCTGAGAATGTGCTCCAGCCTGAGTTGGAGAAATGGCTTTGGCTGGGTGCTGAGCTCTGGGCTTCCCTGAGCCGTTGGCTTACCTCAGAGGTCTGGGCAATCAGTACCCACTCTTGCCTGCTCTCCTCTAAAAAGAGGAGAGCTAGGCTGAGGTCAAAGCCAAAGTCTTTTGTTTTCGTCCACAAGATTCTTCTTCAAGGCTTGCACCAGAACACCATGCACTTCACTCTCTGCAATAATTCCAGCTCTCAGCTAACTTGAGGTGATCCTTGAGGTAGGACTGTTCAAATCTCCCCCATGAATTCTGAAAATGATTCCTGGGCAAGGGTCACTTCAATTCCAAAGACTTTTTGCACTTATGATTGCTTGATTGAGACTAGTTCTCTATTATTTAAGGTTTTAGGGCATCTTATTTTTTATTTTAATAAGTGAGGGGTGAGGTGACTTGATCGATTTGCTAAATTAACAGCCCACCATCACAACAATTTTCTTTTTTATTATGAATTATACAATCATCTGCAAACATAGATATTTCAGTATGTAGAGAAGAATATGAAATAGCGTATTGTTAAAGAAAAGGACAAACTCTGAATCAGATAGACTTGGATTTGAAACTTGTTTCTGTCACTAGATATGTGACAACAGGCTAATCCTTTAGCCTCTCTTTCTCTCAGTCTGTTCACCTGTTACGTGGAGACAATACTTGGGCTACTCATATCATAGTCTTCTTGTTGGGAAAGGGATTTGTAAACCATAAAGTGCTATAGAAATGTGAATTATCATTATTAATGAAAATGTATATATAACCAACAATTAAATGAGCAAAACTCATTTAAATATGTTCAATTCAGTTCAATAAGCAGTTATTATAGGATCAGAGATTTAGAACTAGAAAGACCCTTAGAGATCATCTAGTTTAACCTTTTCATGTTATAAAGGAGCAAACTGAAGTTCAGAGAAACAGTGACTTGCCCAGGGTCACGTAGTTGGTAAGGAGCAAAGCCAGAATGAAAGTAAAGGTTTTTACACAAAGTATTTATTATCAGGGGTTAAATGGCATTCTAAGGATGAGGATCAAAAGCAGTAGATGCCTTGTGGTCTCCCCTAAGGGAGGGCATGCCCAGATCAATGTGATCTAAGATCCATTAAAAGTATTGAAGCCTCAGACTGGATTAAAAACATTTCTCCTCGCTCTCCAGCAATAACTGTTTCATGCGACAGAAACATACCCAGAATGTTATGCAAAGACTGAATATTCATTAAGCAACACCATTGGTCTATTGTCATTTTAGGTATTTTTCATCTTCTGATAAGTTGATGTCTAACACTGTACAATCTCATGTTTCTCTGCTTTTCTTCTTCTTTCCTCATCCTTAGAATGCCATTTAACCCCTGATAATAAATACTTTGTGTAAAAAGGGAGCTTCATAAGCAAAGGAACCCTTCTGTATAGTTATGATAATACAGTTTATCTATTTAGAGCTGATTGGGGCCATGGAGGCCCCATTCTTCAACCCTCCCAATTTTATGGATGAGAAAACTAAGAATTGAAAGTTGTCTAAGGTCACAAAGGCAGATGGTGGCCAAGCTAGGACCAGAACCCATTGAGCCAGTCAATAAATATTGATGGAACCTTTACTTTGTGCCAGGCACTGGGCTAAGGACTTAGAAGGGCAAAACCCAGTTCTGGTCCCCAAGGAATATACATCCTCATGGGGAAGACAGTGTACTTAACTAGACAGATGGAAAGTCATTTGTAAGTGGGCTAGAACCAGCGGAACCCGGAAAAGGAATGCTGCAGATGGTGGGATTTGAGCTGAGTCTGGAAAGAAGCTGGGGAACCAAGAGCAGGAGTAGAATATTCCAGGGACAGAAAGTACAATGGCACTGAATTGAGAGGTGGGGCACTGTGTTCTACGAACTGCAAGAAGGCCCATATAGCTGAATGACAGAGGCGAGGAGGAAAATGTAAGGAGACTAGAACCAGGCTCGGAAGAGCTTTTAACGCCCAATGATGGAGTATATTGTTAATGCTGGAGATCATGGGAAGTGATCAGCGATCACAGAGCCCGGGGCTGACATCGCCAGACCAACCCTCCTCCTCCTCCTCCTCCTCCTTCTTTTTGTGGGGCAATTGGGGTTAAGTGATTTTCCCAGGATCACACAGCTAGTAAGTATCAAGTATCTGAGGCTGGATTTGAACTCACATCCTCCTGATTCCAGGCCAGTGCTCTATTCACTGTGCCACCTAGCTGCCCCCAGACCAACCCTTTAGAAAAACCACAGGAGGTTCTTGTTTCCACACCCAGGACAGCAGATGAGTAATTTAACAGTAGAGAGAGAAATGTGGCCTAGTGTCAAGAGCTCCAGATGTGGAATCGAAGGAACTAGATTTGAATCCTGCTTCTCCAAGTGACTGCCAATGTGGCCTGGAGCCAGTGACTCTGCCTCTCTGGCCTTTGACTTCCTTATCTATAAAATGAAGGGTTGTGTTGGCTGATCTCTAAGAGCTCTCCTAACTCAGGAAATGGAAGTTCAGTGGAGGGCCTTGTCTCAGGCAGTCAGTCAATAATACAAGCCTTTATTAAGTGCTTACTGTGTGCTAGTGGGCAGTCAGAGCAAGAGCTTGGAATCTGGGTCCTGTGATTCTCCATCATGTTTAATAGAATCATAGATTTTGGGGTCATAGAGTGAATTTGAGCCTGCCCCCTCGTTCTCCAGACCAGGGGACCAAAGCCGCTTCTTTGCGTTTTATACTTTTGGCTTTCTTAAAGTCAGGGAATGGATGAACTCTCATTCATTTCATGACCAACAGGCAAGTGGAAATGGAGCCCGAGGTTGACAGAGCATCCCATGTATTAAAATCCCTCAGGCTGCTTTAGCTGCCCAGGTGGTTAGTGGTGGAATCCACCCCAAGAAAATCAGAGATCAAAGTTTTGGGCCAAACCCTTGATTAAATCCAGAGGATAGAGACTGTTTTCACATTCGTGAAACAAAATCAAGGTGAATCTTTGCTATTACAATAACTCCCATAGAATTATAGAACTGGATGTGTCTCAGAGGTCACCTAGTCCAATCTCTTCATTTTGAAGTTGAGAAAACTGAGGTCTAGAGAGGTTAAGTGACTGACCCAAAGTCACCTCAGCAGCAAGTGGAAGAGCCAGGCTTGAATGGGGTGGGGGGTCCTAGGACTCTAAGTCTATCATCCTTTCTATTAAGGAAACTGAAGCACAGGGAGGTGACTTGGCCTTTTGTGAGGATTTCAATCGGGGTCTTCTTCCTTCAAACCAAGCACACTCTATGTGCCATGTTACCTTTAGTCTGTGTCCAGGAGTTTTGGTCTTATTGATGACCAGAGTCAAATGATAGGAGGGAGGCTGGGCAGTGAGGACTCACAAAAAATATAAAAATGGGTAAACCAAGTCACGGCCCATGTACTAGGGGGAAAGGTCCTTACTTTTTCCAGAGCAAAATAAATCTGGTCTCTTTCAGTTGAAGCACCCTTGGCCTTCTTCCTACTCCATAGTTTAAAAAATATTTTCTGAGGCTTTACAATGAGTCTAGCAAGTAATGTATCATACCACAAAATATGCTGAGCTCGACACTCTTTTGAATGTTATTTTTCAGGATTTTAAACGTCAGCCAACTTAGAGCTGAATGCTGGGATATTTGTAAATGGTCTGGGTTGTTGGATGCCTTTCTCTTCTGGGGTTATGGCTTTCAGGAATTGTAGGATTGAAAAAAATGTTTTAAAAAGAATATTAATTTTACTGGGAGTGGGGAAGGGACTCAGAAAACTGTCAGGGATTTCTAAGGATGGTTTAGGAACTATGCATTAATTTAATGCTGACTTTCTGACTTCTTTCATCTATTAACAAATTCCTCTCTTTTAGCCAGAGGGTTTTTAAAAAAAATTGTTTTAGATAGGCAGAGATTGGAGTGTGTACTTTTGATCCTCATTAGCCTTGCAATAATAACCATTACAATCATAATAATCAATGCAGAATGTGCAAGGAAATGGGAGAAACTGTGCATGGTATCCCCGTGGGCTATAAAAAAATTAGCACCCAATGAATATCTGTCAGGACATATCCTTCCTAAACCATAACTCATGGAACTCAAGGCAACACTTTTGGGTCATTCTTGACTCTTCCCTGTCTCTCACCTCATCAGTTGCTAAATCTTGTTAATTATTCCCTGCAAGAGCATCTCTACCATCTTTCCCCCTTTTCTCCATTCACACAACAATTCACTGGTTCAGGCCTCTATTGCCTAGATGTAGCTGGGTTGAGAAGTGGGTAGGATGTTAGACCTGGAAGTCTAGAAGAATAGCATTCAAACACTGTCATTAACACTTATTTATCCATGTGAACACCCCCCCCTCCCCTTGCCCCCACCAAATTACTTAACCTCTTAGTTTCCATTCTTTTGTCTTTACAATGGATAGTAGCACCAACCCAAAGGGTCAAATGAGATGTGTTCAAGTGCTTCGCAAACTTTAAGAAGTTATCACTTGTAAGCTCTTGTTATTACCACCTCTCACCTAGTGCTTCTATATGCTTCTAATTTATTTCCCTGCCTCAGTCTCTCTAATCCCCTCTCCAATCCATCCTCCACTCAGTTGTCAAAATGATCCTTCTAAAGCTCAGCACTGATCATGGCCTTCCCCTGCTCAATAAACTCTCAGGGTCACCAAATGAGATCACATTTGTAAAAAGCGCATAGCACAGTGCTCGGCACATAGTGGGTGCTATTTAAATGTGCGTTCCTTCTCCTTTTCTTCCTCTATAATTATCTTTAGGATCAAATACAAACTTCTCTGTTTGGCATCTGAAGTCCTTCATAACCTGGTTCCAGTCTAATTATCCATGATTTCCTTTTATATACTTTTCAAGCCAGCCAAACCACCCTTCTTGCTGTTTTTCATATGAAACACCTCATCTCCCCTCCCTATACCCTTGAATCAGCATTTCCATCTGTCTGGAACACAATCCTTTTCCATTTCCACCTCTCAGAATCTCTGTGTCTAGTCAAAGTTCACCTCAAGTCAATTCAACAAGTCAACCAGCATTTAGTAATCATCTACTATGTGCCAGGAATTGTGCTTAGCTTTGGAGATACAAAGGGAAAAAAAACAAAACCAAAAACAAATGCCCCAAAGGGCTTGGAGTTTAGTGGAGGAGACAACATACACACAAGATCCACAGGGGGTATATTGGAGATGGTCACAGAGGGAAGGCACTAGAATTAAGAGAAATGCTTGTAAGAGGTTTCATGAAGAAGGAGGGTTTCAAGGAAGCCGGGAGGTCTAGATGAAGATCAAGAGCACTCCAGGCATGGAGGACAACCAGTGAAAATGTGTGGAGTCATCAAGCAAAGAGCAGTCATGAGGTCGGCATCATTGGATTGCAGACAGAACTTTCCATCGAAGTCCCCTCATGAACTCCCCATCAAAGTCTCCTCATGAACTCCCCAACTGCTAGTGCCTCACCTCTGAAATCCCTCGGTGTATATTTATATCAACAAACAAACTATGCATTCCATGCTTACTTTGTACAGAGCACTAGTATATACATGGGTCTAAGGAATGGAAACTCCTTGAAGGCAGGACTGTTGCCTTTTTGTCTTCCCAATGTCTATCTGGAACAAAGTAGAGCTGTGGACAGGGGCTTATGATCTCACTGATCTGGGAAAACTTCTGGGAGAAGAAATTCCTCTACCAAAGTAAACCGCCTGTAGGGGTCAGAGTGGGACTTGAACTCAGATCTTCCTGGTTCTGAGTCCAGCTCTTTAGCTACTATGACATATTTCTTTTCATATAGTAGGTGCTTAATAATTGCTTGTTGGTGGATTGGTGTGGTATGACATGGGCAGAGTATAGTAGGACTAATGTTTCCTTATTCTTAGGGATGTGGCTACTTTATCTTGTAAGCTTTAAAATTGGATATACGAGCATTAAACTCCCCCTTTAACTTTTCCCTTATATATCTCCCAGACCACTAAGAAAAAGAAGCCTCTGAGCTTTAATCAGTGAGGGATTAGCTTTTATTGTCTGGGAATTAATTAGACAACAAAAAGGTGATAGCAATTAGGGAAATAGGAAAGTAGAAATACAAATGAAAAGTCTTAGACCTAAGCTTAGTCTATATTCCATTATAAAACTCACTGAATCTCAAACTGTCTGCCAGGTGGAGAACCAGCACCAAACACCAGACGCGCACTGCCACCGCTAAACTGAGAAGCCAGAGTAAGAGAGTGCCCACTTCTGTTCCACTCTGTTTTTTTTTCCTTTTTTTTTTTTTTTTTAGTGAGGCAATTGGGGTTAAGTGACTTGCCCAGGGTCACACAGCTACTAATTGTCAAGTGTCTGAGGTCGGATTTGAACTCAGGTTCTCCTGACTCCAGGGCCAGTGCTCTATCCATTGCGCCACCTAGCTGCCCTACCACCCTCAGTTTTTAAACTGCCGTCCCGGAAGCACACATGCCATGCTTGGCCAGCTCTCTGGGCAGCAGCAGGCGCACTGCCGTTCATCATGGTCTCCTACCCCAAAAGGGCAGTCCTTTAAAAGCCGCTTCAGTAGCATGCACTCAACTCTCAAATGATTCAGCTAAAACTTCCGTTTTTTACCACAACCTGAAACATTAGTTTTTTTGGCTATGAGATTACAATGTTGACTCACATAGAGCTTACAGTCCACCCAGATTCCCAAATATTTTCCCAACAAACTGCTGTCTAACTGTGCCTTTGAGATGTTATCTTATGCTTGTCAAGTTGGTTTTTTTTTTAGTTCAAGCCTGAAATTTCACATGGATTCCCATTACATTGAGTCCATTAGATTTAGTCTTAACCTGACATGATCTTTGGGGATTCTGGCTCTTCCATCTGTCATTAGCTGTCCATCGTGTCACCTGATCATTTGATAAGCAATGTGAAGACCTTTGTTGATGTCATCAACAACAGGTTTAACAGCATTGAGCCAATTACAGATGCCTCGGGTCATTTCAATGAAGACCTCCTTCCAACTTGACATAGAACCATTGGTAACTGTATTTTGAAGCCAGCCTTTCAACTATTCTGAACCCCTCTTGGTCTACAGATGTCTAGCCCACATTTCTATCTTTTCCATAAGAATAACACTTTTGTCAAATGCTTTGCTAAAATAAAGATAAACTTTCTATAGCATTGCCTTGATCTACCAGATCTAGGTCACTCTGAAAAAAAAATAAAAGAAACAGAAGTAATATTGATTTGGCATGATCCATTCTTGTCTGGGCCAGTCTGGCTCTCTATACTCACTTCTTCCTTTTCTGAATGGTCACTAACTGTCCCCTTAAAAATATATTCTAAAATTCTGCCTGAAGTGGGATTCAAGTGTACAGACTTTCTATACACTTTTTTTTTTAAATGGGGCAATGAGGATTAAGTGACTTGCCCAGGGTCACACAGCTAGTAAGTGTCAAGTGTCTGAGGTCAGATTTGAACTCAGGAACTCCTGAATCCAGGGCCTGTGCTTTATCCAGTGCACCACCTAGCTGCCCCTACACTCTTAAAAAAAAATACAGGACATTTGTCTTTCTCCAGTCCTTCCTTGTCTCACAGTTTTTCCAAGATCTCTGACAGTGACTCAGTAATCATATGCCTCAGTTTAGTGAGGGTCCAAGGACATACTGTGGTTCACAGGGTCCTGATGACTTCTTAGCAATGGAAGCTAGCTACTCTTTTACTATCTTCTTACATAGCTTTGTTATCATCTCCATATTATACAAATTTGTTCTGCTCTTTCCGGTCCCAAAGTGTTTATCCTTGGCACAGAAAGTAGAAGTGGAAATAAGAGCTGAATAGCTAACCAAGACTTGACTGAATCTGTATAAGGACATAGTGGGTAGAATGCTTGGAACCAGAGGAAAGTGAGTTGGAGTTTAGGCTCTAATGTTTACCAGGTGAATGGCCATGGGTAAGCTGTTTCATTGCTTTGAGCCTCAGTTTCCTAATCTGTTAAACTAAGATAATAATACTTGGAGTGCCTACCTTATAGGGTATCTCCTCCTCCTTCTCTTCCTCCTCTTACCCCTCCTCCCTCTTCCTCTTTTTCCTTTTTTTCTTCTTGCAGCAACTAAGGAGCTACTAAGGAGGCAGTGTGGTAAAATAGAAAGAACAGACCCTTACAAAGATCATTTGAATCTCAACTTTGATGCAAATCACCTCCCTGGGCCTCAGTTTCCTTATATGTAAAGTGAAGAGATTGGACCAGAAGGTCTCTGAGGTCCCTTCTAGCTCAAGTTCTATGATACTATGAGTACAACAAGGATGTCATCTACACTTCAAAATGACCACAGAGTTTAGTCCCAAACTTGGCCTAAGAAAGTATTTGATAGCCTATAGACTGCCCCCCCCCCGCCCAAATCCATAGTTGTCTTATTTCTTCAGTTTTCAGTGAGTTTTGTTGGCATTTTGTAGACACAACCAAGTGTCTTCTTGGATAAATATGACATATATGCACGTATGTATGCACGTATGTATGCACGTATGTATGCATGCATGTATGTATATATGTTTGTATGTATCCATTCAACCATTTGTCTGTCTATATCTATCTGTCTATCTCTCCATCTATCCATCCATCTGTCTGTCTATCTATCCATCTATCTATCTATCTATCTTCCTACAGAGATTTCGAATCCACGATGTGAGATAGAGAACTAACTGTGTGTTGGTGGAACAGTGAGAGAGCAACAGACAGAGATATGTGGGATAGAAGCCAAAGAAAGAGGAAAGAATTCAGAAAAATAGTAGACCTTTGCCAAGAAGAGTTAAGCTTTTCTTCACTGCCTTTGAGTAATTTTACCCTCCACCAATGATGGGTGTTGGAAGAGACTGCCAAAGACAGCTTGAGCTTATGGGAGCTCTAACCTTGAGTTTATAATCTTCTACTTCCTCCTGGGCTTGGACCAATGGCATCCTCACTTTCCATGTTATTTTAACCATCGAGTCTGTGGCTTTACAAAATGCACTTTATATTATACAAAAGCAATTATTGAATAGGAGCTTTTCCCGAATGCCTCCCAGAATCACGGAGAACCGGACCTGGAGCACTGAGGGGAGAGTCTGGCTCTGGGGAACAGCACACACACACACACACACACACACACACACACACACACACACACACACACGTAACTAACCACAGAAGTTGGCCCCCTACAAGGCAGGGGGTAGAATAGCATCACAAATACATGGGGCTCAGGGGGCTCTGTAATTTTGGTATATGAATATCCCTTTTGATTTTCAGGAGGAAAAATACCACTGAAGGATTTATTTCCCCTTTTTATTAAAAGGAAGGAATATGTAATTGAGTCCATTATTGCTTTTGATGAGAGCCATATTGTGGGGCCTGAAAATGGGCCATTGTAAAATAGAGATTTGCCCAGAAGCCAGCTGGATCCCAGGGAGAGAAGGGCTGAGGGAGCGGGATCAAATCACTAATGATGGGGAGGGGGCTCATATCATCTGCATTCCCTGATAATAATTCCCCAAATCCCTAATATTAGCAATAGGCATTTGTTTGCAAAGTGCTTTACATGCATTTTCTGATTTGGCTCCCACAACAACCCTGTACTTGATTTTTTTTTTTTATATGAGCATCTTAGAATGAGAGAATTTGGAAAGACCTTCTAGGTAACCCAGTCTAACCTCCTCATTTGAAACACAAGGAAGCTGCTGCCCACAGGTAGGAAGTAATGAAACTAGCATTTGAACCTAGATCCTCTGACCCCAAATCCCATGTTATTTCCAGGTAGAAATTAGATAATCCCATCCTTGGACATAGTGAGAATTCAGCTAATTTTTATCAACCTTGATGGTGACATGTTTCTCTAAACACCTTTTAATGCTCTGAATAATTGCCACAGCATAATTACAGAGTAGACACATATGGCCTCTCTTATTTCATGGGCACAACAGATAGTATAGAAAGAACATTTAGAACTAAGAAGTTGGAGTTTGATTCTGGCTCTGCTTCTGATGACTCTTGTGATATTGAGCAAATCCCTTTGCACCTCTGGGAGCATCAGTTTCCTCTCATGTAAAATGAAGTCTAGATTGTTTTCCAGGCCTCTTTCAACATTAAACTTCAATGATTACATGAAGTAATGTTATAACAATCTAGGAACATCTCTTATCTACTCCTTTCTGATGTTAGGCACCTTGAGGGAAGGGATCCTGTCTTATTTATCTTTGTTGCTCCTCTTGGCTTAGCTCTTGCCTAAGTGTTGTTTGAATGAGTCTTGAATCAATATTGAGTATCCTTGGGACAGGAACATGCTCATCTCCCATTCATTAGCTGATAGCCGCCCCTGCACTTTCTCAAGCCTCAGCCCTAGTAGTCAGTCATCCAGGAAGGCTGGGTGACCACTTGATGGGTTTGGAGTAAAAGGGATCCTTGATTGGATATAGGTTGGATTAGGTGCCTTCTGAGGTCCTTTCTGTCTCTGAGATTCTGTGAACCCAAGGACTGATAGTTTTAATATTCACACCCTTTTCTCCCCCAAAGGGGTGTTACTTGTCTCTACTACATGAGTATCTCCCTTTTAACTTCTTGCCAGTGTTTCTACCAACCCTCTACAGCAGAAGTTCTTAACCTTTTCTGGTATTTCTAGTGAAGTCTATTGACCCCCTTCTCATAATCATATTTTCAAATGTATAAAATACATTTATGTTACAAAGGAAAGCAAAAGTTAGTGCAAATAAAGATGTAATTATTTCCCTCCCAATTCAAGTTCAAAGACCCTCTGAAATCTCTCTGTATATGTATGTATACATGTACATATGCATACATGTATCTCCATTCATTCATTCATTCATTCATTTGTTCACCAATTTATTAATTTATTCATTCTGTCTATCTTCCTTCCTTCCTTCCTTCCTTCCTTCCTTCCTTCCTTCCTTCCTTCCTTCCTTCCTTCCTTCCTTCCTTCCTTCCTTCCTTCTTTTCTTCCTTCCTTTCTATCAGCAGAGGTTTTAGATCCCTTGGGTATTCATAGACTCCCATTTAAGAACCTCTGGTCTAGGGGAGGAATTCTTCACTTTTTTTTTTGGTACCCTGGACCCCCTGAGTGGTTTAGTTGAGCCAATTGACCACTACTCAGTCATGTTTTGAAATAAGTGAAGGTAATTCTAAGTTTCAATTAGAGGTTAGTGAAAATGAAGATGTGATTTTTTTCTCCATCCATGTTCATGGACTGCCTAACACCTACTGTTGGAGCTCAGATTAAGAATCTTTGCTCTAGATCAAGTAACTCTTAAGTTCTCTTCTGATGTTAGTTCTAGTGGTTCCTCTTATGACCTACTTTTCTCATTTATTTCTTTAAAAACCCCGAAATATTCATAAGTTCCTGGTCTGGGACCTATTTTCTCCACATGGGCTACTCAATGGAGTTAACCTTGTCCATTGGCCCTCCATTTTGGAAGCTCTGTTAGCCAATAACTGAGTGTGATGTTGGTAACAGTCATTTCTTCCATCTATGAACACTGGCCAGCATTCAAGTTTTATAGCCTTTCACCTTGGCTGGCCCCTACTGCCACATTGCTGGCACACTGGCAGCCCTTGAAACAGATAATCCAGGGAGGGGCGGCAAGATTTCCCATGGCCTCACACATTGGCATCTTGGTCATTCTTCCATCTTCCTCCAATCCTTGTGATGCGGGAAGGATTTCACTTGTGAGTTTGAGTCCAGAGAGGAAAGGTATGCAGTCCCATGAATATTTTGGGACTGCAGATGAAAAGCACACTTCATCTACTGTCTCAAACCAGGACATCTGCAGGAATTGTGAGTCCAGAGCCAAGATCAAGTATGCTTAGGTTCAACTTGCTTGGATAAGGATTTGGGGTTTTGGATCTTGATGCAGGCTGGGGTTTGGGGCCATCTTAGAATTCAGGTATTGGATACAAAGAGAGGTTCATTTCCCCCTTCCAGTCTCTTCACTTAAATTTCCTGTGTGGTTGCTTTGGTTTTCAGCAGTTACCATATGTATATTTCCCTGTTCCTTTCCCATGGCAAACTCTCATGTTGATCCATCACATTCTCCTCTTACTTGTCTCCATTTTCTCTGCAACTTTTCAGCACTGAGGCATTTTAAGATTCCTATTACCCAAAGGCATTTTGAAATCTTAAAATTTGGACTTAAAACCAATATTTTCCCCTTTTAGCTCCATGATCCACCCTTCTCTCCACCTATCTCATCCCCAGAATCTTAGAAATTCAGAACAGAAGGGCTCGTCCACGGCCACCTTATCCAACCCATGCCTGACCAAGAGTTCTCTAGTCCCTGTGACAGGCCCAGCAAAGGATGGTTAGTGAGGGGGAGCCCATTACCACCTGAGGCAGCTCATTCCACCTTGGAGGAGCTCCAGTCCTTAGAGAGTTTTCCCTGACCTCTGCCTCTGAAACTTTCACCCACTGCTTCTGGTTCTGCCCTAGGGAGTCAGACAGGACATGTCTAATCTCTTCCACATGATCCTCCTTCACAGTCACGGGATTTAGAGCTGGAAGGGGCCCCAGAGGCTGCTCTTCGTTTTATAAATGAGGAAAATGAGGCCCAGGGACATTGAGTGATTGGTCCCAGATCGTGCAGCTAATAAGCGGGCGGAGGCCAGGTTTTACTTCAGGCCTTTTTGCCTCTAAGCCCAGCACTGTATGCACTGTGTCATCTCACTGCCCAACTGGAAGACAGGCATCATGCCTTAGGTCTCCTCTTCTTCCTCTTAAGTACCCCCAGTTCCTTCACCCGATCCTCATGTAGGGTTAACTTGGGGCCCCTTCTCTCCCTTGTTTGCTCTCCAGGCTATTAATGTTCTTCCTAAAATGTGGTGCCCTGAACGAAGACAACACTGTAGCTTTATGTTGATGTGTATATGTATATATGTATATGTCTCTGTATGCATGCATGTGTGTGTGTGTGTGTGTAGGCATGTGTAAGTATGGGGACTAACCAGGAGAAATGTCACCTTTTTCTTCCTGGAAACTGTGTTCTTTACATGCAGTTCTAGGCTGTACTCACTTTCCTGGCCACCATATTGCATGGTGGACTCACGTTGAGCTTGCTGTCCCCAATAGCTCCATCTCTCCTTCTGGAGAACTAACAACAAGCCCTGCCTCCTCCTCTTGCACACAGGAAGCTGGTTTTTTGAACCCGCATGTCAAGCTTCACACTTATCTTCAGTGACGTTTATTTTCCTCTATTTGATCCAACATTCCAGCCTGTCAAGATCTTTCTGGATCCTGATTCTGGCATCAATCAATCAAACATTTATTAAGCACCTACTATGCATCACACACCGTGTGAGGAACTGTGGATCCACTCCTTCCTTCTCCCTCAATACAAAGCAGCAGGATGGAGGACTGTAAGCATGTTTTCATGCTGCAGATTTATATGTAATCAGCATGATCCAGTTAACTCTGCAGGGAGTCTCCAGTTACAGAGAGAAAACCCAGCTTCCCTCTATCACTTTATTTATATTTGCCTCAAATATTTGCCAGAGGAACTATCTCTAAAGGTCAATAGAAAAACCAACTTGGTGGCCTTTGGTGACTCCTGAACACCCCATGCCTTGAGGAAAGGAAAGGTGCAGGTGTTATCATGCTCGTTAGAGACTCCAGGAGGCCAGCAGTGAGGAAACCTGGGATGGATCATTCTCTTCTGCAGTGATGACAAGGCCCAATTTTTCTGGGTCTCATTTATGAAGTAGCTTCTTTGTCTGTGGGGCAATGAGGGTTAAGTGACTTGCCCAGGGTCACACAGCTAGTAAGTGTCAAGTCTCTGAGACTGGATTTGAACTCAGGTCCTCCTGAAGCCAGGGCCGGTGCTTTATGCACTGTGTCACCTAGCTGCCCACATGAAATAGCTTCTTAAAAATCTCCAGAGGTATATGCTGAACATTAAGCAGTGTCTATAGGGAAGTCTAAAGCATACAGGAATACTTAATATGTGTGTAGTACTTGGCATATAGTGAGCACTTAATAAATGCTCTATCTAGCCATTCATCTATTAACTCTCTCTGCTTGCATATCTATCCATCTCTGTCTCTGTCTCTCTGTCTCTGTCTCTGTCTCTCATCTCTGTCTGTCTGTCTCTGTCTTTTTCACTTTGTTAGGCACCCAAAGCAAACACCTATGATGCCTCGTCCTGTCAAATTCCCTATATGCCTTTTGCACAATGCTCATTCCCATTCAATCTTCAGTGTTGTCTCTTCCAATCAGATTGTGAGCTCAATATTGTGTGAAGCAATTAGAGAGTCCTTGGTACCTTGCAGTCCCTTAATAAATTAATTTTCACTCCTCTATCTATCTATCTACCCATCCACCCACCCATCCACCCATCCAACCTTCTATCCATCTATCCATCCATCCAGCCAGCCAGCCAGCCAGCCATTATCCTGCTTTCCCTCTTCTCCATTCCTTACTTCTCTTTGAGGAGGAAAACCTTCAACTACAGCTCTTTCTACCCCTCTGCTTCCTACTACAAACATTTCCCTCATCCCAATCCTTCATCCATTCCTCCTTAACTAGAGTAGTTTGTATTTCAAACAATATCTCCTTCTCTGAGCTATTTCTCTACTTCTATTACTACCTCTACCACAAATCTCTCTCCCTTTTCTTTCTCAGACAGTGCCTCCTACTAAGAATATCTCTTGCCTAGTGCTTTTAATTAGAAAATCTCTCTCCCAGAGTTTCTTCTATTTACTACAAACACCTTGTTCATTTCTCTCTCCTTTTGCTTCCATATCTGCAACGCTGGGAGAATGTGGACCACCTCCCCCAGCAGCAGTCACTGCTCCCTCTTCTTCATGTTCCCCCATCCATCCCCTCCACTTTCCCTGTCTACCTTCCTCTTATACCTTTTTCTCTAGTCTCTTCCTTCCTTCTTATCTCACTCCTTCTCCCCCAGTTTCCCCCCATAGCTGTCTGGTTGGGCTCTCCTTTAAAATGCATCATTGTTAAATCATCTAATCACATGTGGAATTGCAATTCATTTCTCTGTTAGCGATCCAGAGGAAGGGGAGGTTGGCAAAGGCTGGAGCTGAGCCTGATTTTTTGTTTGTTTGTTTGGTTTTTTTTGCAGGCAATGGGGGTTAAGTGACTTGCCCAGGGTCACACAGCTAGTAAGTGTCAAGTGTCTGAGACCGGATTTGAACTCAGGTACTCCTGAATTCAGGGCCGGTGCTTTAACCACTGTGCAATCTAGCTGCCCCTTGAGCCTGATTTTTGCCTAGCATGTTGCAGAAGAGAAAGCTATGAGCCAATTATTTTGAGTCCTCAAGAAAGAATTACTCCAAGTCTGCAGACATGTAATAGGGACCTATTGGGCTGCTAAACTTGGTCTGTGTGTATGTGTTTGGGGGAAATGGTACAGAAAAAAGTAGGCTTGCTAGATACCATCAGTCCTGTGAGCAGCCTGGTATAGGAGAAGCAGCCCAGGTAATGGAGGGCATAGGATGTGGTACCAAATCCTGGTTCTACTATTTACCATCCCTGAGATGGTAAGAATGCCATTGTCTTTGGGGAAATTTCCTCAGCTGTAAAAAAGGAGAGTTACACTATATTATCTCTAAGTCATATATGCCAAGGGATACAACGTATCATCAGGTTTATTTGGCAATTACTCTGGTGATATTTTTTCTATTGTCTTTGATGTATATTTAAATCATTCACTGTTATTCTCCTTTTCTTGAGCAACTACATCTTTACTCTTCAACTAGATTGCAAGCTCTTTGTTGGCGATCTCCCCAGTTTTCAACATGGAAAGAATGTTGCACTTTGGGTCAGAAGACCTAGGTCTAAATACCTGCTCTGCTTCAGGGTACCTGGGGAACCTTGGATGCGACACTTACTCAGTTCCTCTTTGTTAAATGAAGAGGCTGGACTCTGTGACTTCTCAGCTTCATCGAGGCTCCAAATCTGTGCCTCTGATTCATGAGAAATTTCAGGTCTTGTCCTAGAATTCAACAAATATTTCTTAAGGGTCTATTGTGTGAAGAGCATCATGCTAAGTACTGGGGAGAGTCACAGTTTAGATTAAATGGTCCTTGCCCTCCTAGAACTTTTAGCCTAGCACAAGGAAAATCTGACCCATATACAAATGAGTGTATAATATGATGCTTGAGAAGTGCAAGTCAAGGGCTATGTGATGTCAAAGTGGGAAAGGTCATTACTGACTGGGAGGATTCAGGGAAGAGGTTGGATATATACTGGGCTTTAAAGAAGCAACAGGAATTTAAGAGTCTTCTCCACAGTGATCCATAGTACCATAGATTTTGAACTAGAAAGGACCTTATAGGTTATGGAGTCTAACTCCTTTTTATAGAAGGGGAAACTGAGGCCCGGAGAGGCTGAGTGCTTTACCTAAGGTCACAAAGTATTACAGGACCATGATTTGAACCTAGATCCTCTGCGATGGGACTATATCTAAATAAAGAGTCAGGGGATCTAAGTTCTAGTCCTCTTCCTGTCTCTAATTTAGCTGTATGACTTTGGGGATATTTCACAGTTGAGGAAACTGAATTTAGGAGTTTAAGTGGCTTGCCCATTATGACACATCTAGTAGTTAGAAGCAGGCTTTGAACCCATATCTTTCCTGGACCTTTCTAGGACCTTATCCACTATGACATGGCTTCTCAAGAATTCCTTTTCTAATATTCTCAACAAGTGATCCTTCAGTCTTGGCTTCACAACTTCAGTGAAGGAGATACTACCTCCGAGGGCATAAACCTACTTTGGTTTAGTTTTAATTGTTAGGAAGTTGATCCTGATGTTAAACCTTCCCCTCACTGGACCTGGTTTTGCCTTCTGGAGCCAATCTGGATAAGGCTAATCCTTTTTCTATGGGGCAGTTCTCCATTGTACTTGAAGGCAAGTACAATGCCCCATCTTCACCCCATCTTCTACATCTGTTTCCAGCTGAATATCATCATTTCCTTTAAATGAACATTATAGAGCACGGTCTCTCATGCCCTTGCTTCCTGATGGTTGTCATCCTATTCTGGACTTGTGGGGTTGAAACCCATCCAATTTTAGCCTAAATACCTTAACTGGGGAAGAACAGGTCTTAAGCAATGGACCAACTGATCAATCATAGGCTTTAAACCAAGTTAGAAATTCACTCAAACTAAAGTTATATATGCTTTCTAAGCCTGAAACCATTTCTCCTGGTCTCTCTATATAATTGTGGGAGATTATGTCAAAGACTTTTGGGTTGATTGTTGGGTTAAATTGTTCTTACTGTAACATCTTAGTAAATACCCCTTTCTAAAAGCTACTTAAGGCTGGCTGACTAAATTGAGTCTCATCTGATAATCCTTGGAAGAAGCACACTGGTTGGGGCTTGAGCTGATGCTGTGAGGGAATCACCCTTGTTTTCACACTGTAGGACACTGAGGGAGAGATGGGGATCCATCCCTACGTAGATTCAGCCAAGTTCTGGGCATCCATTTAATCAGTGAGAGTGGGAGTTCCAATAAGGATCTTCAGAGATAACATGTACACACTTTTATTATTCCTAAAGTGCAGCTCAGAGTACCTTGGAATACATTTGTGGTCTGACCTGGGCAGGGTCAAACCAATCTGTTACCTCCCCAGACCTGAATATTATTCTCCTCCTCCCCCACCCCCCCAATGGTGCCTAAAGGCTTATTGTCTTCTTGGCTTTCGACGTCACACTACTGCCTCAGATTGAATTTGTAGTCCATGAAAACCTTTAAATCATTTTCATGGGGAGGGGGAAGGGAAAGGAAACAAGCATTTTTTAAAAACAATGTCTATTATGTGTCATGCACTGTGCAAACATTATCTCCTAGAAGCAGTTGTCTAATTAAAACTTACCCACTATATACTAAGGAAGTTAATTTTTGGAATCCAAATGTAGAACTTTTACCTTTATCTTAATTAAACTTCATTTAATTTGATTTGGCCCTTGACTCTAGCCTGTTAGGATCGTTTTGAATCCAAACTACATCACACAACTCATTAGCTAGTGTGTCATTTGCAAATATGATAAGCTTAACCACCAGGTGGTGCTGCTGCCACTAAGCTGATCTTATTCAGTATAATGACCAGGAACTGAGAAAACCCCTGCTTACCCTGCAGGTTGTGTACTGTGCCCAATACCAGAGAAAGGAAGGGGAAGTACCAGTGTTGCTGCTGGTCCAGAGAAGGAGCACCACTGCCGTCTAAGCTGGCCTCTTTGTGGCAGCTTTCATGTCTTTACCCAAGGGGTGTGGTCAAAGTGGACTTATCTAACCAGCATAACTATTGAGTCCCCAATGCATAGGCAGTCCTCATAGGCTTCACAAGTCAGAGCTGATTGAAGAAACTGAATTTGTGCTGGGTTTGTCAAATCAGCCATAAACTGAACCCTTGTAGCAGAAGCATGCCATTTTGGCTTTTATTCAAGTCATTGATAAAAACCACCCATTTCAGGGTTTTTTTTTCAGTTATGTCTGACTTTCTGTGAACCCACTGGAGATTTTCTTGGAAAAGATACTGGAGTGGTTTGCCATTTCCTTCTCCAGCTCGTTTGATGGATGAGGAAACTGAGGCAATCAGGGTTAAGTGACTTGCCCAACGTCACACAGCTTGAAAGTGTCTGAATCTGGATTTGAATACAGGTGTTCCTGATTCCAGGCCTGGCGCTCTATTATACATTACACCATCTAGCTGCCTATTGATAAAAATACTTTATCATAAAATATTTTTTATTATTGATAAAAAATTCTTTATAATAAAATCCATCAAATTTGATAAGCATGTTATCTCTGTCTTGATTCGGGTAATTGGTTAAATGTTGAAAAGGCATACATGGCTAAGCACGGATCCCTGGACCACTGAAAAATTTTCCAAGCTAACCTTGAACCATTAATGTCTGCTGTTTGCAAGTGGTCATTCAATGAATTCCAAGTCCACCTAGATATGTGTGCACACATATCTCCATTTTATTCACAAATATAGCATGGGACTCTGCTTTATCTTGCCACTCTCATCCAAACTACAAAAAGCAAATAGCTTCCATCCAAATAAAACAAAACATTTCTGCATTCCCTCAAAACTTCCACCCATCTGTTTTTCCATGAATGATTTATCTTTTTAACCTGGAAAGGAGATGCTCCCTCAATTCCTAGTCATAGAATGCTAGAGCTACAAGGATCCAAGACCAACATTTTAGGAATGAAAAAGACTGAAGCCTAAGAATTCAATGACATTCAGAAAATACACACTTGGCACTTTCTCTGTATAGAGCACTGTGGTATGCACTAGGGAAGATACAAAGATTGAAAAAAAAATAACAGCATAGTCCTGCCCTCAGGGAGTTTATAGTCTAATAAGGGCAGTCAAGGACAGGCCTATTTAGCCACCAGATGGCAATGTTTGCCACTAACTTGAATCTACACACAAATCGGGGCCTGGGAAGTTCACTCTGGCACTAGCTAGAGTGCTAGGAAAAGGCCAAACTTTCTATGGTTCCCCATCCCCCAACTTCTCTCTCTGGGTGGCCATGCTCCATTAAAAAAAAAAAGAAATTTTATTTATTTCCCTGGTCAATCATTTATTTTTTTCTCCAATACCAAATAGGTTTAGTCTAGTCAAACAAACTCCCATAGAGACCATGTACAAAAATATGCATTTCATTCTCCATATTAATCCAATTCCTCTCTGTCTGGAGGTGGGCAGCATGCTTCAGTGTCTCCTCTGGAATCACAGTTGATCGTTGCCTGATGAGAGTTCTGAATTCTGTTGGAATCATTCGCTTTCCAGTGTCGACGTAAAATATAAATTGTTCTCTTGCTTCAGCTCACTTCACACTGCATTAGTTCTCCCAAGTTTTTCCAGGTTTCCCAGAAACTGTCTTTTGCATGATTTCTTACAGCACGATAGTATTCTATTCCATTCATATATCATGATTTGTTCAGCGATTCTTCATCTGATGGGCACCCCCTTAATTTCTAGTTCTTTGACACTACAAAAAGAGCAGCTTTAAGTATTTTTTTTTTTTACACAGGGGTCCTTTCCCTCTTTCTTTGTTGTTTTGTGTATGGGCCCCTGCTCCATTGAGGTCCCACCTACAAGAGATCCTGAAGAAACCTCTATATTTCATTGAGCCCTAAGTGTGTGACCTTGTCATAAGTTGTCCTTGCAAGCAAATAGACCTTCATGAATTCTGTATACAGTATTTTACTCTTCACCATGGAATGTATAAAAGGATTAAAAGGATACACAAAGGACACTTATCGAATGCCTACAGCTTCTCTCTGGCTCACGCAAGCTTTAGCTGGTTATAGCTGTTTTCTAAACCCAGGAGGCTGAGGTCCTGGTCTCTCTGCCAGCCTCTCCCCTTCCTGGAAGAGAGAGAGAGACAGTAATGTATACTTTAACTTGTTTATTCTCCTTCACTACATCTTCTGGGAATGAGCAAAAGAAATACAGAGAAGCTCCCAACTGATGTTTGACTCAGAATCCAATAATGTCTGTCATTCAGTAATTGAAGGACTTGAACACTCTGAACTCCTTGTTGCGCCTTGGAGATGTGATGTGGGGAGAACCCTCTTTTCCCTTTGAGGTGGAAGGTTCTCCTCATGCCTCCAGCCTCACTGCTGACCTCTCAAACCAGCTCTGGCCCCAAGTGTCCTAAAGGGGAGCTGTTTCAGAGCCAGAGTGAACCTTCTCCACTCCTGCAGACATTTTGTCTCCTTTCCATCATGTCCTTCCAAGTCTTCTGTCTCTCCTTGAGTTTAAGCTCCCAGTATGACCAAGAACTATGTCGAGTCCCTCTTGGTCTCTAAGTATGATAAAGAGTAGCATATAATCAGGACAAAGGACAGAGAGGCAAAGGGCATTAGGAAGATCTGAAGAGGGAGAGATCCATTCAATCGTGGTGGATGGAAGAGGAGGAGGGAATGGAGAAAGTGAAGTGACTGACTCAGGATTTATTTGGCAGTGTGATTATGAGATTATGAGGAATGGGAGGTGGGGGGAGAGAAAGAACTGTGTTCCAGTAGAAGTAGCTGGTGGCAAAGTGCATCAAGCTCTAGGCCTGGAGTTAAGGAAGACCTGAGTTCATAGTCAGTCTCAGATGTGTACTAGCTGTGTGATCCTTGGTGAGTCACTTAATCTCAGCTTGCCTCAGTTTCCCCATCTGTAAAATGGGAATAATAACAGTACCTACCTGCCAGGGTCGTTGTGAGGATCAAAGGAGATGTTATTTTAAGAGCACTTAGCACATAGTAGGTGCTTCCCCCCCCCTTTTCAGGATAATAGCCAGCATTTTTACAGCACTTTAAGTTTGCAAAGTGTTTTGTATCCATGATCTTGTTTGTTTATTATTAGCCATGATAATAGCTGTGGTAACCCTGGGCTAAGTCTCTTCATTTCTCTAGGCCTCCCTAGACAGTCAGCAAATCGCAGGGCCCAGTCAAAGCCACGTCCATCCCTCTAGTTCTCAGCCAGGTTGCCTGCTTGTTTGTACTCTCCTTGGAGGGCAGGAGCTGCCTTGGACCTTTCTGTATCCCCAACCCTTAGCATAGAGCCTAGCAAGTAACAGATAAATATTTGCTGACTTTCTCCTTACATTCATATCACCTATAGGGGTGTGTGTGTGCCCACTGAGGTAGAAGGTATGTGTGTCTGTGTGTGTGCATCTGAGTGAGGGGCAAAGGGGATACTGATACAGTGTTTGTGATTGTGTGGGTGATGTGCACTTTGGGGTACAGGTGGGGATAGGGCTGTGTTCACATACGTTGGAGCAGGGTCGGGATGGGTTGGGATATTTGCACGTCCATGGTGTTTGCGTTGGTTTGGCAGGCAGTGGAGATGGGGTTGTGTATGTGTGTCTATGTATGGGACTCTGTGTGTGTGTGTGTGTGTGTGTGTGTGTGTGTGTGTAGGTGGGTGGCGAGGGAAGAAGGCTACTGGCATGGGCGCGCGTCTACTCGAAGAGCCGGGGGCTTGGGGGTCCGTGTGTGCGTGGTGTGTGTGGGTGCCGGGGGTGGTCCCGCCGCCTCCCCGCCCCCGCCCCCGCTCCCCTCCCCCCGTGGGCGGTCCGGGCCAATGGGAGGCCTCGGCGGGCCGGGTGGGCGGGGGCGGCCGGGCCGCGGAGGGGGGCGGCGGATGGAGCCCGAGCCTGGGCGGCGGGTGGCCGGGCAGCGGCAGGGGCAGCGGGGCCGAGGGCAGCAGCAGCAGCAGCAGCGGGACGCTCAGTGCGCGGCGGCAGCAGCGGCAGCCGCGGGGGCGGGCCCGGGAGCCTGGGGGGGCCCGCGCGGGGATGCGCTCGGGGCGCGGCCGCTGCGGCTCCGGCGGCTCGGGCTGCTGGGGGGCGAGCTAGCGGCGCGGGCCGGGGAGGCGGAGGAGGGCCAGTCCGAGGAGGCGGAGGAGGCGCAAGGGGAGGAGGCGGCGGCGGCGCCGGAGGAGGAGCGGCTGCGGCGGCGGCGCCCGCGGAGGAGGAGGCGGCGGTGGGGACGGCGGCCGGAGCCCGAGCCCGAGCCCGAGCCCGAACCCCCGCGCACCATGGCTGCCCAGGGCGAGCCGGGCTACCTGGCGGCGCAGTCGGACCCGGGCTCCACGAGCGAGCGCAGCACCGACTCGCCCGTGCCGGGCTCCGAGGACGACCTGGCCGGGGGCCCCCTGCCCAGCCCCGAGTGGAGCGAGGAGCGCTTCCGCGTGGACAGGAAGAAACTCGAGGCCATGTTACAAGGTAGTTTCCCCCTTGCCCTACCTCGAACCCCGGGCCAACCCCTGCTCCCCTCGCACCCCGGGCCTCACCCTCCCCTGCAGTGTCTCCCAGCCCCGGGCTCCCCGGGACTTCTCCTGCTGTACCACCCAGTACACCCCTTCCTTTCTTGCAAAAAAGTCACTCCGTCTCCTTGGGCCTCAGTTTCCCCATCGGCGAAATGAGCGGTGCGTGTCCCTTTAGCTGATATTTAACGCCCTGCCCAAGTCTCAGTCCTTTGAGAATCTGCCTAAGAAGAGTATGGGGATGGAAGCCTTTTCGTAGGGTTTTAAGGTCAACAAAGCGCTTTCCCTCCCAGCCCGGGAGCTCAGGACTTGGTCATCCCCTTCCCTGCCCAGCTTGGGCGCTTCCTTCCCGGCCCGGGTCCTGCCTGGCTCCCGGCTTTCCACAGCTGCTGCTGCTGACTTTCGCGGAGCCCTCCTCTTCCCTCCTGGCCTAGGGGGCCTGGAGGAAATGATTCCTCCTCCCCTCGCCCTCCTTACTCGTCCCCGCCTCCTGTCTCCCCCAGCGGAGTGAAGCAGGGCCTCCGTGGGGGGAATCCCTCAGCAGCGGGGGGTGGGGAGCCCCGCTGCTAACTTAGGAAACTCACCCCCCCCCCTCCACTTCCCCGCCGGCTGGAGAATCGTCCGGTCCTGACCCCACCGGCAGCCAAACTTTTCTTTGAGGGGTGTCTGGGAAAGAGACTTCAACTTGAAGTTGGGCGCCCTGGGACCGGCACAACACCAGGCAGGATGAGGGCATCAGAACTCGGGGCGGGATGCCGCCTTTAGCCTGACCAAGCTCGGCCTATGTCCGTTGTCCCGTCCGCTCTCCCTTTCTGTCACTTTTCTCCCGCCTTCCCCCACCCCCTTCCCCTTGTCAGTATCCACTTCCTCCAGCTGAGGGGCCTCGGAGATGTGGCTCACGTTTTAGGATGGGGTTTCCACCCCCACCCCATCTTCTTCTTGGGCAGAAAGGGCCAGGGTGAAAGGGGTGGGGGGGTCGGAGCTGTGACTATTGCCCAGGGAGATTTTCGGGGCAGTGCCAGTGTATTTGAGCACAGTCCGCTTGGATCTCCTGCTGGGCTTAGCTCCGCTCACCCGCTGAGTCAAATGCATTTCAGAATGTCTCCCTTTCTAGGACTATAGGCGTCATGGTTTGTGGTTCACAAATGAAGGCAAAAAGTCAAGTCCCCAAATATTTGTTACCTTTCAGTTATGTGTCAGGCACTGTGCTGTGTGCTGGGGACATTACAGTCCCTGCTCCAGGGCATCCATAGTCTAAAGGGGGAGAAACAAGCAAACAAACAACCGTGTGTACAGACATTCGGGATAAATGAGGGATGAGCAACAGAGGGCGGATTTTTAAACTCATGTTTTATTCCCTTCTCTTCCTTTCCCTGACCAGAAAAGCCATACCAGACTACCAATCGTTTCTGGCTGAGCAGGCGTTAACATTTATAGTTTAGAGAGAGCCCAAGGTAACTGACTTTCTGGGAAAATGTAAAAAGCTGTAGCTGACCTAGGGTGACTTGAAACACTTGTGCCTTCCTTGGGATAACAGTAAGAATCCTGTATGCTTGTAGGGACTATCGGTGATGGCTTGCAAAATAAAGGCCTAACAAAGTGAACACCTACCCACAGTTTCTTGTGGAGCTTAATCTCGGAGCTTGAGGACAAGTTTAAGGCATTTTTTTTGGGGGTGGGGTGGGGCAATGAGGGTTAAGTGACTTGCCCAGAGTCACACAGCTAGTAAGTGTCAAGTGTCTGAGGCCAGATTTGAACTCAGGTCCTCCTGAATCCAGGGCTGGTGCTCTATCCACTGTCCCACCTAGCTGCTCAGGCATCTTGGGAAGCTTGGGAAGACTTGAATCTAGGGGTGGTCATTTGAGGTCTTTTTGGGGACAATAAAGCAGGTTATTTTGAGAGAGGACATGTTTTCCAAAATACTAACTTTGGAAATGCATAAAACTGTGAGCCTTTGCTCCTTGGGTTTGGGTTGGTTGTACACTCATTATCATTCTCACCGGTTCCTTCTTGGAAAACCATCTCGATGGTGTGAGAAGGCTGTTTCTCTGAGTGTTCTGAATTATATAACTTTCCAGGAACATTCCCTCCATCTTGCTTGAGAAAGCCTTGGTTAACTCACATTCCCAAGTAGCAACTTTTTCTTTGTTTGGGTATAACAGATTTTAGTTGTAGTCCATTAGGTATTCCATTCCTAAAGCAAAACATAATTGATAAAGCAAATTATTTTAGGAAAATATTAGTAAAGAAAAAATTCTCCTGTGGGTCAGATGCCTCAAAAAACATCCTTCCCTCTTGAGACATTTCAAGACGTTTGTTTCTTGGATGTGTTTGGACTGACTTGGGAAAGATCAGTGTAGATGTGATTGAGTACCAACTCAGATCGTGCAGACAGAAGGGGCCAGAGGAGATCAGAGGGATTTCTAAGCATTTACAAAGTCAGTATCATCTAGTGTGAAGAGACATGGGGTTTGGAATGCAAAGACCTGAGTTCTAATTTCACACTAAATAGCAACTTAACCTGTGTTGAGTCCTTTTCCCTCGCTAGTCCTCAGTTTCCCCATTTGTAAAAAGACCTGTGATTCTGTGGGGTCACTCATCTGAGTTGTATGTTGGCCGATGTCCATGTTCTCTGTCTGAATCTGGCTTATAAAGTGTTTTCCAAGAAACGTCCCCCTTTGCGGTTGGCATACTTCAGGTCCCGAGGCAACATGCTGTGGTTGTTAGAAAGCCAAACTTGGGGTCAAGAAGACCACAGTTCAGATCCTGCCTCTGACACTTCCTAACTGTCTGACCACGAGCAAGCTACTTTATGTCTTTTCTCATCTGTGAGCTGGGCACCCCCAGTACCTCCCTCACAACATTGTTGTGAGATTCAAGAGGTCATGTGACGTGTCAGATGTGCTTTAACCCCTAAAGTGCTATATAAAAGGCAGTTATGTTTATTTGAATTATTTAGTTCTCATGGTTTTCAATGGAGTTTAGATAGAAAAAGTCCTGGCACAAGCCCCTGTTGTTATTATTATTATTATTTGCAGGGCAATGAGGGTTAAGTGACTTACCCAGGGTCACACAGCTAGCGTCAAGTGTCTGAGGCCACATTTGAACTCAGGTCCTCCTGAATCCAGGGCTGGTGCTCTGTCCACTGCACCACCTAGCTGCCCCATCCCTGATTACTGTTGAGTCAACACATAGAGCTACCATCTAATTTTTTGTGTGTGTGGTGCAAATATCTATTCAGAGTCCATTCACTAATTGTTGATGATGCAGGTATGTATTTAGTGTGTGGCCAAGAGGCAGCTGGGCATAGAGGAGAGAGGAGTCAGGAGGGCTTGGGTTCCAGCCTTGTTGTATGAAAGTTGGGAATATTGGTTCTCCTTCAGTGTTCTAGGTAACTCTCAGACTGCAAGTTAAAGATGATACACTGATCCACATCAGGGAGGGATTTTCATACGAGCAGTTCTCTACAAGGACAGTGACAGGTTTGCTGCTCCCCTCCATCCCCTAACACACACCAGAAAATTAGCACCTTCAAACTTGGAGTCAGAGACTCCATTTGTCTTGGTTGCTTTGTTAATAAGTGCCAGAAATCCTTGGATCTTTTATTTAAAATGAATCGGATCTGTTTGTTATCATTTTCAGTAGCTTTTATGTATCTGTGTTCTTTTGGGGAAAGAACACAATTGGAGATCTCCAAGGGAAATGGGCGAATTAACAAGATCGTCTTTCCCTAAATGTGCAGAGTGTGATTTGGAGATTATAATGTTTGGAATTTCTTTCCAAATGAGACTGTCCTGGGGGTAAGTTAATCTTTAATCAGTTATATTTTCACTAGTAGAGAAATTCTTCCATGCAATGGACCAAAAATTCCAAGGGGGAAAATGTTGATAGGACGAGAGAGTCCTTGTTTCAGAAATCCTTCTAGCTAGTGTTTTAAAAAGACCGGTGACTCCTCCAACAACAGAGGTGCATAGATACTCTTTTGGGGAAAGGGGTAGGAAGCTGAGTAACCTTTAAAAATCATATTTAAAAAAAATAGAGAATTGCTTCAGAACAGGTGGGGTTACTGCTATTATTGCATTTCTCATGCATTCCAGCCGTGGGAGACACAGATGGGAGATGGAATTTGTATGCAACAAGGCCAAAGAGAGTAATGTGTAAGAAGGTGGGGAGAGTCGACTTGTTTCCTCAACCCGCTTCCCCCAACACGTCCCCTCCTTCCAGCTCCCACCATTCCTTCCCTCCACAGATATTTCTAGAAACCCTGTGGCCTCCCTCTTCCCCCATCATATTTGTCCTACATCAAGCTTCTTTGTATCCATATCATCTCCCTGCAAGTAGATTGTAGTCTATCTCTTGAGGTTTAGGGGTTGTATCATTTTTCATCTTTGAGTCCCCAGCACTGACAAGTCCCTGCTGAGTAGGTATGTCCGAAAAAGGTCTTGTTCTGGGCTGAGTTCAGATAGACAACGTCTTGCTCATCAGGCAGTACTTCTGTTAAATGTGTGGGGATTCCATGGGGGCAGCTAGGTGGCGCAGTGGATAAAGTACCGGCCCTGGATTCAGGAGTACCTGAGTTCAAATCCGGCCTCAGACACTTGATACTTACTAGCTGTGTGACCCTGGGCAAGTCACTTAACCCTCATTGCCCTGCAAACAAAACAAAACAAAACAAAACAAAACAAAACAAAACAAAACAAAACAAAAAAGTGTGGGGATTCCTTTTAAAATGTGACCATGTGACTAGGAATGGATACTTGGGACAACTTCTAATATTTAGAAATGAGATATTGGTTTTCAGCCTCCATCTCCAGTATTGAAAAGGTTCAGTTCCAAGAGTGATCGTACGGGGCTCTTTCTAGCGTTTCTGTGCTTGCCTGTGGAATGAGAGGGGCTGCTTAGAGGAGGTTTGGGTAGACATGCAGAAGAGGTGGAGTTTTTGCTGGTTTTTTTTTTTTTAGTTGCTTCCCATAAGTATAAAGCAAAAACCTGAAACATGCAGGGATATGTCAGGTGTTCTTTTTATCTACTTTTAAACTTGAGAACATGGGACCTAAATCAACACTCAGTACATAGAGCAAATAGTTCTCTCACATGTGCTCAGATCGATCCGAGATGTCATCAATTTGTGGCTTCCCTCTGGTGGGGTTGTGGGGTAGATCACACCCATCCATGCTGGCCCATCCTGGGCAGTTCCTGTACATAGTCTCCACAACTCCACCACAAGGGGGTGACCTAACATATTGGGGAGCCCTTCCTACAGTTCTCACACTCTTTCCAAGGTACCAGTGAAACACTGCACAGCCATCATCCCTTATTCTTGCCACGTGACCAGCCCATTTCTGCTTCTTTTCGGACATATCCTTTAATTTTATCACTGTCCCTCCATATCCTTCCTCGGTGGCCTTCAGACCTGTGGAAATAGTCCAAGTCACCAAGCTAAGATGCATCTCTCCCTTTCACCCCTATTTTCCTGAGGGTTTGTTACATTGAGCACTTAATTGTTACTAAGGGAACTGAGGGTTGTGCTATGGAATGTCATTTCTTTAGCAAATAGTATAAACAGTAGGTGCTTAATAAATGCTTGTTGATTGGTTAATCGATTAAGTAACAACTATGTGCAAGACCCTATGCTGGACTTTGGAAGATACAGAGACAGAAAATGACAAGCTACGGGACTGGGAGAAGAAGTCCTGAGGACACAGATGAGTGTCACACATGGTAGGAAGGGATCTGGGCGAATTAAGGAAGGAGACTTGGAGGAGGAGAGCACCAGCTGCAGAGAAGACAGGGAAGGCTTCATCAGAAGCGGGTTCTTTCTCTGCTTGTCTCCCCTATTGCACAGAGCACTGGACCTGCACTCAGGGAGACTCATTTACCTTCCTGAGTTCAAATCTGGCCTCAGACACATACTAGCTGTGTGACCCTGGGCAAGTCATTTACCCTCTATTTGACTCAGTTTCCTCATTTGTAAAATGGGTTAATAATAGCACCTGCCTCTGAGGGTTGTTCTCAGGATCAAATGAGAGAACTATATTTAATTAATTTTTTTTTTTTTGTGGGGCAATGGGGCTTAAGTGACTTGCCCAGGGTCACACAGCTAGTAAGTGTCAAGTGTCTGAGGCCGGATTTGAACTCAGGTCCTCCTGAATCCAGGGCTGGTGCTTTATCCACTGCGCCACCTAGCTGCCCCCAAATGAGAGAACCATAAAGCACTTAGCACAGTGCCCGGAACATAGTTAAGTGCTATATAAATATTACTACTACTACTACTACTACAACTACTTCTTCTTCTTCTTCTTCTTCTTCTTCTTCTTCTTCTTCTTCTTCTTCTTCTTCTTCTTCTCCTCCTCCTCCTCCTCCTCCTCCTCCTCCTCCTCCTCTTCCTTCTTCTTCTCATTCATCACTATCACCTTCACCATCATCATATGGTGGTGGTGGTAGTAGTAGTAGTAGTTGTTGTTTATAGTTATGATTTGTCCAGGGTCACAGAGCCAGTATGGGTTAGAGGTGGGGCTTGAACCTGCTGCCTCTTAACGTGCTGATTGACTCTGGTAGGAGATGGTGCCTAAGCTGAGTCTCCAAAGCAGAGGATTCTGCCAGGTGGGGGGTGGGTGGGAGGGCAAGCCTGGAGGCTGGCAGGATCAGCATGGAAGTGGGGGATGGCCCGTCAGGCTAGAGTACAAGGTGTGCTACCAGAAGGGAGGCAGGAAAAATGGATTCTTGGGGGCTTTCAGTGCCAGGCTGATCAGTGTCTGGAACTTCTGTGGCCCAGGGAGTCCTGGGGAAGGTCAGTGGCAGGTACTGACTTGTGGCTCTGTGTCCAAAGGCTCCAGGGAGGGACACAGGCTCCTCCCCTTGGGGATGTTGGTCCATGCGGATGCTTCATGGGAATCTGCTGAAAAGGGAAGAGGATTCCAGCTCCTTCTTGGTACCCTCCAGTGTGGACTCAAACCCCACTGAAACGGATTCCTCCATTAATTTTGCTTTTTTTATTTTTAAACTCGGGTCTCATAAGAATTGTTTCTTCGGGGGCAGCTAGGTGGTGCAGTGGATAAAGCACCAGCCCTGGATTCAGGAGGACCTGAGTTCAAATGTGACCTCAGACACTTGACACTTACTAGCTGTGTGACCCTGGGCAAGTCTCTTAACCCTCATTGCCCCCCACCCAAGAATTGTTTCTTCAGTTTATGTGTCTTTTCAGAGTAATCTCCCATCGCAATAAATGCTGATTTTTTTCCTTCCTAGCTTGAAATTTTTTGGCTTTTTGAATCCATGTCTTCTTTTTGTAATTTGGAATTATGCTTAGTATACCAAAACCCATTGCTTCTAGCACTAATTTTAATTCAACAATAATTTATTGGTTACATGTTGTATACTTTTACCCTGTGAGTGGGAGGCTTTGCAGAGTGGCATGCGTAAAAAATGTCATCAGAGAAATGAATGATGGGAAGAGAAGATGGGTTAGCCATGTGGTGAAGGATTAGAGAGAGATAGGCTAAGATTTCCACTAGCATCCTGTCATTATCAGGAAAAAGAGAGGGGCGGCCTTCTGGGTAGAGTCGCTGTGGTAGATTTATGGACAAGAGCCTCAGGATGGGCAGGTACAGATGGGTTGAAATTTGCATCTTTGATGGGAGCATCCATATCAGGGAGATCACAGATCCAATGGAGCATTTGTTAAGCACCTCCTGTGTACTAGCTGGGGGTGGCTGGGTGTTGAAGTGGATAGAGCTCTGGGCCTTGAGTCAGACCCTGAGTTCAAATCCAGCCTCAGACACTGACTAGCTGTGTGATTCTGGGCAAGTCACTTCACCCTGTTTGCCTCAGTTTCTTCATCTGTAAAATGAGCTGGAGAAGGAAATGGCAAATCACTCCTGTATCTTTGCCAAGAAAACTCCAAATTGGGGTCATGAAGAGCCAGCAAGACTGAAAATGACCGAGCAACAACAAATGTACAAAGCTATGCAGATACAGAGATAAAATACAAAGCATGTCTTATACTGAGGTGCTTCCATTCCATTGGGCAAACACAGCATGTACACTGTTAAGGGGATACTAGTCACGGACAAAGCCAGGCCAATGAATTTTATTTAAGAGTGAGCCCCGACAGGTGGGGTGGGGTGGGGTGAGGACTGGGTGCTGGTACAAGGCAGCAGCCAAGCCTGGGCTTGGAAGCAAAGACCCTCTTTTCTTAATCATTCGGTAGGAGGCTCAACTTGTAACTAAATTAAAACGTGTTCGTTTTCTGGATGCCTTCATTTGCTAACTGCGCGTTCCAGGGAGCTATGAGGCATGTGGCAAGATAGAAAGCAGAGTGTTTCATATTAGATAAGGAGAAACAGCCCTGGGGAGTCAGGCCGGTGTGAGCCCAGGTAGATTTTAGCCTCAGAACCTCATCTTTAAAATGGGGTGATAATAATCGAATTATAAACCTAAATCTAGAAGGGACCTCAGAGGTCATCTAGTCAATCCTCTCATTTCAGAGATGACGAAACTGAGACCTGGGGAAGTTGGGTGACTTGTCCAAGGTAATGCCGCTCTCCCAGGAGTGGAGTGCATAAGGTCGTGTGTGCCCCTGTTGGGGGTAACTTGGTGAGACTTAAGGCTCATGTTAACCTCATGTTATCATTATAGATTTTGAGAACGGGGTGGGAACGGAGAGTGCTGTTTACAATCCCTTCCCAACCCTGGAGTCCTGGGCTTCTGCAGTGTGTGTTTGGGAAGTTCCCATGCTCCTCTGAATGAATGACCAGTCACAGACCCCAGGGCCCTTGTGGGGGCCCAGGGCTGTAGAGGGAGAGGGGGCGTGGTAGACCTGCATCTCAGGTTCTGTGACTTTCATCAAGTCCATTTTGGGCCTCAGTCGCTTCTTTGCCATAACCAGAAGGTTGGATTTCATGATTTTTCACCTCCCTTCCAACTCCCGAATTCTCTGTTTGCATGAGGCACATGTTGTTTTAATTAAAGGGAAGATTAGTTGGAGGTGGGCGAAGGCCCAAAACAAGGCCTAGGAGTGGAGCGTTTCTCTACAGGGGCTCTTTGACCTGGTAACCAAATACTTGGATCTCGCCTTCCTGGCTAAATCAGGAGATGCTATTTGGAAGAGATGTGGGCTCCCCATTCCCAGGCTCACCTGTATTGGTGAATGACTCCAGGTAAGGGGAGGGGGAAGCTTCCCCAGATCAGATGGGCAAAAGGGTAGCCATGGAGCCTTTGCAAATAAGAAGATGGAGACATCTGAAAACAGAGCAGGAAATGATTCCATGCCTGATTGTATTAGCAATCAGCGGACAGGCATTTATTGGTTCTTCATGTAGATTGATGTGAGAGGTACCTGGTTCTTATGAGTCACTGGCAACCCATAAAAAAGAACTGTGCAGCCTGGGCGTGATGGGGGGTGGCACTCCTGTGGTCCCTGCTCCTGGGGTCTGAGTCACCTGGCAGAACCCAGACCTTCTGAGACCTACAGGTGTCCTCAGGAGGCTCCACCCCCATTGCTGCAACTTCAGGAAGGTTGCCCAGGACTTGAAGGTGTGGATGAGTCTTTGCTGCTTGAGGGTGTGTCCACACTGCCAAGATCTCACATCCGTAGAAGAATATCAAAGAATACCTGTGGGCCCAACACTCTGCTACAAGAAGGTTGTGGGTAGGCTGTCCTCAGTGTGAAAATGTCCTCCACCAAAGATTCATGTATCCAAATGGACCCAAAGAACCGGGCTCTTACACTGTAAAAAAAGTCTGGACTCTCAGTCTTAATAATAAAATAATAAAGATGATGATGACAAAATTTAAAAAGCTCTCTGAGGTTAGCCCAGCAATTTACATGATTTTCTCTGCAGTTATAAAAACCCAGAAAGCAAGCACCAAAGGTGGTGATGTGTTCATTTTCTAGTGGGGGAAACTGAGTTTCAGATAGATGAGGAGATTTGTCGTGGCGCAGGTTGGGAGGATCAAAGGTGGGGGGCTTCCTGATTGAAGTCTAGCAACCCGATAGAATCAATCAATCAATCAATCTCTCTCCCTCTCCTTCCCCCCTCCCCCCTCCCCCTTCCATTGATAGAATATAGGCTCTGTTGGAGCAGGGACCTTCCCCCCTTCTCCCTTAGTATCTCTGTATATCCCAGCACCTAGCACAGTGCTTGGCACATAGGAGGTTCTTAATAAGTGCTTGATTGGCTCTGGCTGGCTGGGTTATTGGTGACTCAGCAAAAACACACATGCTGACTCTTGTCTGATTCTTTCACTCTTCTGTAGTGTATAGAGCTGGTCTTGGGTTCCAGTCCCACACTGACTATGTGACCTTAGACAAGTCACCTATCTTTTATTGTCCCAAGCAACTGTCTAAGTTTGTAAATTGCAGAGAAGATGCTTGTCCCACTGGGCTCTCGGTATACTAATGAAATAATAGGCCAGCTTAAAAAAAAGTTCAGTAGTCCCATTTCTCAGATTCAGCCAGCTGCGCACAAATGTAAGGATCTCTTTGAAATGAATGGAGAACAAACCATAACCCATGCCTCTCTGGCACTTTGAGTCCAGAGAGCCCTCTCTCCCCTGTGGTTGCATTTGTGCCTCCAAACTGCCCTGTGAGGAACGTAATGCAGATGAGATAGAGAACTCTGGGTTCAGAGAGGTTACGCAACTTGTTCCAGGTCACACAGTTAACAAATAAAAGCTCTGGGAGGGGCTCCAGGCTTTCTGACCCATGAGTCAAGTACTCTTTTTTTTTTTTCAAGAATATCTGATTGCATTGAATTCTAAGTTATCTTTTGCTGTTAGCAGAAAGGAATCTCTTTTCCCATTTCATCAAAGCTCAGATACTCCTCCATGAAAACCCGAGTGTTGAATATTTCCCCCTGTGCCCTGCCCAGAAATGAGTGTGGAAGAAGGCAGCATCCTGTCACAACCAGACTTGCCTTGCTGGCCCTGACATTCACCATTACCACATGTGCTGGTGGAAAAGGGTCGAGTTCTTTTTTTTTTTGGTGAGGCAATTGGGGTTAAGTGACTTGCCCAGGGTCACACAACTAGTAAGTGTTAAGTATCTGAGGCCGGATTTGAACTCAGGTCCTTCTGAATCCAGGGCCAGTGCTCTATCCACTGAGCCACCAAGCTGCCCCCCGGGGTTGAGTTCTTTTTAAAGGCTAGGTTCCCCAGTATGCTGAATCGACTCTTCTTCTGAAAAATAAATATTGGAGATAGATTTGGGTCACTTGTAGTTGAAAGCATCTCCTTGCATTCCACGGTTAGCAATTGTAACAGTATCACGTTCTCAGGTTTCTCTGTGTGTTCGGGGGGCCAGTGGCCTGTCATGGTTTGGCCTGAACAGGAAGCCGGGAGCCTGCTGCCTTGCACATTCTTGCTGGTTACAGTATAATCTTTACCTCCCTTGGAAAATATGCCTGATTTGGGATGTTTATTTCAGGCCCTCGGCTTGAAGCGGGTCTGTTTAGCCGTGGAAGAACTTGGAAGTGTGTCTGTTCTTTCTTTCTCTTGTTAATCTTTGTCTGCATAGACTTAATGCCTTTTATTTTTGTCCAGACCATTGATTTCATTGGCATAGGGAACTCTTGGCGTGTAAACTCCCTTCACTGATGCAGATTCCTAATTCTTCAGTCACTTAGTCTGAAATTAGGGGTTTTTGATCTGGAGTCTGTGAACTTAAAAACTTAAAAAACCCCTGTATTTCAATATAATTGGTTTCCTTTGTAATCCTCAACGTTGCATTTTAGGCCTTAAAACCACTGTTTTGAGGAGGGGTCCATAGGCTTCTGCAGACAGCCAGAGGGGGTCTGTGAAGCTCAAAAGGAAAGAATCGCCAGCTTGGAGAGTTGCTCAGGCTTCAGAGTGAAGGGCTCTTCCTTCCCATGATCCCAGTATCTCCCTACCTCCAAGGCTGGCTCTCTTTGCATAGGGATATATGGCCTCTCGTGCGTATATGCAGGAAAATCTGCTTATTTGTATGTATGTGAAATAAATGGAGGCGAAGGCTCAGGTCCATCAATTTCACACCTACAAGTTGCCCAGTTAGGTTGTCCTACGCTTGGAAAAAGCTAGAGTGTCTGGGAAGGGTTGGGGATGTTTATCCGCAAGGATTTTTGTCAGGATGGAATGTTACTTGAGCACATGTACCTCGAGGCCCGTGGGTACCACCTCTGTGGAGCTATCCTGGAGCCCGTTCCTTTTCTCTGTGGTGGTGACTGTGGCCATATGCAGTTCTGTAGCTCTTAAAACTCAAAACTAAAATATACCTTTATATTTTATATAACAAGATCTCATGTTTATCTAGCACTTTGGGCTTTGCATGCCATTTTATGTAATGTTTCTCCTTTGACCCTCACAGCCTCCTTGTAAGGGAAGTACTCCGATTTTTTGTTGTTGTTCAGTTGCTTTCAGTCCTGTTGGACTCTTTGTGACCCCATTTGGGGTTTTCTTGGCAAAGATACTGGGGTGGTTTGCCATCTTCTTCTCCTGCTCGTTTTACAGATGAAGAAACTGAGGGTTAAGTGATTTGCCCAGAGACACACAGCTAATAAGCATCTGAGGCTGGATTTGAACACAGGTCTTCCTGACTCAGGTCTGACACTCTATTCACTCCACCATCTAGCTGCCCTTTAATTTAAGGTTTCCAATTTAAACCCTCATTTTATAGTTGAGGAAACTGAGGCAGAGTGAGGTGAAGAAGGACATGCCCAGGATCACACAGTAAAAGAGCTCGATTGGAATTCAGACCCTTTGATTCCAAGCTTGGCACTTCTTCCACTGAACGACAGCTCATCCAGCCCTTCTGTTCTGAGGTATGTTGTGAGTCTATGGATGGTATCCCCTCATCCATGTTTACTTTCCCTCCATTCCCAGTCCCAGAAGTGGAAGGAAATAGAGCATTTGTGTGAAAATGCTGGAGAAGGACTCTTCAGATTGGTACTAGTTGGGTGACCCTGGGTGAGCTACTTAGCCTCAGTTTCTTTGTCTGTAAAATGAGTGTGATAATACCTACCTCACATGGGTGTTGGAGCATGTAAAGTGTTCCACCAATATTAAATATGATGGCTATCCGTGACTTGGCGTTGGGAAGACCTGACTCCAGGTTTGCATCTGTATTACCTTGGGCAAGTCACTTCACCCCCACGAGCTTCAGTTTCTTCAGTTGTAAAATGTGGATAATAATATTCCTACTATGGGGTTGTTGGGAGGCGATGATGATGATGATAACAAGAGCCAACATTTATGTGGGCAGCCAGGTAATGCAATGCATAGAGTGCTGGACTGGAGTCAGAAAAGTTAATGTGTTTTGCCTTCGGTTCTGTAAGAATTAAGTGTGGGGGCGGCTAGGTGGTGCAGTGGATAAAGCACCGGCCCTGGATTCAGGAGTACCTGAGTTCAAATCTGGCCTCAGACACTTGACACTTACTAGCTGTGTGACCCTGGGCAAGTCACTTAACCCCCATTGCCCTGCAAAAAAAAAAAAAAAAAGAATTAAGTGTGCAGAGAGAGAAAAAGCCAGTGATTGTGCGCAGTCTAAATAAAAAAATGGAAATTGATTTGTGCTAATGCTAGTGTTTTTGCTGTCCTGGGTTAATTTTTCACTTCATGCAGCCTTTTTGTCTACCCAACTCTGCTTCTTCTTCTTGAGTTCTTAAATGTTAGTTGGGGGCAGCTAGGTGGCGCAGTGGATGGAGTACCAGCCCTGGAGTCAGGAGTTCCTGAGTTCAAATCTGGCCTCAGGCACTTAACACTTACTAGCTGTGTGACCCTGGGCAAGTCACTTAACCCCAGTTGCCTCACTTTAAAAAAAATGTTAGTTGGAAACCTTTCACCCAGCAATATTATTAATTACCTGTCGTCTCCCAAGAATTAAAGGTGAGAGATAGCCAAAGGGTAATGGGGAGAGAGGGAGGAGCGAGCATGGGGGCTAGACCAGGCCATGAAGACGTGACAGATGGGGAAGGGCATCATGCCAGGGAGGGAGTGTGAAGTATGTGGGAGAAAGGGGTGACCAGAAGCAGAAGGGGGGCCTGGTCTCACAGCAGGAGTGAAGGGTGATGAACAGAGAGCCTCTGAGTTTCATTGGCATCCTCCTGATGTTGAAGGAAATCGAAGCCCGTCTTGTATTGGCATGGTCCTTAATTTGGGAAGACATGGATGGGATTCACCCAGGACATGCAGGCCTGGATGGATCGGATCAATACCAGTGGAGGGAATATACCCAAATAGGGAAGGCTGTAGCGGAATGTCTATACTAGGGAATTCTGAGAATACAAAGATGAAAAAGACAATTTCTGCCCTTAGGCATCTAGAGATGGCAGCAAGGATGCTAGCCACATAGCAATAGTGATTGTACAAGGAAAGAAAAGAAAGCTGTTACAGGGGAACAGGAACATCCTTGACTGGGGGTGACTTTTCTAGCCTGGCTGTAACCCTGGCTAGGTGGGAGGGCTTGTTGAAGCACTGATTTCAAGTTCTAAAGGCCTAGGTTCAAATCCCAGCTACCTCTGTGCCCTTGGTCAAGTCACCTACCATCCTCAGGCCTCAGATTTGTCCTCTGTAAAATGATGGGGCTGGATTAGATTCCCTTTTTTTTTTTTTTTTTTTTGCAAGGCAATGGAAGTCAAGTGACTTGCCCAGGGTCATACAGCTAATAAGTGTTAAGTGTCAGAGGCCGGATTTGAACTCAGGTCCTCCTGAATCCAGGGCCAGTGCTTTATCCACTGCACCACATAGCTGCCCCCTGGATTAGATTCCTGTGGTGCTTCCCTGCCCCCAAGTCAAGGATCCCAGTGACACTAAGAGGTAGAGTTTGGGGCCAGAGGCCTGAGGATCTGAGGAATCAGTCCACCAGCTAGTAAATCAGAAGAGTAGATTAGAGCAGTTTTGAGTAAAGCAGCAAAGGGATCAGAGCTGGGTTTTTAAATAGAGAATCACAGAGAGAGAAAGCACTCTGGATGAGTGCTGACCTTGGAGATGTAAGATGTGAGTTCAGATTCTGGCTCTGGTGCTTACTAAGTCACTTCCTGGCAAGCTTGAATGCCAACTTTCACTCTTCTGCCAGCGATTCTACCTTGACAGCTGATCATCTTCTGCCAGCTTTCTCTCCCCTCCTGGGGCCCACATCCTGGGACAAGCCCTCGTCACTCACACCCAGTGAATCTAAGAATCAGGATAGGTTCAAGCTGTGACCTACTTCTTTATCAAAACCACTTCGCTCCAGGCTTGGGTTCAGGAGCATGGAACGCATGCAGAATCTTTTTTTTTTTTTTTTGGTGAGGCAGTTGGGGTTAAGTGACTTGCCTAGGATCACACAGCTAATAAGTGTTAACTGTCTGAGGTTGGATTTGAACTCAGGTCCTTCTGAATCCAGGGCCCGTGCTCTCTCCACTGCGCCATCTAGCTGCCTCTGCAGAATCTTTTAATAAATGAGCCTCAGAATCCTTATCACCTCCATTCCATGGAGATAACCCGGGGTTCTCACAGGCTATGGCAGCCAAGCCCTGGTTGGTCTTCCCAATGGGAGGGGCCCTGGGGATGTGTGCCTGATGTCTGAGAACCAGGATGGCTGCCTTTGGACAGCATCCCCACTGGCCCTGGGTACAGGACAGTGAAGTCTGGGGCCACTGCGATCCTTGAAGACCATGTATGAAGACAAGACTGACTGGTCCCTCACTGACAAGGGACCAGGCTTACCCAAAAGGGTCATCTTCTCTTTTTGGCTTGTTATGCCCCTGATTTGGGATTTACTATGGGGAAATCTCCAAGATCAGTCTAAAGTATGGTTTAGGTCTTGTTGCTGAGTCTTTTCAGTTGCGTTGGACTCTTCGTGACCCTTTTTGGGGTTTTCTTGGCAAAAGGTACTGAGTGGTAGCCATTTCCTTTTCCAGCTCATTTTATAGATGAGGAAACTGAGGTAAACAGAGTGAAGTGACCTGCCCAGGGTCACACAACTAGTAAGTGTCTGACTCCAGGCCCAGCACTCGGATTTTCCCAAATGTGGATAACGGGGTGCCCTGGGACTACCCATAATAATTGCATACTGGGGAACTCTCCTACCTGGGCTTACCTGTGAGACAGTTCTCAAGGACAGAGACACCCCAGAAGTCTCCCTCCTCTGCCTAGAAGGCAGGATTCTTGGACCACTCATGGTGCCAGTGAGTCAGAGCATCCCCTCTTCTATGTAGGAGGTTGGGGTCCATGAACTTCCCTCTCAGATAAAGGCCTGAGCACGTGTCTCCTCCTCCCTTGGGCTTCTGCAGGAACTTTTAGCTGCTATTTCCTCTTAGGATCTCAGTCTGACCTATGCTCACAAAGCTTTGGGTGAGCACATGCCTAGAAGCTCCTGCCTCAAGGCATTACTGGTTCCTGGGGGAAGAGAGATTGTGCCAATGCACAGCCTTCCTCTTCCTGCCAGCCCCTGCCCCCAGAATTCAGGTGCACTCTGGGACGCGTCACGTTGGTTTGCCTGGTGATCAGGGAGAGGGCAGAGCAGTGAGAGGGCCAAGCCGATCTGTCAGCTCCTTTTTATTGACCATAGAGAGAACGTCCATCCTCCTGAATCACAGGTAGCCGTTCTTCTTGGAAGGCAGCCCCACGCCCTGAAAACCAATCAGGCGTCACTTGTGTTCTCTAAAGAAGATGCCAGTGTAGATGTCTCTGCTTTTCATAGGAGCGTGCCCCTCATTGGCCTCAAAACAAAGAACCAGGGATTTAGAACCTTATGTGTCATTGGGTCTAACTTCCTCATTTTATAGTTGAAGAAACTGAGGCAGGTGAAAGGCTAAGAGACTTGTCCAGGGTTACACAAAAACTTAGACACAAATTAAGTATCTAAGTAAGTGTACCTGACTCCTGAGTCCGGTGATCTCTTGGCTAAGCCAGGCTCAGCTGGTAAATTCAGCAAATTAATTAAGGAACTCAAATTCACTGAGAACTTCCCTAAATGTTCCCTCCTCCCTTACAGTAATAGTGATAGCACTAGACATTTATATGATGCCCTAAGACTTACAAGGGACCTGTATTCATTATCTTGTTGTTAAGATAGTATGAGTGGAAGTGTACCCATTATTACAGATGATAAAACTGAGGCTCAGTGAGATAAAGGGTCTCACTTATGGCCTTATGGTCTCACAAATAGTGTCAGAGGTTAAATTCATACCCAGGTCTTCCCTGTTTCAAGTCCAGTGTTCTTGCTACAATGTCCCCTTGCTTCTTGATATGTGCAGTTATGTAGAGGGGACATTTACCTACTTTGTCATTTTTTGGGGGGGCATTTGCTTTTTTCTTTCTTGTTGGGGTGTGTGGTCACCTTTTGTTTCAGTGTCTCTAAAAGCAGATAGATGGCTTAGCATTGATTTCTTTTGCTATCACATAATTTTCATTTTTAAATATATCCTTCCCTATCTGTACCCAGATAAAAAGGGAGAAAGAAAATGGAGGGGGAAAAAAGCAAAAACATCCGCCACCTCACTCGAGCTTGATGGTGTATACACCATTTCATACCCATAGCTCCCTGCCTCTCCAGGGAAGGGAGGGAGGTACATTTCTCATCTCTTATCCAGAGCTAACAGTGCTCAGTTTTGATTTTTACGTCACAATCATTTTTTTTTTTCAGGGCAATGAGGGTTAAGTGACTTGCCCAGGGTCATACAACTACTAAGTGTCAACTGTCTGAGGCCGGATTTGAACTCAGGTCCTCCTGAATCCAGGGCCTGTGTTTTATCCACTGTGCCACCTAGCTGCCCCTGACCTGCTGTTTACTTTTAATTTGGTATCTCCAGCACCTGATGCCTAAGGAGGCCTTACTGAATTGAAGTTCCTCCCGAGGGTGGGTCAATGGAATCATTTCTGTACATAGGAAAACCTAGTCCAGATGGGTCTCGAATGTGGTTTTACATTCTCAGAGTCAGAAAATGTGGCCTGCGAAAAATGCAGCGCCTGTATTTAGAAATGTGGTTCGGGGAGTTACTTAAATCAGCTCGACTCTGTGAATGCAGAAGTGAGTGAAGAAGGAAGATTTCCTTCCTCTTCCTCTCTAGGATTCCATTTCTGCCCTGCTCAGCCTCACAGAGTGGAGCAGAGTGCTTGCCACTTTCTAACTGAATTCTGTGACCTTTCTTTTTCTCTGTCTCAGGTTTGGGCCTCGGTTCCTCTCCTGGCCTCCTGCCTGCCCAGGAACCCGCTCAGAGGCGTGCGCTCTGCACTCCTTACACCCTTTTTGGCCAGGTTTCTCCCTTCTGTCCTTGTGGCAGACTGTTCATGGGATCTTGTTTTCATTTTTCTTTTGAAAGGGAAGGGGTTGCTTTAGGTATGTAATTGTCCATCTGCATCTTGTGTCCCTCCACTGGAATACAAACTTCTTGAGGACAGGTACTGTTTTTCGTCTTGTCTTTTGATGAATGTGCTTAGCACCTGGGAGGTGCTCGGGCCAGGCTGGTTGGCTCGGATTGGGTGTTATGAGAAATGATTGCTGACATTTAGGTAGGACTGGGTTATTTTAGTTATGTGGTCACAGAAGAATAATATCCTGAGAACATGACTCTCCACATGCTGGCTTTCCCATTCAAAGGTTTTCAGTTTTATTTCAAAGATAAAACACAACACCCAGAGCTTTGGCATCGAAGGCCCACCACAGACTGGCTCCTACCCATATTTCCAGCCTCATCTCATTGCTTCCCTTTGTGTCTTCTCTTCTGGCCTGCCAACTGTTCTTGCTGGCTGGAGGTAGTTTGGTGACCCAGCATATAGAGCCCTGGATCCGGAGTCAGGAAGCCCTGAGTTCAAATCCAACTTCAAATGACTGGGCGTCACTGAACCTCTCTCAACCCCAGTTTGCTCATCTGAAAAATGGGGATCATGATAGTGCCTACCTCCTGGGGTTGCTATTAGCATCAAATGAGATATTTGTAAAGTGCTTAACCTTAAATCCTTATATAAAATGTGAGAATGATTATTCTTCCCTGTGGATGACTTTCCATCCCTTGCTGCCACATCTGGAACGCTCTGATTTTTTCCAGGCTCATCTCAGGTACCTCCTTCTTCCCTGGGTCCTTTCCTGATCAGTCCCATTTTATTATTATTATTATTATTATTATTATTATTATTATTATTATTATTATTATTATTAGTGGGGCAATGAGGGTTAAGTGACTTGCCCAGGGTCACACAGTACGTGTCAAGTGTCTGAGACTGGATTTGAACTCAGGTCCTCCTGAATCCAGGGCCAGTGCTTTATCCACTGGGCCACCTAGCTGCCTCCCTGATCAGTCCCATTTATTAATGCCCTCTCCCTCTTCCAATCCGTTGGTATGTCCCTTGTTGTTATTTCTGTGGGGATAGAGGCTTATACAGCTAGAAGAGACCATAGAAGTCTTCTATTCATAGGATTGATTGTAGGGACCTCAGAGGCCATTTTATAGATGAGAAAACTGAGCCCAGGGAGGGCTCATAGGTGGTGAGTGACCTCCGGAATGGTTGTATTACTTCACAACTCCACCAACAATGCATTAGTGTTCCAATTTTCTTGCATCCCCTCCAACATCTATAATTTTCCTTTCCTGTCATATTAGCCAATCAGATAGGTGTGAGGTGGCACCTCTGAGTTGTTTTAATTTGCATTTTTCTAATCAATAGTGATTTATAGTATTGTTTTCTTCATCTGAAAACTATTAATATCCTTTGACCAATTATCAGTTGGGGGAATGACTTGGATTTTCATAAATTTGATTCAGTTCTCTGTATATTTGGGAAATGAGGCCTTTGTCAGACACTTGGAAAAATTTTCCCCCAGCTTCTGCTGTCCTTCCTTTTAAATGTAATATAATAACAACTATCCTTTTTATATCTTATAATTCTCTCTATCTCATTTGGTTATAAATTCTCCCCTTTTCCATAAATCTGACAGGTAAACTATTCCTTGTTCTCCTAATTTGTTTATGGTATCACCTTTATGTCTAAATCATGTACCGATTTTGACCTTATCTTGGTATATGGTGAAAGATGTTGATCTATACCTAGTTTCTGCCTTACAGTGTTCCAGTTTTCCCATTTTTTTTTAGTGAGGCAATTGGGGTTAAGTGGCTTGCCCAGGGTCACACAGCTAGTAAGTATTAAGTGTTTGAGGTCGGATTTGAACTCAGGTCCTCCTGAATCCAGGGCTGGTGCTTTATCCACTGCGCCACCTAGCTGCCCCCTCCCATTGGTTTTTGAAGAATTATGAATTCTTGATTCGAAAGCTGGGGCCTTTGGCCTTATCAAACACTAGACTATTATGGTCATTTACTCCTGTGTCTTATATACCTAATCTAGCTCACTGATCCCCCACTCTATTTCTTAGCCAATGCCAGATTGTTTTCATGGTTAATGCTTTATAATACAGTTTGAGATCTGGTATGATTAGGAGGTGGAGAACTTTCCAGCATATGTAATGGCAAACTTGAACTCTTGAGGTAAAGCCTTTAGTGAAGCTCTGGTGTAATGGTGTGAATGGCTTGAGATGATGTGTTGGGGTAGATTTATCTGCTGGTAGAAACACATCTCGAGCCAAAGAGAACTGAGGCAGAAAGCTTTGGTAAAAGAAATGCCTAGAAATCCACCCCACCAGCCCCCCAGGCAAACTGCGGAGTCCAACTGGTGAGGACAGGACAGAATTTGTAGCTCGATGCTCATGAACCACACTGTGTTGGTTTGCGTGGTTGAGGGGACCCCCTAGACAGTTAAAGGGTAGATTAAGCATAAATGACCCAAGGGAGTTTGGGAAATCCCGAGTGAAGATACGCATAATTTTCCTACTGGACAAAGGGATCACAAAGGGGCTGCTGTGCTCTGGGTAACTGTGTGTGTGTGTGTGTGTGTGTGTGTGTGTGTGTGTGTGAGAGAGAGAGAGAGAGAGAGAGACAGAGACAGAGACAGAGACAGAGACAGAGACAGAGAGGGAGACAGAGAGAGAGAGACAGAGAGAGAGACAGAGAGAGAGAAAGAGAGACAGACAGAGAGAGAGAGACAGAGACAGAGAGAGACAGAGAGAGAATGAATATGAGAATCACAAGAACCTTTGGTCTGGCAGGTTTCTGGGAGCTGTTGGGAAATGAGGGTCAGCTAGACTCATTTGTGTGGAACCGAGTGTTGACCTGGCCCCTCTGGAGCTCAAGGGGCCGGCCAAGTGGGGCTGGCCTCCCTGAAGTAGGGTTTTTAATCATTAAGCAGACACAGACAGTGCATGCCTTTCAAAGCCCCACTTTGGGTTTTAAATAGTACAAGAAATGTTCTGTCACCTACAACAAAATCCCAGGAGCGCTGAGTGGGAAGGATCTCAATGACCTTTTTCTCCAGCCTGTGCCGGAGTCAGAACCTCCCCCCTCTGCCATCTTTGTGACCTTGGGCAGGTCATGGAACTGGGCTTTAGTTTCCTCGTCTGTTAAGTGCAGGGGCTGGGTTCGATGGCCTCTGAGCTCCCTTCTCATCCTAGATCTTCGGTCCTACACGTACAATAAGTAGTTATTAGACTTCCAATTCTTTGCCACCACAGAAAGAGTGAATTAGAGACACTTTTGTTGACAAGGGTCCTTTTCCTCTTTCTTCAATCTCTGGCATCTAGTAGATAGTATACTTTTTTTTGTAGATACTCTACTAATAAGTAGTACAGTTAACACCAAGTCACAAGGTATGTACCTTTTGGGTCATAGTTCCAAATTGCTTTCTGGAGGAGTGTCTGGTTCCATTCACAACTCCACCAATAGTGCATTCATTAGTCAACAAGCATGATAAGCATTTATTAAGTGCCTACTGTTGTGGCAGGCACTGTGCTAAGTACCGGGAATATAAAGGCAAAGCCCCCTTCTCAGGGGGCTCATGGTCTGATGTGGGAGAACAACATGCAGATAACTTTGTACGTGTGAGATGTAGAGACTCTAAATCGGAGATAAGCAACAGAGGGAAAAATCATATATGTATGTGTATACATACTTATACATATACATGGATACACACAGGTACACATCATATGTATGTGTGTATATATAGGATAAATTGGAGGTGGTTCAGTAGATAGAGCAGCAAGCCTGGAGTCAAGGAAGACTCATCTTAGATACTGACTAGCTATGTGACCCTGGTCAAGTCACTTCACCTTGTTTGCCTCAGTTTCCTAATCTGTAAAATGGGCTGGAGAAGGACATGGCAAACCACTCCAGTATCTTTGCTGAGAAAACCCCAAATAAGAGTCAGACACAACTGAAACAACTGAACAATAACAAACACATTTATGTGTCTGTTCTCCCTACACCCCCTCTTAACATTTGTCACTGTTGGTTTTTTTGGTCATCTCTGCCACTCCCTTGGGTGTGAGGTCAGACTTTGGAGTTACTTTGGAATTTCTCTTCTTCATTACGTGGAACATTTTTCCCATGTGGCTGATGATAGGATGCCTTCCTTTAAGAAATGCCTGGTAGTATCCTTTGACCACTTTTTTTTATAGGGGGAATGGCTTTTGTTTATATAAATTGGAACAATTCCCTTCTTTATCTTAGAAATTAGACCTATGTCAGAGAAACTTTCTGCCGAGATATCTGCCCAAGTTGATAGCTCTCATTTTCAGGAAGCGTATCCTTATAACAAGCCTAAATTTGCCCTTGTACAACTTTTACCCTCTGGGGCTAAGCAGACTAGGCCTCATGGAATGCTTGTGTTCTGAGGACGCGGGTTCAAATCCTTCCTTTAAAAGATCACCTGTGTGATTTTGGACAAATCGCTCAACTTCCCTGGCTCAAGGTCAAAGGTGTCTCTTTAGTTGCATTTCACTTAAGTTGTGTTATAGTAGAGGGAGAACTGAGTGAGAAATCGGGACATCATTTAAAAATGGTTAAGTCATCAGGGGTGTGTGTGTGTGTGTGTGTGTGTGTGTGTGTGTGTGTGTGTGAGAGAGAGAGAGAGAGAGACAGACAGACAGAGAGAGACTGAGTCAGAGATAAAGAGACAGAAAAGAAGAACAAAAGGAAGAGGAAGAGGAGGAAAGGAAGAGGGGAATGGGGGAGGGAGAGAGAGAAAGGAGAAGGAGGAGGAGGAGAGGAAAAGGAGAAGGAGGAGGTGAAGGAGAAGAAGAAGAAAAAAAAAGGGAAAGGAGAAGGGGAGAGGGGTGGGAGGAAGGGAGGGAGCAAGTGAGGGAGGGAGAGGGAGAGAACACGTATCATTGCAGACAGCCCCCAATGATCATTTGGCTTCTTCCTCAATGCTTGTAGCGCCAGAGAGCTGAATTATGCAGACCAGTCATTTTCCCCTCCTGCCTCTCAGTTTCCCGTCTCTATAACAAGGAGGTTGCCCTCAATGGACCCTCACGTCCCTTCCAGCTCCAGTTCCGGGTCTAGGGATCTATTTGTGATCTGTCTGACTACTCTTCCCCATGAGGGCCTGCAAATATTTGAAAAAAAACCCAACCCCATCATTTGCCCTCCCTTGGACCCCCAAGTCCTTCAAACAAAAAAGAAAAAGGGATGGCTGTTTGACTTTTCATAGCCTCCTTCATTTCATTTGGGTCGTTTTAGCCTGGACCAATGATTTCATTGATAGAGGGAACTCCTAGTCTGAAATCAGCCTCCACCGATGCAGACTGGCCACTGATCTGTAGCTGAGAGCCCAGCAGAACAGCCCGGGGCACCAAGAGGTCCCTGGTCACTCTGCATGCGAACACAGGTTTCCATGGACTTTTGTCTCCTAGTCAGCTGTCTGCAAATGGTTAAGTCAGTGTAGACGTGTGTGTGTGTGTGTGTGTGTGTGTGTGTGTGTGTGTGTGTGTGTGTGTGAGAGTTTCACTGTAGATAACCCCAAATGATTATTTGGCTTCTTTCTAAACGGTAACACACAAAGGCTTTACTGTAAAACCGTGTGCCTCCTGTTTGGGTATGTGGAGCTGGTTAATAACACAACAAATTATTAACCAGATCTGACTGTTCCAGCATACCCCCCAGGGTGGCTTTTGAATGCCAGGCTTTTGCTGCTGAATGGGAGACCTTGATGAGGACCCTGCTGGGTGCAGGCATGCCTGCGTGTGGAGAGGATGAATTTTGCTTGCAACTCTTCAGAAATGCTAAAAATGAAGACTCGCTTCCAAAATAAATAGTATAACGGGTCAATTAAGCAGTGTACTGAAGCATTTCATGATAGGGAAAAATGTATGTTACCGTAATTGAATTCTTGATGGACCATAAATCTAAACTCTGTATACATTTCAAAACCTCGGTGAGGGACATTTCTTGAAGCTCGATGAAGTACATTGTACATACAACATTGGCATTCTGACACATGCCTCTGAGATCAAAGCCCGCTTTTTAAACCTCCAAGGTCTATGTGATAGGGCGGTCATGCTGGGCATGTCAGGGTTTCTTCAGGTCTCTCTTTACTGGTGTCCTGGGAGTTCTTGAACAAACTTGTTAAACCCTTGAGTCTTTCCTGTCTCCTCTAGGAAATGTGGCCATCAGTGTGTGGAAAACATGTTTTATTGATGCCTTGTATTTTTATATTGTGGTTATTTTTGGATACACCTCCCCCCTACCTCCTAATTGTATCTTCCTTCATAACAAAGAACAATACTGAAAGGAATACAATTGATACAGTGTCAGTGCCTGCAACAGTCTGCCCCTGTGGTTCCCCACCTCACTGCCTCAGTCCGGAGGTGTTTTGATTACTCAGCATTTCAGCTTTTTTTTTTTTTATCACTTGTTTTATTGGTGGAGTGCTTGTAGAATAGACCCCTTCTTCTGGGTCTGTTCATTCTGCTCTGCACTGCTTCATGCAGTGGCTCATGTTACTTTGCTCACACATATGTGGTGAATTGTAATCATGATAATTGAAGAAGAAGACACAGTGGAAAGAAGGCAGGATTTACAGCCTGAGGACCTGGATTATAATTCTCACTCTGCTACTTTTTAGTCATATGACCTTGGACAGGTCTCTGTCTCTATCTCTGTCTCTGCCTGCCTCTCTGTCTCTCTCTGTCTCTCTCTGTCTCTCTCTGTCTCTCTGTCTCTCTGTCTCTCTCTCTGTCTCTCTCTCTCTCTCTTCCTCTCCTCCCTCCCTCCCTCCCACTCTCTCTGTCTCTCTCCCCCCTTTGGTTCCTCATTTGTAGGATGCAGGGTTTGGCCTTCCTCCTGTGCCTGATTCTAAGTTGGGAACATAGAGGCGCCTTGTTATGTGACCCTACCGGAGTGCCGTGCCCACATCCACCTTGTCAGCAATTTGACAAAGGTTAAGAATGTCCGCCTTGCCTTTCCCACCACTCTACCTAGAGCCTTCATTCTCTGAGTTCAGCCCCTGCCTGGCACAACCCTGGAGCTGGTGAGATTTTTGGACACGGAAACAATGGAGCATCTGAGAGCTTCTCTCGGACTCGTAGCAACCACAAACAAACAGTTTCCTTAGAACTCCATTTCTAGAAAATGGACTGGAGTGGTGGGATTCAGCCTTGGAGATGGCCCGGAAAACCTTCCATGGGGCGTTGTCCATCTTGGTGCTTTAAAAATCACACAGCATTTTGGGGCTGACAGAATGATGCTAATTTAGACAATGACTTTCATCAGAGAGAGTCCCCCTTGTTTGCATCTGGGACACAGGGCAGAGAGAGGTTTCTGGGGAGGCAATGATATCTGATCAGCAATTTATTAAGAGTCATTTAAGATCAGAAACTGTCCTTTGGGTATCAGTAGAGATGATATGGCACGGGGTCAGGAAGACCTGGGATCAAGTCCTGCTTCTGACATACACTAAATGGGTGATCCCAGGGCAAGTCACGGAACCTCTTAATGCTCCAGGTAACTAGATCTATGAAGGGCGTAATAAATGCCAGTCAGCATTGGTGGAGTGAGTGTTCTTATCATGAGATCTCTAGGGAAAAGGAAGGGAATAAGCATTTATATAGTGCCAACTGTGTGCCAGGCACTGTGTGTGAAGCACTTTTTATAAATCACAAGAACTTCTGTGAGGTAGATGCTATTATTATTAGCCCCTTTTACAGGTGAGGAAATGGAGGCAAAAAGACTTGCCCAGGGTTAAACAGCTAGTAAGTGTGTAAGGTCAGATTTGAATTTAGGTCTTTCTGACTCTAGGTCCAGTGCTCTATCTACCACATCATCTTGCAGCCTCATCCTTACATGGTGATGAAACCACAGGCTAAGATTGAAAAACCCCACGCTATTCTGAATATCTTAATTCTGGTATCTTGTGGGAGTTTGTCCTTTACTTCTTTCTTGATAGGTTATTTTCCTTACAGAGCTTTTTGGATGAATGCCATCAGCCAACCAAAGGCGCCATTATTGGCATAGGCCCAGTCATAGCTCAGCGGTATTCTGGGAAGGCAGATTCTGGAGTTTGGGTTCAAATTCAGCCTCTGATGCATCCAAGCCATGTGACTCTAGACAAATGACCTCAAACCTCCCTCAGACTCAGTTTCTTCATCTGTAATATGGGGATAATAGTGCTTGTGCTATTGTTTTCAGGGAAGCACCCAGCAGCTTAAAAGTGCCATAGAAATATGAGTTGCTGTCATCATCATTTATGTTCACGCCTTGCACTTTTCACATGACAGTTATTTCCTGATATACTCTCTTCCTTTGTAACCAAACGGTCAAACAAATCTGAATCAGGTGAAATGGTTCAGTCTGACAGTGCTATGTGCCATTCTGCTCCTGTGGGCCCTCACCTCTGTATAGAGAGAAGGAAGGCATCTGTGCATGGGTCGTTCTTGATAAGCTCCTTCTGTAAGTGAAATAACTGAAATTGCCTATGACCAAGGGTTGCAGATGTTTTCTGGGACTGTTGACAGAAAGAAGAGAGTCTTTCCTCCCTGCAGTGGGGCTGGCAAGGGCAGAGGATGAGGCCAGTAACACCACTGTAAGGTTTGTGGGTGGCCTCTCTGTCCCCTCCTGAAGTAGTGGCTGTGTTGAGTCACCTGGGTCTGGACTAAGGTTACCAGGATTTCTGCAGTAAAACAAAAATTAGTAGTGGAAAATGGTTGCATGCTTTTTGCAAGTAATAGTAGAAACTCTTAATAAGTGGCGATAAATTTAACCTTCCAGAAATGTTTCTGTAAAATAATAATATTGATAGCTAGCATTTATATAGCACTTTAAGGTTTGTAAATGACTTTACAAATATTAACTCATTTGATTAATTCACAAAAACCTTGGGAAGTGAGTGCTACTATTATCCCCATTTTCCAGATGGGGAAACTGAGGCAGAGGTTAAGTGACAGGGTCCCACAACTTAAGTAAGTATCTTAGGCAGGATTTGAACTCAAGTCTTTTTTTTTAAAGTGAGGCCAATTGGGGTTAAGTGGCTTGCCCAGGGTCACACAGCTAGTAAGTGTCAAGTGTCTGAGGCCAGATTTGAACTCAGGTCCTCCTGAATCCAGGGCCAGTGTTCTATCCACTGCGCCACCTAGCTGCCCCAACTCAAGTCTTTTTGACTCCAAGGCCAGGGCTTCATCTCCTGGGCTATTTAGCTGCCCATATAGAAAAGATCTAGGAGTCTTAGTGGATGAAATGGTCAGTTGGAGTTAAGAGTGCTATGGAGATGAGAAATAGAGTCCCATGTTTGAGGAATAATAACTCAGTCAGTATGACTGGACCACAGAATTCATGTGGAGGGGAGTAGCATATAAGATAGGAAGAAGTGGCCAGATTCAAAGATGACTTGAAGTCTTGAGCACGGGAGGATGGTGGTCCCCAGTTTTGGGGGAAGGAGGTAAGTTCAGTTTTGGATATGCTGGTAAAACTTCCATAGGCAATTAAGGGCAGGAGTTATGAGGGAGATGTTAGGAGTAGAGATAAGGTAGAGATAAAGCTCTCTGCAGAGAGGTGATAATCCAAGCCAAGGATGGATGAGCTCACCAAGGGGAGAGAATATCCACAGAGAAAAGGGCTGAGAACAGAACCTTGGGGAGAGTCTGTGTTTCAGGGGAGGGAGAAGGATGAGGAGCCAACAGAAGAGAGAGAAGGAAGGGCTTCAGAGGAGGGTGGTGATAGTCCAGAAAGCCTCAGGAAGATGGAAACCAGTCTGGGTCACACTTTAGCAGAGACATCCACTGGTCTGTCCCAGAGGACATAGCTCGGAATGCAGAGAGAACTGGAAATTGGTCCTTACAGTGGGGAACTGGTGAAAGAGCAGGGGAGCTTTAGGAAGGAGAAGACTTGGGTTCACGTATCTGGAGGGCTGACATGTAGAAGAGAGATGCTTGGCCCCAGATAGCGCAAATGGCAGCAATGGGTATAAGTTACAGATTTGCAAATTTCACTTCACTAAAATGGAAGACTTCAGACAATTAGAATTGTGCAAAAATGAAACGAGCTGGCTCACGAGGGAATGAGTTTCCCATTGCTGGGAGTCTCCGAGGGGAGGCTGGATGACAATTTGTCAGGGATATATTATAGACAGGATTCCCGCTCGAGCACATATAGTACATAATAACCTCAGAGGTCCTTTCCACTTCTTAAGAACTTGTGATTCTATTGGTGGCCGTCAAAGTGTTGTTACTTTTATTAATGGTCATCTGTATTAAAACTGTCCTCTTCATTTTTTTCTCTTGGTGGTCATAATGTTAAAAAAATCATTTGAAGACAGTACTATAGCCTTATGTGTCCAGCCTCCAAATGGTCATTAAATTGATATTCACAAGGCATGTCTGACCATGTCACGCTCCCTGACTCCAGAAGCATCAGTGACTTCCTCTTGCTTCTAGGATTAAAATAGAAACTTCTGGAATAGAAAAGCCTTTCACATTCTGGTGTCAGCCTTACCCACACACCAACAAAACCCCAGTGCCATCTAAGTAAGGGAGCATAGTGATGTCCTATATCAGAGGTAGCAGAAATGTTGTCCGTATTGCTCCAGAGAACTGAACCAGATTAAAATGTAATTGGGAAATGTTTAACAAAAGAAAAAAAATACAGTAGGACAAAGATGATGTTAATATGTGGTTTTTAAAGTCAGTCTGCTGACTGCAGGGATCCATCTGTAGAGTTTCTCTTTCTATTTGAGTTGGACTCCACTGTAATACATGACAGTTTCTCAGATAACTGAAGACCTATCTGACTTGTGGGGGTGTACTGAACTCAGTTCATGCTGGCAAGAGACAGCTGCTGGCTAATTTTCAGTCTGTGCATTTACCTTGAAATCAGCAGATGCTACAAACTAGGGCTTGATTTATTGTCTTGTTGATTTTCTAGACGAAAGAAAGTCATGGAGAAACTATTAATGATGCATATTGAGCTTAAAAGTGTTTTGTGGGTACAAGGATTTTCTGTAGCCAGGATGGGAAGGGCTTTTAAATCCTAAGGTGTCTATTCCAGGGAACTGATTGTTCAACATTCATGAGCACATTTCTTTTTGTTTGTTTTTTTGGGGGATACCAGTACATTTCTGATCACAGCACCAGCACCATCTCTTCAGGGCAGATGGGAACATCCCTCCATCTCTCACATTTTCTGCAGCTGCTGTCAAGGCTTTTCTGAAAAGATATAAATCCCCTTGGTTCTCTTTGAGTGTTTTGGCATGCCTGTGTTTGGGTCGTAGTTTTTTTGGGTTGGGGAGAATAGGAATAGAAAGTGTGGCCCATTAGCAGTAACCCTGGAACATCCAGCCTTGACCATGAATACTTGGGAGCCATAGGGGAAGCTTTCTGCCTTTGCTCTGTGTTTCATGCATCTGGATGGTTGGTTTTGTTCACTCTAAGGCCATCTTGGAATGTAGTCATTCCATGGCCCAGATTACTTAAGTCATATACTACAACTTTAGTAGACCAGAGATGGTTTCCTTGCCTTTCTTCTCTCCCCTTTTCAGTGCATTTCACGAATATCCTCAAGCCTTCTTTATTTCTCCCAGAGCTCGTAGGGTGTGGATTAATACCAGTCTGGCCTTCCTAAAATTTCACTGGGATCACATCATCTTCCTGCTCAAGAATCTTTAATGGCTCCCTGTTGTCTGCTTCACCAAGGTCAGGCTTTTCTGCCTGGGTATCCAGGCCCCATCCTCATCATCTCACCTTTGAGCTTCTCCCTATGAGCTTCAGTTTTCTGCCTGCCATGTTTGTCCCCTTTCCGGTGTTCTCTCTGTCTATATACTGCCATCTCTGTCTCCATCTTTGTCTGTCTGTCTCTTTGTGTTTTCATCTCAGCCTCTCTGTCTCTCCCTTGAATGAATGAATGATAAAACATTCATTAAGCACTCAACCTATGCCAGGCACTGTGCTGAGTTGGGGATTGAAATTCCAGAAAGTCTGATGGTTCTTCAAAGAGCTTACATTCAGGAAATATGAATGTGGTGTGATAGTATGCTTTGGAGGTAGTGGCCAGGAAGTGATGGAGAGGCCTTGTTCTATACTGCAACAGGCAAACGCTCCTCTATTAGCATCCCAGGGGAAGAGACCGAGGTCCTGGTGGGTCACTGGTGTGGTGACGAGAAGATGAGGATGATGGCATGAGCGTAGGTGGCATAGTTGGCAAATGGAGTTCCCCTTCTATAAAGTCCTCCCTTGAGTCACAGAATTCAGAGGCAGGACAGGCTACGTAGACCAATTATTCCAACCCAAACTTGATTGAAAATCCCTTTGATAACAACCACAACAAGTCACCAAGTGTGTGAACCAACAAATGTGAAGACCTTCAGTGAAGGGGACCCACTGATTTCCCAGTGTAGCTTTTCCTACTGTGGGATAGCTCTAATTAGGATCAGAGACTTAGGGCTGGAAGGGCCTTCGGCATCTCATCCAGCTCCTTTATTTTACCCATGAGGGTGCTTTTCCTGACATCGAGTTTGAACTGATATCTTTACAACTATTCGCCCGTGCTCCAAGTTCTCTGGCCAAGATGAATAAGTCTAATCCCTCTTTCACATTCAAATACTTGAACCAGCTATCATGTTCTCCTGTTTCCTTGGGGTCTCCAAGACTATGGCTGACCTGGCCTTGAACCACCCTTGAGGGGCCATACCAGACTGGCGCTACTTAACTGGGGAAACGAAGGCGACCTTGTGAATGCATCTCCCAGAACACCCCCACTCTGTGTCTTGGATCCATCACCAAACCCTCACTCCTGTCTGCTCACAAACCCTGGACTACGGGCCCTCTTCAGGCCCTCCGGAGAGTGAGTTCTATCTCATGCTGTCTTGGCTCGACTCTCCCGCTGGTTATCTTTCTGCCCCCAAAGTCTTGTGTTGACTTAAACCGAGAAATCCCCCTGGCAAGGACGAAAAGAAAGGAAGAGGCACTCCTAGCCAGCAAAAACAGAGTGGAGACGCAGTTTGTGCGCCCACGCCCACATGAGTTCACCACATCCACACGAGGAAGCCAGGAGGTTTCTCAATCCTCAGAATGCATCCAGGCATCTTCAGGGGAGTTATTGTGCCACAGAGCCCAGAAACATGGTGATCCCACCCTTTGAACCTCCCCCCTGCCCCAACATTATCAGGGAGAAGAGGATTGGATGGATAGCGGGATATACTTTTGGCCCTTGGTAGGGCTGGAATGTATCTTAGCTTATTTTTTTTTGGTTTAGACCCGGGCAGGTAGTACAAAGGAAAAATGGGTTTGGAGTCCCAGGATGGGGGTTCAGGGCTCCGCCCCTTACCTGTGGGACCTCGGCTGAGTCACTTAAATTCTTGGGCTCCAGTTTTCTCACGTCATAAGATGAGGGGGTTGGGTTAGATGACAAGCCAGGCAGCTTTTATTAAACCCTTGCTGTGTGCTGGGCACTGTGCCAAGAACTGAGAATACTAATACAAGCAGAGACAGTCTGCCCTCAAGGGACTTCCCTTCTAACGGGGGAAGACAAAGCACAGGAGGAAGCTGAGAAGGGGAGGAGGTAGATTTGTGGGCGTGAGACTTCGAGTTACACCCCCAGGCCTAGATCCTAATATTGAGGTTCTCTTCTGGCTCTGATGATCATAGGCAACTCCAGATCATTCGTGGATGAATTTCTCATCTGTTTCAATGGTTTTTACATTATGCCAGTGAGATCCCATGTAAGGACCTCATCCTCCCAACTCTCTATCCCCCAGTCTTTTGTTACACTTCACAAGCCACGCTATAAAACAGTGGTTCTCAAAGTGTGGTTCTGAGACCCCCGGGTGTCTCTGAGACCCTTTCAGGGGTCATGAGGTCAAAACTACTTTTCATTAGAATATTAAGATGTTTTAATTTCTAATATGGTAAATATTGGTAGAGGTGACCCACATAAACAAAACCTTTTTGAGGTCCTCGGTATTTTTTTGGGGGGGGCAGGGCAAAGAGGGTTAAGTGACTTGCCCAGGGTCACACAGCTAGTAAGTGTCAAGTGTCTGAGGCCAGATTTGAACTCAGATCCTCCTGAATCCAGAGCTGGTGCTCTGTGCCACCTATCTGCCCCACTCAGTAATTTTTAAGAGTATAAAAGGGTTAGTTCTGAGACCAAAACACTTGAGAAGCACTACTGTAAAAACATTCCTCCATTCCCATGCTTCAAGGCTCCACATACCTGGGGCACCTTGGTATCTGTCTCACCCTTTTCTTTCCGCATCCCATCAGCCTCTTTGTTCCTCAGCTACATTAACTATCACTTCTAGATGTGGTTGCAGATTTCAGCGAGCTCCTGACCCTCTGAATTTGTTGTTGCTCCCAAGTTCCTTTTCCTTCCCACATAAAATAAGTGTTCTTAATACTCTCAAAGAGACCACTCCCATCATTTTCTGTCATTCCACAGCTGGCCTACCTCTCCCCAGTTCTGAAAGGAAAATCAGGAGATTTTAGGATTGGCAGAACTGAGGGAAGGATCCTTAGAGATTGTCTTGTCTAAGCTTCTCCACTGACAGCTGAAACAGGAGGGGAAGGGGCTTACCTGGAGCCCCGTACCTCCCTCACCCATGGCCGAGCCAACACTAGGACTTGGGTTTCAGAGAGGCCAGCATTCCTCCTAATTTCCCAAGATGCTTTTGTTTGTTTTGGCTTGTTCAGTACTTCATGCTAGTCCCTGGTTTTCCATCCTGGCTCCCACTGATAATGGTTTATTCGCAGGCTCTATAGAAGCCACACCAAGCCTTGGACTATCAAAGTAATAGGCCTAACAAATTGCAGTCTTGAGAAGGGCTTTGAGTGAGCTACAACCATACACACATACACAGAGGCATTAGTAATGAGTTATCAAGCAGGCCTTTCCACATTAAGGCCATCAGCCTCAGGTGGGAGCCCCATCCATTATATGCTGACCATTCATGACTGTCATGTGAAAACCACATAGTGAATTTGACTTAGCAGCATCTGACTGTGGTCTCCTCGCTGGACCCTCCCATGAACTCCTTTAAAAATGTCATTTCTTAGGGGCAGCTAGGTTGCACAGTGGTTAAAGCACCAGCCCTGGATTCAGGAGGACCTGAGTTCAAATCTGGCCCCAGACACTTGACACTTACTGTGTGACTCTGGGCAAGTCACTTAACCCTCATTGCCCCAACAAAAAAATGTCATTTCTTTTAAAAACAGTCCAATTGTTGCCTTTTGTAGTTAAACCTTTGTTTGTAATTCAGTTTAATTCAGTGAACTTTTATCCGATGCTTCATATGTGGCAGCAGCTACTAGGATGGGTATTGGAAATGCAAAGACAAATAATTCTAGGTACGTATGTTCTCCTGGGCTGAAATGTTGTGGGTGTGGATAAGGCAAGCTCTAAAGAGATAATACGTATGTGATAACATAAGATAAATAATAAGTATGGTCATTTATGTGTATATATGTGCATACACATGTATGTATACATACACATGTTCAATTGTATAATAAAACAATAAAGTTATAATATACATAAATAAGTAAATATATAATAATAAAGTAATTAAGTAATATATAATTTTTTTTAAAAGGGCAAAGTCCTTTTTGTGGGGATTTGAGCAAAGCCTCTTGTAGGAGGCTGCTCTTGGCTGAGTCTTGAATGGACAATCTGGGTAAAGTCTTGGTGGTGGGATCTCATGTACAGGGACTAGACTGGGCAGTGTATGGATGTGTGTGTGTGTCTGTGTATTTAATCTTTGGGATCTTTCTGTCACTTACCATTGGGGTAAGTGTCCAGGAGTAGGAATCTTTGGGTAAAAAAACTGCACATAAACCATTTAGTGCCTTTCCTCAATCACATCCACTCAGGGATAGCATTCAGAGAAAGGAGGAGGTCAGTCCATTTAATATGGGAGAGATTGGTCTCTTAAGATGGTTGTGTTTCATTGGGGAGATGCCTTCAGATAAAGTAGGGAAGCATCATTGAGAAAGAGCTTTTGGGAAGCTCTCTCTTTCCTCTTATCCTGACCCCAGAATAGTTATCAGTCTCAGTTGAACTACTTTCAGGGACTGGTTAAGTTGTTTCAGTGTTTTGTTTTTTGTTTTTTTGTTTTTGATGAGGCAGTTGGGGCTAAGTGACAGCTAGTAAGTGTCAATTGTCTGAGGCTGGATTTGAACTCAGGTCCTCCTGAATCCAGGGCCAGTGCTCTATCCACTGCGCCACCTAGCTGCCTCAAATTGTTTCAGTTTTAAAGTTAATTCCATGCCCCATGTAAAGGAGATATAGAGTAAGAATTCTAGTTATATAAGCAGAGTCTTGTAGGCACTGTCAAAAAATTGGGCCGAGAAAGTATGGATTTGGGAAACCTAAAGTTCCTTCCTGGCACAGTGTTTGTAGTCCAATTAATTGCCACCAGGTGGATACTGGGGTTAGTCTGACCTCTGCATTTTACCATGGGCATGGATTTTTTTGGAAATAAGAGAAAAACATATAAAACAGTGTAATAACTCCTTTTGATGTAAAATGCAACTCATCAGAATAATACAGTGAATTATTGAACTGCTCCTTAAAAGAGGAATGAATGGAAATACAATGAGGAGCAAGGTCCAAAAGAGAAATAAATGTAAGGCACAGTAGATGCTCCTGCTCTAATATAAACCATTTCCATTAGTCTTTTAGGTCAGTCTGATCCCTCTATGTGATTTGCAGCAGTTCTTGGTGAATGAAAATAAGGCTTTAATTAAGTGCTTACACCACAGGATACAGTTAGAACACTATGATGTCCTCACATGAGGCACCTGAGATTCTCCCCTCTTTGTTAGAAGCAGCCAAATCTGTCTGCCTTTCATTCTCTTAGGCTTCCTGAACACAATCCCCAAAGTCAAACCAAGCCCTGGATCCAACCCCTGTGGTCCTTTTCCATCTCTCCTGATAAGGGAATGCATGTTGCCATAGTAATGCTGCTTTTCTTCTTTTGCTCCCCCCACTTTCCCGCCATCCATAGTTGATGAATCGGACTTCCTAGCAGCAGTTTCAAAGGCTTTGCAGTTCTTAGCACTTTCTGTCACTAGCTTTTCATAATGAGCCACCTTCTTTCTTGCAGAATGTTAAAAACCATTTGGGAGGCAAAGGACAGTTTTAAAAGACTTTTTTCCCACCAAGTTGATGGACACTGGGACGGATTATAGTTCACTGATATGATGGATATTTATATCTGGTCTTTTCCTCCCACTTCTGGTTGGTGATTCACCAGACCTTTCCTGCTGTAATTGTTCTTTGAGTTTGTGCAAGCTTTGAGAAGTATGTATTAATTTTAATTGCTCCATTGATTTCCTTTCCTTCACTGCTGCCATGTTAGAGCTGAATGTCTGTCTCTGTTAAAGGCTAGAATCTCTCTCAGCTGGGCCGGCCATTTCCCCTCTCTAGCTGCCATCTTCCTTAACTGTAAAATAAAAGGTTGGGACAGAATGGTCTCTAAAGATCCTTCCAGGAAGTTGGTAAAGGAGATGTGGTGCTGTATATTTAATCAGGGGACCCAAATTCAAGTCTCCGCTCTGCTGTTTCCTGTCTATGTGACTTTGAAGAAATCTCTGTCTCTGGTTGCCATTTTCCTCACCTGTAAAACGAAGGGGCAGGGTTTCTAAGGTCTCTTTTAGGTAGCTTGGGATGGGGGGGACAGGGCTAGATTTGGGATCCAGTGACCAGGGTGTGAGTTCTTGCTCAGTCACTTATACTCTCCGGGCCTCAGTTTCCTCCTCTGTAAAGTGAAAGGAGAGGGATGCAACAAGCACTTTAAATTCTAGGCCATATGGAAAGTTCTCTGGAAGATGCCTGAACCGCATGAAGGGAAGCATATGTTTACAGGTGGCCCATTATAGAGACTAATAACAGTGAGCATTTATAGAACCTTCTACAAACATTCTCTCATTTTCTCCTCGGAGCAATGCTGGGAAGCAGGTGCTATTGTAATGTCCATATTATAGAGAGGTTAAGAGACTTGCCCAGGATCATACAGCTAATGAGTATCTGAGGCTAGATTTGAACTCAGGACCAGGGACCTATCCACTGCACCATGTAGCTGCCCATACATAACCACATAACTGATCCAACTACTTACTTGCTTGAACTTGAGTAGAAATACTTGTTAGATGCAGAGTACAACACAAAAGTGCTTTTTCCGCATCAGTACCAAAATAATCCAAGCCTTTGAGCATGAGCATACCCCAGTACTCAGCTCCACGATCTAATCTAGGAGGGTATTTTTGTCCTGGGGAAGAGAGTGACCCATCCCTGGCTTCTAATCTTATGTTGTTCTTGATCATGGTCTTTCCCCAGTATGTTAGAGGTCTTTCTCTAGGCATATCATTTGGAACAAAATGCATCATAATTGATCTTTGTCTTTTACTTTACCTCCATTTCCCAATGTCTTCTTCCCTTCCACTCCTCCCAAGGAGGCCATCCCTCTTAAGAATGAATAAAAAAAGGGGGGAATTAAAAGTAAGACAACATGTGGGAAAATCTGTGACCACATGCAGTCTCCCACACCTTGAGTTACCCACCTCTGCTGGGCAGGAGGGTTTGCCTTATCACATTTCCTCTTTGGGGCCAAGCTTGGTCATCACAATTTTGTTGTATTCAGTTGTGACTGTGGACTCGTGGAGTTTCTGTTTCTGTTGTTGTAGTCCTTGTGTCGATTCTTTTTCCGGCTCTGCTTACTTCAGTTGGTGGCAGTTGGTGTGTGTCTCTCTGAGCTTCCCTAAATTCGTCCCATTCAGCATTTCCTACAATATGGTAAATGTGTGCTGTGTAAATATTTATCATTCCTGTTTTTTTTTTTTTTTGGTAAGGCAGTTGGGGTTAAGTGACTTGCCCAAGGTCACATTGCTAGTAAGTGTCTAGTGTCTGAGGTCGGATTTGAACTCAGGTCCTCCTGAATCCAGGGCCAGTGCTCTATCCACTGCACCACCTAGATGCCCCTAGACCAGGCATTCTTAATGTTGTGTTTTTTTTTTTGTTATTTTTGTTTGTTTGTTTTTGCAGGGCAATGAGGGTTAGGTGACATGCCCAAGGTCACACAGCTAGTTAAGTGTCAAGTGTCTGAGGTCAGATTTGAACTCAGGTCCTCCTGACTCTAGGGCTGGTGCTTTATCCACTGCGCCACCTCGCTGCCCCCCTGTGCTGTGTAAATATTAACAAAATGCATCGCACGCATGTGCCACCAGTGTTTAGCCTTTCTCTGACGGAGGGCTATATGCTTGATTTTCCAGTTTTATGTTTCTGTGAAGGGGCCACTATGAATCTTTTGGTGCGTGGAGTGTTTGTCTTTTTCTTGATGACCTTCCTGGAGGATGTACCTAGTGGCGGAATCTCCAGCCCAATGGTACAGGGATTTTAGGCTCTTTCACTCCATATTTCTCTGTGGCTTTCTGGAATGATTTTTTCTGGGCTTGTTGGTGTGTTATGACTCTGTGGAGGACATCATTCAGCCTTTCCATTTGTTATCTCTCTTCTTCCTTGTCTAGCTGGTCCCATGCCCTTGATGGTGATGGTGAAAAACTCTTAAATGTTAGTGAAGAAAGGTATCTAGTCTCATCAGCTTACTGCAATGGGGAGAGAGGAGGAAGTAGAGAAGGAGAGAGAGACAGACAGAGCCCCAGAGAGAGTGACACACACACAGAGGCAGAGCAATGGGGTGGAGCAAAGAGAAAAAGGAAAAAGGAAGGGGAGGGAGAGGAAGCACCATGGATGGCCACGTGGGATAGAGAACTGTTCGTGGAGTCAGGATGACCTAGGCTCAATTCATGTTTTTGATACTTAACTGGCATGTGATTGGGCAGGTCACTTCACCAATCAATGCTCTTTTTTTTTTTTTTTTTTGGCAGGGCAATGGGGGTTAAGTGACTTGCCCAGGGTCACACAGCTAGTAAAGTGTCAAGTGTCTGAGGTCAGATTTGAACTCAGGTCCTCCTGAATCCAGGGCTGGTGCTTTATTCACTGCTCCACCTAGCAGCCCCCCAAATCAATGCGCTCGCTCTCTTGCGCTCTCTCTCTCTCTCTCTCTCTCTCTCTCTCTCTCTCTCTCTCTCTCTCTCTCTTTTTGGGTGAGGCAATCAGGGTTAAGTGACTTGCCCAGGGTCATACAGCTGGTAAGTGTTAAGTATCTGAGGTCACATTTGAACTCAGGTCTTCCTGAGTCCAGGGCTGATGCTCTATCCACTGTGCCACCTAGCTGCCCTTCAGTGCTCTCTTAAGAATATGAGTTGCGGAAAAGGTGCCAATCTTTATTAATAGGAGTTTCCTCACCCTGAAGTTCCCTGTGTCAAGGTATCCCTGGGTCCATTCCTGATCCTCAGCTTAATCAATATACAAACTCAGCCATACACATGCACACACATGAAACTGACCCCTTTTATGCCTCATTCCTCAGTGCCATTGTAGGTTCCAATGTTGTTTCTCTGGAAATGCCTTTATCTGATTTCCTTTCTCTCCAGCTGTGCTTTGTATGTCTTTCTTCTTGCAGGAGAAAGTTAATGCTGTACCTGTAGTTAGAATTAGTTGGAGTTTGATGGTTCATCAGTCTGGAGTTATTTCTCATGCATTTGAAAAGGTTCAGTCCTTGAACAGAGACTTGAAATGTAGGTCTACCTAGGGAGCAAATGCTATGTTTATTAATGCTTTTCTATCACTGCAGCCTCAGTTTGAAATCAGTTGGTCGTATAATAGGAAAACAGCTCCAGAAAACAAAGGTTACCCACTTGAGTTCTCACTGGGGGAATTAAAAATTCTCCTTCAAGTGGAAAAATTATAACGTGTTTTGGCTCACACTCCCCACACAAACACTGGAGTCCCAGGGAGCCCGGAATGAAAAAAAAAAGAATTTCAGGCTTTATTATTTTTTTTGTTTGATTCCCCCCTCTCCCCCCAGATTTTGGTAGAATGCAGGCATCCGTTTCCTTTCTCATTTCCCTACATTGGACATTTTCTATCCCTAATGGTTAAATCACTTGGCTTTTCTAAAAAGTGAGGTTTAAATACTGACTTGGCCATATCATGTTTAATGGGAGTTAAGAACAATCCATTGAAGAAAAAAGGAATTATGATGTGATGTAACGTTACGGCCATAACTCAACCCAGGGACCCCATGAGTAGCTGTAGTTGACTTAAAGGACTCATTTTAATTTTTTTTCCACTTATTTTGCTGCTTTTAGATTTATTATCTGAGATGACAATTAGCACTTACCACAGGGCCTGGTACATAGTAAACGCTATAGAAAGGTTATCCATCATCCCCATCATCAAACGTCATAGTCTTTATCATAGGGAATCCCTCCAGTGATTTAGACTGAAACTCCACTATGACTCCTTTTTCTTTTTTGTGGGACAATGAGAGTTAAATGACTTGCCCAGGGTCACACAGCTAGTAAGTACCAAGTGTCTGAGGCTGGATTTGAACTCAGGTCCTCCTGAATCCAGGGCTGGTGCTTTATCCACTGTACCACCTAGCTGCCCTCCTATGCCTCCATTTTATTTGGGACTTGTTTGAACTGTTCTGTAAAACAGGGCAATGGGGGTTAAGTGACTTGCCCAGGGTCACACAGCTAGTAAGTGTCAAGTATCTGAGGCCGGATTTGAACTCAGGTCCTTCTGAATCCAGGGCTGGTGCTTTATCCACTGCACCACCTAGCTGCCCCAGTAGTAAGCATTTATAATGTGCACCATATAGCCACCCCAAAGCAAGGGGAGTCCATGAACTCAGTTTAAAAAATATGTATGTATGTATATGTATATGTATGTATGTATATGTATGTATGTAAGTATGTGCACTTGCATGTATGTATATATGTAAGTATGTGCACTTGTATGTATGTATATATGTATGTAAGCATGTGCACTTGTATGTATATATGTATATGTATGTATGTGCATTTGTATGTATGTATGTATATATGTATGTAAGTATATGCACTTGTATGTATGTATGTATATATGTGTATATGTATGTATGTGCACTTGTATGTATGTATGTATACATGTATATGTATGTAAGTGTGTGCACTTGTATGTATGTATATATGTATATGTATGCATGTAAGTATGTGCACTTGTATGTATGTATGTATGTACGTATGTGCACTTGTATGCATGTATATATGTATATGTATGTATGTAAGTATGTGCACTTGTATGCATGCATGTATATGTATGTATGTAAGTATGTGCACTTGTATGCATGCATGTATATGTATGTATGTAAGTATGTGCACTTGTATGCATGCATGTATATGTATGTAAGTATGTGCACTTGTATGCATGCATGTATATGTATGTAAGTATGTGCACTTGTATGTAAGTATGTATCTATATGTATATGTATGCAAGTAAGTATGTGCACTTGTATGTATGTATGTATATATGTATATATGCATGTAAGCATGTGCACTTGTATGTATGTATGTATGTAAGTATGTGCACTTGTATGTATGTATATATGTATATGTATGTAAGTATGTGCACTTGTATGTATGTATGTATGTATGTATATGTATGTAAGTATGTGCACTTGTATGTATGTATATATGTATGTAAGTACGTGCACTTGTATGTATGTATGTGTATGTATGTGTATGTATGTGTATGTATATGCATGTATATGCATGTAAGTATGTGCACTTGCATGTATGTCTGTACATATATGTATGTATGTAAGTATGTGCACTTGCATGCATATACACATATATGTATATGTATGTATGTAAATATATGCACTTGTATGTATATATACGTGTATATGTATGTAAGTATGTGCACATGTATGTATGTATGTGTATGTAAGTATATATGTATGTATGTAAGTATGTGCACTTGTATGTATGTATATGTATGTATATGTATGTATATGTATGTATATGTATGTATGTGTATGTATATGTATGTATATGTATGTAAGTATGTGCACTTGTATGTATATATGTATATATCTATATGTATGTTGTGTGTGTATTGTTTTTTGAGAACAGCATTTCAATATAACTGGCTTCCAATTCTTTGTATTTCATCTTATGCACAGGAAAGGTGCATCTTGTGTTCCTTGTACAGGCAGTGTCCCTTGCCTTGGTGGGAGCCTCTGGAATCCTTAGCTTTCTCCAAGTTTAGCTGGAGGGCTGACTTCTGCCCAAGGCCCTTGTTGATCCCTCATCCACCCAAGCTTAGTGTTTCCTCCAAGTACTTTGTACTTTCCAGTGTCAAAATGACCTCTGTTAGAATATAAGCTTCTTGTTATTCCTTTAAGTCCCATCTAAAATGCCACCTTCTTTCTCCAGGAAGCCTTCCCCAACCCCTCTTAATTCTAGTGCCTTCCCTTTGTTATTCCTGTTTGTCTTAGGTAGAGCTCGCTTTGTACACATTGGTTTGCAGTGCTGTCTCCCCCCTTAGATTGCAAGCTCTCCGAGGGCAGGCACTGTCTTTTGCCCCTTTTTGTATCCCCAGAGCTTAGCACAGTGCTTGGAACAGGTGCTTAATAGATGTATATGACTTAACGTGAGGCTGTGGTGTAGGCTCAAGTAGAAAGGGATCCTTGGGACTCAGAAAACCACAAATTAACATTAGCTCTGATTTGTTGTACTTTTATTTACTTTGTTAAACTCTTTCTCATTACATTTTTTTTTTTTGGCGGGGCAATGGGGGTTAAGTGACTTGCCCAGGGTCACACAGCTACTAAGTGTCAAGTGTCTGAGGCCGGATTTGAACTCAGGTACTCCTGAATCCAGGGCCGGTGCTTTATCCATTGCGCCACCTAGCTGCCCCCATTCTCATTACATTTTGGTCTGGTTTGGGCTGCACTTGGGAGGGTACACCTTTGAATCACCAGTACCCCTTTCACTGTGAGGCATACAGCAGGCCTAATAAAGGCTTGGCCAATGAATGAATGAATTCCTTTTTATATAAGGCTTCAAGAGGCCCTTCCTGACAACTGCCATGTGAGGTAGTTAGGCAGTACAAGGATTTTTACCCCTCATTTTGTGTAGGATAAGGCTGAGGCCTTGAAGGGAAAGATAACTTTTCTAAATATCAAACAGCTTGTGAGGGTTAGAGCCAGAATTTGAACCCATGACCTCTGACTCCATCTTCATTGCCCAGAGATATTGAGGGGGACTTTGCAAGAGCAGACATGAGCAAGGCCACGAGGTTTTTCATCTGTAGAAACTTACATTTTAAAAGGGAGAAACATGTCAGCCCAAGCAGATGAGTAATGAAATTCCCCCAGCTGGAACGAGTTAGGAGATGGAATGAATGCTGCTTATTTTTGCCATTTATTTTTCCTGGAGTTCTTAGAATTCTAGCATTTCAGATCTCGATAGGACCTCAGAGACTAGCCATCCCCATCCCCTTGTTTTACAGCTGAAGAAACTGAGGCCCATCGTGGATCCCTATGGGGGCGAGGGGCAGCTTCTCTGTGGATCTATGTAGGGTTCAGCTCAGTTGCCTGTCAAGTGGCTGCCTGTAGGGGAGACCCCTCCCCACCCCACTTCCCCTGATGCTGAGATTTGAGCTCCCTCCTGAGGAAGAGCAGTTGAGGCTACCATCCCCTGGTTCCCGCAGCTGCCTCTGCTCCTGAGGCTACCATTGCTGCTGTTGCCGCCATCTTGGGTGTTCTGGGGAGGTGACTACTGGGGCTGCAGTGGGATCAAAGCTGGGCCCGGCAGCCTTTCTTGCTCACCAGACTTGCTGTTTCCACTGCTGCTTTTGCTGCTGGGATTGATTGAGCTGAGGCCAAGGGGTGTCAGGAGGTGGCGTTAGAGCTGGTGGTGGGAGCGGGGCGAGCAGTGACACGGTCTGCTGGTGGTCAGCAGTGCCGGCCAACAAGGGGGTCAGGTTGTGGCTGGATAGCAGCCTGGCCTCCCAGGCAGATCCTCGGGGGAAGAGGAGGGGGAAGAGGAGGGGGAGGAAGAGGAGGAGGAGGAGGAGGAAGAGGAAGAAAGGGGCGCTAACATGGGGCATGGCCTCCTTCCTTTGGGCAGGCCGCTTGTCCTCCAAGGCCCTTCTGTCTCAGTCCACAGTATTAATTAAGTGCCGGGTTCTGAGGATGCAGACACACACCAGGAATGAGGAGCCCCTCCCCCGAAGGGCCTGAAATTCCATGGTGGGGGTGGGGCAATAAGCTCTAGAAATATAAGCAGATAAAATATTTATGGAGAAAAGCACAGAGGGTCAGGAAGGGCCATGTGGGAGGGGGAGCTTGAACTTTCAAGGAGGCCAAGGATGCCACAAGTCAGGGATTATAGCCCCTCCATCAGAGAGAAAACTCCCTTACAAACTGGCCCAGGTGCCATGGTTAATAAGTAGCCTTTGAACCCAGCTCCCAGGCCTCCAAATTCAGGCCTTTATCCAGGGCCTCATTTCTTCCCTGTACCTTAGAACCATAACCAGAGATGACAAGGGACGACTTTTTGTCTTTGTATCCAAGAACAGAGCAGAGTGTCCTGGCACACAGTAGGTGCCTAATAAATGCTTGGCGCGATGACCTGGTGGATCCTCCCAGCTGGAGTCTGTGCTGGGACATCCTTAACTTCCTTTCTCTAGTTTCTGTTATTTTTCTAATTTGAACTTGGCTTATCTTGTTATGGTTGGCAAACATCCCTATCGTTTGGAGCAAGTCTTGTGAGGGAGAAACTGGAAATGTTGGTATTAACTCATAGATATAATCGCTTGCTACTTTATTTGATTTTTAAAATGTTTATTGTCTCTTATTTCTATGCCACAATCACTGCCCCTTTCCCCACATTGAACCCGCCCTTGTAACAAAGAAGAACATTTTAAAGTAAAACAAGACAACACAGTGACCACCTCTGACTGAACATCCTGCAACCCCAACCTCAAGAGTAGAAGGGTTGTAGCTGTGTGACCCTGGGCAAGTCACTTAACCCTGATTGCCTCCCCCCCCCCCCCAAAAAAAAAAAGAGAAGGGATGTCTCATGATGAGTTCTCTGGGGCAGATTGTTATTAAATTTCTTTCTTTTCTCTCTCTCTTTTTTTTTTTTTAGTAAGGCAATTAAGTGTTAAGTGTCTGAGGCCGGATTTGAACTCAGGTACTCCTGACTCCAGGGCCGGTGCTCTATCCACTGCGCCACCTAGCTGCCCCTAGATTGTTATTAAATTTCAATTTCATCAGATTTAACTGACTTAGTGTTTACATTACTGTGGCCCTTATATACTTATGGAATTATGTTATGTTGGTTTTTATATTTTGCATTGCTTCAGTTCATATTAATTAGCCTTCCTACGTCTCTATTTCCTCATCTGTAAAATGAGCAAGTTTGCTTAATTATCTCTAAGGTCCTTGCCAGCTCTAGATATCCTTGTGGCTTCTTCTCTCTCCCCCCTTGCCTTTAGATTTTGTTTAGACTATAAGCCCTCTGAGGGCAGGAACTATCTTGCTTGCTTGCCTTTGTATTCTCCTATTGCCCCAGTGCTGTGGTGGTTGTAGTGGAGATACAAATAGCACATTGCTTGGCACACAGCAAGCCATCTGTTATCTGCCTGTCTGTCTGTCTATCATCTGTCTGTCTTCCTTTTATAGGATCTGTACAGACCTTTCTTTGAACTCCTTAGGGCACGTAGATTGCTGGATCAAAGAGTTCGAACAGTTAGTGACTTTTTTCCTATCATTCCAAATTATTCTTGAGAACGTTGCCTACCATTTTCAACAAAATACTGGAATATTTCAAGGGCTCTCAGGATTCACCATCTGGGTTCTCCCTCTTCCAGTCGGCGACTCTGCCACACAGATGTTCTGGAGTTCTTTGGCAGAACAGTGCCGCGTGTTCCCCCCCGTGGCCCTCTTAGTGATGGGCATCTCTGAATGCCCCTGCTCCCTTCAGGGTTCAGCTCTGGGGCTTCTTCCTCTGGGGAGCCTTCCTTGTTCTCCCTAGGGGTTAGCGGCTTCTTCCTCTTCAAATTATCCTGCGTCCCCTTTGGGCCGTGAGTCTAGAGCTGAAGACTTTGGAGGCAGTCTTGTCCAGCTCCTTCACTTTACACTCAAGGGAACTGAGGACCAGGAACGTTAAGCTGCAGAGCCAGAAGGGACCCCAGAGTCCATTCAGACTAACCCCCTCCTTTTACAGATGAGGAAACAGGCCGTGCCGGGGCCAGGCGAGGAGCCCAGGACCATCTCCTTGTGCTCACGAGGCACTTGAAATCCGAAGGGACTTTAATGAGCAGCGCTTGTAAAATGGCTTTTGAAGGACGTCTGTTCCAGAGACAGACGGCTGTGATTGAAGGCTGGGGTGCCAGGAGTCATTTCTTCCTTATCCAACCCTAACAGCTTAGGCCATTGAGCCCTTAGCTCTTACTTCATTAGTGACAATCTTTTCCCCTCCAGGTTGGTGCCTTGATGTCGCCTTAGACTTGAAAAGAGTCGCAGTGAGTGCTTCTGCTGGGGCCCAGGATGTGGGCTTTGGATGGTGGAGGGGGGAGGAAGAAAAAGAAATTAGGAACAAAGTGAACCTGTAAGGGATGACTGCCGAACCTTGCTCCTGTCCTCCCAGAGGCTACATTTTAATGGAGGAAGACAACTCGCAGTGGGGAGCGGGGGGATGGGAGGTGCCGGGGAGGCTTGGAGCCAAGCAGGATGAGACCCAGGTGGGCTGCTCAGAGCCCAGGGTGGTTTGGGGCCCAGTCGGAGTCTCCTGTGGGCAGGGACTGGAGCGATGGTCCAAGTGGAGATGGCGTGGCTCACGATATCTGGGAGCCGTTAGAAACAGTTTGTGTTGGGTTTATTCACGTACTCGTCATGAAGTTTAAACATGTGACATTGTCCAAATAACATGGAAAAATCCACTCCATGCAGCAAGGCATGTCTGATTGTGTTAGGTCTGCTTTGAGACGTGGTCTTAGGAAATGCCAATGAATGGATGGAGTTCAATGGAAAGCCACAGAGTGCAGATGCACTGGACCATCCCTCTCTCCTACCCCAAGGGATAAAGTGACTTACCACATCTAGAAAATCCGCTTGCCATGTCTAGCTCCTACAGGAACTCAGGATCCTACCCAGGGAGCTGGAGGGAACCTCAGGGATCAGGATGTCCGAATTCTCATTTTACAAGTGAAGATACTGAGGCCCACAGATTGTTACTTCCCCAGGGTCCCTAGGTAGGAATCATCAGAGGTGAGACTTGAACCCAGGTCCTCTGCCTTCAAAGCCATCGCTGTTCCCACTGTCAGTGGTCCCACTTTCACTGCTGGTCAGTGATCCACAGAAGGTGGCAGAAATGTTTCCAAGTACATTGTGTTTATGAGGAAGTCACTGTACGCTGTAAAGTTGTAGACAAATGGGAGCCTTTATTTATGAGGTGCTTGGTAAATATTTGCCGAGGAGGGAGCCCCTGCAGGAAGCCTCCTGGTAGAGGGGCCGGAGCCCTGCATCTGGAGCCAGGACCTCCAGGGGCCTCAGCTTCTTCCTGTCTAAATGAGCCCACCTCCATCTCTAAGCCTCTCACGCTGGGACTGCATGACTTCCAAGGTTCCTTCTGGTCCTAATTTCTCTGGTGACTTTTCCAACGCAGGCAGCCCTGGGTGTTGTCAATCGATCAATAAGCCTTTGTTAAGCGCCTGGTGTATGCTCGGCACCAAGGGATACAGGAAGAGGCAGCTGGCTCCTGCTCTCATGCACCTTACAGCTTCATGGGGGAGGCAGCGTGCAAAGAAAGACATCAGAATCTGTATGCAGGATAACTAGGAAACAACTAACAGAAGGATCATTTGGATCCCAGGTCATCTTCGTTAAGCTAGATGCCTTTCTGTAATCTCGGGAGCATTAGCTCTCTGAAATATTTGTAGGATACAAGTGAGACAGCAATCAAAGCTGTCCCTTCCATGAGCTTCAAGGCTCGGGACAACCTGTGGTCATCTAGGTCAGTCTCCTATCTTTTGGTATCTTCACAGGTAAAAATCATTCCAGATGAATGCTGCCCCTCTCTTCCCTTTATTCCTCCTTTTGCCCTTCCCTGCTCCTCTCTGGAAGGCGTCTAGAAAATGAGCCCCTATCATCCTGATACATGCCAGTGTAGATCAGTTATTGGTGCTTGAGCCTGTCAGAGACAAGACCTTGTCCCTGGTCTTATGTGTATATGTGTGTGTGTGTGTATGTGTGTGTGTTTGTGTGTGTGTGTGTGTGTGTGTGTCTGTCCCCCCATGCACCTGTGGGCACTTTAGTCTTTTAAAAAGTTTAATCGCTGCTTTTTTGGTTAACCTCACTCTTTTCCCAATATCTGCCCCCTTGTCCATGAAAGTGTGTTATATAAATTATTGGGGGACTAGGCTGGGTTTTCTAATATATTACTACTTATAAATGAATGGCTATTGCACCAGTTTTGGCAGTAAACATTTATTATTCATTAATATCATATAAATAAAATATTGACTGCATGTCACCCTGGGTTCCCCACTAGTCATAGGCTTACAGGCCTAAACAATTACATGTGGAGGGTAAAAGAGAGAGTCCAGGGAAGAAGAGAGACCAGATAGCGACCCTGGTGTGCCCAGGGATTTTATCCTCTTTTCGGTAGAAAATCCAAGCTAAGTGATTAGCATCATTCAGCTCCATTGATTGACATGACTTGGGGGGTCCTGGAGATCCAATTCCATCCCCTTGCAGAAGGATCAATCTGCATTCCTTTGGTTAAGCTGAAGGCTCCTCCCAGGCTGGTTTCTGGGGAGGGGGAGAGAGCAGCTCACACTAATTCATTATCATTAATTATTTTCTCACAGAGGGGAGGACATGGGCCGGGTCTGACCTCACAGGCAGGCTTCCACACCCAGAGAGGGCCCTGTTCCACTGTTAAGAGGAGGTGCTCTGGAAGCCCCTTCGGCCTTTGCCTGGAGCAGCCTGGCTCTCACAAACCGTCCCTTTGCCCTTGCTGTCCTAATGGGCACACGCATCCCCTGCTCTCTTTCCCTGTCATTTTTGTTGGCTTGCCTTCCTGCTCGTAAAAGGGCCTCTTGGAAGCCCCACGGCCCGGAGTTCTGTTTATAGCCACAGAGTCGGTACAATTAAGCTGGCCCCTTTTTACATTGAGATCCAGGATGTGGGGACAAGCAGGGCCAGGAAGCAAAGGCCTCGGGTCTGTCACCTGAAGCCTTTGCTTTGTGGGAAGGCTTTGCTCAGCCTGAATTCTGTGCGAGTCAAGCGACAACTGAAAACTCTAAGGCCTTGGTCATGCTTTGGAGCAGGGGTTCTTGACTTTTGGGGGGGGGGGTCAGGGGCCCCTTAGGCAGTCAGACGTATAAAGGATCCCTGCACAGAATTGTGCTTTTTAATGCATAAAATCAAATACATGGAACTGCAAAGGAAACCGAATATGGCAGAATACTAACTAGTAACAACCCAGGGTCACAGAGCCCGGGCCAGGAGGCCCTCCCTACAGATTGTGAATTACTCTTTGGTTCAGTTACAGAATGAGAATCATGGAGGTTTAGAGTTTGAAGGATCCACCTTGTTCCACCTGCTGTACCCCACTTAAATGCAGCTGACAAGTGACCAGCCAGCCCTGCTTGACCTCCAGGGACCCCCCTCATTGCCCTGATTCCCAAGTCAGCCCCTTCCTTGCTCGGACGGCTCTCTTTGTTAGCACGTTTTTCCTGCTTGGCATCAAGGGGCAATCATGTCTTAGATATTTCAATTCAGCAACAATAAGAATAGCTAACATGGGCATACCCTTTTTTTCCAAAGCATTTGACAAATACACTCTTATTGAGCCTTATAACAGCCCTGAGAGGTAGGTGTCAAGAAAACTGAGGCTGAGAGACAGTCACTGAGAAGCCGAGGCTGAAATGACTAGCTCAGGGTCACACGTCTAGTAAGGGTCTGAGGTAGGATTTGCACTCAGGTCTCCCTTATTCCCAGTTCTAGCATTTTATATGCTTTGGCACCTAGTGTAGAGATCGGCAATACATGGAATATTTGCACACCCTCCATGGAGGTCCAAGATGCATTTAGGAAGCTTTTGTGTCTGGATGCTTGGCTCTGTGAACTCAGTTTTTAAAAATTGCCTTCTTACAGCAGGCTTCACTAGGGAAGACTAGGATAATCTAGGTTTCTGAGCCTTGGGCAACTTGTCTGTGGGGATCACAGGAAAAGAGAGTCAGCCAATGCTATCCAACCTTATTTTAAAACTGAGGAAACTGAAGGGTTGTCCAGGCTCTACCACTAATTAGGTGGGTCATTTTGAGCAAGCTGTTTGGTGGCTGCAGGATGGTGGTGTGGATGGAGCTTGGATCCAGAGCCCTGGGATCAACTCTTAGCTCTGTTGTTTAATAGCTGGGTGACCCTGGGCAAGTGGTTTAACCTCTCTGAGATGCCCTATTTTCTTCATCTGTAAAAGGAACTGGAGAGAAGAATAGCAAACCACTCAAGTATCCTTGCCAAGAAAACCCCAAGTGGGGTCATGAAGTCAGACACGACTGAAACGACTGAACACCAGCACCACAAAGTGCTTTGCAGACCTTAAAAAGTACTATAGAAATGCTGTATTTATTATCACTATTAGATCACACTGCCTCCTCTGTAAACCTTAAAACGCAGTAAAAGGAAATACCTGCTATTGTGATCTAAAAAAGCAAGGGGCTTGGATTAGATTTCATCAGTGGTAATAACCCTCATCCCCGTAATGCTTTGCAGTCTGGAAAGCACTTCCTTTGCAACAGTCTTAAGAAAGAGGTCAAATATTCCCAGTTTACAGATAAGAAAGAGTGAGGCTCAGAGAGGGGGTTGGCTTTTCCAGGACCAGATGTATTCCCAAGTTCTTTGACCCCAAGTCCACTAAAAGGTTAAGGAAGTGCCTTACATGATTATTTCTCTTAAATCTCACAAGTTGGGGGCAGCTAGGTGGCACAGTGGATAGAGCACCGGCCCTGGAGTCAGGAGGACCTGAGTTCAAATCTGGCCTCAGACACTTAACACTTCCTAGCTGTGTGACCCTGGGCAAGTCACTTAACCCCAATTACCTCACCAAAAAAAAAAAATCTCACAAGTTTCTCCGAGGGAGGTTGTCCTACTGTGGTTATACCCACTGTGTCTGACAGAAGTGAGGCCTGTAAGAGAACAGAGCCTGGAATCTGGAAGCTGGGGTCTTGGACTCCAGACCCCTCAGAAATCCTTACTCCAAATTGTTTGACCTTTGCTCCCCCACCACATAGTGTCAGACACAGATTCAGAGCCAGAAGGGATCTTAGAAGCCATTGAGCCCAGCTTCCCTCATTTTGCAGAGGTGAAGAGGGAGCTTGCCCAGGTCAGACAGGCAGGGGTAGAGCTGGAAAGTGAACTGTCTTTTCTGATGCCATCTCCAGCGCTTCTTTCTGGGTCCCGTGCTTCCTCGAGATGATGCTCGGGAGTCGTTGTAGTGCAGAGTCCAGCTTAGGTGCAGCTGCGGGGTGGAGGAGGGAAGGATTCAGGCCTTAAAGCAGCAGACAGGATCTGCTGGCTTGACTTCCAGCTGGAAAAAAGACTTCCTTTCCCTTTGCAACAAGTCCCACTCTTGTGGGGCTAGGCCTTGGGAACTTTAGAATGTTACTCTTAAGAAGAAGAACCTCACTACATCCCTCCAAAGCAAACAAGGGGCCCAGAAGCAGCTGCAAAAATAGAATTGTTTGGGGAAAAAAAGTAGGAGCAGACCCAGGATGTGAAAGTATCTGCTACATCTTAATCGAGATCAAGTTACTCCCCAGAAAAGGAGTGGGGAGTCCCCAAGGAAGTGTAAATACTACCAAGGACTGCTGTGACATTATCAATGAGCAGCCATGTTTTACCAACCAAAATGGAAGCCCCTCAACATTTTGGCTCTTATCATATGCCAAAGACCATTACTGACCCAGCGCCATTCAAGCTTGGTCCGGGACTCAGAGCCTCCTTTCAGGTGGTTTTCTGTCTGCTGATGAAAAAAACCGGGTTCGTGAGCAGAGGAACCTGGAGGAGAAAGAAATTACAGTCAGATGTGAGGTTTGAGTCAAAACAAACGATCCTTTCAGGGGAGGAAAATTGATGGCTTGCTCCTTCAGAAAAAAAAAATCGATCATATTTTTCTAGTTCTTAAGCTGTTTTTTTTTTTTTTGAGGTGAAGTGATCTGCTTAATTTTGTGGAGAATGGCCTGTGATTGAAAAGTAGAATGTTGCAGCTGAGTTGAAGAAAAGGAGCTCACCTTCCCCACCCCAACATGATTCTGAGAGAGAAGCCCTTGATCAGGCATTTTAATGAATTAAAGGTGTTTCAATGAAAAGTCAAGTTAAAAAAAAAGTTAGATTATGGAAACAGGCGATTCTTGGATGAGGCCTTCATCGCAGTGATGGAGTATGGGTTGAACTCTGTTAAAACAAAAACCACAGTGGAAACCTCGGTGCTGGCCAGAGCTCAGAGCTGGAGAGCTTGGAATGTGCTTCCTTCTCATCTGAGGTCTCTGAGTCCACTTTTGATATGGTCACTGTGACCTTGGGCAAGTCACTTCTCTCCTCTCTAAATTGAGACAGTTGTGTGCTCATTGGCCTCTGAAGTCTCTTCCAGGTGCTGATCTATGGTCCTACGACCACCTCCCAGGGGAAGGCATTCCTGATCTTCCTAAGTAGTCTTACTCCTGCCCTCCCCAAATGATTTCCTGTTCTGTTTTCTGTTTAGATATTCTTTCCACGTGGCAACAGGGAGGGATATAATTGTTGGGTTTCCTCCTAGGTCCTCATCATGTGGAGTGGGGCCCTGGTGACTGATTATGTGGGGGCATGGGCAACAGTGCTGGGGAAAATAGAAGGGGAGGGGAGGAGAGGAAAGGTGTGTTGCTATTTCATACTACGCTACACTACGCTATACTATACTATACCATACTATACTACTCTATACTACATCATTACCTGTACATATAATATATAATAGGCCCCAAAGGGCAGGGACTGTTCTCCACTGCCTTTTTTTGCCCAAGTGCCTTGCACACAGTCAGTGCCTTCTCATAGAGTGAATGAATGAATGAATGATTTCTGCTTGGATACACCTCTATTCCTGCAACGAAGGAAATGACTCCCATTGGCCTGCTATTATTGGCCTGCTGTTCACACGAGTGGTGTGTGTTACCTTCTAGAGTCTGGATTTTGGGGAGTGTGATCTGGGGTTCGAGGTCCCCCTGCCCTTTGTTGTGCTGTGAGGGTGGGGACGAAGCAGGTGCTGCTGGGAGAGTGCACCAGTCCATCCTCGTAGAAGAGGACCTGACATCCTGAGCTGTGGGTGCAGAGGGCTTCCAGGCCAGGTGAGAGCTGGGTTCTTGTGCTGGCCAGGACTTCTGGCAGCTCAGCTTTCCCTCGGTCTTATGTTTGTGTGCCCTGCAGGTACAAGCTGTTCACGGGGGCACCGAGTCTGTGAGGGTGCATTCTCTAAGTATTTACTGGTCCCTGGCTGTGCTCTCCAGCCAGTCTTAGAGAGTGGCCTAGGATGCTGAGATGTCAGAGACCTTGTTGAAGGTCACACAGCTAGAATGCATCAGAGGCTGGACTCGAACCTGGATCTTCCTGCCTCCAAACCCAGCTCTCCACCCTCTGCCCTATCCGGCCTCTTAGGACCATGCAGCCATAGACTTAGAGCTGGAAGGTGCCCTAGAGATCACTTATTTTCTCCTCTCCTGCCCGAGGAAGCAGATGCAGAAAAGTCCAGTGTCTTGGGCATTCCGAATCCAAATCAGAGCTTTCCCATGATTCTCTTCCTCAGACTTTTTGTGCCTCATTTTTTTATTGGCAGAATGTTGTAAACAGTAACAAAGCCCTTTGCTTTCCTGCGAATGTTAACTCTTCTGGCATCATGGTGTAATAGGATTCCTGTGACCTTTTGGTGTCATTGGGAGAAGGTTGGTCTTGGTCTGTAGTTTGATTATTGGACGCTCGATTGGATTGTCATCACTGATGGATTGATGATTTCCTTGATGGGAGTATTCCCTCTGGGAATGTGGGCTGGAACCCACAGCTTCCTTCTCATTCTGTGCGGCTCTTGCCAGGGTCTTTCCCATAAATTGTCTAGATCAGGGGCCAAGCTGTCTTGTATTTTGAGAAATATATTGGAGCTAAAATGATGGTTTTTTAGTTTTTGTTTTGGGGAACAGCTTGGCGTTGAAAGTGATAGGTAGTTTTCAAGTGTAGCTTAGATCCTTCATTTTTCTTGTTTAGTTTTAACTCAGGTTATTGTTAATCTATCTGAAATAGAGGTACTGAATTCCCTAACTCAGTGGGCTACCTATCTAGCTGCATGTCATAGTTGGGGCATTAGGCTTTCTCATCCATTTGGTTTTTCCAGCACGGATTGTCAAGCTCTTCCGAAGGTCATAGATTCAGTTGAAGTCCTTTATAGCATTCCAGGTCACGGTCAGCACAATGCTGTCTGCAAGTAGTCGCATCTGGAGGGAATCCCTCTTATGTTCAGAATTTGTGTAATTAAACTGTAAGCCTTTAGTCAAAATAAAGTCACATTAATGGAATAGAATGCAGCTTTTTGTAAAGTACACAAAAGCTGCCTTGCTAATTTAATATTGTCTTTTGTGTGTCTAATTATTTATTTATGTGTTACAGTTTAAAGCTCTGTTTCTTCAGATGCTTTTCAAGAACTGATGGTGAATTCACTCTGAGTGGTAGATGGTAACACTGACTTGGGGGCCATTAGTAACACAATGTAAAGGAGGTTGTGGTAGCCTGAGGAGTCATTCACCCTGTGAGCCACCAAAATGTTGGATTGGTTCATGAGAGCCACAGAGAAGAGTTGAAAATTGGGCTGCAAGTTTTGGTGGTTGTTTGGGGCTGCCTTTCTCCAAATCAAGAGCCTCATCCACCAGGTGAACCCTTTGAGCCAGCCTGGACCCCGAATGGTAGCAATCTAGGTTCCCTGGTCCTGAGGAGAGTTGAGAAATGTAGCACATTTAGAACCCAGAACAGGTTTGATTGTGAAGCTATTGAAGGGATCACTTATTTAAAATGAGTATTGATCTTTGGCCATATGGTTACTAAAAACACCTCCAGCAACTTTGTTCCCTCCCGCCCCCCACAGTGTTCTTCCACTTGACCCCAAGTCTTTACCTTGTCTTTGCTAAGTTATAGCAAGAGTGCTGATTGGTTTGGTTCACTTCTTCTAGTGGGTTGTGTGCCGACTTGCTGGTTTTTGGACAAAGACTTACTGAGTACCAAAAGTTAAGTTAATGTTTGTGGATGGTCTAAGAGTTGGGTGACTTAGCATCATCTGCGCTTTTCTTACCCCCATCCCTGAGGAAGAAGGCTGGCTAGTTGTGTAGGACCAAGAACCATTTTGGATTTTTTTTTTGTCATTGTTAATGTAGTTTGATGGATCTGTGATACTCTAAGATCATATGTTTAGGTTCCTCAGACAGCATTCCTGCTTCCTTACTTTATAGTTGAAGAAACTGAGGCGCAGGGCTAGTTGATGTGGCTCGTACCTCATGCTAGTTGTCTCATCCTGGTGACTCTTGTCCATTTCATTCCATTTGAGCTAGTTCAAAAGAAGCAGTTTTAACAATAATTATGATAACAAACGGTTCACATTTAGATATAGCACATAAAGGTTAGCAAGGCATTCTGAATACATTTGTCATTTAATCCTCACACCACCACTGTGAGGTAGGTGCTATTAGCATCCTCACTTTACAGATGAGAAGACCTGAGGCCGAGATTGAAGTTACCACCTCTCTGGACTTTACTTTCTGCATCTGTAAAGTTCTTTGGTTGGACTCAGTGACCCTCTGAGGGCCCTTCCAGCTCCAATAATATGAGACAATTGAAAAAAAACTTGAAACATTTTATTCAACCTGTTATTATTTTATTATAAAACTATTTTCCTTAATATTTCAAAGACTGATGCTATTTCTCAGCTTGGACTCACAAATGTTTCTAAGTTTTTCAGTCCCTTGTATCTTGAGGACTTTCTTTGCATTTATAATAGTAAATGAAAGTAATTTGGGTCACCCATGGCGTATATGAGCTGAGTGGGAGGAAGGGCATTCCATCAATAATTATAGCATGCACTCAGCAGGCCACAGTGAGGACTGCCTCTGGCCAGCTGATGGCAAGTAGACCTTAGGCTGCGCTCTCAGAGGCTACTTTGGTTCTGGGTGGGCCCCAGGGGTGTGGCCCAGGATTCCTTGCCTGAAAAAACCCAGGTCAGCTTGTGGTTCTCTCTTCGGGTTTGGAGAGTGCCCTGGAAACAGGCATAGGCATCTGGCTCATTCTGTGGTCACCTTGGGCTGGCCTTGACATTGATCTGAAATCCTTGGGCTCGTTAAACAGAATCCTTGGGGATCACGAGGGTGGGGTTCCAGGCAAATGGTGGTTTACTTGGCTGATTTCAGCTTGGTTAGCCCATGGAAAGAAGTTGTTTTATCAAGGATCCCAGTTAGAAGTGGAGATTGAGAGAGAATTGAATGGCCAACCCAAGATGGCAGATCCAATGGATTAGAAGGGCTTTGATAATGTATGCTCTCGGGTTTCAGCGTGGATGGGAAGGTGGAATGCCTCTGTGTCTTCTCACAGTGTCAGAGCATATGTTTTAGTTAACATTTTAAACCTACAATATTAACACAGTATTAACATTGGTAGAAATTTTGTTTGAGCTGGGAATTCTTTTCAAATTATTTGTTAGCATTTTAATATCTTATACCTTTGAAGGTCATGAACAGGGCTCGCACCACCCTAATTAGTAGATTGGTGTGATTTGATCAAATGACTTACACGGGACCCAATCTTTTGAACATCTTCTGACAAAGCTAGAAGACAACAGGTTTTTGGACTAACATTCTTGATTCTCCTTGTTTTCATATTGATGTCATTTCAGAATTTGTCTGTCCATATCACCCCCATCTCCCCAGCAAGTCTTCCTTTAAAAAAGAAAAAGAAAAAGTTACACACAAAAAAGCAAGAGTTGACTATCCTTGACAGAGGACATCACATTCTATATACCTTGTGGTCTTTTAGATCTACTAAGAGAAGAAGTTTTTATTTCCTCCCCTCTTTTCTGGAGCCAAGATTGGGCATCAGAGTGATGCGGTGCCTGGCTTCCTTTTTTGGGTGCTTTTCATTTATATGATTATTATTGTCATTGGGTATGTTGTTGTTCTGGTTCTTTCCATTGCATCTGTTCATATAAGTGATGCTGTGTTCCTCTCAATTCCTCATATTATCAGTTTCTCGTGGCACAATAATATTTGGTTACATGGGCACTCACTTTGTTTCCCGTCATTTTTCCCTACCAGAAAGACTGCATTTGGTAGTATGTTGGTCTCTATTGGACCTTTCTTTCTGTCTTTAACCTTCTCAAGGTATATACCTCATTGGCAGATAGGTAGAGTAATGGATATAGCCCTTGACTTGGAAGTCAGGAAGGCTTGAATTCAAATCTTGCTTCAGATCCTTATTAGTGATGTGACCTTGGGCCAGTCACTTAGTTTGTGTCAGCCTCAGTTTCTTCATCTGTAAAATGGGAATAAGAATAGCACCTACCTTAGGGTTGTTGTAAAGATCCCAATAAATATCATGTCAAGTGCTTTGTGAACCTTAAGGTGATATACAGTTGCTATTGGGTCACTATAGCCCTGAGGGCTATAGTGATTTTTCTTACTTTCAAGTCACTTTGGCCAGTTGTTTGGACCCAGCTACAACTCCACCAATGCTGGTCTTCTTCCTACAGTCCCTCCAACATCGGCTAGTGCCTTTTTTGGTCATCTTTTCCAGTTTGTTGGGTGTGAAGCGAAACCTCAGGGTTGTTTTACTTTTCATTTCTCTCATTATTGGGGATTCAGAGTCATCTTTCATATGGTCATAATATTATTTAAAAGAAAGAAAGAAAACAAGAGCCGAGGATTACTAAATTCTCCAACTGGTCAGCTCTTTGAGCCCGGTTTTGAATAGACAGTGCCTCTGGGACTGGTTATATAAGAAGGAATGGGGTCTGAATTCTGCTAATCAGCTGGATATGGATTCCATTGACGTATGCTAGAGGTCACTGATCTAGAAGGAAAGCTTTGTTGCCAGGTCAATAAATTTGAAGGGCAAATAAATTCTTAGGCAGAGTTTGAACGATGTCACTAGCTCCCGAGTCCCCGGGTTTCCTGGATGACCCATTCTGGATGTTGATGGCAGTCAGTATCTTTTTAAAACATTTTTATTTTGCAGTGGTTTGGTCCACTGGATGCTCATACTTTTTGGCTCTTGGTGGTCCTATGTAAGACAAGGCCACCTCTGTTCTAACAGTATTTTTTCAATGTTAGTTAGGGTTCCTCCCCCCATCCTCCAATTTAAGATTAGCTTGGGGTTAATCTCTTTTTTGGGGTGGTGGGAGGAGGTGGGTAGATCATGGGATCACAATTTCAGCTCAGGAAGACATCTGTGGAAAGCTCTGTATGTAGTCCAGACTCCCCACTGAAGTTAAACGACTCTCCCAAGATCACATAGAGAAGAGGTGGCAGAACCAGGCTTTGTCCACAAGTCTTTTGTCTCCTGATCCATAGCTCTTTCCACTGTATGACCGCCTCTGATCTGAGTCCCAGGTTCCAGCTCCATAGAGAAGCAGCTCTAGAAAACGACGGATCGTTGCCTTTGTTGATCTTGCTGATATTAGCCCTTCCGATGAGGGGTTTGACATAGGAGGAAATAGAAGCAAATTGCTTCAAAAGAGGTTTGGGGTGATTTGAACGTTTCAATGCTCTGTGCTGTTCCTGGCCCTGCTTACTGTGGCTAATCAAGAGTTATTAGCCCAGTGTGTCTGGCATTTTCACAGTGCTGGCTTGCTGTGCCTTTTGGAAGTGGTAAATCCAGGCTCAGCCTGTTACTGCTGCCTAGGTTTGACAGAATAATCATAACTCTCATGAATCTGGCCACTGGAAGTTTATAGTGAGGCTGTGCAGCATGCTGGATAAAGGTTGGGCTTTGAGTCAGGAGGAGCAGAGTTCAAATTTCACCTCTGATACCAGCTCTGTGACCCTTGATAAGTCATTTAACCTCTCAGACAACTTAGGGATTCTCTCTGTTTTGTCTTTGTCATGCAGATTAGACAATCTCCTTGGTCACAGAACAGTTACTCTGCTGTCATAGAAAGATTTCCCACACTGAGAATTCTTTACCAAAAGAGACCACAGATGGTTTTATAGTCAAGTACTATGACTTACAAAATGCTCTTAGAGACGTTGTATTACCCTGAAGAGATAGTGGTCTAATTTTTGAAAAGTCTCCCTAAAACTTAAAAAAAATCTGGAACTGTCATTGTGTGGGATTTTCTCAGTGTGAATACTGCCTCCATCAATGCGGATCGGTAACTCCTCCATAACTTAGGACCATGGATTTAGAACTGGAAGGAACCTTAGTAGCCATCTAAGGCAGTAGATGGAGTGACAGATCTGGAGTCAGGAAGACCTGAGTTCAAATCCAGCCTCCAACACTTAGTAGCTATGTAACTGTGGGCAAGTCACTGTCTGCCTCAGTTACCTCTTCTGTAAAATGAGTTGGAGAAGGAGATGGCAAACCACTCCATTTCTTGCCAAGAAAATCCCAAATGGGGTCATGAAGTGTTGGACACAACTGAAAAATGCTTGAACAACAGTCCAACCCTCTCATTGTATAGAAATTTTATAGAAGAAAATGAAGCCTGTAGAGGCTAAATACCTTGCTTCAGGTCACACAAGTTAGAAAGTATCAGAGCCAGGGTTTGAACCCAGGTCCTGACTGGGAGGGGGAGGAATTGACACCAGATCTTCTACCTGACTCCTACTTTGCCAACCTGCCTCTCTTATAGGACAGATCAATTTCTTAACTGTCCTCAGTCGTCTCTACCAATCCAAGTGAGTATCTCCTTTTTAGCCCTATTACAACCTACCATACATCATATTTTGAGTACTTGTTGTATTCCCCTATTATTGATCAGTTGTGGGATAACCTATTTATTGAGTGCCTCTATCCTGCTAAAACTCTGAGAGAGATACGGAGGTTAGAGAAGACACTTTTCCACCCCTCCAAGATCTTACAGCCTAATGTAGGGGGGGGCATACCCATATGTAGATTAAAAACACAATGCAATATTACAGGGTAAGTATATCAGAGGGTAGCAGAACTAAGTGCAAGGTGAAGTTCAGCAGAGAAGGTTGTTATTGGCTGGAAGAGTCAGTGAAGACTTCCTGGAGGCAATGGCTTTTAAGGCAGAATTTAAAGGGTGGGTAGACATTCAGTGGGCACAGAAGGAAAAGGAAAGCTTTCCGGGCATAGCAAACAAATTATATTTGTTAGAGTAGCAAAGAGCAATCCAGTTTGTCATGAGCATAGATATGGAACAAGATGAAATGAGTCTGACAGGCACTGGGGAGGTACAGTATTGAGGATAGCCTTGAATACCAGCCACAGGGGTTTGTGTTTTACCCATTGGCGATAGGGAGCCACTGAAGATTTTTGTCCAAAGGAGTAACATGTTCTAATATTTGCAGTGGCACTGTGAAGGATGGTTTGGAATGGTGGAAGTGGGAAGACCTGTTAGAAGTCTTTTGCAGGGGCAGCTAGATGATGCAGTGGATAGAGGACTGGCTCTGGAGTCAGGAGGACCTGAGTTCAAATCAGACCTCAGACACTTGACACTTACTAGCTGTGTAACCCTGGGCAAGTCACTTAACCCCAATTGCCTCACCAAAAAAAAAAAAATAGAAGTCTTTTGCAGTAATTCAAACACCTGGTAATGAAGACCCTATATGGTAGCAGTGGGAATTGAGAGGAGGGCATTGAGACTCAGAGAGTTTGAACTCGTCCAAAAGTCACACAGCTAATAAGTAGAGGGAGAATCCAGGATTTGAACCAGCCTTGTGACTTGTGATAGGAAAGACACTGTTGAGCAGTAATTGGCAGGGATTGGTAACTGACAGGGATTGGTAATTGACAGGGATTGGTAACTGACAGGGATTGGTAACTGACAGGGATTGGTAATTGGCAGGGATTGGTAACTGACAGGGATTGGTAACTGACAGGGATTGGTAACTGGCAGGGATTGGTAACTGGCAGGGATTGGTAACTGGCAGGGATTGGTAACTGGCAGGGATTGGTAACTGACAGGGATTGGTAACTGGCAGGGATTGTTAACTGGCAGGGATTGGTAACTGACAGGGATTGATTAGGCAGAATGAAAATTAACAGATAAACCCACGACTTTGGACATGGGAGACCTAGTAAATAATGGTGCCCTGGGCTGATGTGGTGATGACAGAAGAATGAGCTAGTTCAAGGGGGCCTTTGAGAAGCTGAATTTTGTGTGTTGAGCTGGAGACCTGGAGATTTTCTGGAGACAGTGGAGGGGATATGAATTCAGAAGAGAGGTCAGGACTGGAGCTGGAGAATTAGGAGTGATCAGTATAGAGGTAGAGATTGAAGCCTGGGTGATGGGTGAGATGGCCAAATTAGAAAATGTAGGGAGAGAAGAGAGATGGGGAAGAGATGCTTGATTGAAAGATTATAAACACCTGGAGGCCAGGGAGTCTCTCTTTTTATCTTTTCCTTCCCAGTGCTTGCCCCTGTGCCTTACATATAATAGGCACTTAATAACTGTCGAATTAAGCTGGTGCTCACTATCTGTGTGACCTTGGCCATATCAAATCACTTTCTTTAGTCTGTAAATGAGGGGGTTGAACCAGATGGCTTCTGAGATCCTTTGTAGCTCTATGATCCTCTGATCTACAATCAGATATTGATTCTCATGCATTCCCATGGTGGTGGTAGAGGGGCTTACAACCCAGAAGAACAAAATCAGGTGGATGAAATTTGAAAAGTGTGATCCCTCTGCAAGAATCTCTTTGCGACTTCTCTATCTTGACAGTTTTAATTCTCAGAAGACTTTAACTGCCTTGTGTTCTTGAGTGGACCGCGGTTGACCTCACTTGAGGTTTTTCTTTCATTCCTGAAAGTTATTAGTGACTGTTATGCATTTTAGTAAACCCTTATTTCATCCATTCATTCTAATGATGCATGTAAAGGCTGAGCTGGGTAACAATCTGGATTCTGCTACTCACTGCCTTTGTGATCTTGGGCAAGTTAGCTGGGCAAATTCCCCTTTCTCAGGCTCACTTTTCAAATGAGGGGATTAGACTAGATGACGTCTAAGGCTCCTTCTAGCTCCAGAACTGTGAGCTCATGAACAAAAGTAGAATGTCAGACTGACTGTCTTTGTGTAGTAGGGTCTCTACTTACTATCGAGAGATCTTAAAAAAAAAAGGTTGAATGCCCACTTATTTGAGTATTTTCTAATGAGTACAGATTGGACTAGGTGTCCTCTGAGAACCCTCCTTCTTTGGAAGGCAGCTTTGGAAGGCAGTGTGATACAGTGGTTAGATCTCTTGACTTGCAATCAGGAAATCCTGCTTTTCAGACAGTTAGCTAGCTGTGTGCCCTTGGCCAAGTTGTAACCTCTCTCAGCCTCATTTTCCCCATCTGCAGAAAAGAGAGGGTTTGGACTTGACCTCTGAGGTTCTTTCTAGCTCAAAATCTCTGATTCTGTGGTCTTTCCAACTCTGAGATCTTATGCTTCTGTGAAGATGAACTTCATCTTTTCCCCAGTCAGTATGTGGTCTTGTGTGTCTTTTTCAAGAGAAGCTGCTTGATTTAATTAACTTTCCTCCCCATTAATGATGTGGTAATAACAATGCCTTTTAGTAAACCAAATTCTCTGTCTTTTTGAGTGCTCTGGGCCAGGCCTGCTGGGAAGTTCTCTGGAAATAGTTAATGGAGAGGGAAACGTCTGACATACTTCTTTTGCAGGGGGAGTTAGGGATATATGGATTAAATCAGTAAAACATGTGACTGCTTTGAATCCTGAGTGGAATATCTTTTTAGAAGCAGACTACTCAGATCATTCCCTTCTTTCATTTGGCTACCCTGGGGGAACATTGCAGACCCATCACTTTCATATGGCCAAACATCCTCTAGGTGGGCTCTGCCATGCAATGCACACAAATGCCTTCCCACTTTGTGGCAGCCCTGAAGTCTCATCTGTCAGACTGAGCTGGAATGACCTGACTGGGTGGTTGGCTCATCTCTCTCCTTTGTTTTATAGGTGCAGAAATGGGGTCCCAGAGAGTAAGGGAAACAGCATTTTTTGTATGTTGTTTTTCATCCTTTAGTATTCCGTTTTTCCTTCTGTTGGACAAGATCTGTGATTTCATCAGTGTAGAGAATTCGCAATGTGGAAACTTTCTCCACCCATCCAGATGAGCAACTTTTCTATAATGTAAAGTCTTAGAGAGTTGCTTGGGGTCACCAAGAGTTTCCAAGAAGCCATGACCACACACAAAAGCAGAGCCTGAACCGAGGCCTTCCTGGCCATCTATGCCATGCAGATGCCATAGGATCCTGTACGGGGAGTAGAGATTGTGGGAAAGACCACGTGGCTGCCAGTTTGGGTGAGCAAGCACTTATGAAGCACCTACCATGTAGCAGCCAGGTGCTGGGGCTCATAGGATCCACAGGCCCTCTAGTCAAACCCCTTCATTTTACAGACGAAGAAACTGAGTCCTGGGAGTTTTAAGTCACTTATATCCAAGTCACACAGTTAACAAAAATGTGTGAGGTAGGATCTGAACACAGGTGCTCTGATCCCAGAGCCAGTGTTCCTTCCACAGGATCATGATGCATGGAATAATCACTTAGGGTCTCCTGGGGGAAAACATGTACGCCAGTGGTATGTGAAAGGAACACTTGCTGTGGAGTCGGAGGACCTGGGTTCAAATGCTACCTTTGATACTATTTGTGTGATCTTGGACGAGTCCCTTACCCTCCCCTAGTCTCAGTTTCCTTATCTGTAGAATGACGGGGTTGGCCTAGATGGCCCCTGAAGTTCCTCCTACCTTTAGCTACACGATCCTACAAGTAACTACAAATCTATATGATAGAAATACAAAGTAATCCAGTCCCCTTCACTTTCAGCGTCAGTTAGATTCAGTGAGATGATGCTTTGAATATGTTTTGTTGTAAAAGAAAACAACCAGAATCCAAAGGACATTGCAGCAGAAGTTTCCATGTGACCTCAGAAGAATTGCCAGTTGAGTCTTTTTTTTTTTTAATTCAATAGTTCACCAAACTCCCCGTGCCATTGGGGGTGGGGAGGAGATGTAATAGTTTACACCTGTTTTAACTTCTGGCTGTTTTTATTGGCCAGGTCCTCCGCAATCCCATAATTCTCATGAAGGAAAAAAAAATATATGAAATGAAATCTGGTCCAGGGTTGGAGAAATGACAATAAACATTAAAAACTGAATTATTCACTGTAAAATCTGAAATGCTTACCCAGCAGATTCGGACAGCCATGTTTCGGTAGTATTGAAATGATTTATCGCAGGAGTCTGAGAGATGGGACCACTGCTTGTATTGGCCGGGATGGCTCACGGGCCCTTCATTTGTGCTATGCAGTTTAAAACTATTAGAACCTTGCTCCCAGAGCTGGGCCAGGCAGACAGCAAAAACGCCCACCCCGGCATAGCACGGGTCATGTAGACATGGGATGAGATGGATGGGAAGCCTGGCACCGCCATCTGTACTCTGCTAAACAGATAAAACTCGGGACCATAGGATCCGATCCGACTTCAGAAGGTCGGGGAGTGTTATGGCTTCAAGTATAATGGGCTGGCTCAGAAACAGGAGACGTTTCTCCCTCCAAACACAATGAAAAGCAAAACCCTTTGACTAAATGATACTATCTTACCTCGTATTTTTCCTTGCAATCTAACTCATCGCCAACTGGCCTGATTTACATGGCCCTGCTTTTGAACATTCCTGGCTGGCTATAAGCTTCCAGCCCCATTGCTTGCCTTTGTCTCCTCGGTGCCTAGCACGGTGCCTGTCATGTGGTCGGTAACAAATGTATCATCAACTCAATGGAACGTTGATCTGGAGATGGGAAAATGCTTAACCTTTTTTCTGCAGTGACCAGAGGACCATCTCTTTGGAGTGGCTGAATGGAATCCAGAGCTATTTCAATCTGGATGATCGTGTGGCTTAGTGGAAGGTTCAGTTCTGTCACTTTATGAGCCTTTAGACCTTTAAAGTCCATTGGAATTATAAATCTGTACTCCTGCATAGTCCTCACTTGGGACCCAGGGCTAGAGATCCTGAGAATTAGATTCTTGTACTCATTCTGCCTCTAACTTACCATGTGATCTTGTGTAAATCACTTCAACTTCTACAGAAAGCTGTTCCCAGCCCCTCTTAATTCCAGTCTCTTCACTCTGTTAATAATCACCTGCTTATCCTGTATGTAGCTGCTTCGTTATACATTGATTTGCATGTTGTCTTTCCCATTAGATTATAAACTCCTTGAGGGAAGGACTGTCTTTTGCCTCTTTTTGTATCCCCAGTGCTTGGCACGTAGCAGGCACTTAATACGTGTTGATTTGGTGGATAAAATGAAGATTGATGATAAGTTCCCCTAAGTAATAGATCTCCAGCTGGAAGGGAACTTGGAAGACATTTAGCCCCATGGGATGCAAAATGGTGACAGGAGTTGGTAGTTTTCTGCTAGGCAGTGAGTAAGTGGCAAAGCTGGATTTTTAACCCAGATGCCCTCATTCCGATCGATAAAGTTGATTTAATTCAGCAGGCATATAAGTAGCCAGGCAATACAATCCTAACCCTAACAATAACTAATGATAATACTAATTTATGTGGCACTTCATAGTTTACAAAGTACTTTACCAATATTATTTTATCTTCACAACAACTCAAGGGAGGTAGGTGCTGTCATTAGCTCCATTTTATAGAGATTGAGGCAGAGTTTAAGTGACATGCCCAGAGTCACACAGTCAGTGTGTTGCTGGATTTGATTCAGGTCTTTCTGAGTCTCAGCCCAGTGCTCTGTGGTGCTCCCAGCTATGATAAGCAGGAGGAGGCCCTCAAAACCAAAAATGAAACAGTTGCTCCCTCCTGGCACTGGAAACAGCCTGACCATAGATAAGTGAATACAAAATGTTTGGAAAATAATACAAAGTAAAAATTTCAATCGGGAGCCGGTATTAACAACTGGAGGGACGTAGGTGCTGGCATTTGAGCTACGTCTTGAGGGAGGTCAGGGATTCGTAAAAGGGGATAGTAAGAAAGGAATGCATTGTAGGCATAAAAGGGACTGCCTGGTCAAAGGTGCAGAGATGGGAGATGGGATGTGTTTGAGGAATAGTTAGCAAACCAGGCTGGAAAAGAAGAGCATGTGACTGCATGACCTCTAACACTCCCACTTTCAAAGCCCGTGATAAGTGGGCGGTCTAGTGAAAAGGATACTGGTTTTGGCATCATCGAACCTGGGTTCAAATCCCACTTCTTATACTTCCTGTGTGAGCTGGGTTCGCTCACTTAACCATCCTAGACGACTGTTTCCTCCTTTACAGAATGAGAGGGCAGACGGGTCTGGCCTTTGAGCATTTGGATTTCCAAGTAGCCCCGTGTTTCCTGGGCAGTCCTCTGCCTGCAGTGAATCCGAGACCTGGTGTTTAGCAGCCACGCAGCTCTGGAGGGCAGAGCCTTGGGGAGGCGCAGAACATCTCCTTGTGAAGTGTCTGCTGGTACAGAGCTTGGGGAAGCTGAGGGGTGGGAGGGGCTTCCGGCTTGCCTTTGGTTGTTCCACTTGAGCTACGCACGGGTCAGGTCAGGATCCTGCTTGTGCCTGCAGCTGGTTCCCTTGATCCTTCAGGGAAGTGGCTCAGCTGGTGACAGCTTGTGGCTGTCACCTCAGAGCTGTGACTCAGGGAAGCCAGCTGGGGAAAGCAGCAGTGAGTCAAGGTACGTAGGGGCCCCTGGCTCCTGTGGAGTTTGGGAGACGGGCAGCAGGGAGCCTACTCAGTTTGGCCCACGCTAATTAAGTGCCTGTTTCGAGGCCAGGCCTGAGCCAGGTGCTTAAGCCCTCTGAAAGAAAAGTTTATCTTTTAAACGGACCATTCATTTCTTGGCTTGGGAATGGAATTACGTTTATAGTTTTGCTTAGCTTTGCATTTCTCTCAGATGTTTAAGTAAGGAGAGGCCACAAGGTGTTGTGAGTGGGTGGAAGACCAGTCTTCTCGTCCTACTTCTGAGCTCTCTTAGTGGTAGGAACCAGCAAGACACTTGATCTCTCTCCATTCTGATCAATCTACAAACATTTATTAAGCCCCCATTCTATGCCAGGCACTATGCTGGGTGCTAAGAATACAAAGCCAGATTGAAGCACTGCCATCCCTTCCCCTTTGCAACTTTCCCCCATCACAGTTATAATGGGGGTTGGCCTAAGAAATTATTGTAAGTGGGAACTTTGGGGGAGTTTTGTGGAAGCAGCAGATGAAGGCCTGCAGATGACCCAAAAAAGTTCAGAAACTCAGAAGTGCATAAAACATATGCCTAGTATTGTATGATATAAACATGTTTTACCTTTTAATATAAACACACACAATTTCTTTTTTAAGGTTAAAATAAATAAAAAGGTAAAGTTCGCAAAAAGAATGTGAAAGCCAGCAGATGACACACAAAGGCTGCTAATGGAGAGATAGCTTTGAAAGTGTAGTAACTCAACACTCCTAAAAGAAAAAGAAAAAATGCAGACTTCTCTGATACGAAGAGGAAGCCGATTTTTTTTTTACCAGGATTTTCCAGACCAAAGGGAAACTCTGCTCTGAATGCCCTCCCCTCCCCACAGCAATACGGAAAGGATAACCATAGGCCCTGCTCTCAGGAGGCCTAATGGAATGGACAACACAAAAATAGGTGGATTCAAAGCTCATGTGGATTAGGTTCAAGCTAACCTTGGAAGGCTGGCACCAGAAGGTGGGGGGAAGCAGCAGCTATCCAAGACGAACATCACAGATGCCCCCTTCTTCTGCATTGGGGGAGTTAGCTACGCTGGTGAAATCACAAGTTCAGTCTGCCCTTCCATCCCCATTCGGACTATCCCAGTCCCCCAATTTTAGTAATATTGTGAATCACTACTATCTGTGTTTCTTTTGTTCCACTGGATTGTAACCTCCTTGAGGGCAGGGACTTTTTAAATTCAAATTTTGTGTTTCCTCTGGGGCTCCGCCAAAAGGCTTGCAATTTAGTACATTGGGTACCTGGTAAAGGTTTCTCGAACTACTCTTTGCTGAATGAATGACTGGTCTTACTTTTAAAGAACTTTCTAGCCAGAGGGGTAGGCAGGAAAAGTGACTAAAGAGCTAAAACCTTAGAGAGAGTGAGAGTAAGTCTTTGGGGCAGGCCTGGATGACTGGTGGGAAAGAAGGGAGAGACCGCTTTCACCTTCTGGGGCGCGGGGAGGGAGGAAGGGATCATGGAGAGGACAACATTGGCTCAGTTGGACCCTGAAGGAAGGGAGGGCTATTGTGGGGGTGGGAGCCTCAATGTGGCTCCGCATCTCTGGCTGGATTAATTCTTTGGTTTGCAAGTCAGTCTTGGGGCCTCAGTTTCCTTTTCTGTAAAACTAAGGGTTTGGACTAGAGTGTCTCCAGGGCCTCTTCCAGCCCCAACTTCCCATGAGCCAATGATCTTTCGGACATCCCAGGACTTCTAAAGTGCCGAGTTGACATTTTAAAAGATGGCTTGAGGCAGAGTGGCTGTGGCTTCTGGATCAATTTTAGACTTTCTCTTTCCAGGTAATAATCCGTGTAATAGCATTCGCTGAAAATCTTGGTGCAGCGCTTCAGGGTTTGAAAAGTGCTTGCCTCACAGTGACTGTAATTCAGGCCCTGTTTTCCCATTCAGTAGTGAGGAAACAGGCGCCATTCAGGGAGTCACATGGTCTCATGGCTAATTAAGTGCTGGAGCTAAATCTGTTTTCTTGCCTCCAAGTTCAGTGCTTTTTTTTTTTGGCTGGGCAATAGGGGTTAAGTGACTTGCCCAGGGTCACACAGCTAGTAAGTGTCAAATGTCTGAGGTCAGATTTGAACTCAGGTCCTCCTGAATCCAGGGCCAGTGCTTTATCCACTGTGCCACCTAGGTGCCCCTAAAATTTTTGCTTTTTTTTTTTTTTTTAGTGAGGCAATTGGGGTTAAGTGACTTGCACAGGGTCATACAGCTAGTAAGTGTTAAGTGTCTGAGGTCAGATTTGAACTCAGGTCCTCCTGAATCCAGGGTCAGTGCTTTATCCACTGTACCACCTAGCTGCCCCCAAGTCCAGTGCTCTTAATGCTACACCTGGCTGCTCCTCCTTAGTCTAAGGCCCAGGGGTCATGGTTCGAGACTGAACGTTCTGTCTGCGCTGTGCTGAGGGCAGTCAGGTGTTCATCTCAGCAAGTCCAGATGCCAGGTGTGAAGGAGCTATTTCATTTGGGATGAAGGGCTGCGTTTTGTTTCAAGAAGTCCTCTCTTTTGTTACCTAGGGGCACTTTGCTTTCCTCCTCCTCCTCCTTCTCCTTTTCCTCCTCTTTCTTCTCCTCCTCTTCCTCCTTTCCCTTCCCCTACCCCTTCCCCTTCCCTTTCCCCTTCTTATTATCTTGTCATCCAGTTTAGTAGGGCCTGGATAGAAACGAGTGCTAAGCTACTATCCTATTACTCTTTTCAGTTTAATGTTCTTCAGACTATTGAACATCCTTATTATTGTTGTTGTTTGCTTTTGACCCAGAAATGTATGGCTCAGAAGACAGTCAGTTCAGTTTCATCAGAATTCTGATAGCTCTTGTCCAGCTTCAGAAGCCTGCTTGGCTTCTAGCTCCCTGTGAAAAGAGTGAGGTCCCTTGGCTATTTTTAGGTTTGGTGGGGGATGGAGCCTGTCTTGGAGTTGTTTGAGTTACCCAAGTTCAGGGGTGTGCTGGGACTGGAAGCTTGGGCACTGTACTCTGTCTTTGGTTGTTATTGAGTGACCTGCTGGATTCTAGGTGGCTCATAGGGAAGGAAACAAGCAGGTATGAAGGGCTTCTGTGGGCTAGGTACTGTGCTAAGTGTGGAGATACAAACGTGAGCAAGAAGACAGTCCCTTCCCTCAAGGAGCTTACAGTCTAATGGGGAAGACGGCCCACAAAAAGGGAGCTGAAAAGCTGGGGATGGAGAGAAGGGAGTCTGCTTTCCTTTGGTGAACAAGTCTTTTCTAATAATTATAAATTGAAATTTAGAATGGGGATTGGGATTTCGCTGGGATAGGGTTCATACACCAAAGGGAGGAAACTCTCCATCCCAATGCAGGTTGGTAACTCTTCTGTAATGTCTAGTTCTACAGGGTTGCCTAGAGGACCTAAAGGTTGTGACATGTCCAGGGTCATACTCACAGTGTGTGGATGTGGCAGAACTAACTGAAATTTAGGTTGATGGATAAAGCTTCTCCTGGAGAAGCAACCTGAGTCATTCAGGATTCTAGGGTTCCAGATGTTGAGCCCAAAGGGGCCCCCAGAGCTGCCAAATGCAACCCCCTCATTTTCCAGATGAAGAGACTGAGGTCTCTGGAGGTTAAGGGACTTGCCCAAGGTCAAAAGGCATTAACCATCAGAGATAAGAGTCTAGCCCAGCTTCCCGGAGTGTCACACAGGTCTTAGCTCCCAGAGGAAGGATTCAGACCTTGGGTTTCTTGCTTCCCCAGAAGGAAAGGGATGCCTCTGAGACCCTACATAGCTCAGGTGTGGAGAATGAGGAGTGGCAGCTTCACCCTCAAGTGATGCTTGGGCCACCTTGGGCGAGTCCATTCACTTCTCTGGGCCTCAGCTCCCTCAACTGTAAAGAAAGGGGATGGACTAGAGGAATGAAGGGTAACCAGCAAAGGGAGGTGAGGAAGGGAAGGGGAGAAGGGGGGAGCGGGGAACAGAAGTTCCAGAGTAAGGAAGCAGTGAGGAGTTGGGATAAATTCTGGGGAACCACAAGCGGAGCCCGCTCTGGCTCTGAATTGTTGGGAGCTGCAGCTGTCAGAGGACATTGGGGTGTTCTTGGCACAGGTGCAGAGTGCGAGAGCACATGCTGGATGCTAGGGGTATTGTTGTTCACTATCATCTACTCTAGTAGTTAGAATTGATTTTTTGCATATTTATACTCGTTTTTGAGGCCAGTCTTATCCTGGGATATTTGTGAGACCCTTGGTAGAGGCAGAAAGAAAATAATAAAAGGTGGACTACTAATGGAGTCAGTGAATTGAAATCGATAATGATAATGATAATGATAATAATAATAATAAAAAAAATACACTTATATAACATTTTTTTTGTTTTTGGTGAGGCAGTTGGGGTTAAGTGACTTGCCCAGGGTCACACAGCTAATAAGTGTCAAGTGTCTGAGGTCTGATTTGAACTCAGGTACTCCTGACTCCAGGGCCAGTGCTTTATCCACTGTGCCACCTAGCTGCCCCACTTACATAACATTTTAAAGTTTGTAAAGTGCTTTGTGTCTCTGACCTTATTTGATTCTCACAACAAGCCAGTGAGCATTATTTTACAGGTGAGGAAATTGAGGATCAGAGAGGTTAATGTCTCCCAGAGTCACCCAGTTCAGTGTGAGAGGCCGGATTTGAACTCAGGTCTCCTCATCTCCATGTCTAGCATTCTATCCATTAGACTCCTTCGTTGCCTTCGTAGGGGATAAACATGAATAAGTCGATTAAAAAAAAGAAATTATTTTCAACATACTTATCCCTTTGTATTTACAGCTGCTGCTGAAGGAAAAGGCAAGAGTGGAGAAGACTTTTTCCAAAAGGTAAGACAGTATTTTCCTGTCACTTTGGCAGAGGTGAGCTCAAGCCGGGCCTCACACTTTATCCTGAAGGAACCTCTATGGAGTGCACTTCTGTGTTCCCAATCCTTACCCCACATTTGGAATTGACTTCTGTTATAATATAAGAAGAATGTTCGCAGAGGAGTTAGCTAGGGCAGAGGAAATAATATCCAGGTAATCAGGGTCATTAGGGTGAGAGATATCCCCTAGCTGGGCTCTGCATTGTCGGGTTTGCCACGTGGCCGAGTGTCTTGAAGTCAGTTGGGTCAGTCCCTTAGGTGAGCCAGCTCTTTGCCCCCAGTTGCCTGAGGGGAGTAAGCAAAGACAGGGCTAGTGAATCCCCTCTCCACCCACACCACATGAGGGAACTTCCACTGACTGGACGAATTAAACCACCACACTCACAATTCTTTAGCTGAGTCTTTTTTTTTTAAAACATTTTAATTTAAAGTCTTGAGTTCCAAATTCTATACCTCCTTCCCTCCCTCCCCTCTCCCCCCTCTAGATCCTAAGCCTAAGCAGATACAGATTATACATGCACACTTAAATAATGTTACATGTAAAAGCAAATTTTTAAAACTTTGTGTTCCAAATTCTCTTCCTCCCTCTCTCCCCACCCCTCTTAAGAACTCAAGCAATTCAATGTAAGTTATACATAATTGGGAAATGTTTAACACAATAAATGAAAATACATTTTGTTGTTCAGTCATTTCTGTCATGCCTGACTCTTTGTGACCCCATTCAGAGTTTTATTAGCAAAGATACTGGTATGGTTTGCTATTTCCTTCTCTACCTCGTTTTACAGAGGAGGAAACTGAGGGAAGTAGGGTTAAGTGACTTGCCCAGGGTCACACAGCTAATAAGTGTCTGAGGCCAGATTTAAACTCAGGAAGATGAGTGAGTCTTCTTGACTCCAGGCTCACGTTCTTTGTACTGTGGTGCCACCTACTCCCCCCCCCCAAATACATTATCGCATAGATAATTTTAATTTGTGGCTTTCTAAGTCAATATGAGGCCTTCAGGGATCTATTTCTGTTCTAGGTGACCCTGAGTCTGTAATCTTGTAATTCTAGGGCAGTCTTTCTCTTCTGTTTCTTCACAGCCTGCGTGCAATTTTTTCTTATTTGACATTTTATATTAAGACTGAGTTTAGGAGCTAGGGGTCAGTATTAGCAACTTTCAGTCAAAGAGTCCTTGACCTTTATCCTTTTCCTGACAATCAGACATGCTTTTACCAGTTCATTTGGTCAACTTACACCCAGCCATCTGCTTTCCATGTGAAAATGATCAGGGTGATTACTCCATTTGGAAAGCCTAGAATTACTGACTTGAACCTGCTTTATAAGAACTAGTCCAGTGTAAAAATATTAATCTAAAAAAGGTAAAGAATCCTCAGCTTTATGGAACAAGCTAATTGCTAGTACTCCTCCACCCCCTCAGAAATGGCTTTGGATCCAGAATATATTTAGTCTTCTTTGTATTTGCTTCCTCTTACCCCCAGTAGAATGTAATTTTGAGAGATAAAAACTGTCAAATTTTGGCTTTCTCTCCCCAGTGCCCAACTTTCCATCTAGCACATAGTAGGCACTTGATCAATGATTGTTGAATGTATTGGAGATTGAGCCAGTCCCATTAAGTTGTTGTTGTTGTTTGTCCTTTGTTCTCAGAGGACCATGACATCGGGAGCTGATGTCATGGGCAGTGAATTGGATTGAAGTGAGGGAGGGCTGTGCAAAGTCACTAGCCTCATTCCAGAGCCATCTGGGTCCAGTGGCAAGATATACATCAGGATGACTACATATGGCCCTGGATATTTGAAGCAATTTGGGTTAAGTGACTTGCCCAGGGTCACACAGCTAGTAAGTGTCAAGTGTCTGAGACTGGATTTGAACCCACATCTTTCTGACTGCAGGGCCAGTGCTCTATGCACTGCACCATTTAGATGCCCCCTTCAGTCCCATTGTATGGGAAAAGCTGGTAGAAACATGTATCTTTGCCCTTACTGGGTTCATCCATTGATGGGATAGCTGATATGGCTGGGGAGAGTCAGCTGCACGGTGATGTACCAGGAAATCATCCATGACAAAAGGGGGAGCTGGAATAGATGCCTCTTGGAGCAAGGTTGGGAGGTGGCTGGGCAAGAGGCTTGGTCTCAGAGACCTATGGATAGAGAATGTCAAGGATGCCTTCTCTGTGCTGAAACGGTCAGACCCTAAAGACCCTCTGGTCTAAACCTATTATTTTAGAGATTTCATTTAACAAACAGAATCAGTCATTGAGCATTTATTAAGTGGCGATGGTATACTAGGCACTGTGCTAGGAATACAAAGAAAAAAAGAAATATGGTCCCTGCCCTTAGAGAGCTTACATTCTATGGGGAAAACAACAGGTGCTCAGATGTGCATGAAATCAATACAAGGCCATTAAGTGCCTACTGTGTGCAAGACACAGGGATATGTGTTGAAGATACAATGTTATATGGGGAAATTAAGGAGGAAATGACTCTCCCAAGGTTATGCAGCTAATTAGTGGTGGCATTAAAGACTGGAAGCCAAGGTTCCTAAGTGCCAGTCTGGGCTTTTTTTGCACTGCCTCTAATTAAAGTTAGTTCCTCTAAAGTGGGTTTCTCTAGGAGATGGAATATTTCTTCTTTCTTAAATTTTGATTTGTTTCCCAGGAGCCCCTGGGGATTATGGAATTTTTATTATGAATTCCAGATATTCCAGTAACTAATCTTCCTTCTGGAAAATATTTGCCACAACTTTTTTTTTTTCTCAGCAGAATGAGAGAAGAGGGTCCTGGCTTCATTTTCTGATCAGTTTAATCTTTTAAACTTTTCTTTAAAATATCCCTTATCATCAGTGGGGTTACCGAGAATCCAGAGGCAGAGGAGTGGTCTGAATAAGGGAAAGGGAAAATGATGAGAGAACTGTAAAGGGCTTTTGACTAATTGTGGGGCAAGTATAGAATTTTAGGCAAAGGAGAACTTTATATAATTTTTTTTAATGGGGAGATTGACAAGCCTTTATGGTTCTTCTCAATAGCCCTAGAACTCATTTCATTTCTGTCTGCTGGCTTAGATCCTGGTATGGGAGGGGAAAGGCAGAGAGAAGAGGGGAAAAGTAGAGATATCATAGAACAGGCCAAGAAGGGCAAAAACCTGTAACGATTGGAATGACGCCACCTGCTGGAGACTTACTGTAGAAGAGTTCCGCCCATGAAGCGACGGTCTTTGAGGGCAAGACCAGGAGTCTTTTCTTTGGCGTCAGGAAGTGACGCGGGCTAGTGGGAGGAGGAAGGAAGAGACTGGCGCTCGCTCTGACGCTCTTTCCTGGGGACTGGCGGAGAAGGGAGCTAGAAATGTGCTCTCCCTTTAATAGATAGGAATCTAGGCCTTTCTCTCTCTCTTTACCAAATTCTTATTCTCCTTAATAAATGCTTAAAAGCCTAACTCTTGCTAAAGCTTATAATTTATTGGCGACCACTCATTAGATATTTTAGACAGACTAGCTAGAATTTTAGCCCTTAACAAACCCATCCAGGGAACCAACTGGCATCCACTGTAGATTAGACAAAGAGGGCAGAAAAATATTGGAAGATCCCAAAGTCAGGTCTGTTTTGTGTTTTAGAGGGCTCTTAGATCCTTGGATGTTCTAGGGAAGGAAATACAGCATACTCTTATTCAGAGATTCCAGACATTGTCTTTTTTACTGTTCATCAGCATTATCTTCTGAGGGTAGAAGGGATGGTATGAGTGGTCCAGCCTGTGTGTTTCCTAGTTGCAATCATTTCATTGAGCTCCTTGGATGCTCTGATGGAGAGGAGAGGCCCTTCAGTCTGCCTCCAGGAGGTTTGGACCCCATAGTTGGTGCTGATTTTCATCGTGTTGCTAAGTTTTAAAAATAGTTTACATAGGATGAGTCAGAAATCCATGGGCTGAAATGTGAAACATTTCAGTGGAGGCACACAGGGATTTTTAGCTCATGCTGGACTCACGTTGCCTGCATTGTGGCTCAAAGCTGAGCCTTGACTTCAGCTGAGCTCACCCATTGACTGATAGCCAGCATAAATTTGGGAAGTTGTCAGTTCCCCATTGAGGTGGAGAACGTTCACCTTAGCCATACTGCTTTAGAGAATGATAAAAGGAAAGCTGGACTTGGATTCAGGAGACAGAGACAGACAGAGAGAGAGAGACAGACAGACACAGAGAGAGACACACAGACAGGCAGACACAGACGCAGACCTGGCTTTAGAGCCTGCTAACTGTGGGACCATCAGCAAGTCACATGATTTCTCAGCCTCTACATCCTCATGTGTAGCATGGACATAGCCATCCTTCTGGTGCCCACGATACTGGGTGATCGTGAGGTTCAGATGAGATACAAATAGTGTTTCTCGAATGCCAAACTGCTACATCGATGTCAAGCATAATAATAACATCTTAGCAGTAGTAATTTAATTATGGCAACATGAAGAATGTTCACATGATCTGACAAAGATTCCTGGGAGACCTTTAGCTTGTATTGTTTTGGTCGATAGAGGGTCATGTTGGTTAAGGGAGTGATCCTGGACATTGTCACCCTTTATATCAACCCCGAAGGATTACATGTTTGTTTTAGGGCAGACTTTTTATATACATATATTGAAGCGTCAACATACATTTTAGAGACAGCTAGACCCATGTTGAAAGCTGCCACTTGGAATGTATATATCCATTCATAGCATGTACACTGATTATGTGGGAGCATGGTTTTGGGGGTGGATGGGACATTTTTGATCAATAATTACTGATGTAAGGGGGCAGCTAGGTGGCGCAGTGGATAAAGCACCGGCCCTAGATTCAGGAGTACCTGAGTTCAAATGTGGCCTCAGACACTTGACACTTACTAGCTGTGTGACGCTGGGCAAGTCACTTAACCCCCATTGCCCTGCAAAAAACAAAAAAACAAAACAAAAACAAAAATAATTACTGATGTAAGCAATTCCCCTTCAGAAGTATTTTTCCACCAGTGTAGATTGACAGCACCTGTGATTTATAGGGTTAAGAGAGTTCTCTGGGGCAGTAAGAGGGTAAGTGATTGATTCATGGCCACACAGCAACAGTGAAGGTTAGCGGAGAGACAAGTCCAGGAACGACCCCAAGACTTCCCTCCTATACGATGCTGTGCTGCATCTCAGTAAACATATACGTGTTTATACCTGTATCTATAGACCTGTTCCTTAAGAATTAGAATTGTTATAAATGTATAGGTTACAACCCCCCCCCCATATCAGTCAACCAAAAAGCATCTATTAAGCATCTGCTGTGTACTAAGTTCTGGGGACACAGACAAAAAGAATGAGTTACCTGTTGAAACTCATCCACAAGAAAGATTCCTCACCTAGATGACTAGGTTTGACTAATAATACTTAATAGCAAGAGCTGGTTTTTATATAGCACATTAAAATTTGCACAGATCCTCACAATAGGCTTGTGAAGTAGATGTTTTCCTCATGTTGTAGATGAGGAAATGGAGGCTGACATGATGTGACTTGCCAAGGGTCATACATCTAGGAAGTGTCAGAGACGAGATTCGATTTAAGGTTTTCTTGATTCCAAGTCTCATGCTCTATAGAGTATGGTGTCTAGCTACCCCATAGCAGTTCAGTGATACCCACCCTATTCCATCCCCTAAAGTCTGCAGCCCAAAGGTGGCCCTAGTAGAAAGGAAGACCCGATTGCAGATTTGAACCATGTCTCAAGGGAAAGTAGGAGGTAGAAGCAACAGACCAAAGCGCTCTACACAGGGGAATCAGTCAGAGCAAAGGCAAGATGGATGTGTTTTTGTGGTAGGTGTCTGTGAGTTCTGTTGGGTTGGCTTTTTCTAACCTGTGAAGCTTTCTTTTTAATAATCTGAATTCATTACAAAGGAGTTTTAGTCCTAGAGGCTTTGTTAACAAACCAGAAACCTAAATGAAAGAGGAATGATTAATTTGGATTCCTTGGATTATATAGGGGTTAGAGCATGGTAAGGCCCATTCTCAGGACCAGCTCAGGGGATCATCCACCCCAATCCTTCTCATTTTACAGACGAGGAAACTGAGGCCCAGAAAGGGTAAGTGACCTGCCCACATGCCTTAAGCACCAGGGAAAGGATTTGAACTCAAATGATCTTTTTTTTTTTTTTGAATAGAATTTTATTTTCCAAAATATATGTAAAAACAAATTTTAACATCAATTAAAAAAAATTGTTCCAACTTCTCTTCCTCCTCTATTCCCACCCCCCACCCACTAGAACTCAAGCATTTCAAAATAAATTATACATGAGTAGTCATGGAAAACATTCCCACATTAGCTAGGTTGTGAGAAAAAACAGTCAAAAAACTCCCAAAACTTCAGACTGAGGAATTGTCAAAGAGAAAAAAATTTTTTTAAAAAAATGTGTTTCCAGGGGCAGCTAGGTGGCGCAGCGGACAGAGCACCGGCCCTGGAACCAGGAGCACCCGAGCCCAAATCCGGCCCCAGACACCCAACACCCACCAGCCGCATGACCCCGGGCAAGCCACCCAACCCCAATTGCCCCACCAAAAAAGAAAAAAAAGAGAAAAGAAAAAAAATGTGTTTCCTTCTATTTTCAGATACTATCACTTCTTTCTCTGTAGATGGGTTGCCATTTTCATAAATCCTTCAGGGTTATATTGGACCATTGCCTTGCTGAAAATAACCACATGCTTCCCAGCAGATCATATTACACTATTGCTGTTATTTTGTATACAGTGCATTTCACTCTGCTTCAGTTCATGTAGGTCTTTCCAGGTTTTTCTAATAGTATCCTCTTCATCATAACCTAAATAAAGTACCTTAAACTTGACAAAGAATTTTCTTCATATTAGCCCAGCAAAATCATCATAACTATTTCCCTCCATCCTATTCCCTTCCCATGATATTTACTCTATTTTCTATCTTCTTTTAAACTATTCCTCCTCAAAAGTATTTTACTTCTGACTGTCCCCTCCCCTACTCTGCACTCCCTTTTTTTTCACCCTTCCTTCCTTATCCTCTTCCCCTCATACTTTCCTATAAGGTTAAATAGATTACTCCTCCCAACTGGGTGTGAATGTTATTCCTTCCACGAGCCAACTCTGATGACTTTGGTCTTTGAACTAATTCTATGTTCCAAATTTTCTTCCTCCCTCTCTCCTCAACCCTCCCTATGAAATCAAGCAATTCAATATTTCATACTTGTGCTGTTATGCAGAACATCTTCACCTTCCTTGGAAAGTATTTTGCTTTTTACTACTCTCTCCCAGAATCTGCCCTTCCCTCCTTCCCCTCTTCCCCGCCCCCCCCCTTATCTCCCTCCCCTCCCTCGGGGCAAAATATATTACTATACCCACTACTCAAATGATCTTAATCCAGAGCTTTGCTACACTTGGTAACAGATTCTCCAAATAATCAGGAATTGCCCTTAAACCTGTTACCTAGGTGGTTTCCTGGGTAATGAACCAGAGACATTGTTCGGGATAGAAAAAAGTCTGCCGAGTATTTGGATCTGACCTTGAAGACTTTGTAAACCAGTAAAAGACAAAAATGCCAGATCCCCAGGGAGAGCTGTTTCCCTAATTTTAAGCACATTGTTGAGATGTAGTTGAATTATCTAGGATATAAAAGAATGGCATGAATAAGGGTGGGGAAATGTATCAGATTAGTCTGCTCAAACTGCCTTCCCATTTTTGGCTCATTGCCATATGCCACATTTTCAGCTTTGCCCTTATGGGGTTCACTTGGAAATAAAAGACTCATTTGGCCACTCCTTAGATTTTTTCTTTTTGCAGGGCAATGAGGGTCAAGTGACTTGTCCAGGGTCACACAGCACTCCTTAGATTTTTAAACCTTTTAGATGGTAAGCTCCCAGAGGGCGGGGACTGTCTTTTGCCTCTTTTTGTATCCCCAGCACTTAGTACAGTGTAGGTGCTTATAAATCTTTATTCATTATTGAATTGAAATATTTGGCACTTTAGATTAAATGTTCTTCCCTTCCCTCACCTCCCCACAATATTTCAAAATGCAAAAGACTTAGAGCTTTTCAGTTTCTATCTCCCCATTTAGCTGTGGCTTGTTTTAGATTCTGCCCTGCACACCATCCTGACTCATATTGTGAATTTGCTGGGGTTTTAATTTTGAACACATTAAAGATTAATGCCCTTGGAGCCTTTTGAATTCTGCCCCATCCCCACCTCCCAAACCAGGATTAAGGACACATTCTCTCCCCATCCTGTCCCCCCCCCACCCCATTGACTGAAAAAACAATTGGGGAATAAGCTTTAGATAGGTGAAAGAATGACTGAATCTCCAAATTAAACTGTAACATTTCAATTACTCAGTGAAAGATCCACTGAATGTGATGCCTTCCATAGATTTGTTGTGTCATGTTAATATTTATCTCTCTCCATCCATCCATCCATATATTCATCTGTCTTCTATCTAAACTGTCTATCCCTCTCTCTATCATTGTATCATATTCTATATCTCATTCTATCATTCTCATTCTCTCTCTCTCCCTCCCCCTTTCCCCCTCCCTCTCCCATCCTTGACTCCCATAGACATTTTCCCTAGAAATGCCAAAGCCAGCAGATTAGGATAAGGAAACATGATATAGTCAGCTGGAAGCATTTCTCTACATCTTTATTGAGGTTTTCCTCATGCAAGGGAACAATGTTGGGAGAGCAATTTGCTTCTTCCTCTTCACTTTCCTGGACCTGTCACTGTGCCTTTGTTTACCTTATTCTGGCCATTGGTGCACATCATACACATGTAGCAACCTAAACCAGTCCCTCCATCATATCAGTCCTTTCCCCCCTTTTCTCTTTCTCCTTCACTCCCATCATGAAAACTGTATCTAATTGAAACACATGGAAACAATCGGCCAGTCCTTTTTACAGCTCTTTGGACAGTTGTTCATGGCTTACTCACTGTCTGTCCTGTTTCCTTTTAATCACTTACTCCCCACCCCCCACCCCCACCTCCTTTCTCTTTTTCCCTCATGAGAAGTAACGATGGCCAAGTTTTGGAGGGAAAATTTTTTTAGGTGGGGATGTGTATAGTGATTGTGTTACAAATGTGATTCATCTAATCCGAAATACATTTTAGGCATCTGTGAGTGGAAGGCAAATGCCCCAAGAAATTGATCTGTGGAGGTTGGAAATGATTCATAAGAATTATATTTAAAGAAATAATTTCACGCTACTGTGTCCCATTCCAAAAGGGAGCCTGGTTATTTAGCAGTGGGTGCCCATACTTTTTGACCCTAAGGGTTTCACCGAAGAGCCCTCCTTGAGCCTTTTGAAAAGGTGTTTGAACACCTCATGCTTTTCCTGAGTGTCAACACCAAGGCTGTTGGGGTGTTTCTCAAGTGGGCTCATCATCCCCTGAATACCTTCCTGCTGTTTTGGGCATTTTTGAACAAGAAAGCAGCCACTGCTGTCTTCTGGGGAATGGCAGTAAATAGAATCTGGCAGCGTGGTCCCAGCTGTTTGCACCTGAGAAAGTTGTAGAAGTGGGCTTTGTAAGACACAGGATCATTGAATTTCAGAGCTGGCAGGATGCCTGAAGGGATGGAAAGAGTGCTGGGTCTGGAGTCAGATGCTCTGGTTCAGCTCTCAGCTTTGACTTGTGTGGTGTTGGCCAACACACTTCAAGGCAAGTCAGCAGGTATTTATAGGGAGATCATGGTTTGACCGTTGCTGTGCTAAGCACTGAGGATATAGAGAAGGCAAAAGCACAGTCCCTGTCCTCAAGGAGCCTCATGTTCAAATGGAAGAGAGACACTCTGAGAAAGAGAGAGAGAGAGAGACAGAGAGACAGAGAGAGACAAAGAATGCCAAAAGTGTCTCCCTGTGACTTCCACCTGGTTTTGATTTTGCCTTTTGGATCAACCTAAAATAAATTTTAAGAATAATAGATTAGGGTGGGGCAGCTAGGTGGCGCAGTGGATAAAGCACCGGCCCTGGAGTCAGGAGTACCTGAGTTCAAATCCGGCCTCGGACACTTAACACTTACTAGCTGTGTGACCCTGGGCAAGTCACTTAACCCCAATTGCCTCACTAAAAAAAAAAAAAAAAAAGGATAATAGATTAGGGGGCAGCTAGGTGGCGCAGTGGATAAAGCACCGGCCCTAGATTCAGGAGGACCTGAGTTCAAATCCAGCTTCAGACACTTGACACATTAGTTGTGTGACCCTGGGCAAGTCACTTAATCCTCATTGAATTCTACCCTCCCCTCCCCCCCTAACCGATAGAGTCATTGAAGATACAACCACCTTCTTTTAATCAAGCAAACAATTACAAGTATAAATCAGGTGTGAACAATTTCTTAATTTGAAAGGGTTTTGGTGCATTGACCCTTGGATAAAGGCAGGTAAAGACACCCAGAATTCAATGATTGACTGAAACTTTCCTCTCTGCACCCATGTATGTATGTATCACATTAATAGTCCAACAGTCAGTTGGGTTAAGTGGCCAATCAGTCTGGAGGTGGAAGATCTCCAGTTTGGGCCAAGCCAACGAGAGGAAACAATTCTTGGGGAAGGAAGGAAACAAGCATTTATTAAATACTTATTGGTGCCAGGAACTGTACTAAGTGCTTTATGATTATTATCTCATTTGATCCTTGCAACAACCCTGGAAAGGAGGTGCTATTATTATTCCTATTTTATAGTTGAGGAAATTGAGGCAGACAGAGGTTAAGTGACTTAGTCAGGGTCACACAGTTAGTAAGTGTCTGAGGCCAGGTTTGAACTCTAGGGCTTCCTGACTCTAGGCCCAGTGCTTTGTGCACTTTATGCCCTTAGGCAGCTAAGAGAATTTCCATATCCCCTCCTCCCTGCCCTCCCCCCACATTGACTTTGTCTTTGGAGAGACTGGATTAGTAGCAGACAGTGTATCCAGCTGCAATTAAAGAGACTGTACCAGCAGGAAACAATGCCTCCATCTGTGAGATAGGAAAGGAACCCTTGGTAGAGAGAAGTACTGACTATGGACTCTTCAAAGCAGTGAATCCTCATAGCCCAGCAGAGAGCTACACCTAATGGGCCTTTCATGAAGAAAAGGACTTAGAGTAAACAGGAGCTATGAATTATTCCCTTTGCCACATGACCTCTCTACATGTGGGCCTCACTACTTTTGCACTTTAAAGCTGTGGCCATTCTTTCAATAAACCCTGTGGGGTTTGAGAATGCCTCCAAATTTTGGGGGAACATTTCTGTAACCCCTGTTTTTGCTATACAATCTTAGTAAATACCTTTACTAAAAAATCTAAATGTATGCCTGATTATTAATGGGAAACACATTGATGGGGGTTCATGAATATCAGCCCCTCAGTTAGCCATAGAATCAAGAGAATAAAAGTCTGCTGCCCCTGCCAGTGTGAATGATGGGGTGTTGAGGACAGGAGGTGCTACATTTATATGTGTATGTGAGATAGAATGAAAAGATTCTGGGGGACTGGGGGAATGGAAAGCATTTATTAAGTACTGACTATGTGCCAGGGACTATGCTAATCAATTTAGAGCTATCTCATTTGATCCTCACAACAACCCAGGGGGATAGGTGCTATTATTATTCCTACTTTATAGTTGAGAAAGCACTCAGAGCTTAAGTGACTTGCCCAGGGTTATGCAGCTGGGAAGAGTCTGAGGCTGAATTTGAACTTGGCCTTCCTGACTCCAGGCCCAGTGCTCTATCCACTGGGCCACCTAGCTGCCCTTAGAGGGAAGAGGGGGTCTCATTTTGACTTTAGATTCCTGTCCTCTCCCAAGATACTTTCACTATAACAGGCACTTAATTGATTGCTATTCGATTGATTATATTTCAAGGTATCCAAGACAAAGTGGTCAGGTTGAAATACATTGGAAGGTTTAGGTGGGGGATCCATTAGGTTGGTGCGTCAGTTGCTTCTCTGCCCTCCCAGCGTGTGGCATGCACTTCCCATGGTTTCCAACCTCTCTCTCTTATAAGAGGGAATCAGATCTTGGTTTAGTACAAGTCCTTTCCATCTCCCCTTGCTTATAAGATTTCAACGTCCACCCCTACTTCTTTACATTGGAAAGTTATCCAGAAAGTTGAGATGGACTGTGCTCACAGGGTCACAGTCCACTGGAGAATTCCAGTGGTGCCAGATTTGTTGTTGTTGTTTGGCTTAATCATCTGCCAGCACTCGGGCCAAACCCAGACTGACCTTCAATGTTGGTGGCTCCTGCATGGTGGGAGATGACCTATATAAGGGTCATCGAGGTCAATGGAATTCAATTCGTCAACCAGAATTTAGCTAGACTTATTTACCTTTCTTCATGTCCCCAGTGCTTGGCACTGGGCCTGGCATGTAGTAGGCACCCGATAAATGCTTGTTGAATGATCACTTGCCAACGTTCTTCCCGAAACGCGATACTGAAGCTGGAGAGTTTGGCCACCTAATGAAAAGACAGGACTCATTGGAAAAGACTGGTGTTGGGAAAGATAGAAGGCAAAAAGAGAAGGGGATGGCGGAAGATGAGATGGATAGATGGGATCCTGGAAGCCACAAATAGGAGCTTGGACAGACTTGGGAGGTGGCAGAGAATAGAAGGACCCGGTGTGCTGTGGTCCATGGGGGGCATGCACAACAGCAAAAAGGCATGATGCTCAGGGAAGAATACAGCCCTCTCCACAGGGTTTAACTCTCTAACTCTCGGGTATGGTTGGAAGGCCTGGCATGTTCTCCCTCTTCCTCTTCCCCAGCTGTCTCTCTGGTTGTCTTAGCACTCAGCTCCAATCCTCCCTTCTGCCAGGGCCCCTTCCCAGTCTCTCCCCTTCCCTCTTCTGAGATTACCTGCCATATAGTCTATAATAATGACTAACATATTGGCTCCCCCATTAGAAAGGGTGTTTCTTGAGGACAGGGACCCTATTTTTTGCCACTCTTGAACTCCCATTGCTTAGCACAAGGCTTGACCCAGAGGAATAAATGCTTGTTGACTGCTCTCTAATGCGGCCTAAATTCTCATCAGGTTTTCTGGTGACCACATTGCTCTGCTGTCTCATCTTGTGTTCATGGCCCCCCAGGACCTCCCAGAACCTCCCAGAACCTTTTCACAAGGCTGGCTGCCCAGCCACGCCTTTCCCACCCTGTGTTTCTGAATCCAAGTGTAAGAATTGATATGCACCTTATTAAGTTGCATCTTACACTGGCCTCATCATTATGGTCTAGTGGATTTGTGACTCCCCATGTGTGAGCAGTTGGGCCCAGACATGGACACTTGAAATTCCCTGCTGTACTTTGTCCAGCTGATGGTAGAGGAAGTGCTGGTTGGGGAGGGGTGTGTGTGTGTGTGTGTGTGTGTGTGTGTGTGTGTGTGTGTGTGTGTGTGTATAGATTGAGAAAGAATGAGCACGTGCTCAGTAATAATAATAATAGTGAGCCTTCAGTGTGCTAAGCACTTAACAAATATCATCTCATTTGATCTTTATGACAGCCCCGAGGTGAAGGTTCCATTATGATCCTGATTTTATAGATGAGGAAACTAAGGCAAATAGGTTAAGTGACTTGCCCAGGGTCATACAGCAAGTAAGTGTCTGCAGCTGTATTGAACTCGGGTCTTCCTAAGTCCAGGCCCTGTCCTCTGTCCATTGATTGGGCTACCTAATTCCTCTCATGAAAATGTCTTAAGTGGAGGCTGAATGCCAAGTCCTCCCCTCTCCCTCCCCTTCCCCTTTTTCTTCCTCTTCTTCTTTTCCCTTCTCTTCCTGCCTTGAAGACTTCCCTGCCCCTGTCCCCTGGGCTGACACCTCACGATCTGATTCCGTGGGTCAGAACTCTGTCAGTCTTCCTGAGGCTAGAAACACAGACATGGGAATGAGAAAACTTGGCTTCCTTTTCCTCCTTGACCATGATTTTACCTCTGGGGATCAGGAAGCCCTGGGTTCAAGGCCTGCCCGTGGCACCAACTGGTTGTGTCAGTGGAGTCCCTCGGAGCTTCTGCCCTCGCTCTCACAGAGAGAGGGTGGTGTGCTTCAGCGGAGGGACCTTAACACGTGGCACTTTCTCATATCAGTGACACCAGATCTGGGCCAAACCCCCGCACCCCCCCCCCGCACCCCCTAAACAAAACACCACATACAGAAAAACATGTTTGGGAAAGTCACGGACCTCTCTGCCTCCTTTTCTTTTAGCTTCCTTTTTATGAGAATGCCCTGAAATTGAATGAAGAACTCTAGGCTTGTGGAAGATTTTCAAACTTAATTAAAGGGAGGAGCATTGAATTGTAGATTAACAGCTGGCAGGGTCCTTGGAAGTTATCTAGACCAACTGAACCATTTTACAGGAGGGGAAGCTACTTGTCTAGAGTTACACAGCCAGCAGTGGCAGAGGTGAGACTCAAGCTCGGGTCCTCCCCCTCCCCCCAATTCCATGTTCAATACTCTGCAATCCTCTAATTCTGTACATTGAAAGGGTCTCAGAAGTCATTCATTCTAATAGTGTTATTTTTACAGGTGAGGAAAATGAGGTACAGAGAGGTCAGCCAGCTAGTTTTTGGCAGAGCTAGTCCTAGAACCCACAGCTCTTGGCTTTTTCACTTCTAGAATCTGACTGTTGTTCAGAAAAGGTAAACATTTTCCCTTAAATCAGCAATGCCGAGGCCTTCTTGGGTGGCCTGGATTGTCGTGGGAGTCTAAGTTCTGGCCAGTGTGGTTAATTCGGTGTTGTTCTGATGAGAGTGGGTGATTTGGGGAGCCCTTTGGCCTCTTTGAGGTACACCCTGCAGGGTGGAGACAGAAGAGAAACATCAAACAAATTCTGGGGGTTTCTTATTCCCATATGGTTTTGTGTGTGTGTGTGTGTGAATGTGAGTGTTTATGTGTGTGTTCCAATGTATCTGAAACAGCCAGGCTTTTCGAAGTCATTAGGGCTTGGTTTATACGTTAACAACCATTCCTAATACTTTTATTCAACAGCAGAAGTGGTTATTTTATCTATTTGTGCAGAACATTAAACATGAAGGAAGAGCAGGGTAGTCAGTGACTTGTCCAAGGACCATGTCTGTGTGAAGAAGCCCCATAGAGACAGTGAGAATGAGACAAGAAGAGCCCCCAGATGTGATGTTTAGGCAGCACCTTCACGTCTTGAAAAGTGCTTCACAGACACAATCTCATTTGAGCCTCATAATGACCTTGGCAGGTTCATACGCCATCTTTTATGATTCCCATTTTACAGAAGAAAAAACCAAGTCTCTGAAAAGGAACGGGACGTAAAGTTGACCAAGTGTCAGAGATGAGATTTGAACCCAGCTCTTCCTGACTTCATTTCTAACAATCTCCACTGTGTCCCACTGCTTCTCATGCATAAATATAATATGTAAATCAATATATAGACATTCGGGGGGACCCAGACCTGCCTTGTGTCTTCTTGAATCAACCTTTCCTTCAGCAAACTGCCAAAACAAAGATCATGTTCTTAGGTTTTCTTCTCCCTTGTGATGTGCTCTGTATTTCCCTGGTTTTCAGACAATGCAGACTTTCTTCCCCATACTTTTCATTTCCCTCCTTCCCCTGTCTTTCCCTGCCTTTCGATTTCCATAGGCTCTGGTTAGCCAGCTTGCATGTTCAGTTCTGAGTGTGGCTGTAGCTTCTAACTTTAGTTTCCTGAACCAACCTTCTCTTGCTTTTAGTATTGACGTGAGTTCATGCTCAGCCTTGTGTAAGATGTATGACTTGCAGCCTGATCATTTGGGAGGCATCAGATTCCCAGATTCTCAGACCTTTTTAGGTGAGGTATTTTTTCTTTGAGTTCTTCCTTTTTTTTTTTTTTTTTTTAGAGGTCATAGGATTTGAAAGCTCAGGAGGGAGGTAGCTTGTGGAGGGAGGTAGGAGGGAGGCTTGAGGTCAGAGAACCCTGTCTCTGGCAGTAACTATGTGACTGTGGACAGTCCACTTAGTTTTTTGAGCCTCATCTTTAAAATGGGTATAATTACATTTGCACTACTTGTCCCACTGAGGTGTTCAATTAGACAATCTATAACCAGGAATGAATGTTCACCTGCATTGGTGGATGGAATTTCCTCATCTGGGAGTTCCCCATAATATGTCCTAGGTTTCATTAAAAAAACGACAGCAATGTGCTAGGTACTGTCTGTGCTAGGTTCTGGGGTTATAAAACTGTCCTTACTGCTATCTTAGGTGACAGAGTAAGTACCAAGACTGGATTTTTCCAATGTTTTCCAAAATCTAGCCAATTGGTATCTTCCCCTGCTATTGTCCCTGATGAAGTTTTTTGTGACTTCTCTTCTTTGTGTGTGTGTTTGTATCAAGTTCTCAGGCCATGATGCAGACATTTTTGGGTAGGCTACGGAGACCGTCTGTTTTCATTGAGTCTGGAAAAACAATGCATAGCATCTTTTAGAAGTTCATTACCTCCTGTTTCTCTGCAGTTTGGGGTTTAGTCCAAATAGTCCAGGAGAAGTCAGTCCCCCCCCCCCCCCGCCTTAGCAGGTACCACTTTTCATATTTTTCAGATGTTTCCTCAGCTTGCCATTCTATTTCCCTCATTTTATGCTTCATAAGGTTAAAAAAGCGATGGTAGAGAGTAGAGGCTTGGCGCCAGGAATGAAACCCACTGCAAGAAAAACATCATACCCTCAGTTCTCCTTCTGCCCTGTTTGAGGTCCCTTCATCAATGTTGGTGATAGCAGGCCCTGCATCCATTTCCCTGGGTCTACATATTGACTTTGGAGTTCCTGGGAAGCCCTGATCCCCAGTGAATAAGAAAACCAGTGTAAACTTTGCTGGCCCACAGTTATTTTCTTTAAGATCCGGTCTTCTAGTTTTCTTTTTCCTTGGCATTAGGAAAAACACTAGTTGGGATTCATGGGTAAGTCAGTAGGAGGTGCTATTTGAGAAGCTTTGTGGTGTGTCCCCCACTCTTGTAGGTTTTGAAATAAGTTTTTTTTGGCTTTTGTCTATTAAGAAAAAGTTGGCAGGACACAAGTACCCAAGTTGGGGAAACATGAGTTCTCTGCACTTGCTTTTAGACATGGGTGTGTGTTTCCTCCCATGTAATCAATCTCATTTCTTGTCCTTCTTTAGGAAGGGAATGTAAGGGAGCTGACCTCCATGCTAGCTGTCTACACATACTCAAAGGACTGTCATCAGGAAGAAGGATTAGACTTTTTCTCCTTGACCCCCAAAAGGCAAAAGCAAGAGCAGTCAATCAGTTAATGGGTTGAAATGGTGGAGAGGCGAATTGAGGTTTGCAATAATGAAAATACTTTAATTTGCCTTTATTCAGTAAGCATTTATTGAGCACCAACTGTATGTAAGGTACTGTGCTAGCCACTGGGGGATATGAAAGTATTCAAATAAATGTTTGGCTTGTTGATGTCTGATGATGATATCTGCAGTCTTTCCAAGCCACCATAACTGGCTCAGCTCTGTCCATGTCCTCTCATTTGTGTCCAGACAGGGAGCTACCCAATGTGCTGGAGGCAGTTCTCCATTTCTTCTGCCATTTTGAAGGGTCATCTTCCTGCCTCCTTTCCCTCCGGCGGACCAGCCCATCTTAGGCATTTCTCTCATGAGAACTCACGCCTTTTCTTCAAAGTTTCTGCTTTTTTTGTTTACCGCTCCCTATGCCCCTCTCTTCCTGTTCCCTATTTTGTGCTAATTTTTCCTGCTTTGGGGGTGGCTGTAATCTATGACGTGCTATGAGACTGGACACCCATGGAATGTTGGGCATTGAAAAGGTGTTGGGAAGTTTGGGGTCAGTAAAGGAGCTTCTTGAAGGTAATCCATCCTGCTCCTTCCTCTTTGCTCAGCTCTTGGCCCAGCTCATTGTTCACCAAAACTGCCTGTCCCACGTAGAAATATTGAGGGATGCCCTCTCTGGGTGTCTGTCCAAATGTGTGCTGGAATTTTGGAAGACAAAGACAAAAAGCAACGTTTGCTGTTGAGGAATTCTTATTCTACAGGGGGTGGGGGTGAGAATCATATGTATGTGAATAAGATTCTACAACTGGATACAGAGTCATTTGGGGGGATGAAGGGCGTCTTTCAAAGAATGAGAGGCATCCCAAAGGGGGAATGGGACATCTTGGAAGTCACTAGAAGTCTTTGGGTGGAAGCTGGAGGACCACTTTTTGGTTGTGGAGCAGAAGGAATTTTTGTCCCGGTAGGGATTGCTTATCTCTCCTGGAACCTGGCCTTCGCACAACTTGAAGAAAACTCATTTTATTTTGATTTAGAACTTAATAAACACCAAATAAAATGAACCTTAGATTTACATCACAGAAGAGAAGTCAAAGACTGTACATGGAATTGGGATTCTCCATTACATAGTCACTTAATAAATATTTGTTGGCTGGCTGGTTTTCTTTTGAAATATATCATAAAATCAATATGCAAGTTTCAAAACTGCCCTATTGGCTGTGATGCTTTCTGGCTTTTCCCTCTCTGTCTCTCCTTTCCTCCCTCTCTCTCTCCCTCTCCTTCTTCTCTCCCTCACTCTTGCTCATTCTCTCTCTCTTTCCTTTCCTCCCAGTGTCTGTCTTTCCCTCTCTTCTCTCTGTCTTTCTTCATCTCTCTCAGCCTCTGTGTCTGTCTGTCCCCATCTCTCTCTCCATCTCCCTCCCCTTCTCTCCCTCTTTCTCTCTTTTATGAGGAGAAATCCTATCTTAACTTCTCTCCCATCCACTCTCTGTTCCATACCTCCCTTTGAAAAAAAAGATGAACAAAAACCTTGTAACAGATGTGGAATTCCCACATTGGCCCTGTCTCATTCCCCATCTTGAGTCCAATACCTCTCTGTCTGGAGGCCTCCTTCCCCACCCCCCCCCAACTAGCAATCTTATTGACTCCCTGCATTAGAATGTAAGTTCTTGGAGGGGATGAGCTGCTTTGTCACTTGTTTGTATCCCCAGCATTTAGCACAGTGTCTGGGATACAGTAGGTGCTTAATAAGTGCCTTACTTGTCTGTTTGGCTGCAGAAAGGAGCAGCAGCCCAGAGCAGCTGCTCGCCGTCAGATTTTTTTCCTAAGACTCGGTCCAGGGTGGTCTGTGAGGCTCCCAGGCCGTGCCCGCATGGGATAGAGAAGGTCCCCTGCTCAGCCTCTGTGAGGCCACTGGTCTCCTTGTCCATGAGTGGGTAGGCCGATGGCACGCCTCGTCACTAGCAGGATTCAATTCAGGTCAATGCAATTCAATTCAACAAACAGAGAGAGGGCTGGACGCGGAGTCAGGAACCTTCTGCCTCATTCAGATCCTGCCTCAGTCACTGGGCAAATCAGCCTCTCTGGGCCTCATCCCCTCACATAGAGCTGTGGACGCCCATCTCTGAATCCTGCGCTTCTAAGGCCTGGCTTTAAATCCAGTCTCAAACACTCGCTGGCTCGGGTACCACGGGAAGGGAACTTCACATTATCGGGGCCTCAGTTTCCTCATCTGTGAAGTGCCCCCCACCCCAGGCTCCCTTTTAGCCCAAGTTCTGTGACCCAAGGTACCAAACAACATTGTTCCTTGGCGGGGTCTGCAAATCCTGGCTACTAACCCCGTCAGCTAGGAAAGGAAAATGGGTTTGCAGGAGATTCCAGATGGTAGCGCATGTTTTCAGATGTGTAGAAGCCAGTGCTGCCCAGGGGTCAGTGGGAGCCAGGATGAAGAAGTTGTAAGAGCTTGAGGTTTGGAATTCGAGGACCTGTGTTCAAATTCTGACTCTTCCCCTTAGGAGCTGTGTGATGTTGGATGATGTCTGCAGAGTGAAGAGGTCAGGCTAGATGTTTCTGCATATGATCAAATCCATTAAGAGCCTGTGTTGTGCCTGGGCTGGGGGGTGTAGGACAGAGGGAGAGAATGAAGATTGTCCCTGTCCTCATGGAGCTGAGGGAGAAGACATCAGCATTTATATAGTGCCTGCTGTGTGCCAGGCACTGTGACAAGTGCTTTACATCATCCTCACAGCAACCTTGAGAAGGGGGTGCTATCATTATCCTCACTGAGGTAAACAGAGGTGAAGTGACTCATCCAGGATCACACAGCTCCTGATTGTCTGAAGGTGGATTTGAATTAAGGTCTCCCTGACTCCGGACCCAACACTCTATGCACTCCAGCACTGCCTAACTGCTTCAGAAAAGTAGGCCCTGGGATGATAGGAAGTTGGTCACTTCCCTGCTTTGTGCCTCAGTTTCCCTATCTGCACAATGCAGGGATTAGACTCATTGATTTCTAGCTCCTCTTCCAATTCTGACATTCCAAGGCAAGTGATCTGACTTGCCCTCATGTATACTCTGTTGACGTATGTGTTGGGAGTGTCTTCTACTCTGAAAAATGAGCCAGTTGGATTGGATGACCCCTGGGGTCCCTTCCAACTCTCTGCCTGGGCCTGGGATTGATGGGAAGGAGTGAGAAGAGCTGGGATCTCATGCTGCCCAGGTAGGTGATGGCAGCTGGACTGTTTCCCCTCCCTGTGACTCAGTTTCCTTGTCTGCACAGTGATGATCCCTCAGGAGTCTGCACAACTCTGATATTCTAGAATGTGTGATCGAATCTGTTACCCTAATTGGGGGTGGTGGAAGTAGACTCCCCCCTTTATTAATCAAGTCTCAAGGTTCTAAACCACCCTTTGTCCCATGGTGGCCTAGTGTCTGGGCAACGTTATCCTTTATGATTCATTTTCTGGAAAGGTGCAAAGGCTTTTCAATTCCAATTCATTTGAAAATAGGGCTCAGCCTCTCAGCTCCATAGTGGCTTCTTTAGACCTTGAAAATACTTGGATGGCCCAGGTTCCCTCTCCCCCACTCCCTGCTTTTAACGTCTTGCACGAAAGACCCAGGGCCCTCATTTACAATAACAACTTGGTTATTCAGTTTTACTGTAGTTGAAAACCTGCCTAAAGTCTTTCAAGACACAACACAAAGGAAAGTTACTGAAGCCGTGCTGGTTGGGTGTGTGTGCTGCCCTTCCCAACAGCTTTCCCAGGGTGTTAACTTTTCATTGAGAGTGGAAGTGAATTTTTCCACTGTTGTGGTGTCTTGGTGTGGAGGCAGTTTGGGAAGAGGATGAAGTATGATTCTCTTTCCTTGGACCGTCAGGTCTGCCCAAGAATTGTTTTTGCCTCCATCCTACTTGTAGTTTGCTACAAAGATATTGGTGACTAAGGAGTTGATAGTGCTGGTATTTTGCAGAAGTTGAAAGGAGTATCTTGTTTTAAAAAAAAAGCCAAGGAATTTGAGTGGGAGAAGGGTCTTAGGGTGAGAGAACCAGAGCTGGGAAGATCAGTGACCATTGAATTCCCCTCTCATTTTATTTTACAGGAAATAGGATCTCTGTCATGTAAAACTTGGTTTGATATGTATATTACACACATTCATGTCCGTCTGTCTATTTCATTACAAAACTGTCCTGCATGTTGCAGATTCTTTCTGTCCTCCCTTCTGTTCTCTTCTGTGCCTTAAGGGAAAAAAGGCTTTAATGACCTTCTTATCTTTTTTCTTTTTTGTTTACCCTGTTCTTTCTTCCTCCCAAATAAGAAAAAACAAAACCAAACCTTTTTTTTTAAATTGACAAAGATACACAGTCAATCAAAGTAAGTTCCCGTAGGTTTCATTTTGCATTTTTGAGTCTTATCACCCCTCTGTCAGGAGGTGAGCAGCATCTTTCATCCTCTTTTCTTTGGAATTGTTGTTGGAGACCATTGATGTGAGTTTTTAACTCTTTCAAACTTGTCTGTCTTTACAATGTTGTTATTGTGCAAATTGTTCTCCTGCTTCTGTTCACTTCGCTCTGTATCAGTTCATGCAAGTTTTTCCAGGTTTTTCTGAAACTACACCTTTCACCATTTCTACTGCCACAATAGTATTTCATTACATTAATATGCCATACTTTGTTCAGCCATTCTTTAATTGAAGGCCACTTCCACTACAAAAAGAAAGCTGCCCTAAAAAAAAAAAAAAAAAGAAAGAAAAAGATTTTTAAAAAGGGGCAGCTAGGTGGCACAGTGGATAGAGCACTGGCCCTGAAGTCAGGAGTACCTGAGTTCAAATCCGTCCTCAGACACTTAACACTTACTAGCTGTGTGACCCTGGGCAAGTCACTTAACCCCAATTGCCTCACTAAAAAAAAAAAAGATTTAAAAAGAAAGCTGCTGTACATATGGGTGGTTTTCTTTCTTCTTTGATCTTTTTAGGGCATAGGTCTAGTTCTGGTGTCTTTTGTCATTAAGCACAGCTTAATGACTTTTGGGACATAACTCCAAATTGTTTTCCTTAGTGGTTGGACCTATTCACAGGTCCACTGGCAGTGTATTAAATTGCCTATTTTCCCACAGTCTTGCCAGTGTCTGACATTTTCTTTTCCTTCCTTCCTTCCTTCCTTAATAGCTTCAATTTTTATTTCTCTAATTGCTAGCGATTCGGTACCTTTTAGAATAACCAATCCTTCATTTTACAGATTGAAGCCCTGAGAAGTTAAATACCTTGTCTTAAATAACTCAGCTAGTTAGTAGCAAAGTTAGTATTCTCACTCACACGCTCTGATTTTCAGACTAGTTCTCTTTCTACTTCACTTGAAGACAATGATATCCTTGACCCCTTTTGGTTTACTCAGAGCTCTTTATTAACTGGTTTGTTACCCAAGGTCCACTCTCCAGATTGCTCTATGTGTGGATGTTCAGCCTGGTTTCTGAGTGTCTTAGGACTAGAACACATGTTCATTGGATTGAAGATAGAAGTCTGTCTCTTTGCCCTAAATCTTGTGAGAAAATAATGAGTTTTGGAATGCCCAGGGGCCCCCCTCTGTTGCAGGGGATTATATTGAGATTGATTGGATTGACTTTGCTGATTGACTCACTTAAAGTTGACTTGATTGAAACCACACCTACCTGAAAGCCTGACCCTCAGGGGGTGTGTTCTCTGAGCTCTGACCTAGGCATGTTCTGCTCATGGATCTCCCTCAAGTCCAGTGAACCAATGGATTTGAGTGATGCTAGCCAATTGGCTTGAAGCGGTGTGTAAGGACCACCTCTTCTCCAGACCCAGAGGAAGCTTCCACATGGAGTTACTCTCTCTGAGGCACTCTTGGTGGCAGAGGACTTAGAGGAAGAAGAATGCCAGGCTGAGCTCTATTTTTCCTCTAGGCTAGAAGGCCAGGCTGAGCTCTGTTCTCTCCTCTAGAAGAGATAGGCCTTCTGAACTTTCAGAGCCATGTGTGCTCTCTCTACTAATATTTAATATACTTTAATAAATGCTTAATGCCCCCAAACTGGTGCTAAAGCTTCTAATTTATAAGTTGCAATATATTAGAAACCCCTGCTAATTTTCCTCAAACTTAGGACAGAAATAAGGTGACCACATATAGTTTTACACTCCACAGTTTTGTATCTCATCCTTATGCCTTTTTCTGTCATGCTTAGAATCATAGAATTTAAATATTGTAAACCATCTCAGAAAAGATCTGGTCTTTGTTCCCCCTGGCATTAGACTTGTCCTTGGTCCTCCAGACAGGTGTGAGAAATGGTGAATCAAGACCCCTCCCTAAGAACTTGCTTTCTCAGCTTGTTAATCATTGATTCTTCTACTTAGCTTTCTGAATGGGACTGAAGATAGCTTATAGGATTGGAAAATAGATACTAATTAGGAGTAATTTATTTGAGAAGTACTAGAATTTCATGATAGAATTAACCCTGAGTCCTAATTCTACTTAAGGAAATTGCTCACTAGTCTGTGATTTGGTACCTAGATTTCCTTGAGTTGCCTGAGTTTAAGGGATTTGCCCAAGGTCACACAGTTTAACATAAGTAGCAATCAGTCATCAGTCAATCGATCAGCAAGGTTTTCTCAAATCCTTACTAGGTACTGACCTCAAGGGATTTATATTCTAATGACAGGAGACTACATGTACCAGGCTTGTACAGAATATACTAAATAACCTTACATTAGTAAAAGAAATGATTAAGTGCTTACTATGTAGCAGGCACCTTGCAAAGGCTAGGAATACAAATACAAAGACGGACCCTGCCCCCGAGAATTTTACATTTAATGGGGGAAGATAGTACATAAAAGGGAGTTGAGAAAATAGGTTGGGATGGTGGAGAGAGAAAATATTTTCTCACAAGGTGAAAAAGCAGTCCAGAGTTGGGAGCTGAGCTGGGTACAAGGAAGGTTCTAGCAGTTGAAAATGGAAGGTAGATGGTTCAACTTGCTTTTCCTGACTCCAAGTCTAGCCCTGTGCTCTCTATACTTCATAATTGTTATTAGAATTAGGAGATGCCCTGATTTGGTCACCTCTTCTAAGAGCTGGATGAAGATTCAAGATGGTGGCCAAGGTGGAAACTGCTTGGCCAGTTTTTTGTTTTGCCAGTAGATCATGAGCTCTTTTGATAGCACCTTATGGTGGATACAAATGTTCTTGTGCCCTACGAATTACAGTATTGCTATCAGAATGAAACCTTGGACAACCTCGATCAATGCTTGGATCTCTCCATGCTATTTCGGCTTTAGGAAAAGTTTATTTTCCATGAAAACAGTTGAAACTTTTGGCCAAACAACTCCTTCTGGCCGTCTTTATGGAAAATAAACTGAAAACAATCTGAGAAAAAGATATCCCTGACTTGAGTTTGGCTGGTGAGTCCAGCCTTTGGGTGTATTTATATGAAGTTAAAGATTTTATTAAAGAACTGCTGGCCTTGAGTTTGGTGGGTCACCATTGGAAACCACTGGAATAATGGCAAGGAAGTTGGGACTTCAAAGTGAATGAATTAGCAAAGATGCTTGAGACTCTTTGAGATCCAGTGCTGTGGGTGGGATGAATGTAATACATTGTCCATTATTCCAAGGCTAGTTGCCAACCCTGAGAATTGTCTAAGCTCCCTCCTTTCCTTTCTTTTCTCCTATTGCTTGCCAGTTTAATCTTAAGGTTGGTGAGCCTTCTGTTAATGTCTTTCTCTAATGGTTCTTCACAGTGTGAAGATGACCCTTGGCTCTTGAGGCTAGGCCAGTGGAACACAAGCCCAGCAGTCCCCTAACTCTCATATTCTCATCCCCTGCTTAAAAACACAGGTATCATCCAAAAATATAGCTACAAATATATGGGCATTTTTGTAGAGCTTTAAATGCTTGTTTACTGAGTGATTGATTGAGGTACCATGTGTGGAAGGATTCCAGAATTTTGAGTCAGAGGACCTGGGTTCAAATCCAAACTCTGTTATTGCCTCTACCAGTAGCATAGAAATTTCCTGAGAATGAGGGTGGGCATATTTTTGTGTTTGTACTCTTGGTGCCCATCATAGTGCTTAGATCACATTAGGCTAATAAAGGCTTAAGTGACTGGACAATTCTAGTGCCAAGACCTCGGGCAAATTAGCTCCCTTCTCTGGCCCCCAGCAGTTTTCTGATATGTAAAATAAAATCTGACCAGATCATTTTTAAGTCCCTTTTAACTCTAAATCTGCGATCTTGTAGCACGTAAGGACCTGAACTTTTACTGTCTTGTATTGTTACCCATTTCTCTGTCTTATCTCTTCAATTCAGCGATGGTAATGCTAAAAAGAGAAAACTGAAATTGATGTAGTACTTCTTTAAGGCTTGTAAATGCTGTACCACGAGGACCTCACAACAGCTCTGTGTGGTAGGTACCACAGGTGGTGTTCATCCCATTTTACAGTTGTGTGAACAGATGAAATGAGGGCAGCTAGCATCAGAGTTGGGCTGTGCCGCCAACGAGGACTTTCCAGACTCTAGAATTATAGATTTAGAGCTTTAGAGGAAACTGAGGCTACAGAGCAGAAGTGACTTGCCTAAGGTCATGGAAAGGGAGTAGTGTAGATGGACTTTGAACCCTGGTCTGGGAGTTCAAATCCAGGGCTTTTCCCACTGGACCACACTGCCTATCTTGGAAAGCCCTGGAAGGACTATTTCCTGCAATTTTTGTGCTCCCCTTCTCGGGGTGTACCACAGTTCCTAACAGAGTCTCAAGAAATCCTATGGTAATCAGTATTAAAGGGAAGGCTTGGGTATCTATTTGAATGAATGAATGAAAAAATATTTACTAAGGACTTACTTAAAAAGTGTCCATCCCCGTGCTAAGCACTAGGGATACAAATGGAAAAATGAGATGGGGAACATACATTCTAATTTGGAGTAGGTGGTGGATAGAATGCCAGGCTTGGAGTTGAGAAGACTCATCTTCTTAAGTTCAAATCTGGCCTTGGACACTTACTAGCTGTGTGACCCTGGGCTAATCACTTAACATTTCTGTGCCCCAGTAAGATGACAGGGGTTGACGCAATGATCCCTTGATCCTTATGTGAGAAAATTATTAATAATAGGGTGTTTTGGGGTTCTATGAGACCCAGAGAGCCTGTCCAGACCTTTCTTGGGGCTAGCCCAGAGTCAGGAGAATTCCTTCCTTCCTTCCTTCCTTCCTTCCTTCCTTCCTTCCTTCCTTCCTTCCTTCCTTCCTTCCTTCCTTCCTTCCTTCCTTCCTTCCTTCCTTCCTTCCTTCCTTCCTTCCTTCCTTCCTTCCTTCCTTCCTTCCTTCCTTCCTTCCTCCCTTCCTCCCTTCCTCCCTTCCTCCCTTCCTCCCTTCCTCCCTTCCTCCCTTCCTCCCTTCCTCCCTCCCTCCCTCCCTCCCTCCCTCCCTCCCTCCCTCTGGATTTGAACTCAGGTCATCCTTAATCCAGAGCCAGTACTTTATCCATTGTGCCACCTAGCTGTCCCCAAGTCAGGAGAATTTCAAAGGAAATGTGGTTGAACCTTGGACTGTGAATAGGGATTAAACCCACAACTCCCTGAAGGCTTTTTCCCCTTGGACGGCTCCGTACTCTGACATCAGCCAGACCACCCTCAAATCCAGTAAACTAGTAGGTTTGAATGATGCTAGCCAATCAGCTTTGAGCAATATGTGAGGGCGGGCGCTCCTCCTGCCTGCAGCAAGCTTACACAGTGACTCGATCTCTTGGCCCTGGAACATGGGTAGAGCAGATACAGCCCACTAGGGTTCCCCACTGTCTCCTAGCCAGGCTTTCCTAACTTTCTGAGCCATGTGCTCTCTTTACTAATATTTAATATGCTTTAATAAATACCTAATGCCCCCAAACTGGTGCAGTAGCCTCTAATTTCTAAGTAACAAATATATAATAAACCCCAGCTACATTCCCTAAACTTGGGACAGAAATAGGGCGTCCACGTATAATTTTAAATGCAATACTTCCATCTGTAGTCCTGCTCTCCATCCCAGCTGTTTGTCTTGTTTGGGGAATTTCATGGGGAGGTTAATATTAACTGGATTGTATTGGATCCTAAAGGCGATGGGGGGGGGAGGGGTGACATGATCAGATCTATGTGGCTTTTTGTGGTCTTTGGGATCAGTGGATGATCTTCCACGCTATTTGTAGCTGGAACTGAGAACACCGTGGCCCATGATCTTTCTGATATTCCCAGCACTCTTCTGGGTCTAGCTTTGGATGATTATAATGTAACTTGGGAACCTCCCCACCCCCACTCCAGTCTCTGGCTTGTTTGCTGTCTACGCTCCTCACTGAGCATTCTCGTTGCTTATGTTGATACTAATTAATGTTTAGGAAATAGGAAGTCGGCCCCCACTGCGCAGCGCCTTCCCACAGCTATCCTGGAGGCAAAACAGACCTGCTCTGGATGAAAAAAAATGTTTCCATTGAGCTCAGTGGGATGGAGTCAAACTTTCAGAATACTTGGGGGTGAGAGGAGTTGCCAGTTCTTTCTGTTGCCCAAGAAAATGATTTATGGTCAAGCCACAAAAATGTCCCATTTTGGTTCTGATGGGTGCTGGCCACCCTTTTCTTCTTCCCTTCCCCTGCCTCAGTTCTCTTCTCTGTTTTGACTCACAGCCCATGGCTTCTGGAATCTTTTATTCCAGGGATGACTCCCCCAAAGTCTTCTGGGAAACAGAGGCCCATCTTTTAAAGATTGTTCTTCTGCGGGCGATATAGGACCATGACTCTTGGAATACTCTGATGTCTGAGGAATTAAGGCTGAAGGTCCCCCCAAAGCATGGTGGAGAAGCCCATGCTGGTTAGGCTGTGACCCCAGCAATGGCAAATCATGCAGGAGAAGGAGCTTGTCAGCAGCAAAGCGATGAATAAAAGATGGGCTCCTGCAGTAAGATGGCTAATGGACGCCCTTTATGTTCCATTGTTAGCCCTAGGACGTTGGGCCACATTGACAGAGGCTCAGATGTTGGGTAGACCTCTGTGTGGGAGATTTACAGGCGAAAGACAATCTTTGTCCTTCAGTGACCCGCTAATCTGAAGCAGTACCCTGCAAATCATAGACGCATAATAATAACGACAATGATGATGATAGCTAACGATGGTGGCAGTGACAAGAGAAAGGCTCTGGCATAAGTGGGGACGCTACAAGGATCCAGCACTTTAGCACAGTCCCTGGAACGTAGTAGGTCCTTAAGAAACTTGAATTGACTTGACTCCAGAGGAGAAGGTCCCAGACTCACAGCTCAGCTGCTTCTCAGGGGATGGGCTGAGGAAAGGTCTATGAACAGCTTGCAAAAAATCTGAAAAATGGTGACTCTTAGCATGCTGTGCTCCACTTTTTAGGAGCAGCTAGGTGGCGCCGTGGTGCATAGAACACTGGGCCTGGAGTCTCAGACCCATACTAGCTGTGTGACCCTGGACAAGTCACTTCACTCTATTTGCCTCAATTTCCTTATCTGTAAAATGAGCTAGAGAAGAAAATGGCCAACCACTCCCGGATCTCTGCCAAGAAAACCCCAAACGTGGGGTCACGAAGAATGGGACACCACTGAACAACAAGAAGCAGCTCCCTTTTACGCTACTGTCATAACAGGACTTTCTCCCCTCCCCCAGTGCAGACCATTCACACCTTCTTGTCCTGGGTAGCTCTTGTTCGTGTCCTTCTGTCAAATCCCCCTTAGGAGACAGAGAGACAATAATGAAAACCCTCACGGAGTTAATATGGCAGCAATTTGGCCCAGTGGCTACAGTCAGAAAGAACTGAATTAAAATCTTAGTTTAGACACTTAATGGCTGTATGACCCTGGGTGACTTTCCCTCTCTGGGCCTCAGTTTTCTTATTTGTAAAATGAGGGATTTGGCCTTATGTGGCCAGCCAATTCTTGTAGCTCTTTTCTGTTCAAATAGATAAACCAGTTATTCAGTGCATATTCTGTGTTAGAGGCTGTCCAGCAAATGTCATTTGCCAGAAATTGTTCAGTATAGAGGGAAAAAAGTAGAAAGAGCTATGGTAAGAGGACTTTCTCTCTCTCTCTCTCTGACTCTCTCTCTTCCTCCCTCCTTCCCTTTCTATCCATCCATCCACCCATCCATCCAACCATCCTTCCATCCAGAAGAGACACACATATAGGATTAGAGGGTCATAGCTTCCTATATTTACACAGATCTCCATTTAGACAGAAAGGCAGCTAGGGGGCGCCACAGTGCACAGAGTGCTGGGTCTGGATTCTGGAAGATTTCAGTTTTATTGTGACCTAGCAGTGAGATCCTGGGCAAGGCACTTAAACCCACCTACCTCAGTTTCCTCATGTGTAAAGTGGGGATAATAACGGCAGCTCCCCTAATATTGAGAAAGTGCTTTGCAACTTTTAAAGCACTCTATAAATGCCAGCTGTATACGCGTGTGTCTACTCCTTTTGGTCCAGACCTGTGATTTCATCCATATAGGAAGCTGCTGGCAAGGGATTCCCTTCGCTCGATGCAAATATGCAACTGTTCTGCAGCTCCTGGTATCAGGTGGTTATCAGGGCAGTTGGAAGATCAACCCTGTGAGGTATGGTCAGACAGGCATTATTGCCCTCATTTTTCAGAGAATTATAACTTAAAGGACCTTAGGAACCAGCAAGTGTAAGTGAAATGTCCACAGTCACTTAGCCAGTAAATGTCGGGGGGCAGCATTTAAACGTAGATAGCGTACAGGCCTGGAGTCAGGAAGACCTGAGCTCAGATCCGGCCTTGGACACTTACTAGCTATGTGACTCTGTTTGCCTCAGTTTCCTCATGTGTAAAATAAGCTGGAGAAGGAAATGGCAAACCACTCTAGCATCTTTGCCAAGAGAACCCCAAATGGGGTCACAAAGAGTTGGATATAACTAAAACGACTGAACAACAACATCTCTTAAATCCAAATTCAACACTGTCCCCATGATACTGGGATGTCAAGACAGTTCCTAAAAGATGTCTTTTCATGGAATAAACAATGCTTCTCTGTGTGGAAAGACGTTGACTTTGGCCTTCTGGAACTGATTGATAAGTGTTTTTAAAATCATGTGTCCATCCTTCTTTCCCTCCTTTTTTCCTTCCTTTCTTCCCTCCCTCCTTTCCCTCCTTCCTTTCCTCCTTCCCTTCCTCCCTTTTCCCTCCCTCCTTCCTTTCCTCCCTATGTACCTCTTGCCTCTCCAAAAATGTGGGGGGCGGGGTGGACAGCAACCTTGTATCCAAAGTTTCCCTCAGCATTGAAAACTGTCAGAGATGGACACAGGGGCTGTGTCAGGGACTGAGACAAGGAGGAAGATTTCTGTTTTTCTTTGGGGTCTTTCAGGAGATGGCCATGCATTTCTTTTTGCTGCTCCACAGAACTGCAATAGCCACAGTCATATGGGCCAAGTCCTATTTCCATGGCCCCTGAGGACCCTGACTGTACTGGTTGGGCCGGTTTTCAGAGCCTCCCCAGCGCCCCCCAGGGTGTGTGTTGGTGTCCTCATTTCCCTCCACCCCCAGGGCAAGGACCTGTAGCTGGCCCTTGGTCTCTGTAGGAGCTTCCCCAGCCTTCCCTGCACTTTCGTCCTCTGGCTTTGAGGTTCCGCCATCGTTTGGGGCCACTGGTTTGATTTCTGGGCCAAATTCTTCGTTTGGACTTTCTCTGAAAACCATCCAAAGTACACATTTCAAAGTAGGGCAGAAGCCCCCCTCCTGCTGCCGCCCTGCTGTTCCCTGGTGCTCCGAGGGAGCAGTTACCTTCAGCTGGGCTGAGAAATCCATGGAGGTGGGGGGTGGGGTGACAGGCTTTAATCAGGCCAAGTCTGAGCTAGCCCGGGGTTCAGAGTCCTGAATTCAGGGCCCTGGATTACCGGCCCTGCCACCTTTGTAACCTGTGTGATCTCGGGTCAGTCACTGTCTGCTTGAGCCTCAATTTCCTCATCTGCAAAGTGAGACACTTTGAATAAATTATCTGTACAATAATCTGTGAGAAGCATCTGGGTGGTGCAATGGATAGTGCACAGGATCTGGAATCAGGAAAACCTGAGTTCAAATCCCACCTCAGACCACTAGCTATGTGATCCTGGGGAAGTCACTTTAATCTCTCTCTGCCTCAATTTCATCAACTGTAAAATGGCCATAATAATGACACCCCCCTCCTCATGCTCTTGTGAGGGGAAAGTGTGAAATAAAGGCTAGCGATGGTTATGATTCCAATGAGCTCTCATAGCTTTTGGCATTTTGTCAAGTTCTAAGGCTCCTCTCAAACTATAACAGAATTCATTATTCCTTGTTCTAACATAGCATTCTGTGTTCCTTCTCTTTAAATATTCAGTGTTCTCTGTTCTATCATTCTAAACTCCAAGGTGCCTTTTTTTTGGGGGGGGGCAGGGCAATGAGGGTTAAGTGACTTGCCCAGGGTCACACAGCTAGTGTCACGTGTCTGAGGCGGGATTTGAACTCAGGTCCTCCTGAATCCAGGGTCGGTGCTTTATCTACTGCACCACCTAGCTGCCCCTCCAAGGTGCCTTCTTGCTCTGATATTTGCTGTTCTCAGATTTTCCACCTTCTATGTTTCTAATAATAATGATCATAATTCTCTGTTTCTAATAGCAAAATCCCTTCTTTCTCACTTTGTGTTGAACATTCCAAGTTTTTTCCCCATATAAATATTTTATTATTTTCCAGTTACATTTAGAGATAGTTTTCAACATTTGTTTTTATAAAATTTCTAGTTTCAAATTTTTCTCCCTGCCTCCCCTCCCTCCCCATTCCCCAATACAGTAAGTAATCTGATATAGATTATATATGTACAATCACATTAAACATATTTCCACATTAGTCATGTTATGAGAAAAAAAATCAGAGCAAAAAGGAAAAACCTCAAAAGAGAAAAACAACAACAATAAAAAACTATAGAAATAGTATGGTTCGATCTGCATCTAGATTCCAGTTCTTTTTTTTTCTGGATTTGGAGAGCATTTTCCATCATGAGTCCTTTGGAACTATCTTGGACCATTTTATTTCTGAGACAAATCAAGTCTATCACAGTTGATCAACACATAATGTTGTTGATACTGTGTACAGTGTTCTCCTGGTTCTGCTCATCATCAGTTCATGCAAGTTCTTCCAGGTTTCTCAGAAATCCGCCTGCTCATCGTTTCTTACAGCACAATAGTATTCCATTACATTCATATACCACAACTTGTTCAGCCATTCCCCAATTGATGGGTAACCCCTCAATTTCCACTTCTTTGCCACCACAAAAAGAGCAGCTATAAATATTTTCATTCATGTGGGCCCTTTTCCCTTTTTTATGATCTCTTTGGGAAAAAGACCTAATAGTGGTATTGCTGGGTCAAAGGGTATGCACAGCTTTATAGCCCTTTGGGCATAATTCCAAACAGAATGGTTGGATCAGTTCACAGGTCCACCAACAATGCATTAGTGTTCCAATTTTTCCACAACTTCTCCAACATTTATTATTTTCCTTTTTTGTCATATTACCTAATCTGATGGGTGTCAGGTGGTACCTCAGAGTTGTTTTAATTTGCATTTCTCTAATCAAAAGTGATTTAGAGCATTTTTTCATATGGCAATAGATAGCTTTGATTTCTTCATCAGAAAACTGCCTGTTCATATCCTTTGACCATTTCTCAATTGGGGAATGACTTGAATTCTTATAAATTTGATTTAATTCCCAAGATATTTTAGAAATGAGGCCTTTATCAGAAGTACTGGCCATAAAAATTGTTTCCCAGCTTTCTGTCTCCCTTCTAATTTTGGATGCATTGTTTCTGTTTATACAAAACCTTTTTAATTTAATGTAATCAAAATCATCCCTTTTGCATTTCATAATATTCTCCATCTCTTGTTTGGTCATAAACTGTTTTCCTTTCCAAAGATCTGAGAGGTAAACTATTCCTTCCTCTCCTAATTTACCTATGCTATCACCTTTTATATCTAAATCATGATTTGGACCTTATTTTAGTATAAGGTGAAAGGAACATTCCAAGTTTTAAGGGTCCTTCCTTTAAGGGGCGTTCTGGTTTCTCAGACTTTCCAAGTGTATCATGCTCTGTTCCTTGTGGTCAGATCTCTTCCACTGGGAATATTCTGTGTCCTGACTTTGCAGGTTTTAAGGGAACTTCCAGTCCTGGTATTCTAGGTTCTTAGATTTTCCAAGTGTATTGTGCTTTGTTCCTTGTTGTAAGATCTCTTCCATTGGGAATGTTCTGTGTCCTGACATTCCAAGTTCCAAGGGCCCTTCCCATTCTGACGTTCTACTTGCTGTATCCCAACATTCTGCTTTCTAAGGCTGCTCCTCTCTGATCATCCTTGGAGCCCACGAAGTTGATGACTTGTGTTTCTGCCACATTGATCACTCTTGCTCTGCTTTCCAACTCAAAAGGAAATGGTGACCACAGAGACCCATAGCATGGCTTCATTGGGAACAGGCAATGGTGGATGAGCCTCATTTCCATTTTTGATAGGGTTACCAAACCGGTAGATAAGGGGAAGACTGTCAACAGTCTACTGAGGTTCGAGTAAGGCATTTGTTAAATCCCCTCATGATGTTTTTGGGACAAGATGAGAAATATGGTAGATTCAGAACTTATGGAGTCTCTGCTTCCAAGTAGTTCATGATCAAAAGTCATCCTGGGAGGTGTCTTTAGTGGTGGGCTACAGGGATCTGTGTTTGGCCTAGAGGTATTGAACATTTTGCCAATGACTTGGATAAAGGCATAAAAGGTGTGTGTGTGTGTGTGGGGGGGTGTTGAGTGTTGGAGTTGATGTGCTGTGGGGTAAAAGCCACTGGAAAGTGATAGTGGTTTAAAAAACCATCTGTAACATTTGAAAAAGAGGTCTAGGTATCATATTTTTGAAATTTGCAGATGACACTGTTCTTTATAAAAAATTTATTTATTTTCCAAATTATATGTAAAAGCAAATTTTTTTTTGGTGAGGCAATTGGGGTTAAGTGACTTGCCCAAGGTCACACAGTAAGTGTTAAGTGTCTGAGGCCGGCTTTGAACTCAGGTCCTCCTGACTCCAGGGCCAGTGCTCTATCCACTGTGCCACCTAGCTGCCCCTAAAAATAACATTTTGACATCAATTTTATTTTTTTGTGGGGCAATGGGGGCTAAGTGACTTGCCCAGGGTCACACAGCTAGTAAGTGTCAAGTGTCTGAGGCTGGATTTGAACTCAGGTCCTCCTGACTCCAGGGCTGGTGCTCTATCCACTGTACCACCTAGCTGCCCCGACATCAATTTTTTAAAACTTTGTGTTCCAACTTCTCTTCCTGCCTCCCTTCCCATCCCCACCCCCCAAACTCAAACAATTCAATATAAATTATACATGAGTAGGATGACACTGTTCTAAACATAATATGAGAGGATCAAAATCTAAAAAAAAATGACAGCCCAATGAGATGAAATATCATTGTGATAAGAGCAGCTATTTGGTACAGCAAATAAAGTGGTACTCCTGGAGTCAGAAAGACTCATTTTCCTGAGTTCAAATCTGTTCTCAGACACTTAAGAGCAGTGTGACCCTGTGCAAGTCAGTTCACCCTGTTTGCCTCAGTTTCTTCATCTGTAAAATGAACTGGAGAAGGAAATGGCAAACCACTCCAGTATCTTTGCCAAGAAAAGCCCAAATGGGGTCCTGGAGAGTCAGACACGACTGGAAAATGACTGAACAATGACATGTACCTAGAGAAGGAAATGGTAAACCAGTCTTTGCCAAGTATCTTTGTCAAGAAGAGCTGGACACAGCTGAAAAATGACTGAACCACAACAACAGTTGTGATAAATGTAAAAGTGTTATATTTGTCTCCCCCTAGAACCCAATGTCACACCATAGGAGTTAGCATTTCACTTGAAATAAACCTAGAAGTTTATGGGTCTGTAAGTCCAGTGTGCATCACCAGTGTGAGATGGCGCCCAAGAAGGCTGCTGAGATGTTGGGCTGCCTGGAGAGATGCATCGTGTGGGACTTAGCCCCATCTTCTGCCCTCATTATCTCATGTGTGTGGCCTCAGTTTTGCTTCTGGGCACTGTGGTTTTTTTTTTAGTGAGGCAATTGGGGTTAAGTGACTTGCCCAGGGTCACACAGCTAGTAAGTGTCAAGTGTCTGAGGTTGGATTTGAACTCAGGTCCTCCTGACTCCAGGGCCGGTGCTCTATCCACTAGGACACTGTGTTTTGAAAGGGAATTATTGAGAAATCATAGAGTATCCAGAGGAGGGTAGCTAGGATGACAAGAAGCTGGGTCATGTGAGGGTCGGGGTGTTTAGCCAAAAGAAGACCCCTCCCAGTTGTCAGTTCTACCTTCCCTCTATCTCTCCCACCTGTGCCTTTCTCTCCATTCACTTGTCTTTCTCCATGAGGAGGCTGTGATGGATTAGCGAGAGATGGGAAGCAGAGAAATCAGTGAGGAGGCTGTTGAAGTGGTCCAGTTCAGTGCCTCGTCACCCTCCCCTGGACCTCTTCTCCCTGGTCCCATCCTTCACCTGCCTGCCCAAAGACTCTGCTGAAAGCCCAGCCCTGAGGATGATGGGAAATCGCCCAGGAATCTTCGGGGATTCCTATGGCTCTGAGGACCAAACCTGCCTTCCTGTGTGGCCCTCCAATCTCTTAAAAATTAGGCGGCAACCTCTTTTCCCCATCTTCATTTCCCATGGCTTCCTGTCTTCTTGTAAGGGTCAGATGAGATAATTGTGAAGCGCTTGTCACAGTGCCTGGCCCATAGCAGGCGCTATATAAGTGTTATTATTGCTATTCTCCTCCTCTCCCTCTCCCTCCTTTGCTCAGGTGTCACCTCCTCACTGAAACCGTCCCTATTTCCCCAGGTCTTTGTGCCCTCCCCATTGAAATGACTTTGTATCTTGTATTTATGTATCTGTGTACCTACTGTGTGCATACAGCAAAATGGAAGCTCCTTGGGGACAGAGTGTTTTTAGGGCCTGGCACTGAGCAGGCTCTTCATGCTTGTTGAACTGAGCTGAAGTTGGGGGAGGGTGGAGGGGTTGGAGGGTGGGTGGGAAGAGGCGCCGTCATGGCTTCCTTCAGGAATCTCTGAGAGGCAGCTTCATGACGGGGTGATTTGACTGGTTCCCTTTGACCCCAGAGGCAGAGCAGGGGTGGGGGAAGATGCTGAGAAGTCAGTGGGTCTTGCCACAGGAAGAGTTTCTCACTCAGGGGAGCGATCCCAGGTTGCATTGGCTGCATGTGGCGGTGGCGAGCCCCGACTGCTGAGGAGCTTTTGTCCAGAGGTTGGGTGGCCACTTCTCAGGGATACTGGGGGGAGGGAGCCTTGGTCGGGGATGGGTCACACGAGCTGGCGTCTGAGGTCCCTCCAAGTCCGGTGTGCTGTGATTCTCTTTAGACACGTTCCCATCCATGCTTCTTTGGGTGGAGTGAAATTCATGGTGAGGGGAGGGGCTTTGACTGCTCTGCCCTAGACTGGATCCTTGTGGTCAGCTGGTTCTGTTACAGGAGAGTGTGGAGGAGACTCTCATCTTCCCAGTGAAAGGATAACTGCCTCTGATCAGCTGTATGGTGTTCATGAGGGACACCACACTAAGGAGAGAGCAGAGGTTTTCATTGCATCAGCCTCCTCAGTCTGAGAAAGGGTCAGGGAGGAAGCTGGGGCTTGGAATTTCATCCTGACGGCTCCCTCCCAGATAAGGCAAATCTCTACTCAGGCAGGTCGGCATCGTGTGGGTTGCTGACCGTCTTAGGCTTGCCCAGCACACTGAGAGCTTAGGGAAGTGACCTTCCCAGGGTCACAGCCAGCATGGGTCAGAGGTGGGATCTGAATCCAGTTCTTCTTGATCCCATTCTGTCAGGATGCCTCTCGCCTCTTTTTCATTGCCTTTTCCTGAGGTCCCCGTCTTGTGATGAGTGACTCCTTCATCAGGATCACCCCAAGGATGTGGATTTCCCTCACATTTTGGCTCACTCAAAGTCATGCAAGCAGCTTTCCCTTCAATTTCCCAGCTCCCTGATCTTTGAAATGTCAGCTCCCTGAAGACAGGGACTGATTAGTTTGTTCTGTATTTATATCACCAACTCTGAGACAGTGACCAGCACAGGGTAACTGCTTAATGAGTGTACCTTCATTCTCCTTTTTTCTGTCTCTTTTCTCCCTCCCCTCTGTCTCCTCCTCTCTCTTCTTCTCTCCTCCTCTTTCTCTCTCACTCCATCCTCTTTCTCCCTTCCCTTCCTCTGTTCCTTCTCTCTGCTTCTCTCCCTCCCTATCTTCCCTTCCTCCCCCCTTTGCCTGTCTGTCTTCCTGTCTGTCTGTCTGTCTGTCTGTCTATCTCCATTTCCTTCCCTCCCTTTCTTCGTGGTACCATGAAAAGCCATCTCGCTTTTGAGTCCAGAGATTGGGGTTCAGATTTTCACTATTTGTGTGACCTTGGGTTTGCTTCACTTTTCTACGTCTCAGTTTCTTCATCTGTAAAAGGAAGAGGTTGGCCCAGTGAGCCTTCCAGCCCTTAGTCTGAGCTCTGCAGCAGTTTAAGAGCTGAAGTCTTGGAATCAGAGGATGGGTGCTACTTCCAGACCAAGAGCTGCAGAGGGGCCCAGGACTTCTGGACATTTGGACATTTGTTTTCCTTCAGTGACTCCTTTAGTGATGTGCTGAAGCCTGCTACACTGGGGTTTGGTGCCTACACTCGTAATTGAAGGAAACAGGAAATTTCAATTAGAGGCAGTGGTGTGCTAGTAAATATTTTACAACTAGCTGCCTTCCCCCAAATAAACATACACACACATATATACATATATTGCATGTTTCACTTTAATCATCATTATTATAATTTTCTTCATCACTTTCTTAAGTCTCGAAATCAACTAAACAATAAACCCATTTCTGAGATATAAATGCTCACACTGAAAATTTAACATTTGGCTCTTGTGAGCAGGTCTTCGCTGGCATCAGTACACTCCTGGTTAGAGGTTAGTAAGAATGAAGATGTAATTTTAAAAAAGCACATCTATCCCATGGATATCCCCCGCTAACCCCCACCCTGTTAAGAACTCCCGTCTAGTCCTGCTCTCTTTAATTGACAGATGAGGAAACTGAGGTGCAGACAGGGAAAGTGGGATTCTCAGTGTCCCTCAGTGAATCTGGAGCCTTGCTAGGACCAGGACCCAGGTCTCTCGGGGCTGTGCCCTTTCCTTTGGATTCCTTAGTTAATTATTATTAGGTGAACAGCTCTACCAGGCCCGGGATCTCAGATTGCAAACAGGATGAGCGCTGTCTCCAGTGGCTAACCCTCTCTGGCCCCGTGATGCCTCTGAAGACAGGTTGTCCTCAGAAAGAGCCGTGACGGAGGGATTACATTCTCATTAATATGATGACCACATGCCATGGGGAGCAGGTGGTATGTTCTGTTATTAGAAGAGGTCTCCTCTGATTTCGGAGCCCTTCTGTGTCCTCATTCTGCACGTCTAATTCTGTCCAGCCTTCCCAGGTATTTCCTGAGGAGATCCCCTCCCTCGCTCCCTCTTTTTGGGCCACCTGTTTAGCCGCCACATTGCTCACATGCCTCAGTGCTTCATTGAGGCCCAAGTTAGTCCATCGGATCTCTCCTTGCTACGTGAATCTTCACTAACACTAGCCGTTAGTTTCTCAAATTAGAGCAAAACGTTCCTAGTCTCCAGTGTTATACTCTGGAGGATTTCCCATTTGGAGAACTCGGAGCCAGGTGCCTTAGGTATGCAGTCAAGAATTCTGTTCAGGAAGTAGTAGGGGTGGAAAAAGGAGAAAAAGAGTTGGGATTGTTTGAATTCCCAAGAAGTCCACAGGACTGCTTTCTTCCTTAGTGTCCTCTCAGTGTCCACTGGTGTCCACCATCTTCCAGCAAAATCTTCCACCCTTCTTGGCAAAAGTAACGTGCAGATGGGTTATCTGGCTGGCTACACCAGAAGTACCTCGTCTTTGCAATGAGAAGGGGATCAAGCAAACAAGAAAAGCTTTTTCCTCCTTTCTTTTTTCAATATCTCTAGACTTTTAGAATATAATTAGGATCCTAGGCCTGGAGCTTTAGAAGAGAAAACCCATCTAGTCTGACCCTCTCATTTTATAAATGAAGAAATCCAGGGCCCAGGAGGCAAAGGGACTTGGCCAAGGTCCCAGAGTAGCAGAATGTGAATTCGAACTCAGGTTCTCGTACTCCAAATCCAGCATTCTTTCCCATTGCCTTCTTTTGCCCCAACCCTTTTAATGTTAGCAGGAGGCAATATTCTTCTTTAAAATGAAAGAAATCTGCAAACTCTATCTCACTATTTGAACTTTTGAGGAAATGTTGCTTCTGTCTAGTAATCTGCCATTTTGGTGGTGGACGTATTTGCACATGCACTCAAAGTATTTTCAGACACATTAGGTTGATGGATTTAGAGAGGTCACCTAGTCCAACACCCCACTTTTGCAGAGGAGGAAACCGAGTCTCAGAGAGATGAGACCGTCCGCCTGAGATCACACAGGCTAGCGAGTGGGAGAGCCGAGATTCAGACCCAGCTCATGCGAGCCCAATACCATCATTCTTTCCACTCCACCCGTGGTATTTCCATGGGTCCCAGCAGGAAAGCTGACGGCATATTAAAGCAGAGGAAAAAGGTATGTTTGCAATCAGAGAGATGTTGGCACGTTGGCAGGTGCTTTTTAGAATGAATAGGCTTTAAAGATCACCAGTAGTTGCTAGGCAGACGGAAACAAATAAAAGTGACATTAGGAAAGCAGTCAAACCCAGCAGTTTTCTTAATTTCAGTTTGATGATTTTGGCAGCGTTCTGGTCAGTCGCCCCAGTGTTTGAACTGTGAGAATCCTCTCATTTTGCCAATGAGCTCCTTTGTGCTTGGTCGCAGCCAATGGGCTGGGCTCGCTTCCCCAGGCAGCTAGTGGCCTGACTTTTTAAAGATGAGGAGGGCCAAGGGGCCTGGGCCAAAACATTTGAACTGCCTCAAAGGTGAATAGTGACTATATTAAGAAAGCAACTCAATCTTGCCATGAGCAGCTGTGGGCCCCGTGGCTCAGCCTCCGTTTGTGCTGCTGGATTCCCCTGCTGGGCTCAGGCTGTCTTATAGAAGTGGGTGCCCTCACCATCGTTGGGACCCTTTGGGATCTGAGGGCCAGGATTTGAATCTGATTATCTACCTCTGTGCCCTCGGACAACTTCACTTCTCTGGGTCTGTTTCCTCAACTGAAGAATGAAAGGATTAGATGTGGTTTCTAAGGTCCAAGCCCTCAAGCCCACCCCCAGGTCAGCCAACCCCCAGTTTGAGTAGATTCTTTTAGAAAAAGTGGAAGCAAATTTGATGTGAAATTGGGTCAAGCCTTCCAAAACCATGATATAATAATGGTCCTAGAGCTAGGACCTCAGACTCATCTTCTGTCTACCTCACTCTTCATAGGTGAGGCTGCTGAGGCCCACAGGTGACTGGACTTGCCACTGAGTAGTAATCCTCCCTTGAATTTGAGGGCAACTGTGGAGGTGGAGTTAAGCCTTATTTGAAAGGTTTGAATTTCTTCACTTAGAATTTCACTCATACCAGTGAAGTGACAGGTGTCCAGTCCTTACCCTTCTCCTGTTTACCATAGAAACATTGTTTTTTTCCCCATTCAGCCTATGGTGTAGTGGACCAAGGGCCCACATTGGCCTTCAGAGGCAGGGCAAACTTGGGTTCAGATCCTGCCTCTGACACTTGCTAGGTCGGTGACTTTGGGAAGATCACTAAACCTCTCAATGCCTCAGCCATCTCTAAGATGATAAATTGCAGAGAATGTTTCTACCTATATGGCAGAAGTGATTTCCTCAATTAAGAGTTGCCTATTACAGTAGAATCATAGATCCAGTGCCATCCTTATTCTGGTTCTTTTTCTTTCTGCATTCATTTTTCCTATGTGACGCATACTGTACTTATTACCTTATCGGTTTCACTCTCATGGGAAAGTGGCCAATTCAGGAGTGTGTCCCATAGGAAAGTCATCTGAAAGTCCTTCTGCTTGTTTGTTTTTCTGGAAAAACGTGCTGTGCTCATCATGGCCCAGTTCCCAGGGACGATGCAGCATCATCGTCCATAGGATGAGGTCGAAGGTCTTCACGACTGTGGATGATCTCTTCTAGAGTATTCTTCCTGAACTCCCCTTAATAGACTTGTAACCCTGCACTCTGCTTGTTTCTTTTCCTCGGGACAAGTCATGCTTCCCTCCTGGGCCTCTTATATTCTTGTACTCAGGAAGTATTCTGACATTTATAACCAGCCCTTTGGGCTGAGCCTGCTGGGGGCCAGGTGTTTGTAAATGTCAGGATCCTTCCTGCTCTTCCAAATGGGAGTAGAGGCCATGGCCACTGTGAATGGGGGTGGTATGACTGGTGAAAGTGTTAAAGGTGAAAGATTCCCAGTCGAGGGGAGTAACAGCGAGTTGTTCAGATGCTACAAGACAGAAGGGGCTGTCCAGTTCCAGCCCTACCTGAACAAGAGGTCAGGAGTCCTTCAGACTCTGTTCCAATGGTCCCCAGCAGTTCACCTTTATATCCTGCTTTAATGTTGGTGATGTGGTTGGCAGGCATCTCACTTGATACCCACAGCTTGGTGAGGTGGGTTCCATTCTCATCCTTATTTCACAGTTGAGGTAACTGAAACTCAGAGAAGACTTGCCTAGGCCCGCACAGCTAGGAAGTACTTGAGGCAGGATCTGAGCCAAGATGTTTCTGACCCCAAGGCCTCCATCCACTCCATCTGCTTTGCCATAGTCTTGTGATAATATATCTGACTTTAAAAAGTGCCTTTGCATCAATTCCATTTTTTGAGTCTTTTAACAAGCTCAAGAAGTCAGTATTATGAAAAACTAAGGCTCAAGGGGTAAGTCACATGCCCTTGGTCACTGCTGATAAGTGTCTGAGACAGGACTTAGACCTGGGTCTTCCTTGCTTCAAGTCTATCGCCGTCAAATGAGATAACATTTGTAGAGTGCTTGGCATAGTGCCTGGCACATAGTAGGTACTTCCTAAATGTGTCTTCTCTTGCCCTGCTTTTCTCCATTTCACTAAACTTCCTCCAAAGTAACTCAGTCTGTTTAGGTGAACATTTAGGATTCTCTGTCCCTCAGCACACTGCTAAACCCCACTGCTTGAAGGCCCCAGGCAGGACCTGTCCTTTGTCTTCTGCATTTGGTGGGCTTTGGGTTGTGTGAAAAGAGTTAGTTCTTGTCATTTCTCCCTAGGTTTTCAATATGACCTATCACCATACTCATGCCAATGTGCACCGGTGTGCATTTTGATTTGAGACAGAACGTTGGCTCTAGTGAGTTCCGTAAAGCAGTGGAGGAGTTTCTTTAGAATAAGCCCAAATTTGAAGGGCTGTCTTATAGAAGATGGAACAAGATTTGTTCTTCTTGGCCTTAGAGGGAAGAACAAGGGACAATGGATTTGTACGGTCGAATTCAGGCTTGGGATCGGGAAAAGTGCCTACTACGGAGAGTTGTCCAGAGGTGAGACGAGATCACCTTAGGAGGTGCTGGGGATAGCACCTCCCCGCTCCCCACCTGGGTTATGGCTCTAATGAGATAATGTGTGTGAAATACGCTGTACACCTTCAAGTCCTATGGAGAAATAAGTTAGTATTATTATTGTCATGATTTTTAGTCACCTTTGAAGCCTCCACGATGATTTTTTCCCAACTGCTAACACATATAAAATACATTTTCTTTTTACTCTCACACCAAACAAGAATTGTCCCAGACACTGTTAGGCATGAGTGATGCAGAGACAGAAATGAGACCAACTTGTCTTCAGGGAGCTTACATTCTCTTGGGTAAAGCAACATGAATCCACGTAAAGATATACAAAATATAGAGAGAAGTATGAAGTAATTTCATGATACGCTCAGAGGTATCAGGAAAGGGCTCGTGTAAATCATGGCTTTTAAGCTGTTCTTTGAAGGAAACTAGAGATTCTAAGAATTGGAGGTAAAGAGGGATTGCATTTGAGGCATAAGGAATAGGCACTGCAAATACATGGAGGTGGGAGGTGGCATTTCACATATTAGGAGCCGAAAGAAGGCTGGTATGGCTGGACCATAGAATGCACGAAGGGGAGTAAGGCCTGTGTACAGTAAGCCTGGAAAGTTCTAGAACTTCAAGCCAAGTTCTAAGAGCCCTTAAATCCTAAGCAGATGAGTTTATGTTTGCTTCTGGGCATAAAAGGGGGTCGCTGGAGTTAATTGAATGGGGAAGTGAGTGAATGAGTCAGTAAACGTTTATTAACTTCCTGCTATGTGACAGACACTGTGCTAAGTGCTAGGGTTACAGAGACAGGCAAAAGACAGCCCCTTCCGCCAAGGAACTCAAAATCTAATGGGGGAGGGGCAGCTAGGTGGCTCAGTGGATAGAGTACCAGCCCTGGATTCAGGAGGACCTGAATTCAAATCTGACCTCAGACACTTGACACTTACTAGCTGTGTGACCCTGGGCAAGTCACTTAACCCTCATTGCCCTGCCAAAAAACCCCAAAACAAAACAAAACAAAAAAATCTAATGGGGGAGCCAGCATGCACGCAGCTATGTACAAATATGATATGTACAGGCTTAGTTGGAGATAATCCACAGAGGAAAGGCACTACTTGAAGGGGCAGAAGGGGAGGAATGAGCAACATGAGCGGACCTGGGTGAGAATTTATCTTGATGGGAGTCTGAAACATCAGTAGAGGCAAGGAATAGCCCGGTCATTATTTTGCTTAATTGTAGGGGACTTGGCTGCCAGGGCAGAAGCTTACCAGTTAGCAGCGCCATATTTGGCCTGTTTCAACAACACCATAAAAGCATTCAGGAAATAGACGGTGTTCAGAGAGGGGCCCTCTGGGGCAGCCGCAACATATTTCTGCCATGTCATGATTTGTTGACCTTGTTTTTAAATGGGCTATATCTGGTCTTCTAATGAGGTGTCTGTTTGAAATGTCAAAACCATCCTCCCCAAAAATAAACATGGTTCAGTCAACTACATTTGCTCATAAAAAACATTTGTGCTGTTCTATAACGAGTGAGTGTTGGGTCAGAGATGGAGAAGGCCAGGACTGGGGGGTTCCCCACAGATGCTTTTCACCAAGAATTCTGCATCCAGAAAGTGCCCCGCATGGCCCAGGCGAGGTGGGTGCATCGCAGGGTTGCTTTATAGAAGACTCAGCCTCGGCCAATCATTTGGGAGCCCTGAGCTCAGAGCAGGCCCATGTCCATGGATTTTTTTTTTTTTGGTACAACATATATATTTATGTGTGTGTATATAGATACATATATACATCCTGTACCCTTCCCAGCACACCCCTCCCCCACCTTTTTTTTTTCAGGTTAAACATTTTTATTTATATTTTTCTGTCCCAATCTCTATCCCTCCTTCCCTCCCTCCCCTTCCCCCTTCCCGAGGTGGCAAACAATCCAATATGGGTTATACGTATATATAAAATCATGTAAAACATCACCATATTTGTCACTTAATGGAAAAAAAATGTGAAAATAGCATGCTTCAGTCTGTTCTATCAATACCAGTTCTTTCTTTGGAGGTGGATAGTATGTTTCATTAATATTTTTTTGGGATTGTCATGGATTATTGTACTGTTGAGAATAGCCAAGTCATTCACAGTTCTTCATCCAACAACATTGCTGTCTCTGTGTACAGTGTTCCCTTGGTTCTGCTCACTTCCCAATATATCATTTCATATGTGTCTTTCCAAGCTTTTTTGAAGTCATCCTGTTTGTCATTTCTTACTGCACAATAATATTCCATTACCATCATATACCACAGTTTGTTTAGCCATTCCCCCATTGATGGGCATTCCTTTGATTTCCAATTTTTAACTACCACAAAAAGAACTGCTATAAATATTTTTGTACAAATAGGTCTTTTTCTCTTTTGGGGGATGTCTTTGGGATATAAATGAAGTAGTGGTATTCCTGGATTGAAGGGTACGCACAATTCTATAGCCCTTTGGGCATAGTTCCAAATTGCTCTCCAGAACGGTTGAATCTTTTCACCATTCCACCAACAGTGGATTAGCATCCCAGTTTTCCCACAATCCCTCCAACAACCAATATTTTCCGTTCTTGTTATATTTGCCATTCTAATAGGTGTGAGGTGATAGATATCTAAGAGTTGTTTGAATTTGCATTTCTCTGATCAGTAGTTTCTATACTTTTCCCTGTGTATCATTTCATACTACTTAACAGGTACCCACTTCCTCTTAATGTTTTCTGCTCTCCCCGTCACCTTCTTGGCTCCTAAGAAACACCTAGCTTACATTCACAGTCAGGAGGCCTAGTGGATAAAGTGCTGCTGGGCTTTGAGCAGGAAGACCCATGTTCACTTCGGCCTCAGATATTTACTTGTTGTGTGACCCTGGGCAAGTCACTTCCTTATCCTGAGTTCTCATTTTTAAAATGAAGGGTTTGCCTCAGTGGCCTCTCGGATCTCTTTCTACTCTCACATGGATAGCCACCATATAATGTTCTAGGAGAAGAGCATCAGATTTGTGAAAAATCAAGAGTTCTGGGGGCTTCTAGGGGATGCAGTGGATAGAATGCTGGCCCTGGAGTCCAGGAGGACCTCAGTTCAAATCTAGCTGCTGACACTTACTAGCTGTGTGACCCTGGGCAAGTCACTTACCCCATGATTGCCAAGAATAACAAGCAAAAAACAAAAAAGAAAAGAAAACTATCAAGAGATCTGTAAAGTTGGTTGGGGGAAGCTCTGAGAGCTTGGACAGATCAAGGAAGGCTTTCAGGACAAGATGACGTTATCTTATTCCATGGCTTGGAATGTCACTACAACAATATTCTGAGGCCTTTAAGAAAGTTGTCTCACGGGGCAGCTAGGTGGCGCAGTGGATAGAGCACCGGCCCTGGAGTCAGGAGTACCTGAGTTCAAATCCGGCCTCAGACACTTAACACTTACTAGCTGTGTGACCCTGGGCAAGTCACTTAACCCCAATTGCTTCACTAAAAAAAACCCAAAAAACAAAAAAGAAGAAAGTTGTCTCACAGAGGGGCAGGAAGGGGCAGTTGGACCTCCAGGGTGGTGGTGGTTTTTGTCAGGTGAGGCAACAGATGAAGGCAGTTCTTCCCCAGACCGGCCCTCCTGACCGGAGGGGCAGCCTTTGGGAATGGGACAGAGATCTGTGAAATCTTGAGAAGCAGAGCAAACCACAGGCTCAAGCGGTCAACGCCAGCAGCCTCTTCCTCGTCATTCTCCACTCTGTTCCTGAGGTTCTTTTCTCATTGGTCTGGACGGTTTCATCTAGGACCATAGATATAGAACCAGAAGAAAGATCCCTTTTCTAGCACAGCTGACACATGGCCTTATGGGGAAAGACCACAATGAGAGGCATCATCATTGTACAGACCTTGATCAAGAGCTGGGAGGGCCCTCAAAAGCCACCCAGGCCAGTCCTGTCAGTCAGACATGTAATAGACATTTATTAGGCACTTGCTGTATGCTGCACCCTGGGGATACAAGGTAGCCCCTGTTCTCAAGGAGCTGACGATGTAGCCCCTCCAAGAGGCTCCAGTTCCATGTCAGATGGAAAGGCCTCGTGGTCCTTAGGATGAGTGTTCCCTGAAGGCAATGCCTCTTCCTCCATTGATGGAGCTGTATCATTTTCTGATGTTTCACACCATGGCCCTGAATTGACTAAGTCTGCATGGCATGCTGGGAAAAAGGTACACAGAGAAAGGAACACCAAGAGGAAAGAGGTAAATGGGTGACAGGAGGAAATCAGGAAATGCCTTGGTTCAGGAGCGATGCCTGCGTGGGGCTTTGGAGAAGGTAGAGACTCCTCAGGGTGAGGATCGGGAGGCAGAACGTTCCAGGCATGGGGAAGAGACAGCCCGTGCCAAGGTGTGGTGGTGCTAGGCCTCGGCTGACCCAGCTGCCCAGGTGGGGTCTGGGAGTAGCGTGTGAGAGGAAGCTGAGGCAGAAGGAGGCTGTCTGTGGCGATGGGCCTTCTGGGTGGTGGGACACCCTTTACCCAGGTTGTCATTGCTTTCTACAGAGCTCAGCAGCATCATTAAGGAAAAGCTTTTAAATGTCTTTTAAAATGACTCATGTTTCCCCCCATAAGCCCCTGTAATAAAGAAAAACGGTCGAGTAAAACCAACACAGTGATGACTTCTCACACTATATTTGACATGCAGTGCCAATGGTTCCCCAGCTCTCTGCTGAGAGGAGAGCATCGAGTTTTATCTCCCAGGTTTGTTTGTGATCTGGGATCCGAATCAGGTGCCTCTCAGTATTGTATTCAGTAGAATAGAATAGTTCACCATTATATATGCCTGCTGTGTGCCAGGCACTGTGCCAAGCACTGTTTACAAATACCGCATTTGATGACATTATTGTAGTTCTGTTACCCATTGTTCTCCTGGATCAGTTCAAATGGACCTTCCCAAACTTCTTTGAATGTCTTGTATTTTTCATTAAGTGTGTGTGGAGCAGCTAGGTGGCACAGTGGATAGAGCATTGGCCCTGGATTCAGGAGGACCTGAGTTCAAATCCAGTCTCAGACACTTGACACAGGGGCAGCTAGATGGCGCAGTGGTTAAAGCACCGGCCGTGGATTCAGGAAGACCAGAGTTCAAATCCAGCCTCAGACACTTGACACTTAACTAGCTGTGTGACCTTGGGCAAGTCACTTAACCCCAACTGCCTCACCAAAAAACAAACAAAACCCCGAGAGTGTTGTGTGTGTGCCAAAAACAAACAAAAAAATTCAATTTCATTAAGGGGGCAGCTAGGTGGCATAGTGGATAAAGTACTGGCCCTGGATTCAGGAGGACCTGAGTTCAAATGAAGCCTCAGACACTTGACACTAACTAGCTGTGTGACCTTGGGCAAGTCACTTAACCCTCATTCCCCAGCAAAAACAAAAAACAAACAAAAATTCAATGTGTGTGTGTGTGTGTGTGCACGCGCGCGTGCGCGCAAGTGCACGCGCGCATAACAATACTATGTCACGCTTTTCACAAACCTCGGTCTGTTCCTTCCTCAGTGGACACCTTCTTCTTCTCCCCGCTATGATTCTCCAGGAATGCTGCTCTACAAGTATTTTGCTCTGAATGGGGCCTTTCTGGCCTGCACCTCTGTGTGGTTCAGTACTTTGAGGATCCTAATTATAAAAGGGCAAAGCCCTTTGGTCGGTTCCCCTTAGTGCTTCTACAAGGCAGCATCCTGCCAGATTTTTCAGCCTGGGAACACTTGAGGTAGGTTAAAAAAACTCCCAAAGCACAACAGCACGGATTCTGCAGAGCAGCCCCCAGCGGGAAGATCAAGGGCTTCCTTTGCTCTGGGTCGCTGGGTGATTCAGCTATGGCCTCTCATCCTTTTCTTAATTTCTGAAGATTCTGCTCGGTGGTTGGGTGTCATGGGGCAGTTCTGATCAGCTGAGGAGTCCTCAGTGAGGGAGGTCGTTTACCCATCAGGCTGTTCCTGAGGGCACAGGCTGCAGACACGTCCTGTTGAGGTGACTTTGCCTGTCTTTCAACTTGGGAAAGAGTCACCTTTGTTATGGAAGCACTCAGCCTTGTTGGGAGGGAACTGAGAAAAAGGTCACAATTTTTTCTTTTTCTTTTTCTTTGAATTGACTTAGTATTCAGTCAGATAACCAGATCAGTTTCTAATCCAAGCATAACTTTGATTTGGGGCATCTGACTTTGAAGTTTTAAAAAGTATGTGTAATGTTCTGTGACTTAAGTCAACACACCAAAGATTCATGATTTTATCACGGTGGGCACGTCACAGGTGTTTGTAATCTGCCAATGGTTATAAACCAGCCCCCCTTCTCTTCCCTCCCTCCCACAAAAAAAAAAAAGGAAGAAGAAAGGAAAAGGAAGGGAGGGAGGAAGGAAAGAAGGAAGATGGTTACCTAGTGGTCAGGCCTCTGGTGAATAAATCTCTCTAAACATAGCTGAACTGTTCCACAGAGAGCTGACTGTCGTTGAGAAAGGACATTGCTAAGAAAGAGTATTCAAAGGATGACAGCCAGAATGGTCAGGGGCCCTAAGTCAGATGATGGTCATTGGAAGGAGTGAGTATTTTTAACCTGGAGAAGAAAAAAAATGGAGGCCCAGGACATGATTCTACCCTAGTGTTTGCAGCACAGTCACATGGAAGAGGCAGATGGATGGTGCAGTGGATAGAACCCTGGCCGTAGAGGCAGGAAGGACTGAGTTCAAATGCAGCTTCGGGTACTTACTAGCCGTGTGACCCTGGGAAAGTCACTTACCCTTTGTACCTCAGTTTCCCTATCTGTAAAATGGAGGGTAATAATAGCACTGCTCTCACAAGTTTGGCTCAGAATTCAAATGAGATAAAATATAGTAAAGGGCTTCGTAACCTTTGAAATGTTGTAGGATAGCTTTTATTGGTATAAAAAATGATTATTATTATTAGGGACTATCCTCTGACACCGTCTCTGTGACCTCGAAAAAGGCACTTCCCATCTGGGGGCTTTTGTTTCCTCATCTGTAAATTGAGGAATTGGCCTCAATAGATGGTCCTGCCAGCTCTCAGCCTGTGATTTTATAATCTATCTCTACTGATGCTTAACAGCAGAGGGCAGCACTGAGAGCATTGGATGGAAGTGATAAATTCAAACTTGATAAAAGGAGAAAACTTTACAGTAAGAACTACCTCTCCCCCCCCCAGTGGAGTGGGCATCCCTAAGAGATTGGGGGACCCCCCCAGTGCCACTGTGGGGATGTGATAAAGGGGGTTCTTGTTCAGGTTGGACAGCCATAGCCTTGGAAGCTCCTTCTGGTTCTAAGATCAATACAATGGTTAAGAAAAGGTGGTTTTCAGTTATTTTTCACTTGTGTCCAACTCTTTGTGACCCTCTTTAGGGTTTACCGTTTCCTTCTCCAGCTCATTTTGCAGATTAGGAAACTGAGGCAAGTGGGGTGAAGTGACTTGCCCAGGGTCACTCAGCTAATAAGTGTCTGAGGCAGATTTGAACTCAGGTCTTCCAGACTCTAGGCCTAGCACTCTCTCCACTTTTGCCACCTACTTGCCCAATAACAACAATAGTTAACATTTATAGAGTGTTTCAAGATTTGCAGAGTACTTTACAAATCTCTCATTTGGTCCTCCCAACAACCCTGGGATGTAGGTGCTATTATTATCTCCATTTTATAGGTGAGGCAAACAGGTTAGGTGACTTGCCCAGGGTCACACAGCTAATAAATGTCTGAGGGAAATTTGTACTCAGGTCTTCCTCTACTGGGGCTATAGGGAAGTGGAATTGACCCATTTTTTCTTGGAAGAATGGAAACTGAGGTCTCAGGAAGATTAAGTGACTTGCTCAAAGACCCAGAACTAAGAAGTAGTAGATTTTGTCACATGTCTCCTGACTTCAAATTCGTTTCTTCCAACCCCAAATTGAGCTGTCTTCATTGCCCCATGCTGGCTCCCTGCAGCCAGCGAGGAAGTGATGGGTGTGGGTAGCCAGGATGGCCTGCAGTTTTCCAGTCCCTACTGAATAGCAGTGAATTGGCTCCAGACAGGTATATTATTTTGCTTCTGCACAAAGCAATTTTGAGGATTTGTCTTTGACCTTTCCTGAATTGATTCTCCCTGTTTGGGTTTTTGAACCTCATCAAACAACCCTATAAAAAGCAAGGAGAAATAGCAGCAACATCTCAAAGCTTCGATTTCCCACTTCATTCTCTTCCAGCTGATTTCCGAGCATTTCTGGTATTGTCTTTTTGCCTGATCCTGGCTCAAAAAGTCTTGTGCTTGCTCTGACCTGACATTCTGGGTCCCAGGGGCTGCTTTCTAGCTTCAAGTCATTTAGAAGGGTATTTGAATGATTCATTTGCCCTTTGCAGGAATACTCATTCCAAGGAACTGTCCCTATCAAAAGATGTGAGAGTCATCGAATGGTCTGTTGTTTGGAAAGTTTGGGTTTATTGCTGGCTTGTGGCTCTGCTGGGAGTTGCCTTTTTGGGTGCATTTCTGTTCAGGCACTACCGGGCTGGAAAGCAGAACCTTGGGGAATCTATAGGAATCCCTCCAAGGGCATTAAAGGAAAATGTTCCCCATCTTCCTTAGCATCATAATGCAGTGGAAGGATTGGATTTGAAGTCAGAAAACCTTACTTCAAAGCCCGTTGACCACGAACAAGGCATTTACTTTCTCTGGGCTTCTCAAGTTGCTCCCCACTAAGGCATGCAGGCTACACACATTTTAAGTTTAAGTGCTTCTTGTGTGCCAAAGACTATACTGAGTGCTACAAATATAAGCAAAAAGAAAGACAGTCCCTGCCCTCAGGGAGTTTCCACTCTAATGGGGGAAGATAACATATAAAAGTGACCTGAAGAGCCAGGGTGAGAGGGAAGGTACTCATGCCAGGGCAGAGTGGCAGATTCTAGAGAGTGCTGTCTTGAGAGGAGGGGAATGAAAATGGAGGCTCCTGGAAGTAACTCATCAATGGGAGATGAGGGTTAGGATGGCAGGGATATTCCAAAGTTAGAAGTCCCCAGGCCATGAAGGAAGTTAGTGGTGAGAAGGCCCATTGGAGAGTCAGAGGCTAGGTTGGGTGGTGAGTGAAGCACAGCTGGCCTGGGCCCATCCTCTCACCTCTACCATGCTTGACTAGAGGCTTCTGCAGCCTCTTCCTGCTCAAGTCTAGGATCCTCTGATCCATGAGGCCTGTGGGAGTCATTTCAATTCAAGTCAGTTCAACAAACATTAGTCAGGCACTTATTCTGTTCAAGGAATGTGCAGTGTTCTAAGGAAACATTGACTAAAAAAAAAAAAAAGACACTCCCCGTCCTCAAGGAACTTACATTCTAACTGAAGGGATACAGAATGTGTACCTACATACAAAGAATATTCAAATTGATACAAAGTAATTTCAAGTATGAGAATTACTGGTGCCATAGCATTCCAGACATCCCTGTTAAAAAGCCCATGTGCTGGTGCCTCCTGCGATCCCTGCTTCTGGAGAAGTTGGGGCTGATGGGTCTCTCGAGTTTGTGAGTCCTCAAGTGGCTGTCGGGTTAAAGCCATTCTGGTGCCCTCACTAAATTCAGCAGCAATATGGTGAGCATCCAAGAGTCAGGAATGGACCAGGGCAGAGCTTACATGCTGAAGGGCTATACTACACTTTTAGTTTGGGTGAAGTTGGGAAACCTAGTCTCTGGTCTGAAGGGGAAGGTGAAGAAGGGAGGAAGCCTGTGTCCTTTGAAATCTGACTTGACAGCTAATTTCTGGGTTTTTTCTTTGGTCATTTTTTTAAATCATAAAAGCATTTTATTATTTTCCAGTTACATGTAAGACAGCTAATTTCTTTCTTTCTTTTTTTTTTTAAGTGAGGCAATTGGGGTTAAGTGACTTGCCCAGGGTGACACAGCTAGTAAGTGTGTGTTAAGTGTCTGAGGCTGGATTTGAACTCAGGTACTCCTGACTCCAGGGCCGGTGCTCTATCCACGGCGCCACCTAGCTGCACAGGGGCAGGGCTTGCCCATGGGGAGCTTACAGTCTAGAGGGGTGGGGATAAGACACAAACAGATGCCCACGACATAGCATTGCAGTTTCAGTGCCTTAGATGCAGAACAAAGCTCTAAATGAAGTGTCTGTGGTTTGAGGGGTGACATAGGCTAGATCAGGGAATTAACACACATAGAACAAGCCAGCTATGATTTGGACAGGCTGAAGGGGATTATCTTGACTGAGCAGGGCCCCTTGATCATTGCAGGCTAAGGGAAGTGGGGTTTCAGGGAACCTGGTGCATTTCCTTATTTGGGGCTCAACGGCTGTGGTTTCACTGGTGTCAGTACCTGGGACACTGAGAGCTTGCCATGTGTCAGGGTCACCCTTGGTGTGAGCAAGAGGCTGAGTTGGGATTTGGACTGAGGCTTTCTGACTCCACTTCTAATTGTGTCATGTTGTAAGAGACATGCACATGTCTTATGTTAACATCAGAAACACCTCTGAGTATGACCAGTAACTCAGACTAGGTCAGCAAAGTGTTCCCTAGTGGAAAATCTAAGACACGTACTTAAGGACTAGATTATTAGTCTATCAGGAGGCTGTGTGGCCTGTGGATGGAGAGTGGGACTGGTTGTCTGGAAGACTTTAGCTCAAATCCTGCCTTACTTGCTGTGTGACCCTGGGCAAGTGATTTCTTTCAGTCTCAGTTTTCTCATTTGTAAAATGAGGAAAATAATCATGCCTACCTCACAAGGCTGTGAATATCAAATGAGATAGCCTGTGTCAAGGGCTTTACAAACCTAAAGTGCTCTATTAAGTGTTAGCTACAGCAAGTGTTTGTGAAATTATGGAGAGTTCATCTGATGCCAGTCTTTCATCCTACGGGTGAAGAATTTGAGGACCAGAGAGGTTAGGTGATTTGTTCAGGGTTGCACAGGGAGAGGGAGTGGCAGAGGGAAGATGAAGGCCTGTGTGTCTCAACAAATATCCCAACTGGCTCTTTCTATCATCCCATACTGCCGTCGCTGGGAGTACCTTACAGGGGCTTGAGAAGAATTTGTGGCCTTCATCTTCAAAGCGTTTATCTGTGTTTTGTTGTATTGTTATTTTGTTAAACATTTTCCAGTTGCATTTTAATTGGGTTGAGACTCAGCTTGAGAGTTGCTGAAGCTTCAGTTTGCCTTTGCTTTCTGGCTCACCACATCACACTGTTGATGCACTAACAATGCAGTCAATAAAATATTTCCATTTTTTTTAGATGAACTGATTGCTTAGCTATGGACTCCCACATTTTTTATTCATGTGATGTTGGTTTTTTGAACCCATGTATAAGACTGTACATTTACTGCATTTCATTTTTATTGTTGTTGGGTTTTTTTTTTGGGGGGGGGGGAGTGAGGTTAAGTGACTTGCCCAGGGTCATACAGCTAGTAAGTGTCAAGTGTCTGAGACCAGATTTGAACTCAGGTCTTCCTGAATCCAGGGCTGGTGCTTTATTCACTGCACCACCTAGTTGCCCCCTGAATTTCATCCTCCTAGATTCATCCCAGTGTTCTAATCTGTCACAGCCATTTTGAGTCCTATCATAAAATGTTAGCTATTGATACTTTTTGATGACCACTGTTTTGGGGGTGGTGTGGGGTTGGGGAGGGGCCAAGTTGAGAAAAGCACTGTGTAATAGAAAGAGAAAAATCAGGAGCAAGGGATAGTAATCAAGGTTTGAGAGTGTTTCATTTAAAAATATTCCAACGTAAAATACAACGAGATGAACAATATTAAGACCCTTTACAATTTCCATACCATAACTTGATAGGCAAGCAGTAAGGTGAACCATGGATCTGTAGTCATAAGCTGTGAGTTCAAAATTTACTTCTTATGCTTACTACATGGGTGACTGTGGACAGGTCACTTAACTTCTCTAGTGATTGGAGGTGGTGTTATGAATTCCCAGGGGATGGGCAAAGGAGAGAAGCCCTCTTATAGTCCCTAGCTGTGGCCCCAACCTCTACCAGAACTGGCCCTGGAAGATCCTATCCTCTCCATGAAGATAGACTTCCCAAGTACAGGCTTCACTTGTCTAATGTCCCTGGTACAGTAAACAAAGCTGCAGCCTGCCAGGCCCTTTGACAAACCATCTCCAGATGTGATTGATCCCAGCTCTGTCGGCTGCCAGCTGGGAGACCATTTTGAATGAATGAAATTTCAGCAACGAAGGGAAGAAGAGTACAGTGTTCATTTAGAACCTCGGGTGTCCTTTTCTGCTCCGAGTGCAAATATTTCTCCCCATAAAAGCAAAGTCAGCATGAGTGGGCTTTGGAAGCTCAGAACCCCTGGATTCCTCACCTGTGTATTTCTTCTTCCACATCTGGAAGGAAGGATTTGCTGGTAACTGGAGTCTCGTGGGGTTGCAATTGTGGTCAGCTGCAGCCTATTCTCCAGTAATTGCTGCAAACCTGCAAAGTATGTAGGCTGGGGCACACCAGCCAAAGGTTTTGCTTTCCACATGGCATGCTTGTCTGGAAAGTGTGGGGGCGTGGAGACATTCCATCATGATCTGGGCATCAAAGACTAGAAATGGAGACTCTTCAATCTTGGATAAAGCTACTTGTAGGAACCTTCAGATGGAAATAAGAGTTTGGCTCTGGGGCTTTTGGAGGGGTGGGGAGAGGGCTATTTAGCTCCTGTTATTTATTTTTCTAATGTGAGTTTATTTCAGTGACCCGATGCCAAAGCACATGTTGAAAACCTTTCTCAGTATCTGATGGTTTTATTTCCTCTCTGTTCGAGATTCGGAGCTTGTGGAAATATTTTTAAAAAACAGAAACCCAAACCATGGGAAAGGAACCAGCTCCTTATTCATTAGACTTCTTTGCTGATTACAATAACAGCGCTTGCTATTAGAAGGAGCACAAGCTGGGAAATTGATGTGGGGTTTGGTGAAACATTAACAGTTTTAAAGTTGTTCACCCAACCCTTTAACCCAGTTATCTGATAGCTTGTGAAGGGCCTCCACTTCATATCTCACACACATCTCTTGAAGGAACCATGGTGTTTAGCCCGGAGAAGGGAAGACTCAGGGAGAGCCCAGGACAGATTTACTATTTTCAAGGGCTGTTGGGCAAAAATAGGAATTTGATTGATTCTGCTTTGTCCTGGAGGGGATAATGAGAAGCACTGGGTGGAAATCATCCAGAGGTAAATTGTGGCTTGAGGTCCTAACAACCAGAGATCTCTTAAAGTAGAAGGAACTGCCTTGGGAGGCAGTGGGCTTGCCCTTGGGAAGGCCTTTCCAAGGAAAGACTGAATAGTGAAGATTCCTGGTCAGCCACGTGTTGGATGAGGTGACCTCCAAGCACCCTCTCAACTCTGGTGTATAGAGTGTTGTTCTTCAGGTCTGAGGAGGGTTTGTGAGGCTAATGGAATGACTCCTTCAATTCTGGGGCTGTCCCTGTTGCTTATCTCCCATTTACTCTGTCGATAGCTTGTTGTGCTATCTCCACATTAGATCATGACTTCCTTTAGGGTTGGGGTTTCTTTTGTCTTTGTTTGGATCACCAATGCTTGGCACAGTGGCTGGGGCATAGTAAGCACTTAACAAATGCTAACTGACCGACAACTGTTTTCATCTTGAATGAAATGGACTTGATAGATCAAAGTAGCCCAATTTTTAAAGCTTGCCAATGGGTTCTTTATAACTGGAATGATTCCAGAAAGCCTGTTCTTCCCAGGCAGTATAGACAGTTGTGGCTTGCCTTGAGTAGAACTGTGCTCAGGGTGAGAAAGATGAGGCATAGGCTTTCATGGTGCTGCGTTGGCTGCCACTTGGGTAGGTGGGTGAGACAGGAAAGGAGACACTTTAGAGCATGGCCGCTGAGTGTGCCATCAGGTAGCTTCATGTTTCTCATTAGTCTTTCTAGCTAGGTACTGTACTCAGACGTTTCTTGTGCTGCCAGTGCCTTCTGAACTCTGGCACCTTGGAGCAAAGCCCAGGTGCTCCACCCTTCTTATTGCTTAGGACAGGAATAAAGGAGTATAGGGATGAGATGGAGGGAAGAAATAACTTCCTTGCTAGAAACTGAGGAAGGGCTTTTGGCAGGGAATTCTTCCAGGTTTGTGGGGACTGTGGCTGAGGGGAAAGATGGTGGTCCAAGCTCTAGCATCTACTGTTGTGAAAGAAAAACGGCAGTCTTTTTTTCTTAATAAAAATCTGAATTGTACACTTGACACTTACTAGCTGTGTGACCCTGGGCAAGTCACTTAAACCCAATTGCCCCACCAAAAAAATCCCCCAAAAATCTGAATTGTAAAGTGACTCTGAGAATGATTCCAATGTTTTGGTCGTGGTCAGATTTTAGGGAGAGAATGCAATGAAGCAAGCTCCTAAATTGCCAAATAGCTGAAGCTTCCTTAAAGATTTTGGGGAGCAAAGAGCAGATATCTGCTGTTCCCTGAAGTTTTGTAATTTTGCATACTTTGGCATTTTCAGCTCTGATTAGTTGGAAGAGACTGAAATAACCCAGAAAAAACCCTACAGTATTTGTAACTTTGTTTCCCCAAGAAAGCACTGGACATGTTGAGCCTATCAGACTTTGAAGCCTGCTTTTATACACCTGAGGAGTATTAGCATCTTGTTTTCAGTTGGTCACCACTCAGAGGACCTAGGATTGGCTGGAACCTTAACCCCCTTCCCTTTACCTCTGATAGAACTGAGACCAGGAGACAAGTTAGGCAGCTATTCACACATTGGCCCGGGGTGGGCGCTTGTTTGCAGGTGCTAATGACCTCCTGGAAACGATGTAACACTTTGAAGAAACTTGTTCCATGTCAAGATGGCTACTCATTCTATATTTCTATCTTTCTATGAAAGAGACCCCTGTGAGATCAAAGATACTGAACTTGAACTCAAAGATGTGGGTTCCAATCCTAGCTCATTCACTCTGTAGCTCTTGGCAAATCATTTAACTTATCTGTGACTGGGTTTTATCATCTTTAAAATGGGGAGAATAATGTTTTGATTACCTGCCTCATCAGGTTGTTAGGACAATCATGATTTTCTTTCAAAATCTTTGTAAATAGTGAGTTTTAAAAAATCACTCATTATTGTCTTTATCTTTGTAAATATTTTTAAAAGGTCACGTATAAAAATATAAGTAATTGTTATTTCAGGGTACTCAGCTTCCCAATTCATTTGGGAGCTCACTTCTGATTTTATCACTTCTTTTTGTGATGGGGGCAGGTGAGGCAATTGGGGTTAAGTGACTTGCCCAGGGTCACACAGCTAGTAAGTGTCAAGTGTCTGAGGTCGGATTTGAACTCAGGTCCTCCTGACTCCAGGGTCAGTGCTCTGTCCACTATGCTACCTAGCTGCCCCCTTTATCACTTATGATATATGGTCCTGATTTATGAGAGTGGTAAGATGACTGGAAGCTCCCCATGTTGTCACCCTTTCTGTGCCTCCTTAAATAATGATGATGATGGTCATAATGATGACGATGATAATTGACATGTTTATAGGATTTGTACTTTGCAAAATACTTAGTATACATTAGTTTATTTCTTGAAGACAGGCAGTTATTCTTTTTGTCTTTGAACACCCCCCCCTCCGCCATGAGGTACTTTAAAAATGCTTATTGATTAATTGATCTGCATAAACTTATGAAGTTGAGTACAGCTGGCTTATTCCCATTTCAGAGGTGAAGAAACCGAGACCAATAAGTTAAGTGACTCATACAGAGTCACACAATTAGTAAATGTCTGTGAAAGGATTCATATTCAAGTCTTTCTGAGTTCAGTTTGAGCATATTATGTCCTAGGCCAGACCACAGCCTGGAAGGGGTAGGGGCAGAGAGAACCTTAGGGGCTTGATTTACCTAAGATGGTCAGGATGTGGGGATTAATCTTAATTGAGTGAGAGAATAATAAAGTATTAGTGAGAGGCTGAATATAAAGTCTAGACTAACATTTGTTAACTAGATTAAAAACAATCTGTGAACTCCCCATTGACAGTCTTGGGTTATTTAATGTAGTAGAGAATGAGTATTAAAAAAATGACATCTTTGGAGCATTTGGAAGTTTTATAAAGTACTTGTCTTACAATCCTGTGAGCTAAGTACTACGGAAAATATTACCTTTTTATAGATGAAACAATCGAAGCTCAGAGGTTAGATGTCTCATCTTAGGTTGCCTAGAGGAAACTTTGTAGAACAGTGGAGAGAATACTACATTTGGAGACTGGAAGACCTGAGTTCAAATCCTGCCTCAGTTGTGTGAACCTGCTTCCCCTCATTCAGCCTCAGTCCTTTACATTTGGGGTTAACGTCATCTCCCCCACCCCACCTAGAGGAGGGGATTGTAAAGATCAACTGAGTTAAAATATAATATATAATATATATATATAATACATAATCTATTTATATATATTATATATGTATATGTATTACATATAATTTCTTTATATAAGCCAATGCTACCAAATTCTTAGAGAAGTTAAATGAGTTACAAGAGGAAATAGACAGCAGAACGATACTAGTGGGGGATCTGAATCTTCCCCTCTCAGAATTAGATAAATCTAGCCACAAAATAAATAAGAAAGAAGTTAAAGATGTGAATAGAATGTTAGAAAAGTTAGATATAATAAATGTCTGGAGAAAATTGAATGGGGATAGAAAAGAATATACCTTTGTCTTACTGGTACATGGCACATATTCAAAAATTGACCATGTATGAGGGCACAAAACCTCATAGTCAAATGTAGAAAGGCAGAAATAGTAAATACATCCTTCTCAGATCATGAGGCAATAAAATTACATGTAATAAAGAGCCATGGGGGCAGCTAGATGGCGCAGTGGATAGAGCACCTGCCCTGGAGTCAGGAGGACCTGAGTTCAAATCCGGCCTCAGACACTTGACACTTACTAGCTGTGTGACCCTGGGCAAGTCACTTAACCCCAATTACCTCACTTAAAAAAAAAAAAGAGCCATGGAAAGGTAGACTGAAAATTAATTGGAAACTAAATAATTTCATTCTAAAGAATGAGTGGGTCAAACAACAAATCATAGAAACAATCAATAACTTTATCCAAGACAATGACAATAATGAGACAACATACGAAAATCTATGGGATGCAGCCAAAGTAGTGCTTAGGGGAAATTTTATATCTCTAAATGCTTACATCAGTGAGAAAGAGGAGACCAATGAATTGGGCATGCAACTTAAAAAGTTAGAAAAAGAACAAACTAAAAATCCCCAATTAAATACTAAATTAGAAATTCTGAAAATTTAAGGAGAAATTAATAAAATTGAAAGCAAGAAAACTATAAAATTAATCAATAAAACAAAGAGCTGGTTTTATGAGAAAACCAATAAAATAGACCAACCATTGGATAATTTGATTAAAAAAAGAAAGAAAACCAAATTACCAGTATCAAAAATGAAAGGGGTGATGCTACCACCAATGAAGTGGAAATTAGAGCAATAATTAGGAACTATTTTGCCCAACTGTATGCTAATAAATTTGACAATCTAAATGAAATGGATAAATATTTACAAAAATACAAACTGCCCAGGTTAACTGAAGAGGAAATAAAGTCCTTAAATAAGCCCATATCAGAAAAAGAAATTGAACAAGTCATTAATGAACTCCCTAAGAAAAAATCTCCAGGGCCAGATGGGTTTGAAAAAACAAAACAAAACAATATATATGTCAATGCTATCACCGCCACCACCACCACTACCACCATCACCATCAGAGCCAAGCTTTCTCCTGACTCCATAGCTAGCACGCTTACTATTATGCCTCATTACCACCTCTGCCAGAAAGTGCCCTAGGACGCCATTGGCCTCATTCTCTCACCACTTTGCCTGCCTGCTTCTTAGGCATGAGCCCTTGGCTGTGCACATTCAGGCCCAAGTTCTGGCAGTGACATCTTTGGAGTGTATGCCATGAGCCCAGGCCAGTGAGCAATAGAAAAGTCATGGAGGGCACTGTCTCTAACTTTGAGCTCCTGCTACGTGGAAAATGTGCTTTGGAAATGCAGAATGACAGGAGGATGCTGCAGACAAAACTAGGCTCTTTGGGGTAGGTTGCGGATGCCACAGGAATATAAAAGCCAGAATCCCTATTGGGGAGGAAGTCCTAGGAGGCTGCATGGAAGAGGCAGGCTTTGAGCTGGCCCTTGAAGGCAGTCTTGGGTTTGGACTGCTAGGGGGCAGTGGGCAGGAGAAGTTGGCCAGCTAGGCCAGGCCCTGTCTGCCCAGAGAAGGAGGGGACTTGTGGATAGAAAGGCTGAAAGGACAGCTAGATATCAGCCCTGGTGGCTCAGTGGAAAAGAGTGAGTCTATTAATGAGCATATATTAAACACCTACTGTGTCCTAGGCACTGTGCTAAGTGCTGGGGATAAAAAAAAGCAAAAGATGGTTCCTGCCCTCAAGAAGCTTGCAGTCTAATTGGGGAAGACAACACCTAAAGGAAGCTGAAAGGGTATATGTGGGTGAGTGGGTGGTACCATGTGAGGAGTGGGAGATGTTGGAGAAGCCCAGAAGCATGCAGCTGGGTGGAAAGGGAAGAGCTGGCTGACCCTCCCTTAAGTAAAGTTAGAGTGCAGCCTCATTTCTTGAGCAAGACAAAGATGGAACCCATTGGATGGCAGGGATGTGGACCAAAGATAATTTTGTGTGTGTGGGAGGGGGCGGGGTATTCCTTCCTCTCTATGTGCCTGTGGTTTATATATTATTCAGTCAAATCTGTCATTAGATCAGCTAGGCATAAAGCTTTGAGTTCCATAAACTCAGCCCTTGAAGAGCCCAGGCTGGACATCGGTGGCAGAAGGGTGGGAATGTGGTATGGCAGGATAACAGGAACTTATCTTGTTGAAAAATCTCCACTTTTTTCTCAATCTCTCACTCTGCTAGTGAACTTAAAAAATGTTTGGAAAGGTGTATCACTTTTTATGCCAGGAAAAAAAAAAAAGCATAGTTGCTGTTATCACCAGGCAAAGTCTGTTCTTTGGAATAGACACTGAATGGCATAATAAAGCCATCTAATAATAAAAAAAAAAAGAAGAAAAGGCATCCTCATCCCAAGAAGGCCGGCCACTCGTTAGTGGCCAAGGCGAAATAGTTTTGGTTACAGCAGCTCATGAAGCTGTCGACTGTGGTTCGGAAGGGTTTTCCACTGTATTGGAGATCCAAGGAAACCACGGATCTTTTCTTCCTTGCTTTCTAATTAGATTCTCTGTAGAAAATCTGGCTCCTTCTGAGAGGAAGAGAGTCCTTAACTTATCACTATTAGTGCTGCCATCTGGAAGGCTGAAATGCCCATCTCGTTGGGATGTTTGTAAGCAGTAAGGGCTATTAATCAGCCATTTTCCATTTCGCTTGCTCTGAGGCCCCCCCCCCACCCCCCATTACTGGCGCCTGGGCTCTGTCTTTCTGGTGGATTTTCTGTAGGTGACTGATTCCCTTCTGTCCTGTCTGCTTCTGCTACTGTACCTGGGTGGCCCCTTCCTGCTTCTCTAGGGCCTGGAATAGGGCAGATGCTCCATGTAAAGGAAGTTATAAGAGGGGGCAGCCCACACCCAGGTACCAACTCACCTCATCCCACTTCTTTGGGCTGCTGGGGGGGGTGGTTGAACAACAGGGCTGCCCTTCCCCGCCAGACCCTCTGACCCAAACCTCATGCTCCCGAGCTGGCAGCAAAAGCAGTCTTGAAAGGAACAGTGATTGTCCCTTAGTCTAGTCACAGACTTGTGGCTCAGGATTCACTAGAAGACCTTTTGTCCTCAAATAGTGCAGACCTCTGAGTAATTGTGGCCTGTAGAAAATGACCTCTGGGGAGGGGGAAATGGGAGGGCCCTTCCATTGCACAGGATTGGAAGCCAACCTGGCCTAACCTGAGAGGTACTTGATAGGAATACCAACTGGACATGTCCCCAATGGGAGGAAGCCTGGAGGGGGACATGCTGCATTTATAGATTAGCATGTCCTTTCTATGGATAGAATATAAACCCCTGGAGGACAGGAACTGCTTTATTTTTTATCTGTGTCCCTGTGGAGTAGCAGTGCCTAGCACATAGTAGGCACTTGATAAATGCTCGTTAATCGACTGTTTAAAGTGCATTAAGAAGTTGTTCTCAAATAAATTAAACCACCTCTTTATAATCTTATACCACTGCTTTGCTTAACTTGAAAAATAAAATTAATTTTATTTCCAGGTCTCATTTTTTTCCCTTCTCTCTTTTCCCTCTTCTCCCTTCTCCACTCACCCCAATGAGAAAGCAAGAAAGACAAAGCCTGCTACAAACACATATAATCAAGAAAAATAATTCCCACATTGACTGTGTCCTAAATGTGTATCTCTCTATCCCTCCAATCCATCCCTCCATCCATGCATCATTCTCTCTCTCTCATCTTCACTCTCAGTTCATTGCCTCTCAGTCAGGAGACGGGCAACATGTTTCATCATGAATCCTCAGGAATTGTGGTTGGTCATCCTATTGATCAGAGTTCCTACATCTTTCAAAGTTGTTTGTCTTTTCAGTATTGTTGTTATTGTATAAATTGTTCTTCTGGTTTTGTTATTTCTCTTTGTATCAGTTCATACAAATCTTTCCACATTTCCCTGAAACACTTTCCTTCATTATTTCTTACAGCACAATGGTGCTCAATCAGATTAATATACAATAACTTCCCCAATTGATAGGGTACTTCCTCATCTTTCAATTCTTTACTACCACAAAAAGAGCTATTACAACATTTTTGGTACATATGGGTCCTTTTTCTCTTTTTTGGATGTCTTTAGGGTATAGACCTAGTAGCAGTATCCCCAAGTCAAAGGAGTCACAGCTGAGTCACAACTTAATAGCTTTAAGGCCATAATTCCAAATTCCTTTTCAGAATGGTCTGGACTAGTTCACTGGTCCACCAACAATGCATGAATACCTCTGTTTCCCCATGGCCTCTCCTTCAACATTTCTCATTTTCCCTTTTTTGGGTCAACTTTGCTAATCTGATGGCTATGAGGTGGTACCTCAGAGTTGTTTCAGTTTGCATTTCTCTAATTATTAGTGATTTAGAGTATTTTTCACATGGCCCTTGATAGCTTGGGTATCTTCCTCTGAAAACCGCCTGTTTTGTATCCTTTGACCATTTATCAATTGGAGAATGTGCTTAGCATTTTCTTACGATACAGATTTACACTTTAGCCCAGACTGACTCAAGTGTTTGAATGAGAAAATGATATATTAATTTTCTCCTTATTCATCAACCTTTCCTCTTTGTATTTACATGTTGGTTTGCAAGTTCTGTTTCTCCAATAGAGTATAAGCCCCTTGAGGCTAGAGTTTCCCCTCCCCTCCCCTCCTCTCCTTTCTTTCCCTTTGCTTTCCTTTCCTTCCTTTGCTTTCCAGCACCGACACATTTTGTTGTTATTGCTGTCATTTCAGGCATGTCTGACTCTTCGTGACGCATTTGGGGTTTTCTTGGCAAGTTGCTGGGACAGTTTGACATTTTCTTCTCCAGCTCATTTTACAGATGAGGAAACTGAGGCAAATGGGGTGTGGTGACAGTTGGTGCACTATGGCGCCACCCAACTGCCCTTCAGCCTTGCTTCTGGAATCGGATTGGGTTGGTCTAGTGCTTTATTAAACTTCAGCTTCAACATTCCCTTCTTTTCCGGTTGAGTTGTATCCTGGGTTCTTCTTGGGCCATGAATGTGGGAGGAAGTTGCAGCAGGAAACTGTTGGCTTCTTGTCTGCACCACAGGGAAACTGACCGAGAGCAGATTCATGGCCGACTTCTTGTTGGATGCTTTGCCTGAGTCTTAATGAAATACAAATGTGTCCGGAACAGATTCCTCACCCCTACCTCCCCCCCCCCCCCAGGAGATGAAGAAAAAACTATCCTTAGTATGAGCTAGCTGGTGTAGTTTGACTTTACACATATTATGTTAAAGGATGTTGCAATCCTTTGGCAAATGTAGAGGAGATGTTGATTCAATACCAGAATCTCCCGAAGACTCTGGAATCCCCTCAGGATCGTTATTTGTTCACATACTTTGCAGGGCTGCTGTCTCTGGGCTGAAATCTTCCAGTGCCTAGAGGAGTTGAGTGGGAGTAGAGATAGGCCCACAGATGCTTGTAATGGTGTCAGTCTTGGAATAACAAACCTCCTGGTGATTTTCTTCTTCTTTCTCCTTCTCCAAATAGGTTTATTAGATTATTTCAAAAAGAGATCAGTTCATTTTGAGTCATCAGAAAGTCAGAAATTTAAACTGGGAAAAAACCCCTCATCTCTAAATATAAGCATCTAGGTGGCACAGTAGATAGAATACTAGACTTGGAGTCTCACAGGCCTGAGTTAAAAATGGTCTTGGACACTAGCTGTATGACCCTGGGCAAGTCACAGTTTGTTTCTCAATTTCCTCATCAGTAAGATAGGCATAATGGTAGCACTTACTACCTTCTAGGGTTTTTATGAGGATAAAATGAAATAATGTTTGTAAGGACTTTGCAAGCCTTAAAGCTCTATAGATGTAATACGTTGTCATCGTTGTTGTTGTTATTACTGAGAATTCTTAGCACTTAATTCATTTGAGATTTTTTTTCTTTTTACAGATCATGGAAGAGACAAATACACAGATTGCTTGGCCATCAAAGCTAAAGATTGGAGCGAAATCCAAGAAAGGTATGCCTTTCTCTTCGGGGGAAGAGTACTGATTTTGATGAGTGAAGACATTGAAATCACTCATTTTGTAGTTGGACTGTCACCTTCCTTTAATTATATAATGCTTGTTTTAACAAGCTCCGACATTGGAAGATCTTTGTTTATTTGGGATTACAGTAATTTAAGAGAGTATGCTGCATCCCCCCCTAATTTTCATCACATATAATTACATTTTTATAGATGGCTGTTTTAATGGAATCTCTGGATGACAAGTAACTGGGGTAGCTTAGAATTTCAAATCTGCCCAACAGAGGTGAGAATTTTTAGGCATTTTTGCAAATTAACTTGGCTCATTTAAATATATGACCTTTTGCTGTGTCCTTCATATGTTTGCTGCCTGAGAATCCCAGAGTACAAAGGTATGATCTAAGAAGCAAGGAGACTTAAGAAAGCTTTCTCTTCCCCAGGGGGATATAGACCTAAGGAACTAATTCACTCCCATGTTCCTTTCTGGGTATGTCTCTTACCCTCCATCATTCAAAGGGAGATTGGAAATGTCTGGCATTTTCTTCCCATCATCTGTTTTTTTGCCTTGTAACCTCCTCTCCTCTGTGATAGATGGTGCTTGGGGCTGGGGTAGGGAGAGGATGTATTTTCATCCAGTGTCTACAAAGGAAACTGTGGGACAGTGCAAGGAGTGATTGATGGGGAGTCAGGAGACCGGGGTGTAAATCCAAGCTTTGCCCCTTATTTTCTCTATGACCTTGAACAAGTCACTCAGTCTCGTGCTCCAATATCTTCAACTTTAGAATGTGATGGTTAGACCAGATGACTTTGGCTATCTCTTCCATCCCCCAGTCCATGACCCCATGAGCCTACGAAGTGTCCCACAGTGAAGTGGAACTCTGCTGTTTTTCTCTTTCCTTCATTTATTTTGCAATATTTATCTTTGGTATAGATTGCCAAGAGCCTTTTTTTAGGGGGTGTGTGTGAAGGATTAGGCGGGGTGGGAACTCTTTCAAATGAAAACTTTGGTCTCAGCTCTTTCTGTGAAAAGGAATTTTGATTCATGTTTTTTTAAAAAAAATTTAGTGCTTTATATGAAATTTGGAGTGAAAAAAGTTAGCAGTGGATTTCCAAGTGAAGCATAACTCTTTTCTTTAAGAATTGTTCTGTCTCCCCTTCTTCCTCCTCCTCCTCCTCCTCCCTTAATGGAAGGTCCTGCCTTTATCTTGGAAATCTGAATATACAGGGTGTCTCAGAAGTCTTTGTTCACTTTTAAGCTCTGAGAGCTTAAAGGTTTTTTGGGAGACCCAGTGTGAGGTTTGAAATGGTTGCCTCATTTTGTCTGGGTCCATGATGTCCACCAGCTAGAAGTTGGCAGTCATTTATTATGACTGTGTCAACAGTAAATGCTGATTGAGTTAAATTAAATTGAATCTGTTGACTGAATGTTGGTACCAGCTCTTGGATGGAATGGAATCTTGTAGAAATTATGCCTGATGCTCTTTAGCAGTGATAAAGGCCTAGAAAATGATACTTTTAAATGCCCCAAGAAGATTTGGTGAATGTAGAGCTACATAAAAGCTTCTACTTGGTAGAAAGGTGGTGGCCTATGGGTGTAGGATGTTGATTTACTGTCACATGTGGTTGCTTTGTTGGTCAGTTTTACTTAATTTTTTCATTGTGTCCTGAGAGGGTTCCGGTGTGAAGGAAGTGACAAATGTTAAAACAAACAAACAAACAAACAAACAGACACTCCCTCTCCCACCACTCCCACCCCCTCCCCACCCCCCACCACTGTATTCCCTTTTGTCATTTCCTGACTGAATGGACGTCATTCTCAAGTGCTCTCAGGCTTCCTCGGGTCTGTCTAACAACTCTACAAGCACAGGTATTATTAGCCTTATTTTTGCCCCCCCCCCCCCAAAAAAAAAAATCAGTCTTCTCCTCCCGAGCCAGCCAGGACCTGAAACCAAATCACCAGACTCAAAAGACAGTGTTTCCTTGCCTTGTTATAGCATAGTTGTAAGCTACAAAGAACTTTAGAGAATATTTTCTTCTAACCATCTCATTTTACATAAAGGAGAATTGAGGCACAGAGAGATCACTTAGTGAATTACAGCGCTGGGCCTGGAATTCAGAATTATCTTATTTTATCTTCAGGCACTAACCCTGGGCAAGTAACAGCCTCCACTGGGCCATGATATACTCATGTGTAAAATGAGAGGGTTGGACTGGCTGGCCGTGGGAGGTCCCTTTCTTCACCCGTCTACTGTATGATCTTAGGCTTATAGAGCTTGTGACTTACACCTTAGATCACATGGCTACTATCAGGGGTGGATTTGAACCCAAGTCTTCCTGTCTCCAAATTCAACTCTCCACTGTGGGGACCAATTTTTAATTGGGAAGTGCTAGCTAAGCGGCTTGCTGCAATATTGGGGCAAGGAAGGAGACCGGCAGCCTCCCTCAAAACAGAACAGGGTTTATTTTAACAAGAATGAACTTTAAAAAACCAACACAAACAGGATCAGTAGGATCAAGGGAAAGGAAATAAAATGGGGAAAGGGAAATTATAATACCTGAAAAAATACCACCGACCAGGAATCAGCTGAAAATACACAGCAGAATGCCTGTTGCTTTCCAGCTTCCACCTAGAATGCCCAATTCTCCTCCCCCAAACCTAGAAACACCCCACACAGCCCCTGCCAATGGGATGGCCGCTCTGACAGTCACATGACTGCCCTCACTAGGCTTCCAGTCATTATAATTTTGCTGGGCCCATGTAGGCGTTGGCGAGTGGTGATGATGTGAGGTGCCAGAGCCCTAGCAAGGGCTACAACCAGTGAGTGGAGCACCGTGCGGTTTGCGGAGCCCCAGGCCAGTGCCCGTGGAGGCATAAAAACCTCAAATAACAATTAATTCTTTACATTACTATATCCTGTTATCTCTTCAATTCGGTATTAGGTTAATTAAAGTCAGGGCAGCTAGATGGCGCCATAGTGCACAGAGCAGCAGGCCTGGAATCTGGAAGACCTGGGTTCAAATCTATCCTCAGACACTTAGTAGTTATGTGAACCTGGACAAGTCACTTTACCCTGTTTGCCCTGGTTTCCTCATATGTAAAAATGATCTGGAAAAGGAAATGACAAACCCTTCCAGAATCTCTGCCAAGAAAACCCCAAATGGAGTCCCAAAGAGTCAGACAAGACTAAAAATGACCGAACAGCAAAGCAGTATAACAAAAATCATAGGCAAGTGATGAGAAAACCCTCCTCCAGTAATTCCAAATGATTGTGGGTTAAGTGACTTGCCCAGGGTCACACAGCTAGTAAGTGTCAAGTGTCTGAGGCCGGATTTGAACTCAGGTCCTCCTGAATCCAGAGCTGGTGCTTTATCCACTGCGAATCCTGCATTCTTTCAGTTCAGTTTCACCTTATTTTTTCCCAGTAGCACAGAAGGCTGAGGAGTGGCTGAATTTGTGTCCAAGTGACATGAAAATCATGTTTTCAGGATGTGAAGATGTTGGGGAGCCGTCGTAGTGGGGCTGACATTGAGGTACGAGGCACCGGGCCTTGTTATTTGGGATCGGTTTTGTCCCAGCAGTGAGAGGATTTCGGCAGTGTGTTGGAGGGCACTTAGTCCACTGCACACATGGTACAAGTTAACTTCTGGCCTTGTGCCTTCGGCCTGGCCCCTGCTGGGCCCCGTGCCTAGAGACGTGGCTTTAGTTCTTAGGATGTAGGTAGTGCAGTGAATGTACACAGTGCTGTATGATGAGCAAAATGTGCCAGAAAAAAAAAAAGACAGAAGTCTGCCCCGGAGGCATTTCCAATCCCAAATTCATCGGGGCCAGCCTTATGACTTAACTGTGCAGCTGCGCTCCTTAAAGTTGACACTATGAATTCAGACAGCTCTTGGCAGGCCTCCCTTGTGTCTAATTCCTGTATTTGAGGAAAGGTGCAATCCAGAGATGAAATTTGCTTGTCTGGAATTTGCATTCGGGAAAGGTGGAATGAATATGCTGGGGGGAACGTTGGGGGGGCTAGGGAAACTGACTTTTCTCTCTTTTCTTCCCTCTCCGTTGTGAAAGTCTCAAGTCCTAAGCCATCTTTATACCCCAAATGTTATTCAAGGAGCAAGCTGTATTTAGGGGCTCTGCTCAGGTCTTGAACTGCAGTTAAACCTCAATTGTTTGTTTTTATAGGGAGTTTTTATATGGTGTGTGTACTCCAAATCCATAGGTAATCCTCCGAGCCAGGTCAGGGGATGTGTTGTACCCCTGTGATCACCCTCAATTGCCGTCCTTGTTTCTCTTGTGTCAGGATTTATAAAGCTTTCATGTGTGAGCCTACTTGCAGTGAACCAGTATGGTAGCTACTTAGGCTTCTTCTCCCCTGCCCTGCCAGCATCAGCCCCATTTATTCTATATTAACCTCTAGCAAGAATAACAGCAGTCACCGCAGACATTCCTGCTTCCTTAGCAGGCTGACATGGCACTTTCTATACATCATCTCATCTGATCTTGGTGACCACCCCGCCCCCTAAGGTACAAACAAGAGATGTTATTATTCCCATTTGACAGAGGGGGACTTTGAGGCCCAAGGAAGTTTAAGTGACTTTTATGGGGTCCCAGACAGAATTGACACTTCACTAGCCCTCTTCCCTCCAGGCCATACTCTTTCTTCATTTTAGTCCAATAGATCTGCTACTCTGGGAAAAGTGGACTGATGGGAGGTTCTTCTCTCTAGTGAAAGGGCTTGTGAGTTTTCTGGTAACTCCACAGGCTGAATGATATGACCCAGAAGGATCACTGGCTTTAGTGGGGAATGACCACCATCTTCTTTTGGGTTAGAAGAGGTACTTTCTGGTCACGTTGATTTGGTAACTGAATTAACCCTTCCTTCCCTGTTTAGGTCATTACCTTGCCCTTAAGAGGTACTTAATAAATCCTTGTTAGACAGGAGGCTGATTGATATGTCTATTGACTCATTAATATCAACAGGACATTTGTTGGGAGTTTTTCTAGTAAGCCAGTGATGAGCTGCCACTGAACCATGGATTTTGGGGGACATGCCACAAGGAGGGAGGCAGTGTTGCTCAGTAAGTAGAGAATCCGCTTCAGATAGCCCTCTATCTACTGGGCCTCCTGGCTGGATCAGTTTGCTGACTACCAGTCCAACACAAGAGGGCGGTGAAGCATAGTAGACTGCTGGATTTGGGTTTGGGGGTTCAAGTCTTATATCTGCTGCCTAAGACTTGGGTAACCTGGGACAAGCTATCGAATCTTTCTGGGCCTTGACTTCTGCATCTGTGAAATGGGGATGTTGGACTTGGTGACCTCTGAGCCTCTCTCTAGTTCTAAATCTGTGATCCGCATGAAACCCCTCACTTCATACATAGTAAGTGGGATTTTGAAGAGGAAAGGACCTTGGGCAACAGCTTATCCACCTGTCTCATTTTACCAGTGAGGAAGATAAAACCAAAAGAGCTGACGTGATTTGGCCATGGTCACATAGTGAGTTAGTGGCTAAGTTCATTGAAGATCAGAAGGGTCTTTGTCAGGGAGAATAGGTAGGAGGAGCCAGAACAGGCATTCTCCATTAGCTGTAGGCTGAGGAATTTGAAAACCTTTTCCTATTGTCTGAAATTTGGAAATGGTTTCATTTACCTTGGACAAAAGAGAAAAAATAAGTGTTTTCTTATCAGAACCTATCGTGTTAGTTAGAATTTTCATTTATATCTTCAGGGAGAGTAACATGGGCTAGTACTGGGCTCAGACTTAGGAAGATTCCTAATAGCTGTGTGACTCAGGGCAAGTTACCTAATCTGAGCCCTAGGAAGTCTTTAGGTATTGTCTGCTGACTTACAGACCAGTTGTGATTTGCCTAAATAGACATGAGGGACAGCTAGTGGCTCAGTGGATAAAGCACCGGCCCTGGAGTCAGGAGGACCTGAGTTCAAATATGACCTTAGACACTTGATACTTACTAGCTGTGTGACCCTGGGCCAGTCACTTAACCTTCATTGCCCTGCCCCCTCCCCACCCCCCCAAAGAATGAAGGGCATACAACAACAACAAATAGACATGAGTTTGGGAGATTGAATACTTTTAAAAAGCGAAAATAATTGTGAGGCAATAAAAAAAGGAAAGATATGTAATAACAGAGTCCTTAGAGACAAAATAAACCTACCTTTGGTGAAAGAAATATAAAATATGCATATGATAATTATTATAACAATAACATAATATTCATTTAGCATTTTTACAGAAGCATTTACATATATTATTATTATATTTATTTTATATGTATTATTATTTGATCCTCACAACAAACCTCTGAGGTATATTATTACCTCTGTTTTGCAAATGAGAAACACAATGAGTCTGAGAGAGGTTGGACAATGTGCCTAGGGCTCCAAAGTAGATTTTCAAACATAGGGCTTCTGAGTCCAGTACTCTAACCACAGTGAAACATAGCTGCTTCTAATTGTGTTTCTTTTTAATGTAAATTTTCTTTGTATATGAATTTTAAAATCATCAACAAACATGAACATTTCCATCCATAGAGTAAAACAAAAAAGATGATTGTATATGAAACCATGAAATTCCATTATGTATTTTTTTAGGTTGCACATTGATTGTAAAGGTAGTAACACCACCACCCTAATTGTGTTCTCCTCCTTTTTATTTTCTTATGTGTATATTAAAACAATCTTGATTCTCCTTTATTTTTTATTTTTGGTGGGGCAATGAGGATTAAGTGACTTGCCCAGGGTCACACAGCTAGTGAATGTCAAGTGTCTGAGGCCAGATTTGAACTCAGATCCTCTTGAATCCAGGGCTTGTGCTTTATCCACTGTACCACCTAGCTGGCCCCTCCTTTATTTTTAATATTCATTTAAATTTGTCTTTTTTATATGCCACCAAAATTTCTTCTAGTATCCCTTCTCCCTCCCCATCCCAGAGCCATTCCATGTAACAATATTTAAAATTTTTTTATTTATACAAATAATATATTTTAAGGAGAAAAGCAAAGAAAAATAGCAAATCTCATCAGAACCATGAAAATGTCTGCAATTATTTCAGTGATCCACACCTTTGGACCTCCACTGATATAATGGGGAAAGTTTAGAGTGTCTTTTCATATTTGGGACCATGCTTGTTCATTGTCATTTTGCAACATTTGCTTTTGGTTATTGAATGATTGCTCTTTCATTTAAATTGTTATAATCATTGTGTCTATTGCTTTGTGATTGTTCTTTCATTAACATTGTTGCAGTCATCATCTATTATTTAGTGATTATTCTTGTGGGGTTTGTGTGTGTGTGTGTGTGTGTGTGTGGCAATTGGGGTTAAGTGACTTGCCCAGGGTCACATAGCTAGTAAGTGTGTAAAGTGTCTGAGGCCGAATTTGAACTCAGGTCCTCCTGAATCCAGGACTGGTGCTCTATCCACTGCACCACCTAGCTGCCCCTGATTATTTTTTCCATTTACATTGTTGTAGTCTTTGTATCTGTTGTTTTGTGATGGTTCTTAATATTTACATTGTTGTAGTCATTATGTCTGTTGTTTTGTAACTGTTCTTACCATTTACATTGTTGTCATTGTGGCTATTATTTAGTGATTATTCTTACCATTTACATTTTGTAGTCACTGTGTCTATTGTTTTGTTGGCCCCACTTATTTCATTCTGTATCAGATCATCTAAGTCTTTCTAGGCTTCTCTGTATTCATCACATTTGTCATTTCTTACAATATGGTAATATTATACAGTTACATTGACATCACACAAATTGTTTAGCTCTTTCCTAATGGACGGACATCTAATGGACTTTGTATCATTTTCTGCCTCTTAGTTCTTATATAATTCTTGGCATTTTTTATCCCCAAATGACACTCTGACTAATAGAAAAGAAGACATGTTACACATGCCTTTAACACTATAATACTTCCATCAGTAAAGCAGAGTGGGGCCTCACAACTTAGATAAAACGGGGTGATACTTTTTCTTGAAATTGTAAAAAAAAAAAAAGGTAAAATTTAATCATAGCACATTTGGAAAGAAATGCAGTTTTATTACTTACGAGAAAACAGTGAACTTGAATGCATTTCCCTGCAGTTGCCAAGGCAAAGTCCTGCCAAGTGAACTTTAATAAACAGATAAGAGGGATGGGTAATGAAAATCTCCAAGATTGGTGTGTCTGAGCTGCTTCTCTTATACTTGGAAGCATTTCTTCCCTTTTAACAAGGTCACTGATTCTCATATAAACTCCTTGATACTATTTGCTGAGCAGACTTTTCTTTGTAAATTTACTTGGGTAAATTTCAGCTGAGTCCTGATCTTGTCTAAACTGTTATAATAGATGGAAAGTCCCAAGTTAATGTGTTCAGGTTTAAAGGGGTTTCCACTTTCTCTGATTCTTAAGATTTTGGAGTAAGAAGGAACCTTAGAAATGTTCTAGTGACAAATCTTATAGGTAAGACTTCTTCTTACAGGTAAAGAAATGGAGGGAAAAGAGAGGGGAAAACGGCTTGCTTATGGTCCCTCAAAAGGCTTCTCAATTAAGAGTCAAACTAAGGGAATAAGAATAATATTGGGATCATAGATTGAAAGCTTGAAGGGATCCTGGACACCATGTGGCTCAACTCCCCATTTTTCAGATGAGGAAACTGAGACCAAGAGAGATTAAGTGTCTTAGTTACACAGGTGAGTGAACAGGATTTTAACCCAGGTCCTTGATTCTAAATCCTTTGCTCTTTTCACGGCCCCACCATGGTCTACAAACCATTTTGTGGATGTTATTTTATTTAGGATAAGAGATTGTAGGATCATAGTTTTAGAGCTGAAAGGAGCCTCAGAGGTCACCCTTGTTTTACTGATAAAACTGAAGCCCAGAGAAGTGAGTGATTTGTTAGCTGTCACACGAACAGTCATTGGCAGAGCTGGGATTTGAAACCAGGTCCCCTGACTCCAAATCCAAGAGGCTTTGCACTGTGTCATGGTACTTGACCACCCTGTGAGGTAGGTGTAAAATTGCATCTATTTTCCAGATCTGGAAACTGAGTCATAAGGTTTAGGCGACTTGTCCAGTGTCACACAGCTAATAAGTATAAGGTGAGAGTCAAACCCAAGGCTTCCCAACCTCAAATCTGGTGCATTCTCTTCTATCAGAATTGCCCCAGATTGGGCATGAATGAGTGCCACTGGATGAGCTATGTGACGTGCTCAGGTTTGAGAGAGGCTTCGTCCTGGATTTTGGGATATATTCATATTCATTCTCTCTCTTTCCCTTTCTCTCCCTCTTCCTCTCTTCTTTCTCTTTCTTTTCTCTCCCCCTCAACCCCCCCCCCCCCCCCGAGTAAACAAGAATTACCTGAATTCCAAGATGCTTTAGCATTTTGGATAAGATGCCAGTGGTATAGGCCGAAATGTAAGACCATCTTAGCCTAGCCTCCACCTTATCCCTCCCACCACTGTCCCTGTCCCCCCACCCCTTTGGCTGCCTCTCTTGTTTTCCCACTCCCATCCCCTGAGCTAGTTTGAGGGTACAAGGACTAAAGCTGCAGGTCCGGGAATCAGATCCCTCTGATGCAAAGCTTTGTGGCCAATCTTTTTATAAGAAAACCTGGGAATGAGAGTGAGGCTCCTTAATTCATGGGACTGGAGGGCACCAAAGCTTTCCCCGTGGTTCTGGGTGGGGTAGGAATGGAAGTGTTGGAGCAAAGCTTGGTCTGGGGAGCTTTGCAAAGTCTGTGCTTCAGCTCACAGGATCCCTGAGGGGGGAATTCACATTAGAAATGGCTTCTTGAGGTTGAATTCCAGTCTGCTCCTGGGTGGGCCTGAGACTCTGAGATCCAGCGTCCTGGCAGTCAGCGCGTCGTAGATGTAGAACTAGAGAGAGAGTAGAACTCATATCGTCCCACTTCCCTTATTTCACAAGTGAGGAGCGGTCAGCTAGAAGGAATACAGCCACTTCACTGATCATGAGCATTTATTATGCACCATGTACTGTACTAAGCAAGCACTTGTATGGATTTGAGGATAAGAATTTTTGCCCTCAAGAAAATGACAGTATATCCTAATGTATTTCAGCAATTCAGCTTCCATGGATTTAAGTACCATTGATATGTTGGTGATTCTCAACCCCCTGTCTTCTGCCCCAAACTCTCTGCTGACCTCCAATCTTGCATCTGGAACTTGATGTCCAGTGGACATCTTAAACTCAATATGTCCAGAAGACAACTCATCATCCAAACCCCCCCCCCGACCTTCTCACTTTCCTACCTTCCCTGTTACTGTCCAGGGCACCACCATAGTCCAGTTCCTCAGGCTCGAAGCCTATGAGTCATGCTGGACTCCTCACTCTCTCTCACCTCCCACCCTCAACCACAAATCCACTCATCCCGTCTCACCTGGACTATTGCAATAGCTGCTTATGGGTTTGCCTGCCTCAGGTCTCTCCCAATTTGACGCCATCATCTTCTGAGCTGCCAGAGTAATTTTTTTTCTGACGAGCAGGTGTGACCATGTCAGGACCGCCCCCCCCCATTACCCATTCAGTAAACTGTAGTGGCTCCCTACCAGATCAAATACAAGATGCTCTGTTTGTCATCCAGAGCTCTTGGTAACACAGCCCCCTCCTGCCTTTTGAGCCTTTCCTTTCCCCGACACATACTCTTTGGTTCAGTGATGTGGGCCTCCTGGCTCTTCCATGAACAAGACACACCATCTCCCGACGGTGGGCATTTTCTCCTTTTGTCCCTCATATTCATGATGCCCTCCATCCTCATCTCCACCTACTGACTTCTCTGGCTTATTTTAAGTCCCAACTAAGATCCCACCTTCTTGAGGAAGCCTCCCCCAAATCTGGACTCTTCATGCAGAGTCCAGTCCTGTCAGTCTCAGGGCTACCCTAGATTGGGGATGGGTGGTGGGTGCGAGGAGGACATGCCCAAAGAAACCTATCTTCAATTATAATATTCATGATAATACCAAGACAGTCCTACCCAGTGGCCTCACAACAGTGGGATGAGTTATGAAGAGATTTAAATGCCAAACAAAGTATATATATTTTTAAATATCCTAAAGGTGGTAAGAAGTCACTGGAGTTTTTTTGCAGGGGGGTAACATCATCAGATCATTGCTTGTGAAATATCCTTTGAAAGCTGTGCGGAGGGTGGATTGGATTGGGGAGAACATTGACGCAGGGAGCCTTGTTAAAAGGCTCTTGCAATAGTCCAGGTAAGAGGTGTCAGGGCCTATGGATGGAGAGCTGGGTTTGAATGTAAGAGGGAAGAGTTGAGTATGGTGCCATGGTTGGTGGTGACCTAAAGAGAAATAAGGAAACCCAGGGAAGGGAGATTACGCAAAAGGGCATGGTGGTCAGCATTGTCAGATGCTGCAGAGAGGCCAGGAAGGGCGAGTATTGAGAAGGAGCCATTAGATTTGGCAACGACAGTCTCTTTGGTAACTTGGGAGGGAACAGCTTCTGTTGAGTTAGGGGTGGTCAGGGACTTTACCTTCAGGGCTTCAATTTCCTCATCTGTAAAGTGTGTGTGTGTGTGTGTGTGTGTGTGTGTGTGTGTGAGAGAGAGAGAGAGAGAGAGACACCAAGACCCTGCCACCTCCAGGATCACCTCCAACTTTAAATTTAGAGTTCTTTGATTCCATGAAAGGAAGTGATTTATCTAAGGTAACACAGGTTCTCAGTAGCATGAGTGAACTTTGAATTCAGTTTTTCTGAATTCCCAGACAGTGAAGAGATTCATTCACCTAGACTGGGGACAGAAGAAAGTAAACTCTTTGAGGCCAGGAATAGTTGCCATTTTTGTCTCTTGCATTCCAAGAACCTGGTTCTTGGCAGTCAGCCCACAAGCATTTATTAAGTGCCAGATGTACCAGATTCTAGGTATTTAATAAATTGTTGCTGAATTGGATCCCAGTGTCATCATTGTGGTCTTGGGCATGGTGTTCATTCCAGTGAACACTGTTTTCAACTCCTTCTATGGCTTGTCAAAAATTGGATTCCTTTTACTGATCATCTGTGACCCATGGAAACCCCCCAAATCCCAAGAAGGTGAGTGAGCTCCCCAGCTTTGGCTTTTCTCCTTCCATAGATAACCTTGAGGAAATTGGCTGCTTCTCAGCAGAAGCCAGTGCTGAACAATTAGGGAATGGAGACCACAATTAGCCGTGTGAATATTTCTCGTTTTGAATTTGTGGCCACAAACCACATTAGCAGCCATCAGTGGCTTATTTGCTCCTAGGTCTGGAGCAGGAAGCACCGTGCTCTGGATTTGTCATTAGACCTGGCTTAGGTCTGAGTGGCAGCCCCAGAGCTTGTTAGGAAAGGCCTGGAGTTTGCTTCTTAGGTGAAGCCCTTGAAGAGCAACAGTCTTAGGAATCGTCCCTTTGGATTTAACTGGGGCAGAAGAGTTTCTGTTGGGCATATTGGTCATGACCATTCATTTGACCAGCAGACTTTGGAGTGGGGGGGGAGGGAGGCTCAAATCAAAAGCTAAGAATGGAACTGTTCAACTGAAGGAAGTGTTACCTCTTGGCTGATGTGAAATTTACCTTTTATGCGTCTCTGAGCCTCAGTTTCCTCATCTATAAAACAGGGAAAACAGTGGTTGAAAACAGTGAGAGGGATAGATTGCCAGACTGGTAACAGGAAGACCTGGTTTATATACCCCACGTCCTGACACTTATTAGCTTCATGGCTTTGAATGAGGCTCATAACTTTTCTGTGCCTCAGTTTCCTTTTCTGTAATGTGGGGACAATAAAACCAGTAGTGCCCGCCATGCAGGCTTGTTGTGAGGCTCAAATAGGACAATGTGTTTAATAAAAGGCTTAGCAGAATTTTAAGGTATGACAGAAATATCCTTGTTATCCTCTTCCTTGGCTCTCTCAGCATTGTTGTGGAAGAAGCTCTTTGTTAACTAGAAAATCCTCTTGATTTGAAATTACTCAGGAGCTCTCTGTGGACCACATGGTTAAGTCTTGGTTCTGTGAAATACAAGCCCCAGCACTTCTATTTTCTAGACCTGAGTTTACTAATCTATAAAATGGGACCATGGTTTCCTTGAAGAGGCAGTGAGTTAGAGGGGCAGAATGCTGTCTGCTTTCAGTTGGCTCCACTGTATTCACTGGTTTTGTGAATTAAAAAATGAAGGGGTTGGGTTGTCTGACTTCTGAAGATCTTGATCCACAGTGACTGATTCAGGAGGGAGGAGGGAGGAAGAGGAGGAAAGAAGAAGGAGGAAGAGGAGGAGGGGTGGAGGAGAGCTCATGTTCATTTATAAGATGTTAGAAGTCTAGGCTTTTGTTGGGACAGCCACCCTAATTCACCTCTTGGTCCATTGCTTGCTTCCTATTCATGTCTCTTTTCTCTCTTTGCATAGCCCCAAGGAATTGTCCAGCCTTCTCTCTTCTTAGCTTCTTCCTAAGGAAGGTAGCTTCCCCGCTCATCTACCTGGGGGAAGAAAAGGAGAATGTGTCTCCAGCTTCTCCCCTGCCTTTTCCCCCAGACTCATGGGACCAGCCTTTCCCCAATTTTCTATAGGTTTTTACTGCCTTATTAATAGGGGACTCTGTGTGGGGCAAGAACAGCAATTCATTTAGTAAGAATAACAATTCAATAACAAAATTGGTGAGAGTTGCAGAGTTTTAAGAAGTCTTAAGAATCTCATTGTGCACATTCTGCCTGGTTTAGGGGGCTGAGCAGGGACAGGTCCCTGATCACCCCAATGATGTTACAGGGATATGAGCCTGGTCAGGGTTTGTATTACATATTCAGTGAAGGCTGCAGACTCACCCATTTCACTGATTCCGGATGGTGAGGGATCGGTCCTTTGGGTTGGGCGGGAAGGCATCTAAGGTTCCTTACGACTTGAAAACTAGGATCCTGTGATGCCTTCTGATTCTAAAAACAGGACCTTAACCTTATTTACTGTAGGTATGACTGCTGTTATTACTTGGCACGAGGCCCTGTAGAGGGCGACAAAGGTCCACTTAATTACAAGTCCCTTGGTACCTGAAGGAGCCAAGGTGGGAAGCATCTACTAGGTGAGAGGAAAACCTGGACTTTAAGTCTGCTTCTCAGTCATTTTCTTCCTCCTCCTCCTCCTCCCCCTCCTCCTCCTCATCCTTCCCCTCCCCCTCCTCCTGCCCCTCCCCCTCCTCCTCTTCCATCATCATCTAGGATTTTAATATATATCTTATTTTCCCCAATTACATGTTAAAACAAAATTTAGCATTAAAATAAATTTTGAGTTCCAAATTCTATCCTTTTCCTCTTCCCTCCCCTCCAGATCCCTGAGACTGTAAGCGATCAGAAACAGGTTATGCGTGAGGCATCTTTGTTCTTCCCACTGGAGGTCCCTCCTCACGCGAGGTTGCAAAGATTCTATGATTCTTCCCTGCTTTCATTGAAAATGAATTTGCTTTTTAAAAATTAACAAGAATTTTTTGTCTTTCCCTCCTATCTCCTTCCTCCATTGAAAAAAGAAGAGGAAAAACCCTTGTGACAAATATGCATAGTCAGGCAAAACAGATGCCCATATTTTTCATGTTGAGAGATGTGTTGTCTCCTTCTGCAGCCCAAGTCCATCGCCTGTGTCAGGTGGTGGGGAACCTCCTTCATCAGCATGGTCATTGGTCTTCTGCATCGGAGCAGAGTTCTGATTTCTTCCTCTCTGCAGGGAGCTGTCTCTCTCTCTCTGTGTCCCCATCTCCATTTCTTCCTCTTGAAGATTTTCAATCTTCAGCCAGAGTAGCAGATATCCAGAATAGCATACCACACTAGAGGTGAGCCCATCCTTTGCACCACCCCTCCCCATCCACCCAATTTTTGCCCCATTTGGAAGAATTCCTGGCCATGGTATGGTAGTAACCAGCATAGTTATCAGTAGATATTAAGCTTGTGCTAGACATGAAGAGCTGCCTTCTCTTCCCTGGTCAGTGCCAGGAAGGACGCTTCTAGAGTACAGCAGGCATGCTGCCCTAACCTGGAACAAAGAAGAATCAACAATTCTACCATATTTCAATCCACAAAGTAGTTTTCTTTTTTTAATCCTTATCCATACTCTGAAGGTGAAGATCAGTCAGTCTATCAACAAACATTTATTAAGTGCTCACTATGTGCCAGGAATTGAAATAGGTATGGGATGTGTTATGCTTCTTTCTGATCCTGTGAACTCATGGAGAGCCCCAGTGTTCTGGGCCAGCCTTCTTCAGCATTTGCTTTTGTTAAGTGAGTTCCTTCTGGGTGTAAATCCTTTGAGCTCTAAGATACTTCACCTTCGGTCCTTATCTGTCCAATGGGTACAACAGTACCTGTGGACCACCCCCCAGGTTAGTTGTGAGGAAGATGGCTTGCAGGCCTTGAAGTACTCATTTCAGAAGTGGCATTCCTGTCCTTTTTACTAAAGCTCAGGGTTTTCCCGAATTTCAAACTATAACTTGAAGGTTTTCTCTGGTTAGCTGTTTGGGGGTCTGTGTAACAGAAGATGGAGAGAAGCATTGAGTGATTTGAATTTACGTTTTCCACATAAAAAACCATTTGAAACTATAAAAAATGATTAACTTTACTGGTCTTTCTGGAAAGACTGGGCGAGTGTTTGCAGATCCCAGAATGAAAGAGCTCTGGACGGATGGAACCCCAAAGCACATCAAGTCAACCCTCTTACTTTACAAATGAACAACGTTAAGTGACTTGTTGGAGGTCACAGGGCAGTGAGCATCTGAAGTGGGATTTGGGATCTAGGACGCCTCACTCCAGAGTTCCACACAGGGCCTCGCAGGCCCATCTCCTGCCTGCGTCCTGTGGTGTTTTGACGTCCTAGTTACAGATGAATATGAGGTTCAGAACATGTCTCTGGGGCAGCTAGGTGGCGCAGTGGATAGAGCACCGACCCCAGAGTCAGGAGGACCTGAGTTCAAATCCGGCATCAGACACTTAACACTTACTAGCTGTGTGACCCTAGGCAAGTCACTTAACCCCAATTGCCTCACCAAAAAAAAAAAAAACAACCCACAGAACATGTCTCTGCCTTCCTAGTGTCTGTAGGACCAGGGGATCTGGAGGCAGGAAGTCCCTTCCCAGTCATCTAACCCATCCCCTTTATTTGATACATGAAGATAAGGTCCAGACTGGGGGGAAGGGATCTGCCCAAGGTCAGGCAGGAGGTAATTAGCCGAGCTGTGATCCCAGCCCACGTCTGGTAGTTCCACAATTCAGGTACAATATCCTCAGCCCTCTTCCTCCTCCTTTCCTCTTCCTCCTGCTCCCCTCTCTCCATTCTGGGTTTGAGAAGGTTTTTGGTCTGTCTTCTTAGCAGAAGAGAAGGTGAGTTATCCCATACTTGCTAATCTCACTTGTAAAAGTGGAGGTTTCATTGAAAAATGGCTTCAGTTACTTTGGATCATCTTCTTTTTCAGCCACAACAAATGTTTTGTAGTTCAGAGTCTCTATTAATTAGCTCAGGGATCCCTGCAGCTTCACTGTTTTGGCATTGGTGTCTGTGTAAATGAAGAAGTTCAGTCTGCTGAGGTAAAAAGCTTTCTTTTTGGGGCAGCTAGGTGGCGCAGTGGATAGAGCACTGGCCCTGAACCTGAGTTCAAATCCGGCCTCAGACACTTAACACTTACTATCCGTGTCACCCTGGGCAAGTCACTTAACCCCCATTGCCCAGCAAAAAAACAAAAACAAAAACAATAACAAAAAGCTTTTTTTCCACTTAGTTCACTGAAGAAAATGAAAATGGTCTTTTCAGAGCCATTCCCCAATTGATAAATGGTCAAAGGACATGAGCAGGGAGTTTTCAGACAAAGAAATCAGAGCTATCTACAGTCTCATGAAAAAATGCCCTAAAACACTATTGATCAGAGAAATGCAAATTAAAACAACTTTGAAGTACCACTTCACATCTATCAGATTGGCTAATATGACAGAAAAGGGAAATGATAAATGCTGGAGGGGATGTGGAAAAGTGGGGACACTAATGCATTGTTGGTGGAGTTGTGAACTGATCTAGCCATTCTGGAGAGCAGTTTAGAACTATGCCCAGAGGGTTATAAAACTGTGCCTACCCTTTGATCTAGCAATATCATTACGAGGCTTGTATCCCAAAGAGATTAATAAAAGGGAAAAGGACCTATTTACACAAAAATATTTTCAGCAGCTCTGTGTTGTGGTAAGCATTGATTATTGCCATTTTCTCCCTTTGAGACCCTGGGCAAATGACTTCCTGTCTCCTGGCCTCAGTTGCCTCATTTGTAAGATTTGGGGGTTGGCCAGTTGAGTCTCCTGGTCAATAAGTGCTGGGGAGGAAAGAGAGCATGGGATTGGTGTCCTAAAGAATGGGTAGGTCTGAGATAGGAAGAGAGGAAGGACAAAGGCCTTCCAGGGAGGGTGCGGTGCAAGCAAAGAGTGGAGAGAGATGGAGGAGTGTATTCAGATACATGGAGGAGTGAGCCTATCTGCACCAGAGGGCGCTGTCAGAGGGAGGAGGGGGCATAGTTATCATGTGGTGAGGGTGTGGAGGGGTTTAAGCTTTATTCTATAGGCGCCAGGACCAGAAAAGGTCATTGGGCAGGGAATCACCACCAACTGGTATTTGAGGAAGATGAATCTGGTTGGTAGGAGGGACTAGGATGGTGAGAGAGTGGACTTGGGAAGACTTATTGGACACCGTTGGAGTAGCCCAGGCATGAGGCTCGATAAGTGGGGCCAGGCAAAACAGAATCAGAGATGTGCTGGTGTCCGGGAGCCTGGAGCTCAACTAATTCAGCCCTTTCATTTTGTAGCCTGGGAAGAGCGGAAGGGACGCACTGAGCAAGAGAGATGTTAGAGGCAGCTGGGTGTTGTAAAGGGCTGGATGGAGGCTGACCCCAGACCAGCCGTGTGACCCTGGGCTAGTCACACAAAGGCCTCAGTTTCCTCAGCACTAAATCATACAAACGGCGGTGGAACAATTAGGGGTGGAAGGGCAGGGCACATTTAAAAATTTACTCTTGAGTATTGTGCCTAGAGGACCAATCAATCAGCAGTTATTAAGAGTGCCGCTATCTGCTTGTTGTGGTAGGCGCTCCATCAGATAGGAGGACAAAAAGGAAAGTCAGGGTGCTTCAATTTTATAGGAGGCATGTTTATGTACCTATAGGTATATACAAAACGTGTGTGTGTGTGTGTGTGTGTGTCTGGTGCCTAGTGTGGCACCTGGTTCAATCAATATTTGTTGTATGGAATTGATTTGGCAGAAAGGCATTGCTATTCTTCCCCTAGTTAAGACTTTATGTAGAGAGATTTTCTCATGTTCCCCAGCAACTGACCAAGTGCCACAATCTTGACTGTATTTTCAGTAAAATAATACTGTAAAAATGTGGTAGAATGATTTAGTGAGCACAGCAAATCCAGGGGGAAAAATGGTCTGAGGCATGTGTAAAAGTGTCCCAAGGTTCCCCTAGTGAGAGACAGGTCCTTGGAATAGTTTCCGGGCACATTAGGTTCTTGTCAACAGCAACAGAGGAAGTATACTTAGAGAGAGGAGCAGCAGTGGGAGGGAAGGATGGAAGGATGGAAGGAGAGAGAGAGAGAGAGAGAGAGAGAGAGAGAGAGAGAGAGAGAGAGAGAGAGAGAGAGAGAGAGAGAGGGAGAGAGAGGGAGAGAGAGAGAGGGAGAGAGAAAGGGAGAGGGAGAGGGAGAGGGAGAGAGAGGGAGAGGGAGGGAGAGGGAGGGAGAGGGAGGGAGAGGGAGGGAGAGGGAGGACTTGGAGCCCAGTGATTTCGAGAGGAACAATGACCTGGCTGATGAGAATCAGGAGGCTGGGATGCGACTGCCGCTGGGGGCTCTTTCCAAGGCCACTTGGGAATCCTTAGCAGCTCGCAGCTGTTGTGGTTTTCACTAGAACCAATGGAAGATCGTGTTGGGGAAGGGTCCAAGCCACGCCATCTTTTGGGGGGGGAGCTTTGTTTTTCTCTCTGGAAAGTCAGGCTTGGCTTGAGCCAAGCGAGAAAGAGTGTTTCCATGACTTACAGCAGGGTTGTTAACTGCTCTCTGTGGAGAGTCTGCGTCATATTCTTGACAGTAAGAAGTAGAAACATTTTCATTCTCAGTGGAGTTCTCTCCATAATCGCTTTAACAGCCGAGAGGAGAGAAGCACTTGGAAAACTTGGCCTTTTTGATAAAGATTATAGACAATGGCAAGAATGCACCTTGTCCACTGGATAATACAGCAAACGTGCCTCCCCTGCCCCCTGCAGTGTTTTCCTGAAATGAATAAATGCTTTTCTGAAACAGTAAAGCATGATTCTCAAGATGGGAAACCTATATTCTCATTGGATTTCCTTATAAGATCAGGGGCAACATGTTGCTTCTGTACATGTTCTCACTTACCCTTTGATTTCCCTCTGCAGCCATATTCTCATGATTAGGGGCCAGCCAACAGAGCTTCATTTCTCTCCCTAAAATACATACATTGAATCTAAAAGAGAGGCAGTGTGGTATGGTCGCTAAAAGGCTGGCCTTGGATTCAAGAAGATCTGGGCTCAGTGCCCGCCTCTTCCAGGTTCTACCTCTATGACCTTGGGCAAGTCACGCCACCTCTAAGTGTTCCATGCAACACAATGAGACTATAGGTTGCAGATGAGTTGCTGATCTATATATCCCAAGGGAGTTTTCACACTGAAATTCCCTGTACTGATGAAATGAAAGGTCCAGACACCACTCCAGGTTTGTCCCTCAGTCCATCCATCTATCTATCCATCTGTTTACCTCTCCACTCATCTATCCACCTGCCCAGTAATCCATCTATCCATCCACAGATCTGTGTGTCTGTCCATTCATCCGTCTGGCCCTCTGTCCATTCATCTATTCATCTGTCTACCTATCCACCCATCCATCTACCTGCCCATTGATCCATCTATCCATCCACACATCTGTGTCTGTCTAACCCTCTCATCTAACTATCCATCTTTTTTTTTTTTTCCTATATATAGTGGTTCTGCCCTTTGGGACCAAGTCTAAGGACCACTGGGTAGTGCAGTGTATGGAGTGCTGGGCCTGGAATCAGGAAGACCTGAGTTCAAATCTGGCCTCAGACATTTACTAGTTGTGTGACCTGGACAAGTCACTTTACCCCGTTTGCCTCAGTTTCCTCATCTGTAAAATGAGCCAGAGAAGGAAATGGCAAACTGCTCCTGTATCTTTGCCAGGAAAACCCTAAATGGGTTCATGGAGAGTTGGATGTGACTGAAAATGACTGAACACTTTCCTTTCTTATTTTGGTTTTCAGTTCCCTGATCCTTTTTTATTTTTTATCTAGTCCAGTGCTAATTTTCTTCATTGTAGATGGATCATAGGATTTTACATTTAGAGCTGGAAGGGACCTTAGAGGCCACAGAGTCCAGCTCCCTCATTTAAAAATATACGTATTTGTGGGGCAGCTAGGTGGCACAGCAGATAGAGCACTGGCCCTGGATTCAGGAGGACCTGAATTCAAATTCAGCCTCAGACACTTGACACTTACTAGCTGTGTGACCCTGGGCAAGTCACTTCATCCCCATTGGCCCACCAAAAAAAAAATTGTTCTCTTTAGGGGCAGCTAGGTGGCACAGGGGATAGAGCACCGGCCCTGGATTCAGGAGGACCTGAGTTCAAATTTGGCCTTACTTGACACTTACTAGCTGTGTGACGGACCCTGGGCAAGTCACTTAACCCCAGTTGCCTCACCAAAAAAAAATACGTGTTTGTATAATAATGGAACAAATATTTTATTTTGATCTAAAACACTAAAGAGTATCTCTAAACACCCAGCAGATGGTGGCATCTAAAACTGTAAATCTCTATTTCACACCCTTTGGTTTTTTTTTTTTTTAATTATAATACATTTCACCTATTCCTTTCCAAATAGTCTTGCTTGTTGGTGCTGCCTTCTGAACTCCCTTCTGTTACCTTCTGGGCATTAAAAAAAGAGGCAACGATTCTCTCTCTCTCTCTCTTTTTCAAAAATCAGTTTTGCTAATCCATGGTCTCCCCTCCGTTGCTCTCTAATTAAATAACTATGAGAAAGGAAAAAAGCAAACCAAACTTGTAAGAAACAAGTCAAGTCAAACAAAACAAATCCAAAAATGTGGGTCTTCCTCTGCCCCTGTTATTGAAGGCCCTTTGCCACAGGTGGGATTCAATGATCAAAGGACCATGCCCTTGGATGCTGAAAGCTTGAACATCTCCTACATAGCCACGTATTGTGAGTTGCACTTTTGAAGGGAGTATACACATAGTTGGAACCAGAAATCTGCCTGTCGCTTCCTGACTGTGTGACTTTGGGCACGTCTCTAGTTCTCAGTTCCCTAATCAGTGAAACCAGGGAGTTGGATCAGAATGTCTCTGAGGTCTCTTCCAGCTGCGGACCTAGGAGCCTCTCATGAATACATCCTGTTTAATATTCTGAATTTAATTACATGCTTCGAATAGTTGGAAGAAACCCCACCTCATCCTTCATTTTATGTATTTAATGTTGGATTTCGAAGGGGAATTGTGGCCTGACAATAAGTTAAACAGAAGAAGTTTAACTTATGCACCAACTGGCTTCTCCTTCACTCGGGCCCTACGTGACGTCAAGGCTTTCGGCGTCCAAGCTGATGGTCCTCTGGTGATTGAGTCTCGTGTCCAGAAGAGGTCCTTGCATAACAGCAGCCCCGAGTGTCTGCCAGGTTTTCAAGGCAACATGTGCAAACACCTCATAACTTGTGCATGTTTTCCTGGGAGGTTTGTGTCATCGGTCGAAGGAGCAGGACTATAGCCATGTTCTTTCAGCCCTCCCATACTGCACTAACTTCATAACTGCCCAATTCCATAAGTCAATACCTATATAAGCTCAGAACTTCTTAAGAGGTGAAAAATGATGCGGCATACAAAAATGCCATCCTTGAAGTGGGAACCACCGAGCGGGCTGATTTTTTAAGGCAGATTTTGCACATTGATGAATCAGCAAACATTCATGAAGTATATAACAGTCACTGGAGACACCAAGACAAAGGTAAACAGACCCTTATTCTCAGTGAGGAAAGAGGCAATGGGAAATATACTGTAAAAAAAAAATAACCAGGCTGTTTTTAGGGAGGAGCCACTGGGATCTAGGAGAGAATTAGGAATCCAGATGTTTCCACTAAATCCCTCCTTTGATGCCTCATTGTGTCATGGAGGGACCCAATTCAGAGAAATGAAACTCCAGCAAGGGCTACCCAATGGGGAAGGCTCTCTCTAGCTTTGACCTCAGTCATGGACTCTGAGTGTCCAAGGACCAGCCAAATAAAGCTTGGTGAGGACTCTTCACGAATCTGGCTGCAGGCTGATTTAGTTTTTGGCCATGGCAACTCTTGAAGATATTGAAGGAGTTGAGATCTGGGCCAGTGGCAGGAGTGATGGAGTGAGATTCTTGCAATATTGAAGAAAGATTGAAAGTCCAATTCCCTTCTCCTTGATTTTCTAGATGAGAAATCTCAGATCAAAGAGGGTAATTAACTCGAAAGCACTTAGGCATTAAGTGGCAACTCCAGGATCTGAATCCCCAGATTCCAGACTTGGTGATTTTTTTCCATTCCTTGTTTATGAACAATATAGGACTACTCTGGGGTCCCATTGTGGTACAGAGGTGTCCTGATCCTCTCGTTGGCCATCCTAGCAGAGAAGGTCAGATCACTTAAGACGAAAGGGCTTTTCATAGGAGGGCCTCAACTCTGGGAAGCTGGATACTCTATTATTTTCTGAGCTGTAGCAGACCACAAAGGGCATACACCAAAACATAAAAGGTTGTGGTCTCAGGTGGTATAAGATGAACCCATACAAATGAACCATTCATCTCTGACCCTAGAAGTGGAAAATATCTGAGATCGCCCATTGCAACTCTTTCATTTCACAAAGGAAGAAATGGAGGCCATGAGATATGAAATGATTTACCCAAGGTCACACAGGCACCCTTAGATTGTTCGAGACACCTGGGGGCCCCCTGATCTCCATTTAATCCTCCTGTGGTGGTATAGATGGCTCCTTAGAGGCTGTTTAACTCAATCCCCTCTTTTCAGACCCAGAAGAGCTTAAGTGACTTGGCTGTGGGCACATAGAGAGTAAGTGGTAAAGTAGGGATTTGGATGCACTCCAGCACATGTTCTGTTGTATCAGCAGATATAAAAGGGGGTGAGCAACTCCTGCCCTGAGATCAGAACTCACTTCCCTGTTTTTACTGACTGCTGCTGCACCTTTATCTAATGACAGTTTTTGTTAATTCACCTGAATTAAAGTGAATCCCACTTACACACAGCCTTTTAAAAATGTACTCTATGATAATTATACCACATCCATAGGAACACACACAAATCTCTTATTTTTAAATTTAAATTTAATTTTTAAAATCAGCAAGCATTTATTTCCTCTCCCTCCCACCCTCTCCCTAACTAAACAACAAATAAAGAAAAATAAATCCCCCACAACAAGCATGCATTGTCAAGCCAAACCAATCTGCCTGTTGCCTACATACAACAATGTAAGGCTTACTTTGCATTCAAATCCATCACCTCTGTGGGGGGGGGAGGGTGTGGGGGAGGTTTATCTTTGGTCCTCCAAGTATGGTTTACCATTGCCTTGAACTGAACTCTAAAGTCTTTCAAAATTGTTTTTCTTAATAATATACACATTAAAAAATTTTTTTTTACTATTATGGAGTTAAATGCTTTCACAGGCACATTACCTCATTCCATCCTTTTAACATCCATTTGAGATCGATAGACAAGTACCATTATACCCCATTTTTATGGATGAGCACACTGAGACCCAAAGAAACTTCCATTCACACCACTAGTTAGTGGCGGAGCTTAGGACTATACTCCAGGTGCCCTGACTGACTCCAAGGTGTTTTTGATGGTGAAAACAGGAGGTAGCTCAAGGCACTGTGTTCCCAAATCCATTCTGTTTATGCCAATTTCATATGGAAAAAACAACTATAAACTGGTACAAGCCACTGACTCGCCCCCTTTCCCATCTCAGTGACTGGATTTTCCTGCTTGCTCTCTGTGGTCACTTGGTCACTTAGAAAAATGCAGTGTTCGGTGAGTAATTTGGAAGGGCGCTTGCCTTAAGTAGTTCAAAATGTTTGTTATTTTCTCTAAATACAAAGAATAGGTTTGCCCCGGGGGCCACTGGTCTTTCAGCTGCAGCTGTGGAGAAAGGGGCGTGTGCAGGGATAGGTTTGGGAATGACTTATAAGGATGGGGAGGTGGTGGAAGGGGGTGACTTGTACAGCAGTAGCTGTCTTTAAAGGATCATTGGCATTCACTTATGCTGTACTCACTATTAATGCACTTACATTGTATCTATACAAGGAACAATGAGGTAGTGAATAGTGTCTGCACTTGGAGGTGGGAAGACCTGGGTGTGAATTCTGCCTCAGATACTGGCTATGTGATTCTGGGCCGGTTACCACCCCTGTCAGACTCAGTTTCCTCATCGCAAACCGAGGGTTATAATGGCATTTACTTCATAGGGTTGTTGTGAGGATCTAATGAGATAATATATGTAAAGTGCTTTGCACTTCTAAAAGTGCTCTATAATGCTGGCTGTTGGATATCATATATTGTTGTTTATTTCTCTACGTACATTTCCCTAGGCTCCTAGAGGGCAGGAGTTCTTTGGTTTTTGCCTTTGCATCTCTGGTATCTATTACACTATCCTGCACATAGTAGGACCTTAATAAATGCTTACATCGAATTAAATATTTACTTGGAGTGCACCCCTGCCCCTCCCACTCAGAACAGTGCCTAGAAGGTGGTTGTTCAGTCATGTCAGACCTGTCTAACTCTTCATGACCCAACCTGGGGTTTTCTTGGCAGAGATACTGGAGTGGTTTGTCATTTCCTTCTCCAGCTCATTTTACAGAAGAGGAAACGGAGGCAAACAGGGTTAAGTGACTTGCCCAGGGTCACACAGCTAATAAGTGTCTGAGGCTGGATTTGAACTCAGGAAGATGAGTCTTCTTGACTTGGGATTTGGTGCTGTATCCCCTGGGTCACCCTCCCCCATTCTACTTTGGGTGGTTCTACTAGTTAGGAAATAGACTGCCCCTGCAATAGATTATTGCACACCCAGTTGAACCTTCTTCTAAGACTTGTGTGAACTGATACAGGATAGAATAAGCAGAATTAAGAAAACAATAGGCTTGGTGTCAAGGGAAAGAAAAGAAAAAATGGAACTGAATATTATACAATTCCACTGATCAACCTTGGCCCTGGCAAAGAGGGGAGAGGATGTTGTAACTTGGCTTTCTTTGGAGATGGGGGTTGGGGGCTGTGACCAGAGAATGTCGTGCCATCGTTGTCATCGTCATTAGCATTCATATGGTCCTTTAAGATCGGCAAATTGATTTGTGCATCTTTTCTCATTTGATCTTCATAATAAGCCTGTGAGGAAGGTGCTTGTTATCTTCATTTTAGAGACCAGGAAAGCTTCAGTGACTCATCCAGGGTCACACAGCCAGTTGTAGGGCTTTATCCTCTTTCCTGTCAGATGTTGTTGATGGCTTTGCTAAACTCTTTTTTCTTTAGAATATTTGCAATTATGGGCAGCTAGGTGATGCAGTGGATTAAAGCACTGACCCTGAATGCAGCAGGGCCTGAGTTCAAATCTGGCCTCAGACACTTGACACTAGCTGTGTGACCCTGGGCAAGTCACTTAACTCTCATTACCCCGCAAAAAAAATAAAGAACATTTGCAATTAACAAAAGCTCACTAAATTATAGCGGGGAGGGGGTATGCTCAGAAATGAATGGGATGTTAAAATAAAAGGCATCAAAGGTGGTAGAATTGTTGGTTTATAGCAATCCATAAGGATCATACACTAAGGCATGGAGTGGGCAGCAATCTGCACTTATGGATAGCCTGGAATTACCAGAATGAGCATGTGCTCCTTTGCTGTTAGTATTATTCCTCTCCCTCTGAGGGACAAGGATGAGTGTGGAAAGACCTTCAGAGTAATTGTTTGTTCCCAGTTTGAGGAACAAGCATGGGAGAAGACAGAAAAATCCAGCTCCTCACCCCCTAACTTGTAATTGAGATTAACCTTAACTGGGGGCATGGGCAGTCAAGCCTTTACTCCCATCTCTGAGAAGAGGCTCCTACTGTCATTAGCCAAGGGGCCAGGGAAGAATGAGGAGGATTTGCACACACAGCCAGGCCTGGGTCCAATTACTCATCTGCTAGATCTGCCTTTGATTTTTCAACTGCAGTTTCCTCATTCTATGACCAGCCTGAGGAATGCAGGGTCATTGTGTCCATCTGGGTCTTGGAGATTCTTCACAGTGGAATTCTTCTGGGTCTGTTATCATTAGGGATAAAACCTACCCCTCCTGGAAATGCTTGACAGTGACGTTTGGGGTCTGCTCTGGCTAAGACCATGAACTTGAGATTCCTGAAATACTTTCAGAGTCGACTTTATTTTTCTTTTAAACACCATTTCTACATTTTCAAGGGTCTACAAGAGCTAGATTAATGAGATCAATGCATTTCTTCTACTTACTGTAGATATAAAGATGCAATTAAAAGACCATCGATTTAGAGGGGGAGATGACCTTAAAGATTGTCCTGATTCTCTCAGATGACCCTGTGGCACTATCCCCCCAACCACTCCTCCCCTCCCCCGCCATCTCTTCTGTAGATATCTTTTTTTAAATCATAAAGTATTTTATTATTTTCCAGTTACATGTAAAAAAATAGTTTTCACCATTTGTTTTCATAAGATTTTTAGTTCCAAATTTTTCTCCCACTGTATATATCTTGTATGTATTTTATATATACTGTATATAGATATACACACATATATGTATGTATACATATATACACATTTGGGTATAAATATACACATGTACACACACCTGTTTAATCATTTAAGTCTTGTTCGACTCTTCATGACCCCATGGATCATAGCACACCAACATATAAGCATCCATTTACACATATAAAGATATGTATATCAGCGTCCATCTACCAATCTATCTACCTATCTAGTTGCCACCTTGAGAATGTAACCTCCCTCCCCCACTCCCTCTGTCCCCCTCCCTCCCTCCCTTCATCCTTTCCTTCCTCCCTCCCTCCCTCCCTCCCTCCCTCCCTTCCTTCCTCCCTCCCTTCCTTCCTCCCTTCCTCCCTTTCTTCCTTCCTCCCTTCCTCCCTTTCTTCCTTCCTCCCTTCCTCCCTTTCTTCCTTCCTCCCTTCCTCCCTCCCTCCTTTCCTTTCCTTTCCCTTCCTTCCTTCCTTCCTTTCCCTTCCTTCCCCTTCCTTCCTTCCTTCCTTCCTTCCTTCCTTCCTTCCTTCCTTCCTTCCTTCCTTCCTTCCTTCCTTCCTTCCTTCCTTCCTTCCTTCCTTCCTTCCTTCCTTCCCTCCCTCCCTCCCTCCCTCCCTCCCTCCCTCCCTCCCTCCCTCCCTCCCTCCCTCCCTCCCTCCCTCCCTCCCTCCTTCCTCCCTCCCTTCCTTCCTTCCTTCCTTCCTTCCTTCCTTCCTTCCTTCCTTCCTTCCTTCCTTCCTTCCTTCCTTCCTTCCTTCCTTCCTTCCTCAGTAGCATAGCTAGGATTTGAACCTCATTCTTCTGCTCTGTGGTAAGAGTTTGACAGCTTTAATGAACACTATTTACTCAACTCTGAAATGAATGGGAAGTATCATATCAGTAGAGTTTTCAAGATGTGGCCATTGTTCCAGGATTTTCAGGAAGTCCTTGGTAACTGCCTGCTGAAGGAGGCAGGTCTTCTAAATCCTTGTTTGGAGGGGGCTTGAATCACCCTGCCGTTTATCCTTGTTGAGCTTTCGTGCTCAGATTTTGGAAAGGCCACATTGAGTTCCAGGGAATGGGATGCCAAGTCTGCTTGCAGCTGCCCCAGGCATTGCTTGACCTCACAGCATGAAGCAATTATTTTGTTTGCCTAAATATTAGATCAGCTTTGGGGAAGGCTAGGTGGGTCCTGGGTACCATTGCTTGGAAGACACAACAGTTGGCTGTGTGTGTTCCTAGATCAGAAAATAGATTTTGTTTCCATAATGGCCAGTCAGGCGAGTCTTAGGGGAGGGTGAATTCTACTGTGGGTACCCAGTGCCAGCTGTCTTCCTGGCAAGTGCCTGCCATGCCATGAAAGATGCCACAGTAGGCACTGCTTGGTACTTTGTAACTAACCTTGGCTCTTCAGTAGAGGGAAAAATTAGGAAAAGATGACTCCAAACATGTAGCTAAATTATGTACTTGCATTTTAAAATTTCTTGACAGCAGTGGGCACTGTTTGGGTCTGAAGGTGGGGGAGCTAAATAGGGATTGGCATGTTTCTTCCAGAAAGTAAAGCCTTTTGTTGCTGGCCCTGGTTAACAGAAGGACTTGCTTTCTCTTCAGTAGGGGTAGCCTTGTAGAATAGCTCTGCTACTCAAAGCTGCAAGACCTCAAATTATAGCTTGAAATTGCAGAGGGTGTGGAGTTGGGAAATCTCAGTCCTAGTCCCATTTCTGGTCCTTACTTGCCATGTGACCATGGGCCAGTCATTTCATCTCCATGAGCCTCAGTATCCCCTTCTCTGAAATGCTGATAGGACTAGCTTAATACACATACTCACAGTGTGGAGAATAGGTTGTTACTTAAGCTTTATAGAACTCTGGAAATGTGTCATTCTTTCAAGAATTCATAAAAGCATCCTGCTTCCTTAGAACACTTCACAGGGTTTTAAAGTGAGAGTAATGATACTCTCCTGCCTTGTGAAAAGTGAGATACCGGGCTATAGAACTGGAAAAGACCCTAGAGAATATCTGGCCCAGACCCTGTCATTTTACAGATGAGGAAACTGAGGCACAGAGGGAGCATAGTGTCACAGTTGGAGAACGGGAAGGAACCTCAGAGAACATGTGATCTAAGCCCCTTATATTGCTTAAGCAACTTGCCCAAGGTCATATAGGTAGTGAATGACAAAGGCAGAATTTGAATCCAGGTCCACTGAGCCCAAAGCCAGTGCTTAGCACAGAGCCTGGCACATAGTAGGTGCTATTGTTTTTGTTATTGCCATTTTCAGGTGTGTCTGACTCTCTGTGACTCCACTGGGGGCTTCTTGACAGAGATCCTGGAGGGCTTGGCCATTTCCTTCTCCAGCTCATTTACAGATGAGGAAACTGAGGCAAACAGGGTGAAGTGACTTGCCCAGGGTCACACAGCTAGTAAGTGTCTAAGGCTAGATTTGAACTCGGGAAGATGACTTCCTGCCTCCAGGCCTGGTGCTGTATTTGCTGCGCCACCTAGCTGCCCTCAGCAGGCACTACACATATGCTTATTTCCTTTCCATTTTACCATGTTGTGCTCTACTGATTCAATTCACTTCATTTCAATAAACAATTTAAAAATTTACATGTAGGTGTGCTTACAAGGCATTGAATTAGGTACTAGAGATAAAATGAAAAATGATTCCATCATAAAGCTTATCTTCTCCTGGAGGTTGGGGGGAGCGATTATAACATGTAGTAGTAGTAGTAGTAGTAGTAGTAGTTGTTGTTGTTGTTGTTGTTGTTGTTGTTGTTGTTGTTGTAGTAGTAGTTGTTGTAGTAATAGTAGTAATAGTTGTAGTAATGATAACAACAACAACAATAAGCATTTATATAGTGCTCTAAAGGTTACAAAGTGCTTCTCTCATTGAGTTCTCACAATATCCCAAGAGGTAGGTGCTATTATTGTTATTACCATTTTACAGTTGAGAAAACTGAGGCTGAGAAGATAGATGCTACCTGACTTGCCCATGGTCAGCTACTAACTGAGGCTGTATCTGGACCTTGTTCTTCTTGACTCCAGGACCAGAACTCTATCAAACCCTGGGAGGGATGAACATTAGGACCTTTGGCAAGTTTACTCAGATTTGAATAAAGGGATGATATACCCTTCCAAGAAACTCCTAAGGAGTTTATAGTGTACTAAGGGAGATAAGGCACACTCACACTCTTTGTATTGTGTTCATTTAAGTGCATGAGTCCCATGACTAGAGTTCAGCATCTGACAATTAGTCACTGTGTGACCGTGGGTGCTAAGTGTTGGAATCTCTGATGTTTATTTACTACCTATCCTTAGGTTGGGCCAGTGCCTTCACCTTCTTGGTGTTGTTTCCATCATTGGTAAAAATGAAGGGTTTGGACTCTGGCCTCAGAGCACCCTTCCACCTAGCATGAGATCTCTGCCCCTGTGATACAAGCCCACTTAACCTCTAAGACTTTATCTATAAGATGGCTGGTGATCTGTGTTGGACAGCATTTCCCCCTTGGGAGAAATCAGAAAGCCTTGATATATTGATACATTTTTTCCTGCTATTATCATTATTTTAATATATTCCTGGTGTGTGTGTTGTTTATCTGATTTGGTCTCTCAGCATCCTTTCATATACATCTTTCCATATATTTTCTTATTCTTCATGTTTGTCATTTTTAATGTTTATTTTCCATAATTTTTCCATATCCCAGGGATTGGGCAGATGGGGTATTTCCATTAAATTTTTTTTCCTGTTTGAACTGTCTATGAAAACTTCAGATGACATCCTTAGTTTATAATCCTTGTGGTAGGGCCTTTGCCTCCAAATGCCATCACATTATTTGTTGCTCTTATTCCAGGCTGCCATCTTACTTTTCAGTCCCCAGTACAACTCCTTGTAGAACAGCATACCTATTCCCCCAGTCTGCCAACTATGAATTTGATCATTTCCTTCCTCTCTTTGCTAATTTAACTGGGGCAAAGGTGGTACCCTAGCATCGTCTCATTTTGTGTTTCTCTGTCATTAGAGGGTTTGAACTTTATTGCCTATCGTTATTGACATTTTCTGCCTGACCGGAAATATGTGTAAAGGTTTAGACTTGGGTTAAAAAACCTGAGTCAATAAATATAAGATGGGAGGAGGCATGCCTCAAGCTCAGTTCATCTGACAAAGATTTCCAGGGTTAAGTGGACCTCAAGAAAAATAGCAACCATCACTGGGGATGGAGTTGCCTAGGCTGCTGTAACAGACACATGTCCAGGATGGTCCGGGAGGGGTGGGTAATCTGTCAGACTTGTTATCTGGTAAGGGATTTGACATCTAAGCATTATACCTTTCAATGTTTTTCTGTCAATTTGACTTTGAAAAGTCAATTTAAAACTAGTCTTAACCAGGTAGGAATATACTCGCCCGCCCACTCGCCCGCCCACTCGCCCGCCCACTCACCCACTCGCCCGCCCACTCACCCACTCACTTGCCCACTCACCCACTCACTTGCCCACCCACCCACTCACTCACTCACCCACCCACTCACCCACCCACTCACTCACCCACCCACTCACTCACCCACTCACCCACTCACTCACTCACTGACATACACAGTTACTGCAAAGTGGAGCTAGGATTATGATTTCTAAACTGCCAGTACATAAGCATTGATAATGTGCCTACTATGGGCCAGACACTATGCTAAGCATTTTATGAATATTATCTCATTTGATTTTTTTTAATTGAAAATTTTTAATTTTTTTTATTTGTGAGGTGCTGTTATTATTCCCATTTTGCAGTTGAGGAAACTGAGGCAAACAAAGGTGATGTGATTTGCCTAGGGTCACACAGTTAGTGGTGTCTGTAAAGTCTAAAATTCTAGCTGTGATGTTTAAAATCTAATGTGTGGTCACCTTAAATTAGGAGCTTTAGCAAGAGTTTAGGCTTTTAAGTATTTATTAAAGTGTATTAGAAATTAGTGAAGAGAGAGAGGGGGCAGAAAAGGCAACCTTCATTTAGCTACCTAAGAGCTAGCCTCTGTCCTCCTGCCAAGCCCCAGTCCGGAACCAAAAGACCTGTCTTCCTCGTGGCTTCTCCCAGAAGCCCCCTGTGAAACAGGAAATAGGGCCGTCCACACACACAGCTCCAAGCTCATTGGCTGGTAACTTTGATAGACAAGACCCACAGGCATTAGACATAACTTCCAGATGCCAATCCGACCTTCAAAACCCCAGAAAGGTCACTTCCGGGTGCCAAAGTCACATGCTTTCTTTTTGGGCCAGAGCTCACAATGTCCCTCCCAGCAGGGGGTACCATTCCAATTCTCACATGTCATAAGTCACTCGATTGACTCGGAATGAAAGTGTTGATTTTAAAGTTTCCAGAAACCCTTTAGTTTTACAATTTTGCTTGCATTTTGCCTTTTATTGATTTTGCATGTAATTATTTATGTGAAAATGTTATTTCCCCAGTAGAATATAAGCTTCTGGAAGTCAAAGGGTTTGTTTGGTTTCTGTCCTTGTGGCCCTAGCAACTGAAATGGAGGCACTTTAGGAGTGTTTGTCAATGGATTGACTGATAGATGGGGCAAGGATTTGGTACTTAGTTATAATGTCTAGGTATGCTTGAAGGGAAGGATGTGGCTTAGCTGATCTGTTTGTCTGTTTGTCTGTTTGTCTGTTTGTCTGCCTGCCTGTCTGTTGTCTGTCTTGTCCATTTATCCCATCCGTCCATCCATCTGTCCATCTATCTATCTAATATATACATATTTAGATGCGTGTGCATGTATGTGTATATATGAAATATATATATATATATATATAAAACATACATGTATTTGTATATTTTAACCTCCTAAGAAATAAAACAAGGATATAGCATCTGAGAAAATTCAGATCAAACCATTCTGTGATGGCTTCATCTCTTTCTCACTCTCCTGAGTGCTGTGTGTATGTGTATGTCTGTGTGTGTGTGTGTGTGTGTGTGTGTGTGAGTGTGTGTTCCAGTTTCCATGGTGACCTGCTAGGCAGCTGACTTCCCCAGGTTGGTATTTCCCACTGTCAGAATCCTGTCATGGAAGGGAAATTCGAGACCCCAGGTGAAGGGAAGCCATGACTTCTTTTTCTCTGCTTGCCAAAGACTTCTTTATTTATTTTAAAAGAAAAAACTATTCCACCTTGGTTCCCAAGGTATAAGACATAAGCTCGGCTTTATGGCCGTGCAGGAAGGCTTTATGACTCTGGAGTCTGCATGGGTTTTTCCTCCTCCATCCCCATAACAATAGAACTCTCACTGCAGGTATTTCAGTGTTTTCTCTGCTTTGGGTTGAGAGTGAGGCAGACATTCCTTTGCCAACCTCCTCAGATTAAGATTGACTTGTCCTTCCCAAGACCATCAGAAGACGATTCAGCCCATAGAAGATGGCTCTTTGGCCAGGCTGGTGGTACCGTCCCCTTCTCCCCAATGTTCACACAAACTGAACTTTAAAATTTGACAGTAATTTATTGTTGAAATGGCAGCCTCCATGGCTCAGGGACAAGAGCAGTATATTTGGAGTCAAAGGACCCAGGTTCAAATCCCAGGTCTTATTATGACCATACCTACTTTGAGTAAGCCACTTGGCCTCCTTAGGAGTAGGTTATCTGTAAAATTAAGAGGTTGGATGAAATGACCTTCAAGGGCCCCTTTAAGTTCTGAACTGTAATGATTGGAATGATGCCATCTGCTGGAGACTTACTGTGGAAAAGCTCCACCATGAGGAGAGGACCTCTGAGGGCAAGCCATGTGGTCAAAGTCCTTTGCTTCAGGAAGTGACGTTTGTTCGTGGGTACTGTTTATCAAGGCTACCAGCCAATGAACTTGAGGAGCCTCCCATTTCTGGGAGGAGAACATGGAGAAGGAAGGAGACGCTGGTGGGACTGTTCTTCCTCTTTGGCTGGCAGACATCACCACGGTGAGAGAGAACTTCAGAAGTGGGAGATTAGGAAGGCTAGGATTGCCAGGTTATAAGAAATCTCTGCTCAATCTTTCTCTTTCTTTTACTATCTTTCAATAAACCCTTAAAAAATTCTAAACTCGTTTATCAGTGATTTTAGTCAGTTTCCCCCCAAAACTGGGGGGGGGGCAGATTAGAAGCCACATTTAGAATCTTAAATTACACAGAACCTGTGAGTCTATGGTTTTTCTCATCATCATTGTCATCATCATCTCCATCATCCCTGTTGTTTATATAGTACTATATATTCATGAGATAAACACATAGCATCACTACAGCTCTGCCCAGCACAGGAAAGTTCAGACCCAGGGTCTTCCTCCATCAACATTCACTGAGTCACAGGGAAAGAAAATAAATGTTTGTTCATTAAGAAAATAATAAAAGAAAATAAGACCTCCAAGGAGTCTACAAGTTTACATTTTCTTTTCTTTTTCTTTTTTTTCTTTTTTTTTAGTGAGGCAATGGGGGTTAAGTGACTTGCCCAGGGTCACACAGCTAGGAAGTGTTAAGTGTCTGAGGCCAGCTTTGAACTCAGGTCCTCCTGACTCCAGGGCCGGTGCTCTATCCACTGCGCCACCTAGCTGCCCCTACAAGTTTACATTTTCAACAGCAACGAGTGAGAGTACCCTTTTCTCCACAAAACATCAAAATGTTCAATCAACGAGCATTTCTTAAGTGCTTACTAATAAAGTAAAAAACATGGACCCCACCTGACAATTCACATTCTAATAGGAGAGACAACATGTAAATAATTATGTTCATACAAGATACATAGAAGGTAACCTCAGAAAGGCAGCTAGGTGGTGTGGTGGATAGAGCACTGGGATTGGAATCAGAAAGACTTTTCCCTGGGGTTAAAAATCTGGCCTCAGAAACTTAATGACTGTGAACCTGGGCAAGACACTTCACCCAGTTTGATTCAGTTTCCTCAACTATAAAATGAGCTGGAGGAGGAAATGGCAAACGCTCCAATATTCTTGCCAAGAAAATCCCAAACGGGGTCATGAAGGATCAGACAAAAACCATTGAACTTCAGAAGGCAGGCACTAGCAATGGTGCAGGTGGGGTTTGGGTGGGAAGGGGAGGTAGGATAACCTTCTACAGAAGAAGGGATTTGACATGAGTCTTGAAGGAAGCCCGTGAAGCAACTCAGATCATAATCCATCTCTGACTCAGTAAATGTTCTAGGGAGTTGTTCTAGGCTCAGAAGGGATAGGCCAGAGGTTAAGTGACTTGCCCAGGGTCACACAGCTAGGAGGTGTCTGAAGACCGATTTGAACTCAGGTCTTTCTGACTCTCAAGCCTAGTGCTTTATCTACTGTCATTCATTAGTGGGTGGGTTTCTACTTTGTAAAGGCAATTTTTTAAAAGTAGAAAAGCAGAAACTTTTGTAAGCTTTAGGAGAGAAATATTCCCCCCTTCATATACCCATCTTCCTCTGTAGTTAATATGAACTCCACACATTCTGATGATTCTGTTCCCTCTAAATGATCATTCTCTCCATCCAAGAAAAAGTTTATGTAAATTTAAGGGTATCACTTGAAGAAAACATGAAGCTTTTTTAACAACCTGGTGCCATAGATTTGGGGTCACAGATTTAGAGCAGGAAGAGCCTCAGAGGCTACCTAGTCCAAACCCCTCATTTTAGGAAGAGAAAACAAAGCCTGAGGTCCAGAGAGGTCATGACTTGCCCAAGGTCACTCAGGTAGTAAAATAAGAGTCATTTTTGAACTTGTGCCCTCTGACTCCCTCTTCTGCACCACACTGCCCCAACTCCTGCCTTTTCCGTCAGTGTGTCTTCCCTCTTTGCTGACTAATGAGGACTAATCTGTGCTTTCTTCATCATAGCCCCAAGAGTTCCCACCAGCTGGTTTTCTGGACAATGGGAGTTATTTTTCTCATTTTAGTTGATAATTAAATGTTCTGTTTTATAAAACAAGATGTTCCTGCAGGGGGAGGGAGGAAGGAATCTTAATTTCCGTGAGACCCAATGCATCCTGCTTGCATTTTTATCTTTGTCTCTGGTAAAAGTGCATCATTTACGTGACACAAAAGACAACCAAAAACCCAGATTTCCCAGTGGAGTTTCTGAGTTTGACTAAACCTTGGAATTTCAATAGCAAATTGTTTCTCCAGTTGATGTAATAAAGGGTTTTTAGTTTTTAAAATAGTTTTCAATTATTTTCCTCCCTTGCTTCTCATTAAAATAAATACAACTCTCCACTCAGCATTGGAATTAAAAAAACCCAACACCTTATGGATATTATTATTCTCAAAAATGTCAGTTGCTTAACGAGATTTATTTTTTAAACTCCTACCATGTGTCAGGCCTTGTGCTACGGGCTGAGGATAGGAAGGAAGACAAAGATCATCCGTACCCTCATAGAGCTTACAATCTAATAGAGGAAAAAACATGACAGCCGTATAGATGTAAGAGAAATCCTGAAGGGGGCTGCTAGGTGGCGCTGCAGTGGATAGAGCACCAGCCCTGTAGTCAGGAGGAACTGAGTTAAATCTGGCCTTAGACACTTGACACTTACTAGCTGTGTGACCCTGGGCAAGTCACTTAACCCTCATTGGCCTGCAAACAAAACAAACAAATAAATTAAAAAACCAAACAAGATAAATCCTAAATAGATAGAAGGGGCTCTCAAAGGAGGAGGCACTAGCAGCTGAGAAAGTCCGAGAGAGGGGGCAGACACCAGAGAAGAAGGAGGAAGACATGGCTGGCCTGGGCTCTTTACTTAACCTGGAGATCTGGGAGGAAAGTCAGTCAGAGGAAGTGGCCAAAGGCAGTCCAGAGGTAAAAACTTAATTCCCCAGGGTGGGAAGATAATTTATTCTCTGTATTAAGTAAGGCAGATACTTATTTTCTTTGACTGTGACACTTTCAAAAGTTTGCCATTGACTTTTCATCATGAACTATACAAAAATTTAGCCCTTCAACATGTATTTATTTATTTTTTTAAAAGAAATTGTTACTGATCTTTTGTTTTTTTACATTGGTTAAATTGACCTCTATATCTCTCCCTCTATATCTCATCCCAGACAGCCATCTCACATAAAAAAGAATGCTTTTGAAAGAAAAAACAACAGTCAGCAAAACTGGTTTGAATGTGCACATCTATGTAATTTTCTATGGAATATCCCATCTTCTACTGTCTCCTGGTTTTGATGGGTCTCATGAATGAATGCAGGCTTGGAGAGATCTGGGCAGGCAGGACTTGGTGATGGAGGGATCTGGGTTGAAGGGGGCTGGTGGGATGTGTGCTGCTGTATTTCCTAGATTTGGGTTTTGTTTTGTCTTGGTCTTTTGGTTTCCATAGGGCACATTTTTTCACTCCCCAAACACGCATGTCCTGTCTCTGAGCTTTCAAGCACAGTGTAGGCACTGTGGGTCTTATCCTTAGTAAGTGACACCTCTAGCCATTCATTTAACAAATAAATGTAAAGCTGTTTCTCTGTGCAAGGCACAGTGGGAATCCTGGACATCATCGCTTCAGTTCTCCGTAACTTCACAGACTCTCATGCTGTCTTCTGAGCTTGCATCTTGTGTACTTTTTTTGGGTTTTTTTTGTTTTTGGTTTTTTTGCAGGCAATGGGGGTTAAGTGACTTGCCCAGGGTCACACAGCTAGTAAGTGCCAAGTGTCTGAGGCCGGATTTGAACTCAGGTACTCCTGAATCCAGGGCCAGTGCTTTAAGCACTGCGCCATCTAGCTGCCCCCTTGTGTACTTTTATAGACACTCCATGAAGCTAATGAGATGCAATGAAATCACTGGATCCTGTTCAGTGGTCATATTCAGCTGCTCTTGCAACAAATATGTAAGACCCACGTGGTCCAGCAGTTGTTGTTAAATGGGTTCTCATACAGTCTTTGTGTAGCAGTTACAGTCTGTTTCATGCACATTGCCCTAGTCTCTGTGGTCTTCAGACCGGTTCATCCCTGCTCTAGAGGAGCTGGCAGTGAACACTGACAAAAAGACCAGTTGTCTTCCAACAATTGGCTCTTGAATGTCTGATGTAATAATGCTTAAAAAATCTAAATATGTAGATCAGGTGAACTACCTTCAGGCATCATGGGTTCTCCTTCCTGTAAGTATTCACCTGGAGTCTGGATGACTTCTTTGGGAGCTGCTGTGGAAGGGATCCTTGGGCAGGTGGTTTGGACTCAGGGCTCCCCCACCCCTCCCCTACCTCCACACCAAGGCTCTTCCTCCTCCAAATCTGATTCTGTGAAGTTGGTTTTTTTTCTTCCTCAAACAATTGAATATCTAATGCCTATCTTCCAGGATTATCGTAAGAATCAAATAAAATAATGCAGGTAAAATGTTTGGCAAACCTTAAAGCATTTTACAATCTTAGTTATTATCATTATTATCATCTGGTATAAAATATGGGGTCAGCTAGGTGGCACAATAGATAGAGTGCCAGGCCTGGAGTCAGGAACATTTGAGTTCAAATCTGCCCTCAGATGCTTCCTAGCTGTGTGACTCTGGGCAAATCGCTTCCACCTGTTTGCCACAGTTTCCTCATCTGTAAAATGAGATGGAAAAGGAAAGGGCAAACCACTCCAGTATCTCTGCTGAGAAAACACCAAATGGAGTCACTGAAACAACTAAACAACAGAATGAATAAAATAGTGCACACTCTAAGTTGGTTTAATTATACCTTTGAATACTTCCATTTTTTATTTGTCCATTATTCCATAAATGGTTTACCATTCACTTATTAATTATTATACTTATTTATTATACTTCACATATTTATTTCTTTCCCTGTGGAGTCTGCACCTGTGATTTTGCCAGTGTAGACAGATTCCCAGTGAGGAAAATCTCTCTGCCAATGCTGATCATTAACTATTTTCAAACTTAGAGTCTTGGAGAGTTGCCAGGAACACTTTGAAGTAAAAGGACTTACTCTGGGTTCTGCAATCAGTCTATAGCAGTGGGGAGCCTTGGGCCCAGGCATTCAGAGTGGGCTATCCTTGCACCCTGCTACCTCTCCTTTGTGACTATTAAAACAATAGCAATGAAATGAGCCTTTGCCAGCTAAATGATAACATGGATCAAGTCTAGCACTTGAAAAAACCATTTTGTTCCTTAAAAGTACCTTTTCCCCATTTGCCAATGAGTATCTAAGTTCCCTGAGGGCAGAGGCTGTTCTGTTAGTGTCTTTGTTTTTCCTGTGTCTAGTACAATACCTGGATAACATAGAGGTTTAATAAATGTATATGGAATTGGGGGCAGCTAGGTGGCGTGGCGGATAAAGCACTGGCCTTGGATTCAGGAGGGACCTGAGTTCAAATCCAGCCTCAGACACTTGACACTTACTAGCTGTGTGACCTTGGGCAAGTCACTTAACCCTCATTGCCCAGTTCCCCCCCTCCAAATGTATATGGAATCAAATGGCCCTCCCAGTAACCTTTTGTAGCCAGCACAGGCACTAGTGTATTTTCCTGCTGAATTTTTGCCGCTTGTTGGCACATATCTTATTGGCATCATTTGGCAGCTGGACAGGAGAGAGGTAATTTGTTCCCTGGTGAGTTGTGACAGTTTTCATTAGAAGCCATCTGTGGAGTTAAAAGCCTCTGAGGATTTCACAGGTTGAGTTGAAGAGATGTGAACAATGAGCAACCTATTTATTCCTGAAGGATTTTGTTCCCCAACAGATAAGTTTTTGGGGTATTATTTGCAGACCAGAGCACTCGACCAAATCTAATGAAATGGAATTTATTAAGGCTTACATCAGTGTCACAAGGACATGGAGGGGTGAGCATGGTTAGAGAGCAGTTTGCTTGAAAAATAACAAGAACGCTGGAGGGAAAACAATTTGGAATTCTGGGGAAAAGTAGCTAAAGTGTCCCTTTGTCTTGACCCAGAAATCCAGACTGCAGGCCTCTCCTGCAAGGAGGTCAAGGCAAGAAAAGTCCCCAATAGATGGAGTCATTCATGTAAACACAGCAAAGAAATGGAAACAGAGGGCGTGCCCATCCACTGGGGTGGGGCCAGACCCATTGTGGTACTGACATAGAACAATGAATGTGATGAATTCGGGGAAGCTTGGGGACACCTCAGTGACCAGATGCAGAATGAAGTAGGACCAAGAAAAGAATTTATACGGCAACTACCACAATAGAAATAAAACTGAATGAACTGAATTTTAATGACAAAACATGTTCAGAGAAAAGATGAGGAAATGCCCCTCCCTCCATTTGCTGTAAATGTGGGGGTCTATGGGGATGGGATTTTGTATGTGCCCTTAGATGCAGTCTGTTGATTCATTTTGCTTAACTGTTTATTGTTTTTTTCCCTATTGTTAGAAGAGAACAATTCCTTCATAACTTAACTGGGATTTTAAACTAATAGCCATCAGTACAGCTTTTTTTGTTTTTAAGATGAAGGCTTTTTAGGGGAAGGTGCTCATTTATTAAATGCTTACTATGTGCAGATACCCTGTGTCCTTCTGATATTTTCTCATAGCCTTTTACCCTATGGATACCTTCATCCTGAAAAATCTTTATTCTGATTTGCATGTCCAGTCTAATTTCATTTACCTCCTGTTATGAACTCTGCATTCCGGTCAGGTTGGACTCTCAGCTGTTCCCTAAGCTTGCTGTTCCTTCTCTCACCTTCCTCTACTCACAAAAGCTTTCCTCTGTGCCTAGAACACACTCCTTTCTGAATACACTCATCTTCCTTCTGAATCCTCTTCCTTTTAGACTTAAAAATGCCGGATTGCCTGGTTGAAATAAGTTTCATGATAACATGGGCTGTTTGATTCTATGGGTATGTCATTACCACTGAGCAAAGCAATGGGCTCATAGTAGGTGTCTAATAAATTTTGAATTGAGCTGAATTGAATTGATTTTTAAAAGCGAGTCTAAGATGCTTCCCAGCAAAGGGCTTTCTATAGCTACTGGGTTTTTTTTTTTGTTTTTTTGTGGGCAACAGGGGTTAAGTGACTTGCCCAGGGTTACACAGTTAGTAAGTGTCAAGTGTCTGAGGCATGATTTGAACTCAAGTCCTCCAGAATCCAGGGCCAGTGCTTTGTCCACTGCGTCACCTAGCTGCCCCCTGCTGATAGTGATTTTTTAAGGAAAAAGAAAGGTTTTAGGGAAGGAAGGACAAAGCTGAAGAATAAATTCTCGAACTACAACATGCATTAAATAATTTTGGAATGGAAGATTTAAACACTCACATGTATAATTCCAGAAGTGCTGTATGACTTCAGGTGTCTTTAATCCAAAAGGGACCAAAAGGACTCGCCTTCGAGCACTGGTGGTTGAATGTTTCCTTTCTCTGGTGATGGAAACCATCACCAGGGCCTGGAAGGGTTCAGGAAAGGGTGTTTCCTGCTAAAAGATTCTCTCAGAGAATCTGCTGCTAAAAGATTCTCTCAGAGAATGCCTCTGTTACAGAAACATGAACCATCAGCATCTCTGAAACTGAAACCTGTAGATGACAGGAATTGGTGGGCAGGGCTGTGCACATCACCTGGAGATAGGAACCAGTTAGAAAGAAAGCATTTATGAGGTGCCTACTGTATTCTACACACTGGTAGGCACTGGGGATGAAGCATGGAAATTAAATTGTCCTTGTTCTCAAGGGGCTTATATTCTATCAAAGGGGGACATAGTGTCTATGCAGGTAATAGAAGGTAATTGGAGGAGGGAGAGAGGACAGATGGAGGGATCAGGGAGGGCTCCTTGGAAGGGGTGGCCTCTGAGCTGAGTTTTGAAGAAAGTTAAAGATTCTTTGAGGCAAAGGATTATAGACGAAAAATATATTCTCAGAGTGGCAGATCACATGGGCAAAGGTCCGGACCCTGGAGATGGCATGGCTAGTCTGGAGGAGCAGCGAGTGGATCAGCCTGGCTGGAATGGAGACCGTAGAGTTGGAGCCAGCCTGCATCTCCTGGAGGTCATGGGGAAGATCATAGAATCGGGGATTCTGAACTGGAAGAGACCTTAGATGCCATGGAGTTCAGCCCTCTTAGCTTGTAGATGAGGACGTCAAGGCCAGGAGAGGTTAAGTGAATTGGCCAAAGGAGAACAGTTTGTAAATTAAGACCTGGGATTTTAACCCATCTGTTCTTGTACTAAGACTAGGACTCTATACCATGACGACAGGCTAGGTCAGTAGTGACACTCATCTCTACCTAAGTTAATGGTGGAAAATAATAACTATGAAATGGCTGAAAGATGTAGGGATTGAAGGTTTGTTGAGTGCTTTAATGAATGTGCATGATCCTCTGGGGCCTCACAACAATCTGAAGATGATATTACTTCCAAAAGAAACAGAAGGAACCTTTGGCTTGAAAAGAGATTATGGGGCAGCTAGGTGGCGTTGCAGTGGATAAAACACCAGCCCTGGATTCAGGAGAACCTCAGTTCAAATGCGGCTTCCAACACTTGACACTTACTAGCTGTGTGACCCTGGGCAAGTCACTTAACCCTCATTGCCCTGAAAAAAAAAAAAAAAAAGAAAAAGAAAATAGATTATAAGCTCCTTGAAGGCAGGGTTAGTTTCTGTTCAGTCTTTGTCTCTCTCCCCCCCCCCCCCCGCCCCCCCCCCCCCCCCCCTTCCTCCTGGCCTAGCACAGAACCTGGAACAATAGTAGGCGCTTAAGGAATGCTTTTTGAATGGGATTGAATTCTCACAATCACTAGACTCTTAGACATTATTGACAGGATTCAAACCCAGATCTTTCCTGACTTCTGCTCTAACTTTCTTTCTCTCTTAATACATCTTGCAATAGTATGTGCTATGTGTGGGAGAATAAACATTGAGCACACTCTTTTTCACTTTCACACTAGGGTTTTTAACCTGGGAGTCCATCAACTTGTTTTTTAAAAATATTTTGATAATAGTATTTTAGCACAAGGGGCTTCCTTTGTAATCCTGTGTATTTTATTGCATGCATTTAAAAACATCTGTCTGAGTTGGTAGGCTTTACTGTGGCACAGATTGGGTCAGGAGACCTTCCTGCAGAAGGGTGTTAGCTTGTGGTAGAGAAGCCCAGCCCCTGGGGCCTCTGGAAGGTCATTCCTGCTACAGATGTGGCTGCTTCTGCCCAGTGCCCGACAGCCTCTGCTCATATGTGAAATGTCCTTTGTAGGGCCTTTAAAATACCTTCAGCTGGCCTCTGAGGTCATTAGCATCCAGTGTTTTCTATGTGGTTTTATTTTTAAAGTGCCAGAAGTATGTGGGTATGTGTGTGTGGATTCCTTTGGAAATGAATAATCTTGGGGCCTTGGAACTTTCTTGAATTCATCTGTGAGTTGAGGCTAAGATCATAAAGTGCCCACACAGTGAATGTTCAGAAACCCAAGGATTGGGGAGAAGTCATAATGGAAACAGCCTCATTTCTACTCTAGGGTGGACCTGGAGTCTGGAGGACCTGAGTTCACATTCAGCCTCAGACACTTACTAGCTGAGTGACCCTGGGCAGGTTGCTTAATCCTGTTTGCCTCAGTTTCCTCACCCATAAAATGGGCCAGAAAAGGAAAAGGAAATGGCAAACCACTCTAGTATCTCTGCCAAGAAAACCCCAAATGGGGTCGCAGAGAGTCAGACACAACTGAAAAGACCGAACAACAAGTCCTTCTTGGAGTCGGCAGCATTTATTAAATGAAGGGTTTGTGTTGGCCCTGAGGAGGGGCTAGGGATGCAAAGACAAAATAGAAGAGTCTTTGCCCTCAAGAAGTGTATGTTCAAATGATGGATATGCATAAGCCTTTGCCTAACACATCCAGGCTTTGCCTGGAAGGAAGATTAGGACGTGAGGAAATGAGACATGCATTCCAGGGAAGGGGACAGCTGATAAAAATGCCAATGCTTCGTTCATTTAGCACTTGTGTCTGTTTAGGGTCTGTTCTGTACAAACCGTGGGCTAGCTGCTATGGGAAAATAGGAATAAGAGGTTGTAGTGGAAAGATCGCTGGTTTTTGAGTCAGAGGCCCTGGGTTCAAATCCTCCCTCTGGTTCTAATCCCCTGTGGGACTTTGGCCAAAACTCTTAATAACCTGAGACTCAGTTTTCTCCGATTTAAAATGAGGCTCTTAGACAAGATGGCATTTGAGCTCTCCTCCAGTTCTGGATCTGTGATCTTTCCTGGACCTTGTTCATCCCAGGGGGTCCTTACTGTTGGAATTTAACAACCCATAAGCACGTACATGAACTCAAAGGAAGAATTTAAGCTCTTACTAGATGTGAGGCTATTGTTCAGCACCAGGCTACAAAGACAAAAAGGAGACAGGTTTTGCCATCAAGGAATTTAATCCATCCTTGTGTGGAGCTCAGGTGAGGGAACTTCCAGGAATTTCTCTGTAGGATTTTATGACTTACCCAGAATCACAGAAGCACATTGTATCAGAGGTGGTGTTGGTTTTTAGACCAAATCTCTATTATTTCATGCTGCCTTAGGGATAAGTTTATATTACACATATGTGTGTATGTGTATATACATATATCTATTATATATGGGTGTATAGATTTATATGTGATATTAATGTGTATATACAAAAATATTGTATATATGTAACACAACTTATATATTTAACATGTCTATCTACTAGTCTATATTTTTATACATTTAGTATACAGTAAATTCAGAGTACTTTAAAGAGAAAGAAACCACAAAAATACGTATTGCCATTGAAATGAGAGCAAAGCAACAAAGATGAGGGGAGACGAGGATATGAAACCCTGATAAATGTGCCTGAGGGATGGAGAGGAATTCTGATGGGGCTTTCTACCCTTGGCCACTTTGGGGCTACACAGCAGCTCTCTCAGATAGCATTGGTATTATTAGGATTATTCTTTTTTTTCCATAGAGGTAGAAATAGAAACTTCAAGAGGAGTTAAGGGCTGTGTCCCACACCTGGTAAGGGGATAGGGATTCAGGGCTCTTTTGGTGAATAGCAGTTTTTATATTTGTAGAATGTAAACTCTTGGAGGACAGGAACTGTTTCCTTTTTAAAATTTGTTTCCCAGGACCCACCAAAGTCCTATGCAGATTGTTGTTGTTTACTCATTTCAGCCGGGGCTGACTCTTCCTGATCCCATTTGGGGTTTTCTTGGCAAAGATACTGGAGTGGTTCTTGCCATTTCCTTCTCTGGCTCTATTTACAGAGGAGGAAACTGAGGCAAACAGGATTCAGTGACTTGTTTAGGGTCACACAGCTAATGTCTGAGGCTGGATTTGAACTCAGGAAGATGAGTCTTGACTTCAGGCCTGGTGCTCTATGGTGCCCCCTAGCTGCTCAGTCATGAGTACTTAACTGGTGTTTGTTGAATTGAACTGAGTTGGTGGGTAGGGTAGTGCCCTTTACTAACAGGCCAGGAGCTACAAGAACATTGAGGTCTCACTTGACTCTCATCTCTTGTTTGGTCATTTTCTTTCTACCCCTTCCTTTGTCAATCCCCCTCCCCCCAATTTTCTTTTATGTGTTGTCTTCCCTCATTAAACTAAACTTGGCAGGGGCAGGGCTTTCTGCTCGTTTCTGTATTCTCAGTCCTTGATTTAGTACCTAGCACACAGCAAGTGCTTAATAAATGATGGTTGAGTTGGTTTGAAGCATAGGATTTAACACAGAGGCTCATTCTGCAGAGGCGTATTCCAGGATGCCCAGTTCTGTTTACTGTGTGCACTTTAATGCTTGGGGGTAATGACCCTTTTGAAGTCCACTCTTGGGATAGAAAACATGGGCCAGTGTACAGGTGATGGAGTTATTTGGAGCTGCTTTCCATCTATTCATTATCTCCAGTTTCCCCCATCTGTATACTGGGTGTTCATGGTTGATGGCATGTTGCCTCTCCCTGTAGAGTGAGAGCTCTTTGAGGGCAACATGGTCTTTTTGCCTTTCTTTGCATTTCTAGTACTTGGCACAGAGCCTGACTCTGCCATACTAGGTGCTTAATAAATGCCCCACCCCCCAGACTACTTCCTCATTTACAGGTAAGGAATCAGGGCTGAGAAGTTAGGAGAATTGCCCAGGGTCACACAACTAGTTAATATTTGAATTTAGGTTCTAATAACTAGCACTTGGTCCACTGTCAGTGAGGCCACGCCTAGATGTGTGCAGTGACTTCTCCAAGGTCACACAGGGAACAGAGCAAAGATTCAAATCACAGTCGTCTGCCTCAGAAACCAGGATTGTTGCCACTGTTTAAACACAAAGAATTTTTGACTGGCCTTCAATATCTTCATCTATAGAGACAGCCAGGTAGGTGGTCCAGTGGATAGAAGGTTGGACCTTTAGTTAGGAAGACTAGAGTTCAAATCCAGCCTCAGTTATTAGCTGTGTGACTCTGGGCAAGTCACTTAATTGCTCTCAGCCTCAGTTTGCTCTTCTGTAAATGGGAATAATGATAGCACCCATCTCGCAGGGTTATTGTGAGGGGAAAACGAAATAGAATTTCTGAAGCACTTTGCAAACTTTAACTCTTAAATGCTAGGGATGACGATGGTGACAGTGATGATGATATTAGGACATTGGCTCTTTGTTGAAGTGGGGGGCTATGGGTATGGAATATTGTATATGCTATAGACATAGTTGGTACCCTGGTTTTTCTGATCTACTTTCCCCCTCTCCTCTTTTATCTTTATTACAAGTGATAATGGCCTGCTGGAGAGGGGAAAGAGGGAAGGAGAGGGATATATTTGGAGGTGAACATGATGCAAAAATAAAAGATATAAAAAGAACATTTAAAATGGAGGACATTGGACTGAGTGATCTTTAAGGTCCCTTTTATCTATCTATCTATCTATCTATCTATCTATCTATCTATCTATCTATCTATCTATCTATCTATCTATCTATCTATTGGTGGGGGCAATGAGGGTTAAGTGACTTGCCCAGAGTCACAGAGCTGGTAAGTGTCAAGTGTCTGAGGCCAAATTTGAACTCAGGCCCTCCTGAATCCAGGACTGGTGCTTTATCCTCTGGACCATCTAGCTGGTCCCTTAAGGTCCCTTTTAGCTGAAAATCCCATAGGTGCCCGACTTGGGGGATTGAAAAGAAAAATGAAGGGTAGAGGAAGCCTTTTTTAAATTGAGTTTACTAGTCATTGTTAGATAGTAGTAATTTGTTAACCACCTAGTAATAAATACTAGAGAATCTTTAAGCACAAATGTAGGCTTGGGAGTAATCTGTAAGCATTAGGGCACCCTCTGTCACTTATACATACACACACACACACAGACACAGATGCACACACCATGCTGTTCTCAAGAGGGTGTTCCCAGTTTGAGGGAAGGCCAAAACCTCCAACAGTTTTGATTCATTTTTTTTCTCCTAAGTTGCCAAAGGTTGACAGCCCTTTCTCAGTACATGGCCTCGACTGCAGGGAGCAAAACGATGATCCCATCACTGTCTGGGGTGGGTGGTCCATCCCCAAGGATCAGAGGGACCTGTCAGGGCGTGGCTGGGAAAATCCATTCTGCAGCTCTGTGGCCTGGGCTGTAGGGATCAGAAATCGGGAAAGGGCTTGGACTTCCTCCATCCTGGCTTTTGCTGGGGAGGCTGAGATGGCTTGCCTTCCAGAAACAGATTGGAAGAAGAAGCCTGAAAAGAGACGCAAAATCTAGAGGATGCTAACTCCATTAAGCATTGCCTCCAGAGAGGTGCACCCGCTGGTGAATGGGAAAATGGTTTTCCTAAATCCTCATTAATGCCCTCAGTCCTTAGCCTTGAGCCCATCAAAACTGAGGCTAGGCCTCCTACAGACATTGAGTTTATTGTTTGGAATACCAGATGAATTACAGTATGTGTTGTGGCCATTGTATTTTGGGCTACATCTGCTTTTTGTTAACGTTCCTCGGTTGGCCAGAATCTGTGAGTGTGCAGGCCTGCCTCTTCCTGACAGATCCGAGAAACAACTGTGGCCAGATCACAGGGTTCTCTTTGTTTTTGTTTTCAGGGAGAAGTTGCTCAGGGCATCAGTGACCCTCTTGTCTAAACAAAGTAAGTTGGGGCGGAAGAGAGGTAAACAGCAATCCTCCCTCCCCGCAACTTGGCCTTGTGACTTCTTGTTGATTTGATTTGCCCAGGACACACACACATGAACATTTAGAGGGAGTGGCAGCCTCGTCCATCCACAGTGCTTCTGAAGGATTGACCCTTTCTACCTGGCCTTTTGGAGAGAGATGGAGAGAACACAGTCTCATGTGTGAATCCAGACTGTGCCCGTGCAGTGATTAGGATCAACATTATAGTTAGAACTCCTTATATCCATGGCAGGTGAGGTGGTAGTGCTGGTGGCCAAGGACAGTCTGACTGGGTGGCATTGTGTATTCCTTCCTAAAAGTCTGACCATTAAGCTTGCTGGGTCCAGGGGCAATGTCTGACCTGGGTTGGGGACGGGGAAGAATGTTATATTGAGGAGATGGTGGGCTGGTGGCTAAGGGGTAGTTGTAACAGTGGTGGCCAGAAGACCACAACTGGTTGGGATGGCAGTTGATGTAATGATGTTGATTACCTCCTGGATATTGGTGTCCTAGGGCATAGCCCTGGTTGCACCCTGCTAATTGTGATTGCTCAGCAACATTTGGTTGGCCTGTCTCTCCAAAGATGGTTCTCATGGAAGACCTGAGCTCTCAAACTTGTGTCTTATGTTTTCTCAGATATTCCATGGGATGACTTTGAAGTAATTTTTTTTCCTGACAGGGAATTCACTAGTCTCTGGTGATTTCTGGCTGTTTACTATATATGGGATATTTTCCCTGTGTACCATTTCAGGACAAAAGAAGTATCACCGACACAAGCCTCGTTTGAAGAGGTTTGCTTTGTTCTTTTGAATGTTGTCTTAATTGTTGGCATGGCTTTTGCACGATAACCAGAAAACGAAGGAAGATGAATTGAAATCGAGTTTTGGAAAATATTTCCAGAGCCAGTTGAATTTGCTTCCAAGAGTAACTGTTAGAGCATCCCAAAGTGGCCCCACCTGCGCCATCGAGCAGCTCTGGTGGATATTGCTTGGTGATGTTTTCCGATGTTTTGTGACTTGCTTCCTCTCTCTGTTTTGTTGCTGTTGCTGTTTCTGGATGACTTTCCACTCCTCTTTCTGAGCGTCCAGGTCTATTTTCATCTACTTTTTCTTGGAACAAAGAAGGAGAATAGAAACCATGTAAGCACAACTGCCAACCTCTGGGCTGTGTCTGACAGCAAACGCTACATTCAGTTGTTTCAGTTGTGTCTGACTCTCTGTGACCCCATTTGGGGTTTTCTTGGCAAATATACTGGGGTCATTTGTCATTTTCTTTGCCAAGCTCGTCTTATAGACGAGGAAACTCAGGAAACAGGGTTAAATGACTTGTCCAGAGCCACACAGTTAGGAAGCATCTGAGGCTGGATTTGAACTCAGGAAGGCGAGTCTTCCTGAATCCAGGCCCGGCTCCACCTTGCTGCCCTGTACACAATATTTTCCATCATAGTTCCCCAGCTTCGACCGGTGATGTCTTTTCTCATCCCTTCTCTGGGGCTGAGTTTGGTCGTTCTACTTACATGATGCTCAGTTTTGCTTCATTGTTCCCTTGGTTTACATGGATGCTCTCATTGTGTAAGTTGTTTTCCAGACTTTGCTTACTTATTTCCACATTAGTTCATATCAGTTTTCCCCATTTCTCTGCGTCACTCATCTTTGTCACTCTTATGGCACAACACTGTTTGATTACATTCAAGTGTCAGACTGTGTTCAGTCCTTCCTCAGTTGATGGGAACCCACTTTGTTTCAGTTTCCCTGTTATCATAAAAAGGGCTACGTGAATGTGATTTATTTGGAAACTTTCTTTCTGTCCTGGATTTCCCTGGCATATGTATTGAACAATGGGGTTGAGATTCTTTTGAAGAGTTTCCTTCCCTCTTCCCAAAGGGGAAAATTCTGGGGTAACTGTTATGTTGTTGGCAAGGAATTGCAAGAAATGCTCATTAGGTTGTGATCTCCATCCCATCCCACCACAGATAACATATAAATAAAACTTTGTCACATCTTGTCTCTCTGTTTAAAGTAACTTATGCCATACCATGCCCATTGGGTATAATGTCCAAATATAAAATTATATGTATGCAAGGGCTCTTTTGAGCTGCTTCTAGAACTCAAAGAAAAAGGGAAAATCTCACAAAGCCCACGATTGTTGGATCCAGGACTGGAATCTTCCTCCTTTGACTTGGTCTAGTATTCTTTCTGTTTTACTGTGATGCTTTGCAAATTTTAAGGCACCATCTTCATCCTCATCCTCATTTAGGAATTGGTGGCTAGTCAAGAAAAAGATAACACCAAGACAACAATTCTGATAGCTAGCCTTTGTTTATTGCTTTAAGACTTCAAAGCACTTTACATATGTTATCTTATCTGATACTGACAACAACCCTAGGAAGCAGGTGCTGTCATCATCCCCATTTTGCAAATGAGCAAACTGACACAGGCAGAGGTTGAATGACTTGACCAGGGTCACATAGCAAGGGAATGTCGGAGGCAGGATTTCAATTCAGGTTTTCCTCATTCCAAGTTCAAGGGCTCTATCTACTTTTCCCCATAGCCATGACCTGGGGGTATTAGTGGACTGCAAGCACAGGATATGTTACAAACATGACATGGCAGTCAGAAAATATGGTGGCATCTTGAGCTGTTAGGAGAAGCCCAGATTTCCCAGAGAAGGAAGTGCCAATCCTCTGTGCTCTGCCCTAGTCAGACACCATCTGGATTAGTCGTTTTCAGTTTTAGGTGCTGGAGTTGGAGAAGGACACTGATCAGCTGGAGATTGGTTAGAGGAGGCAGTTAGGCTGCTGAAGGACCTTAAGGTCATGCCATGGGAAGATTGGGTGAAGGAGCTGGGGTCTTTAGCCTGGAGCAGGGAAGACTCAGGAGGGCCACGGTGGCTGGATCTAAGAAAGAAAGCTTCATGAGCCTGTTCCACCCCAGAGGGTAGAATGAAGAGCATTGACTGGAAGGTTCAAAGGGGCAGATTTATGCTTGAGGTCAGGAAAACTTTCCTCCACCTAAAACAGGGATCCTTCACTGGTTTTGTGTCATGGGCTGCTTTGGCAGTCAGATAGAGCTTATGGTAGAGCCCCCTTTCAGAATCATGCTTTTACAAATGCACAAGATAAAATACTTTAGAATCCAGAGAAAACCAATTATATTTAAATAGTTATCAAAAATACAATTAAAGTTCACAGACTGTAGACTAAGAGCTTTTTGTTTTGTTTTGTTTTTGTGGGGCAATGAGGGTTAAGTGACTTGCCCAGGGTCACACAGCTAGTAAGTGTCAAGTGTCTGAGGCGGGATCTGAACTCAGGTCCTCCTGAATCCAGGGCTGGTGCTCTATGCACTGCACCACTTAGCTACCCCAGCTTTTTAAATGAGAATTTTGCAAAAGTGGACAGGACTGACTCAAGAGGTGGTGAGTGACTCATTCTCAGAGGTCTGCAAGCTGAGGCTGGATGACTGTGGACCCAATATTATATAGAGGGCATTCTTTTTTCAGTTATGGTTTGAACTATACGGCCATAAGTTTGCTTCCCATCCTGAAGTTCTGTAAGAAATCCATCACTACTGGAAAGATAAGTATACAGCATTTATTAGCACTGAGAAATGCTTTGTCAGCCTCTTCTCTGCAAGTCAGTCATTACCAAGATAGTAAAATTGGTAACACCAACCTTTGTTATTTTTCATCTGCTGGGAATTTTTAAGTGCCCTGGGAGATGACAGCTTTTGGCTTTCACCAAGGTGCTCCAGTCTGAAAACATGATGAGACCTGAAGTTGCAAACAAAATCCCCAAATTCATTTATGTTAGATTCTTCAAAGCTAGTCTTTGGCCTCAGGTTCAGGATCCAAGGGCAGTAGTATTGTTTGATCAAATGTTTTTAAAAGAGAGGAAAATGGTACCAGGATGTGAAAAAAAATCCTTTCAAACACGAAGCCTCTATCTGTTCCTTCTGTGGGAGAACAGAACACAGGAGCCTGTTAATGAGTTTACAGCTTTAATCTGTTTGCTTGGGTCCAGAAAGATCTGTCTATTGACCAGACATATTTTGTGCTCCCAGGTTCCTTACGGAGTTATAAATCAAAGCTGTGGAAGGAGCAAGCGATGATACTTTTTTTTCTTGTTATCTCAGGAATGATCCCTGTTTATTTCTCTTGCATGTGCAAAAGACGTGTTGTCTAAAAACTGATTATCTAAGACATGTGTTGTCTAAAAACTCATTGTCTAAGACATGCATTGTCTATAAACGGATTTGGCTTCTTGAAGGAAGATGGGGAGAAGAGAGAAAAAGAGAGAGGGGAGGGAGGTATAGAGAGAATGAGAACAGAGAGCACAAGAGTGAGAGAGACAATGAGAGCGAGAGAGTGAGAACTAGAGAGCAAGTGGGTGAGCAAGAGAGTGAGCGAGAGAGGAGGGGAGAGGAAGAGGAAGAAGGAAGAGAGGGATAAGAGAGATAGAAGGGGAGAGAAATTGGGGAAGAGAGTGGGAGCCATGCGTGGATTATGCTAGTTAGTAATGTGTCATCTTCTTTCTGTTAACGATGGCATATAATCAATTATATCATGAGCATGTCAATTACATTAGCTATTTTTCCTTGTCAAAGTAAAAGAAAAATATTTATCTCATAGATCCTGTTTATATTGAGCTTGGTATGAGTTCATATCTTATGAAAATGTAAGTGTGCTGTTGACTAGAGGATTGTTTTTCACTTGTTATAGAAACTGAAAACATTTTTTCAAGAAACTTCATCACATGTATACTATTAGCGTAAATTATTTACAAAGTAGAGAGGATGAAGAAGCCCTCCGTTGATTAATGACCAACCCTATAGTTGATCTGGCCAAGTTTTCTGTTTTTGGCAGAGCCATATATTATCACCTTAGTGTTGAGATATACATACATACATATCCATCTGTCTGTCCATCCATCCATCCATCCATCCATCCATCTATATATCTGTATCTGATCTTCTCTTTCCTATGTGAGGTGGTGGATCTTCATTTATATTCCAGCTTTACAACTTTATCACAGAAACAAACTATCATAGCAAGATGATGCATTTAAAAGAGTGGCAAGCCTTAGTCTGTGGCTCATTTGTAAAAACCAATATTCATTGTAATGAAACTTTAGACCAACCGCAGGATCCGATGTATAATTTGAATTTGTCATACTGAGATTTTTGCCAATTAATGACTTTGCTAATGGAAGTGATCAGTATTATTTGTTGGCCAAGTGGCATGAAATGATGGAGGAGGAAATAGGAGCGCAGTGTCCTTCTCTTGCCTGTTCCTGGGTTGAAAAAAGCTTTTTGTTCTTTTGCAAAATAAACATTGGTCTCTTTTGGGCCCAAACTGTTTTACCTGATGCTCCTTATTAAAAGACGTGATGCCTCTCACTTCACTTGTGCCTGTGCAGAAGCAGTCCACATATATGGACATGTACTAAACAAATCTCAGGGTTGGAAGAGACGGTTAGAGTGATATAGTAGAAATGAATCAGTTCCAGGACTTTGGAATGTGTAGCCTGAATGAATGAAAAGGCATTTTAGCTCTTATTGTGTGCTAGTGCCCTGCTAAATCCTCTGAATTCAAATATAAGTAAGCCAGAGAGTCCCTGCTTTCAAAGAGTTTGCATTCTAATAAGGAAAATAACACATAGAGGGGAGTGGGAGCCATGCAGGAGAGTTTTGGAGATGGAAGTCATGTAGACAATAGGGCAATTGATTGAGGAATGGTTGCCAACAATGGCCATGTTGATTGGGAGAGGAAGCAATGTATGAGACCAGTGGGATGTGATGGAGATAGTCAGAAAGTGACTTAGTGGCCCTGAGACTGGGCAAGAAAAGGTGAATGCTCACCAGGTACCTTTCATGGTCACAGGACCCTGCATATAGAGGCAGGTGAAAAATTAGCAAAGCAAGGAGGAGAGAAGACCCAGGGGACATGAGAACCATGTTCAGCTATTTGCAGGAATGTCCTATGTGGCCCTAGAAGGCAAACTTAATCAGCTCCTTGGTTTCTGGCACATGTTGATTTGCTCTGTAACTGTCCCACTTCTGGTCATTGACATTACCTTCATCACAGACACATTCCTTTCCTCTCTAGTAAGAGACAAAGAGGAAGAGCAGTCTCCTTCCATTGTGTAAGTGAAAATGATGAGGGAAGTTAGGCTTGAGGAGCTGTCCAAGGATGGGAAGGACTGCCTGGGTAGGTGATAGATTCCCTCTCCTGGGAGGTCTTCAAGGCAAAGCAGAATGATCACTTGTCAGAAGTATCATAGAGTAGAAGATAGACTCTGAGTTCCCTTCTAACTCTGCAATTATATGATTTTGAGTCTGAAGACCTGGCTTCAGTGTCTGTCTTTTCTTCCTCCTATATGGAAAGACAGATCATTTTACCTTTCTCAGCCTCAGCATTTTTCATTTTTTAAATAAAAGAGGTGGATGGCATGACCTCTCTGAGGCCTTTCATTTCTACATCTAAGATCTTTTGATCCTGAGGCATTGTGGGTGAAAGCCAAAGTTTTTCCATCACTGGAAAACTAAAAATGTGGAAGCTTTCAGGTCATGAAACAAGAGGAATAGTAATAGGTAACATAAACATGAGGAAATGATGCTCAGAAATTGAAATCTGACCCAATGTTGATGGGCAAGTCTATGAAATATTGGTGAACATGAGTGTCAAGTTTGCCGAATACAATAACAACCCCAAATCTAAAGCATACAGTGAGAATGCCAAAATCAAGTTGGGTCTGGCCAAAAATGCAGTGAGATTTGTTTTCTTTTGTTTCTCTGTTCTACAATAAATGGAAAAAAGAAGAGGTTAGAGTTTCTGGCATAAATCTATAGAAACTCTAGCGCCTTAGGGTCAGGACCACATTCAGGCATGTGCCAGCCTCGCTTGGGACACAGGCTGGTGGGATGATAGAATGGCTCGTTTGGATGGTGCCAATGAGGAAGATCAGGCTCATTGGCATTAGCTTCCATACTTATTTTTCCAGATTAAAAAAAAAAGATCAGTGTTCAACACAAGTCTTTATTGTGGGATGGAAGCTTATAGATATTGGCCTTATCTGCAAGTTGACTTTGGAAACTACTGGTCTCTTTTCCTGCTTCACCCTGCCTATGGACGTCAGCATTGATGTGTCTGCTCTAAAGGATGGAGACCTCTGCCCATGGCTTTGTTGGCACGTGTCATGGGTGGGGTGTGCCACACTGGGGACCAGAAGAGGCCTCTGCTTTCTGGCCTCTCTGAATCTTAGAGGCCCCAAATGGAGAGGAAAGACCTCGCAATGATCTTGGTATGCCTCCAGGCATCGAGAACTTTATATGTTCAAGAATGAAGAAGGAGGGGAGGCTGAGCTTGGAAGGAAAGAGAGTTGGGGGGTCATTTTGCTAACACTCTCCCAATACCCAGGTATGAAACTTAAAGTCCCTGAAACTTCTTTATCCTCTACAGTTTCCCTTGAGAGAGGAACCAGTTTCTTCAACTGTATTCATACCCCGTCAGTTCACAGGCAGTTTGGAAGCACCCCCAGATTTCTTTGCTGGGGGAAAGCCATTATTTAAGGATGTTTTCTTGCATCTGCAACACCAGCTTCTGTGGCTCAAAGCAAGGATTGATCAAGAATCACCAGCCACACTAAAGAAATTTTCAGATGTTTTTTCTCCATAAGCTTGTGTTGAGTTAAGGCAGGGCACTGAATAATCAATAGGATCAGCCTAATACAGTGGGGAGAGTCCCAGATTCTGATCCCGAAGGTCCTGGGTTCACACCTTAGCTCAGTTACTTATTACCTGTGTGACCTTGGATAAGTCACTCTACATCTCAGTTTCTTTATCTGTAAAGTGAGAGGGTTGGACTAAATGTCCCCTAATGTCCCTTTCAAGTCTAAAGGGATGAGTTTTGAGCCTCTGATGGCTTTGATCTTGGGTGACAAGGTCGCTCAATGGTTCTGGGCTTGCAGTCAAGAAGATTCATCTTTAGGAATGCAAAGCATGCCTCGGACACTTACTAGCTGTGTTACCCTGAATCAGTCACTTAACCCTATTTTTCTCATCTGTAAAAATAAGCAGGAGGAGGAAATGGCAAATTACTCCAGTCTTTTTACCAAGAAAACCCCAAATGGGGTCATGAAGAGTCAGGCACAATTGAACAAATCACTTTCCTCTTGAGGTTTCAGTTTTCATATTGGTAAAATGAGGGGGTAAAATTGAATGGCTTCTTTTAAAAATTTAATTTAATTAAAAAATTTTTTTGGTGAGGCAGTTGGGGTTACATGACTTGCCCAGGGTCACACAGCTAGTAAGTGTTAAGTGTCTGAGGCTGGATTTGAACTCAGGTCCTCCTGATTCCAGAGCCAGTGCTCTATCCACTGTGCCACCCAGCTGCCCCTGGATTGAATGGTTTCTAAGGCCCTTTCCAGCCCTTACGTTATGAAGTTGTCAGCCAGTGGGCTGTGGGACCTTGGGCTTCAGCCTGTTTCTTCGGACATTTCAAGGGAACTTGATACATTTTGGGGTTATTAGAAGACAAACTCAGGCTGCCAGGGATGGGGAAGTCAAACAAAGCACATGGTACCAGTCAGTGCTACTGCTGTTGAACAGTGGGTGTGGGAAGCATCCCAGCAGTTGGCAGCAGCTCCTGATAATTTAAGGTGAAAAGGTGGACACTGCGCTTGCCTGCATGTGACTGTGATACTTGCATGGCACACTGTGCGGGGTGAGTGTTAAGCTCTGAGAAGCTCCCCCTTCTTTGAGTGGAGTGGAGACGCTGGGCAGTAGCTTGCCCAAGATTCTGAGCACCACTGGGGGCGAAGGACTCTTGTTTGTATTGCTTTCCCAAAGCTTTTTAACTTCTGGCTGCCTCCACATAAATACTGCTTTGCCTTTGGCTGGCATACTCTCTTCAGGGCTGATGCACACAGCTCTTGGTTGTGAATGAAGGCGATGAGCCAAGGCCGCTTGAGTTCTGTAACGATTGGAATGACGCCACCTGCTGGAGACTTACTGTAGAAAAGCTCCGCCATGAGGTGAAGGTCTCTGAGGGCAAGACCATGCATCTTTTCTTTGGCATCAGGAAGTGACGTTTGCTTGTGGGAGGAAGAAGGGGGAGGCTGGCGCTCTGACTCGTTCTCTTTTTCCTGTGGACTCTGGTGGAAAGCAGAGCTAGGAGTGGTCCCTCCCTTTGATAGATAGATGAATCTAGGCCTTTCTCTTTTTCTTTACCAAATTCTTATTCTCCTTAATAAATGCTTAAAAGTCTAACTCTTGATAAAGCTTATAATTTATTGGTGACCACTCATTAGATTTTAGACAGACTAGCTAGAATTTTAGCCTTTACAGTTCCCCATTCCTTCCTAGCATGCAGTACCTCAACTGCTTTTGAGGAGATGGGGGGATGATGGTCTTTGTTGACTCAATTAAGTTTCAAGTTTCCTTAGAAAGTTTCAGGTCTTATCAAGCAATCAATCAATATACTTACTAAGCCCTCACTGGGTTCCTGGTGCTGTCCTAGGTGCTGGGGTTACAAAGACAGGAAAACAAAGATAAAAATTCAACAATTTGTTTACTCAGGAATCAGTTTTTTAATTTTCACTCAAGAAAACGTGTTTCTTTTAAAAAATCCCATTTGCCAAACATGGCTTTGTATGATTATAGCATATTACTGGGATATTAAAATTCTGTGTCCATCCAATGGCTATAACACTTCACTTTGCACCGCACCATCCACATGGAGGGCTTGGTGTTGGTGCCATATTTTAGACAAGACATTGACAAGCCAGAGTGTGTCCAGAGGGGAGTATCTGGGATAGTTAAGGACTTTGAAATATTGCCAGATAATAATTGATTGGAGGAACTGGTAAGTGTGAAGCCTGGAGCAGAAAAGACTGTGGGTAGGGAGGATGGAAGGTCATGATAGCCAACTTCAAATATCTGAGAAACTTAGGCATAGAACTGCAGACTTGCCTAGTGCAGACTCCAAATTTGGCAGGCCTTTCAGAGACAAAGCAGGGTGATCAGGACCAGAGAAGTTTTCATGGGGCCCATGGGACTGACGGGTGGCTAAATTTTGCATTGGTAAGGAAAAGCAGATAAGCAGAGGGTAGACTGTAAGCTCTCTGAAGGCAGAAATTGTGGTTTATCTTTCCATTTTTATACTTGCAGTGTCGAATCCAGTGCCTTGCTTATCAAATATTGATTGAATTTAATTGAATTAGCAAGCATGGTGGGTTTAAGGAATATGCATTTTCTTCAGAACCTGATAACCTTTGCTTCTAGTCAATTGTGTTTTCTGGTGGTCAGAGAGAACATGGATGGAATAGATTTTTGAATGTTGCACAGAAAAATCAGGCCATTGAGAGTACGAAGACAGAACTGGAAGTGACAAAGGATTCTCCATCCCTGCAGGGGAGCTCAGTGGTGCAGTGGAGACAGTGTGAAAGTCAAGAAGGCCCAAGTTCAAATCCTGCTTCAAATGCTTCCTAGCTGTGTGACCCTGGGCAGGGCGCTTAACCTCTGCCTGCCTCACTTTCTTCTTCTGTAGAGATATCATTAGCACTTGTCTCCCAGGGTTGTTGTGAGTCTCAGATAAGATAATATTTGGAAAGCGCTTTGCAAATCTTAAAGTGCTGTGTGCCTGCTTTTTATCATTAAAAATATGTGAGGTAGCAGAAATGAGTTTTACATGATTATGGAGAACTCGCTGTCAGAAGGCTCTTCTGGATCTCTTCCTGCCAGAGAGATACAGAAATCCTGGAAGGAGTTCAAAGCTGTGCCAGGAGAAGGATCGGCCGGGTGGGGGTGAAACACCCGAGAAAATGGGGGTGTTTATCTTAACTCCGAGTACATGAGAAGTGAAGACAGCTGTGTGTATGCATGTGCGTCTAACCCCAGAGGCCAAACAGATAATGAGATTGAGGCAGGGGATGAGTAAGCAAAACCAGGCATTCCTAGGGACTTGAGGGAGGGAGCCCCAGATTATTGGAGCTTCCCACTTCTCCCCCCTGCCAGAGTAAAACAAAAATAATTGTTTTGGATTGCATCTGGCACACTGACTAGAATAGAGAGGGAAGTGACTTGCCCAGGGCCACACTAGTTCATGGCCAGGCCCAGACTTCTGGCTTGTTTCCCCTTTTCTCTACTCCTTTGGGCTCTTTGTAGGGTCAGATAAGCTGATGGAGGTAAATCACAGGATGCGAAGATGAACAAGAGCTCTTCTTGTGAGGAGCTGGATGGACTTTGAATCCCTGCTCTGGCCACAGGCACTGTGATTCTGGGGAAGCCACCTGATCTCTGAGAGCCCCATTTGTCAAACAGGATGAAAAATAATTCATGTTTCCAGGCTTGTGAGGAATGTCATTGACTGATCGATTCAGAGCTGGAAGGAACCTTAGAGATCATTTCGTCTGATTGCCCTCATTTTACAGGTAGGGGAAAACTGAGGCTTAGAGAGGGACAGGGCCTTGCTCAAGGTCGTAGAGCTAATATGTTCAGAAGCCTGGGCCTCCAAGCTCACGGATTTTCCTCCTGTACATACCACATAGCCTTCCAAAGGCAAATCCATCAGCAAACTTGGAAATCAGTTCCCCAAAGATTCAATCCGTAGATTAAGGTAAAATGAAGGAAAGAATCATGATTTCAACTTCACAATAATTAGCATCCATTGAATTGAAAGTAATGAAAGGTCTGAATTTGAGTATTTTTTTAAAATAGAAATGCTATTTTATTTCATAAGACTGTCAGGGCTCAAAGGAGGCCAACCAAATGTTACTTAATAGAATTCCTCAGAGAATCTGTTTAACAAACAGAGAATCTGTTTAAACAAAAATAATTGGTCATTGTTACATTTTTCTAAAGGATTAAAAAAAGCCCCTGCCACTTCCAAAATATCAGAAACTAATTTCTCTTGAATAGTTCAAATTTAGAGCTTGGCACTGTACTAGACACATAGTAGGGCTTAATAAATGATGGTTGATGACATCTCCCCGCCCCACCCCCAATGTGATTCATCCAATTAATTTGCTCTTTGAACCCTTTCTTTGGAACAAAGGCAAATACACAATTCAGCCCTGTGAAAATGACTGTTTTCAGAATGAAAACTGTGTAAATGAATGAGATGCTACCATATAACAGAAACTTACACTCAGAACTTTCTGATACAGAGTCTCTCAAGGACATACTAGCAACATTAATCTAGAAGTTGTGTGGCAACTCATTTCATGTCCTCAAATGACCATACACTAGGTCACCCTAGGAGCTAGGTGTAGTGAACAGAGTCAGGAAGATATGAGTTCAAATCCAACCTTAGACATATACTAGCTGTGTGACCTTGGGCAAGTCACGTCACCTCTGTCTGCTTCAGTTTCCTCAACTGTAAAATGGGGATACTAGTAGCATCTACCTTTCAAGGTTGTGAGGAAAAAGAGACTATTTTTAAAGAGTTTAGCACAGTGCCTGACACATAGTAGGCACTTAACAAATACTAGCTACTGCTATTATTATGAGAGTTTCTATGGTGAGGTGGTAACTAGGGAGGGACAGCTGGAGCTTTGCTCCAGGCCATCCACATTTTGTGGGGAAGAAAAAGTAAGCATTCATTACAAGTCTCTTTTCCCACCATGGAGATTTGTATTCAGTGGTCTGTCCTTGAGAACCACCCCCATTTCCAATTGAATTTGTCTTTTAAAAAGGTGATTTGAGGACACCGGTGCTGTTTGCCCTAGGCATAATAAGATCATTGATCATCATAGGATAATAAGATCATTGCTTTAGAGAGGGAAGGGACCCTAGAAACCATCAGGTCTAGTAGCTAGGTATGGCTCTTCCAGAAGGCCTGCAGTCGAAGGTCTGGATAAATGTTTGCTAAGGAGAGCACGGACTAGCTCCAAGCTTCCTTATTGCCTTCTCTTGCTATCCAGGGCACCTTAATTACTACTGTTTTCTTAGGGGTATTCATGCAAGGAACAGCAAGCCCCAATCTCCCCTCCCCCTTTTAAAAATGCAAATATTAATCAGTTTAGAAAAGCAGATGCTGGAGAGAAAGAGAAGCAGAGCCATTCCAAACTCCAGCTGGTGCCCAAATCCTCGTTCCAGGCACACACTAAAGTCAGTCTGCACGGACAAGTGAAATCTTTCCACTGGCTAAAATAATTACTGAATGTTTGGGGCTATTGAAAGCAGGGTAAGAAGATTCCATCTTGGCTCAGTTCTCCTCTTAGTCACTCTCTGAAGCTCCTACGTCTTGATTCTTCCTGGCAGGCCTGTGGCACCTCTCCCTACTTCCATACATGGTGGGGGGGGGCACCTCACAGCTGGGGGCCCCTCCCGAGTTCTCTGTCTCTGTCTCTGTCTCTGTCTGTCTCTCTCACTCACTCACAGGGCACCAAGGGTTAAGTGACTTGCCCTGGGTCACACAGCTAGTAAGTGTCAACTGTCTGAGGCCAGATTTGAACTGAGGTCCTCCTGAATCCAGGGCCGGTGCTCTATGAACTGTGCCACCTAGCTACTCCCCCTCCCCCCCCCAGTTCTCTTGATAAAGCTTGGAGATGTGGTATATGGGTTATCTTATGAACGATAACTATGGAGAAGGAGATCTTGTAGGTGTTTAAGAAAAGTTGAAAGGCATTTATTAAGTATTTACTATGTTCTTGGCACTGTGCTAAGTCCTAGGAATACAAGGAAAGGTAGAAGAGAGCCCCTGCACCCAAGGAACTCACATTCTCATGGGGAAAAACAACACGCTAACAGCGAGATACAGACAAGCTCCAGATGGGATAAATTAGAGATAATTGCAGAGGGAAGGCACTGAGATTAAGAAGGACTGGGGATGACTTCTTGTAGGAGAGAGGATTATATTGATTCAATAACTGCCTTCTTTTTGGAAGCAGTAGTTCATCTGATCATAGATCTAGTGTTGGGAGAAGCCCTAGAAACCATTCCTTCTGCTTTATAGATGAGGAGACTGAAGTCCAGACAGGTCTTAGGATCTTAGATCCTGAGATGAAAGGGACTTTGGAGGCCATCCAATCCATTTCTTCCATTTTACATATAAGGAGACTGAGGCTCAGGGAGGGTGTGACTTACTTAGTGACACTCATAGTAATTGTCCCAGCTGCTAGAGGTCAAACTCAGGTCCTCCTACTCAAAGGTCGGTGAATTTTCCAGAAGCAGATTGTTGCTCATGATGGAGAATGGAGTAAGGAGGGTGGGTGCCCCATTATTATTTTTGTACATTAAACATTATGGCCCTTTAAAAATTATCAGTAGGATTTTATTTTCCCCAATTACATGTAAAAACAATTTTTAACATTCATTTTTTTATAATTTTGAGTTCCAAATTCCTTCCCTTTCCTCTCCCTGAGATGGTAAACAATTTGATATAGCTTATACACATGTAATCATGCAAAACCTTTTCCATGTTGGTTGTGTTGTGAAAAAACCCACAGACCCCCCCAAACCCCATAAAATACAGAGAGTGACAATAATATACTGTGATCTGCATTTAGACCCATTAGTTATTCCTATGGAAGTGGATTGCATTTTTCATCAACTTCAAGGACCCAGAAAACAGACCCTCAGTGATATTCCTTCCATTCTCAGAGCTCTGCTTACAGAGGAAGAAACAATGAACCATAATAACTTAGAACCTCATGAGAAAACTAGAGAAAGAAATTTATCCCTGGATGTTATTTTTATTAGTTTTTTATGAAGATGATACTGATAATTCAATAGTTTCCCATAAAGACTCCAAACCTGAAGCCTAACATCATAAAATTGAAATAAGAGACTTTGACACAATTTATACTCAGCTCTGACACAGAGGACAGAAGTGTTTTGTGTTGGATTGGACACTGAGGGAGGGGTGAGGCAGCATGGCTTTACTGCAGTTTCTCTGAGAGCTCTGGAGCTCTCGTAAGCCAAAGTCTCATCATTTGACATGACGTGGCCAAAGGTCTCGTTAACATGAGGGAGAGAAGAGGCCCGTTGTGTTGACCATATCGAAAGGCTATTGCTCAGCTCTGGGGGATGCTTTGTAAGAGGGATGTTGAATCATATTTAATCTGACAGAAGTTTGTTGAGCACCTGCTGTCTGCCAGATGCTGTGTTGGACATTAGGGATTCAAAGACAGAAGTTAATTATTCCTTGCCCTCAAGGAGTTTTTAGTCTACTCCCCAGAGTAGTGAGCTTCCTGTCACAATTTCTGCTGGAGAAGTGGTTGGAAGCCCTGCCAGGTATGTCAGTCCAAGTGGACAGTTAGACAAGGTCTCTCCCTAAGTTCCTTTTGCAACTTTGTGAGGTGTTGATATTATTCCCAAGGCTCACATCTGCCTCAATTCAAACCATTCTCAGTGAGAATGAAAGCTCTCTCTTCCAGAGGCAGAGCAGCATGGTGCCACATTTGGGCTTTAGAGGAGCTAGGTTCCAACCCCGGCTCTGACCACATGATTCTGGACAAGTCACTACATCTCTAGACTTTAGTTTGCTCCTTTGTACAATAAGATGTTGGACTCGATGGTTATTCAGGTCCACTTTAGCTCTATGCCTATGGCTCTAGGTTAGCTGAAGGACAAACAATCTTAAGACTTTCCCTGTGGTTGGGTCAAGCAGGTGAGGAAGGAAGGAGAATAATTGTGATGGTAACAACTAACATTTATATACTATCACTTTAGAGTTTCCAAAGTACCTGTGTGATGCTGGGGACGTCACTGAATCACTCTGCTCATTGGTTTTCTCATCTGTCAAAAGGAGGAGGTTGGACTGTATGACCTTTAAGGTCTCTGATCCACGTATGCATTATCAGTTGGGTGGCCAATGGTTCAAATCTGGCCTCAGACACTTACTGACTATGTGACTGGGCAAGTCACTTAACCTCTCCCTGCTTTAGCTTCTTCAACTGTATGATGAGGATAGTACCTACCTCCCAAGGTGGTTGAGAGAACAGAATGGGGGCCACAAAGAGTCCCAGACATGGAGGACAGCTTTGAAAGTTAATGGTCAATTTAGTATGTTAATAAAATCTGTAGTTCCATGCGTAGTCCTTTTTCTATTCTACTGTATATATGGAAAAGATCATTTTATTGAATGTATTTTAAAATTCCCTTCCCTGTTCATCTGTCCCCCTCTGTCTGCTCTCTAGTGTGTTCCTAGGGACCTAAGTTTGCAAGTCTGCTGAGCCCCTCTGACGCCTTCCCTCAGTCAATTTGGAGGGTGATTTAGCATATCTGATTTCCATTTAGAAATTGTCTTCTAGGCCAAGCCCCAAAGACTTTGCTGATATACCTTCAAAGGTAAAGTCTGGGTTGGAGCCAGAAACAATATTATGGAAACAGAATTCAGAAATACTGTCAAGTGGGCAAACAATCTTGAACTGCTTTCTGTAAACATTTATGAGAGACGTTTATCAAGGAATGCCTGCAGATGCCAAGATACTTCCAGTAATGTATGTTGGTTACTAAAGAAAGTGGAATCCTGGGAGTGAAGGGAGGTTTTTGGCATAATCTCTGTGCAAAAATAAACTAATTAGAGGTTCTTGGGTATAGTTGTGCAAGTGGGAGAGACATAGGCATAGGTTCCGGGAAGAAGGAGGTGACCGTGCCACTTTAGCCTGCTCTGGTCAGACCACATCTGGAATAGTCTGTGCAGTGCTGGGCACCTGTTTTAGGGAGCTTCTAGAGGAGGGTAGCCAGTGGGATAAGAGATCATGGCATATGGGGTCAGGAGGCACAATGGAAAGAAGAATGGATCCGGAGTAAGGAGACCTGGGTTGCAATCTGCCCTAGTCACTTATGCCCTCCCCCTGTGACTTTTGACAAATCACTTCACTCCTCACATATAAGATGAAGGGATTGGCATGAATGACTTTAGTGTTCCCTTCTAACTAAATTTATGTTTTGATGATTGATTGGAGGTATTAAGCCTTTGAAAGTAAAAGCTCAGGGGGGAATTGATAGCTAAATTAAAACCTTATCATAGTAGAAGGGCAGCTAAGTGGCCAAGTGGGTAGAGTGCCAGGACTGTAATTGGGAAGGCTTATTTTCATGAGTTCAAATCTGGGTTTAGACATTTACTAGCTGTGTGACCCTAGTCACTTAACCCTGTTTGCCTCAGTTTCCTCATCTGTAAAATGAGCTAGAGAAGGAAATGGCAAACTACTCTTTGCCAAGAAAACCCCAAATGGAGTTACAAAGAGGCAGACATAAGTGATTCCCCAATTGAGAAATGGTCAAAGGATATGAACAGGCAGTTTTCTGATGAAGAAATCAAAGCTATCTATTGCCATATGAAAAATGCTCTAAATCACCATTGATTAGAGAGCTGCAAATTAAAACAACTCTGAAGTACCAACTGACACCTATCAGATTGGCTAATATGACAAAAAAGGAAAATAATAAATCTTGGAGAAGCTGTGGAAAAATGGGTACACTAATGCATTGTTGGTGGAGCTGTGAACTGATCCAACCATTCTGGAGAGCAATTTGGAATCATGCCCAAAGGGCTATAACGTTGTTCATACCCTTTGACCCAGCAATACCACTTTTGGGTCTCTTTCCCAAAGAGATCATAAAAAGGGAAAAGGACCCACATGTACAAAAATATTTATAGCTGCTCTTTTTCTGGTGGCAAGGAATTGGAAATTGAGGGAATGCCCATCAATTGGGGAATGGCTGAACAAGTATATGAATGTAATAGAATTCTATTGTGCTGTAAGAAACAATGAGCAGGAGGAGTTCAGAGAAACCTGGAAGGACTTGCGTGAACTGATGATGAGTGAGATGAGCAGAACAAGAAGAACATTATGCATAGTATCATCAACATTATGTGTTGATCAAGTGTGATAAACTAGATTCTTCTCACCAATCCAAAGGTACAAGAAAGTGCCAAAGGACTCATGATGGAAAAGGCTCTCCAAATCTAGGAAAAAAAGGAACTTTGGAGTATGGATGCTGAGTGGACCATACTATTTCTTTTGTTTTTGGTGCTGTTGTTTTTCTTTTTTGAGATTTTTCCTTTTAGCTCTGATTCTTCTCTTATAACATGACTAATGCAGAAATATGTTTAATGTATATATATAAAACCTATATTAGATTATCTGCTGTCTAGGAGAGGGGGGAGGGAGGGGAGGGAGAAAAATTGGAAATTGGAAATCTTATCTAAACAAATGTTGTAAACTAAACTAAATTAATTAATTAATAAAAACCAAAGAGGCAGACATGACTCAACAAAAGAACAACAACAACAACAACAACAACAACAACAACAACAACATGGTAGATGAGGGGTCAGATTTTTTCCTGTTTGGCATAACTGGGATTAAACCTTTGTCTTCCTGACCCCAGATTCAGAGATCTTTGCCCTGTTCTATTATCCAGACACATGGTGGTAAGAAGTGTTATAGATTGCATAACTACCTCAACCCTCTATTATATAAAGGAGGGAATGTAATGGAATGTATTAAATTTGATCATTGACAATTCTATCCTAAGGTTTAGTAAAAAATCCAGCAATTCAAACAGTTAAAGAAGAAGAATCCAGATTTCCAGACCAGAATCCAGCTTCCTCCTGATTAAGACAGGCTCGGTAAGGAGTTCCTGATTAAAGCAGGCTTGTGGAGGAGGACTTCAGGAAGAACCCAACCAGGCTGGAACTCTAGGCTAGACTGGAGCTGAAGCTTCTGATTTAAGGTGACCACAATTAAGATTTTAAACATCACCGTTTTCTCATACCTTTGGATTGGTGAGAAGAATCTAGTCTATCACAGTTGATCAACGCCTAAAGTTGATGATCCTGTGCATAATGTTCTTCTGGTTCTGCTCATCTCACTCATCGTCAGTTCACGCAAGTCCTTCCAGGTTTCTCTGAACTCCTCCTGCTCATCGTTTCTTACAGCACAATAGAGTTCTATGATTACCCTCCCTATTATCCTTTTGAGCACTAGCTCCTCACCAGCTCCTCAGTGCATCTTCCTAAGGTGTTTTGTCATGGGATCGTGAATGAGAGACGGACTATTTTAAGTCCATTTGCGATATTAGTGATCCCAGCAATCTTATTTTGTGTTTTGTTCCACTCGATCCAAACAAAGTGCTTTACACGTAGTAGATGCTTAGCAGTTGCTTGTTTGCCTCGCTTGGTTTGGATTGAATCATTTTAATGATCCCTAAGTGATGGTTGTTCAGGGTGCTCATTGGAGCCGGGCACACAGAGAACAGTGGGCTTATGCTTGGGATGATCAGTGATGTCACTCGAAGGATGGACAAGAGGTCATCCGATCACAGATTTGAAGCTGGAATGAGCTTCAGAGCCCTCCAATCCAGTCCTTTTTGCTGAGGAAACTGAGGCCCAGAAAGGTTAAGGACTTGCCCAAGTTCATACTACTTAGTGACAGAACTGGGATGCAGTGGGGTAGAGGGGAAAGTGTTCCAGTCCAGGGCCAGGTGACTTGGGTTTGAGTTCTCGCTTTGCTACTAAGTGCTCTGTGTGACCCTAAGCAAGTCACTTCCCTTTCTTGGCATTGGGAAACATCTTCTGCAAAGCGAAACTTTCAATTACTCAGTCCCTAAACATCTCTTAGGCATTTCCTATGTACCAGGTACCAGTAAGTGCTGGGGATACAAAGAAAAGCAAAAGACAGCCCTTGTCTTCAAGGAGTTTACACTCGAATGGCGGAGACAACATGCAAACACATCCATACAAACAAGCTACAGATAGGAGAAATGGGAGATAATTAAGGGAGAGAAGGCACTGGAATTAAGAGGTGTTGGGAAGGCTTCCTGTGGAAGGGAAGATTTTCATCGGGATTTGAAGGAAGTGAAGATGAAAAGGGACACAAAGACCCAGCCATTCTTCAAGTACCCATTAGTTGTCTCCTTGACATGGTTTAGATACTTTCTGATGGGCCTCAGAGGGTGGAAGGGGCAAAGGGACAAAGTTCAGCTCTGTGTAAGGAAGTGTTGGGAAACAGCACCTTCCCAGCTTGCCATGGGCTCCATCACACCGCGTAGCTTCCCACTCATGAAAAGTCTTTAAGCTACATTTGAGGTGTGTCATGGAGGGATGACTTGATTTTTGTCTTTATACCTAGTCCCATATTGGGCACCCAGCCAGTGCTTAATAAAAGCTTGTTGATTGACTGACTGACCACAGGGCCTCTGACATCCCTTCCAGCTCTGGCATCCTGTCACTGTGTTACCTTGAAGATCCCTTCCAGTCTTGTCCAGCCCTGAATCTACTCCCATTAAGACACAGCCATTGCTTCTGTTCCTAGTTCTCCTGTTGACGTCCCAGGGGGATTCCTTGGCTCTATGCCTTGTATATACTTCTGCCGCCCACCCCTTGTCTGACATGCTTTCCCTCCACGCCTCCGTCTCTTGGAACCCCTAGTTTCTTTCCAAGTTCTTTCAGGAGCCCTTCTTGGTCCTGCCGCTGTAAATGCCACCCTGTACAGTTACCTTGCACCTGCTTTGTATGTGCCTATTTCTATACACTGTCTACCCCATTAATCCTCCAACTCCTAGAGGGCCCAGATGTCTTACAGAAATTAGTTTAAAAATATTTATTGAATGATAGAAGGATGAATTATAGAACATATACTATATCTTTCCTTCTAATCACAGCCAGAAGTTTCTACCTGTTAATGATTTTTTAAAAAATCAGCAACTAAGAAATGACAGTTTCACTCAGCTCATTATTTTTGTGGTGTGTGTGTGTGTGTGTGTGTGTGTGTGTGTGTGTGTGTGTGTACGGGAAATCACAAAAAGCTCACTCTTTTTGGAGTCAAGGATGCTAGGAAGCCATTGCTGAAGCCTCCATCAGGCCCCAGGAGCCTGGGAGCTCCATTGCTTGGCCTTTGCCTGAGAGTGGGACTTTTGTTTGCTTTCTGTGGGGTTTGGAGAGAAGCCTCCTGAGGCATGCAGCTGTGCCAGCTGTCTGCTTTTCTCATAACAAACCCAAGTGGCTGTTCTAATGTTGACCAAAATCATCATTAGGAAAGATCTTTAATCGGCCCTTATTGCCCCCAGATATTTGTCCAGCCGGTGGATCTTGGAGTCCGGCAAGCTGTGGGGCAGTGTGCACAATGGCTAGCAAAAACTGGACAGCTTTTGTTCTCTGTGGCTATTAGACTATTTCAATTGTTTTTCCTAAAAGCCATAAATCCCTTGGAACAGAAGATGGGGATACTTGGCTCTGATGCAGTTGCTGGAAAAGGTTAGCAGAAGAGAGACAAACGGAGTGTTTTCTATAAAATGTGTGAGAAATGATGTCCTTCCCCCACCCCCTTTTTTCCGGTCTCCTAAATCATTACATACATAAATCTTCACAAGAACGTTTTAACTCATTTCTGCTCATCTTTAGAAAGTAGCTGGGAAAGGGGACTTGAAATCAGGAATTCTGAAGATGATGTCAGCTTGCCCATTACTTCCATGTCAGATATATCTAGTTTAAAAAACAAAGAACCCCCCTCCAAAAAAACCCAAAACCTGTCTTTAAACTTCCCCAAAGACAGAATGAATATTCACAAGTCTTTAAGAAAGTTTTAGTGATACCTTTTTGTTTGTTACTTTGTTTTGTATATTATAGTTACTTCCCATATGCCCACTCTTTCAGAGAACTCTCCCTTGTAACAGACAAAACATTATTGTAACATTCCATAGAATCATAGAATGATGATGGGATTGGAGAGTTGGAAGGGGGCTCAGTGGTCATCTACTCCCACCTATACATGAAAGTAAGTCCCACTGTTACCCAATAAATAGTCATCCAGACTCTGAAGAACCCTGAAGAGGCAGAAACTGCCACCTTTCAAGGTTGCCTATATAACTTTTGGATAGCACTAATTTTAGGAGGTTCCTCCTAGAAGAATAAGAATTAATTAACAGTTGATTGATAAGAAGAAAGTCTCCATAGGCACCAAAATATTTTTGCAGCACTTTCTTTTGTAGCAAAGAACTGGAAACAAAGAACATGCCTATTAGACCATAAGGGAATAGCTAAATAAATTGTGTTACGTGAATGTAGTAGAATATTACTGTGCCATAAGGAAAAATGAATATAAAAGTACAGAGAAACATAGGAAGAGATGCACAAACTGATGCAAAATGAAGTAAGCTGAACTAGGTAACCAATAATATGCCCATTGATGATTACAATGTAATTGGAAAGAACTGCCACAAAATAACAAATAAAACTTAATGTTGCATTAAAAGAACAAACATGGTCCTGAATAAGAGATGTGAGAAGACATCTCCCCCTACTACTTTGCAGAGATGGAGATGAAGGAGAGAGAGATAGGTGTGGAACATTGAATATATTGCCAGATTTGTTTCAATGTATTGATAAATTTTGCTAATTTTTCCTTCTATTTTATTTCATCTCCCTTATAAGTTTTCCTTTCTTTTTTTAATGGAAGTCTTTAAGGAGAGGCTGAATAACCATTCATCAAGGATTTTGGTACAGGGGGAGATGGATTCTTGTTGGGATGGGTTGAACTAGATGGTTCTGGTCCACTTTCCTAAGTCTGAGATTCTACCATCTTGCATTTCCTCCATGACTAAATTGTGATTAGGTCCAGAATCCAACTTTCCATTTCATTTGAGAGGCTTATCTTAGTGCACACTCTTTCCCAGGCACCCAGCATATCCGTCAGCCAATTATACTGCCACATTACATTTCTCTTTACTATAAAATTTGGTCATTTCTGATGTACACATTTTCTCCTGCCAGCAACTATTTGCTCTTTACAGACTTATTTTGATCCAAAGCTCTCCTATCTCAGTCCTCCTTTTTGTTGTTGTTCAGTCATTTCTGTTGTTTCCAACCCTTCTTTACCCCATTTTGAGGTTTTCTTGTGGACTTCCTAGAGTAATTTGCCATTTCCTACTCCAGTTCATTTTACAGATGAGGGGACTGAGGGAAACAGGGTGAAGTGACTTTCCCAGAGTCACCTAGCTAGTAAGTGTCTGAGGCAAGATTTGAACTCATGAAAATGAGTCTTCTTAATTCCAAGCCCAGTGCTCTATCCACTGTGCCACCTCGCTGCCCCAGGCTTCCTCTTAATCCTCCTTCTATATCAGTGGAATATAAGATCATGGTACCATAATGCTGAGGCCTACTAATTGAGCCTGCATTTCCAAATCTCCAGTGTTTGTTGACTATATTTATGATAACCCAGCTGCCCAATTTAACTCCAGCTTTTGACTTGAGAGTTCTTTCCCATTTACCTTCCTAGACAGCCACACTTTGGTTGGTAACTTGGTTTGGCTTATAGGGCAGAAGATAGGGAGGGTTATGCCACAGGAGATAAGGTATTTTTCCTTGTCTAAATCTCACACTCTTTTCATAAGGAGGTTCCTGTTTATTTTCTCTGCCATCACCCAGATTCTGCATGAAATGCTGGATGCGTGTTTTCCAGGCAGCCTTTTCATCACATCATTTCTGGGCTTTTACTGATTAAACAAACACTGCGGATTCTCAAAGTGTAGGGCTTTATATCTCACAGAGAACAGGCACCTGTAGGTCCTACTGCCCTCCCCAACTCCCCACACCCCACTGCCTTTCCTTCTTGCCTTGACTCTGTTCCTGGGGGTAGGCTCTGAGTCCTGCTCTACATGTGTATCTCTACCACTTAGCACCAGTGCTTTGCTCACCACTAGCCAGTTGAATTAGTCCCTCTTGAGAAGATCTGATATGAACTTCTCGGTTCTGACTGGGGCTAATTTGGGGGGGGCTAATCTGACTGGAGGACTAATCTGGGGACTTTTGACTCACTGGCTATCTGACTGCTATTAACTTAGTGTGGGCCATTTAAAAATCTTTCCACACTGCTCCCAAATTGATAAGCAAAGGATTAAGAAGCCTCTTAACTAAATAATCAAAGCAGAGTTTATTTATGAGATACAATTTAAAATTAAGAACACAGGGAAATAAAATGCATAACCTGACCACGTTCTGGATAGTCTCTTTCCACCTGCTGTGCCTGGAACTTTTTTAATACAATAAGGGCCATCGACACCTCTTCCCTTAGGGTATGTTCCACTTTCACTGCTCAGCTCCTTTCACTAACTCCAAGGCCCTTTCACTTTGTCAATCCCTCTGCTTCTAACTTTCCTTTCCGTACTGCCATTGCTGAACCCCTGTGTTTCTCTCTCACCAACCTCTCCTTCTGTTCTTCTAGTGCTCCAGTGTCCTTCTCTGTTCCGTTCATCTCATCAGCCCCCACTTCAGCATCTCTAGTCTCCGGAGTCCTTCTTAATCTTGTCAGCCCCCCTGTCTCTTGTCAGCCCCCTCACTGTCTAACTGTCTGGTTTATATATCTTCCTTCTCTCCAATCAAATCTTGGGGCTTCCTGCGCCCCCCCCAAGCTAATCCACCAGCTGCCCATGGGCTGCGGCTGGGGTGGGGGCGCTTGAGCCTCCCATGCATACCACACCAAGGGCTCCAGGGGGCCGTGCCCCCTGCTGTGCACCCAGGGACCTCAGCACTGGCTACACCAGAACCCAGTCTGGACGAGCCCAGGATCTCTGGGCTAGATCTGCTCAGGGAGCAGGGAGCTGGGGCTTCCTCCCCACAGCTGTCTGACCTGGCGTCTTGTACAGCCCATGGGGCTTTTTGGCTCAGCTGAAGCTGAGGGGGAGGGGCACCAGCCCCTCACACAGAAAAGACCCCGAGCGCCTAAGGCTTTCTAATATCAGTCCAAAGGTAGGGTCCCCAAATCAAAATAAATTTCCACATGGTTAAGCCTTTAAAGGTCTTCATAATTTTGCCAACCCATCTGGCCAGCCTCATTAGACTCAACTCTCCCGCCTGTCCTCTGCATTCCCAAGGAATTGCTGGTCGTGGAGTTGTGGCAAGGCCCCCACCACCTTCTGAAATGAGCTTTAGGGCTCCTCAAGCTGAGGACTCCTTTCCAGCCAGTTCATCGAATTACAGAAACAGTGAGTTCAAGCCAGAAGTAACCTCGGAGGCCCTATGAGTCCATTTCCTCATTTTATGGAACAAGGATCTGTGACTCAGAGACAGAGTTATGAAGTAACCAAGGCAAGATTCGAACTGGGGATCTCTGACCTCTACACTTCCACTATGTCAGGATGGGTAGAGTCAGCATTGTCCACATTTGTTCTGAGGGAAAGAGAGAATTTCCTGACTTTATCTATTGGATTATCATGCTTCTCCATGGCTCCCAAACGATAACAGTGAGTCAGTTTACGTGGTGTGTTAAGGTCTACATGATACTTTCTTCACAGCCTTGTGAGGTAGGCAGTACAAATGTTGTTATCCATTTTTGATGGAGAAAGAAATTGAAGCCTGTAGAGGACAAATGATTTGCCAAGATTGACACAGGTGGTAGAGCAGGGAATTCAAACCTATACCCTGTTACTCCAAACCCAGTAGCACTCATTCTGCGGCACCATGTTGAATTATTATCTCCATTTTATAGATGAGGAAACTGAGGCCATAGAAGAAGTGACATGGGCCAGGGTCACAACAGTAAGTGGGAATTTGAACCCACTACCTCCAGCTTCAAATTCAGTAGCATGTATTATGATCTCCACTTACCAGATGAGAAGTGGCTGAACAAGGATTTGAACCTAGGTCCCCTGAACCCAAATGCAGCACTCACTTCACGATACCACCCTTTATTATTGTCATCCCCATTCTACGGATGAGAAGCCTGAGCTTGGAGAGACTTTCCCAAAGTCACCTGGCTAGCTGGTGCCAGAGTTGGGGCTTGCCCTGGAGCCTGGGGTGTTTCTGTTTCATTTTCAGGTGGCCTTCTTATCCATCCCCCAGCCCCAACTTTTCATCATGACTCGGTAGGTATAATGAGCCAGCTGCCTCTTAAAGAGTGAGTAGCAAGTCTCCAGTTTGTTGAGCTAATGCCCTTACTAAGGACATTGAACCTCTGAGTGTTCCATTTCCTTCCCCTCAGTACAGGGAAGGCAGTGAGGATATCATCACGAAACCCATCCATATCTAGGTGGATTAGAGTTATTTGGAGAAACACTGCTTGTAGACAAAGTCAGCTTCTCAATTGCAGGCTCGTGTATCCCTCTGGCTTCTTTTTCCCCTCAGGGTACTCTCTTGGTTTCTGGTGAACCAGCATGGGGATTTCTCTTTCTTTTTTTAAAGTAAGGTAAATAAGGCTTGTTTTTGCTTCTGGCCATCTATTGGCCAACTGGCCGAGTGTTTGAGGGGCTATCAGCAAAAGAAGAAAATGCTGGTGTTTTTTTCGGCAGGGTGTTTGCCAGTTTCTTACTGGAAATGGAGATTAGCCTCAGAGTTGAAGAAGACGACGCGCCTTTGGCTGGTCCATTCTCCCCCCCCCCCCCCCCCCCCGTTCCCCGCCAAAAAATCCTTTCTTCTCTCTTCTGACTCTGGTCCATTTTAGAATGGGAACTTAACTGGCTTCTCTTGGAAACCTTGCAGGGAGGCTGTATTTCCTGAAAAAGTCTGGAATGCATATTATTGGCGACAAAAGAAGTTGACTGTGCATTTGTTTTTGGTTGTCCCTTTTTTCATTCTTTGGGAATTATTTCCAGGCTGGTTTCATGATCTGGACAGCCTTCCATCCTGCCATACCTCTCCCCTTCAGATGTTGAAATGGCGAGGAATCTGACTTGTGCAAAGCTCTTGACAAAGAGAAGCTGATTTTCTTGGAGGGGGAATCCCATTTGGGTCATAATCCACCATGAGCTGTAGCCAGGAAGAATTTGGGAGGAATGTTCTTTCATGATGATGCCTATTGAGTTACCTACTTAATGGTATAATGATCAGAGTCACAGACAGCAGCATGATACAGTGGAAAGAGACCTGCCTTGGACATCAAAAATTTGGGGATCAAATCCCTTCTCTAATGCTTACTACTTGAGCTAGTTACTTATAGTGCCTGGGTCTCAGATTCCTTGTCTGCTAAATGAGTGGGGAGGTGGACTAGAGATTCTTAGATGTGACCCTACCCCCGGCCCTGAATGTTCTTTTCTAGAAGTTCCTTCACCTTATTGGGACTCAGTTTCCCCCTCTGTAAAATGAGGGGGTTGGATCTGTTGGCTCTTGGGGTCCTTTTCAGATGTGTAGGTAGAATTTCCTGGTGCTATGACAAGGCTCATTCTAATCAGGATCCTAGCATGAGGTCGGTGAGTGTGCACAGAGGCCAGTCATGGTTTAGTGGTAGAGGCATTGGTTTGGAATCAGAGGACAGGAGTGAGCATGTGCCTCACCATCCATCACTTGAAGTGATCCCATCACCAGAGCCAAAGGAACCAGAAGACAGGCTCTTAGAAGAACCGAGGGACACAATGGGCTGGGAAAAAACCACTAGTGGTGATCTTTGAAAAATCAAGAAGAGCAGAGATAGCTTACAGCTGCTGGCGGTGACCGAGCACTCAGGGCACCCTACAAGTGAGCTTGGACACCAAGGTGCCTCTGTCAGGAGGAAGCGTATTTTCCCAAGATTGCATCCAGTGCTCAAAAGCTTTCCTGAGCTCCTCCAAGAAAGCCACATTTTAGGAAGGACATTGATTGGATCATACAGAGAAGTTTTAAGTGGGAAGTAAAAGGCCTTGATTCTTAGCTAGAGAAGGGTCTGGCTGAAGGAACTGGGAGACAGCCATTGTCATTATCATTGCCATCATCATTGTAGCTGCATTTATGGAGTTTCAATTTTGCAAAGCATTTGACACATATGACGCCCTCTTGACTTCTCAAAACCCCATCTTGTGGAAGACAGAATAGACTTGATCTGTTTGGCCCTAGAGGGATGGGAGTAAAGAGAGCAAACCATAAAGAGAGAGACTGAGTCATGATGTCGGGAGAGGTCTTCCTAACAATTCCACCTGCTGGACGTAGAACGGGCCCCTCTGGGGGCCGTGGGTCTCCCTCAGTGGACGTCTTCCAAAAGAGGCTGGAGTGGTCATTTGTTGGGTGCCCTGTAGAGAGGACTCTTGTTGAGCCATGGGAGGCCCCAGATGACTTCTGAGGCACTTTCCAATCCTGAGATTCTGTGTCATGGAACAGTCTTCAGTGGCTCTCCATGTGGCCATTGCTTTGAACTCTTCAACAGGGAGTGTTTCCAGAGGAATCCCCAAAGCTCGGAGGACAATGGCAGTATCACTGTGATAAGTCACGGGCTCCCTCCCCAGGGATTCTTTTGAAGAATGATGCTCATTCGGAGGGTTAAAATCTGACTTTTGGGCCCATTCGTGATCCCCCTGAGATCATTGCAGCAGCTAAATGGTACAGTGGAGAGAGCGCTAGTCCCTGGAATTGGGAATTCTGGATTTCCAGTCTTGCCTTTGACACTTACTAGCCAGGTGACCTTGGGCAAATCACTTCATGTTTGCCTCAGTTTCCTCAGCCTTAAAATGGGGATGGATAACTGTGCTTCCCTCCCATGCTTGTTGTGAAGATCAGATGAGGTGGCATTTGTAAAGTGCTTAGCCCAGCATGTAGCACAAGGCTGGCATTTAACAAATGTTTGTTCCCCCTCCTTTCCCCTCCTTGATGTGGCTATTCCTCCAGTGTGCGGATCACAATTCATCTGTATTTTCCCATCCTCTGTGACTCCTGTCCACATCTGCCCATAAATCCTAGCCAGAATACGCCCATATAGTCTTGGTCAACAGTCTTTTTTACTACTTTAAAGATGCTCTGACGAAGCCTAAGGTTCTCTTCACGATCCCCACCACTGCCCTGTCTACGGCACTTAGCATGCAATAGGAGCTCCAGCTTGATTTACTGAGTGAATGAAAGAACAAGCCCTAAAGCAGCCAAACGGGTGGCATGGAGGGAGTCAGGAAGCGGCCACCTAGGAAAAGGGACAAGTCTCCCTGCTACTATCCTCAGTTGCAGTCATCTTATATCATGGACGGGGAGGGAAGAAAACCAAGTCGGGGCCTTCCCTCCCTTCAGTAAGCAAACAAGAAACTGTCAAAATTTAAAAGGACAGCTTATTGTCTGTGCACCTTAAAAAAGCAACAGAAGAAATATCTGTGGTTTTCAAATGAACTCTTTTAACAAGAAGTTCTGATGAGATCCACCTGGCTTCCTATAAGACCCTAAAAAAACTACACATGTTCTCATAAATGTAGTTCTTATGTGTTCTTACCTTTTGATAGACGAGACATGATAATAACTTGGTGAGTGCCTAACAGAGTGTAACTTCCTTGTGGGTGATGGCTGACCCTGGATTTAGAAATATCCTGTCTCCAACACATACATCTTATGTAACCCTGGACAAGTCACTTAACTTTTGGTGACCCCAGCCAACTCACTTAAGATTCTAAGTTTCAGTATAGGTGGTGGCCTGTCTTGGCAGAAGGGAGATTCTTCACCAGCCTGTCATGTTTAAAAAAAAAGAGGAGGGGGCAGGTAGGTGGTGTAGTGGATAAAGCACCGGCCCTGGATTCAGGAGGACCTGAGTTCAAATCCTGCCTCAGACACTTAACACTTAGTAGCTATGTGACCCTGGGCAAGTCACTTAACCCTTATTGCCCCATAAAAAAGGAACCATGGAACAATAACAACAACAATAATTAATAACAACAACAACAACAACAATAGCTAGCAATTATATAGCTATTTAAGGTTGGCAAAGTGCTTTACATATGGGAGGTCGAAGCTAATATTATCCCCATTTTGAAGATGAAGAAACTGAGGTTAAATGACTTGTGCAGGATTTGAACTCAGGTCTTTCTGATTCCAAGTCCAGCACTCTATCTACTGCATATGTAAATTTGTTTTTCACACATGTAATGCATCAAAGACTCCATTTGGTGCCTCCTTACAGCCTGGATGCTTAAAGGCTGAGCCAGCAGAGCATATACTTTGGCAAGTTCCAACAGGCTAAAAAAGAGACAGAGGATTGGACTAGCGAAGGGCTCTGGCTCTGATCCAAGGACAAGCCACAGTAGGTCTGGAGGGACTCAGCCCCAGGCTGGCCACAGGGAGGTCCCTTGGTCTCAGCAGTTCTTGAAGATTGTTCGTTAAGTCACGGAGGCCTGAGAGTCTGCATCGATGGGGAATGATCACACTGACAGAAACATGTAGTCTTGAATCCATCCTTCCTGTAGTTGCTCTAATCTCTAATTAGATCTGAGATCTCTTCCATTTGCTAGTTCCCCCCACTGCTGCAGAAAGGGTGGGAAGTAAGTGAAAATCAGTCGCCTTGCCTTCAGAGGGCCTTGGGTTCATGCCACAGGAAGGACAGTGGAAGGCTCTGGGGACATTTTACCTGGAGAAGAAGACTCAGCAGGGGGCTATCTTCAGCTTCCAAGGGCTGTGCCCCGGAAGTTGGATTAGGTTTGTTTGGCTTGGCTGCGGAGCATTCTGTCCAATGGAATCGGGCACCTCTCACTGAAAATCCAATTCTGATCATCTCTCTGTCAACATAATTAGGAACTGAAGCACTGAAAGATTTCCCTATAACTAGTAACCAAAAGGGAGCAAAGGCCAGGTGTTTGAACTTCCAGACTCTGGAAGATGCTCGCCAAATCTTGTTCATGTGGGCAATACAAATACTCTGTGTGTGTGTGTGTGTGTGTGTGTGTGTGTGTGTGTGTGTGTGTGTGTGTGTGTGTGTGTGAGAGAGAGAGAGAGAGAGAGAGAGAGAGAGAGAGAGAGAGAGAGAGAGAGAGAGAGTGAGTTAGAGTTTCCTGAATGGTCTAAACTGACTTGACAGCCCCAAAATACGGATCTTTGCTTCTGATGAGCATGGCGCGTGTGGAATCCAAGTTCACTGAACCCTCTCCATCAAAGGGGAGATTTTGACCACAGGATCTGATAAGGGAAAGAAAACAGTTCCCAGTTTCCTAAGAGCATGCATGCTTTCCCTACCCCAACTCAGGCATATACAAACTCAGACATGCACACACTTAGACACACACACACATACACATTTAGATACATGCACACAGACATACACACAAATGTATTCATATATACACACCTACACACTTACACAAGAGTAATCGTATTGGTTGTATGAACAAGGTTTGGTGGGATAGATCTCAGGTCTGGAAGGTTCAGGGTTGGTATTTTTTTCCTCTAGGTGGCTCACTACAGGACAATCTTTACACGAGAGAGACCCGCTATTCAGTGGTGCAGTGGTGTATCCCAGTCTGTTTACCAAGGATCAGCACCTGCTCTACAGACTTGGAATCCTTGAGAGTTTCCTGGTGGACAAGACATGGTCATGTGAATGGCCAGTCTTGACCCCAGGTCTACCTGACTCTGGAGCTTGCTCTCACTTTGCCAATCTGCCTCTCATGCTCTGTATGTTCCTCTATCACCACACAATAAAAATTCATAAAGTGATGATTGATTTGTCCAAACAATGCAATGTTGGTCCAAGATAAGGGAAACAAAAGGAATTGTTGACACACGAGATTACATAAAATGTTTCTGGTTTGGTTGCATAAGGGCCCAGCACATCCCTTCTTTCCATGTGTGTGTGCCTTGTATTCCATACTTCTGAGATGAAGTCTCTGCCTGCTTGTTTTACTCCCCTCCAGCAGAGTTCAGAGGGTCACCTTTCCCTTTCTTTTATGCTTATTAGAACTCTTAGGAAGCTGGGATCTGTTTGCTTTTACTCATCAGATTTTTCCAACATTATGTGGTACAATGCAGCTCTTTGGTTGGGATGGGATGGACAAGCTTGAGTTTCGGATGGCTTATGCTCATAGTGAAAGCAGAGATCCTTGTTTCAGGGCGTAAGGTCAGTCCGGGTAATTTAGGAAAGTATCCCTCCCCCCTCCCCCTTTACCTTTGAAGCAGGCAACGAAAGAGGAAAGACAATTCTTCCTTCCTCTTTCTAAACTGCTGGGGCCAAACTAAGGAAGGGTGTCTTTTTGTTATCTCTAATCATGGAAATTGATGATATTTGTGAACCCTCAGGCAATTGGATGAGGGTAATGTGTTGGGTGACCCTGATCTAGAAAGTGGAGGCCAGTGGCTGTGGTATCTGGGGCTTGAAGAGTGAGTTTGATATTGGGCATGGTTCAGTCCTAGTGACCATTTATCATTTTGGTCACTAGGTGGCGATATTCTCCTTTGAAAGAAGTCACCCATTTCGCCCCCGTTTCCCCGCTGGACTTTTTGTTGTGTGCTCTGGGAAGGCACTTCAGCCTTTTCTCTTTTTCAAAGGGAAGATGATGAATTTGACATTTTACATGAATAGATTTAGAATTTGGGATGCATAGCTAAGGCATAGGACCTTTAGGTCACCTAGTGTAACCCCTTAATTTTACAGATGAGGTGACTGAAGCTCAGAGGAAAGCGACTTGCTCAAGGACACAAATTTTGAAACCAGATCCTCTCTCTGACCACCCCCCCCCCCGCCCCAATCCATTGTTTTACCAGGTGGAAAGTCTGGTGGTCTTTCATCGAGGTTTGATGTGATCTGAGCCAGCTTGGCCAGTGACGAGCCGTGCACCCTTGGGCAAATCGCTTTACTCTGAGCCCAAGTTCCCTCCTCTGTAAAATATGGGGTTGAGAGAAATGAGCTCCAAGATCCCTTTCATCTCTAGCTCTGGGATCCCATGGTCTTTCGGAGGAGTCTCTTGTTTTCTCCAGCCTTGCAGAACGGATGATGTCTTCTCCCCAGTTTTTATCCTGTGGGAGTCTGGTCCGTGTCATGAACATTTTAATTTGGTTTGCAAGTTGTTAGAATTTGATGACGAGCAGCTGCTGAATGGCTGGTGTTACTGTAGAGACAGGGTGATGCAGTGGGAATAATAATATTAATAATAATAGGTAACATTTCTCCAGTGGAGGGCTTCATGAATATCATGTCACTGGATTCCCCCCACAACCTTGTAAAGTTGGTGCTGTTATTATCCCATTGAGAGGTGGGGAAACCGAGGCAGACAGAGGCTAAATGACTTGGCTAGGATGGCAGAATTCACCTGAGGTCATAGTCATGCCTACTGCTTCATTCTCTCTGCCGTCCAGCTGCCCTAAGAGCCCAGGGGGATAAGCCAGAAGACTTGGGTCCCACTGCTGGGGGTGCTTCTTATCTCCTGTATTCCCTGGGGTTTGTTAATAGCTGACATTTGTGTGGAAGGCCAGGGTTGGCTAAGCTTTTAGAGCTAGATCAGGCCTTACTGATCACTTAAAATCCAGGTAAAGTGCTTTGGGAAGGGGAAGGGAAGGGAATGAATATCTACGTGGCCCCCTCTTTGATAAGCACTCTGCTTGAAAGTGCTATATAGATGCTAGTTGTTGTTAATTGTCTCGTTTGGTCCTTACAACTCTGTGAGGTAGGTGCTGGTTTTATGCCCATTTCACAGATGAGGAAACTGAGGTGGAAAGTGATATTATAATAAAAGTAATAATAATAATGTTAGTGCTGGGTGGCACAGTGGCTAGAGCACCAGGTCTGGGGTCAGAAAGACTCAGCTTCCTGAGTTCAAATCTGGTCTCAGACAATTACTACCTGTGTGACCTTGGGCAAGTCCGTTTGCCTCAGTTTCCTCATCTGTTAAATGAGCTGAAGAAAGAAACAGTCTCTTTTCTAAGAACAGTTGGACACGACTGAACAAGACTGCGTGCTGGCTCCCATGCTAAGTTCTTTATAAATATCTCAGTTGACCCTCAACAACCTTATCATTATCTCCATTCTACAGTAGAGGAAACTGAGGCTGGGGTTAAGTGTTTTGCCCCCATCACACAGCTAAGTGATTGAAACTGGATTTGAACTCAGGGCTTCCTGACTCCAGGCTAATGCTCTATCTGTTGTGCCACTTAGCTGCCTGGGTATGGTTTTGTTTTACCCCCAGGGCTTCAGTTTTCGCATCTGTGAAATGAACAATTTGTGTTAAATGATCCACAGGCCCCTTCTGGCTCTAAGCGAGCCAGTCATCCAGCAAGCACTGCCCTAAGCACGAAGCACAGAGATACAGACTACAAATACAGTGATGAAAGCCCCCCCCCCCCCCCCCCCCCCGTCTTCATCAAACATGAACAAATGCACGCAAATACAGAACAGGTTTTTAAAAGGGGGCGGGCACCGGAGATGGGCAGGCTCGGAAAGGCTTCGTGGAGGGGGGATGTTTAAGCTGTGCTTTGAAAGCACCGAGGGATGGGAAGCCTGTGAGTCAGTTCTGTAGATGCCCCCCTGCCCATGTGCCCTCGCATCACCTGGGAGCACCCGGGCCGGAGGACCTGTCTGTCAGCTCTCCTGCACTGTGGCGGTGGGTTCCCATCAGGGCTGCCCGGAATGTGAGCCACAGTGGAAGGCCTGAGCCAGGGCAGCTTGGGACTCTCTCCAGTGGAATACAGTGGAATGTGGACGCCCACAGCTGGGCTTTAGAGGACAAACAAACTGGACGTTCCGTCAGCGTTGAGACAGTTCTTGCTGGAGCTGATGTGTGCTGTGGAGACTGACGTGAGTCTTCACTTCGTGTGGATCAGGCAGGAAACAGTCTGGGTGCAGAGAGCAGTGGAGGTTTGGGAAACCCCTCGCACTTTCTGCTTTTCCCATTGCTTGGCCATATTGTATCTCATCGATTTTCTTAGCGTCCCTGAGAAGTAGATAGAACTCATCACCACTGGCACCATTGCAGGAAAACGTAAGGCCCACGAGGACAGGGGCTCTGTTTTGGGTTTGTCTTGGCAGTGCCTCATCCTAGCACCTGTCCAGGCACATAGGGCCTGCTTCATAAGCATCTATTGAGTGACTGCTGTGGTTCTCATTTTGTTGTTGTTCAGGCATTTCAGTCGTGTCTGACTCTCTGTGACCCTGTTTGGGGTTTTCTTGGCAAAGATCCTGGAGTGGTTTGTCATTTCCTTCTCTGGCTCATTTTACAGATGAGGAAACTGAGGCAAACAGGGTTAAAGGACTTGCCCAGGATCACACAGCTAGTAAGGGTCAAGTGTCTGAGGTCTGGTTTTAACTCAGGTTCTCCTGAATCCAGGGCCGGTGCTTTATCCCCTGCGCCACCTTGCTGCCCCCCACATCCCTACTGTTAAAGGGGTATCTATACTCCCCCAGATGTTAACCAGATAATGCCAATTCCAAGATATGCACATACCAAACACACACTCAAACCTCAAACCAATCCCCCTTCACTAACGTCCTCCTCCAATGTAAGGCCATTTGCTATGTGACACAGAGATGACCTGGGGTCTTCAGGAGCATTGCCAATGGGGCACAGAGTTGGATAGGCCCAACTGAGTTGAGGCCTAGTCTTGGATTAAATGTCTGTCATCTCAGACAACATCCAGCCCAGAGTAGAGTGGCTCAACACCAGGTGAACTGAAGGATGATGCGCTTGTAAACTGTAGAGAACATCCCTTAGGGCAGTGGGTCCTGAGCTAAGATCCAGGTTAGGTTTCAGGGTGTCCATGCCGTGTCCATGTCCAGGGAGGGGAAAAATTGTATCTTTATTTTCACTCATTTCTACCTGAAATTCGACCTTTCCTTCAATTATTTAAAAGGTTGCTTCTGAGAAGGATTTGGTAGACTTTGCCAGGCAGCCAAGGCAAGGTGACAAGAATTTCTTCAGCACTTCCTGTGTGCTAAGCACTGGAGTACAAATACAAAAAAAAAGACAATCTTTGCACTTAAAGAGTTTGTATTTTCATGGAGGAAGCCAACAAAACAACACACAAGAGGGAGAAGAAAAGGGGAACAGGGAAGGGGGCATGCTGTCAGCAGCTGGAAAGTCAGAAGCAGAGCCAGGAGTGGAACAAAGGCCCATTCCCAAAATGGAGGCTCTGGGAGGAACCCACCAGTGGTGTAAGGGGACCAGCATGGGCAGAGGGGTGCTCCAGAGTGAGAAGGCTTGAGCGGGGCATGGGCATTCCTGGGTAAAGACATCTTGGTGGACAGATGTTCAGTCAGGAGGCTCCAGGATCAGGGGGAAGTTTCAGGATGAGGAGGGGACAGAGTGACACTGAGTGACAGGGGGACAAAAACCATTCAGAACCTCTGCCCTAGAAGATTGGGGCGGGAGCATTAGAAGTCTCCTCAACAGCCAAGATGCTGCTTCTTGAAGCCTAAAAATGAGGGTTGGAGCTGCTTCTGGGCTTCCAACAACCCCAGTTCAGAATGTCAGCCTTCCACCATTGCCAGTGTGATGACCATTGACTCACCCAAACCTTTGACCTAAGAAAGCTGCTCCCTGCTGATGTCCAGCTTGACTTGATAGTCTCGTGGTATGTGTCTATTTCATGTGACTATTTTACGTGGAAACCAAATGAAAGTAAAATGATTCAGTGACTTCCCAGAATGGGATGAAATTAGTGGTAGAGAAGGGGGTCATTAGGGGACTGCCAAGTTCCTGTTTTGTGCAGCAGGGATGTACCTCATCATAATCTTGTTAGAGGGGGTTTGCTTAAGTTTTAAATGCCTGTGTTTGATTGTTACTGATCAGTTAACAGCCATAGCTCTGATTAGCGCCATCTTGGTTGAGGGGAACGCATAGCAAAACACATTCCTCTTTTAGGAGATCGGCTGTGGTGGTTGCTGTGTTGGCTGATTTTCCTGGATTGTTTTCCATTGGTACAAGGCAGGGATTCGGGGTGGGGGGGCATGGGAACGAGGAAACAAGTTTTGTAAAAAACAAAGGGTACCAATAAAACTTGGGAAAACAATCAGAAGCCAAGAGTTGGAGGGTTTCACATGTGTCATTTTCTTTTTCTTTTTCTTGTAGATCCTCATATTAAGGTCTCTGGAAAGAAAGAAAATGTTAAGGAAGCCAAGGAAAAGATAATGTCTGTCTTGGACACCAAAGTAAGTCAGCATGTTGATGTGATTCCAGGGGAAGAAGGTGCCTTCTTGTAGTGGACTCTGTCTCCCTTTGGGGGGAAACCTGTGTGAGGAAGACAAGTCAGAGAAAAGGGACTGTGTGTTTTAAAGGATGTGACTCCTCTAGGGACACTGGCCAAGGGTGCAAAACCTTTTCTGAACACAACCTTCTCTGAGTCTTCCAACTCTGGACTTACGGTATTCTTATTCCCATTTTATACATGAGCAGGCTGAGGGTTAGAGAGGTGAAGGACCTGATCATACAGTGTCAGGATTTGAACCCAATTCTTTATGACACCAACCCCAGTACTGTATTCAGCAGGGCACTGCCTCTCGCGTGGCTTCCTGCCAGGGAGAAATCAAGCAGATTTACTTACTGTGTCATCTGTGACGATGTCTTTGATTAGAAGACAGCTCTAGAGCTGGAGAGGACCTCAGAGGCCAGCCCTGGCATTTTACAGAAGAGGAAACTGAGACCCAGGGACATGAAGTGACTTCCCCAGGGTCACACTGGCAATAGACCAGTACCTCCAGCGTTCTGTTTTGGCATCTCTGGCTGTGTTCTAGACAGTTCCATTTGATTCTCTTAACCTCAAGCTTAAACGATCCCAAACTGAATGAACTTCCCTTTTAGGTTAATGAGGTCACCATCTTCTCTGTAACCCAGACTCAAGACGTCAGGGTTATCCCCTTTGCCCCCTTTCCTTCCCTCATGTTGGACGTCTTGTCAGTTACCAGATCGTGTCAGTTCTGATTCCCTAGCACCCCTCACCTCTGTCCCCTCATTTGTAGTCCTGGCCTCCATGACTCCAGTCTTTGCTTTGTCTAACCCATCCCATGCCCAGCTGCCAGTCCTCCTCCTGATGCACTGATGGGATCGGCTTGTCCCCCTTTAGTGACTCTGTCTTGGTCTCCTTATCCTACCATTTAAGGCCCCCTGAAGTTTGGTTACAAACCACCTCTCCAGCCTTGTGTCCCACTAATCCCCTTCTCCCACTTGACCTTCCAAGAGCCATCATGATGGAGTCCGGAGAAGACTAGAGAGGAGTAGTGCCTTGTGGTCGATGGGCTACGATAGGGGCCAAGTGTGTGGGACTGTGTGGCAAGGTTTAGCCTTAGGAAAGGAGAGACGCTTCTTCCACTGGAAAAGAGGAGGTGAGAAAGAAAGAATAGGCCAGCACATAGAAGTCTGTGGAAGTATAATGGAAAGAAAGACTTCTAAAGACTCATGTGCAGGAGTGGGAGTTAGGGTAATCTGGTGGGGCAAGAGGAGGCTGGTGGCTTGAGAAGGATTGGGCAAGGTTTGGAACAGCTGCTGGTAATAATGCCAAGGAGAACCATTGAGAGAGAAATAGGGATGCTGGGTACAGAAGTGGATGTGAGAGCAAGGAGGATGTGGGTTCAGGTCTTGCCTGGACGCATCCTGGCTGTGCGGCCATGGCCCTCTCACTGGGCCCAGACTACCCTCGAAGGCAGACTTCAGGTGCGGGACAAAAAGAGAGAGATGAGTAAAGGGATTGGTGAGCAGGACCCACCGAGGTCAGAGAGTGTGAAGTTCTACCGAGTAAAATGAGGGAGGACTTCCTGTTCTCCGGAAGCTCTTAGCATGGAAGGACAGAGAATGGAGATGGTCCAGTGATACGTGTGGATGGTCTACTGATGCGTGGATTCAGTGATATTCAGGGAATTCTCAGATAGGCTGGAATGGTGGAAAACTGCTAATAAATCAATGATAGTCACTGACAACCAATAATAAATAATACATTCAAGAGGATGAGATTCTAGGGTGGTGAGGAGCTCATTAAGGTGATTGGCCTTAGGACCCAGACTAGGGATGGGACCAAGAGAAGCTGGAAAGGGCTCTTGGCCTTCCAGGAGTGAGCTGGGCTGCAGGCGAGCAGGTTTAGGAGGAACAAGGGACCAGAAGGGTTGGGAACAGGGGCACTCACAGTACGGGGAGAGAGCTCCAGGGTTGAGCAGCTGAGAAGTGGTTCCAGTGGTCCAGGTGATTTGTGTCACTATTGGAATGGGATCAGCTTCTAAACTCCCAAAGTCAGGAAGTTTATGAAGCAGTCTATGTGTTCTTTTTCTTAAGGCTTCACAGTATTGGGGCTTTTTATTTAGTCTGTGAAAGCTTGCCTGATTCCAGAATAAATATTTTGATACTTTTATAAGTGACCGAAGATAGATAAGCTAGTCATATTGTTTTACATGTTGTGACATTTATTACCTCCAGTGGATAGATGGATAGTGTCTTAAGCTGAGACTCTATCATTTTCTCTTCTTGGGTCTTTGATTTTTAATTTTGGTATGGATATCAGTCATTTGACTTTCATTATTATTTGTGTTTGTAGTGTCACATGTGGTGTGTGAGCTCTCCCTGTTTGCCTCTTTCTTTCCCTCCTCTCTGCCTTCTTTTCCATTCATGGCTTTCTTTCCTCCTTTCTTTTACTCCTCTTTCCCACTTCTCCCTTCCCTCCATGCCTTTTCCTACCTCTCTTTTTTACTAGGCCATCCCCCTTCCTTTTCTTGCCTTTCCTTCCCCCTTCTTCCCTTTCTCCTCTTGTCTTCTGCCTCCTGCCTTTCCTCCTTTCTGTCCTTTCTTCTCCCTTTCCTTTCCTCCCTTTCCCTCCTTCTACCTTCTTCCCCCTTCTTTCCCTTCCCTGTCTTGCTTGCCTCCCTTTCCTCCCTCTGTCATTACATTCCTTCTTTCCTTCCCTATCTTTTCTTCCTTTTATTTCTTCCCTTTCTTTGTTTCCTCCCTTCTCTTTCTTCTTCCCTTTTCCCTCCCATTTCTCTTCCCTTCCCTTCCTTCCTTCTTCCCCCTCTTCTCTTTTCTTTCTTTCCTTCCTTTCCTCTCATCTCCTCTCCCTACTTCCCTTTTCCCCTTCATTTGCCCAGGCCAGCGCTATGCTTAGCCCTTCCTCACTCTCACTTCCCAGAATCCCATGTATTCCTACAAAACCCAGCTGAAGCATCACCTTCACCCAGAGGATTTCTCTGCTCTTCTCCCTCAGCAGCTACTACTGCAAAACTGAAGAACTTGACTTGTATTTATAACACATACATGTTGTCTCCCCTGATGGAATGCAAACTCCTTGAAGGCAGGGGCTGCTTCCTTCGTGTATTTGTATCCTTAAAGCTTAGCATGGGGCTTGGCACATTGTAGGTACTTGAAACATCCCCACTGATTGATCAGTGGATCCCTTCCTTCTTTCTTCTGTCCTTCATTCCTTGGGTCTGTCCTTCCTTTCTTCATTCTTCCTCTCCTCCTCCACTTCCTTTCACCTCATCAAAGAGTCCAGCAGTATATACATTTTTCCAGTGTGCCATAGATCCATCTGGAAGTGTTTAGGCAGCTCTTGTAAGCTCCTTAGCAGACCCCTTCCTCGTTTCCTACTTGGGGGCTCTATTTTTAGCTCCAGTTTTCTAACATTGACAAAGTCTTATAGAGTGTCAGGCACATCTTCCAAGCAGCTCGTTCAGGATTTTCATCTGGCCCGAGTTATTTGGACTGAATCACTCACTACATCTGCTAAAGGGAAAATGTGTCATTTCTCCATGTTTGTCACAGACCTCATTTAAGATCCTGCTTCTCAAAGAAATTATCTGGAGGCGAGATCACAGCATGAACATCCCCCTCCTCCCCCTATTCCTCCCCCCTAGTGAATATATAACAAGATGAGCAATGGGGATTATAAAGGGCTTCTTTGGATGTTAGATGTGTATCTTAGTATCTTTTATTAAGAGGGAGATGCTAAAGCCAACAAGGAACTGAAACTCTGGCCCTTCTTGCTTATCTTTCCATTGGGGAAAATGTGTCAAAGATGTTATAATTTTGTGGGTTTTAAAAAATATATTCAAGTTGATTAATACCATTGTTTCTAACAGAGCAACCGAGTCACCCTGAAGATGGATGTTTCACACACAGAACATTCTCATGTAATTGGCAAAGGTGGGAACAATATTAAAAAGGTGATGGAGGAAACAGGATGTCACATCCACTTTCCAGATTCCAATAGGAACAACCAAGCAGAGAAAAGTAATCAGGTGATTTCTTCCAACATTCCCTGAGACTCTTGGTAGGGCGGCCAGTTTTGATGATATTACACAGGTCGATGGGCAGCTATGTGGTGCAGTGGATAAAACATAGGTCCTGGATTCAGGAGGACCTGAGTTCAAATCCGGAGTCAGACACTTGACCCTTACTAGCTGTGTGACCCTGGGCAAGTCACTTAACCCTCATTGCCCCACCAAAAAAAAAAAATGGAAGATATCACATAGGTCTCTTTTGAGCTGAGAAAGAGCAAGAGGCAAGAATATGTAAAACCCATAAGGCCTGACATTCAAGGAGAGATAAATGGGAAAGAAGTTAAATGGGAAATGTCAAAGGCAGGAGGGACATGGCAGTCGATGGTCTTAGGAATGGTGGATGGGGATTTGGGGAGGGGATGATGGCTCTTTGTTTCTTGTCGCTAGGGAAGAAAGGACGAGAAGGTGGAATTGCACAGTATAGTCAAGGGACATAGAGACAGAAATGTTCAGGAAATGTTTCGTGGTCAGGTCAGGCAGTTTATAGAGGCGGTTCAGATTCTTTCTCAGTGGAGTTCAAAAATTCTGGAGGTGTATGTCACCTGGTCCCTTCTTCTGGGTGTAGATGGTCCTGTAGCTATTTCTGTAAAAGGTTGGAGGAAATTGCCTTGAGGGGTCCTTCAGGCTCTGTTCTTTCCCAAGGATGAGAGAGGTCTGTAATCTGCAGCTGGCCTCTGAAGCTGGCTTGAGCCTTGCTTTGGTGATTTACACACATCAGAGATGCTTGGCTACTTTGAAGCACACCCTTAGGACATTTTTATCTCGCTCTGTTAAAACAATAGTGAATTTCAAGCGATATCACAGCAGCCACTTTTTATTGTCATCCTCATCTTCCCATCATTATCTTCAAAGAAATTCTAAAGTGTTGTAGGGTATCCCAAACACTGGATGTGACACGGGGAAGGAAGTGATAATACAGATATTATTATCCCTAGTGTACAGATGAGAAGACTAAGCCTCAGAGAAATACCTTGACATGACCCAGGTTGAATAGCTAGTACAGGTCAGAGGTTTTGATTTAAATAAAGGTCTTCCTGACTCCCTAGGCCCCCCCTCTTGGAGCATAACTGAACAATGGTACTTTTCATTTAGGTAGTAAGACATAGGTAGGGTTTACTGGATGTGAAGTTAGTTGGATGTAGGTTCAAATTTGGGTTTTGAAACTTAGCCAGCTACAGGACCACAGGTTTGTAGGTCATTTAAACTCTGAGCCTCAGTTTCCCCACTTATAATACAGGAATGGCGATCCTTATATCACCTGCGTCCCAGGGTGGTTCTGAGACTCAATACCTTATGAACTTTAAAGCATTACGCTTTATAAATGCTGGTCATCAGGGCTTTTAAAACTTTCATGTGTACATATGTATGTATGTATACACACATATATAAAATCTCCTTTGATCTGCACAAGAATCATGGGGGCTGACTGGAGTGGGAAGGCAAAGGAGTGTATGATCTTAGCTATGAATTGGGAGGGAAGGTGTCATGTAGCTAGTAGGATTTACTGTGAAATCTGAGTTGAGTCCAGATGAATGTTCTCTGGAAGTGAACATGTCATCATCGTCCTGAGGGAATCTTTGGACAGCTCACTCCAGCCCATTAGAGTGGGCTTTAGACTCGACTTGCCTATTGTAGCCATTGAGGGTTTGCACTCCAAGAGAGGCTAAAGTCATTTCTAGCACAAAATGCTACGCAAGGATCTGCAGTCTTGTGATGTGATGAAGGTCAGTTATGGGTGTCCATGCTTCTCCTATGAGTTGTCCAGGGTGCCAAGGAGATGTGGATCACTGAGCATCCAAGAGAAACGTGAGCCTTTTATTGTGCTTAAAGGAAGCATAACTGTCTGTTTTCTGATTTTCACAGGTGTCTATTGCAGGACAGCCAGCTGGCGTCGAGTCTGCCCGAGTTAGAATTCGGGTAATTATTTATGTACTTATAATAATGTAACAATATTACGAGAAATAGAAGAAGTAGGGAAATGTTGTAATTTATTTTTACATCAAAATCTTTTGCTGCCATTTAAGGTAAGTAAGGAAGAATAGGGAAGACTGGCTTTGGTGCACTCTTTGTATTCACCTTCTAAATTGTTACTGTTTATTTCAGATGTCTTCACAGGTTTATATGTTAACTAAAGCCATAACTAGGACAGGGTGACCAGAGCTTTGCCCCAAGCTTTTACCTTTACTGAGGGGATGGGGGCAGCCATCCTATTTCCTTGTCTATCACTTAGTTTCTTCATCTTTCAGTTCAGAGGGGTTGTATCTCCAGCAGTTAACACAATGCTTGGCACATAGTAGGCACTTAAATGCTTGTTGATTGATAGGTAGAGGCACTGTTCTAGTTTTGTTCTGGAGATACAAACAAAAGCAAGACTGTGATTCTTACTCCAAATGAGCTCACATACTAAGTGGAGAGATAATATGCAAACGATTACATACATCAAAGCTCTATACAATGTAAATGAAAAGGCCTCTCAGAGGGAGTTGGTCAAAGGAGGGGATCAGACCAGAGGCCCTCTGTAGAAATGAGCTTTGAGCTGAATCCTTGGGGAACCTTGGAAGCTGGAACATGGAGTTGAGGAGGGGGTATTCTAGGTGTGGGCGCAGCCAGTGCAAAACCACGGAGTCTAGAAATGATCTCTTCTGTGTGGCTGACAGAATTCAGGCCAGTGTAGCTGGATCAAAGACTGTGGATAGGAGTAAACGTTAAGAAGCCTGGATGTAGAGGGGGTAGGTTTTGAAGACCTCCAAATGCTACACAGGTGATTTGATGTTAATCGTGGAGGTAACAGGGAGTCATTGAAGTTTCTTGAGTAGTTGGGGGAAGTTGCACGGTTAGATTTGTATTTGAGGGAGATTACTGCTCTGGTCTAGAGATTGCTCTTCCCATGCCCTGGCCTGAGCCAAACCAACTCCCTTGTCCAGTCCCAAGACGAGGGCCCTATTGCAAAGTAGTTCTGTCAGGGCCCACCTTTCTCCAACCACTGGCAATTGGGTTAAACCGTCTGGGACTATCTCTCCTTGTATCTGGATTGTCTTTTGTGCTGCCTTTGTCTCATTCTTCCACCTTGATGGTTTTACCCTAAGTCAAAGCATCTCTATTTGTGTTTTTGAAAAATAAATGGTCTCCAACAAAGATTGGAGATAATTTCATTATTGGAGACTTTTAGCATCTCCCCTACACTTTTTATCTGCCTCTAATGGCACTGAGGACCTGGAGACGATTGTATTATGTTGAGACTCTACTACACAACCCAAGCTGTTCTGCAACAGAAATAAGAGAGATATTAAGAATGCCCTCTTCAGGAAAGCACCTGTCAGCTTGATCCTTCTCCCAAGTGGCCAAAGCCATAACTTTGATCTCTTTCCAGGAGCTGCTGCCCTTGGTCCTGATGTTTGAGCTGCCCATTGCCGGCATTCTTCAGCCCATTCCGGACCCCAATTCGCCCACCCTTCAGCATATATCGCAAACGTACAACATTTCAGTATCATTTAAGCAGCGTTCCCGCATGTATGGTGCCACTGTCATTGTCCGAGGGTCCCAAAACAACTCCAGTGCAGTGAAGGTAAACCATGTAGTGTAGGGTAAGGGTTTTCAGGGGATCCAGGAGCGTGGGGGATAAAGAAAAAGATTTACTCATTTTTACTGACCTCTAACCTAAATTTAGCATTTTCTTCAGACATTTAAAGTCATGATTCCAAGAAGGGGGTCTGTGGACTTCCACCGACTTTCAGAGGAGTTCATAACACAAAACATGAAGGGGTTCCCCCATGTCCTAAGTGTGCCTCAAAAGAATGACAGCATTCAAGGCTTTTTAACAAACAAGTTTTCAGTCAATGTCAGAAGAGTTTCCATTTTCAGAAATGCCCAGAGTGTGCTAGACTCCCGCCTGGCCCTTCAGGTGGGTTGGCTGTAAGGCTGTTTTCCCACTTGTGTTTCCTCCTAGGAGGGGACCGCCATGCTGTTGGAGCATCTTGCAGGGAGCCTGGCATCTGCCATTCCTGTGAGTACCCAGCTAGACATCGCCACTCAGCACCATCTCTTTATGATGGGTCGGAATGGAAGCCACGTCAAGCAGATCATGCAGAGAACTGGTGCTCAGATCCACTTTCCTGACCCCAATAACCCACAGAAGAAATCCACTGTCTACCTCCAGGGCACCATTGAGTCAGTTTGTCTTGCAAGACAATATCTCATGGTGAGTAGATGGGGAAAGGGGAAGCAGAAACCCTTCAAGTTCATCAGGGTCTGGGGACAGAGCTAGTCTATGTTATAAGCCAATATGTTGTCTTAATGTGGTGGATTTTTCTCCAAAAAACTTTTGAACAAACACAGTGATGCAGGGGAAAGGGCATGAGATTAGGAGCCAGAGGGCTTGCTTTCAAATCCTGACTCTGCCTGTGTGACATTAGGGAAGTCATAGCTCCCTGCCCTAGTACCTAGCACACAGTAGGCACTTCATGAATGCTTGTTAATAGATGAATTGAATAGATGACTTCAGAGGTACCCTCCAGTCCTAAGGCTGTTGCCTCTGTCCTTTTGGTTGTCTGGTCCTGGCAAGGAAGAGTCAATAATACTGACTAACATGGAAACCTATATTTGATTGCTTACCCTCTCGGGGAGGAGGGAGGGGATGGAGGGAGGAAGGAAGGGATAGAATTTAGAACTCAAAACTTTAAAAAACGTTTTTAAATTGTTTTAACATGTAACTGGGGAAAAATAAAATACTATATATTACGAGTCAACTGTAACCCATGAAAAGGTTGGACTTTAAGACTTCTGGTTTAGATGTTTATGAATAGGCTTCTGGCTCCAAGATTGTTTGAAACATACATTCGAGGGGGCAGCTGGGCGGCGCAGTGGATAAAGCACCGGCCCTGAATTCAGGAGGACCTGAGTTCAAATCTGGCCTCAGATACTTGACACTAGCTGTGTGACTCTGGGCAAGTCATTTAACACTCATTGCCCTGCAAAAAAAGATACATACATACATAGATACATACATAGATACATATATGTTTGTGTGTGTATGTGTGAAAATCTGAGCAAAGTTTTTAAAAATCATCTATTTGTGCTTGAATTCAGTCCTTCTATTTTTTCCTCAGACACACAGGAAAACACACACACCTTGATAAATAATGTGTATTATTAGACTGGCAGATATTTGATAGATAAGTGTATATTTCAGGCCCATTGGCGAACCACCCTGGAAGTCAGGGTGACCTGAGTTCAAGTCTCACCTTGAGTACATCCTTTTTATGGGACCCAGGGAAAGTCACTTAGCTTCTTGGACTCTCTTAGAGTATAAGTTACAAGAGAGGGAGTTTCCTCACCTCAATAGAGTTCCCTGGTCTGATGAAGTTGTATTTCGAGAGCAAAAAAGAAAATGTTATGCTTCCAAACAAGTATTGGATAAAGTTTTATTTCCACTTGGGAGATTTGGTAGGTAGAAAGTTTTATAAATCTTCACTGAAAAATATGTTCAGAAAAGAGTATTTGGGTGTCAGTGATAAAAAGAAAAATCCACTGGTTGCATTAGAATTCAGCAAGCTTTCTCCCAATCTGTCATGCTTTCCACCCACATTGCCTGTGTTGATTTTCAAATGTGTTGTTCTAGACAGGAATCTAATCCCCAAATTGAAGGCCCAGATACCAGGCCCACATAGGCTCTGATGAAGAGCATCCTTCTGTATGACTCCCCTTTCCATTCCAAGTGTGCATCCTGCTCTGACCTTTAGTGATATTTGATTCAATAAGCTTGAGATGTGACCTTTGCTGTTATTGCCTCCTAAGCCCACTTTTTCAAATCTCTGAGAAAAGCAGCCTTGGCCATGTTGGCTCCCACTCCCAGGCAGCTGACAGCTAGTTTTCTAAGCAGTATGGGTTGTGATCATGAAGAATTGGAAGGGATTTGATTCGTCATGAATGACTTCTTATGACCAACTTTACCTTCTCAAAGTGAAGTCTGCTTTCCTGTATCTCCCAGGTTTAATTTCCTATGCTAAGAGTTTTTCTAGGTCCACCTTTGTAAGGCAGCACCAGTGTGACTGGCCTCTTAATACCCAAGGATTACTGATGATTATTATTCACATCTTCTTTCCTCTCCTTTTGACTTCTCTACAAGTTACTTTTGAATTCATTAAACTTTTGAAAATGTTATTCTGAGCAATTATAAATGCATTGACTCTCCCTGATAGAAATTCAAATGAAGAGCACCATTGCCTTTGAGAATCCAAGCTTAGCAGATGTTGAGTTACAAGAGGCGCTTAATAAATGCAGATGGGATTGAATGCATGACTGACTAGCTGGCAGGACTCCTTTAGGCTTCATCACTTCACCATATTTACCCACCATTTAAACCAGCATTACTGAGGAAAAACCAGAGCAGTCTTACCAAAAGAAAAATTGTTCTCATCTGTGAAAGAAATGTCATTATCACAGTTTGCTTAATTGACTCTTTTAAATCCCGGTTGTGGGTCATGTTTTTCTGTAAACTGCCGTCTGCTGTTGACCACCCACTTTTCCCACATACTTTTGCATAATTTTCCCTTGCCCTCCCCTGCTTCCTCTCCTGCCTGTCAATTGTTCCTTGTGAATATCTTTTGCTAGATCATGTCTGAACCCCATCCACGAGCATTTCACAAGGCGGGGCCCTCGTCTCTCCTTTTTCTTCAGTGTCTCCCTTCATGTCATCTCTCGTGGGTTTGGCAATCATCTCTCTGCAGATCATTCATTTCTCCACAAACTCCTGGACAGCATCACTAACTGCCTGTTGGACATTTTTTATTCTGTGTCGTCTGGGGAATTTTCAGCTCAACATGTCCAAACCAGAATTCTTGATTTCCTCCCATAAGCCCACCTCCCTTTGGACTTTCACTGTTATTGTGAAGGGCATTGAGGCTTTTAAAGCTGGACTCATCCTTGACTCCTTTCCTTCGCTTTCTTCATCCCTCAGTTGGATTGTTGTAGAAGTCTCCTAATTAAGCATTGTTGCCATGCTTCAACCAGCCCGTCCTTGACAAAAGTGCTGGTGGTGAATAGAGCGCTCTCCAAGGTGCTAGGAACCAGGCCTCCTGTCCCAGGTTTATTGCTGACTTTATTAATCAAGCTGGGGATGTTTTACCCACCTGGCCCATTGACAACTACTCAGGAATGAAGGCAACCTAAATAATAAAATGTGAAATAATTGATATTTTGGGGGGAAAACAAAGAAACAAAAAACCCCCCACCACTATGAGAACCTGGGAATCAGCAGCATTGTTCTGCCCAGAATGGCCTATGTGCATGGGACCCACACTCTAGGGCATTAAACTTTCTCCTCATTGATGTCAAGCATGGGGAAGATTTGAAGCACCAATTCTCAGAGAGTCAGAATTAAATACACAATAAAATGGAACTCCCACCAAAATGCTCCTCAATAGAATTAAATATTTCTTAAGGGACTCAGGGACTCACTACTCCACCTCCCACACATAATGCAATTGAAGAAGCATTTTAAAAAATAATCTTTTTAAGCTGGAGCTGTTTTTAAAATAAAATTGAAATGTATTTTATTTTAATGTCTGTTCTCTTCTTCCCATATCCCTTCTATTTCTTCCCCTCACCCATTGAGAAAATAAGAAAAGCAAAATCCCTTACAAACATATAGCCAAACAAAACAAATTCTTGCATTGGCCCTGTCCCCCCCAAGTGTATTTCAGCTTGCACCTCGAGTAAGTTACTCCTGTCTGGCGCTGGAGGGCATGCTTTATCATGAATCTTCTGGAGTTCTGGTTGGTCATCATATCGATCAGAGTTCCTCTGTCTTTCAGAGTTGTTGGTTATTGTAGAATTTGTTCTGGTTCTGCTTACTTCATTTGGTATCAGTTCATAAGAGTCCTCCCAGGTTTCGCTGAAACTCCCCTTTCTCCATTGTTTCTTACAGCACAGTAGTATGCCATCACATTCCTATCCATTGCTCGTTCAACTATTCATCCCCCAACTGATGGATATTCTCTCAATTTCTAGTTCTTTACCACCACAGAGATGCTTAAAATATTTTTGTAAATATGTCTTTCCCCTCTTTCTTTGATTAGAACTGTGATCTTAGCAGTGTAGGGAGCCCCTAATGAGGAACAGCTGCTACCAATGGGGGTCTGTGCCTTGCTGAACCTTAAGGTCTTAGAAAGTATCCTGAGGATCCTGAAAGGTTCAGGGACTTGCCTTGGGAGGGAGGCAGCCTTCAAACCATGTCTTCCTAAGTTTGGGATGGTTGTCTGTCTCCTACACCAAACCACTTCTACAGCAAGTATCTATAATCCTCTGTGATAGGCTCTGGAAATACAAAGGAAAAATGAAAGTCTCTGCCTTTAATTAAGAAGCTTCCAAGGTGGGGGGGGGAGACACTGTGTACCCAGATAAGCAGTTACAGAGAGTGAGCAAGAGCACTGACAGCTCGATGGTGGGGGCAGGAAGGAAGTAGCTTAGAACACAACCTGGGCAAAGGTGCATAGGCTGGAAAAGAATGTCAGATTCAGGGAATCTTAGGCTAGTTTGGCTAGAACAGAGTGTGCGAGGGCCCTGATACGGGAACCAATCTAGGAAAATAGCCCACAAACAGATCGGGAAGAGTAGAATTCTTAGAAGAGCCATGTTTCCTTTGTAATTGAAGAACAGAGCCTGGACTTGCTGAAGACATGCCTTCGGCTAATGCAGACCAGGAACTTCCTAGAGCTCTGAGAGGGTTAGTGACTTGCCCAGGGTCACACAGCCAGGATGTAAGAGACGATGACGTCTGCCTCTCTGCACATTGTCAGCACAGATATCATTCTTCCTATTTTACGGATGAAGTAACCGATTTCCCCAAATTTGAGACCTAGTCTTTGGATCCCAAATCTATCGCTCTTTCTAATTGTGCTCCTGAGATTAGGAAAAACCTGGAATGTCAGAATGAGATGTCCTGATTTGCTCTAATTGAGGTTGTTGTGTTGGGTCTTCAGCAAGGGAGCCACAGCGCAGTAAAAGTCCTGTTTTAGGAAGCACAGAAGGTGGTGTTTGGGGGTCAGATTGGCATCAACGTGGCCCAGCTGACACTCTGGAAATGCAGAAGTTTAAGGCAATGTGGTATACTGGATTTGGAGTCAGGGCCTGGGTTCAAGTCTCAGCTCTGTGTGGACATTGGGGAAATCATTTCACCTTTTGAGCCTCAGCCTTGAATTTGTGTAATGAAGTGTTTGGCACGTAGCAATGCCTTCTTAATTCTTATTCATCCATCTATCCATCTACCCACCCACCCACCCACTCACCCACCCACTCATCCACCCACCCATCCACCCATCCACCCATCCACCCATCCATCCACTCATCCACCCACCCATCCACCCATCCACCCATCCACCCATCCATCCACCCACCCATCCATCCATCCATCCATCCATCCATCCATCCATCCATCCATCCATCCATCCATCCATCCATCCATCCATCCATCCATCCATCCATCCATCCATCCATCCATCCATCCATCCCTAAGTCTCTATATCATGAAGGGAGGTAAGTAGAAGGCCAGAGTTTGAGACTTTTTAAGCGTCTTATTTTCACATTCCCCAAAGTAGCTTCTTCTCCAGCAAAATAAACTACACAGTGTAATGTCAAGGCTTTATTCACTCACACTTTACCGAATTTGTCATATGTTGGGCTTTATGTGGTCATAGAACATCTTGCCTTTTGAAGAGAGTTCACTCCATCATTCCTCTCACACCCTCTAGGGCTGTCTTCCTCTTGTGTTGATGTTTGATATGAAGGAAGAGATCGATGTGGAACCTCAGTTTATCGCTCAATTGATGGAACAATTAGACGTCTTCATCAGCATCAAGCCCAAGCCAAAACAGCCAAGCAAGGTGGGTTCTGGATCCACAAAAGGAGAACCCAGATCTGCATTGCCCAGACTTGCCCAATGAGCTGTTTGTTATTCACATGTACATTTCACTTGGAATGGGATCGTGTAAGAGCTCCTCCTTGTCTTTGGTTGTCCATCTATTCCCCGTAGAAGTGTTGGTTGTTTCAAGTCATTTCTTGGATTCCCTTAAGTCTTTCCATTCCTCTCATTGGGCTTTTTTTATTTAAAATATGAATCACCACCAATAACTCATTGAGACATACTGTGAAACATATTGTATTCAATCTTCTGGTTTAAGGGTGTTTGATGTATTATAGGTGGGAAGGAAAGAGAAGTGAGTAGCAATCTCCTGGTGTTAATTTTAACTCCCAGAACACTCTATTCACTGAACTTGTGCTCAGTTCTGGTGGCCCTGTTTTGGGAGTGACATTGACCAACTGGAGTATATGCAGAGAAGGGTGACCAGGATAATGAAGGCACCGAAGACCATGCCATTTTAGAATCAATTGAAGTAACTAGAGGTGTGAGGGAGAATGGGGGATGGGGCAGGGCACGAGAGTTGTCTTTAAATAGTTTACTGTCTTTCACATGGGAAAGGAATTAGACTTTTTCTTCTTGTCCCCAAAGGGTAGAGCTAGGAGCTGTGGGCAGAAGCCATAGCGTAAGGTTTGTAATCAGTGTAAGAAAAAAGTCTTAACCATCAGAGCTACTCAGAAGCAGAGTGGGCTGCTACTTGTAAAGGCAGAGGATTCCCCCTCACTGGTCATCTTCCTGCAAAGGCTGGATGTCTGCCTGTCAAGTAGGGATCATTCTTTAGGTACAGATAAAGCCCCTGAGATTCCACAGGGCCTTGGTTATTAAAATGATCCTGTTTGTAAGCCAAAGACTCCTACTGATTCTGTGAAGTGTAAAAATGTATTGAGATCATCCTCCTAGAGCTAGAAGTTCCTCTGGTCCAGCCCCTTCATTCTACAGATGTGGAACCCGCAGCTGAAAGGTGTGAGGTGACCTTGCCCAAGGCCACATAGGGAGTAAGCATCCGAGGTGGAATTGGAACCCTCTTTGTACATCCCACAGTGCATTGGTGGGGATTATACCCAAGCAGTCATATGGAAGTAGTCCTTTAAGATTCACAAAGCACTTTGTAGAAGGATGAGTGTCACACATAGGTCAGGTTTGAAGGTCCCTCTAAGACAGGTAGATCAGTTAATGTACTTCATTGTATTTGCCCAGCCAAAAGTTTCATGAGAGCACCTCCTCACATCTTTTAAGAACTTCACAATTTATAGAGTACTTTCACTACCACTACCCCATGAGGTGGGAATTCCCGTCATTATTCCCATTTCCCAGATGAGGAAATTGAGGCTCAGATTGAGTGAGGGGCTTACCTGTGCTCATCCCAATGGGTAATTCAAATCCAGGTGTAATGAATGACTCAACCTTTTTTTTCGCCTCCCCCTCTTTCCAACAAACTCAGCAGTGTTTGAATGAAGAGCTGCTGAACGACCAGGTCCCTTGAGTGGAGAAGTGAGCAGAAGTCAGGAAAGGGTTAACAGAAGACCGGGGCTTGCCAGTACAGATGGATGTTGCCACTGAATTTAACTGTTTGTTGTTGGGTCATGTTGTGATGCTGGCCACCATCTTATTCTCTTTACCACCCCAAGTTTTAAAATATTGCTAGATGTTTTATACCACAGGAATGAATATTTTTCTGTTTTTAGAAAAGAAACAAATAGGAAAATAGGATTCCTTGTATGGAAAATTGCTGTGTAGTGTGCAGCTATTCCCTAAAGTGCAAGATAATTCTACTCTGAGTTCCAGAGAAGTAGTTCATAGTGCAAGGAGTAGAGGAGGGAGAATAGAATCAGAGTCAGAAAACCTGGGTCGGAGCCGTAGCTCTGTTCTTTACTATTATTTCCGTGATCCTTGGTAAGTGCCTTCACTTCAGTTAAATTCAGTAAACATTTATTAAGAGCCTACTGTGTGCCAGGCACTGTGATAAAGATACAGAAAGCATCAAAAGACAGTGCCTGCCCTCAAGGAGTGTACTGTCTAATGAGAGACTTCCCCTATCTGGGCCTCAGTTTTCTCTTCTGTAAAATGAGGCATTGCCCTGGATGCCCATGGAGGCCCTTTCTATCTCTGTCTGCGCTGATTCAAGGAGACCTCATGGATCTGTTGTATCCTGAGTCAGAGATGGCCTATTGAACTAGGCATTTAGACATGAAAGGGCCCTTACTAGCCTCCTATTCCAACACCTTCATTTTAGAGCCGAGGACACTGAAGCACAGAGAGAAGTGACTTACTCAAGGTCACGTGTAGAAAGTGGCAGAGCTGGGCTTTGAACCCAGGTCCGCTGACGGTCCTGGGGAAGGCCATTGTTATTTTCTCCACACTAGAATAGAAACTGGAATCCAGAGAGTTCATCAGATCATAGATCTGGAGTGGGGAGGCCATTTTAGGCCAATTCTCTCATCTTATAGCCAAGGAGACCAAGGCCCAGGAAGTGGAAGTGCTTTGCCCAGACACACATTGGCCGTCAGGGGCAATGTGGGGGGACTCGCATCTGGGTCCCCCGGCTCAAAATTATCTTCTCTTTCTGTTGATCCAAGTCTCCCCCTCTTAGATATGCTCAGTGCTTTGTTTTATGAGAAATGGAGAAAGGAAATGCTTTGTGTTCAAATTCTCAGTTTTTTGTTGGTGTCTAAGCTGATGTTTCAGGTAATGCTCACATTTCCCTGACTGGAATTTGGAATGAACACATTCCTTGTTGCCCCCACCCCCAATCCCTTGCATTCTACTTGCATCTCACATTTTCCCCCCCCATTCTGTGTTTTCATAGTCTGTGATTGTGAAAAGCGTTGAGCGAAATGCCTTAAATATGTATGAAGCCAGGAAATGTCTCCTCGGACTTGAAAGTAGCGGCGTTGCTATAACAACCAGCCCGTCTCCAGTCTCGTGCCCTGCTGGCCTGTCGTGTCCGGGCTTGGATATCTTAGCTTCTGCAGGCCTGGGACTCACTGGACTAGGTATAAAATACATTATTGCGGCTGTCTGTCAATAACCCACGGGCTGTTCTTCAGCCCTCCTTCCGAGGGAGACGTGGCCCCTCGCCTTCTGCTTCTCGTTAACATCTGTGCGTGTGTGTCTGTCACCTCCAGTCCTGTGGGATTGGCCTCCATCATCCCAAGCTGAGGACTTTGTTTTCAGTGACTGTTCCCGTGTGTCCTTTCGATATAAGGCAGCAAGACTAACCGCCTATTCTAACATGTCTGCTTGCTTCTGATTTTGCAAGATTTTCATCTGCTTGGAGATGGGGATATGAGGTGTTTGATAAGAGCTGGTTGTTGGTGTATGCTGACATGTCTTAAGCAGAGACATGCCCAGATTTTCTTAACTGTAGAACAAGGGCGTCTTTTTTCTTTTTCATCTTGTCTAATGCTTAAGCATCCTCCCTTGGCAAATCGATATCCCCCAAACACAGATCTCACGGTATCGTTGCTCTCAGAAAATCTCTCACAGCTCCTGCTTCTTAGGAGAAAATTCAGCATACTCAGTCTGCCCTTGAAAGCCCCTGCAGTGGTGCCCACAGGCTTCTCCTGACTTGGTTCAGATTCTTTTCCTTCAGGAACTAGCCATTTTCATTAAACTGGCATCCTTACAGTTTTCCATACTCAGCGTTCCTTCCCACCACCATGCCTTTGTGTGGGCTCCCCTGGGCTTGGCGTGTACTCCTTCTCACCTCTATCTCTGTCTGCTTTTCTCCCTTTCTGTCTCTCTTTTCCTTTCTCTTTGTCTCTTTTTCTTGTCTCTTTCTGCTTTTCTGTCTCTTCTGCTTCCCCTCTTTCTCCCATGCCTTTCTCCCTTTCTCTCCTCCTCTCTGCCCTTACATCTGTCTCTGTTTCTCTCTGCCTGTCTCTTCATTTTCCTTTCTCTCTTTCCCCTTCTCCCTTTCTCTCTCTTTCCCTTTCTCTCTGTCTCTCATTTTCTCTGTCTCTGTCTTTGTCTCTCTCCATCCTTGCCTCTTCCTTTGTCTTGTTCTTTCTCCCTACCCCCTCTCTCTGTCTCTCTCTTTCCCTCTCTGTCTCTGTCTCTCCCCTTTTCTCTATTTCTCTGCCTCTCTATCCCCGTCTTTCACTGTGTCCCTTTACCTTCCTTCTCAGTCCAGCTCAGACACTTCTGTCTCCAGGAGTCTTGACTGATCTCCCTCCTTGTTAGTGCTTTCTCCTCTGGAGATGCTTTTGTATATGCTTTTCCTTTGCTTGTCTGTGCACATGTTGTGTGTTATGTTTTCCCCTGCCCCCATTAAAAGAGAGGCTTCCTGAGGGTAGGAGGTATTTAATCTTTGTCCTCACACGGTCTGGTACATGCACATTTAATTTAATCAGTCTGTTGTATGGAATCAGTAACAACAAAACACTTTTTAAGCACCTATTTAGGGCAGAGCCTATTATTGGGCATGGAGAGGTAGGTACAAAGTGCAGAGACTTCCCTCAGGCAGCTTGCAGTCTAATAGGAAGAGATGAGAGGCCACGATAACTGTGATATGTCACATGTTGTGTTCATTGTATCAGGGAGTCCCAAACCAAAGGGCTCTGGGAAGTCAGAGAGGGAAGATCATCACCGACATGGAGGAGGCAGCGTCTGGATCTGGCTGTAAAAACTACAGGGGAATTTGACAAGTGGAGCCATGGAGGCAAACCTAGGCAATAGTGAGCATCAAGCCCGGGAGGCTGGGTGCGCTTGCAGGGCACAGACTTCATCCCCTTTGACTTGATGAAAGAGTGTATAGAAGGAAAAGGCCTTAGATCCTGGAGCTGAACTAGCAGTGCCCTTACAGGCCATCTGGTTCAGCATCCTTATTGTACAGAGCTAAAGACAGGCTTACCCCAGGTCTTACAGGGAGTGAGATTTGAACTCAAGTCCAGTTACTCCCAACCCAACATTCATTCCACTGAGCTGTAATAGAAAGCTGGACAGGCAGGTTAGTTGGTGAAGAGCCTTGAGTGGCAGTTGGCGCTTTGTTCAGTTGGTGGTGGTGAGCCCTTGAGGGAATCTGGCCCCACCAGCCGCCGCCACCCCCTCGGCCTGGGCCTGGAGAAGGTTGCTGGGGAAGGCCCATCCTGAGACCTTTAGCTTATTGAGCACTTAGCAAGAGAAAGGAGTGACTCTGGGCATTTCTGACAACACCCATTACCTTCTGGATGACATCTGATAGGCAGAGAGCAGCTCTTGACTATTAGGTCCTATTCCTCTGTTGGCGGAGGATTAAGGATGCTACTGCAATGTCAACTCAAATCAAGAAGACTGATGAGAGATTCATGTGTCAGGCCATTAGAACCTGATTAAAGCACAACCCCCGCCCCATGAAAACCCTGGAAAGGGGCTTTGTGGACACCAAGACTGAGAATTTGACTTGGATAAATTGTACAAGAAAAGGCAACAGATTTGGGAATCTGTGCCCCACCTATGAGAAGGGAGAGCAAATTGTCTAATAGCTGGGGTGGAAACTGCAGAGGGGCAAATTTAGGTTTGATATTGGGGGGAAAATCTTCACAAGGATGAATGCTTTTCTAACCCAGAGAGACGGGGGAGTCCCCCCTCCCTTGAGGTCTCCAGGCTGTGTGACCTGTTCTAAGATCCTATAGGGGGATGTTCTTTTCTAGGCATGGGGTGAGCTGCGTGGCCTCTGAAGTCCTTCTTAGTCCAGAGAGTCTGGGATTCTGAGGCAGGGCAGGTTCCTTTTTCAGTTCAGTTTTACATTCATTTGTTAAATACCTACTGTGTGCTGAGCACATAGTAGTGTAGGGATAAAAAGTAAAAAAAAACAAACCCAAAGTGGTTTCTATCCTCAAGGAAGTTGGATTCTCCTGGGGGATGGTTTATAGATGAAATAAATTGGCTGTGGCCAAGCCTGCCTCACATAGGGACTGCAACATAGCCTAGTCAGATATTATCATGTATGTAACTTCTCCATGCCCTCTTAGTCATGTGAGTTGTGACAGTTCCTACATTTCCATCACTTGGTGACCAGCCTTTCTACATATTGCTAGGTCAGTCCTTGGACCACAGTTTGTTCCTGGGCTTGTACTTTGTTAGCAGAGACCCTGAAGACCCAGGGTCACCTCTACAACTCAACAACACATCAGGGGACGACTCCACTGGAAGAATTTCCTCGGTATAGTGTACAGGGTGTCCCAGAATTCTTAGTGCTGCCTGAAGTTTTCATAGAGTTTAGATTTTGGGGATGCCCTACATATTTCAAGAAAGGCTCCTCTTATAATGTACATTCAAAGCAGCAACACTAGGAACCTCTTTGCAGTAAAATCCAGACCCATCACTCAAGCTGACGTCCCACATTTGTGCCTCTCAGGTCTTCTTGGTCCGACTGCCTTATCTGTAAACACCTCGACAACTCCCAGCTCCCTCCTGAATGCTCTCAACAGCTCTGTCAGTCCCCTGCAGAGTCCGAGTTCTGGTGCTCCCAGCCCCACGCTCTGGGCTCCTCCACTGGCCAACACGTCAAGTGCCACAGGTTAGTATGCTGGGAACGTAGAGGAAGGCGGTGGGGACCTAAGGAGATTATAGGAGGCATTTCTCTGGTATATTGTAAACTCCTTGGGGGCAGGCTCTGGTTTTCATTTTGGGTTCTTGTATTGCCCAGCACCATGAGAGCCATTTTGTTGGGTTGATTTGGATAGAATAGAATCTTTACAGTGTCATTAAAGCAAAGTAGTAGACAGGCAGGGGACATATCTGACCATATATTTTTTTTTTTGAGAGGCAATGGGGGTTAAGTGACTTGCCCAGGGTCACACAGCTAGTAAGTGTCAAGTGTCTGAGGGCGGATTTGAACTCTGGTCCTCCTGAATCCAGGGCCGATGCTCTATCCACTGCGCCACCTAGCTGCCCCCCTGACCATATATTTTTAAAAAGTCTGCTTAAAGGATCTTTGGGGGATATGAATCTAAAGATGGAAGGAACTCTATTCCAACCTCATCAGTCAGTCAGCCAATAAGCATTTATTAAGCACCCACTGTATTATCAAAGGAGATAATATTTGTAAAACTCTTATCACGGTGCCTGGCACATAGTAGGTGCAATATAAATAGAAGTTATTGTTGTTGACATGATGATGATGGTCCGTGACGACGATGGTGGTGGTGATGATGATGGTGACTGATATCGCTATGTGCCAGGCATCATGCTGAGCACTGGGAATACAAAGAGGTGAAAGTTATTCCTCGATGAACAGTCTGGGGCCCAGATCAGTGAAGGCACTTGCCCAAGGTCACCAGAGCTTGAGGAGCTGGGGTGGGATTCCAACCCGCCTCTGCCTTCGGAGCAATGCTCTTTTCTCCATTTCACACTAAATTCTCTTTCTCAAAGTCCAGTCTCTTTCTTTGCCAACCTGAAGGCTCCCACAGTCTGCCCAAATGTTGGTCCAGTGGATAAGTAGCATTTCTGCCCCATTAGCAGCATAGCAAGCAGACGGACATGCGGGGGTGAGGGAGCCTGGGTTGTAGAAGCAAGCATTTATTAGGCACCAGGGCCAAGGAACAACCACATTCCTCCTCCAAATGTGCCTTTTAAAGGAGTTTGGACCAGATTGCGCCACCGGTCCTTCCAAGCTCTTAAGGCCTGTGACTCTAAGATGTGCTTGGACTTCTCTCTGAGCCCTGGGGGATAAAGGTAAAGCGATTGCTCCTTGGAGTGTGAAGTGATGAGGGGGCTGCTCTCCTTCCTTCATCAGGGTCCCTGTGTTGATGCATGCTCTCTCTTTCGCTCTGGTTTTCCCCACTGTAGGTTTTCCACCTCTCCCGCACCTCATGATTCCCTCCACGGCCCAGGCCACGTTGACCAGTATCTTGTTGTCTGGCGTGCCCAACTATAGCCAGACAACTCCATCTCCCCCTCCTGGCTTGACTCCTGTAGAAGTCCATGTCAACGGCATGCAGCCCGATGGCCCCCAAGGTTCTCCGGCTCTGAACGGACATGTGCAGGTAAGCTCAGTGGGCAGCACATGCTCTGGGCTTCAGTCCCTTGTATCTGGCAAAGCTCTGACTCAGGTCTGTTTTTTAGCCTTCATGAGAAAGAATCTTTTTTCACATGAAATTTGTGAGCGTCTCAGTGAAACTGAGGCTCTAACTTTCTCTCATCACTGCTTCAGTCTTCAAAGATAAAATATGGTGCAATATCGACCTCATCCCTTGGAGAAAAAGTGCTGACTGGAAATCACGGGGACCCGTCACGCCAGACGAGCGCCTCCGATCAAGTGTCATCCAAGTCCGGTGCCCCGGAAGGTAGGGCCCCTCACCACCCCTGCCCTCACTGCTTTGGGAGTGGCTCCTGTTCTTGGGCCACTCAGAGGAAGGCCCAGGTGCCATTCCCAGGTGACTCGGCTTTGTCATGTCTGTGGCATGTTGAAAGAAAACACCATGAAGGAAGATATCATTAAATCAAATAATTCCCATGGTGGTATTCATTATGGCAGCATGGGGTTGTTACCAAGTGCTGGACTTGGATCCCTAGTCTTGCTATGCTGCTTCCTACCTGGCCAGATCACCTGATCTCTCTGTGCCTCGATTTCCATATTGTAAAATTAGGGATTTGGACTAAGATCTCTAAGGACCTTCCTAGCTGAAGCTATGATATTGGATGGAATTTAATCATCGATAATGTGTAAAACATAGGATAACTTAACACACATTCTCCAGATTTCTGTGGTGGTGGTGGGTACACAGCTATATCCCCACCTGCTAATCCTTGCAGACATACATGTTTGCAGAAGGTTTTTTTACACCTGAATTAATGTCTTAGAAAGGATAGCCTTTCGTACTCTGAGTGGAGACTTCCAGCATTCCCACAGTCAGTAGGGCTTTGAACTGTGGAGCTATAATCTTTCTAACTGAGTCACTTGTATCTCTTTTGTAGATACCTGGATGTGGATGTTTTTCTCCCCAGGTTGACTGTAAGCAACTTGAGTTCAAGAACTGTTTCACTTTTGTCTTTGTATCTCTAGGGCTTAATGCAGTTCTTGGTACAATGTGGGTGCTTTAAAAGGGCCTGTTGGTTAAAGAAGTCTCTGCCCAGTCTCTTATAAACAGAATGTTGTTACAAGTCCTTTTGGCTAATACTGTCCCCAGAGTGCTAGATGCCAGTCTATGGCAGCCAGTTTTATGCCTATACCATACCAAGATGGCAGCTACTTTGATTTTCATTTGGTCTTCCTCTATTCCACAGGTTGCAATGATGCTTTTGTGGAAGTGGGTATGCCTCGAAGTCCTTCTCATTCAGCCAGTGCCACTGAGCTCAAGCAGATGATGACTTCTTCCAAGGTGTCCTGCTCCAAGAGGCAGACAGTAGAATTACTGCAAGGCACAAAGAACTCTCATTTACAGTAGGTATTGGCCTCTGACCTGCTTCTTAGGGATTCTAGTATCATTTCCTTTTATATGGCGCCTTTAGGTTTGGGAAGCACTTTCCTCCAAATGATCCTCTAAGTAGTCATACCTTCTACATCTTACACAGGGGGGAACTAAATCTTTGAAAGGTAAAGGAGGGTAATTGACTTGGAACTCTAGCTGTACCACCTACCTCCTGTGTGCTTCCAGACGAGAAACTTCCCTGATTTGGCCTTGGTTCTCCCCTGTGTAATTGAGAACATTGAGCCTCAAGATCTCTTATCTACTCTGTTTGACCTTTGGCAAATCACTCCCCCTTTGCTGGACTTCATATGCCTCTTGTATAAAATGAGGGAGTTGACCTCACTGACTCCCCAATTCCCTTCCATATCCAAATCTGTGATCCTCCCAGTTCTAAGACTTAAGGTCTCTATGTTTTGCTCAAGGTCATGAATCTAGAAATCAAGTTCTTGTGTCTCCAAGCCTAGTTCTCTTAGAACTTGCTGAATCATTGCTGAGATAGGGTCCTTACCCAGGAAGATGGCTAATCGTTTTCATGGCTGATTTGGGCCAGTTTCCCTCTCGTCATGCTTATTGTCCCCTATTATCCTTCAGTTCCACCTGGGAAAATGAGAGGAACTGGCTTCAAATCCCAACTCTGCAGTCTTTAATGAGTCAATTCTTTGCCTTTGCTGGGAACAGTTGTGTGGTGCATCTCAGATTTAGGAAACTTGTGGTGCCCCCATCTATAGGCTTGGCTATTGTAGCTCTATCTCTGGGCTGCCTGTCTTTCCCTTCTCTCTTTCTCCCCCCTTCCCTTTCCCTTCTCTTATCTGTCCTTCCATACTTTTCTCTCTTTCCTTCCCTTCTGTCTCCCTCCTATGTCTTCTCTCTATCTTCTCTCTTCTCTTTCCATGTTCCCCTCTACTCCCATTTCCTCTCTTCCTCTTTCCCTTCTCTCCCTTCCATCCCTAGACCTTCAGTTTGGGCTTTTGAGTTAATGTCATAGTTTTCTAAAGCACTTTTAGACACCTGCCAGGCTATGAAAATGTCACTAATCTACAATTGACCCTCTGTTCATCTTCCATAATCATCTTGTTTGTTGTAATCATGGCTGTCCCTTAATCTTCATCACTTAGTATTTTCCCACTTTAATTTTGTCTGCATTTCCTTCCTTGACAGCCATCAGCTGAGGGTCCCAATCTGTGAGAAAAGGTTTCCCCCCAAACTCCATCCTCAAGAACTTCCTTGCTCTAGAATGGTCTCCACTATATTGTATGTGTCCCACATTGTGTCTGTCACACACATAGGTGTGCATGTCTCAGAGAACTCCAAGAGCCATTAAATCCAACCTCTTTGTCCCTAAACCAGAACACTGTCTACAAGGCAACCTATACTTGGTTATCCAACCTGTACTTGAAGACCTCAAGTGAGGGGAAATCCACCTCTCCCAGAGTAGCCCATTTATAGTCCATAGCTATAACAATATTTAGCATTTATGTAGTGCTTAAAGTTTGCACAGTTCTATACATATATCACGTCATTTGATCCTTACAAAGATCCTTTGAGGTAACTTATTTTTATTTTGTATTTGTTTAACTATCTATCTATCTATCTGTCTATCTAAATACTTATTGATTGATTTATTGGTGAAACAGTTGGGGTTAAGTGACTTGCCCAGGGTCCCACAGCTAGTAAGTGTCAAGAGTCTGAGGCGGGATTTGAACTCAGGTGCTCCTGAATCCAGAGGCGGTGCTCTATCCACTGCACCACCTAGCTGCCTCTGAGGTAACTTATTTTTAGCCCCTTTTACATATGAGGAGTCTGAGGCTGACAGAAGTTAGGTGATTTGCACAGGGTCACATAGCTAGCAAGTGTCTAAAGTGAGATTTGAACTCAGGTCTTTTTGGCTCCAAGTCCAGTGCTCTTACCCACTCCATCTTGGTCTGGGGGTAGATGGCGGCCAAAGAGGTGGTGATGCTGACTTGCCTTGAACACTGAGCCTTCTATCACTCCCTCAGGGTGTTGCTTCGGCTTGGCTGGCCTTTGTGCATCAGAGGTGGAATTCAGAGGGCAGGTGGATATTGACTGCCTGATTCTTTTGAATTCTATCCTTGGCTTGTATGGGAAGCAGATTTGACTAGTGCATGGTCTGTCTTCTTCTGTGGACATAAGGAAGTTCACCAAGATGACCACTGAGAGTACCTTCCAGGCCTAGAATCCTGTGAGCCTCTGTCTTAAAATATGTTCATATCATCCTGCAGATTTCTTAGAGTCTTATAGATACTGAAGAGCATCTCTCTCCCTCCCCCATAAACCCTGCTGCCTCTCAGGTTAACTAGGCCTAAAATCAATAATGCATACCAGGCACTGTGCTAAGCACTGGGGGTACAAATCAGAACAGACAGTCCCTCCCCACAGGGAGCTTACAGTCTTAAGGGAGGAAGGGTGTGTGGAATGATGGGGTCGGGGAGAAGGTATCTGGCTATGGGGGCATGATGAGAAAGGCCAAAGAATTTCAAAAGCAGCTGGTGGTGAAGGGAGAGAAGGTTGTGCTGAGGCCTTTCTTTAAATAGAGGCCATGGAGCCCATGACCCTGTTCTCCAGCCAGAGGGTCCAATCAGAGGGTACTGAAGCAGATTTGGTCTTGCTGGATAATGAGATTGCTCAATGATGAGTTTCTTGGAGAAGGAAGGGATGATGGAGAGAGAAGTCCCAAAGCAGTGTAGCTAGAGGTGAATGGGGGGGAGACCACTGACACTTACTTGGACCATAAAAATGGAGACCTCGGGTTTGTGGTGGAGGGTGGAGGCTAACCTTCAAGCTTTCTTCCTTAGCACCACAGAACGATTGCTCTCGGATCCAGAGATGAGTGCTTCAGAAAGTCCTTTGGCCGACAAAAAGGCTCCAGGGAGTGAACGAGCGGCCGAGAGGGCAGCGGCAGCCCAGCAGAATTCGGAAAGAGTGCGCCTCCCTCCGCGATCCTCATATGTCAACATGCAGGTAGGTACTGCTGCATATGGTAGAACTATACAATGTGAGACTGTCCCGTTAGCCACATGGAGGGGTCTCTCAATGGTGGGACTTCTTTACTCCTATTCAAAGTGACAGTAATAGGTATGGTGATAAAAGGTACATTACCAGTGGTAGTAAGGGGCTGTGCTGAGGTTGGCTTGATTGGCATGGATGCTAGATCCAGGATGCTCTTCCAATCTTTGGAAAGTCACAAGGGTATCCTTCCCTTAAGAGTGGAAAAGAACAGACCCTGAATGGCAAAGAGTAGAGGCTTGTATTCATGGGCCATGTGATGGTCTGACAAGAGAGGCTAATAGGCCTCTCCTCACCAGGCAACTTACAGCATTTCTTCCTCATTCAAACTAGCCAGGAAGCAATGAGGCAATGAATGACTTCAGGCCTAGTCTTTTGTTTGCCTCCAAGTTCTGGTCCAGTAGCCAACCCAAAAGACTCCTCTTTATGAGTTAAGCAGATAGGAAAGAGTCAGAATTAACTGTGTGTGCTCTGAATCCTAGAGTAGGAGCCCTCTATTAGCTATCTTTTTGCATTTCCAGAAGCAGGCTCTCCAGCCTCATTTAAATGGCCTGGAAGTAGGCAGAGCAGACTAGGCATATTCAGGGAATGAGGCCCCAATTGGCCAAGTTTCCTTAAATTACATTTATATTTATATTATGTGTATATTTACAAATGTACTTATTTAACTCCAAAATTAAGTAGTTCCCCAAAAAGTATTTATTGAGAACTTACAGTGTACTCCTAGACACATTTAGACTGAAACAAGAATACGTGTGGTCTCTGCCTATGTAGACTTTACCATCAGAACTTGTTTTAAAAAAGATCTCAACACTCACTAGAGGAAAAAGTACTTATACCGATTCACAAGAACTGAGTTCTTAAATTGTTTACTTGTCAGTAAAATTTACCTTTAGAATTAAATGCCACTTTGCGTATTAGTGATGACATTTTGTCTAGGAGTCATAAGACCATCATTAACTTGTGTTTATCCATGCATAAAGTGCTACTCATGGCTTTTGTTGCATGCTTTGCTTTTGGTTGTTGGAAAAGACAAATTACAATTTGTAAATGTCAGAAAAGGTGAAGTTGGGCTCTGTGTGTGTGTGTGTGTGTGTGTGTGTGAATTTGTCTGCAGTTAAGAGGATAAATCCTTTCTAACTTCAGTGTCAACCTTATGATCTAAGCCAACTTCTTTGCTGTATTTGTTATTTTTTATTTCTTGGACTATGGCAAATCTTCATAACCTTCCGTCTCTTTTTGGTTCACTTTTTGATAAAATAAGTCAGTAAAGTGCAGCAAAAAGATTTCCATGTTTCCTTTGGCCCAGTGACCATTTCCTAAGGAAGGGTTTTTATTTGTCAGAGGTACCATCAGTCCAGTAACCATCTCCATCCCTTGCAGTCACTGAGAGGAAAGCTCTTACCAGTCATCAGTGACCATGGGGGATGAGACATCAAGCACCAGTGGGTGTTATCTTCCTAGGGAGTCACTGTCCGATACATGGGGGACGGGAACAGCAGCAATGTGGCACAACAGAGAGAGCTGGTCTGGCAGTCGGGAAGACCCAGGTTCAAGCCCTGCCTCATACACAGCCTACCTCTGTGACTGGAGCAAGACACTTCCTTTCCATTTCCCAGGAGGCTTTCTGTTGCAAAGAAGGTGCCAACATGCATTGATGGGGGGTGTTCTCACTGGTAGTTCCCTGTACCATTCAAGCCAAAGGTCGGGGGTGGGGGGTAATGGGAGTTAATTACTCAGTCATGGACATCTAGACTCTTTGCTATTCCTTACACTGTCTTGTCCGCACCATCTTTGTCAGTGACTGGGTAGAAAAAGGGGAGTTTGGAGGAATGCCCAGTAGAACATTTTCTCAGCTTGTTATGATGTACAGAGAGCTGGGCTCTGAGCCAGGAGACACCTGGGCTTCATTCCTACACCTGACATGTGCTGGTTCTGTGGAGATGTGTAAGGCCCTCCACGTAGGCTCTCTGAGCCTAGCTTCTGAATCTTCCCTTGTTTGTAAAATGACAGGGCTGGATGAGATGACCTCTGGCTCTATTATCTAATAATATGAAAACTGAGGATGCTAATCCCTGTTGTGTACACCTCACAGGGCAGTCATCAGGATCATGTCCCAGGCTCTGGGCTAAGCACGGGACAGACCTCTCAGCTGATTCTCACAATAACCTCGGGAGGCAGGTGTTCTCTATCTGCGGTACCACCCAGCTGCCTCAAATGAAATAATGTAGTTTGAGCAGGCTGCTTCATATAAAGGTTAGGTCATAATGAGCACTATTTGGACCTCTCCCAGGATTGCATTGGTACAAGAAACTCCTTATTAGAAAATTCCCTCCACCAGTGAAAGTTGGCTTTAAAATTTGGAATCTCAGAGGATTCCCTGGGATACTGAGAGTGAGAGTTGTCCAGGGTCACACAGCCAGCATGTGTCAGAGGAAGTATTTGAACGCTGAGTTTTGAGACTAGATTTCTATTCACCATTAAATGCCACCTCTCCTTATTGCTAATTTGTTTAAAAATTAGAGGAGGTGGAATGTTGCTAAAAATGAATATTTAGGGGTTATTTGTGGACTTTTGTACCATCATTATCACTGCTGACATTTGTATAGTGCTTTAAGATTTGCTAAGAGCTTCACAAATGTTATCTCATTTGGTCCTCACAACAACTCTGGAGGAATACTTTAAATGATTCTCTTATTGAATGTCTGTTTCTCAAAATCAACAATATAGGCTCACATCTTGGGTCGCATCTTGAACTCCCTTGCTCTTTGGAACATATCATTACATTCCCTTCTGCAGTTTCTAGTGGGTACAGAGTAGTCTGGAGTTATTCATATAGCTTTTCCTTTATATTTCAAAGTCTTTTTTTGTGGTACCTTGCAGAATTTATTATTTGTCATTGGAAATTGTTACAATTAACCATTGCCATCTTGGAATTTACTGCATAGGATTTTTTTGAGGCAATCATTGGATTCTTTTGGTTAGCATTTTGTTTTATATTTTTTAGAAATTCTGAACAGTTTTACTGTATTATTTCTTGCCTTATGCTATTCAGGGTATTTTGACGTTTGTTCTGAGATAACTGTGATCCTTAAATTTTATCTTTATCCTGTTTTAAGAACACAATATTTTTCTTGTTTAGAGATCATGTGATCTTTTAATGTTATTGCTTTTTTGCTCTTCTTTGTTTAAATTATTTTTCACTTTGTATTTGTTCCCTCTTTTGTTTATTGGTAAGGTTTGCCATTGTGGATTCAAGTTTTTCTTTTCTGCCAATTTGGTGTACTGTGCAGGTCATTAATTTCATTCTCACCATTTTTCTCTCTCTTGAACTATTGGAAATATCTAACTGTGGCACCATGCTCTCCTTGGGAATCCACAGGGTTCTTTGCCTCATCAAATGTTGATTCAGTTTCTTTTGTCTCAGCAATATTTACTCACTTAGATGTCCCAGAGTTCATCTTTCCTTCTATTTTACTATCTATCATATTGATTTATGTGCCAGTACTCAAGATTTTGGACTGATTTTTTTCCCTCTGGAGATTTTTGGACATTTAAATCTCTTTTCCTTTTATTCCCTTATTGTTCACTTTCTGACTCCTTCCTCTTTGATGCCAGATTTCCCCAGCATTTGACATAAATGCTATCTTAGCCTTCTCCTTTGCTGGGGAATTGACTTTTCACCAGCCTCAGTCCCTTCCCCAAGTGACTTCTGAGGGGACAGAACTGGCCCCCACTAGATGCCAGACTCTTTTTCTTCAAGCTTTATGCAGCCCCCTCACATGCTGGTATACTTCCCCAGTTACCTCTGGCTGAGGACTGCTGCTGTGCTGTCATCTCAGGCCAAGTGTGTTCACTTTCCCATGCCTCACCTTCTCTGGGCAGAGCTGAATTCTGCTGTTGTCACAGAAAGGTGGAGTGAAGTGAGCAACAGGTTGTCCCAACAGAGAGTCTGGTAGTAGACTCAGGATATTGCTGTATGAGTTCCATCCTGCCAGAAAGTGGGGGATGGTGGGAAAGGGAGTGCTGAGTGTACATGTAAGAGATTTGGAGCTTGCCCTCACTGCTGTCATCTAATCAGATTGTTTCTTCATTGTCTTTCTTGGTGACTTGATCTATGGAGACAGCTGCATTTACCTCTAGCACAGAATTTATATTTTGGGGAGTTATAAGAGTTTGTGAAGATCAGAGAAAGCTTCTAGTCCTCTGCCTTGTTCACCATATTGCTTTACAACATGTGAATGCCAATCTTCTTCCCTTGTCCCCGTCAACACCTATGACTGAGAGAGGCTGTGATCCTAAATCTCATTTTAGTCAAAAGTGACAACTTTAGCGTAATAAACCAGTGCTCTCCATGAGTGCTTCAGCTTGGCTGACAGCACACCAGCACTCTCAGAGGCAGCCCTGGCCTGGGATTGAGATGCTGGGCAGCGTCTGATGAACGATCTTTGACTGAAATCACCCGGGCTACAGAGCCTCCAAGTGTGCGTTAGGAAACCCATTTGTGTCCAGAATGATCATGAACAACGAGTCTCTGTTTCTTCATCTTCAAAGTGAGGAGGCTGGACCAAGTGATCAGATAGGTTAATGTCCGTGTAAAGCATTCAGTTAACCTTAAAAGTGCTATATTGGGGGCAACTGGGTGGCACAGTGGATAAAGCACCGGCCCTGGATTCAGGAGGACCTGAGTTCAAATCTGGCCTCAGACACGCGACACTTACTATCCGTGTGATCCTAGGCAAGTCACTTAACCCCCATTGCCCTGTCCCCCCACCAAAGTGCTATGTCTCATCCACCCATCGTGACAATGCTGTTCTCGCCAAAGTCCCACTGATCTCTAACATTTTGTGTTTCAAGAGTTCATAGAGTAAAGAATAAAAAATGTAGAGCCTGCAGGAATATTCAAGGTTATTGAGTCCAAGATCCTCCTTCCACAGAGTGGGAACTGAGGCCCAGCAAGAGAAAATGACAGAGATCATCTGTGGCAGCTCTAGGGTCCCACCTCAGACCCCCTTTCTCCCACAATACACTGCTGGGATAGAGACTTGAGAGACAGGTACATTTGGACCAAGTCATTCCTTTAGTCAATATTTGCCAAGCACCTGGTTTGAAAGCACTCTGGGAGTGCTGGCCAGCAAATAGAACTCAAGGTCTGATTATTTAATACCATCCAATGTCAGTGAAAGTTGAACTCAAGCAATATTGCAATTTGATTTAATAATCTTACTTGGAGCAATCGAAAAACCAATAATGGTCCCAGAGAACAGATAAATGAATCACATCTATCTCCCCTCAGCAAGGGTGTGTGGGTGTGTGTGTGTGTGTGTGTGTGTGTGTGTGTGTGTGTGTGTGTGTGTAGGAAGGCTATGAGGAAAAAATTTCATAGACCTTTTCCAACATGGTTATGGTAATTGGGCGCTTTTGTTGGTTTTGTTGTTGTTGTTTTTGTTGTTACAAGAGAAGGTTCAACTTGGGGAGAGGAGGAGAGACTTTTCCAGGTGTAGCTACAGAATGAAATATAATCCATGGAAATCAAACTTATTTTTAAACACAACCCGCTAGGATCTCAGCATCAAGTTCATTCTTTGGATAAGATTCCCCAAATCCTTGGCATCAAATCCATAGGCATGACAGGTCATATTTATTCTAAATGAGAGGTCCTTTTCGAACAGCTGACTCCTGGGAAAGAGTGCAGGAATTTCAGGGTAGAATCTTAGTATTTCAGAAATGTGGGATCACAAACCAGATTTCAGTCTGCTGCTTGTTTGAGTCATTGATAATTGGAGTATGCTTTCCCTAGTGTGTTAAATATTAATTATAAGTATATTTTTCTAAATTAAAGCAGACAAGTTGACTTGGTGTTACCTCTTTGGAAAGTTAGATAGTTACTTACTGCTTTAATGAGATGGTTTGAATGATCCAACGGAATGTGAGCTCTAAAGGGAGGAGGCCTGTTTTGTTTTTCTGTCTAGTTCCTAGTACAGTGATTGGCACATATTAGGTATTTAATAGTTGCTTGCTGATTGATTGGTTTACCATTTAGGTGCATCGGACTTCTGATGGCTCGCTAGTGTGTTATTGTACTGTGTTTAAACACTTGCCCCTTGAGGATTCATGAGCTGGAGTTAAAAGCTTTGTTTTTAGAACGTGAGTGTTGCTGTGACCCATAGGGGTGAAAGAAGTAAAGCATTTTCTGTTTGTTTAATTTTTTAGGCATATGACTATGAACAGAAGAAGCTGTTAGCAACCAAAGGTATGTGGTCCATTGGCCTCCTGCAAAATGCCTGTTTTTCAGTAGATCCATAAACGTATTTCCCACTGCCTGTGTTTGACTCACTTTGCCCTTAACCAAAAAGGTTATCTGTACTTAAAGAAAAGAAAAACAAAACAAAACAAAAATCAGTCCAACTTATAGGAAGTCTGAATTGGCCTAGTAAAGGATTCATTTAAATTAAGGCTGTTTGGTACAGTGGCAAGGGTACTGAATCTTAAAGTCAGAGATCTGAGTCTGAATCCTGGCTCTTTGACTTGGGACCCATATGATCCTGGCCTATTCTGAACTGGTTTGTGATGCATAAAAACAGCTGGGTGGCTCAGTGGATGGAGCTCTGGGCCTGGAGTCTGGAAGACCTGAGTTCAAATGAGGCCTTAGACACACTGCATCACCCTGGAAAAGTCACTTGATCTTCTTTGCCTCATTTTCCTCAGTTGTAAGATGGGGATAAAAATAGTAGCCACCTCTCAGGGTTATTGTGAGGATCAAATGAGATGATATTTGTAAAGCGCTTTGCAAACTTTAACATGCTAGTCATTATCATTATTGTTATTGTGAAAGATTATACACTCAGTTGCAAAAATCTCGTTTGAGAAGATAAGTCACAGGAACCTAGTTGTCTGCTCTGTGTGCCCTCCTCCCCCAACCCCCAAAGCAATGCTGAAAAAGCCGGTGGTGACAGAAGTGAGGACACCAACCAACACGTGGAGTGGCCTGGGATTCTCTAAGTCCATGCCAGCCGAAACCATCAAGGAGCTGAGGAGGGCCAATCACGTCTCCTACAAGCCCACCATGAGGACCACGTACGAGGTAAACACACACGGCAGCTTCCCCACCGTCAGCTCTGTAGATGACATGTGGAGTCTATAGACTTCCATTCAGTGCCACACACTCTTTATTTTTAATCTGTTTGGTGGTGGTAAGGGGTGGAGAAGGGAGAGGATTGGCTCTGATTCTAGATTGTAACTAGATTGTCATAAGATGGAAATGGTTTTAGTGACCCATGCCCAGCTTTCAACGCTAGGGACCATTTACTGTTGGGGTGTGTATGTTGTGTGTGTGTGTGTGTGTGTGTGTGTGTGTGCATGTGCATATGCTCACACACTGTAAATCAAACCACGAGGCTGATGGTAGACAAGGATGGCTATGTCATCCTCTCCACTGTGGAGACAAGACCTGCCTTCTGGGGTTCTGTCTTCTGACAAAACTACCTCAGAGGGAAATGATAGAAATAGAGAAGGAAGACCCACTTTTCAAAGAGCAAACAGCAAACAGTCCTGGGCCTTTGGACCTGCCAGATCTCAGCAGGAAATATCTTGAAGAGCTCTCCAGTGTTTTATGGATCCCAGATGTTGGCTCTGCCACATATATTGAAGCAGAGAGCTGGCTTTCCGACTCAGGGAGGTGGGATCCAAGGCCATGGGTCCATGCCCCATTGGGCTACACAGGACCGACAAGCAAGGGCCTGCCAGTTCGGAGATAACCAGCTTTTGGATGTTGGCTCCTATGAGAAAACACAAGGAAGTTGTCCAAGCCTATATTTTAGAGGAGAAAACAAATCAGCAACCAGTTGAAATGGAATGTTTACTGGACGCTTTGAAGACAATTGTGCAATGATTTGTCTGCTAACGAAGGCTTGGGGTGGGCTTTTCCTCCTCTCTAACGGACCAGTTTGCTCCTGTAAAACTGGAAGAAATGTGTTCTTTTTCAGTGTTCCTTTTGAATTCCAAAAACTTTCAGTGGAAGAAAAAGGAAGCTATTTTGAAGGGCCTGGAAAGAAAGCTCTGGTGCATTTTGTTCTCAGGGTTAGGTTACAGTAGTGATGCAAGGGACTTATAGCAATATAATTTGAGTTACTTTCAAAATTCTGTAACTCTGAAATAAACACTTAAAATAGTTTCATTGTGAAGTTGACTTCCTGGGAGGGGCCTTAAACATCTAGTTCTGCCCCCTCATCTGACAGATGAGGGAACAGAGGCCCAGAGACGTGATTCGTCGACTGTTATAAAAGGAAAACATTCCACCCCTTCCCCCTTTCCACTCCCACCCCAGCTCTTTGCACAGCGTAGAGTCTCTTCAAGAATGACTCTAGCCCCAATGTGTTCCACTGTTAGCCATGACTGATCTGTCCAATTTTTAGAGCTGGGTGGTCAGAGAAAAAGAACATCACCAAACCCAGGAGCCCCCCAAGCTCACAACCTCTCTGCTCAATGTGCAGCCGCCCCCAGGCTTAATAGCAGATGGTCATAATGGAAGGAAGGAAGCCTGGGAAGTGAGTTTCTGGCGTTTCTAATGTTAGCTCTTTGGGGGAGGCTGTTTCCTCATTGCAGACCTGCCACAGCTGTCCTGGAACAGCTGGCTTTAAACAACTGCTTGCATCTGGCTTTTCAGTGATCCCTGAAGGGGAACAAGAATAGCTCAAAAACCTAGAGTCTTGGCCCAAAGAGCCTTGATGACCGACATGGGGGAGGGAGGCCAGTCAGTTTTGCTAAGGGCAGCTCAGGCTGTGTGGCAGGGGACAGGGCCTGACACGTCTCTCCAGGCTCTATTATTTCCATTGTCTTCCTATCACTTCTAGGGGGTATTATCCCCATTTTAGAGATGAGAAGTTAAGTGCCTTGTCTAGTTCAGCTCACTTCACTTTGCATCAGTTCATGTAAGTCTTTCCAGGGTTTTCTGAAACCATTTCTTATAGCACAATACTGCTCATCACAATCATATGCTACAAATTGTTTAGCTGTTCCCCAGTAGATGTGCATTCCTTAGATTTCCAATTCTTCACCACCACAAAGAGAGCTGCTAGAAATATTTTTGTACAAATAGGTCCTTTTCCCTTTCCTTTGATTTCTTTGGGGGTATAGAACTAGTAGTGGTATTACTGGGTCAAAGGCTTTGCACAGGAATAGTTTCAAATTGCTCTCTTGAATGGTTGGATCAGTTCAAAACTGCACCAACAGTGTGTTAGTAAAGGACTAGATTTTTAAGGCCCCTTTCAGGAAGCTAACTCTATAATAAAACTAAATTAGGTGATCTTCTGTGGATTATAGTTCTTTTCCTCTCCACCCCCTCACCTCCCCAAAACACACATTAAATTACTCATCACTGTCTTTCTTTGGCCTCTTTTTTAATTGCAGGGATCATCAATGTCTCTGTCAAGGTCCAACAGTCGTGAACACCTTGGAAGTGGAAGTGAATCAGATAACTGGAGAGACCGGAATGGCATTGGCCCTACTGCCCACAGTGAATTTTCGACTTCTCTTGGGAGCCCCAAACGCAAGCAAAACAAATCAAGTGAGTTTTAGCTTTATTCTGGCTTTTACCTTTGGTCTGTGATTTGGGCAGAAGAGACTTCCTCATGTTTCTGGGATTTTTGTGTGTAGTATTTAGGTTTTCTTCTTCATGCTGCCTTTCTGGAAGACCTACCATCCTTACACTGTCTCTTAAAATTTAGTATTTTTAGTTTTGTAGAGCTCTTTTGTTTCTCCAAACTTAAAAAAAAAAGTTCTATATTTTTCTACTTCCCCACCCATCTGTTCTAATTCTGTTGTTCCTCTTTTCAGAGAATCTGCCACCATGAAGGGTCTCTTTTATTCTGTATTTTCTAGTCACTTGTTAGACTTGTTGATTTCATTCTTAAGTGTTTTAATCTCTGTCTTTAGTTACTTGATATTTTACTTTATTCTTTGATTGCTTTTGGGAACAATTTGTACATTCTTAGAGTTGCTTCATTCTTGTTTGAAGAGCCTCGCATAAATTATGGTAGTATCTTAATTTCCTTCATTAGATGTCAACTAAGTAGTCTTGACTGGAAAGTATTTGTTCACTGAGAACATGGCTTTCCTCTGAGATGCTTTTCATTTCTTCTCTGCTCTCAGCTTTTGTCTGCTTGTTTATCTCTCACTGATGATTTTTCTATGGGGTCTTGCTCCAAATACATGTCCTTGCTTCTTCTCCAAGGGTCTCTGGGCCATTGCACATGTCCTGTAGCTGCATTTTCTTTTGTACATTGATCAAATAACCACCATTTCTATGGTGTTTTGTCATTTGTAAAACACTTTACATATATTATCTGATTTGATCCTCATAACAATCCTGCAGGTGCTATTATCTGGTAAAGTAACTTGCCCAGAGTCACATAGATAGTAAGTATGTGAAGCAGGATTGGAACTTGGATCTTCCTGACTCCAGGTTGAGCACTTTATCTAATGCATCATTGGAATGTAAAAGGCAGGGACTACCTTTCTTTTGTTTGTATTCCCATTCCTTGGCAGAGTGCCCAGCACATAATAGGAGCTTTAAAAATCCTTGACGACGTTTTCACTGCCTTTTAAGGGGAGGTTGGGTTGATGTTGGCTTGGTAGTTTGTAGAGAAGACACAAGTGTGGGGTGGAAACATCTGGCTCTAGTCAAAGATGCCTGTTACTTTTCTGTGACTGTCAGTGTCCAGGCTAAACAATATCGCAGTGGACTTCTTCTATTTTATGATTTTTTAAAAAGCAAATCAAATATTTGGAAATTAGAGTCAATTCAAAGACCAGTAAATAGAAACTGGGCTTTATTCTGAAGAAAACTCAAATCTCAAAGTCCACGAAAGAGCATTGTAGGACTGGTGTAAGTTTCTCTTTTTTCTGCCAAAGATTAGACAAGAAGGAAAGCAAAAGGGATTTAAGTTAGCCAGTGGAAAGACATTCTGACCATTTAAGAAGCTGGGACTTCCTCTTCCCATCCCTCCTAAGAACCATTAAACCCTGAGCTAAAATGGCATTAGCTTCCCGAGACATGGCCCACCCCCAACAGTCGTCATGACAGTGAGATAACATATACCTGTCACTTGCTTTGTGAACTGGGTCCTATAGGAATGTGAGCTATTGTGTGTTGTTAATATTATAATAGGGAGCTGGATCTAGTCCAGAGGGGCTTGGGCAGGCAGGCAGTTATGAAATAATTGAAAGAAATGCTTAGAGGTGACTGAAAACATAAATGTAATTTTCTACCCCATCCAACTTCACAGATCCCCTGAAATCTATCCACAGACCCCAAGCCTCTCAGGGGGGCCATGGACCCTGACTAAGGACCAGTGATCTAGTGGAAAGAGGGCTGGACTTGGCACTGAGCCCGAGGTTCCAATGCTCATTCTGATACTTAACTCCCTGTGTGATTTTGGACAAGTCACAGCCTCTTCAAGGCTCGTATCCCCACTTGTAAAACAGGGATGATGATAATACTGGGAATTCCAACCTCTTGTTGGGTTATAGTGAGAAAAATGCTCTGCAAACTTAAAGTGACAATTAATGGTCAGATGCTGCGTCCATCCATGGCCCCAGGAGAGCTCTTAGTGACGACTGTCAAGCCAGAGGATGCAGGCCCTGGAGCTGATCTCTGGGGGGGCCATCAAGCTTCAATGGGGAAGAGCTAATCCCTGTCTGGGGGTCCTCAGGAAAGCCTCAGGGGAGCAGAGAGCTCTCTCTGCTCTGTTCCTCATTAACCCTCCTTGTTAAAGTCTGCATCCCCTACCTGGCCTGAGTATTCTGAAATTCAGGCATGGCTCATGACACGGCTGTCTTCTCCAGCTTCATCACCTCCTGTAAGGCCCTTGGTTAGGAGCCTTCAGAGTTTTATTGGCTACCAATTAGGATGTGTCATCTTACCAGCTAACAAAGAACTTGACAAGGCAGGATATTTGGGGTGCATTTGATAGGCTAGCTCACGCTGCTAGCTTTTCCTGTTTTAAAAAGTATCCTATTTGGACCCAAGTGCATTCTCCTATTTCCAAGCAGATCCTTGGTAGCGATTTAGGGCTGGCAGGAGGATCGTCATGGATTTAGAGCAGATCCTAACAGATGATCTCATCCAAACTGCTCCTTTTACAGATGAAGAAACAGAGGCCCTAAGAGGGGGAAATGATTCCCCTTCCAAGTCTCACATTCTGATGGTCTCCTTGCTCTTATCAGCTACCTAGCTCAACTCTTGGGACCATAGCAGGAGGAGAGTGTAGGAGAGGGTTGGGTCTGTCCCGAGATTGGGGAGGGTCTTTCTGTCTGAGAATGGGTCTCTGATGGTGTTCTAAGACCTGCCCCACATCACTGTTTCCTCTCAGCCTCCTTGAGTTTGCATCAGTTCTGAGAACCCCATCATCCCACTGCAGAAGGAACTCTAAACAGCAATCACTTCTAACCCAGTCCTTAGCAGGAGGCCTTGAAACAGTACCTCCACAAGAAGCTAGTGAGCTTATGGTGGAAAACCTTAGGTGTCCGTCCCATGCCACTTCCACGTGGCTCTTGGTGGATTGCTTCTGTCCTGGCTCTCAGCAGAAATCTGCCACTCCCTCCACAGTTTCTATTCATTGTTCCTAATCTTGTTCTGAGGTGAAACAAAGTGAGTATGGCTGCTCTTCCAGTCCACAGGCTTCCAGATACTTGAGGGCCGCTATCATGCCCCTGCTATGTTATCCCTTCTCCAGCCTAAAAATTCTCCGTTCCTTTAACTTCTGCCCAATTGGCACCATCCTGGTGACCCTTGCCCAGTCACTCACCAACTTTTCAGTGCCTTTTTTTTGCAGGGCAGTGAGGGTTAAGTGACTTGCCCAGGTACATACAACTAGTAAGTGCCAAGTGTCTGAGGCTAGATTTGAACTCAGGTCCTCTTGCATACAATGCTGGTGCTTTATGCACTGCACCACCTAACTGCCCCCTCAGTGCCCTTCTTAAAGTAGGGAATCCACAGCTAATCTCAGATGGGGCCTGACCAGGTGAGAGTGTGGTGGGGATGCTCAGCCATTCAGTCAGCAGGCAAATATTAGGCACCTAGTAGGGTCTGGGCATGGCGCTAAGTAAACACTTAGGAAGACAAAAGACACTTACACCCTGCCCTGGAGGAGCTCTGTCCAGTGGGGGAGACAGTGAGTAGACCAGCCTCGGAGACTCAGACCACAGGCCTCTCGCCATCCCATCACCCCAGTATCCCCCCAGGAACTTCTCAGACAAATGGAAAGACGACCGACTAGTTGTTGCCTCACTGAAGGAAGCTCCGCAGGACCCTAATGAGGATTCAAGGAGATGAGGGCAAATGATTCCGTGAATCCAGTGGTTTCTCTGCTTTAGCCGGCTGCTGGGATGGAAAGAAGGTTGGACATGGAGTCAGGACAGCCGTGGCCTTGGAGCCGCCCTCTGACGCTGCTGTCGTGCAACCGTGTGACCGTGGGTAAGTCAGGGAGCCTCTCGGGCTCAGATTCCTCAGCTGTAAAGCGAGAGCACTGGGCCAGAGGCCTTCGGGCCTTTGCTCTGGCTCTGCCTCCATCATCCCTCGGGCCTTGGAGATGCTAGCGTGAATCCTGCTTCCGACGCCAGCCAGTGACCAAGGGCGAGCTACCTGGGCCTCAGCCTCTTCACCTTTAAAAGGGAGTAATTGTGCCTCCGCTAGAGACTGGAGCGGGCAGGCTTTGATTAAGCAGCCCCTGTGTGCCAGACACTGGGCTGAGTGCTCCACAGTGCTCATGAGGTTGGGCGAGATGATGCGTATGGAAATCCTTTGTAAACATTAAAGCAAAACAGAAACGGCAGCTATGAGGATGAGGACAATAGAGGATGACGATGAAGAAGAAGAAGAAGAAGATGACAGTAGAAGGTGGATGACAGATTTCATTGAAAATGAGGGTCTCTTTATCACGTGTGATGTTCAGAAGTGCCGGACCATTTCGGTGAGCAGAAGCAGCAAGAACAAGGCGTACAGAATTAGGAAGAGTGGAGAAAGCCGAAAGGGGGAAAAGGTAAATTACAGAGCTCATTAAATAATAGATCAAGGAGCAAGATCAGCTTGCTGTCTGCTCCTCAAAGGCTGTGCTTTCTCACCCACTTTCACGTGACAGCGTCCAGTGCTGAGGGAGGAAACGGCCTGGGTGACGTCTTCTGTCTTTCCTAGGACAGCAGCAAGGCAGGGTCTTCAATATGGGGGCCATTCCCCTGGCTCACCCTCAGGCTTTAATCTTTAATGGAAGTGATGACTTCAGAAGAAGGGGGAGACAGAAGTTAAATACCTGAGTCCAGAGCAGAGTTTAGTGAAAAGTCCAGCCCACCCGTCTAGTGCCTTGTCCCACCAAGGGCTCTGCAGCAGTCTGTTGCAGGTCAAGTGCTTGATTCACAGACAAGATGGCTATCTTCAAGCATCAGAAGGGTTCTCAGGGGGAAAAGGGATTCAATTTACTTGCTTGGCCTCTTCTAATTCTTGTTTGGGCCTGGGTTGGACCAGAGGCCCCTGGTGTGCTTCAAGTGTCTTGTGCTAATTGATTCAGCAAGGACTTGATAAGCACCTACTGTGGGCTGGGTACTGTGCCAGATATTGAAAATACAAAGATAAAGATGAAACAATTCTACCCCCACACACTTTGAAAGAATTTATTCTTTGGGAGAGAAATAATATGTTCAAAGAGAAGCCAACACAAGCTCTAAGCAAAGTGGATATAATTTCAGATCAAAAGAGTAAAAAGTGAGGGGCAGCTAGGTGGCCCAGTGGATAGAGCACCGGCCCTGGAGTCAGGAGTACCTGAGTTCAAATCTGGCCTCAGACACTTAACACTTGCTAGCTGTGTGTCCTTGGGCAAGTCACTTAACCCCAATTGCCTCAATAAAAAAAAACAAAAAACGAGTAAGAAGTGGTGTGAGCTAGATCTTGAAGGAGGCTGTGTATTCTCAGAAGTAGAGTGGGAAAGTGAGTGCATTGCAGGCATAGGGGCCTGTTTGTACAAAGACTTGGAGGTGGGAGCTCATAGGCTCACAGGATCACAGGACATGAGCTGGAAGGGACTACATGGTGTAATAAGCCAGTCTGGAAAGGGTGCTGATCAGAGCTTGAAAGGTCAAACAGGGGAGCTTGAATTTTATCCTAAAAGCAATGGGGGGCTACTGGAGCTTCTTAAGCTAGAGAGTGATGTGGTTAGACCTAAAAGAATATCTATTTGGCATCTTTGTGGAGGCGGCAACTGCCTGTCCATGTAGATGTATCTTGTGAAGAGAGTGGGGTAGCTTCTGATACTATGGGATTTCCCAGACCACAGAGAAAGCTAGGCTGGGTTATCGGGGGCAGTTCTATCCCTCAAAAAGAACATGGGATTTGTGGCTTTTGGTTTCATCTCCAGGGATGCCCCAACTTCCATTGTAATCCAGACTTTTTCTCCCAAGCCCATCTTTAAATTAAATTTAAATGAAAGAATTAATGTTTCTGAATTACTGGTGAGGATGTGATTAATTACTATAACTGCAAATGTTTTGTGGCTGGATTACCGGCCCCCAAGTGTAACCTTTTAAACGACAAGAGCTTCCTGAGAGTAATAACCAGTGTGCTGTTAATGAAAAGCTAGCCCACTGTGGGTCACGGCTTTCTATATTCTAGCAGTCTGGTGCTCTCCTCAGCTGAACAATGGGGAGCAGAAATATGTGGGTGATTAAAACTTTTAATTAAGGCTTGCTTTAAATGTCCAGGTATTTAATCTCAAGCATTCTCTCTCTCTCTCTCTCTCTCTCTCTCTCTCTCTTCTCTCTCTTCTCTCTTCTCTCTCTTCTCTCTCCTCTCTCTTCTCTCTCTTCTCTCTCCTCTTTCACTTTCTTACTTTCTCTTTTTCTTTCACTCTCTTATTCTTTCTTTCTCTCTTTCACTCTCTTACTCTCACTGTCTCTCTCTCTGCCTCTCTTTCTCTCTCTCTCTCTCTCTCTGCCTCTCTCTCTCTCTCTCTCTCTCTCTCTCTCTCTCTCTCTCTCTCTCTCTCTCACACTCTCACTCTCACTCTCTCTCATTCTCACACTTTCTTTGGCCTCTTAGCCGAACACTATCTCAGCAGCAGCAATTATATGGACTGCATTTCCTCACTGACGGGAAGCAATGGCTGTAGCTTGAACAGCTCCCTCAAGGGGTCCGACCTCCCTGAGCTCTTCAGCAAGCTTGGACTGGGTAAATACACCGATGTGTTCCAGCAGCAGGAGGTCAGTCACTTTTGGTTTCTCCTCGTGTCTATAAAACGTCTGAATATTTGGTCTGTGCTTATTTCAGTGTGTATTATCTCTTCCTACAGAATATACGATCCTGGAGGCCAGGGACAGTCTCCATTTTTGTGTGCATCTCCCCTACCTCATACACATAGTAGGGGGTTTAATCACTGCCACTGAGTAAGACTCTCAGCTTCGCCCCTAGGTCAGGAGCTCTTCGTCATTCTTTGTACCATGTAATCCCTGTCAGACTGGCCAAGACTTTGGACCCTTCTCAGGATGTTTTTAGTTGCAGAAAATAGATTGGCTTAAAAAGAAAAACAAAAGTTAGGGAAAATAAAGATGTCATTTTTCTCTCATCCACATTCGTGGACTCCTTGGGAGTCTTTCTTGGCTGATGCCTGGGCTGTGCCAGCTTGTCAGAGAGTTCCCTTTTTTAAATAGACTCCCTACTCTGGCCACATGCCAAGGACAAGTGTGTTATATGAGACGTCTGGCAGGGGAGTCTCTTTCCCACTGTTTCCCTTGCCCCACCAGCTTTCCTTCTTGTGGGACATGGTACCTCTAGAACAACCAGAGATATAAACTGCAGGGAAAATACAGATGGGAACCAGTCCCTGCCTCCAATGACCTTAATTCTACTAGGGAGGAACAATCCATACAAAGACTGGTGACTGGAAAATATATATGAAGTAAATTTAAAGTAACTTGGGAGAGCATGAGCATGAATAACTGGGAGGCTCAAGAAGGCCTCTTCTGGAGGTGATAAGGAGGAGCATTCCAGGCGAAGGAGGTTAGCTGGACAAAGGCCTGGTGCTAGATTGATTGTCAAGGATGGGGAATGTCCAGTAGTCCAGTTTGACTGAGACACAGAGCACATGAGCAGTGAGCTGGGAAAAGTATTCTGGAGCCAGGTGTGAAGGCCTTGGTTTATATTTTATTCCACAGTCAATAGGGATACCCTGAAGGTTTTGTTGTAGGAACAATGTCTTTGCTCTGAGGTACTTTCTACAGCCTTTGGGACAAAATAGTACCAAATTCATTCTGACTTTAATATTCAATCTGATTCATGTGCCATGGTCATTTTGGGGGGAGGTCATTGGAAGAGCCTGAGAGGTATCAGCCTCTCCCTGAATCTGCCGTGCAGGCAGACCCTGGCAGAACCATTAGCTGAAGAGGGTGGGTGGAACATTTGTGGGACCTCAGCTCTCCTGGATTTACTGATGGGGCCAAAGTTTAGTTTGGACATGCCTGATTTTGTCATTTTGCTTCTAAGAGAATAACTGACTGAGTCAGCAATTCCCAGATGTGTGCTTCTCAGCAAGAAAGCCTAGGTTTTTATAGCCAGGCTTTGTGCCACAAATTCAGTTCATGGTTACATAGTTCAATAAATTATTGAATTTAATTTCTCAGGATTTTTTCCTTCCTCTATTGGAAAAAGGAGGTTTTATGGAGAATGTGTTATATTTCAGGGCGTTGGTTTATTTTCTCCCCCAGGAAATCTTTGTTTCTTAGAGCTCAGCTTACCAAAGAGTTTCAAAAATGGGTAAGATATTCATCACTGTCCTTTAAAAATTGGCCTGTATAGATATTTTCTGAGGTTCTTTCTGGATTTAAAATTCAGTTCTGTGAGTCCAGGATTCTTATCTCCCTGGGCTGAGCAGGTCGGGGTTTCTTTTAGGGGAAATTCATGTAAAGAAGCCATGATGACTTATAAAGATGCCCATGGTGCCAAAGTCAGGAGTCAGAGTTTAAATGGTGAGGAATGATCCCCTGGGCTTCTTTTCCCCCTCAAGTTTTATTCCCCCTCTGGGGATGAGCAGGAAAGAAGCTTGTTAGGCCTTGCTTAGGCAAGAGGTCATCCAGCACCTTACAGTATTTGTTGACTTTGGAGGTGGTAGATCCTGTGGCAACCCCAGACTGAGTGTTCTTTTCCATCATTTTATCAGTCAAACCTGAACACCTTCAGGGCAGCCATCCCTGATATCCTGGAAACATTCAAATTCAGATAGAAATTGGGTCCACCAAGCCATACCTAAGGATTCTTGTGGCCCACAGATTGACTTAGAGAACTAAGTGTGTTGATGTTCTTTTTTAAATTAATACATCAACACATTAACATCAGTTAGGAACTCCATTTTAATCTGGATTGGGCCATGTGTTTGACACCTCTGCATAACATGATCATGAAGCATCATCTGAATAGTCAAGATAAGATACAATTAAGTGCAGTAGAATTTAATTTTGAGGGCATATTTTTTGTATTTTAGCAAATTGAAAATTGGTCAGCCACTTACGGCATATGATGCTTGAGTCTGATACTTAGTTTTATTCATCTATCAGTGAAGATCCAGATTCTTCCTATCTTTTCATCTTATGACATTTCAAACATATCCTCTTATAAATTGTAGAGGAGGTGCTCACCTGCATTAATAATTAGAGACTGTTTCCTCATTGGGAGTTCTCTGTGTCCGTAAAGTCTCAAGTCTAGCCCTAAAATAATTCTTTCCATTGGTCCTCTATAAAGAATGCGTCCAAATGTACTAATATCCTTTCTCTGCTTCTTTCCCCCTTGGGATCACCTTTGTCATCCCACTGCTTGTTTTCCTTAATTCTTGCTATATGTGTGACCTACCCACCTCCTTTTCTGGTCATATACATCCCCACTGATGTATCTTTATGCCCTTTCTCACATGAAAGTAATTGTTAGTAATCATTTCCGTTTGCATATGCCCATCATTCCTCCAACCATTGTCCTTTGGATTCTTCCAATATAATGTCATTCCAAGCTTCATATTCACACAGCATCATTAGGAGATGATGCCAATATTGGCATCAAAGAAGTACAGTGATAAGCTTAAGTTCATTATGATAATAATGATAATTCATATTTTGGGGGTGCCGGGCATTTTTCCAAATATAGTCCAACCTGAACTTCTACTCAGTTCTGGGCCCAGCCCATTGTCTACTGTCTGTCTGCATTTTGTATTTAAGATATACATGCTGATGGACCAATTCAGTAGTCTACTTATATTTAGTGCATGACGCAGTCTGAGAAATTGGCATTTTTCCTTCTATTTTGCTCCTCCAGTGTGGATGGTTGGCCCAACCTCTATTACAAAAGGTTTTATTGGGGAGGCTCTGGGGCTCTATACAATTATTACCATGTCATCAATGAAAAGGAGCAATTGTGAAACCTTGCCATCAATATATAGGGGTTGCTTCTTTTCCTAGGATTCTACATAGGATGTCTTCCATGATACTGTCACACACCTTACATGAATACACATTTCCTACTGTCAAACTGTCAACATTTGGCCAATTGTTGAACCAACTTATTTGCATGAGCACATTTGCCATAGCTTCATAGATAGATAACTTGTTTGAGGGTGGCCTTTGATGCTGAATTGTTTTCTACCCATTGAATTGAATAAATAATGGACATGGCCAGATCATATATCAATCAATCGTGTGACCAGGACATTTGTTACAAAAACTCTGTAGGAACCTTCCTAGATTGTCCTCAGGTTTGCATCAGGGATACCCTAAAATGGATAAACCATTCTCGTGAAGATTTTATTTCAATTTTTTTTTTGGTTCTCTAGGTCATCTTTCTTTAACAGCAGTTATTTCATTTCTTTCTTATTTCTTATTCTGGGTTCTGAGGCAGTCAAGAGATGTGTCCAGTATATCCCAATGAAGTAAAAGAAATGGACAGTCTTTCTCATTAATCAATTAGATCTGAGCTCCTCAATCAGTTTATAAAATACTCCTCTCTGTTTATTTCCAATGACTTTAGCAACATCAGTGTTACTGGCTGTACAAATTTATTAATAATGTAACAAGACAGAAGCATAGTTAAATATTTCAACAGTGTATCAGCTGGAAGAAAGATACCATTTAGAGTCACCTCTAACCATCAACTACATTTGCTGATAAGCCAACAATTCACTTCTCTTAGGATGGCACCCAAAGTATCTCACTAATTCTCTTCAGGAAATCTTCCCTACCTGTGTATCCTCTGCACAAAATATCCTCAATTAAACCTTTCAGAAACATCTCTTAGGCTTCCCTCCCCCCCCCCCCCCCCCCCCGGTCTCTCTGAACCTCTCTCCCAGCCATGACAGTTGACCCAGAATGACAGTTAAACCACCAAGATTCCATTCGTTCTTAAAAAATGTTGTAACAATATCCATAGTCCCTCAGGGATGGGCTATTGTATGTTACACACCGTAAGCTTAATAACAGTCTCCTATATGGAATAAAAAAAGAATAATTGAAATCCCAAGTAAAAACCTCAAACTGCAAACAAGTTGCACTTTGATTAAAATATACTTTAACAAAATAATGACATAATGACTTATTTTCTCTTCCCTTTTGATCTCTTTTCATTTGCAATCCGGCTTAATTTCTCCCCCAGATTTATGGTTTTCAAGATACATGTTCTGATTGTGTGTTCTCTCTGCATCAACTTTGGAGTTCTCTTTTCATATTTCTGTTTCAGTACATCAATAGTCCATCACTCTAATCGATACCCATGTGTTTTAAGCCCCTCTCTCATTGTTAAATATTGATATTGTTATAAAAGTTTAAAATATGTTATATTTTATTACACGTTAGTATATAATATGGCAGTTTATCATATATTTAAATCATATTTATATGTAAAATATACATGGTTTCTAATTTTTGTTGTCGTATACAGATAGGTTCTCTAAATATTTTTTGGACAGTCAGATCTTTTGCTTGCTGTAATAAAATCCTGTGGATGTAATCTTAGTAGTGAGATCATGGGTCAGAGGATACAATCCGTTTTGTATCTTGTTGCACCAGTGAAGAGCTTTGCCAACAGCACCATCTGTGCCTACCTTTATATAAATGCACATTTGTCTTTTCAGATAAAATGCGAGCTCTTTGAGGGCAGAAGCTGTGTCTTGTTGGTTGTCTTTGTATTCCCCAGTTCCTAGCACAGTGCTTCATATTATTAAGCAGGAATTTAATAAATGCTAATTAATTGACTGTGAATTCTCAGTCTGGCCAATACTGAATTTTATTGCTATCAAACCTCTTTGTTGGTCATTGTAATCTTCATTTTTACCTTTCTCTGATTATTAAAGGGTTTGGAGAGTTTTGAAAAGGCTTTTGCAGAGGGAAGAGCAAGCATGACTTAATTGCTAACAGTGTCTTCAATCACTACTTTTTTTTGGGGGGGGAGGAGTAAAAGCATCATCCAGGATCTCCTTGCAGAAACCTCTCCTCTCTTGGAGTGTATTAAAAATCAATCCCTGAATGCCTTTAAAAATGGGGTCAAGGGGCAGCTAGGTGGCGCAGTGGATAGAGCACCAGCCCTGGATTCAGGAGTATCTGAGTTCAAATCTGGCCTCAGATACTTAACACTTACTAGCTGTGTGACCCTGGGCAAGTCACTTAACCCCAATTGCCTCACTAAAAAAAATGGGGTCAGCACCAGCACAGATTGTTTCTGTTTATACTCAGGTCAGACTTGCCCTTTTTTGATTATACTTTATTTGACATGCCTCATTCTACTTGGTTGTTTAATGAGCTGATGGAGTCCAAGCGTGGAGTTTCCATCATCCTCACCAATGAGAACAGGGCACAGTCAGAATGCGGGCAGAGAAGAAAAAAAACTTCAATGGGGCAGCTAGGTGGCATAGTGGATAAAGCACTGGCCCTGGATTCAGTAGGACCTGAGTTCAAATTCAGCCTCAGACACTTGGCATTTACTAGCTGTGTGACCTTGGGCAAGTCACTTAACCCCAATTGTCTCACCCAAATAAACAAACAAACCAAACCAACCAGAATGTGGGCAGATCCCACATTCTCTTTTGTCATTTGCCCTCTTTCTGAGGAGGTTAAAAGGTCTGTGCCTGAATCTGTGTGATGTAGGACACAGCACTTAGCCTTTCTAGCCTCAAATTTCCTCATACATTGAGGGAAGAGAGTTGGCCTCAGTGATTGTTAAGGCTCCATCTAGCTCTGAAATCTGTGATCCTTTGAACTTCCTAGACATTTATCTCCTCGTTTATGGATGTGGAGGTTGAGCCAGATGATTTCTGGAATCTCTTTCAGTTCCAGTTCTTATGATCCTAATTCCCATATCTTTGTCACCCCGGTGACTAGGACCATGCTTTGGACAGAGTAGCTGCTTAATCATTTTGTTATTTGTGTCTGTTTCATGGATCTATGAAGCCAAAAACAATTAAGTGGCTGGGGGCCAACCCTCTGCTAATGAGCTTTCTGTGCTTAACTTAGCTGACCTCAGTAAACACATACCTTGCCTATTGCCAGTATCATATTGGAAGCCTTTCCAGCTTGGTTTCTGTAACTTACTGCCTAGCATACCATAGGCACTTAATAAATGCTTGATGATTTCTTGGTAGTGTAGGACCTGTCAGAGCCAGAATCTGGCCAGTATTGCCTTAAGAACCCAGGGTTACCTCTTCACCAATATGAGGTATTCAACTAGTATTTAAAATTTTGGGGGGAGGGATATATATGTTAACTGTATATTAATTAGGATGTTTAATTAGCTAAAACAGCCATCCACTGATAATGTCATTGCCAGTTAAGAACATTTACAATGAATTGGTTCAACGAGCCTTTGATAAATTCATGGGCAAGAGTCTGCTCAGCAAGAGTGAAGGGGAATTGAAGAGGATTGTACTCTTAAATTGTTGAGCATAGCAATGCCCTCTCTCAAAATGCCCCTTGCTGCTGATATTAGATTACTGAGATGGATGGTCCAATAGGGCAATTCTTTTTGTACAAAGTTGGTGTGGATAGAAGTAAAGGCAACTGGAGAAGATGGGAGAGAATGAGTACACTAGTGCACTCTTGATTATTGTTGTCTAGTCTTGTCTGGTTCTTAGTGACTCCACTGGTCATTTTCTTGGCTAGAAAATTACTACTTACTAGAGTGGTTTGGCATTTCTTTCTCCAGCTCATTTTATAGATGAGGAAATTGAAGCAAATAGGGTGAAGTGACTTGCCCAGGGTCACACAGCTAGTCAGTGTCTGAGGCCGGATTTGAATTTACAAAGATGAGTCTTCCTGGCTCCAGGCCCAGCACTCACTAACCCAGCTGTAAAGAAGCAATTATTAAGTGCCTACTATTGCCAGACACCCTACTGGGTGCTGGAGACCCAAGAACAAAAGTGAAATAGTACCTACCCTGAAGGAGCTTTTGTTCTAACAGGGAAAACAATATATACGTATTAAATCTGTACAAAATAGTATGAGGTAGTTGGGAGAGGAAGAGGGACACACTGAGACAGTTGCTATTTAGGGGGCAGTCTTTCCGGAGCTGAATCATGTTGCTGATGGATCTTCTTTTTGTTTTCCTGCCCATAGATTGATCTTCAGACATTCCTCACTCTCACAGATCAAGACTTAAAGGAGCTGGGGATCACAACTTTTGGGGCCAGAAGGAAAATGCTGCTCGCCATCTCAGGTAACTAGGATTCAGCTCCCAGAGTTCCCAGATGCCCCTAGACCTGGGATCTCACTGATGTGGGTGAGCCCTTCGGAGATGTGGGTGACTGCCCATCTATGCCTGCCTGGATTTAGAGCTCCCAGGATAGGTGCTGCCATTTGGCTAATTCTCCTCCATCTTCACCTTTTTCTGGGCCTGCAGTTGTTCGTAAAGTATCACATGCCAAGAGAACCCCCAGCTCCCGAAATTTAAGCACTTGTCTTTAAAAAAGTGATTTCCTCAGAAATGACTAAAAGGGAGAGGGGTTTTTGCATGCATGGAGAATGGTAGGTGTGGGAACACTTGATTCAATGTTCTTCCTGGTTGCTGTTTTGTGTCTGGGGAAGTGATTTAAGAAACTTAGGCTTCTTTATAGATAGTAGGCTGCAGATCTCTGTACTAAATCTAACTGAGTAGAGGTTATTGCCTCCGCAGAACTTAGTAAGAGGCCATCGGCATGTCTTGGGACTTGACAGATATGGTCGTCTGAAAGCTTTGTGATTTGGGATTCACAAGACCATGTGAATCAATCATAGGAGGCATGTCCACTAGGTGGTCACCAGAAGGAAAGAAGAGAATGTCTCTCAGACATATCCCATGAGAGTCTTTGGCATATCACTGTAGAGCATACTTTGGCCTTCACCAATACAGGGATATATTGGCTGTTTCCTTGACTTGAAAGGTCTCCAGGGAGTGGGTGGAATGGGATCAGACATTAAATCTAGATCCTGTAAATGCATCTGGAGGATGTAAGGGAGGGTTGCAGTCAGAGAAAAGTAAAGGGTCACTTTTTCAAAATTTCTCCATGAAAGTTTCAGGAGGGTGTCACTTCTTTGTAACTATCCACTGAGGACCTCCTTCCCTCCCAAAAAGAGGGGAAAAAAACCCAAGGTAAGCTGTTTCAAAGGGGACCATCAATTCTTTTTCCAAAATGTTGGAGAGAACCATCTTTTTCTTCAAAATGTTGATCTTGGTGTGTTGTCTTAGAATGACCACTAACCTAAATGAATGGTCACAGCTTCTTCTGCTGATCTGCTAGGAAAGGTCATCAAGGCATTTTAGTAACTCATTCAATTCACCAAATATGACAAAATGCCCACTTTGTGTTAGGCACTGTATGAATGGATCTGTAGTGAACGTAGTGGGGCATCTGTGTAAACCTAGCTACTTAAATTGGATCAGCAATGAGTAGTAAAAGGTTCTAGGTCAAAGCAGTGGAAGGAGTCCAGGAGCCCCCTGGGTTCCAATCTTGATTCTCATACTAGCTTTGTGATGTTTAGACAAGTCACTTTACCTTGGGCTTCATCTTTTCATCTATAAAATTGGGGGGTTGGGCTGGATGGCTGGGAGCTGTTATGACAATGGACTGGTAGTTTGGAATACCTGGGCTCTAATCTCAGCTCTGCCACTCCTTAGCCATGGGAGCTTAGGCAAGTCCCTTCAGAGTTTCCTTCTCTGTAAAATAAGATGATTGTACTAACTGATCCCCAAGGGCCCTTTGAGCTATGTCTGTGCTCCTCTGAAAGCGTTCGATCATTCCATAATACATCACAAACTGCTCAGCATCTGCTAAGAAGGGCATCAGTCTGGTCTAAATGAGATTTTCATTTTATTGGGGAAGGGGAGAAAACATACAAAACACTCAGATGCTTCTCTTGGAGAATCCTCTTTGATTGTATACAGTTTTCTTTTTTCACGTCTTTTGTGGTTTGGAATAAACATGAGCCCCCGAGAAGAGCCCCTGCACAGAAAGGAGCTGAGGAAATGGAATGAGTGCCCATGCCCACCTCGTGACTTTGGAAGGCAATGAAACTAAGTCCACACTACATCTCTGCTGCCTCTTATATGTTCATGGGGCCCAGCTGTCCTATGGCATCATCTGGAGGAGCATGGGACTGTACCACATTCTTCTTGTTGATGAGGGGTTCAGGAAGTGTTTGGAGTTTCTGCTTATAATCGATGCCAAGGAAGAGTCATCACTTAAGTTAGTGAAGACTTCCCTGGCAAAGGCTCTGTAGCTTGTGGGATCCTTTCATCAGAGGTCACTGTGCCCCCAAACTAGTCATGGCTCCACAAAAGTGTTTTTCATCTTTCCCCAAAGAGACCGATTGGGAAAAGGCCTTGGCTTTTGGATGGCGATGGAGGGGCTGATCAGCTCCGTGGGGACATTCAGAAGTGCTCGTCATCTTCTGCAGGGAGTTGAGGGCTTTGAATAAGACACCATTTTTTGAAGGTGCCACACTGACAGTGTGAGGTAGATGCGTTCTTGAAGTATGACTTGTTTTCCTTTGTGGAGAACTCAGGAGCAAACTTAGCAGCTCCTTTGTGTCACTTGCCCCAGCTTCCCAGAGAAGCCGGAGTTCAAAAAGCGTCTTTGTCCAGCTTTTTTATCTGAGATGAAAGATGACAGTTGGTTGGTTTTGTTTCCACTTGAATCAGGGTGGCAAGAATAGGTTTCCACTCTAACCTTCTCTGTAGAAGGCAGGATGGATGGAGGGCGGTACAGACGAAAGATGAAGCTGGGTTGGGGGCCTGGGGTGCAAACTTCAGCTGTGCTGTGTGGTCTTAGCCAAAGTGCTTCCCTCTCTTAGCCTCAGTTTCTTCTTTTGTAAGAAGAGGGTTCTAGCTCTAGTATTGTACCAGGTTACAAAGGAATTGGGGCTAGGAAGCTTTTCTTGTAGCATGTTAATTAAAGGGAAAGAAAATCTCCATCCAGAAGTGATGTCAGATAATTTAAAAGCCTTGGGAGTGTCTTTAGAACCCAGCTAAGTTTCCTTGCAAAACTGAAATTCTCTACACTATTTAGGATGTTGGTAGCAAGTGGCCCACTGCCTAGAGAGGGGCCCAGCGAAACTGCAGGCTTCACTCCAAGGCATCAGCTAGATCTAACATCTCCCGCCCTGTTCTTTTAGTTTGTGACTCTGGTCAGATGCGCAACAAGATCCTGAGGGCGGCCAGGATTGTGTGAACCTTGGAAATGCAAGGACGAAAGGTTGGTATTCTCCTAAACTCTCCCTCAGCTTTGCTGGAAACAAAAAAAAAATAGGAAGAAATGACTTTTTAAAATGAAAGAAAAAATAACTCATCTCATCATCAGGGCTTAATCTGTTGTGATCTTTTCAGTTACATTTTTTTCTTACTTCTGGTATGTTGGGGGTGTTTCAGATATCAGAGTAGCTGAACTTGAAGGGATTGCCAGGCTCTGGTGCTGGCCTAGGGGCCTCTGGAGACCCGCGGCACAAGGCGTTAGTAGGTTGTTCTGATGATATCCTTAGTGTCTCTACTGGACCACATCATCTTCCCAACTTGCTCAGTGTGTTTTGTGCAAGGGGAAGGAGTCTTAGACTTTATCGTTTTCTGTCTTGTGAAATCGAGGCTGGAAAGCAATGCAGAAATAACCCACCATGGCCTCCCAGCCCTTGCTTCCCACTTATTCCTTGGAGCACAGAAGTAGCCGTCATCTCCTGGACTAATGAGTCATTCCCTGGCTAGGGGATGGAGGCCTAAGAAAGCCTGAGTGGTGAAGGAGCCAGACTGACCTGTAAAAAGGTCCTTAGCTTAGTTCTCTCTCCTGAGTAGTTTCTTTTCTTTTCCTTTTTTGGGGACCTAAGAGGGGGCGCAGGGAGATCGACACATACCACTTGTATTAGGAAAGCCGTAATTAACCAACCAGACAGAATGTACTAAGTTCCCACTTTGTTCCAGGGACATGCTGGGGCTACAAAGAGAAAAAATGCAAACAGTTCCCTGGCCTCAGGGAGTTAACCCTCTCTATTTAGGTATATCCCCTCTCTATAAGATAAAAGTACTTAGCACTAGGGGGGCTGGATTTCCCAGCCCAATGCTCTATCTAGCTTTTGGAATTCTTCTGTGAAGTCATAGAGGAGCTGTGACCTCATTGATAGAGGAAGCCGCTCCACTCATAGACAGTGTTACAGCTTCTCCACTGCAGTTCTGTAGAAACATAAAATCACCTTGTGTTTTTATTTGGGTGTGGGAGTGTGTAAGAGACAGAGACAAAGGTCCAACGCTTCTGAGAACCACAGACTTAGAGCTGCAATGAGGTCATTTAGACCAACTACCTCATTTTACGGACAGGGAAACTGAGGCCCAGAGAGGTTAAGTAAGGGTCACACAGCCAAGTAAATGGCTGAATCTGGATGCACATCCAGGTTGTCTAAATGCAAATGTATTGATTTTTCTCACACTGTACCATGCTGCCTACCTTCTTTTGTTTCTTCAGAGTTAAACTGAACTGGGTTTTTTTGGGGGACCATTTGGAAAAACGTGGCAAGACATCATAGAATGAAAACCTTTTTTTCGCCCAACATTGGGCCCCTGATTAGTCCTGTTCTGGCCAACAAAGACATAAAGAATGTTCTCCACCTGGTTTCCTTTGAGAATCTCTTAACACCCACTTCCTATCCCTGACTCCAGTGAATAGAACAGAAGCTGTTCACACAAGTAAATGCTCCTTGGGACTAAAACACAAGGAGAAAGTATCTCAAATTTGTGGAGACTGTATGATATAGTGTCAACAGAACTGGACTTCAGAGAAATCATGAAGTTTGGGCTCTCCTGGTTCCCTTTGGAAAATCAGTCATCAGCTAACATCTGTGAGCCTCAGTTTTCTTCTGTCAAATGGGAAGAAGAATAGAAATAGCTACTGTGCCTTCATAGGGTAATTTGGAGAATTAAATGAGACAATATATTTTTTCATTCACACATTCAGCAAACACTAAAAAGTTATTAGAGTGCAGTAGAGGCAGAATGTGTTAGACTTGGAATCGGGGAGACCTGGGTTTAAATGCATCCTCCCTGAGGGACCTTGGATAAGTCACTTTCTTCATCCTTAAGAAGGGAATACAAAGAGTAGCTACTTATGACATTATCATGAGGATCAAATGAGATAATGTATGTTAAATGCATTGAAGTCCTTAAACTGCCACAGAAATGTGAGCAATTTTTATAATTATAATAACTGTGGAGTAGACCCTGTGTGTTAGGGGAGGACATTAAAAAAAATCTAACCTACCATCCTAATATTGAGCTTCCCATCCCCTCAAACAGCAGACATCATGAGTGATGATGTCCCAGTGGCCCTTTTGGTCAGAATCACAGAATCTTAGAGGTAGGAGGTACCTCCGAGGTCATGTGGCCCATCCCCTGCTTGAACAAGAATCCCTTCAACAGTATCCCCAGCAAATACTCATGTAGCTTTGGCTGGGATATCTCCGTTGGGGAGGAGCTCACTACCTCAACAGGCAGTCTGTACTCCATTCCAGTTCACCAGCTAGTTAAGCCAGCTTTTCTGTTTAACCGTGACTGTGGTTTGGGTTAGGGTGCTGATTGCTTATATTTGGTATCAGATATGTCCCTTTTTAGAGCTACATGTGTGGTTCTCACCAACCTGTGCTTCACAAAGCCCCCAGGGGACTGGAGGAGGGATTGCAAGCTATCTGTCAATCTAGATGTGTCCCGGCCATCTCATTGAATGACAGCCTCAGAAATGAGTAAACCTGAGCAAGTCAAGGCTTGCACATAGGAAGGGTTACTGTTTTTTGAATGGGTATCCATCCTGTTGTGATGAACAAGACACACATTTGTATTAAAACATTTTTGAAGCCAGACTAGCTTTGTAAAAATCCTTGTTTCCTCAGTCAATGGGCATAGTACAACTGCTTTCAACCTGTAGTGGAGGCAGGAAGAGAGAGATTTAAAATTTTTTTTAATTTAAATTTTAAATTTTAATTTATTGGGGGGGATATTTTTAAACTTAAAAAGGAATTCAAATGTTGGATATCACAGAATTAGAGACCAGTTTTTACTCATCCAGAAGAGTGCTGCCTTCCAGCTCCCAGACTTGTTTTCTGGTCTCCATTATTTATAAGAGGCTATGAAAAGCATAGAGTGGACAGTGAACTGGCCTTGGAGTCAGGAAGAGTCTTAAGCTCAAGGCTCGGCCACTTCTAACAGAGCCTGTGTGTTTGGCAAGTGGCAAAACCTCTTGGTGCCTCAGGGAGCAGATTGCAGAGAAGATGTGGGTTTTTCCCGCTGGAAGTTTCCCAGGCCTATGAAATCACAGGTCTTCCCTTTACCTCCTGAATGTTTGGAAAGTCAATTCTTCATGGCTTTTTGTTTTTGAGGTATATACACCAACAAATACGCACACACATATATACACACATGTATATATGTGTGTATATATGCACATGTCTATATGTATGCATTCATATCTCTGTGTGTATATCTCTTTAAAGTTGGCCCAACCTTTGGTTATAAAGAAATAACCCAAGTCATTCCATGAAAAAATCATGATGTGCCTCACGTGAAGCAGGAACTTTCTTAGGGTTGATGGTCTTACCAATGCGATTGTTCGTTTGTTTGAATTGTTTCTCTGAAGACAAAGAGACTTGAAGTTGAAAGGATTTTCTTATGCCCAGTTCAGGGGGTGAGGAAAGGGGTCGGGGACTGAGCACATAAGTATACTCTCCGGGTTCATCTTTGCCTCTTTGCTGGGTACATTTCGACTCCTCATCCTTATATATTGGGCTCTAACTGTCCAAATATTCTCATATGCTTGGCCTTTAAAAATTTAATAACGTTTCTCATTTCCTCTGTCATGCAAGAAATCTGTGCCAGCTACCCTATTAAATATGCATATCTTCTGTGAAGTCTGGCTGCCTTCTTTTCCTCCGCAAGGACATTGTTGGGGAGGGGGGTGCAGAGGATGCTCTTTGATTCATTGTTCTGGGTTCCAGAGGGGTTCTAAGAGTTGCCTTTGCATCTGTAACTAACAAGCATCCACTCTGTGTTGCCAACCCTTCGCCATTATTTTTGGACTACTTTATATTCTAACTGGGCAGTGGGTTTTTTAACCACCATAGTTTGCCTTTTTCTGAATAGAAATACAGATCCTGGTGTCAATGTGAGACGTTACAAAACAAACCTTCCTAGGTCTCATAGGCAACCTTAGAAACTGATTCAATTCTTGGTAATTAATTCATGTTCTTCCCCTTACACTCCCTTTTCTCCCCTTTCCTCATTCTCTTCTCTAGAACTGAATAAAAACCGAAGAAAACTTTTCGAACCACCTAATGCGCGTGCCTCTTCTCTGGAAGGAGGAGCCAGTGGGCGTCTGCCGCGTCAGTATCCCTCGGACATTGCTAGTGTCAGTGGCCGCTGGTAGCTCTGAGCCCTTGGCTTTCACCCAGATAACTCTAGAGTTGGACACAGGAACCCTGTGACTGACCAGCTGTCACTGCACACCACCCTCAGCACTTCGGGCATTGGGTATCAGGACCAAAGCGTTTTGTCTGCACATGTACTTGGTGCCAAACAGAGAAGAAATAGTCATCTGTCGTCTTTCAGAACACCAAAATGTGGATTGCTTTTTCTTATATAGATTTGACAGAATTTGCAATAATAATAATGATGATAATAATAAGAGGGGTTTAGTTTTTTTTATTTCCTATAAAATGTATGCACTGAATTTTTACTTTGAATGAAGGATTAAGAATTGACATCTGAGATGCCAGAGAGCATAGATTGTTTTGTTTTGTTTTGTTTTGTTTGGGGGTGGGGTTTGGGATTTTTTTTTCTTTTGTTGTTTTTTTTATCAAGTTGGAATTTTCTGGTACTGCTTAAAAATAATTATTGAGGTCTTTCAGCACTTTACATACCCTGATTTCTTGTCCTGTGGAAATTTTTTTTTCTCCCTCCCATTTTTTCATATCAGCTCATATATTGGCCCAAATCAAATTTAGCCATGTGTTTCTACTAGATACAATCTCTCCTGTGATGGTATAAGACGATGATCTTTATGTATAGCATCCTATAACTTCATGTCGGGGTCGGGGTGGGGAATATGATATTTAAAAAAATTCACTTGGTTCTGGACCAATTCTGTCCACTTAGGTTTTGCATCCTAGAAACCTTTAGCCCTGAAATTTCTCATCTGTAATCGGTGCAATGAAAGACCAAAATGGATGAATGAATCTTGCAATATTAATCCTTTACAGTCGTCATATTTAACTGCTGCCTATATTGCCAAAAAGAAATGATTTTAATGGCTGTCTGAAGGCAAAGGGCTATTTTTTAGTATACTGCCACTAAAGGACATTTATTTATATCAGACTTTTATTTTTAGGTACTATAAGCATTAGTGTACGTAACAGGAAACTGAGACCTACTAAAATGTATGGTAGAAAATGAATGGACTGGAGCTCAAATCCAACTCTATTTAAACAGATACCAAATCATAGCTGACAAGACAGCCCTGATGCTGTGATAACAGGAAGGAGCAGCCCCAATGTTGACTCCATAGGCAATCTTTAGGCACCATACACATGCATCAGGTATCCAGAATCAGATGCATTGTTTGGTGTGGGTTCCTCGGGGGCAGGGGAAGTTGGATGTTTTCAGATGGGCCCTTTCCAAAGGTGGCTGGGCTGGAAGTACCCAAGGCCACAGTGTCAGTGGTCAGAGCTCCTAATTACATTCTGATACTGTGAAAGTCCGTGAACCTTGGCAATGTCGTTTCCTGTCTCTTTTCAGACATCCTCTTATAGACTTAGGAAGTGTTTATTTTACATGGAAGAAAAGAAGTCCAAAAGTGTCTGCCTCTCCCTCTCCCTCTCCCTCTCCCTCTCCCTCTCCCTCTCCCTCTCTTCCCCAACTCTCTTCTCTCAATCTTCTCTTTCTCCATCTCTCAACCTTTGTCTTTTCTTAATCTTGCTATCCTCTCCATTTCTCTCAATCATTCCTCTCCTCCCAATTTCTCAATCTCTCTCTCCCTTCTCGGTCTCTTCTTCCCTCCCTTCCCCCCCTCTCCTTCTCTCTCTCCTTCTCTCTCTCCCTCCCTCTCTCCCTCCTTCCTTTCTTCCTTCCCATGCTCTCCCCTCTCTCCTCTCTCTTAGTCAGGTTCCAAGTGCATTAAATTTGGAGAAATACTTTCCCATAGGAAATCTTGGGATTCACCTGTACTGTAAAGTCTTATTTATGTTCAATATTCAGAACTTTAAAAATGGACATACACCACTGTCGAGTGCTTTAAGCAGAAGACATAAAGATAAGCATTTACAGTAGTTGAGTTTATTGTGTGGTTTGGGTTTTTTTAATGGAAACATGGGATGAAAAATGCTAGACACTTTTTTCATGGAGAAATCCTACCCTTAATGAAAGGAAAGACAATTGAGAAAATTTGCACACAGAGAAAATCTTTCACTTTAGAAAATAAAGTTGGCCATATTGAAGGCATAGATAATGAGGTTATCATCTCATGATCAGTAATAATTGCAAATGAGAGACTGTTCACCTGGGGATGGGGCCAAATCTTCTTCATGATGTGGGATGCTTTTCCCTAGAAGTAGATCTGATCATGGGCTTTTCTTATTCATGTAAACCTGTCATGCTCAATTGTCTGCATCAGGTAGTGAATCCCAGTTGAGATTTAGATGTAGCTGAGTTAGCCTTTTGAATTTTCCATTCTCCTTTAACAAGACCTCCTCCATTGGAAAATAAGTTGTTTCTTTTGTGAGATCAACATGAAGCATTGCAGTGGGAGAAAGGAGCTGAAATGTGTCTGGTATTCAGTAGATTGTTTGTCTTGAGAGCAAGGCTTGGCTAGTTATACCAAAGGGCAGGAGACCCCAGGACCCCTCCAGTAGGCAACAGAGGTGCAAAACCCATCCACCTAGCCAGCAACAGAAAACACTGGAAATGAATTTTTCTCACTTCTTTTGGATTCCACGAAGGGAATAGAACTCTGCCTTGGGCGGTGTGGTCAGTGTTACGTGATGCACAAAACATTGGGATTGATAGATGAAGATGTTAGTTTTAAATCTGTGCCTTATTAGTGACCAGTTATCTGTAAATATGGAACAGATACAGACTGTATTTTTTGTGGGGGTTTTGTCCTTTTACTGCTTTTTTTAAAAGAAGAAAGATGGAATTAAATGTTAAAAATGGGAATTTTTCAAAACTAATCAATTGTTACATGAGAAATAAATTTATATAACCTCTTTGTATTGTCCTTGGCGAGTGTGGTGTTTTTCATGCCTGTGTAGAAGAAGCTTCACTCTGCACTTTGACCAAAGCGGGTCAGAGACACTTACTCAACTGAGAAACAATTTAGCAGTTCACAGGTTCTTGCATAGGTTTAGAAGGCTCTGCTCAAAGTGATTTCCAGCTATCCTTTATGCTGTTGGTGTTACATAAAATAAGAATGGCAACACCAAACAAAGGAGACAGAACCCTGAATTGAGGGTTTGAAGACCTGAGCTCCAATCCCAGCTTTGCATCTTACTCTCAGAGGCAGCATGGGATAGTAACTAGAATACTGGACTTGGGAGTCAGGGGGACCTGAGTTCAAATTCTGTTTCAAGCACTACAAGCTAAGTGACCCTGGGCAAGTCACTTAACCTCTAAGCCTCAGTTTCACCATCTGTAAAATTAGAGGGTTGAATTTAATGACATTTAATGTCCCTTCTAATTATAAATCTATTGGTCTGTGCTCACAAAGTGTATAAATAAATACCTGTGAGACCATAATTGAATTACTTCCCTTCTCTGGCCTTTGGTTTTGTCTGGGAATATTTAAAATGAGATATCTGGACCTGATCTTTAAGCTCCCTCCTGCTTCTAAATGCTATGATTTCCCAGTCATTTTCATTGGTTAAGAAGCATATATAGGGGCAAATAGATGGCGCAGTGGATAAGAGCAGCAGCCCTGGAGTCAGGAGTACTCGAGTTCTAATCCAGCCTCAGACACTTAACACTTACTAGCTGTGTGACCCTGAACAAGTCACTTATCCCCAATTGCCTCACTAAAAAAAAAAAAGAAGCAGCATACATACATAGACATGTATAAGTGTCAGCTTATATATGTATGAGTGTGTGCCCCATCATGGGCGTGGCTTGTTCAGTCGTGCCTGACTCTTCATGACCCCATTTGGGGTTTTCTTGGCAAAGATCCTGGAGTGGGTTGCCATATTCTTCTCCAGCTCATCTGACAGATGAGGAAGCTGAGGGTAACAGGGTGAAGTGACTTGCCCAGAGTCACACAGGTAGTGTCTGAGGCTAGATTTGAACTCGGGTATTCCTTGCTCCAGGCCACGTGCTCCAGGCCACTGTGCCATCTAGCTTCCCATTGGGTGTGTGTATGGATATATGGAAAGCGATTGGAGGATCGCATTAGGGTTAGGGTTAGTCACTTAACCCTCATAGCCCCGCAAAAGAAAGAAAGAAAGAGATTGGGATTGTTGAAACATAGAAATATACACCGGATCTCAACTGCAATGCACCCTCAGAGCTCACATAATCCAAATCAGCACAGAGAGCTTTCAACCCATTTTCAAAATAAAACATGGACAGGAATTAATTTGGCAGCTCATGTTACATAATACAAGCTTTTGTCCTTCCATTAAAAGAACCATTGAGTGCACAGTCAGTTCTATGAGTATCAATCACCCACTATGTGCCAAGTATTGCTCTAGGTTCTAGGCAAAGACAGAGCCTCTGTCCCCAGAAAGCTTCCATTCTACCAAAAGGATGTTCTCATGTGCCTCAGATAAGCCAATACAAAGTAAGCAGAAGACTAGAGATAGTCTTTTTTTTTTTTTTGAGGCAATTGGGGTTAAGTGACTTGTCCAGGGTCACACAGCTAGTAAGTGTCAAGTGTCTGAGGCCAGATTTGAACTCGGGTACTCCTGACTCCAAGGCCAGTGCTCTATCCACTGCGCCACCTAGCTGCCCCTAGAGATAGTCTTTTTTTTAATTAATAAAGTATTTTATTTTTTTTCCGTTACATGTAAAGATAGTTCTCAACTTTTGTTTATACAAGCTTTACAATTTCAGATTTTTCTCCCTCCCTCCCCTCCCTCCCCCCTCCCCTAGACAGCAGGTAATCTGATATAGGTTATATATAGTCTTTTAAAGAAGATGCCACAGGACTAATAACAGGGAATCTGGGGACACCTCATTAGGAGGGAACACCTGATCTGAGCTCTGATGGAAAGTAGGGATTGTGCAGTATGGGAAGGTGAGTGCTATCTTACAAGACTAGAAAGGGGCTTAGGAAGGTAATGAACATTTTAAAAGGCAACATGATTCGGTGGCCAAAGACCCAAACTCTGAAAATTCGGAAACAGGTACCTATGCTTTGCACACAGCACACAGCAGGCATTTAATAAAAGTTTGTGGTATTCAATAGTTTTATGATCCAATAAGGGATGTGCTGGAGGTGGCTTACCATTCTTGGCAGGGGCAAATTGAAATTGTCACTGTGAGCATTTAACTGCAGGCATCAGCAATGGCTACAGGTCCCTTCTTGCTTTATCATTTTGTTGATTGTGTAGACTTAAGAAAGTGTTAATGCAGATTAAACTTAAAAGTGTGTCTGCATACCCCCCCCACACTTCCCTCAGATGGTTGTTAAAAGTTTACTAGCATACCGATGGGTCCATTTACATAAACATAAGCAAAGAATAAACAACCGTGTGTTGCCCTGGGATTGGACCAATTCTTAGACTGGATAATATACAGAAGTAATTCAATACTTCAGAAATCTATGCTTTTTTGAGCCTGGGTATTCTCTAGTACAGATGGTGACTCTTCTGTGACTTAAGGGTACTTAACAATTTATGTTTTTTTTACTGTTTTTTTTCCTGCTTTTTCCCTCCCTCCTTTCTTCTTTGATCCTTTACTGGTTATCTTACAAGGGGCAAATTACTAGGTAAAGGGGGGTGGTAGTGGTGGTGAAAGGGATATTTGGAAATGATGATATAAAATGACGCCATGTCAACAGAAATAAGACAAGATTGATGGATGCCAGATTGTGGAGAATTTTACAAGCTAGAATGAGGATTTTGTATGTTCTTCTATAGTCAAAAGGGAGCTATTGAAGATTTTTTTAGTAAAGGATGATATGGTCAAATCTATCTTTTAGGAATACCAGTTTGGCAGCTGTGGATACTCATGAAATTCTTGCATTTCATTTCTCCCCAAGTGATATAAACAGTATAGAGCCTAATTGACAAATATTTATGAAAGAAACATAGAGTAAGAGAGTAATGTTACAAATAAATTTACCACATAAAATGAAACTAATATGCAAACATACCAGAACTTAGTGATTCAAATATGTATCATTTCCATCAAGGTCAGCCTCTAGGCTCATGGATGTTTCTATAGCTTAAAACCATTCTGTAACTCCTATTTTGGAATGCCTCAGACCTTGAAGTGCTTACTTCTAAATATCCATCTAATCCAATAAGCAACTGAGTGTCTACAGTGTGGTGGGCAATGGGACAAAGACAAAACAAAATAAGGGCTCTGCCTTCTGGGAGCTTAATGCTATGGTTGGGGGTGGTAAGAAATGTAACCATAAATAAACAACAAGTAAACCTGATCATTTGAGAAGGAGAAGAGAAGACACACATGGAATACTCTGGGGATTAAGAAAGGAAGGAAGGAATGATAACTAGGAAAGATCTCATATAGGAAGCAGCACTTAAGGAAAGTCTTAAAGGAAGTTAAGCATTCTAAGAAACAGAGGTGAAGAGAAAGAGCATTCTAGACATGGGGCATGACCAGACAAAGTCACAGAAATGGGGTATGGAATGCTATATTCAGTGAACATAAGTAGGCTAATCTGGCTAGAATGTAGACTTTATAAAGGGGATTCTTGGGCAACAAGTCTAGAAAGGGAGTCTGGAGCCATAGAGTTAAAGATTTGAAATACTAAGTTGAGGAAATCACAATTGATCCTGGAGCCACTGATAGTTTTTAGCTGGGGCAGTGACATGGTCAGAAATAATTAGGAAGATTATTTTTTCAGTCACAGAGGAGGATGAGTTAGAGAGGAGAATTTGGGATCTGGAAATTCTGCTGCAATAGTTCAAGTGAAGCATGATAAGAGCTTAAACAGGGTGAGAGATGTGTGAGTGAAGAGAAGGGAAAAGAAATTAGAGGGAAGTAAAATTGACAAGACTAGGTGACAGATTATATGGGGGGGGGTGAGGGAGAAAAAAGGTTTGAGGAGAACTCTAAGGCTGTGAAGCTAGGTGACCAGAAGAATAGTTATACCTTTACAAGGGCATAATATAATTTGAAGGAAGGATGAGTGTGGGGGGAAGATAATGAGGGACACTTTAGGCATGAGATGAAAATCAAAGTTGCCCTGCATCTAGTGATGTGGGACTGGACCTCAGGAGAGAAACTGAGCCTGGAGATATCGATCCGATCATTATTGGCATAGAGATCATAACTTAACCCATGGGAGATGATGGGATCACCAAGTGAGAAAGAAGAGAAGAGGGGCTAGGGCAGAGCCCTAAAGTACACAGAGTTGGGAGAGTGCATGGTGATGTTACAATGAAGACTGAGGAGAGGTCCTACAGAAAAAAGAACTGAGAGAAAGTGCAGCATGGAGAACAGCATGGATGGCCAGCCATAGCAAATGAAGCAGAGATGTTAAGAGAGTAGCGGCTCCTTGTGCTCTCCTTCATTAGCTTATGACCTTCTTGGGAGCAGGGACTGTCTTTTGCCTTTCTATGTACCCCTGGCACTTAGCACAGTGCCTGGTATATAGTAGGTGTGTAGTAAGTGGTTGACAGACTTGTTTCTGAGGGTGGATTTGATTTTGGGAAATATCCAAAATGTGTAAAATGTCCAGCCCAGTGAAGGAAATGGATAATCAAACTTGGTCAGATCATTTTTCTTCATTTGTACTCACTCTGGATTCTAAATCTAACTATTAAAACATTCTAAATACAGTGTGTTTTTTAAATTCCCTTTGGAAGTGGGTAGGTATCATCCAGTTTGCCTGTGCTCATAGAGTGTGCAGTTGTTTTTTATTAAAAACAAATTAATCTAAGTGAGCTCAATACTATTTGACTATTATTACAGACAGAGCTAGGAGAAATATTTCACAAACACCTCATCAAAGAATTTTTAGATTTTGTTGCTTTTAAAAAAAACATTTTGACTCATACTGAAAGGAACAGGGTACAATGTTCTCTTTCCCAAGGGTCCAGTCCTGAATGGGTTTTGGAACCAATGTGGGTAACTAAGCTTTGCCCCTCCACTGTGGAGGCAAAGACTTCAGTGTGGGAAAAAGAACATTTAGGAAAACCTGACAGCCCCTACAAGGTTATTTTCAGAACAGAATGGCTGGAATAGTTATGGGGTCTTGGATGGGGGGGGCTGGGGAAGAATGACCTGATCAAATGGGATATTTTTGCCCAAGGCTGGGGGAAACAATGGACTTTGAACACACAATCTTGGATGCTTGATGATCCCTTATGTAAAGACTGTGGAAGTGAGACAAACACCTTAGCCAGACTCTTAGGGGAAAAAATGTGCATCCAGGCACATACTTCCCCAAAGCACAGGGTTGGCTTTGTTCAGCTTTTTGGTGCATGCCTTGGAAGCAGTTGCTTTGGAAGGCAGCGGGGATCTTTATAAGTTTAGGGATGAAGGGGGTGGGCAGACTTCTAGACTTTCTTTTGACTATTTCTTTGGTTTTATTATGAGTGAAATGAAGTATCTCATTTCTACCTTTCCTCCTGCCTCCCATCAAAAACCCCTTCTTTGGATTGAGGACAGCCACACTGGAAAACATGCCAATGAGTTCCCAAACTGAAAGCAAATTTCTAGAGGAAGAAGAAAAATTCCATTTTTTAAACAACGAAACTTGGACATGATCAAAATGATCAACTGTCACCTATAATATTTCATCAGCTGCATGAGGGTGAAAACCCCCAGACACTTAAAGGATGAACCCCATGGTTTCAAATGTGTTGAAACACAATTGACAGCAATCATTTTATTAAACACCTTCTATGAGCCAGAAATATATCCCATATATGAGATATGCAGGAAAGAATAAAACAACCCCTGCTCTTAATGAAAGAGAATGATAGAGGTTCAGTTTGATCAGACTCTTGGTGACACCTAAATGGGTCCCCAGCATATTCTAACATGTAATGCACTCTTCATTGGGTTTCTAATTCATGTCAGATCTGTAACTGCAAACCTTAAAATAGCTGTCCATTTGTGCAGTGTGTCAGGTTCACCTTCACCTAGTCACTCAACTTCTAGTCATTTTATTGAATACATTGGGGTGGACAAGGTACTAGATATGTGATTTCTTGGTATAGGGAACTCCCAGATGAAGAAATGCCTGCCAACACAGGCTGGCATCTTTTCTGCAACATATTCTTAGAGAGTTTCCCAGAGCACTGAGAAGTTAAGTGACTTGTCCAGTGTCACACCAGCAGGCTACGTCAGAGACAGGGCTTCCTGGGTTTGGGGCTGGCTACCCCCTGCTGTTGGTGCAATGACTAGTCTTAATCAGTAGCAGGGGCCAAGTCCTGCCAAGTGAGTTCTCCCGACCCACCCACCCCCACCCCATATATTCTACTTAACCCCTAGGAATACTTCAGGAATAACTGCCAAGCTCTCTCTGACTCTCAGAGAGCTGGCTTCTTCTCTCCCCTGGCTCTACCCTTTTGTATGTGGTGATACTCATCCCTCTAGTCTAAGGGTTATAAGTGGATTTATACGATTTGATTTTTTGGCTCTATCCTTCCCCACCCACTTTAGGAAAACTTTACTTATCTCTTCTGGGTTGCATTTCATTTGATGCCATTTACCAAGGTAGCATAATATGTGGTTCTTCAACCATAATATTAGAAGTGAATAAAAGCAAATATATAGAAGTATTCAGGGTAGGTTTCTTCTCCCAACATGTGAATCCTCCCCATAATCCTCTGTCAGCAGGTAAGTCCCAACTCAATCCCTTTCCTAGTTATTCCCTCAGGGAACTAGTGGGGGTCTCCCTAACACCTGTTCCGCTCTTAACAAGCCTATTAGAACCACAGAATCAATAATCTAAGAAGGGATGTGAGAGGCCACTAAGCCCCGTTCTTTCATTTTATAGATGAAGAGACTAAAGCCCAGAGAATGTAATTTGCCAAGGATCATGAAGCTACTTCATGTTTAAGGCAAAATTTAAACTCAGGTCTTCCTGACTCCAAGTCTAGTGAGAGCTCTAGTCACTGAGTTAAGTAGCTGCCTAAAGTCCAGTCTTTTGGGGGGATCTTGAGAAGTCAGGGTGCTTTAGCACGTCTCAGTCTTTGACCTTAGGACTGTTATTGGGCATGTAAGGAAGTACTGTTCCCATTGGATTTAGCACTGACTCCTCTTCCAGGAAGTGAACTCTTTTATCCACTCCTGCAGTACTGGTCAGGATTAGAGGGGGAGGGAAGGGGAATTCTCTACTCCTGAACATAAGTGGTCGCTGTCTCCCAATCTTGTCCAAGTGGTTGGAGCCGAAGACCATGCAGCTTCCCCTCAACTGGGCAGCGTTTACTCAATTCTCTCACTTGTGTTCATTACAACTTCTCTTTGAAAATATCCACCCTTTGACTTTTCCCATCTTTGCCTCCCCTCTGAAAATTCATGGGGACAAAAGTGAAATTGTTCCTTATCAAGCTGGGTTATGATATTTATAGGCTGCAAATTGGTGTCATGCTTGGAGTGCTGGACTCAGGAAGAAAGACCTAGGTTCCAGTCTGGTATCTGCCACTTGCTAGCTGTGTGAACACAGGCAAGTCATTTGACTGTCCCCTGTGAACCTCACTTTCCTCCTTTGTAAAATTCAGGGGTTGAATTCAATGATTACTAAGGTCTAAAACTTTGATTCTTAAAATGGGCAAAATGGCAAAATGGGGCTCACAAAAGCAATTGACTCATGATAGTCTTCTCTCCTCTCCCTTCCCCTCCCCTCCCCTCTATTCTCGTCTCCTCTCTCCTCTCCTCTTCTTTTCAGGGCTTACATGAGGCAATGGTAGCCAAGTGAATTGCTGACCATAAAGGGCTCTGTATAAGTCAGCAATGATGCTGATGATGACGATGAAGATGAAAATGATGGTGGAGGTGTTGATGACTTACATTTACCCACAATGGGGAGAAATAAAATTTTGTGGGGGCAAAATGGCAAAAGTCCTGAAATTAGGGTCCAAGGACCTGAGTTCCATTCCTGACTCACTGAATCACAGAATTTGAGTTGCCCAGAGTCTTGATGGCCATCCAGTTCAATTCCCACACAAAAGGAATCCCCATAATATTATCCTACATAGGTGCTCATCTACCCTCTGCTTGAAGACCTCCAAAGATGGGGAACCCACCTGACATTAGCTATCTGGGAGACCTTGGCCAAGTCATTCTCTGGTTCTATGTTTCCCTCTCTGTAAAATGAAGAGACTGAACCAGATGACTTCCAAGGTCCCTCCCAGCTCTAGAGCTATGATCTTATCATGTCCTGATGAAGACTTGAGGCCAGAGAAGAGGAAGCCCTTTCTTTGGGTGACTTTTGGAGCACCTCACCTGGCTTTATCCAACCATTTTTAACCATTTAAGTTTCAGAGAATAGTAATTCTACAATAGGGACCTTGGAGGTCAACTAGCCCAACCCCTTCATTTTACAATTGAGGAAACTGAGACCCAGGGAAGATAAGTGACTTGCCCAAGGTCACATTGGTTAATCCCTGCCACATCATTCTAATCATTCAGGTTTGTATAAATTTAACTATTTTATTTAGGGAACATTAATATATGTATGGGAGAAAGACACAAAGGGACAGAGAGACACACAGAGAGAATAAGGCAAGAAAATTGTGTTGTCTTCATACCTAACACCAGTAGTTATGAGGATAAATTTAAAGCAATAGAAGCAGCAGAAGAACCCCACCCATGCCCAAATCTTGAGTGACAAAACTAGCCATGATGTAACAAGGATGATCAAAGAGACATGTGAGTCATGACCCACCAGTTGCTGGGTAAAGTGAGTCACAAAGTTTGATCTAATCTGCCTTGGGATTTTGATGACAACTCTTCAAAGGGAAGGGAAGATAACTAAGTGAACTTCTGTCAAAGAAAGGAGAAATGCAGTATCTTGTTACCCAGGAAGACTCAACTTGAAAGTAGGGATATTATGGTTTGGATTCTCTTCTGAGAAGTTCTGCCCACCCCATTCCAAAGTCTGGATCTTGGGCTCTTGACATTTCATGCCCCTCAGATCATCCAGAGAGTTGGCTAGCCTTTGGAGCTTCTGTAGTGAGGAAGAGTGATCTAGTGGGGAAAATGCTGGATTTGGACTAAGAGATCCTAGTTTCCAATTCACTTACTGCCAGGGTCACTTTGGGGAAGTCAATTTACTTCAGTTTTCCAGTCTGTAAGATGAGAGGGTTGGACTAAAAGGCTTTTATGGTCTCTTTCACCTCCAAATCTATAATCAAGAGCTCCATTTCATCCATATTGGTTGTGTGGGAAGAAGAAGCTAAGCTGGATGCCCCACTGGACACATGGAGAAGAGAAAGTCTGGAGCTTGAGTCTTTCACTCATCAGGGTTGGGGAATAGGGGCCAGATTGGAGCCTGCCTTAAGGAAGGAGCAAGCACCCTGTGGAGGAAAGAGAAGTCTCAGTTCACTCTTTTCACTCAGGGCACTGGAAGGCAGCTATTGGGGAAGCCTTTGCATGGAGAGGAAGAAGAGCAGAGGTGAGGGGCTATGGGAGCCAGTGGGAGATGCATACCTTGGGCAGGGTTTGGGGAGGAATCTTCCTATTTAAGGATTCTTACTAATTATAGTTAGTGCCAAGCTCAGTTCTCTCTCCCCACTAAAGAGCACAAGCCACTGACTTTTGGTGCCAGGGGGCATAGCTGACGTCACCCCACTCTCATGACAGCTTTGCTTTAGAGTCTTATGCCAGCCTTTGGTTTGAGGGCAGAGAGTTGTCATTCTTTGATCTGGATCGTGCCTGACCAAACGCTTCTCCACCATTAGGGGAAACCATTAGGCATAGAGAAAACTGAAGGAGTCCAGGGCTCTAGTCCCAGCTCCCACTAACATGCTGTGTGACTGTGGGAAGGTCAGTTAAGTCTCTGGGTGTAGGGGATAGATTGGAATGGGTTAACAAAAGATAGAATGATTACTGTACCTGAGTACCAACCTCAGGGTCTCCAGCTGGAAGACTGGCGATATGACTCCAAGGCTGTAGCCAGGATACTTATTAACGAACGTATTAATCAAATAGAATGCACTGAACAATGTGTTTCCCCGCAAAGAATATTTTGTTCCTGTATTCATCATTGTGAAAGTTCTATGCTCCATTGTTCAAGTTTTCCACTGACATAGGCACACTGGCCATCTGGATGAATCCGAGAGTGTCTATAAACTCAGGATCCTGTGATTAAAGTTTGTCTCTGGTGCATGAATTGAGACCCCTGCTCATCCCATTTGTGACTTCAGCATCTGCTTCTCAGTTTTCTTATTAATCAACAAATGTTTATTAAGCATGACCTGTGTGCTGGGCACCATGCTTATTAGATAGAGAAGGCAACTTCCAGCTTCCATCCTAGGTTTAGGTGGTCTAGGTGTGCCGACACACCCAGGGTTAGGGTCAGGGTTAACCCTGAATCTTACATTCATGCTCCCCCAGGGTGTACCAGCATAACTGTCCCACATCCTATGTGTGCTTGTGATCAGAGTTGTCCTGAGGTTGACATGACCCCATATGGGCACCACTGGGTCAGATGCTGGTGGGGAAGGCCTTTCCCTCTACTGAATCCAAGACTCCATTTCAGCATTGCTGGACTTGGCAGAGTAAGTGTTATGAGATGCCCTTTTCCCCCAGCCTTGCTGCTTCTGTTCTTCCTACTCTCTTGGATGGACACTGACCCTTACCCCCATTCCTGCCCTGGGGAATGAAACCCAGAACTCTCCTCTTCTCTGACCCTTATATCCACTCCTTGCCTCCCAATGGGGTAGCCAGGTCCCCTCCAAGCCTCACTCCATCTGCAGACATGCCACGGCCTCCCACACTAGATGAGCTCAGAATTACCAACAGCAATCCCTCTAATAAAACAGAGGAGGACCAGGTCTTACCATCTTCCCCAAACCCTGGATACTGCCATCTGCCTCTGTAATGCACCCTAAGGCACACTGGGCTTTCCTGTCTGACTTACAGCTGAACCCTCCTAGGATGGGGTCTCACCCTGTTAGGAAGTGAGATTTTAGAGAGGAAGCGCTATCTCATTTTTTTTTGTTTGGATCCCTAGAGGAAAGCACAATACTTGGCACACAGAAATTATTGAATCATTTTGCATTCATCAATTAATTACTATAAAATAACAATTGAAAGCACTTTCCAATGAACAATTAAAAACCCCACAAATACAAGCTATCATCACCATCATGACCATCACTATGATTCTGACAGCAGGCAAAGATGATCAGGTCATGTTACCCGGAATCATAGCCCTCCAGAATTTTTCCTTTGGGGAAGGGCTGAGGAAGGTTTTACTGAAGGATCCGGAAGACATTTCTGAAGTATTTCCTAAAGATCCATAGTGTCATGGGAGGCCCTGCTATTACCCGTGTGACTGTGGACAAGCCGTTCTGTCTCCTGGGCCTCAGTTTCCTCCTCTGTAACCTAAGAGGAGGTGGGCCTCCAAGATTCCTTCCAGCCCAGGATCCGAGGACCCCAGGGCTGCTTTTGCTCGTCTGTTTTGAAAGCCATTGTGTCTTTGGAAAGCCTGAGCCTTGAGTCACCACTGGAGATGAGGAGGAGACTTTTGGAGTAACTGGCAGAGATGGGCTCCAGCCACTTTCGGAGTTTTGCTTTGGGTCTAGTTTCTGAGGCCTTTTGGAAATATTTTCCCATGTTGTGTAGCGTGAGGAATAGAAGAGGGTCGATCTGCCTGAAGGAGGTGATGCCAAGGAGTCTTGAAAAAATGGAAAGTGGCTGAAGGCGGGAACTCTGCCCATGGGCACCTTCTGAGCAGAACTTTTCCTGTGGAAGAGGCTGATTGTGTTTGCTCAGCAGCCAGAGGGTCAGAGAAGCCAAGAATGGGCAGGGAGTAAAACTCTGGGAAAAGCGAAACCTGCCAAGTGCTCAGGAAGTACTGGGGGCCCACTGAAAACCCACTGACTCTTCTATGGGCAATGGAAAGGGGGCTGGGTTTGGAATCAGATGACCTTTCTTGAAATCCTGGCTCTGCCTCCCAGTAGCTGTGTCACCTTCAGCAAGTCATTCTGCTTCTCTGAGCCTCAGTTTCCTCATCTGTAAAAGTGGGATAATAATAGCATCTCTCCCATCAGATGGCTATGAGGATTAAATGAGATCATGTAGCATTGTGAAACCGCTGTTGGGCCCTACTTGGACAAGGGCTCTCACCCTCTCTCTCTCTAGAGGGTTCCCAGCTCTGGGCCCACAAACACGGTCATAGTTCAGTCCTGAGGGAGCCTGCCCCTAATAAGATGGCTCAGACTGTCTATCCTGGAGCCCTGAGATCATTTCAAGCTTAGGTTGAGTTGATGGCTAGAGATGGGAATTACGATAGAGGCCAGATATTGGACAGCTATTTATTTCCTTCACACAAAAGAAATGTTTAAAACACAAAAGACTCATAAGTGCACACTGACAAATACTTCAGAGAAAAGCAGTGACGTAGTTACTTTATTGTGCTCTCCTAAGTAATTAATACTGGAATCATGAAAACACGAAGCAGGTGGTGAGATTGTGGAATAGGTATTTCACCTTCACCAGAAGAAGGTGTGAACACACCAGGCTTGTTCAGGGAAGGAGAGTGAACTCAGCCATCTAGAGCAGAGGATTCTTGTAGGGAATTAGTGGAAAATAAGGTTGGCAAGGAGAGAGGCTTTCAATGCCTAGCTAAGGAATTTGTACTTATCCATAGTCATTGCAATGTCTTCCTCTCATTGAACTTATTACTCATAACCTTTCACAAGAGTCAGATTGGAGTGGTCCATTCTCTTTGATCTCTCTCCTGTCCTGCCTTATAATGGTTGTTGTTCAGTCATGTCTGACTCTTTGTGATCCTATTTGGGGTTTTCTTGGCAAAGATACTGTAGTGGTTTGCCATTTCCTTCTCCTGCTGATCTTATAGATGAGAAACCGAGGCAAAGAGGGTAAAATGACTTGCCTAGGGTCATACAGCTAGTAAATGTCTGAGGTCAGATTAGAACTCAAAATGGGTCTTCCTGAATTCAGGCCCAGCCCTATCTCCACTGTGCCACCTAGCTGTCTATAACAGAAGTGCTGAAAAATAGATAATGTGAAAGGAAAGCAAGAGATCTCTGGATTCTGCACATTCTTTCTCCATCTCCTAAATTTTTTTTTTCAATCAACACCTTGTCACTGGCCATATTCTGCCACACACACTCCCTGCCTCTTACATGTGCTGTCTATCATAAATTATTTTAAAAATTAAAGTCAATTCTATTTTGTTTTGAAACTTTTTGCGTCTATATCATCCTTGCCTTTAGTAATGAGAAATGGACCAGACAGTAAATCCTCATTGATTCAGATGCCTCTAATTTCCAGGGCTTCTTTCAACTATAAATCTATGTTCCTGTGAACTTAATTTGTGAGAATTGAGCTGACTGACTAGCATTTACCTTCACATAATCATGCAACATAAGGTAATGCTATAGAGAAGATGATAGGCAGGGTGAAAGAGCAATGTTCAGAGTCATTTGGTACTTCAGAAACACCCATATCAATGCAACTGACATGTTAACTAAAATCAGTTGCCTTTATTCATTAAAGCAGTTCCCCATAAGGGAGTTCTGTTAGGCCACAGTTTTAAGGAATAAAACATTAACTTAGTATTTCTGTAGGTAACTTGAAGGGCATAGGGGCACTAGAGTGCCAGTCCTGGAATCAGGAAGACTCATCTTCCTAAGTTCAAACCCAGCATCAGACACTTTCTAGCTGTGTGACCCTGGTCTAGTCACTTAATCCTGTTTGCCTCAATTTCTCCATCAGTAAAATGAGCTGGAGAAGGAAATGGCAAAACACTCTAGTATCTTTGGCAAGAAAACCCCGTTTGAGTTTTTTGGGGGTCATGAAAAGTCAGAATGAGCAATAACTGAACAACAAAATGTACCTAGGGGAATCCAGAGGCAGGGGCCTCCAAGATGGATAGAGCACTAGACCTGGAATCCTGAAGGTCTGAGTTCAAATCCAGCTTCAGACATTATTAGCTGTGTGATTCTGAGCAAGTCCTTTAACCTCTGTCTGCCTCAGTTTTCTCATCTGTAAAATATAATAATAAGACCTACCTCCCAGCATTGCTGTGAGGATGAAATGAGACAATACCTGCAAAGTACTTTGTGAGCCTTAAAGTACGGTATAAATGTTAGCTATCGTTGTTGTTATTATCATTGTTATCTGGAGAACTGAATTCATACACTATGAGACTCATTGAAGAAACTGGGCATGTTTGGCCTGGACAGAACAGCCTGCTTTTAGAATCTGAAAGACTTGAAGAGGGAAGAATGAGGTACGATGGAAGAGAGTTGTGAAGAGGTAAATTCTGCATCCCTGGAAGGAAAAATGTCCTGCAACTTATTGCTGTGAAAAAAGGAACGGGACAGCCTCAGGAAGTTGTGACCTTCCTCTCCCAAGCAGAGCCTGGAGGCCTCATCCCCTCTCCACCCACGTCCAGTCAGTTGCCAAACTTGCCATTTTTGCTTTTCCACCCTCTCTCCCATCAGCCCCCTTTTCTCTACTTACACAGCTACCCCCTCATCTTAGGCCCTTGTTGCCTCTCCTAGATTATTGCAACAGCCTCCTAGTCGGTCTCTATAGAGATCACATCCATCCCTCACATTGTGGCCAAAATAGTTTTCCTTGAGAGCAGATCTTAGCCTTGACTCAACTGGCTCCAATGACTCCCTCTTGTCCCTAGGATCATTCAAACAGAAGAAACAAGAAGGATGTATACAGACATATGCAGCATAAAGATGAAGAGCATGCATATAATCTAATACAAAGTAATGAGGTGAAAGGTAGCCTGGGAGGGAGGGCACCAGCACTTGGATAGATCAGGAAAGGTTTCATGTAGAGGATGACATCTGAGCTGCTTTGTGGTTGCATTCTAGGCCTTGTGTTTCCAGGAGTCACGGGTTAAAAAGAAAGAATCCATATGTGGGGTAACACATCAACATGTTAATTATTTTTTCTTGTGATTTTATCAGTTTAGGGAACTCCCTGTGCCCATGGTGGTCAGCAGCTGCTTGGCATCTAGGCTTATAGAAGTGACTGAGGGTGCTGAAAAAAGCCACTTGCCCATGGTCAAGTCGGTCACTTCTGCCACTTGGTGTCTGTGTGACTTTGGGATTAACCTCTTTGTGTCTGTTTCCTGATCAGTAAAATGAAGTTGGACTCGGTGCCCTCCCTTTCCAGCTTTAGAGCGTGATCCAGTGAACCCAAATCTTGGCACTCTGCATCTTGTGCCAGGTTTGTGGGCCCTGGGGGGAGAGGCCCCTGTGGATTGGGTTGGCTGTCTCAGGGATGGACACAGTGGGCAGAAGAAAGCACCGGCCATCCAATGGGTTGGAGGCTCACCTGGGATGAGGAGCACTGAAGAAAACTCTGACCCCTCGACAGTCTGACCTTGACCTAGGCATCCTTTCCCCCCCTTGCTCGTACCTTCTGAGACCTTGGCCCCTAGGTTTATCCTGGGGCACATTTGGCAGGTCATCAGACATTCAGTCCAATTGGCTGGTGGCTTCTTAAATTATGAGCTGAAACAAACAGGGATCAGTGACCTGATTTGGGGACTGGATGCTGGTCTCCTTGCTGGAACAGCAGCCTGGACAGATCTCACTCTTCTTTGGCCTCTTTCCCCTTCTTGGCAAACTCCAAGCCAACGTCTTTCCCTTGGGGCCCTCACTTGGTGGGGAGGCCAAGCTGAAAGAAATGAGAATTCAGCGGATTTATTTATTTGTGAGTAGATGATTTTATGGAAGCCCAAGCTCAGAAGAATTCTCTCCCTCCCTCTTACCCTTCCACTGCACTTCCCTGCCAAAGGTCGGGTTGTGGTTTGTGTTTTTGAAATAAATGGCTGATTTTAAGGGGAATTTTGTATGGCCAGCAACTGAAGTACCACTCTTTCTCTCCAATAATATCTACCACAGAAGGCAAGGTAATATCCTGGATTTACAGCCAGGACTTATGTTCTGGTCCTGTTTCTGACCCTTAGTTACTATTCATCTTTGGAAGCCTCAATCTTCTTATCTCTAAAATGGAAATAAGAATACTTGTGTTTCCTACCTCATCGGATGGCTGATTGATTCATAAAATCACAGAATCTCAGTGCTGGCTTGGATCTTAGAAACCATCTATTTTAATATAGTTTTTTTCATGTTTGTATTTAGAATTTTATTTTTCCAAATTACATGTAAAATAAAAATTTTGATATCAATTTTTAAAAAACTTTGTGATCCAAATTCTCTTCCTCCCCCCCCCCACAAGATAAGCTATACATGAAAAGTCATGGAAAACATTTCCACATTAGGCAGGTTGCGAAAGAAAATAGACAGAAACAAAACTGCAGATAAAGGAACTAACAAAAATTCTGCTTCAATCTGTAATCAGATGCCATCAGTTCTCTCTCTCTGTGTAGATAGATTGATTGCATTTTTCTTAAGACTTTCAGAGTTATCTTGCATCATTGAAGTGCTAAAAATAGCCAAGTTATTCACAGCAGGTCATCTCACAATATTTCTGTTATTTTGTATACAGTACATTTCACTTTGCATCAGCTCATGCAGGTCCTTCCAGGTCTTTCTAATAGCATCCTGCTCATCATTTTTTTTTATAGTAAACTACATTTATATAGTGATTTAAAGCGAGATTTCCTTACAATAAACCCATGAGGTTGATTATTGCAAAAACAGTATGTGTTGTTTAAAAATCTAAATGTGGGTTCTAATCTGTCCCACCCCAGTTTGGGGGGGAAACTGGCTAAAATCACTGATAAATTCACCAAGAGTTTAGGTTTTTTAAGGGTTTATTAAAAGATATAAGATAGTGAAGAGAGAGAAAGATTGAGAACAGATTCCTGATAGCATGGAAATCCTAGCTGTCCTAACAGCCCACGTGAAGTCCTGTCACCAAGCCGATGTCTCAAACCAAAAGAGCCAGATCCCGTCCACCAGCCTCAGCTTCCTACTTCCTGTCCTCCTCCCAGAGATGGGAGGTTCTTCAAGTTGATTGGCTGAGAGCAGTCTCCCGTTGATGTTGCAGTCCAAAGCCTCTGAGAACACTCTCCTCAGGGTTGCCCAAGTGTAATCTCAATTTAATCAACCTTAACTAGGGTCAACTTCTGAGAACAACACCCTACTCAGGGTCAGCCAGGTGTGGCCTTGATTTAATCATCACAAGTAGGTACTTAGTCTCTCAGTCTCAACCAATTCAATCAATTCCAAACCAAACTTCAGGTGGGGGCTCCTGGGCATCTGCCAAGTTCCATTTCTTTATCACAAGTAATAGATAACATTTATATAGTACCTTATGCCTGACCAAGAATTTTCTTCACAATAACCCAGCAAAGGAAGTACCATACATTTTGTCATCAATCAATCAATCATCAATTAACCACCAGCCATCAATCCTCCTCCTCATTAGCTGATCCTCATCTTCATCATTCAATCCTCCTCATCATAAATCAATCCTCATCTTCCTCCAATCATCATCAATCCATCAATCATCCATTACTCTTGCCTCTGCTTCAAATGTTTTCAGTTACTGTTTTTACTCTATTTTCTATCTTCTTTTACCCTCCCCCTCCTCAAAAGCGTTTTGCTTCTGACGGCCCCCTCTCCCACTCTGCTCTCTCTTCTTCCCCCCTCCCTTCTTATCCCCTTCCCCTCCTACTTTCCTACAGGGTTAGATAGATTTCTCCACTCAATTGAGGAAACCATCTATTTTAAACCGTATCTAAATAAATATCTTTTCAACATTCTTGGCCAGTGGTCATCCAGTCTTTGCTTTAAGAGCACTAAGGGGAGGGGAACCGATACCTCCCTTCTTCTTTGGTCAGTTCTAAAGGTTAGAAGTATTATCCTAACATTGAACCTAATTTTGGCTCTTTGAAACTTCCAACTTCTTTGCAATAGTGTTTTTGTTGGTGTCCCCATCTCAAGGCCTCCCCCCAACTCTATCCTCCCCATAACCAACAAATTAATCTTCCTAAAGTACAAGTCAGACAATTTGACACCCCTTCTATTCAATAAACTCCAGGTGCTCTCTACAGCTGCACCACAACACACCTGGAGGCCCTCAGTATTTTTCTTCCTCATTTGAATTACACTAGAAGAGAAGTTCCTCTCACTCTTTGTATGCACTCAGTTCCCCCTCAGCAGCCAATGAAAAGCTCTTCTCTTTACCACACAGGAAGCAGACAGGAGACAGAGGAGACCTTTGCCCACTCTAAAGTGGGGCATCCTTCACACATGCCCAGAATAGGCTCATCAAGCCTCTATTCAGGCTGCTAGGGGCAGGGCACATTGAGCATGCTCTAAGGACTGGGCTCATTGGTCAGTTCCTTCATGACACAAGGAATAGGCATGCCATGCAGTGGGTAGAGAACCAGCCTTGACATCAGGAAGCACTGGGCTCAGGTTCTACCTCTGAGACATCTCTTTCTCTGTGGTTTTGGGCAAATCACTTCGCCTTCAGAGCTTTAAGGAAACTCTCTGAGACATTGGCTTACTTGCATCAGTACAATGAGGAAACCTGCTCACTTACATCAGTGAAGAGAGTTTCTTTTCCCAGGGCTCTTCTCTACCAGTGAAATCCCAGGATTAGCCCTTCTTCCATCCAGATGTGGGCATTAGATGGGTTCTGCTTGGCCCCAGAGGGTTGGAAACAACAGGTAAAATGAGGCAGAGTTAAGGTTGATGTCTAGAAAAGGTGGAGAGGATTGCCTGGGGAAGCAGTAGATTATTCAAGTAGAGGCTCAATGGGCATAGGTTGGAAGTGATGTAAAAGGGATTTCACTGGCCTGCGGCTCCCCCCCCCCCCAGCATAGCAGTGGTTTGACCACCTGCCCTCCAAGGTCTCTTTGAACTCTGAGATTCTGTGACTTTATTCCATCATGCCCAGAATGTATGAGTGTAAGGTCCCAAGAGGTAGAAACAAGAGGAAGGCATCTGGGGTTTGGGGAAAGGGGAAGGGAGGGGGAAATCAGCCAGCTGGTCACAAGATGTCTTCTGGAAAGAATGTGCTTAGGGTGCTCAGAAAGGGATTATTCACATCTAGCTCCATTTATCCATTATGTGTGGGCATCTTTCCTCTCAGTATCCTGGAGTCCATAGCATGTGAGTGGAGGGAGAAAGACAAGACTCTCTGTATTGTCATTTCCATCCTAGGACCTTTTCCAGGTAAGAGAAGCAGGTGAGGGAGCTTGGCTATAGAGAGAAGGAGGGGCCAGGGAAGAATGAGCTCTTACTCTTTCTCTTGGGGCACATGATGTTCCAATTCAGTTCTGATGCAAGCACACAAACAAAGGTCCCATGGGGGGAGAGGCCAACACAGGTGAAGGAGGATCCACACCAGGTCCAGGAGATAGGAGAGGAGAAGCACACCCAGCTCCTTTTGGTGCATGCCCGGGTATGCCTAGTACCTGTGCTGCCCTGCATTGGTGAGATTCAGCAGTGACGTCTGCAAAGCAAAGCTGTCTGATTCACTTGACCTGACTTTGCATGCTCTGGGGGAGTGATTTTAAGAGCATTATCTCCAGGATCACAAAATGGAGATCATGATACTCTGGGCCTCAGCTTCCTGGCTTGTTGAATTGATGGTCATCTCTTGGAGTTTTTGTTCTCTATAACTCCTCATCTCCTAGGATTCCTGGTCACTCATTGCATGTTCCCTGCCCCAGACACATTAGACCCATGCGCTGCTGGGAGGGGAGAGATAGAGAGCCAGGGGAAGAATGTGGGGAATTGGACAGGCCTCAGGAAACTCTGAGCAGGCCTGTTTGGCCGGCACAGTGAATGGTCTTTGAGTTAGGTAACGATGGTCACACTGCGAAGAGCATTTTAAGGAAAATCATCTGAAGGGAAAAGAATGTGGGTCTCAGAAGTGCCATTTAAAGGCTCTCCCTCCTTCTCCTTCCCTCCCTCCATCTCTCTCTCTCTCTTTCCCTTCCTCTTTCTCTCCTTCCCTCTTTCTCTTCCTCTCTTTTTCTCTCTCCCCTCTCCCTCCTTCTTCCTTTTCCCCCTCTTTCTTCTCTCTCTATTTTCCCTTCCTCCCTCTGTCTCTCTGCCTCTCTTTGTCTCTGCCTCTCTTTCTGTTTGCCTCTGTCACTCTCCCCCCCCCCCCAGGAGGGAGCTTTTATCAGGTACAGAGAGGGTAAAAGAGGATAGATGGGTCTCTAAGAAACATAAAATGTATAATACCAACCAACCAGTCAAGCTTTAGTTCATGACATTCCACTTGTTCTGTTATTTTCAGTCATGTCTGACACTTCATAACTCCGTTTAGGGTTTTCTTGGCAAAGATACAGGAGTGGTTTGTCATTTCCTTCTCCGGCTCATTTTACAGATGAGGAAACTGAGGCAAACAGATTTAAGTGACTTGTCCAGGGTCACACAGCTAGTAAGAGTCTGATGTTAGATTCGAACTTATGAAGATACCTCCAGGCATGACACTCTATCCACTGTGCCACCTAGCTGCCTCAGGCATTCCATTGTCAGAATATAGATTCAGGACCAAATTGCTGATGATTTTGCTCTACACAGCCCAGGTTGGACCCAGTTAGAGCACTGGCCCAGGGCATTCCATTTTAGGAAGGCATTCATTGGCAAGCTACAGGAAAGAAGCTTTTCTCCAAGATTGTGAAGGGGCCTGAGTCCATGTCATGGGACTAGTTAAAAGAAATGGGCATTTTCAGTTTGGGGAAGAATAAACTTGGGGTGGGTTTGGGGGAAGAAGACTTAGAAGATCAGAGACTTAGAAATGGAAGAAGTTTTAGAGGCCTGGAGGACTTGCCCAAACTCCTACAGGTAGCATGTGGTAGAGCCAAGATTTGAACCCAGGTTCTGAATCATAGATATAGAGCGAGAAGGCTCTTTAGCGACCATGTATTCCAAGCCTCTCATTTTACAAATGAGAAAGCTGATTCCCAGGGAAGTTAAGTGAACTGTCCAAGGTGACGCAGTTGGTAAGGAGCAGAGAAAGGAGTTGAACCCAGGTCCTGTGACGCTCAATTCAGCATTCTTTCTGTTCCTCTAGAGTCATCCAGGCAGGGAGGGTAAGTGGCAGAGCTGTTCAGCCAACCTAGGTCTTCTGACTCTAAACCCAAGCTCCTCCCATCACTCTATTCTGCCTTGGCAAAGGACAACCATTCTCTTCACTGGATAGCACCATTTAGGAATCCAGTGGATTCCATCACCTTTCCACAACTTCTCCATCACCATCATTGGTTATAGCAGCTCCTGATGTGCCAAGCAAGGAGGAAAGGGAAGAGTTCTTTGACATGAAAGCTTTCTTCAAGTGTCTGAATGGTTGTTCCATGGAAAATATACTAGACTTGTTCTGTCAGGTCCCTAAAGATAGAACCAGGAGCCATGGATGGAAGTTGCAGAGGCAGATTTAGGTTTGAGGTAAGAAAATCTGCCTAATGACGAAGGTTCTCCCACAGTGGAAAGGGCTGGCTTGGGAGGCACTGGGCTCTCCATCCTTGGAGGGTCTTCAAGCAATGCTAAGATAAGCACTTGTGGGAGATGTCAAAGAGAAAATCCCTGCTCAGTGACTGCTGGAATCTCTTCCAACATGGTGAATTTGTGAAGGGTAAAATGGGCGTCAGTTACTAAGAACAAGGACAATAAAGGAGGAGAAGGTTGGGGGGATGAGATGAGACAATAAACTTCTTGAGGGGAGAAACTTTGTCTTAAATAGTGATAGGAGTTTAGAGCTTCCAGAATAGGTAGTCCTAATTCTTTCATTCCACATCTGAGACTCAGATCGATTGATTTGTCTGGACCACTGAAGTTTTTAATGAGGGAACCCCCTCTACCCATGTAAATGGGCATCTGTCACATAACTTTATAGAGTTAACACAGCATCTGGTATATAGTAGGTGCTCAGTAAATGTTTATTTATTTATTAATTGATTGAAATGACTTGCATAGGACTTGACCCCAAGTGTTCTGACTCAGGCTCACTCTCTATCATTGTGTCTCTTATAAGGTTAATTAATAAATATTTGTAGGATGACTACAGTCCAATCTTCCTGGCTCTTCACTCCACTCCCTCTGATAGTGTTTTTCCTCCCTCCCCCTGGGTTTGCAGTTGTTTGTTCCCTTCACCCTCTTCTGTCCTGCTAGGGCATGAAGAAATCTGACAATCCTATTTAATCACAGAGAGTTCTGCAACAGCCCCAGATGTTGTTTAACCAAAACATGGGAAGGGATGAATTAATTGTGATGGAATTGACCTGGTGAGTGCCAGAAAATGTTTGGACTTTGTGGACATGAACAGATGGGGGAGGTGGTGGGGCATGGGGAAGGGAGGATTTCACCTCCTAAGATTGAGAGCAATTGAACTTTGGTTCTTGCTATAAGAGGTGCTTGTGGGGTAGGTTTGTTTCATTCCTTATATCCTAAATACCTGCCTCATAGTAGGCACTTAGAAAGTGCTTGGGGGGCAGTGAATAAAGCACCGACCCTGGATTCAGGAGGACCTGAGTTCAAACCCAACTTCAGACACATGACACTTACTAGCTGTGTGACCCTGGGCAAGTCACTTAACCTTCATTGCCCTGAAAAAAAAGGGCTTGTAGTTTGGTTGATTGAGTGGGACTTCTTTTCCAGAACAGACCTAAAGGTTGGTAAATTGGGAAACCTTTGTAAGTTACTCTGGTGGATCATTAGCCATGTCTGTGATGTGAGAAACATGTTTCCAAAGCAAAGAATGGAAAGATGGTTCATAGATTTAGAACTGGAAGACACTTTGGAGACCATTAAATTCAGTATCCTCATTTTACCAGTGAAGGAACTGAGGCACAATGAGTTAGACGCGGAAGAGGGGAACGGACAGAAAGGGGCTACGAGGTCGCTAAGGAGACTGAGGCTACATAAGGGGGGGTGGACTGACAGAGCAGACGGACAGAACAGGAAATGGTACAGGAGGTTGGAGAAAACTGAGGGGGGCAGCGGAGAGAGCACAGAAGCGGTCAGCACAGTGTACAGGTTGGAGAAACCGAAGATTAAGAGAACAGAGATGCTGGAGCACTAAGAGACTGGGGAAGGAGAAAAAGCTAAGTGAAAGAAGGGACGGAGGCCGATGGATGCTAAGGGGCTTTTCAATGAGGGAACGCTAGAAGAAGGTCCGTTGGTACGCAGGAGGAGGCTAAAAAAGTTCCAGGCGCAGCAGGTGGAAAGAGACGTGCCAGAACACACTCAGGTTGTACATTTTATTTCCCTGTATTTTTATGTTTAAATTGTATCTCATAAATAAACTCTGCTTTGATTATTTAGTTAAGAGGGGTTTTTTTTGGTTTTTTTGTGTTTTTTTTTTAGTGAGGCAATTGGGGTTAAGTGACTTGCCCAGGGTCACACAGCTAGTAAGTGTTAAGTGTCTGAGGCCAGATTTGAACCCAGGTACTCCTGACTTCAGGGCTGGTGCTCTATCCACTGCGCCACCTAGCTGTCCCAGCTAAGAGGCTTCTTAATCTTTTGCTTATCAATATGGGAGTAGTGTGGAGAGATTTTTAAACGGCCCATACTAAGTTAATAGCAGTGAGCCAGTGAGTCAAAGGTTCCCAGAGTAGTCCTGCAATCAGATTAGTCCCCCCAAATTAGCCCCAGTCATTTAAAATATTCTTACGAAATACTGCTGAGAATTTGTTTTCAAACAGATTATTCCACCTTCTGCTATCATAACCTAATCTAATGTTTTACAAGGCCCACTAGGAGGAAATTTCCCCACATAACCAATTTAAATTCCTCACAATGTTGCTGTCAACCAACATCTCTGGTTCTGTGATCAGCTAAGATGAAAGATGAAAGGATCTGGGAGTAAGAAAGCCTGGCCTTGAATCCTTTCTCTGCTATCTGCGTGACCCTGGGCAAGTCACTTCTCTCTGACTCTCAGCTTTTCTCATCTGTAAAAGGCAAGGATTGGACTTGATGACTCACAGGAAGTCAGCACCCAAAATCTTTACTTCCATGACTGGTTGCAGAGAAAACCTGGTGCCAGGGACTCCAGAAATGGGGGTGAATAATGTTATGGTCACCCCAAGAATTCTCCACCCCTGCCCAAAGAACTAGAAACATCTCTGGAATCCATGTTTCAGATATGATGTATAAGAGAATCTGACCTCCCTTGCTTTCCATCTCCATGGTGCCTGTTCTTTTATTGCTGCCTGGGAAACTTAGGAAACTGGACACCACATTACCTTCATGTGCTGAATCTCAGATTAAGTTCAAATGCACAGCCAGGGTTCACTGCTTCAGTACTGCCCTCTATCACACTCACTGCATACAGCCCCTAGCATCTCTCTCCCTCAGACTCACTCCATTTCCCTCCAATCTAAAGGTAGTACAGTATAATGATGATCATTGGACTTGGTGTTAGGAGCTGTGTGACCCTCGGCAAGTTGCTTCATATCTCTGAGTTTCAGTTTCCTCATTTGTAACCTAGTCCAAGCCAGGTTACAGTAAAATGGGATAAGGGTAATTCTACCAATCGTACAGAAACTCTTAAGGTGTGTGTGTGGGTGGCGGGGAGGGGAGGGTGGGATTTCATGAATGCCCAAAGGGTCTATGGATTTGAATGGAAAATAATTAAATTCTTATCACCGATAGCTTAAATGTATCGTTTCCTTCAATTATTTAACAATAGGATTCTGAAGAGGGTCCATAGGCTTTTCCAGACTTCCAGAGGCAGGCGTGACACAAAGATTAAGAGCCTCTGCGTGGCCATCTATCTCAGAGGACAGTTTTGCTGGTTCAATGAGATTTTGCATGTAAAGTGCTTTACAAACATTTAAGCCTGTTCCCAGTCCCATCGAGAATCACAAAATGCCAGTGTTGGAAGGGATCTCAGCAGGCATCTAGAACAATCTCTTACCGCAAAAGAATTCCCAGTATCATATTGTTTGTTTGGTTTGGTTTTTTGGGGTGGGGCAATGGGGGTTAAGTGACTTGCCCAGGGTCACACAGCTAGTAAGTGTCAAGTGTCTGAGGCCAGATTTGAACTCAGGTCCTCCTGACTTCAGGGCCGGTGCTTTATCCACTGTGCTATCTAGCCGCCCCCCCCAGTATCATATTGTTAACAAATGGTTACCTAGTCTTTGTGGGGAGCCGTCCAGGAAAGCAGATACTCTTGGGACAGTCTATTCCACTCCAGCAGGGCTGTAATCATTAGGAGATTTCTCCTGAAACGAAGCCTAAATTTTCTTCTTTGCAAGTCTTCCTCCCATTTCTCCTGGTTCATTCCTTTGCAAACAATTGAACCTGAAAATCATTCATTAAGCACCCCCAGCATTCAAGGCCCCAAGCTAGGTGCTGAAGAGACAGACAAAACTCCAAACCACTCCCTACACTGGCCTAACAACTTATTCCCTATACCAGCACCAGCCTTGAGTCTACTTAATGGTGCCAAGGAAATGACAGACTCTCTGGACAAAGCCTAGTTGAAATGGTCTCTTCCCCTCTCAGCCACTGAAAGATCCTAGACTCAAGTGGCCTCCAAGACTCCATGACCCACCCAAGCTGACCAATGTGTCAATCATATGCTCAGCTATATAGAGTTTCTCACCCCCGAATGAATGTAGGAGACAAGAGGTGGGCAGGAAATATTTTAACTGACCATTTCTTTTTTCTTTCTTTCTTTCTTCCTTTCTTTCTTTCTTTCTTTCTTTTTTTTTTTGCAGGGCAATGAGGGTTAAGTGACTTGCTTAGGGTCACACAGCTAGTAAGTGTCAAGTGTCTGAATCTGGATTTGAACTCAGGTCCTCCTGACTCCAGGGCTGGTGTTTTATCCATGGTGCCACCTAGCTGCCCCCATTAATTGGTCATTTCTTTTTTTTTCTTTAATAAAGTATTTTATTTTTTTCCTGCTACATGTAAAGATAGTTTCCAACCCTTGCCTATACAAGCTTTCCAACTTCAGACTTTTCTCCCTCCTTCCCTCCTCCCCCCTCCCTTAGACAGCAGGCAATCTGACACAGGCCATATATATACATAACAGCATTAAACACATTTCTGCACCAGTCATGCTACAAGAGAAAAATCAGAGCAATGACGAAAAACCTCAAAACAGAAAAACAGCAGCACCAAAACCAAAAGAAATAGTATGGTTCATTCAGCATCTATACTCCACAGTTCTTTTTTTTCCCCCTGTATTTGGAGATCCTCTTCTATCATGAGTTCCCTGGAACTCTTCTGTACCATTGCATTGGTGAGAAGAATATAGTCCATCACAGTAGATCAACACTCAATGTTGATGATACTGTGTACAATGTTCTTCTGGTTCTGCTCATCTCACTCCTCATCAGCCCATGCAAGACCCTCCAGGTTCCTCTGAACTCCTCCTGCTCATCATTTCTTACAGCACAATAATATTCCATTGTATTCATATACCACAACTTGTCCAGCCATTCCCCAATTGATGGGCACCCCCTCAACTTCCAATTCCTTGCCACCACGTAAAGAGCAGCTATAAATATTTTTGTACATGTGGGTCCCTTTCCCCCTTCCGTGATCTCTTTGGGAAAAAGACCCAAAAGTGGTATTGCTGGGTCAAAGGGTATGCACAGCTTTATAGCCCTTTGGGCATAATTCCAAATTGCTTTCTAGAATGGTAGGATCAGTTCACAGCTCTACCAACAATGCATTAGTGTTCCAATTTTTCCACAGCTCCTCCAACATTTATTATTTTCCTTTTTTGTTATTTTAGCCATTCTGATAGGTGTCAGGTGGTACCTCAGAGTTGTTTTAATTTGCATCTCTCTAATCATTAGAGATTTAGAGCATTTTTTCATATGGGAATAGATAGCTTTGGTTTCTTCATCAGAAAACTGCCTGTTCATATCCTTTGACCATTTCTCAATTGGGGAATGACATGGATTCTTATAAATTTGATTTATTTCCCTATATATTTAAGAAATGAGGCCTTTATCAGAAGTACTGGCCATAAAAATTGTTTCCCAGCTTTCTGTCTCCCTTCTAATAACTGGCCATTTCTTAATAATTATTATCTTTTGTTTTTACTTCACCTTCATTTCCAAATATATTTCTTCCCTTCCCCTCTCAGAGAGCCATTTCTTGTGCTGCTATTCAGTCTTTTCAGTCGTATTTGACTCTTTGTGACCCTACTTGGGGTTTGCTTGGCAGAGATACTGGAGTGGTTTGCCATCTCCCTCTCCAGCTCATTTTACAGATGAGGAAACTGAGGAAAACTGGGTAAAGTGACTTGCCTAGGGTCACACAGCTAGGAAGTATCTGAGGCCAGATTTGAATTCATGAAGATGGGTCTTTCTGATTACAAGACCACCTAGCTGCCTAGCCATCTCTCATGGCATAGAATAAAGAAGGAAAAAAGAGAAACTCAACATATTAAATCAAAACATAACCAAGTCTGACAGTGCATGTGGCTTCCCATACTCATAGTCCCTCATTTCTAAAAAGAAGGGAGGAAACTGCTTTTCTCCTGTCTTCTTTGGGGCCAAGTTTAATAATTAGAATTGTATATGGAACACAATTTGAGTTTTTATTAATTTCTTTTACATGGCTGTAGTCTTTTTGCACGTTGTTTTCATGATTCTGTTTACTTCACTCTGTATCAGTTCAGATACAACTCTTCATGCTTCTCTGCATTCTTCATATTCAGTCAATTAATCAAGCAACAAGCATTTGTTAAAGTATAATATATGTCAGGCACTGGGAAAACAGACAAAAATGTATTTGAGGAGCTGTGAAATGCAGAAAAAGATGAGGAACTGAGGCAAACAGTGTGAAGTGACTTACTTAGGGTCACAGAGCTATTAAATGTCTGAGACCAGATTTGAACTCAAGAAAATGAGTCTTCCTGCTCCTAGGCCTGGTACTTTATCCACTGCACCACCTAGCTGCCTATCATTCTTTTTAATAGTCTGAAATTTTACTAGTAAGAATTGTTTTAATAATATTTTATTTTCCACAATTTCATGCAAAAACAGCTTTTAACATTTGTTGTTTTTCGTTTTGTTTTGTAAGCAATCTGATATAGGTTATGCATGTAAAACATTTCCACATGAATCATTTTGTGCAAGAAAACAAACAAAAACAAAAGAAAGAAGGAAAGAAAAGTGAAGAATAGTATGCTTCAATCTATATTTGGATGCCACTAGTTCTTTCTCTGGAGGTAGATAGCATTTTTCATCACGAGTCCTTTGGAATTGTCTTGGATTATTGTATTGCTGAGAATAACTAAGTCATTTAGTTAGTTGTTCATCATACAACACTGCTATTACTGTGTACAATATTCTTCTGGTTCAGCTCACTTTACTTTGCATCAGTTTATGTCTTTCCAGTTTTTTGGAAATCATCCTGCTTATCATTTTTATAGCACAGTAGTATTCCATTACAATCATGTATCCCAACTTATTCAGCCATTTCCCAATTGATGGGCATCCTGTCAATTGCCAATTCTTTGCCTCCACGGAAAGAGCTGTTATAAATATTTTTGTTTGGGATACAGACCTAGTAGTGATATTGCTGGATCAAAGGGCATATCAAAAGTTTATAGCCCTTAGGACATAGGTTTTTTTTTTGTCTTTTTGTTTTTGGTGAGGCAATGGGGGTTAAGTGACTTGCCCAGGGTCACAGAGCTAGTAAGTGTCAAGTATTTGAGGCCTATTTTGAACTCAGGTCCTCCTGCATCCAGGGCTGGTGCTCTAGTCACTGCACCACCTAGCTGCCCCGGGGCATAGTTTTAAATTGCTCTCCAGAATGGTTGGATCAGTTCATAACTCCACCAACAATGCATCCATGTTCCAATTTTCCCACATCTTCTCCAAGATTTGTTATTTTCCTTTTTAGTCGTATTAGCCAATCTGATAGGTGTGAGATGGTGTCTCAGATTTATTTTAATTTTCATTTCTCTAATCAATAGTAATTGAGAACATTTTTATGTGAGTATAGCGATAGCTTTAATTTCTTCATTTGAAAACTGCCTGTTCATATTCTTTGACCATTTATTAATTGGGGAATGATTTGTATTCTTATAAATTTAATTCAGCTCTCTATATATTTGAGAAATGAGACCTTTATCACAAACACTGATTGTAAAAATTGTTTCCCAGATTTCTGCTTTCCTTCTAATCTTTGTTATATTGGTTTTGTTTGTGCAACCCCTTTTTAATATAATGTAATAAAAATGATCCATTTTGCATTTCATAATGTTCTTTATCCCTTTCCATAGATCTGAGAGGTAAACTATTTCTTCCTCTCCTAATTTGCCTATGGTATCACCCTTTACATCTAAATCATGTACCCATTTTGACCTTATTTTGGTATACAGTATGAAATGTTGGTTTATCCCTACTTTCTTCCATACTGTTTTCCAGTTTTCCCAGAAGGTTTTGTCAGACATTGAGTTATTATCCCAGAAACTGGAGTCTTTGTGTTTATCAAACAGTAGATTAGGTACTTGTGTACCTAAAACCGATCCACCACTTGAACTTCTATCTTCCAGATGAATTTTGTTGTTATTTTTCTAGCTCTATCAAATAATTTTTGGTAGTTTTATTGGTATGACACTGAATAAGTAGATTAAGTAGAATTGTCATTTTTATTATATTGATTTGGCCTACCCATAAGCAATTAGTAAGAATTGTTTTAAATGCACTAATGGTTGATAAACATTTTGGAAGTAATGTGCTTGTATTCCACTGAGAGTTTTCCCCAAATTGTCTAGGACCTGTTTTTCCTGAATTCCTAATTCAGGATGTCATCTTTAACCTTCTCTAGGGGATGGGGGACAGACTGAATATATTTACCTCTCACTGGGGAGATGAAAATCTTTCTACCCTTTGGCTGGTATTGAGATGGAAATACATTTCTAGTTAGTTTATTCTTCAAACAGTCCCCGGTTATAGGTAGTGGCATGAGTGTAGGGAAAGATTCATGAATCTTTATCCATGGAGCCACTCTTAAAATCTGGACCTGGCCTTTATCTATGTTCAATCTTTTTTAGTTTATTTTTTTCAGTTAACTATAATTTGGAAAGTAGGAAACAAAGAAATTCCCAATAAGGTGCTAATGGGCAGTATCTGCAGTTGAACTGGGAACAAGGCCTGAAGGAAAAAATCCAAGGTGATAAAATTTCCCATTTTACCTCCAAGTCCCAAAGGGGATGGTCTTTCTTGGCAAGGGTCCTTCCTATCAGCTTCTCAGGACCCACCAGGGACAAGCCTTCTCTCCTTATGCATAAGATGGGAGGTAGTTGGAGCAGTGGGCTAAGTGCTAGGCTCAGAGTCAGGAAAGACGTGACTTGGGAGATTAAATCAGATTCACCACAACCAACATTTCCAAGAGTCAAAGATGACATTGAAAGATGAGGAATGTGTCCCTCACACACAGCTTCTGGACTTTTAACTGAGTTTGAATCCTACTCCAGATACTTACTAGCTATGTGACCTCAGAAAGTCATTCACCCTCAGTTTCTTCATATGTAAAATGAAGATATTAATAGCAACTGTCACCCAAGTTTGTTCTCAGGATAAAATGAGATGATAAACCCAAGTATTACATAAGGGTTAGTGATTATTCAGCACTTAGCACAGTGCCTGGCACATACTATTTGCGTGTTGGTTGTACTATTATTATTATTATTATTATTATTATTATTATTATTATTAGGGGCAGCTAGATGGTGCAGTGGATAAAGCACCGGCCCTGGATTCAGGAGTACCTGAGTTCAAATCCGGCCTCAGACACTTTACACTTACTAGCTGTGTGACCCTGGGCAAGTCACTTAACCCTCATTGCCCCACAAAAAAAAATTATAGCATTATTATATTAGTGTTATTAGAATTATTCAGAGGCAGCATGGTTTAATAGAAAGAGTGTGAGGAAGAAACCAGAAAGACCTATGTTCAAGTCCAACCTCTGACACATCCTGGCTTCATCATGGGTCGAGCACTTAACCTTGAAGGCACTGGCCTTCAACACATTTATAAGACTCTAGGTTACAGAGAAGGTAGCCACTTGCCTGGGCAGAAGGAGTTTCCCACCCAGGAGTTCCCTACATCAGAGACATCACAGGTCCAATCCCTATCACTGCTATTGTTATAATCAAATATGATAAACAAATGTAAAAGACTTTGAGAAGCCACTTGGCACTTCATCCATGAATCTCCCCTCATCAGTCTCATTTCCACCACAAAGGTCCTCTTTTACTGTCTCATGATGGTAGGTAAGCGACTCTGGGCTCTCCAAGTCTGTGTCAGCAGAGGGCAAACCCAGGCAAATCTTACCAAGCTGGAAAGGTTTAATTTCCAGGCTTGGTGTTGGACATTCAGTGTTTGCTACTAGAGGGAGGACCAACATAGCTCAATGAGGAGAGGCTCATGATGGCTTGACTAAAGAAGCATGGGTTCCTTTTTTGCCCATGGTCATTTGAGAAGATTCTGGGCTAGTTTGTTGAATCTTCTCAAAGTGCCATCATCACAGAAAATGAATAATTATCATCAGTAACATGGCTACTCACATACTTGGGATCTTCATATATTGGGAGTCTTGTGAGTAGCTGTGGACATGATGATCTTGGAAAGTGAAAACTACAGCTTGAAGATTCTTCAGAATGTAACTGATGGAAAAGGAAGGAGCTCCAAAGAAGGGAGGATTCAAAGGAGTCATTTTAATCTGAGGATCATAGATTTAGTGCTAGGAGGAACATCAGAGGGCATTGATTTTGATTGTGTCATTTGCAGATGAGTAAACAGGCCCAAAGAAGGAAAATGACTTGCCCAAGGTTGCACAACTAATAAGTGGCAGAGCTGGAATTTGAACTGCGGTCCACAGAAATGAAATAAAATTCTCTTCCACTATAACCATAAGGCCTTCCTTCCCCATAATCAGGGCCAAGGTTTCCTTATTTGTCATGAGAATTGCTTCTAAAGAACAAGAGATAACCAATGGACTGTCCATGTTCTCAAAAGGTACCCACACAAGGCAAAGGAGTGAGAAGATGGCTTCAAATCATTAAGTCAACCCCTTGTGGAGGATTTATGGTACTACATGCCAAGGAGTGATATGAGAGAGGCAGGCATGAAAGGCTTTCAAGCTCCATCTTTGAAGGGAATGTTCATATGGATGAGACCACAGATTCACCAAAGTATTAGCACATTTGTTTCTTAATGAGTATCCATGGTAGATGGCAATGATGGAAGGAGCTCTGTGGGTATCTGGATAAACTCAAATACTAAGAGGGCTTGGGGGAGGAAAGGAAAGGATGGCTTCCATATGGGATACAATTAAATTTTGCTTCCCCAAATGTAGAATCAGTTGTTCTTGAAATTGGTGAATGGAAGAGATGCTGTGGTTCAGTGTCATTTCACAGCATGGTCCATCTGGCCCAATTGCTCTGTGCCCATGCAAAACATTTGTTCTGATGCTGTGGGTGATGGGTCTGTCAAAGACCAAGCTCAGAAGCCAATCATGAGTTCATGGAAATTGACTCAAACCAAAAATAAAATAAGTGGGAGTAATTGAGAAACAATTTGGCACTTGGACACTCCTGAGAGGGATGAAAGATGGAACTGCTTTAGTGAAGGACTTATCAATCAGTCCTTTAATTGGCCAGAACAGTGGTGGGATATTGGAGACGGGTACTTGATTAGAAATTTGGATGCCTACGTTTGGTTGTAAAATCTAGACTTCATCTCTTAGCACATTTTAGCTTCCCTTCTCCATTTTAAAAATGGGAATTACTACCTGAATCTGGATCTTTCTTTTTAATAACACACATGCTCAAGAGGGTATAGCAATATATCTTGCCCTGTGGGAAAGTGGGAGGGGAAGGGGATAAGGTGCGGGGCTGGGGGGGAAGGCAATGGAAGGAAGGGCAGATTGGGAGAGGGGGCAGTAAAAAGCAAAACACTTTCGAGGAGGTATAGGTGAAGGAAGATAGAAAATAGAGTAAATATTAAGAGGGAGGGAATAAGATGGAGGGTAATACAATTAACAATAGTAACTGTTAAAGAAATGATGAGCAGGATGCTATCAGAAGGACGTATGAAAAATGCAAACCATCAACAGAGATAAAACTGATGGTATCTGAATATGAGATTGAAGTATAATTTTATTTGTTAGCTCCTCTTTAAAAAGGTATTTTGTCTATTTTCTTTCACAACCTGAATACTGGGAAGATGTTTTGCATAACTGAACATGTATTACTTATATTGAATTACTGGATTTCATAGGAAGGGAATGATGAGAGAGGGAAGAAGAAAATTTAGAATACAAAGTTTTAAAAAATCAATGTGAAAAGTAATGATGAGCAGGAGGAGTTCAGAGAAACCTGGAAGGACTTACATGAACTGATGCTGACTGAGAATAGCAGAACCAGTAGAACATTGTATACAGTCACAGCGACATTGTGTGATGAACAATGGTGATAGACTTGGCTCTTTTTAGAAATGCAATGGTCCAAAACAATTTCAAAGAACTTCATAATTGAAAATGTTCTCAACATTCAGAAAAAAAGAACTGTGGTTTATAAATGTAGATTGAATCCTACTGTTTCAACTTTTGGGCTCTTTTTTTCCCTTCTTTTTTGAGGTTTTCCCCTTGTGCTTTCACTCTTCTTTCACAGCATGACATGGATAAATATGTTTAATGTAATTGCACACATATAACATAAAAAATTAATTTAACATTATAGTCATTTTTGATACATACATGCCCACCCACACCATTGCATCATGAGCCATTCCTTATATCAAAGAGAACTAATTTAAAGAACTAAACAATATAATGACTGTATCTGACAATGTATGCATAAAGTATTCCACAATTATGAGCCTTCACATATTCAACAAAAGGAGGAAGCAATGTATGCTCAGGGAATTCCAGGTGTTTTTCTGAGAGAAAACAAACCATTCAGGGGATGCTCATCCACTCATTCTTCATTTCCCAAGTATCTACACCTGCTATGCTCAAGAAGCTGGGAGATTCAAAGATGGATAGGATATGGATTCTGCAAGCAAGGTGCTCAGAGTCAGTGGGGGGGAGGGTAGAAGTGCATGGATGGGATTAGTCCTAGGACGGGGGAAATTTCTCTTGGGGTTAAGAGAAGGTGGAGATCACCTCCAGGTGACAGAAATACTGCAAAGCCTCATGGAACCTTGAAAACTAGGTAGGATTTTGACATGCAAGGATGAGAAGAAGAGCATTCAAAGCAAGAAGAGATGCATGAGTAAAGTCCTACAATCGCATGTCACTCATTGGAGTTTACATGGGGAGGGATCTTTGAGGTCCTCTAGTCCAAGCACTTAATGTTCCCAGTGAGGAGGCAGTTCTGGAGAGGTTTGGTGACTTGCCCAAGGTTACACTGGAATTTCCCCACTATTTTTTATTGCCACCATGCTTCCTAGGAAGGATGAAAACACATGTTATATTTGAGGAATGACAAGTAATACAGTTTAGTAGGAGCAATAGAGAAAGAATAGTGGGGAGAGTGATGAAAGATAAAGAGAGAGGGAGGAAGATTGAGCTCAGATCATGGAGGGCTTTGGATTTCATACTGAGTTTGAAGTTCTTCCAGTAGGTGATTCTGATATTTTTTCCAAACAGAGACACTTAATCTGAGCTGACCCTGATATTAATCCAGTGGGAGTTTGTAGAATGGATTGGAGGAAGGTGGAACTAGTTAGCAAAACTTACTGAAAGCATCCAGCTAAGGGCCTGAAATTGGATGGTGAGAATGGAAATGAAAAAGGAGGGATGGTTAAGAGAAAGATTGCCAAGATAGGATCTGAACCCGAAAGAAGGCATGATAGCTGATCTCAAGTACTTTGAAAGTTGTTCTATGACAGAGGAATTAGTCTTCTTCTGCTCAGCTCTGGTGGCCAGAACTAGGACAAAGTGGGTGCCCTCTAAGACTCTGTCCTGGGATTTCCTCTTTTCCTCTGTAGTCTCTCACTTGGTGACCACTGTTGTTGGTTCATCCTTAATTCCTGAAGAGAACCAATGACATCACAAGGGTGATGTCTTGAGTTGCTTGTGAATTGGATTTAAGTCAAGCCCTGGTCAGCTCCAATGGGTTCATTTATCATGTTTATGCAAATCACTCCATCTCTCTCTATCCTTCTCTAGTCTCTCTCCTGAACACTAGTCCCAAAGCCTCTTAGACATCTAGAACTGATGTCCCAGAGGCATCTCAAACTCTGCTTGCCCAAAGTAAAACTCATTATCTTTCTAACCAAAGGAGAGAAGAGGAAAAAGAGAACCTTAAGGAATGGCTACTATTTAAGAGGTGGGGAGCGGAGCTTCCAGCAAAGAAGAAAAAGAGGGGACACCCAAGGAACAGAGGGAGAAGCAAATGAGCACAAAGTCATGGAAGCCAGAGGAGAAGGGAGTTGCAAGAAGGAGGATGTGGTCACTGCTTACAAATGCTGCAAAGTTCAAGGAGAGCCAGAACGGAGGCAAAGGCATTGGACATTATGACCAAAGAACGGCTCAACAAGGGCCACAAAGTTACCAAGAACGTTTTGAAGCCGCGACACTGCTGCCACCGTGGGCACCTGACCAAACACACTAAGTTTGTGTGAGCCATGATCCGGGAATTGTGTCGGTTTGCCCTTTATGAGAGACGGGCCGTGGAATTGTTAAAGGTCTCCAAGGATAAGCAAGCCCTAAAGTTCCTAAAAAAAAAAAAAAGGGTGGGAACTCACATCCGAGCCAAGAGGAAGAGAGAGAGGCACTCAGCAACATCCTGGCTGCCATGAGGAAGGCCACTGCCAAGAAGGACTAGACTGGACCTTGCCTGCCTTGCCCCAGTTACCCAATAAATTACCCAAAAAAGATTTGACAAACAGGAAAAAAAAGTGTGGTGAGAGACGGAAATGAAGTTGCAGGAAGCCCAGTTGAATGTAAGCTCCGTGAGGGCAGGAACTGGTTTTGTATCCCTATGACCTAGAACAAGGCCTGGCTCAATTGGAGGCACTTACCATTTTTGTTCAATTGGATGGAATTGAGTGAGTGGGTAGGGAGTCAGGAAATAAAGCTAAATACAGACTGTTCCTTTGGGAAGTTCGGAAAGTGAAAAAGAGAGAAACAAGGTCTCAATGCTGGTTTTGTTGTTCTTGTTTGTTTTGTGGATGGGAAGCCATGTTTGTTGGCAAAGGGCCAATGGGAGAGAGACTGAGGCTGTAAGAAAGGACATAACTGATGAAAGAAGGCTCTAGAAATGGTGTTAAGTACTGGGTGCTCAAGGCCACAGGTGGAGGTATTAAGTGTGGAGAGAAGGTTGGGCCTCTGAGATAGAAGGAAAGCAGGAGGCTTAATACATAAATACATAAAAAAAATTTATTTTAGTGAGGCAATTGGGGTTAAGTGACTTGCCCAGGGTCACACAGCTAGTAAGTGTTAAGTGTCTGAGGCCAGATTTGAACTCAGGTACTCCTGACTCCAGGGCCGGTGCTCTATCCCATAAATACTTTTGAGAGGAAGAGGAGGAAATGTGAGGGATCTCCCATTGGTTGGCTTCAGTCTTGTGAGATAAGGAGGCTGGGTCATCTTCTCAGGACAAAAAGGAAGGGAAGGAGCTGGGAGCTCAGGACACGGAGGTGACTAGGGATCCCAGCGAGGTACAGGCTCTTATGATGCACATTTTACAGAGGAGGAAAACAGGTTCAGAAAGGCCATGCGACATGCCCAGAGTCACACATTGAGAAAGGGTCAGAGGTGAGATTAAAACCCAGGTTTATCCCAATTTTAAGGCCAGCATTCTACTCACTACACTCTATGCGACGATAGAAATGATTTTCAAGGGGGCGGATAGGTGGCGCAGTGGATAAAGCACCGGCCCTGGATTCAGGAGTTCCTGAGTTCAAATCTGGCCTCAGACACTTGACACTTACTGGCTGTGTGACCCTGGGCAAGTCACTTAACCCCATTGCCGCCCCCCCCCCCAAAAAAGAAAGAAATGATTTTCAGGCAGCTTTGAGGATACAACTGTTGTGAGCCAGATGACTTTGTGGTTGGGTAAATTGGCATGGTGCCACAACTGTCCTCAGCTGTGGTCTGAGGAGGCAAGAGCAAGTGGATAGTGGAGGGTACCCAGGTGTGAGTAATTACCACAGACTGACCCTTCACTTATGCATGGTTGGTGGGAACTGTCTGTTCTTGTTATTGTAGATAGGAAATATTTTCCTAGGGGGAACCTGGATTTTGGGAAGAGCTGCGCTAGTCCCAGCTGTGTGTGGAATTGGGGGCAGATGGGAGGGACCAAGTGAGGATGGTGGGGAAAAGGGAGGGAGACAGATGGATGTCACAGAGATATGATCTTATGAGCCCAGAGGCATCTGAGGGATGCTTTCGGGGATGTGAACTAGGTGAAGCTGGTTATTGAAGGTGCTCTCTTAGAGGTCAGAAGATTCTGAGAGATCCCAGAATCAGGGTTGGCAAGATCCTTTCAAATCATCTAGTCCAACCCTGCCATTTTACAGATAAGGAAATTGAGGCTCATAGAAGATGAGTTGCCCAAGACATGAAGGTGATATTGGAAAGTCAGTATTTGAATTCTGATCCTTCAACATCAAGCCCAGGATTTTCTGCCCAGCATTGAGCTGCTTCAGAAGAGGTGACCAGCCCAAAGGCACACAGCTAGTAAGTGCTAGCTCTGGGATTCAAACCAGGGCTTTTGCCTCCAAATGTTCTTTCCCTTTCCATTCATACATCCAGCCCCCTAGTCCTAGAGCCGTGGCCCCCAGGGATGCAGAGAAACTTGGATCCTTTCGGTTCTGTCTACTATAGTTTCATTTGCCACTTGGTTTGTCATTTACCCAGGGAAAGAGGTTCTCCACCCACCCTCAAATTCAACTCTACTCTGTTTATCAAAGCAGTCATCTATGCAACAATATTGATCACCTCCTCCCCAACAAGTACACACAAATACCCCCTCATCCATGCTGGCTGTCACCCAGGCCTCCAGTCAGCTCATAGCTTCTCCTCATTTGTGCCTACTGATGGCAGCTAGGGGGCACAGTGCTGGGCCAGGAATTAGAAATACTCAAATGCAAATCCAGCCTCACACTGACTAGCTCTGTGACCCTGGGCAAGTCACATCATCTCTGCCTCCATTTCTTCAACTGTGAAATGAGGATTATAATAGCACCTAACTTGCAGGTTATTGTGAAGATCAAATTACATAATATCTGTAAAGTTCTTGGTACACTGCCTGGAACATAGTAGGCACCTAATAAATATTTATTTCTCTTTCTTCCCCTTTCCTCCCTCTCTCCCTCCCTCCCTCCCCAATTAAACAATGTTGAAAATCTGCAAATAATAGAATAGCACAATCTCTGAAGAAGAGGTCGTCCGGACCCAAAGAAGTTCTTCATATTCTAAACAGCCTCAGTTTCCTCTTCTGTAAAATGGGAATCTTGAAATTCAGTTCACAGGTTGGTTGTGAGAAACAGCTGAGGTAATGTATGTAAGGCATTTTGTAAACTTGAAGTGCTAGATAACCATCAGTTATTGTTCTTGTTATTTTCTGTCTCCTCCTCGCTACCCATCCATGTCTTGCGAGGCTTCCTCCTACCTTCCCTGGGAACCTCCTCATTTTCTCATGGGTTCATATTCTCTTGAGTTTAGCGCTATCTAATTCAACCTCCCTCCCCATGCTACAGATCAAGAAATCGAGGCTCAGGAAAGTGAAATGTCTCGCCCAGAGTCCAGGCTGGAACCCATCTTCTGATTCAAAACCCAGTGCTCTTTCTGCGATATCGCTGCTGTTCCCCATCAAAAGTTGTACACGATCACCTTGCAAATACCAGATGGTTGTGAGAATCCAGGGTTCAAATATTTTTGGATTTGACTCAATCTAGTGCCCAAACTGAGGTTCCCTTTCCACAACCGGCACAGGTGCCTTACAGGACCACCTTGGGTGCATCTCCTCTCATAAGCAGTTGCCGGGGACAATCAAGGAGTGGTTGGAGGCCCATTGGTTGGGATGCCACCGAGGAGTTATCTGTCCATGTTCTGCTTGGGCAGGATGGCCACCGAGACCCCTTCCAATTCAGAGATTCTGGGTAATGAGGAAGGGTATTTTCATGTTCGGCCTCATTTGCCCTATCACACATTAGGCCCAATTGGGAAATGGGAGGCCATCTGCTTAGATTCAGTCATGTCAGTCCACATCCAACAGGATCCACTGCCAAGGCCAATTTCTGAAGCATTCCTAGGGATGAGATGAACTGGGACTCAGGAGACAGTAGAATATGGGCCGTATGCAAGTGACTGTGAGCATACACTCGCAAAATGCAATGAACCTTTCAGAGGATGCCTCAGACAAGAGACGCGCTGCCAGGCAGTCAGCTGGGGAGTTTAAGGTTCATACCTTAGCAAACAACATATCCTTTGTATAACTAGGAGATAAAGGGAATGAGGTGTGAATGAATGAATGAATGGTTAAGATTTTTACAAAACACTCCTCTTTTTAGTTTTAAAATTCCTTTTAACTCTGACTCACACTTCTTTCCAGCCTCATTTGACGTTATTCTCCCTCGGGTACTCTATGATTTCACCAAAGTAGCCCCCTGACTTTTCCTCACACACAAAACTTCATCTCCCATCTCTGGGCCTTTGCATCAGCCATTCCCCTTGCCTGGAATGCACTTCCTTCTTACCCCCTTTTAGAAACCCTCTCTTTAAGGTGCCTCTCAAGAACCATCTTCTTCATTAAACCCGTCCTGATTCCAGCCCCCAAGAGCTACTTGCAGCTTTCCCCCAACTCCCTTGAATTTACAGAATCATAAGATCACACATTTAGAGTTGGAAGGGTCCTTAGACACCAGTAAGTCCAACCTCTTCACTTTTTTGTTTGTTTTTTGGTTTTTTGTAGGGCAATGAGGGTTAAGTGACTTGCCCAGGGTCACACAGCTAGTAAGTGTCAAGTGTCTGAGGCCGGATTTGAACTCAGGTCCTCCTGAATCCAGGGCCAGTGCTTTATCTACCGTGCCACCTAGCTGCCCCCCTCTTCACTTTGCTGATGGGGAAACTGATGATGAAGGAGGTTAACTGCCGTGCCCAGAGTCACTCAGCTAGTTGATGGCTGTGGCAGGATTTGAACCCTGGTCTTCCTGACTCCACCTCCAGAGCTCTATCCAAAGCAATTTATCCTGTCTCCCTTGTTAGGATGTAAACTCTTCAAAAGTAGAGATTGATTTATTCTTTGTTTTTTAATTCCCAGTATTTAGTACAGTGCTTGGAACATAGTAGGTACTTAATTGATGGAGTTGGGATGTTCCATGGGTCCTGTGTGGCATAATGGAAATTGTGTGGGAATCTGTAGTCATAGAGACTTGACTCCTGGAACTTCCATTACTACATGTGAGACCTTAGTCATGTCACTGGACTTATTAGAGTCTGTTTCCTCATCTGTCACATGGAGGAGGGGTCAATAATCTCTAATGACCTCTCCAATTCTCATAAGTCTACTATCAGTGTTTCCTTGCCTATAATGGGAACTTGTAATTCAGTGTAACAAACATTTATGCGACACCTACTGTATGCATATCACTGTGTAGGATGCTAGGGAAGTATGAGGCAGCCTCTTTGAATGAAAAGCACATAGGATTTGGAGTTCAAAGGCATGGATTTGAATTTTAGATGTTCCACTGACTTCCTGGGTGGACACTGGGTAAATCCCTTTTCCTCATATGGCCTCAGTTTCCATATCTGAAAAACAAAATGTTTGTATATAATTGTTTGCATCCTGTCTCCCACATTAGATTGTGAGTTCTTTAAGAGCAGGGATGGTATTTGACCTTTCTTTGTAGCCCTAGAGCTTAGCATAATGCCTGGCACACAGTAGGATGTAAAATTGTTTATTGACTATTGACTAACTGATCTCTGATTCCTTCCTGCTCTAATCTTCTGATAAGGCATGGTCTCTTTCCTCATAGAATGTATAATCTCCATGTAATCAGGGAAATAACTCATTTCTGGTCCGCTTTAAGGCTTACAAAGTTGTCTTCTGACAACAATCCTGTGTTGTGATTAGTGTAAATATTAATATGATTCCCATGTTATATAGATGAGAAATTGAGTCTCAGGGAACTGTAGTGGCTTGGCCAGGGTTCAAATCTTATTCATGTCAGGGTTGACATTCAAATCCAGGTTTCTTGACTTGGTGTTCTTTCCACGCCAACGACTCTTCCTGGGAGCTTTGGAGGGGGATGGCTTGACTGTTGACAAAACTTTCGTGCACTGGGATAATTCCGCATGTTTTCTTTGTGAGCATAACAACTGCATGTATGTGAGTGGAGCATACTAATGTGTGGCTTGGAGAGAGCTAGCAGACGTTTTCCTCTGTTAAGAGCAGCATGGCACAAGACTACTGGGAGGAAGACAGTGAATTGATAGGCTGGGAAAAACTGGATTAAAGAGAGATTCCAAGTTTTAAGATGGCAGACACCTGTGCCACCAAGCTGCCCTGTGGATCAGGGACCCCTAGGGGTCAAAACTATTTTCATAATACTAAAACATTTTAATTCATAATGGAGTCTATCTATAGGCAAAGCCCACATAAAAGCTCTTGAGGAGGGTGGTCCTCAGTAATTTTCAAGAGTACAAAGGGGTTTGAGACAAAAAAGTTTGAAAACCACAGGTATGGTGGATAGTGGAACTGGACCTGGAATCAGGAATAGATGGATGGATGGATGGATGGATGGATGGATGAAATGATCAATTAAGTACTATGTGCCAAGCACTGTGCTAAGTACTGGGGATAAAAATATAAAGCAAACAGCCCTTGCCCTCAAGGTGCTTACATTTTAATGGGAGAAAAAACACAAATGGAGGGGATGATGGCTAGGGAGGGGCTCTTTGGTCTTCAAAGTTACAGGGCTGGTGATTGGAGCCACAGGGGAGTGTATTGGAAATCTGAGTTCAAATCCTACTTCAGGAGAAAGTTATCATGAATAAAGGAATAGACACAATGACTTGGTGGTCAGTCTTCTGGCTGGGGGCTTTTCTGTAATTTAGCAGGACTGCTCAAAGATGCTAGGACCATGGGCAGGGGGTAGGGTCTGTACGTGAAGCCTAATCAGCTGGGGAGGATGTAACCAAGTCTTGGCTCTACCTGCTTTCAAAAATTCAAGGTCAGGGGCAGCCAGGTGGTGCAGTAGATAGAGCACCAGCCCTGGAGTTAGGAGGACCTGACTTCAAATCTGGCCTCAGTCACCTGCCACTTACTAGCTGTGTGACCCTGGGCAAGTCACTTAACCCCAATTGCCTCACAAAAAAACAAAAAACAAAAAAACAAAAACAAAAATTCAAGGTCAAGATTAGAACTAAGATTTCCCCTCCCCTCCCCTCTTTTCCCCTCCTTTCTCCTCCCTCTCAAGTAGTGTTCTAAGGTTTACAAAATATCCTCTCAAAAATGAAATGGGGTGGAACAAAACTGGATTTAAACATATTCAAATTATCTATATTCTATCTCCCATCTCTTGGCTTTGCTCGGACCCTTCCCATCCTGAGCCTCACAGTCTTTAGTTCCCATTGAATCTCAGTTCAGGTACTAAATCAAATAGGAAGCCTTTCTTGATCCCCCCAGTTGCTAGTACCATCACCCCAACTTATTTCATATCCGCCTGGGATGTATTTGTATCTAATACATGTCATTTCCTCCAATGAAAGGTAATCTCTTGGTGGGCGGGCAGGGATGATCTAATTTTTTGGTGCCCTCAGCTTCCAGCCTACCTCATAGAAGGTGCCTCCTGATTCCCAGAGGCTTTCATTAGCACACAGAGGTAGCTTTCCTGCCTTCTAGCCCTACATGAATGAGAATCCATCTGCAATGTTCCTCTAACTTAAGCTGCACCATGGCCCAACACTCTGGGAGAGACATCCATGGAGCAGAGCTTATTAACTGGACCACCCGACTTTCTCCACTAACCATCTGCTCTGAGGCCTAGAGCCCACAGATTTTGGGGCAGACACAGTCATGTTCTGCCACCAAAAATCTGTTACGTTTCTTAGTGAGAAGTAGTGAGGGAGATGTGTACTGAACTCCATTCCCCTGCTTGCTTCCTTCCTTCCACTAGGAACTGGGAATGAGGCTGCTTTCACCCCAATTTATTAAAAACCATCCCCTTCCCCACCTCAGAATGTTTTCCAGCAATGGCTACCAGTCTTCCCGCCAGGCAGAATTTCACTAAATTAACACACAATTCTGCTCAAGGGAGAGAGATGAAATATTTAATGGGGATGAGCAAGCACATGTACTCTCAGGGGAAATTCCCCACTCAGTACAAATGTCCAAACACAACAAAATGACTCCTGGATCATGGAAACAGGGTTTTTAACAGTCACCCTGAAGAAATGAAGCACACAAATATTTCTGACATCGATGTATTGCCCTTTCTGGGCTTGGCTTGGCCTGCCTTGACAAGAGGCCACATGGATTTCCTAATTCTTGGGTTGGGGGCGGGGTGTAAGAGAAAAAGCAGAGGGGTGAGATCAAGTGAGGAAGGGAAAGAGGCCAGGAGAATGATTGTGAGAACTAGAAAATGAGGAGGGGGAATAGAGGGAGAGGGTGAGAGAGGAAGAAGGAAAGAGGAGAAAGAGAGAGGGAGGGGAGTGAAAGAGATAGAGACAGATTCAGAGGGAGGGGAGAAGGGGGAAGAAGAGAGGCAGAGGGGCAGAGAGGGAGAGGAAAAGGAAGGACATTAGGATAGAGGGGGGGATAAGGAGGAAGAGAGAAGGGGAGGGGAAAAGGGATTCTGAAGGAGGAGGGGTTTGAAAGGAAAGAGGAAAAGAGGGGAGAGAAAGGAATGGAGGAGAAAGGGAGAGAAGGGGAGAGAAAGGAAAAGGGAGGGAAAGGCTTGAGAGGATAAAGGAAGAGGGAGGGGGGAGCCAGAGAGAGGATACAAAAGGAGATTATGGAGGGAGGAGAGGGAGAATGAGAAGGACGAGGGGAGAAGAAAGAGATGGATCCTGGAAGATAGGGAAAGGGAGGGAGACACGCACACTGCTGCTTTCTCCTTTTGCACACAAGAACCAAGAAAAAAGGACATTGTTTCTGCTCCTTTGTCCATTGGCAAACTGGAGAGGGGAGACAAAAGCCAAGAAACTCTCACTTTCCCCGCCCACCTGGGAGAGAAATTGGAGCACCTGAGAGTGAGGCCCCTCTGCTCAATTGGAAAGAAAGGGAGAGAGAAGAAGAATATGAGGGAATGATAAGACAGAATTGTTCCTATCCCTCAAACTTAGTCCTGTCTCATTTTGGACCCAAATACTTTTTTTTCTCTTCCCAAACAAATACACTGAATGAAATAGCCCAGTAAGAAAAGTGTCTATAAAACACTCCCCTCCCTCATAAACAAAATATCTGCACCCACTTTCTTAGCCCCCTCTGGATGCTCCCTGTTGTCCTGTCATCCAGACGCCCCCTCGGTCCCTGCAGCACATCCTCTCTTGTTTTTGTGTCTTTAGCAATTAGACTCTAAGCTCTAGGAGGGCAGGGACTGCCTTTTTTTGCTGGTATTTGTATTGCCAGAACTTAGCACAGTGCCTGGCTCAGTGCTTACTAGGTGCTCGTTGGCGTGATCCACCGTTGGTGGGAAATCTCCTGGATTTTGTACCCCTCTTTCTCCTAGGGGCATTCTTCATGCCTCTTGACTTCATAAGCCCAGAGTGTCTGTTCATTCCCTCCTCTCATTAATGGAGTCTCTCACTTTCTCTCCCACAGCCAGGCTGCTACATGTGCTTCCTCTAGGATCTTTCTCTATACCAAGGAGTGTGTGGGGAGTGTTTGTTTCTTCTTTATATGAAATGGGCTGGAGTCCCCCCCCCAGCTGTTAGCTGCCAGTTCCTAGCATCCCAGTTCCATTTATCCACTTAACAGGGGTTGGCTTTTACAAAGAGATATTTACTTTAGAGATGCAGCAAGAACAAACATTTTCCAGCAAGCCTTGAGGCCACACTGTCCCCTACATCACCTCAGTTTCTGATGGCAGTCAGTCCACCCTAATTCTTTCCTTACATAGCTTCAGTCTCACTAAATTGATATTCAAAGGTGATTGCCAGATGAATCCTTGCCTCAGCTACTGGCCAGCCTAGGGTCATGAAGGTCACTCCCAAAGGTCTCTCTGAGCTCCTTAGGGCATTGAGTATATATTGTCTGCAAATGCACCCCCTGGAATGCCAGGATTCTGGGGTGCCTTCTGGACTTTAGAAACTCACAAAGTCACTCTCTTCACTAGTTCTGGCAGCGAAGGAGTCACTGAGCCTCCCCAAGGGTACTGAGGCTGAGAGGATGTGGCTGAAGGTGGCCGACCTCTTTGAACCTATCCACAGCCAATCTAAGTCTCCTCTTCCCACATGGTCCAGCTGTCTGAAACCAGATACAAAATGTTCTACCCTTCTCCACTTTCCCTCCAAGGCCCTCCCATTCTCCATCATTGCAAATCTCCCTGAAGCAGGAAGCAGACTTCCCAGCATCTCTGTGCAGGAAGATTCCATTAGAAGTCTTGTGTGCATGCTCCTGATCCCCCATGGCATCCAAATTATACTATTAAGTCCCTGCAAGATTGCAGATGAAAAAAGATGCAAGCAAGCATTCAACACAGTGTCTGCCACACAGTAGGTATTTAATATATATTTATTGACTATCATGAGTCCAATGCCCAGAGCAGGAGGCAAACTTCTACCTTGGAGATAAGAGAGCAGCAAGGGGGAGACTGGGGCTCCCATTGTTCTCAAGGCCTTTCCTGCCATAATCACTTTGGCTTCTCACACCCAGGCAGGGTTCAAAAAATATCAATGGAATTAAGTTGTGCAGATGAGTGTGGGTGCTGTATCACCAGGTGGGGTGGCTTTCTGCCATTGCCATGCATCCCTTTCTCTCTCTTCCTTCCTCTTCCTCCAGCTCCTGCTTGGTCCAGATTCCTAATGATGAGTTCACCATATACTGCTGGCCCCAGATCTGCCTTATTGAACTCTGGTCTTCTTCCTAACAAGTTGCCCCAAGTATCTCCCTTCCCCCCTCAAGCTCCATCCATTCTATCATTTGGTCTAGGAATAGTAGTAGTAATAGTAATAGGAGTAGTAATATTGATAGTCATAATAATAGCAGTAATAGTTGTAGTAAGAGTGGTAATAGTAGTAATAGTAATGATATTCATTGTAATAGTTATAATAATAGTTGTAATAGTGGTGATAGTAAAAATGATGATAGTAATCTATAGTAAGAGTCATAGTAATAGTTGTAATAATATAATAGTTATAATAATAGTAATAATATGAGTAGTAATAGTGCCATTGCCATACTAGTGATAGTAGTAATCATTGTAATAAGAGTAGTAATAGTAGTAATGATAGTAGTAATAGTCTTAGTAATAATAGTACTTGTGATATTAGTAGTAATCATCATAGTAGCAGTAGTAATTAGTAGTGAGTCATTGTGACAGCTGTAGTAGTTGTAGTAACAATCATTATAACAGTAGTCTCTGCCAGCGCTGACGTTGCATTTCAAGGTAGCAGAGCATTTTGTGTGTTTTCTCCTTGATTCTTACCACATCCCTGGGAGGTCAATGTGTTTATTATTCCCATTTTACAGAGGAGGAAACTATAGTTCAGAGTTTAAGTCATTAGCCCAGGGTCACCCAGTGAAGGAAAGTCTGAGGTAGGATTGGAACTCTAGTCTTTCTGATCCCAAGTTCAGTGCTCAGTCCAGGGTACCACCTAACAGCCTGTCAGAGTGATGGCCTCAATACTACCATTACTGGAAAGAGCATGCAATTATCCTATGATAGAATAACCGCATCTTCCTCACCACTCCCTTATGTGTAGTATCTCCCCATTCAGAGTGTCAGCTTCTTGAGAACAAGGACTATAGCACTTTTGTATTTGTTGCCTAGGACTTAGCACAGTACCTGCCACATAGGACATGGTGAATAAAGGCTTCTCACTCATTTATTTATCATATTAGACCAGGAGAATATACAATGGAGGGACCCTAGCAGCCCCAACTCACAGGAGCCCCAGGAGCCCAGCTCCTTGACCTCAGGCAGCAGAATTGCTAGATGTCTAAAGAAGAGATTAACTGACAGTCTTCCAGAATCACAGAATCACAGATCTTCAATGTCAGGAGGGACAAGAAGGACCCCCCAGGCTAGCTTGCACCTGAAAAAAACCTCTCTGTCTCTGTCTCTGTCTGTCTGTCTGTCTGTCTCTGTCTCTCCCCCTCTCTCTTTTTCATTTTCCCATAAGTGCCATCTACTCAGTGTCTGAGCACCTCCAAGGAAGAGCCCATGGCCCCCTGACTGAGTCCACTTTGGGATCACTCCAATTGTTAGGAAGCTTTTCTTAACAGTGGCTCTAATCCCACATCTTACCACTATCCCCCCTTCCCCCAATTGCTCCTAGTTGTTTCCTCGAGCAGGAAAATCCCAATGCTTCTCCCGGGTGGGAGCCCTACAAATATTTGAAAGTAGGGACCATCTTGCCCCATCCTAAGGTTTCTATTCTCAAGACTAAACATCCCTAAATTCCCTTCAACTTGTCCTTTCATGACATTAGACATCCTCCAAATTGTCCTTCTCTGGACCTTTTCTAACTTATCAAAGTTGGTGACCCAAACTGAAAAGAATGCAAGATAAGGTCCAGCCAGGGCAGAGTAAAGGGGGACTCTTACCTTTTCTTTATTCCTAGGCACTATACCTCTCCCTCTTAATGCAGTCCAAGGTCACATTAGCTTTTGGCTGCCATATCATACTATTGATTATATTGCGCATGCAGTCCACTAAGATTCCCAGATCTTTTTCAAACAAGCAGCTATGTGGTCATGCCTTGTGCTTGTGATGCCAATTGTTTGAACCTAAGTGGAAGATCTCACATTTACCAAGATTAAAATCCATTGTATTTAATTTGGTTGAATGATCTACAAAGTCAGGATTCTTTTGGATCCTAACTCAGTCATCTAGCATGGCAGCATCTTTGCCCATGCCCAAGTCATCGATAAAAATGCTAAATACTTGAGGCATCTAGACGGTTCAATGAATAGAGTCTTGGGTCAGGAACACCTGAGTTCAAATCTGGCCTTAGACACTCACTAGTTGTGTGACCCTGGACAGGTCACTTTAACCTTTGTCCACCTGAGTTTTCTCAACTTGAAAATGGAGATAACAATAACACCTAACCAGCAGGGTCGTTGTGAGGTTCAAATACGTTAATATTTGCAAAGCATTTCCAAAGTACCTGGCACATATTAAAGGCTATATCAGCACCAGTGGTTATTATTATTATTATCATCATTATTATTAATATCAACTAGATGTAGTTGATATTAAATCATTAATGACTACTCTCTGGGTCCAGCCATTCAACCAGTTTCCAATAATCCAAGCAACTCCATCCTTTCATCTCTTTCCCAAGAATGGCATGGGGGACTCTATCAAAAGCTTTGCTAAAATTTATTGATTTCTTTTTTTTTGGTGAGGCAGTTGGGGTTAACTGACTTGCCCAGGGTCACACAGCTAGTAAGTGTTAAGTGTCTGAGGCTGGATTTGAACTTGGGTCCTCCTGAATCCAGGGCCAGTGCTCTAGCCACTGCACCACCTAGCTGCCCCAGCTAAAATCTACTTAACTATATCTATAGTATTCCCTTTCACCTACTTTTTTTTTTTAGAAATTCTATCAAAAAAGCAAATATTGACCTGACATGACCTATTTGAAAAAAATTAAATTAATGAGCATTGATTTTGTCTCCCTCCTGCCTCCCTCCCCATAAAAAAAGAAAAAATAACACCCTTGTATTACAATAAAAGAAAACAAATCCCCATATTGGCTTTGTCCCAAATGGCTGCATCTCATTCTGCATCTTAAGCCCATCACATCTCTGTGTCTCAGAAGGGAGGAAGCTCATCGGATCTTTGGAACAAGGTTCATATCCAGGTCTCAGTAAATCCATGTAAAGTGTGGGACAGTGCAAAACATGCCAGTCTGAGTCAGAGGACCTGGGTTCAAGGCTTGGAGCTGCCACTTCCTACCTGTGTGACCTTAGACAAGACTTTTCACTCCTCTGGCTTTCAGCTTCTCATCTGTACAAGATTGGGGCTAGACTCAGTTTCCTGCTAGTTCCCTTCTGGAACTATGATCCCTATGATCCTATGATCCCTGATGGATGGTCACCTACCCTTCACTTGAGGGCAGAGACTCATGAGAAATTACTCTAGAGCCGGTGTTGCCGAGTCATTAGTTACGATGGCTGTACTCTCCCTTTGGTTAGAAAGCCTCGCCTTGTGTTTAAGCTTTCTCCCATGCCAGGCACCTCAGAGTTGGTTGCCAAGGTTGCATTGTTCCCTGTTTATAGTTGCTAAGCAACCATGACTTGGGGCTAAGAACCTTAAGTAACCTCATCCATCACTCAGCGCTCAGATGAACGCTGAGTCCAGCCTTACAAATTCTTACAAGGGGTGATTAGAGAAAATGTTTCCTTGCCCCGCACAGCACCTACAACAAAAAATAGAGGGGAAACTTCCCAATCCTCCCTCAACCCAAGGGGAAAAAAACCAAAAAGTGCTTTGTGGTAAACACTGTAAATGCTATTTAACTATACTGAGAAGAACACTATAGCCCCGAGTGGTTAAGAACTGGCTTCATTACCACAGAATACAAGTTCTGGATATTTTTTCCCCAAGTCAATTAAAATTTCTTGTTCATTTGTTCTTTAGGATCCTCTTGTGGCTGCCTGTCAAGGCAGCTCCTTTGTTCTCTCTAACAATTCAAGTGAAAAAATGTAGCTAGAAATCAATGCTAATAATATTTGTTTGAAGAATAAGTAAACTGAAAGAAGGCTACTCATTAATATCAGAACTCATGTGCAAGAAGAAAACACATTAGTGCCTACTCCAGAGGAAACACACATCATTCTGTTCCACAAGGAAGTGCTAGAGAGGATTTTAGAAACAAAATATTTTTTCTTTCAAATCAGTGGACATTTAGTTATTAGATTTGTTTATAGCACTATGCCAGGGGAAGATCCAGATCTAGAAAGGACATAGAACTTACAGTTTTCTAGCTTAGGGTCTAGCAAGATTAGACTGTTCTTTCTTAGTCTCTTTTCCTGGCTCATCATCCACATCATGGCCCTTAACTGTGGGTGTACTAAAAGGCTTTGTCATAGCCTATCCTCCTCTCCCCTCCCCTCCGCTTCCCTCCCCTCCCTTACCCTCTCTTCCTTTCCCCTCTCCTCTCCTCTCCTCTCCTCTCCTCTCCTCTCCTCTCCTCTCCTCTCCTCTCCTCTCCTCTCCTCTCCTCTCCTCTCCTCTCCTCTCCTCTCCTCTCCTCTCCTCTCCTCTCCTCTCCTCTCCTCTCCTCTCCTCTCCTCTCCTCTCCTCTCCTCTCCTCTCCTCTCCTCTCCTCTCCTCTCCTCTCCTCTCCTTTCCCCTCCCCTCCCCTCTCTTCTTTTGCTTGACTATGCTTATATTACTACATCTGATGCTTTCCCACCACTAGACCCTCCTTTTGCCTTCCTTTTTGTCATTGCGGAATCCTAAAGGTGAATCCCGACTCAACTCCTTTTCCCATAGCACTCCTCATGGACTTCTAGAGGTAGAAGGCATCTCACTGACAATTCAACCCAACCCCATAATTCTACAGATAAGAAAACCCATGTCCTGAGAAGTGATTTATCCCATCCCTTGAGCTCCAAGCCCTCCACATTCCAGCCAAACCAGCTGACTTTTTTCCCTTAGGGGACATTCCTTTTAAAATGTTTGAAAAAATTATTAATTATTTCTGCAAGTATTTATTGTCCCTTCCTCACTTGTACCTCACTCCAAGTGAACAAAAAAGAAAACTAAAATTTTCATGACAAATATACGCAGTCCAACAAACCACGTGTCATTCCTGGCTGTCCAGTCATCGCATGATGTCCCATCTCCCTTCTCACCTCCCTCCCAACCCTACCCCTACACAGACTGTCCCCAGTGCCTAGAATGCTTCCCCAGCTCCCTAGAAAGCTCAGATGGAATGTTGTCTCTTCTAAGAGGCTGTCATTTCCTGCCATCCCTCAGTTATTAGAGCTCTCTCAACTCCCCTTCAAATTATTTTTATCTTGCTTGACTATAACGGACTCATCTGTGTTGATGCCATTTGTACCCAACAGAAGGTAAGCTCTTGGAAGGCATGGAATGTCTTCGTATGCCCAGTGCCTAGTCCTGTGGCTGGCACACTGTAGGTACTTCACAGAGGCTTGTGGAATTGAAGTGAACCCAGGTCTCCTGACTCCAAGTGTGGAGCGCTTTCTGTTAGTTCATCCCATTTCTTTCCAGAGCAATCGGGAGGCCAGTCTAACATGATGCAGAGACAGGAAAATAGCCGAAATGACACCTTAAAACATGACAGAAATGGGAACTTTCTCACAAATTTTAATGAGATTTTCAAAACAACTGGCCTTTCTCTTAGGCTGATGGAAACATTCCTCAAGCATTCCCTCAGTGTGGAATCTGCAAAAGTTCAGCTGCGGCTGCTCAGTATCTTGTCCAATATCTTGCTCTCTCTCAGCCTGAGCCACCACGCCCATTCTGGCTCCTATCCTGGGAGAGATGCCTTTCCTTCATAATCTCCAACAAGGAATATTGCTAAAGATGAGTGGCTTAGCAGAGGCAGCACCATTCCAGGGATGGAATGAATGAATGAATGAATCATTCATTCATTCAGCCCACTAACATTTAGCTTCTACTGCATGGAAAACAACTTTGCTGGGTGCTGAGGAATTGAGGAAGTTTGGATCGGGTATTGTCATTGCTCTCATGGTGCTTACAGTCTGGTGGGGCTGGGGAGGAAGGCAGCACCATGTAGTGGAAAGGGCTTCAGATAACACCTCGGTCATCATCAGCTGTGTGAACTTGGGCAGGCTACTTCAACTTTCTGATGTGTTTCCTCATTTGTTAAATGGGAATATGTTAAATCATAGTACTGATTGGATCTATGGCACTATGTTAAATCATAGTACTGATTGGATCTTGATTACTATGAGGATCAAATGAGATTATATATATATATATATATATATATATATATATATATATATATATATACAAGCCTTGAAAGTTCAATAGAAATGTACCACACCATGATCATTACCACAACTGTCATTGTCGTCATCGTCACAAGATCAGTGCCCAGACAATTATAGTACACAATACTATGTTAATTTTGAAGGGGAATCAAGGAGCACTTCATGAAGGAGGTGGCATCTGAGTTTAGTTTTTTAGAGATGGGTACAGTTAACCCAGGGTCCATCTGGGCTCAAAAGTTCTTACACTTGCTGCCTCAGTGACCACAGACAAGTCATTTAACTTCTCTGCACCTCAGGTTCCTCATGAGTTAAATGAGGGGATTGAAGTGAATGATCCCTAAAGTCTTTTATAGGAAGGGGTATGGTGGTAAATGTTTAACACCCGGCTTTGGTGGGGGGCGGTGATGTACACATGACACTTTTATATTTAATTTCTATTATTAACATTTTCTCCATCACTTTTCTAGTATAGAAATCAACAAAACAATAAATCAGGCTGGTTTTTAGCATTGCCAGTTTTTGAGATGTAAATGCTCACACTAAAAATTTAACAACCAGCTATTGAGAGTCAATTTGATCTGGCTCCATCAGACTCCTGCAGTCATAGCTCTAGATTTTTTTATCCTATAATCTTCTACTTTACTGAGGAAATCAAAGCCATCTGGTGTGATCCCCCTCATCTCCCCATACACTGTAACATCAACTCCTTTTCTACTTAATCACTCAGCTGGCAACTGATGGAATTTAGATTGATGTTTGGAGGGAGGGGAATAAAACATTTGTAGTATATTTTCCTCTTCTTAGGAATCATGTTACCCTCAGATATGTAAAAAATAGTGAGAAAATAGAAGGTTAATGATTAACTTTCTGAAAATGAGAAATAGTTGAGAGTCACCATTTGATTTCTAGTGACAAGTAGTGACAAATGGCCTCAGATGCCCTAAATGAAGCTTAAGATTCCCATTTGGAGAGATCAAGACAGAGTATGAAAATATACCATTGAAACATAGGAGAAATCACAGGAGTGGATTTCCAAATGACAAATCACAAAAACACTTGTTCTCAGCTAAAATGGCAGGAAACATTTTGAAATTCTGAAAAGATACAACATTCTGACCCAAGATGAAGGTGTATTGATTTATGTAATTTCAGTTGAAATTTGAAATTCTGCACTACACCTTGGGAGGAAGGTAAGAGGTCCCTACAGATGGAAAAAAATGGATTTTTTTTCTTTAAAGAATTAACTTTGCCCCCTGGAGCTGCAGATACAATTCCCAGAGCTCAATATCTCTCTCTCTTTCTTTTTTTTTTTAAGCCAATGAATAGAGTACTTTCTTATGGATAAAGGGTTTGCTCCATCCCTAGGGAAAGATGGTAGGATGTTTGAAAGCTTTATCTTGTGGCCAAGCCCAGCATGGAAAATGATCTCATGACTTCACCATCTTCTACTCTGTCTGGGGAGAAACAAGGCTGGAAACAAATCCAAGAATGCAGATGAAGAGGAGGTCGAGAGATTAGGGGCCAGTGGTGAGCTGCTAAGTGGAGAAAAACAGATGGTTTTAAATCAGAAAGAACAGTTCATTTTGGGGTCCTATGTCAGGGAAATTGATCTTGACCAGATATGAAGAAACTTGGAAAAGATTATGGGGACATAGGTTGCAATGAGAATCCTTTAACCTGTTCTACCCCCAAAGAGGAAAAAGTTTGATTTAAGTTAAACATGAAAAAAATAACTATTACCACCCCCTTGGGTACTGTTCATTGTCTTAGGCCAAGGCAAACTGAGCATGGAGGAGAAGTAGGCTGTACCCAGACTGGAAGCCATCATGGCTGACTGACTCCCAGAATTCCATAGCAGTTTGAAAAAATATGGCAGACTTTGATGATGGAAAATGTGATTCAAAGAGGAAAAAAAGGACCTCAGAATCAGTAAATTTGTTTGCCTAGAACCTAACTGAAATGGAAGGATTTTTTTATTATTAAATGAAACACCCCATAACAAGAAATTCTTTATGCGGTCAGAAGATGAATCAAACCAGAAATGGTCCTTTTGCATTGGCTGAGAAAATATTTCCTGAACAAATATATTTGTGGGAGTCAGTTTGATAGTGGGCTTTTTTTCCTTTTTCCAACCAGAGCAAGCACAGTTTAATTTGTGTTGATAGAGCCTACTGATTAGTCTTTTCTCTTAAGTAAATTAGTTGATATGTTCAAAGATTGCAGGTAGAGGAAGAATTCTGTGACCAAGGTACAAAAAGCATTGGCTAATCAAAATGGCAGCTCTAGGGGCAGCTAGGTGGCGCAGTGGATAGAGCATCGGCCCTGGAGTCAGGAGTACCTGAGTTCAAATCCGGCCTCAGACACTTAACACTTACTAGCTGTGTGACCCTGGGCAAGTCACTTAACCCAATTGCCTCACTAAAAACAAAGCCAAAAACAAGCAAAACAAACAAACAAACCCAAAATGGCAGCTCTAAGCTGGTGGTGGAAATTTGCATAGGACCAAAGATTTGGAGCTGGAAAGTACCTTAGAGGTGACTGAATCCAACTCCCTTATTTTACATACGAGGAAACTGAGGTACTGAGAGGTTTGGCTATTTGACCAGGATCACAGAACTAGTAAGTACCTATGGGAGGAATTGAACCTGGCTCTTCCTATTTAGAAGTCCAGCGCTCTGTTATCCACTACCCCACAATGCCTCTGATTTCCATAAATTCTGGATTGTTTGTTGCAGTCAGAGGACTGAATACCAACAAAGTTATAATTAATATGAACTTGGCTCTGTGTTAGGAGAAATACTACCCACTTATAGGACTAGAGCCTTGTAAGATCAGTAAAGGGCATTTGCTACCCCCAGGCTCCAAGGTCCACGAGACAAGTATTATCTCCATTTTACCCACCAGGAAATGGGATCTCAGGGAATTCAAGCGACCTGTCCATGATCACATAGCTACCAAGCTTCAGAGAAGGGGTTTGAACCTTACTCTTCCTGACCCCAAGCCCAGAATGACTTGTTTTCTTTCTTTTTAATTCTAAACCCAGTAACCATCAATAAATACATTCTAAAGAGAAAGCCTTTCTGTCTGTGTGACCTCCATATAAGTCATATAACTTTTGTCTGCCTCAGTTTCCTCAACTGTAACATGGGGATAATAAAACCAACTAACTCCCAAGGTTGTTATGACTCTCAGCTCTGTACTCTATTTAAAATTGGATACTAGAGCATTCCCCTTTGAAACAGGATCACTATTCCCTGTGTGGGCAGGGCAATGTACAACGGCTAGGGAAGAAGGCAGTTTCAGGGCATCTAAGAGGTCCTTGATAAGGTCCCCATAGCCTTGCCCAAGGATGTTAGGAATCCTCATTGTAGCCAAATCATACCAATAAAGTGGCATATTCTAATGAGAAAGGAAACAAGCATTTATTAGGCAGCTACTGTGTGCCAGTCATTGTCCTCATAACAACCTTGGGAGTTAGTTGCTATTATTATCCCCATGTTACAGTTGAGGAAACTGAGGCAGACAGAAGTTATATGACATATGGGGGTCACACAGACAGGAAGCATATAAAGTCAGATTTGAACTGAGGACTTCCTGACTCTAGGCTCGGTACTCTATCCATTGAGCTACCTAGTCACTTATTAAATAAACCTTTAAAAGTTATGTATTGGGGCAGCTAGGTGGTGCAGTGGCTAAAGCACCAGCCCTGGATTCAGGAGGACCTGAGTTCAAATCCAAGCTCAGACACTTCACACTTACTAGCTGTGTGACCCTGGGCAAGTCATTTAACCCCCATTGCCCTGATCCGCCCCCAAAAGTTATGTAATGGGGGAAAGTAGGTGGCACAGTGGATAGAGCACCAGCCCTGGATTCAAAAGGACCTGAGTTCGAATCTGACCTCAGACACTTGACACTTACTAGCTGTATGACCCTGGGAAAGTCACTTAACCCCCATTGCCCTGCAAAAAACAAAAACAGAAAAAAAGATTAAAAACAGAAAGAAGACATCCTACTAAAAGTTATGTATTGGGGCAGCTAGGTGGCACAGTGGATAAAGGCCCTGGATTCAGGAGGACCTGAATTCAAATCTGGCCTCAGACACTTGACACTTACTAGCTGTGTGATCCTGGGCAAGTCACTTAACCCTCATTGCCTTGCAAAAAAAAGTTATGTATAAAATCATTAACTTGTTATTTAAAGTATTTTAGTAGATCATAACTGTAGCAAGCTTGCAAAAAGTCCTGTTTTCTGTGTTCCCCTTTGAATATGTTATTTATGATATTTTTGTGTGTCTGTGTATCCTTCCTCCCTCCCTCCCTCTCTCCCTTCCTTCCTTCCTCCCTCCCTTCCTCCCCTCCCTCCCTTCCTTCCTCCCTCCCTCCCTCCCTCCCTCCCTCCCTTCCTTCCTTCCTTCCTTCCTTCCTTCCTTCCTTCCTTCCTTCCTTCCTTCCTTCCTTCCTTCCTTCCTTCCTTCCTTCCTCCCTCCCTCCCTCCCTTCCTTCCTTCGTTCCTTCCTTCTTTCCTCCCTCCCTCCCTCCTTCCTTCCTTCCCTCCTTCCTTCCTTCCTTCCTTCCTTCCTTCCTTCCTTCCTTCCTTCCTTCCTTCCTTCCTTCCTTCCTTCCTTCCTTCCTTCCTTCCTTCCTTCCTTCCTTCCTTCCTTCCTTCCTTCCTCCCTCCCTCCCTCCCTCCCTCCCTTCCTTCCTTCCTCCCTCCCTCCTTCCTTCCTTCCTTCCTACCTTTCTTCTCTCTCCCTCCTTCCTTCCTTCCTTCCTTCCTTCCTTCCTTCCTTCCTTCCTTCCTTCCTTCCTTCCTTCCTTCCTTCCTTCCTTCCATCCATCACTTAACTTCCATTAGCCTCAGTTTCCTCATCTATAAAAGGACTAGAGATCCTCTTATGTCCCTTACAGCTTTAAGCCTTTGGATTCTAGCAATCTACAGACCCATGACAATCGCCACATCAATGTCTCATGTGGTTCTTTGTCACTGCCCTTCACTTTCCTTACCCCTGAGTTGGTGGCAGATGTTCCTTACCTTCTTTAGGGAAAGGAGGTAAAGAAGCATTCTAGTTAGCAGGGGAGTTACCTGGAATAACTCTAGCATGACGTCCAATCCTGGGCCCCTGAGCTCCATCTCAGGAAGTTTTGTTCCCCTCTGCATGTTAACTGCAACAATAGACATCCTCCCAGTAGGGAGGCCTCCCAGTTCTTGCAAGGCAGGGGATACTTGGGCATTAGTTACACCACCAATTCAGAAGAGCCAGCTCCACTGAAGAGGAAGCAGAGAGACTTAGTAGACTACACAGGGAGTAATCTGCAGAATGGGGATCTGAACCCAGTTCCTCTGTTTCTGAATCTAGGGCTTTTCCCATTGTCCTCTGCTGCCCCCAGGTGCTAGGACAGCAGGGACACCAGGACTCACTTCTCTCCCATCATGCTCTAGAGGCTCAGGCCCTGAATCGAAGATAATGAGGAGCAGCTGTGGTGGGCTGCATCTTGGTCCTTAGGTGGGAGAGCCCTTTCCTTAACTCCCTTGTAAGTAATTGGCCTATTAGGAAAGAACTTGAGCCATTTTGTAAGACGCAGCTTAAGGGGAGCTGGGAATTGCATTCTACAATTTCTCATCAAGGCTTAAAGATGACAATCATGCCCCAAGGCTTCCATCTGGAAGCTTCACAAACTAGGAAACAGATGTGTTTCCTAACAGGCTGGAGCCATGCCCTAGATCACTGCTGAGTTCAGGCCCCCAAAGCACCAGTTTTCATGAAGTCAACTGTGGATGGTTAGGATTCTGGACCCGGCCTTTAAAACCCATGCAGGCCAAATGGATGTGTTTCTGATGCTCGGGCTTGTGCCTGTGACAAAGAGCAGCCTGAGTTGCTGGAAGAGAGAAGAGTTCTGCTCGAGGAAAATCTGCCTGGTTTCTGTTAACAATTCAACCTTCAGAATTCTCTACAGACTATCAGCCTATTAGCCAGTCAGGCAACAAACGTTTATCAAGCCCTTACTATATGCTGCAACATTACAACATGGTTCCTGTCTCTAGGTGGTTCAGATTCTAATAGGGAAGATGTGTACAGAACTATGTGCATACAGAGATATGCAGTGTAATGGAACGTAATATTACAGGGAAGACCCTGGGGTGGGGAGGAGGAGGACCCAGAAGGACCAAGCTAAAATACATCTGAGTGTGCATCCACAGTGGGCCTATACTCTGATTGTGTCTCTCTTTTGTCTGAAGGACAGCCTAGCCACGTTTAGAAGGGCTCATCCCCTGGCCAGACCCTTTGGGTTTAAGTTTAATAATAAACATTTTTATTTAAAGTTTTGAGTTCCAATTTTTATCCCACCTTGCCTCCCCTCCCCTCTTCCCAAGGCAGTAAGCAATCAGATATAGTTTATACATGTGCAATTCTGTAAAACATTACCATATTAGTCATTTTGTATAAGGAAACTTGAACAAAAGAAAAAAAATGAAAGAGTGGAACATAGCATGCTTCAGTCTGTGTTCAATCAATATCAGTTCCTTCTTTGGAGGTGGATAGTATGCTTTATCATTAGTCCTTTGGGATTGTCTTGGATCATTGTATTGCTGAGAATAGTTACATCATTCATAGTTCTTCATCAAACAATATTGCTGGCTCTGTGCACAGTGTTCTCTTGGTTCTGCTCACTTCATTATACATCAGTTCATACAAGTCTTTCCAGGCCTTTCTGAAATCATCCTGCTTGTAGTTTATTATAGCACAATAATATCCCATCACAATCATACCACAGCTTGTTCAGCCATTCCCCAGTGGATAGCATTCCTTTGGTTTCCAATTCTTAGCTATCACAAAAAGAGCTGCTATAAATATTTTTGTACAAATAGGTCTTTTTCTCATTTTTGGGATGTTTTGGGGATATAAACCTAGCAGTAGTATTGCTGGCCAGCCCCTTTGAAAGGCACTGATTGGTTTAAGATTGGGAAAGGAGTACATGAAGTGAGCACAACTGGGAGGACATTGTGCATCGTGACAGCAGTATTGTTCTATGAGCAATTGTGAATGTCTTAACTTCTCTCAGCAATACAATAATCAAGACAATCCCAAGGGACTAATGACGAAGTACACTATCCATCCCCATAGAAAGAACTGATAAAAAGAGCACTTGTGGATTGTACATATATAACCTATGTCAGATTGGTTAATGTCTTGTGGAGAAGGGAGGAAAGGGAGGGAGGGAGAAAAATTTGGAACTCTAAATCTTATGAAAATGAATGTTGAAAACCACCTTTCCATGTAACTGGAAAAAATAAAATAAATGTTTGTTGCACTGAAAAAAGAAAGGAATACAGCAAGGCTGTATATTGTCACCTTGTTTATTTAACATATATGCAGAGTAAGTACATCATGTGAAATGACAGGTTGGATCAACCAATAGTTGGAATTAAGGTTGCCAGGAGAAATATTAGCAATCTTCGATATGTAGATGATTCCACTCTGATGGCAACAAAATAAAGAATTCAGGAGCCTCTTGATGAGAGTGAAAGAGGAGAATGCAAAAGCTAGCTTGAAGCTTGACATCAAAACACCCTAAGATCTTGGCAACATCACTTCCTGGCAAACAAAGGGAGACAAAATGGAAGCATTGTCAGATTTGATATTCTTGGGTTCAAAGATCATTGCAGAAGGCAACTGTAGCCATGAAATAAAAAGATGCTCAATCCTTGGAAGGAAAGCTCTGCCAAATCTGGTCAGCAGATTAAAAAGTAGAGACATCACCTTGCTGACAAAGGTCCATAGAGTTAAAGCTATGGTTTTCCACTAGTGATGTATGGCTGTGAGAGCTGAACCGTAAGAAATCGATGCTTTTGAATTGTGCTGCTGAAAAAGACTTTTGACAATCTTTTGGACAGCAAGGATATTGGATCAGTTTATACTTAAAGAAATCAATTCAGACTATTCATTGGAAGGACAAACACTGAAGCTGAAGCTTAAATATTTTGGCCACATAATGAGAAGACAGGACTCACTGGAAAAGACCCTGATGTTCTGAAAGATTGAAGGCAAAGGGAGTAGGGGATGGCAGTGAATGAGATGGATAATGTCATGGAAGCACTGAATATGAACTTGGATAGATTTTGAGAAATAATGGAGGAAAGAAGAGCCTGGTGTCTATGGTCCATTGGTTCATAAAGAGTCGGACATGGTAGAACTACAACAACAAACCCTTGAATTCAATCGAAGGCATAAATGGAAAAAAATCATTGATAGAACTTTCAATTCTTAGAAAAGTCTATCTGAACGACTGAAAATAAAAATTTCCCCTAGAAGACAAGGGAAAGGGTCACTGTGGGGGTTGGCAGGCTGTAGCACAATACAATAAAAGTAATTATTAAGGAGAGATAGTCAAGGATGGCATCAAAGAAACATATGAATGAAAAAGTTGGTGGCCTGGTCACATGACAAGAGCAAAGGATAAAAAATAGACAACTGTGTGCTCTACGGGATACTGTCAATGCAAAGAGAAAATAACGAAGGCCTCCATCATTTGGGCAGAACTATTATTGTGCATTTATAGGAGGACACTGATAAGAGCTTCACAGGATGGACAAGCATGTCCCAGCTCCACTGTCCTTTGGGGAAAACATCATTTTCCATTGTACAAAGAGAATTTTCCCTGAATCAAATATTCTGTCAATGAGGAATGGTCTTTATGATTTGGATTAAAATCAAGGATTTTCACGTCTTTAAAATTGGGGGTTCTAGTCTGCCTTGTCAGAGGGAATATCTACATTGACAAGCTCACAGGTTCATTGGAGTAAGTTACAGAAGGGTTGGAATCCACCTCATTAGAGGGAATGTGCACCTTGAGAAGCATTGAAAGAGAAGTGTCAGGGAACCATTGAGAAGACCCTGAGTCCTTGAAGGATCTGCCAATGGGGCCCAAGTTCTGGCAGGTCTTGCTAGATTGGAGAGGCTTTGATGATGGTCCCAGTGATGGGGCTGAATGTTTTCCAGGATCAGACTAATTAAATTCAGAAAAGAGGGGTCATCACTGGGCTCACACACCACCTCCAGCACATCCTTCTAGGCTGCTTTCATGTTGGTGCCTCTCCCTCATCTCTACATTACAACCAAGACAGTCTATTGGCTGTCTGTCCTGCAATCCATCCCAACTCTCGCCCCCCACATCCCATCTTCCAGTCTATGGACAACTTGATCCTCAATACCTGGAATTCTCTCTCTTTCTCTCCTCACTTTTCCTTCTTGGAACCCCTGCTTGCTTTAAGGCCAAGGTCTTTCACTGATTCTTACACAAGACCTTTTCTGACCTCCATTCTGTTATTAGTGTTACCCCCCTCGCTCCCCCCATCACCAAAATATTGTCTTTTCTTGGTACATATTTTATATTGATTTATCTGCATACACGATATATCCCTCCCCTACCCCAGGAGAATGTAAGCTCTTTGACAACAGGAATTGTTTTACTTTTGTCCCTAGCACCTAGCACAGTGCTTTGAATATAGTAGGTGCTTAATAAATGTTTGTTAAAAGAGAGAAGAACTCTGCTGAAGCAACTTACCTGGTGCCACCTTCATGCTGCAACTGTTCCTATAAGAGTCTTCCTCGTGGGCTTGGAATCTGGCTGAAGTGAATACATACTGGATATTTCTATAAGAAATGTATCATAAATGTGTGTATATGCTTGTGTGTCTGTTACCGATAGAGAACCAACTTTGTAGTCAGGAAGATTTGGGTTCATTATATGCATGGGTGGAGGAAGTGCCTGCTAAAGTCATGGGCCTTGAGAGTATTGAAACATGAATATTGAGAAGCCTAGAAATGATAAAAAGCAGGGCAGAAGCCCCATAATTATCAGCCATACAGGAAGTAGGTAAATTCCACTGCAGTGATGAATGGGATGCTGATTGCACGTTTGTGCAGAGATTGGGTGTTATTACTATGGAAATTCTAGGTTTCAAGAAATAGACTATGATGTCAACCTCTGATATACAATTCCTCTCTCCCCCTCCCTCCCTTCTTCCTTCTTCCTTCCTTCCTTCCCTCCCTCCCTCCCTCCTTCCTTCCTTCCTTCCCTCCCTCCCTCCTTCCTTCCTTCCTTCCTTCCTTCCTTCCTACCTTTCTTCCCTCTCTCCTTCCCTCTCTCCTTCCCTCCCTCCCTCCCTCCTTCCTTCCTTCCTTCCTCCCTTCCTTCCTTCCTTCCTTCCTTCCTTCCTTCCTTCCTTCCTTCCTTCCTTCCTTCCTTCCTTCCTTCCTTCCTACCTTTCTTCCCTCTCTCCCTCCCTCCTTCCTTCCTTCCTACCTTTCTTCTCTCTCCCTCCTTCCTTCCTTCCTTCCTTCCTTCCTTCCTTCCTTCCTTCCTTCCTTCCTTCCTTCCTTCCTTCCTTCCTTCCTTCCTTCCTTCCCTCCCTCCTTCCTTCCTTCCTACCTTTCTTCCCTCTCTCCTTCCCTCCCTCCTTCCTTCCTTCCTTCCTTCCTTCCTTCCTTCCTTCCTTCCTTCCTTCCTTCCTTCCCTCCCTCCTTCCTTCCTTCCTACCTTTCTTCCCTCTCTCCTTCCCTCCCTCCCTCCCTCCCTCCCTCCTTCCTTCCTTCCTTCCTTCCTTCCTTCCTTCCTTCCTTCCTTCCTTCCTTCCTTCCTTCCTTCCTTCCTTCCTACCTTCCTTTCTTCCCTCCCTCCCTCTTTCCCTCCCTCCTTCCTTCTTTCTTTTGTTTAGCCCCTACATTGTGCCAAATGCTGTACTAGGCATTGGAGATATAAATATAAAAAATGAGACAGTCAGTGTCCCCAAGGACATCATACATTTTACCAGATTGTTTAGGAGACATTTGCTGACTCCCCCTGCCCTTCAGTTCTGTATGAGTCACAGTTCGTTTTGCGCTTATGCTCATACCACATGTTGTAATTAGCTCAAACACCAAAATTAAGATTATTTAAGTTCTGTAGTTACCAGCTATAGGGAAAGAGCAACAACAACAGCTCCTATGTAGTGCTCAGAGGACTGCAGAGTGGGCTCTTTCTTTAGGCTCTCACAAAAACCCTGTAAAGAAGATACAATAGGTAGGACTGACTCCATTTTACAGATGAGAACATTGAGGTTAAGAGGGGTTATATCATTTGATCAGGATTCCAGATCATTTTTTTCAGAAGCAGGTTTGAAGTCAGATCATCCTGACTCCAAAACCAGAGGGTAAAGTACTACTGCACCACACTGCTTCAAGACACACTGAAGAATTCTTGCTTCCATCAAATGCCCAGAACAAACAATAGTGGCAGGTTTATACTGGTTTTCAGAAATGTGAGCTGGCAAAGCAGCTCGCTGGCCTGTGGCTTCCAGGAATGCAATGGTTAATTTGACTTTTGAATAAGATTTTGTTCACATTTGATTAGCTCTGGAAAGATTCTCCAGGGCCCTCAGGATAATAAGAAGGGAAAAAAACCACCTTTTTTTTTCTAGTCAAATGTACCATGTTGAATTGACAGGGAACATCAGAAATAAAAGAGATGGCTAGTTAGCTGCTTGGACATTTCCACCCTTTAAAATATCTTGAAAGGAATCTTTTTTTTTTTTTACCATGCTTCTCACCAAAGGGGCTGACATACCAATGGTATCCACTGCAGTGAACCAAATTGTAGAGTAAAGGCTACTGTCCCTTCTGTTAATAGAGTAGAATGTGGGCTCCTTGGATGACAAGTTTCCAGAAAGGCAAAAACATCATCACTGAGCTCCATTTTCGCTGCTTTGGGGATTTTATTTGGATATAAACAGTTTCTTTTAATGAGTAGCCCATCCTGTTGCAATTCTTTGTTAAAATAAAGGGCTGCACCAAAGCTTTTGAGGTCACAGCCTCTTTTTTAGTTCATACTGTCTCCTTGCCCCTTTCCTAGAATCACTTCACCCCCCTCTCCCCGTACTACCTATCCAAGATTCTATTCATCCTTCTCCCCTTAGCTTGAAGCCCACCCTACATCAAGAATTCAATTTCAATTCCTAGGGCCACAGATTTCTGAGCTAGAAAGGACCTTAGAGATTGTCTAGTCCAACCCCCTCTCCATTTTACAGATGAAGAAACTAAGGTTCATAGAGGTAAATTGTCTTATATAAGGTCACATAGGTAATATGTGCCAGAACTGGGCTTTGCATGCAGTCTTCTAACTTGAGATCTGATACAAGAAGTATTTATTAAGTATCTACTAGGTTCAGGTGTTGAGCTATGGATGCAAAGAAAGCAAGCAAGCTAAGGCAGTCCTTATCCAACAGAAGCCTTCCCAGACTTTCTCTGGCAGTCACAGAGTAATGGAATTTCAGAGCTGGGAAGGACTTCTGAGGCTGTCCTGTCCAACCATTTGATGATATTCCCCACAACTGGTCAACCACTATCTTCACGAAGACTTCCAGTATCTCTCAAGGCAGCCCATTTCATTTAGAATATCTGTCATTATTAGGACATTACATCAGGTGGAAATTTGTCTGGTTCTGCCTTCCTGGGTCCAGCAGGACAAGGCTGCCCAATGGTTAGGGTCCCAGTCATGAAGATATGACTCCAAATTCAGCTTTGGATGCTTCTTAGATGAGCCAAGTTCCTCAAGGCAGCATGGAATAAGGAGCGGGAAGAACTCCAGACTTGCGACCAGAATCGTCCTACTGTGTGGTCTCAGAGAATCCACTGAACCTCTGTAGCTTTGGTTTTCTCCACTGCAAACCCACAAGGTTGGATTATTCAGTCCAGGATCTTTGAGGAACCCATTTGACTCAGCATTCTTAGATCCTTTGATGATAAGCTCAAAGGTCTAAGTATGGTAGAGCCCAAGCCACAGAGCCTAGACCCACAGATACACTTGAATGGTCGTTAATCAACAAAAATGTATTAAGTGCTGACCACCTACCAGGCACTGCACTAGGCACTGGGACAGAAATAGAAAGATTGCAACAATCTCTCTTCTCAAGGAGTCTGGATTCCTCCAATGACTCCTGCCTAAGGTGAAACACGCTGGAAAGGATAACTGGGGTCTTCCCAGCTCAGAGGGCTTTTCCATAGCTCAATCAAGAGTCTGACCTTCCCCAAACCTTTTCTGTTTCACCAAATCTATCTGTTTTGTCCTTTTGACTTGAGGCTCTTTTCAGTCACTATCCCCTTAATTTTTGTTGATTTGAATACAGTTTATTAAGCACCTCTCATGGGATAGTGACTCTGTTGGGATCTGAGGATATAAAATTGAATCCAAAAAGATAGCTTCTGCCTTTGAGAAGATTAGAAATTAATAGAGGGATATGACGCACACAGAGATAATTCTACCGAAGACTGGAAAAAGGATTAAGTGCCTTCGAGAGGTCAAACAAGGTGGCTGGAGAGCATCTTCTGTCCCCTGTTTGATTGAATGGGGATCAGTACAGATTAGGGCAAGATTAGATGTGAGAATGTGTGAGTTAGGGTCTTAAGACCCTGATCTGGGAAATTTAACCATTCCTCTCTGATTTCTCTTCCAGTCACATCTGATCATGAGTTTTGCTGCTGTTCCCATCTTGTCCTGCTCCTTTCCCAGCTGAGCATGCTTTCTGCCAACTGTGCTAGTGATTCTGAACTACCAATTGTCCTCTAAAGCCATTGTTTCTTATTACAGTTTACTAAGACTACTACTACTACTACTGCTGCTGCTACTACTACTACCACCACCACCACCACCATTACTACCATTACCACTATTATTACTACCATTACTACGACTATTACTACTACCACTACCACTGCCACCACTACTACTGCTGCTGCTACTGCTATAGATTTTATAGTTTAGGAGACTGAGGCAGAGATTAAGTGATCCCTTGTTCAAGGTCACATGGCCAGGAAATATTGAAGGCAGGATTTGAACTTTGTCTTTTCAACTATAAACTCAGCCTTCTATCCACTGCACCATCAAGCCCTTTGGAGTACCTAACTGTCTTTAAAACAAAAGGATCTAGGGGCAGCTAGGTGGCACAGTGGATAGAGCACTGGCCCTGGATTCAGGACTACCTGAGTTCAAATCCGGCCTCAGACACTTAACACACACTTACTAGCTGGGTGACCCTGGGCAAGTCACTTAACCCCAATTGCCTCACTAAAACAAAACAAAACAAAACAAAAAACAAAACAAACAAAAAAACCAAAAGGATCTTTCTGTATCTCTTCCACTAGGGAAAACAACCACGTCCCAAGGGACATCTTACCTCTTGATGTGTCCATTGTGTCTAGACATAATATACCAGAACTACCCTAAGTAAATGTTTAGAGTTAGAATGAGAACATATATAATTTTATTAGTGGTTAGAAAAAGAAAGCTGAACTTTATATGAATTAGTTGAGATATAACTCCACAGTGGAAAGAGGACTCAAAAAAAGGACGTGGGTTCAAATCTGAGCTCTGACCCTTACTCCTTGTGTGACCTTGGAAAAATTACTTGGCCTCTCTGGGCCTCTGTTTTCTCACTTAAAAATGAGAGATTAGAAGCTTCCTTCAGATTTAAGTTTATGATTCCATGATGTTTTAATTTCACATGGCTATGTTTCAGGTCTTATTTGTTCTTTGGGGATAAGCACTAAAGATTCCCTCAAAACTTCAGTGGATTTATGGCTTAATTTAGGTGGGCAAGATTGTCAGCTTTAGAATTTCAAAAGAACCTGGAGACCATTTGATCCATCCCATTCATTTTACAAATGAGGAAAATAAGGCTGACAGATGGGATGTGACTGGCCCCAGGTCACACAGGTAGCCTTACCTCCATCCCTGCAGATGACAACAGATTCAGATTCTTGCATTTTAAGGAGTTTTTCTGAAGTCAATGATTTCTTCGAAACAAAAAACCTCATTGAAAAAAATCGAAACAAAAAACCTCATTTTTTCTTTCCCTTTTGGTATCTTCCAAGCGTCTCTGTTCAGAATTCTCTCAGTGAGAGCCTTGCACTAATGAGGCCAAGCTCACAGATTGCATTGTACAGGCCAAGCAGCATCTCTCAATAGGGCTGTTCGTGTGGAGCTTAAATGAAATCATGGTGTGAAGGTGCTAAGAAAATGTCAGCTATTGCTGTTATTGTTCTTATTTCCTCCTCCTCCTCTTCCTCCTTCTCCCTTCTCCCTCCTCTTCCTCTGTTTTTATTGGGGTCTTTTTTTAGTCACATATTTCCAACTAGTATTCCTCTTCCTTCTCCCAGAGAGCCATCCTGCATAACAAATAAGATTTTTTAAAGTCAAAAGTCTGAAAATATGTGATGTCTGCCACCTGTGGCCCTGCCCACCCACCTGCTCAAAGGGGAGGGGTAAGGATGTCTTCTCCTGTCTCTTCTTTCAAGCCATGCTTGATCTTTATAATATTGCAACATTCAGTTCTGATTTTTTGGTGGCATTCTAATTTTTAAGAGCATGGGGCGCAAAGGGGACAGGGGAAGAGAACATGAATGGATCATGTACCTATTGACTTGGTTACTGAAAAATAGATGGTGAACCCAGTTCTCCAGCTCTACAAACAAAAATATATGCATACAGATGCATGTATGTACACATATCTAATCTATTTTAGTCATTCATCTTTCCATCTATCTCTCTTCATGCATCCAGCCATTCATCCATAGATTTACGAACCCCCTCCTCTTCTCTGTCACCACAAGGAAAGTGGATTGGAATTGGAACCAGGAGGACTTGAGTTCAAGTCCTACCTCTGACACAGACTGACTTGGATGTGTCACATAATTTCTCAATGCCCCAGACAACTTAAAAAATTTGGAGGGGCTAGGCAATCAGGGTTAAGTATCTCCAAAACAGATTCTCTACCCACTGAACTGCCTAGCTGCCCCTCTCAGATATCTTTCTATGACAATTAGTTCCAGATAAGTTGCCAATTGGTATCAGTAGAAGCATTTTTTACATTGGGATATCCCAACACCAATGAATAGAGATTGAGATAAAAACAAACAAGGTTGGTGGGGGGGGGCTCTGTATGTGCTGAGTGGTGGGGAACAAAAAGACAAAAATGAGTCTGCATTTCTCAAGGACTCTATTTTACTGGGGGAAGGGGCATTTAATATGTATATAGAGAAGTAAATATAAGGTAATTTCAGGATAAAGAGAGCACTAAAAACCAAGGTAGGAAAAACTTTCTCTTGAAGGCATCACATGACTTGATCCTTGACAGAAGCTACAAATTTAAAGAGGCAGGGCTGAAAACAGTGTGCCCCAAGCATGAAGACAGGAGATGAAATGTTGCCTTCAAGTTGCCTTGCCTTGTCTTCCCTGGAATAGTAGCCACCCCCTGGGGACTCATCTCTTAATTCAGATGGGAGTTGGGTAATTCGCCCTGGGTGGGGGGCTAACAGGAAGATTGTTCCCATAAATTTCCCTCTAATTTTGCTAGTGATTCACTGCTGTTGCTAGGCATCTTAATAGCTGTAACAGCCAGTATCTCCCCTAGTGCCTGGCACAGGGCTTTGTACCCAGTAGGCCTTGCATAAACATTTGTAAAAAGAAATGAGCAGCCAGGGCCCATGGAAATTTTGATAAAATAGATTTTTTGGGGGAGAATTCAAATCAATGTCAGTTTATAAATAAAAGCTATTTATGAGTTTGAAACTATAATTAAAAAGAAGAATTAATAAATGAATTATACATGAGTTGGAATGAGCTGCTTTAGAAGGAACATTAAGGAGAGAGGTCTTGTCAATGTGAAGATTTTGTTGTTTTTTTGTATATTTCATTTGATCTAAAAACCTTGTTCCCCCCCTTCCTCCTTGTTTCACTTATATTAAAATTAATTTCTTATTTCCCTTTAAATCTATCAATGCTCATGACTCTCCCAGAGCAGAAATCATATTGTAGGGAAAGAGCTCTGTCTCTAGAGACAAAAGACCTGCATTCCAATCTCACCCCTTATCACCTGTGTGACCTTAGGCAAGTCGCTTCCCCTCTCTGGGATTCAGCCCCCTCATCTGTAAAATGATGGGTTTGACCTAGATGATCTTTAAGGTCAAATTCAGCTGTGTCCTAATTCTCAGAAGCTTTTCTCAGCAGGTACTGGCTCCATCTCTGTGCTGCAGCACCCAGGGAACATCCATCCATAAAGCTCTGGACAAGAGCTCCAAGCAGGGCAAGCTTTAGCCCTGGGTGTACTTTTGCAGTAAGGCATTGGCACCTGGGCTGCTTGGTAACTCTCTTCCTCTTGCCTTGGAGGGTCATTTCACTGGGGATGTATGGCCCTGCTCCATGGGAAAGGAGCCTTGGGGAGAAGGTTTTTCAGCATTTACAATGTTCCCAGTTTATCTGTAACAGGCTCATTAAATCATAGTGAAGTCAACAGAGAGAAAGGAGTCCAAGGGGTGGTGGAGGGGGAGAACATTGTACACAGTGACAGCAATATTATTTGATGAAGAATTGTGAATAACTTAGCTATTCTCAGAAAAACAACGATCTAAGACAATCCCAAAGGACTAATGATGAAGCATCCCATCCACCTCCAAAGAAAGAACTGATATTGATTGAACACAGACTGAAGCATGCTATTTTTCACCTTCTTTCATTCTTTTTTTCTTTTATTCAAGTTTTCTTGTACAAAATGCTTAATATAGAAATGTTTTACATAAATGCACATGTATAACCTATATTTGATTGCTTACTGCTGCAGGGAAGGGTAAGGGGAGGGATAGAATTTGGAACTCAAAACTTTAAATAAAAATGTTTATTTAAAAACACGTAATTTCAAGAATCTATGAGCAGCAGCAGAACCACATTCTGTTGAGGAATGTTAAAGGGGTTCCCTGAACTTGTCTTTTTTTGTGGGGCAATGAGGGTTAAATGACTTGCCCAGCATCACATAGCTGGTGTCAAGTGTCTGAGGTCGGATTTGAACTCAGGTACTCCTGAATCCAGGGCCAGTGCTTTATCCACACCCTGAACTTGTCTCTTTGAGTTGCCATATTTTCCAGAAATCCTGGACCCAGAGTATGCAGGAGGCCCTCAGTGTGTCACGGATAAAGCCCTCCCCAAATTGACATAATGTGTTGTTTGCATCCCAAGCTGGACTCCCTGTGTGTCCTTGGGAGTCAAGACAGGTGCCAGGGGATCTGCACCTGGGCTGAGGAACAGCTTGGGCTGCTGAGATGCTTGTAGATAAGCAGGCCTGCCTATCTTCATAGCCCAGAAGTTCCCAAGGGAAAAGAATGCAGCGCTTGTCATCTCCTTGCTCCTCCCCTTCAGGAGGGGTTTCGTCCTTTCCCCACCTTTGCTTCACCTTTCCCCCTCCCATGCTGCACTGCTTCAGGTGGAAATGTCTAGTACTGCTTCCTTCCTTTGTCCTCCTGTTATAAAAATGCAAACTTCCATGTGGATTGTGAACTCTTTGGGTTCCACATGCATGTTCATTTCTCTTGTAATAAACTTGGTTTTCATGTAGGCTTTGGGAAGTTGTGATTGACTGTTGACTGAACAGACAAGTAAAAGATGACTTGAATTCACCAATAAGAGAAATGCAAATCCAAATAGCTCAGAGGTTTTCCTTCACCTCTATCAAACTAGTAATGTTAAAAAAATATGATGACAGAAGTATTGGCAGGGTTGTAGAAAAGCAGGCATACAAGTACACTAAAGGGTTTTTGTTTGTTTGTTTTTGTTTTTATTTTTCAGACCAAGGCTCCCTATCTTGCCCAGGTTAGAAATACATTGGCCACTCATGGACCCAATTCCACCACTGATTGTTATGGAAGCTCTGACTTCCCCATTTCGGAAGATGCCAGTTCTCTTCTCCATAGACAGTCTAGCAGCCCCTTGCTCCTGAGGGCTCACCATATTGACATCAGACTTTGTGCTGACACCCCAGATAATTTAGCCCCATTGCAACTCAGAACTCCTGAGCTCAAGCAATCCACTCTAGTCTCTGCCTCCCTTGTAGCAGGGACTTTAGGCATGTGCCACCATGCCTGGTCACTAATACATTGTTGGTAGTATTGTGAATTGGTCTATTCATTCTGGAAAGCAATTTACAACTAAGTTTAGAAAGTTACTAAAATATCCATACCTTTGATTCAGAGATCTCACAGAAAGGTATATGGACCAAGAAGGTCCAAGACAGAAGCGAAGATTCCATTTACAACAAAATATGAATAGAAGCATTTTTGTGGTGTCTAAGAGCTAGAAATAAAGGAGATGCACATTAATTGGGAAATGGTTATACAAACTGTGGTAAATGAATGCAATGTAATATTACTATACTCAAATAGAATATAGGAAAAATTTAGAGAAGAAAGGAGGACATGAATTGACTTACAGGATTTTAGAACATGAGTCCAAACTCATTTTACTGATGGAGAACCTGAGATTCTGAGACCCAGATTCAGGTCAGATAGGAAGGAATAACTGACTCCAAAGACAGGGCCCTTTCCACTGTGTTACTGAGTGAAGTAAACAGAACTGGAAACAATATAACCAATGACTCCACCAAAATCAACTGAAAGGACAATAAAATAAGAAGAAACCCAATCTTTTCCGTCATAATGACCAAGCTTGTGACCAGAGAGGTGATGGGAAAATCCATCTCCTTCCCCTTCCTCAATTGCACAATTGTACTTTATTTTAAAGTTTTTGTCGCAAGAGATGCCTCACTGGGTAGGGCATGGGGAAGGATCAAATTTGGAAGTGAAGTGGTTATAAAAGCAAAATAGACGAATAAAAATAAGATTTTTAAAAAGACCAGAGGAGGAGGAGTATTTGGAAGGGAGCAGGAAGATGTTGGTGCTCTTAAAATCCCTACACTGTACATCATGTTTGTTTGTTTGTTTGTTTGTTTTGGTGAGGCAATTGGGGTTAAATGACTTGCCCAGGGTCACACAGCTAGTAAGTGTTAAGTGTCTGAGGCCGGATTTGAACTCAGGTCCTCCTGACTCCAGGGCCTGTGCTCTATCCACTGTGCCACCTAGCTGCCCCAATCATGTTTGTTTTACCTATACTTGGACCAACCCTATCTGGGTGAATGGTGGAAATTGAGGCAATATAGAAGAATAAAGCTGATTTTAGAGTTCGAAGAAAGAAGAGTGGTTCACAGTGTCCTATGGTAGAGAAAAGTCAAGGTGAATGAGAAATAGAGAAAGACCATAGGATTGCAACGAGGAGGGCATTAGTGGCTTCGGAGAAATGAATTTCATCATAGTGACAAGGACCACAAGTCAGCTTGCCAAGGTTTGAGGAGTGAGTGGGTAGTGAGAAAGAAGAAGGGGCAGGGTATAAAAAACAAACAAACAAACAAAAAAACAACGGGGGCAGCTAGGTGGCGCAGTAGATAGAGCACTGGTCTTGGATTCAGGAGGACCTGAGTTCAAATCCAGCCTCAGACACTTGACACTTATTAGCTGTGTGACCCTGGGCGAGTCACTTAACCCTCATTGCCCCGCCAAATATAAAAAACAAACAAAGAAGAAGGGGCAGGGCAGATTAAGAGGGAAAGACAATTAGTACTTGTTCATTGGAAAAAGTAATTTAAAAAATAAAATAGAAGAAGATGTGGACTGTCCTTTCCAGAAGATTGTCAGGATGATGGCTTTAATTTGAGGGCTTATTAAAACCAAGAAGATTTTTTCTTAGAACTGAAGAAACCTGTATATGTTTTGTAGGCAAAGGGCATAGAACCAGAAAAGAGGGAATGGCTGAAGAGGAAATAGAGAGGGAAGGGATGATTGACAAGGCAAGTTTCTGGAGTGGGCAAGAGGGGTTGGGATCAGGGTTATAAGAGGAGGGAGGCTAGTTTGGCTAGAAGGTAGGTCACCTATTTTTAGCAGATTTTTTTTTTTTGTAGGGCAGTGAGGGTTAAATGAAATAGCTAGTAAGTGTCAAGTGTCTGAGGCTGGATTTGAACTTAGGTCCTCCTGAATCCAAGGCCAGTGCTTTATCCACTGTGCCACCTAGCCACCCCCATGGATCACCTGTTTTTATGAGACAAGAAGCAAGGGGTATGAGTCAACACAGAAAGAACTGGGGGTGTTGAGAGGAGAAAGCTTAGAATCACAGTGTTGAAAGGGACCACAGAAAACATATGTCCTTACCCTTCCCAGAATCAGAATCCTCTTTACCATATTATTGACAAAGTATTATTTAGTATCCAATTGTACACTTCTTGTGAATTTATGTGCTAAAACTCTGAGATTCTCTGATCATACATAATTTTAAGGTGAAAGGTGTGGCAAGAATGGAGGAGGACAAAGTGACTGGGTAGCAGAGAGCAACATGGGAGGTGGGCAAAAGGATCAGAAAGAAATACCAAAAAAAGTAAACAAACTTTAATTTAGAATTTTTTTAAGGCCAACCCTAGGCAAGAGGAGATGATTTCTGCATTATTCTGTGTTCTATAGGAGAGAGGGCTTTAACTTCTTGCCATACAAAACACAATGAGGGAATTGAGAGTTTTGCATCTGAAGAAGAGAAGACAGAGAGAACAAACACCCACTTGCTGGACATGCTGGATAGAGGATTCCTTTCCAGTTATTGGTTGAACTGAGGTCAGTGAGATCCCTGCTAACTATTGAGAGTCTGGGAAAATGACCTGAATAAGGCCATGGAAAGGTGACCATATTAGAAAGCTTCCACAAAAGAATGAAAGAACACTCCAAATCACTAATAACAAGGGAAATGCATATCAAAACAACTCAGGTTTCAATCTACAATAAATAAATTGGCAAAGATGACAAAAAATGGGAATGATCCATACTGGAGGGACTATGGAAAGACAGGAACATATGCATTATTGGTGGAACTGTGAAACAGCAGAACCATTATGGAAAGCTGTTTGGAAATAAAGTGACTGAAATGCTCATACCCTTTGATCCAGAGATTAAACTTGTAGGCATATACTACAGGGAGACCATTTGGGACGGAAAAAGAGAAAGACTCCATATAGGCCAAATTTTATAGTAGCACTTTTCGTGGGAGCAAGGAATTGGAAACAAAGCAGAGGAATGTGGATTGATTGGGCAATGACTAAACAAATTGTGGTTTCTGAATGTAATACAATATCATTGTGCTGTATGAAACAACAAACATTGTGTCAACTGAGAAGCATGGGAAGACTTCTATGAAGTGATGGGAAGTGGAGTGAGTAGAGCCAGGAAAACAATGGATACAATGACTAAAACTATACAGATAAAAAGAACAACCACAAAACAATCAAATCTTGATGACATAAAATTATAAAGACCAAGTTTGGCTTCAAAGACATAAAAAGATCGTTTCCCACCCCCATCCTGTCCTTGCAGATGTGGAATTCCAAAGGTGTGGTACATGCATATATTGCCAGGTTTCATTGTATTCATTGGTTTGGATAATGTTTTCCTTCTTCTTTCATATAAATTAAAAAAAAAACACCACAAATTTGTTATCAGGGAAGGGTGAGAAAGAGATTTATAAGGAGATATAGATGAAATAAAATTTTAAAGAAATCAATAAATGTATTTTTTAAATCATAAAAGTATTTTATTTTCCAGTTACATGTGGAGATAGTTTTCAAAATTTCTTTTTATAAGATTTCTAGTTTCAAATTTTTCTCCTTCCCTCCCTTCCATCCCCCTCCCCAAGACAGCAAGTAATCTGATATAGGTTATATATGTACAATCACATTAAACATATTTATGCATTAGTCATGCTGTGAAAGAAGAATCAGAGAAAAAAGAAAAACCTCAAAAAATAAAAACAACAAAAAAAGTAGAAACAGTATGGTTCAATCTGCATCTAGATGACACAGTTCTTTTTTTTTTTTCTGGATTTGGAGAGCATTTTCCAACATGAGTCCTTTGAAACTTTCTTGGAACATTGTATTGCCGCGAAGACTCAAATCTATCACAGTTCATCAACACACAATGTTGTCAATACTGTGTACAGTGTTCTCCTGGTTCTGCTCATTTCACTCATCATCAATTCATTCAAGTTCTTCCAGGTTTTCTGAAATCCACCTGCTCATCGTTTCTTACAGCACAATAGTATTCCAATACATTCATATAACACAACTTCTTCAGCCATTCCCCAATTGATGGGCAACCCCTTAATTTCCATTTACTTGCCACCACAAAAAGAGCATCTATAAATATTTTTATACATGTGGGTCCTTTTCCCTTTTTTATGATCTCTTTGGGGGAAAGGCCTAATAGTGGTATTGCTGAATCAATGGGTATGCACAGCTTTATAGATCTTTGGGCATAGTTCAAAATTGCTCTCCAGAATGGTTGGATCAGTCCACAGCTCCACCAACAATGCATTGGTGTTTCAATTTTTCCACAGCTTCTCCAACATTTATTATTTTAATTTTTTTCATATTAGCCAATCTGATAGGTGTCAGGTGGTACCTCAGAGTTGTTTTAATTTGCATTTCTCTAATCAATAGTGATTTAGAGCATTTTTCATATGGCAATAGATAGCTTTGATTTCTTCATCAGAAAACTGCCTGTTCATATCCTTTGATCATTTTTCAATTGGGGAATGACATGGATTCTTATAAATTTGATTTAGTTCCTGATATATTTTAGAAATGAGGCCTTTATCAGAAGTACTGGCTATAAAAATTGTTTCCCAGCTTTCTGTCTCCCTTCTAATTTTGGCTATATTGCTTCTGTTTGTACAAAAACTTTTCAATTTAATGTAATCAAAATCAAACATTTTGCATTTCATAATATTCTCTATCTCTTGTTTGATGATAAACTGTTCTCCTTTCCAAAGATCTGAGAGGTAAATTATTCCTTCCTCTCCTAATTTACCTATAGTATCACATTTTATGTCTAATTCATGTACCCATTTTGACCTTATTTTAGTATAAGGTGTAAGATGTTGGTCTATGCCTAGTTTCTGCCATACTATTTTCCAGTTTTCCCAGCAGTTTTTGTCAAATGCTGAGTTCCTATCCCAGAAGCTGGAGTCTTTGGGTTTATCAAATAGTACATGACTAAAGTAATTTATTACTGTGTCTCCTGTGTCTAACCTATTCCATTGTTCCACCACTCTATTTCTTAGCCAGTACCAAATAGTTTTGATGACTGCCCCTTCAGATTTGGTATAGCTAGCCCACCTTCCTGTGCATTTTTTCAATAGTTCCCTTGATATTCTTGACCTTTTGTTCTTCCAGATGAATTTTGTTATTTTTTCTAGCTCTATAAAATAATTTTTAGGTAGTCTGATTGGTACAGTACTGAATATGTAAATTAATACATGGTCAATTTTTGAATATGTGCCATGTACCTCTGAGAAAAAGGTATATTCTTTTCTACCCCCATACAATTTTCTCCAGACATCTATCTAACTTTTCTAACATTCTATTCACTTCTTTAACTTCTTTCTTATTTATTTTGTGGTTAGATTTATATAATTCTGAGAGGGGAAGGTTCAGATCCCTCACTAGTATAGTTTTGCTATCTATTTCCTCTTGTAATTAATTTAACTTCTCTAAGAATTTGGATGCTATACCACTTGGTGCATATATGTTTAGTATTTATATTACTTCATTATTTATCATACCTTTTAGCAAGATGTAGTTTCATTCCTTATCTCTTTTAATTAGATCCATTTTTGCCTTTGTTTTCTCTGAGATAAGGATTGCTACCCCTGTTTTTTTTACTTCAGCTGAAGCATAATATATTCTGCTCCAAACTTTTACCTTTACTCTGTGTGTATCTCTCTGCTTCAAATGTTTCTTGTAAGCAGCATAATGTAGGATTCTGGTCTTTAATCCAGTATGCTATTTGCTTCCGTTTTATAGCAGAGTTCATCCCTTTCACATTCACAGTTATTATTACTATTTCCCTCTGTCTAATTTACCCCCTTTGTACTTTTCACCCTTCTTTCAACCTATTCCTCCTCACCAGCATTTTGCTTCTGACCCTTGCCTCCCCCAATCTTCCCTCCCTTTTATCAGCCCCCCTCCCTTTTCTTTACCCATTTCCCCCCTGCTTCTGCCCTCCCTTCTATCAGTGCCCACCTTTCCCCTTACCCTTTTACTTCCCTAAAGAATAGGCTAAATTTCTTTATCCATATGAGCATATATATTATTCCCTCTTTGAACCAAATCTGATGAGAGTAAGGTTAAAACAATGCTCACCCTCCCTTCTTTCCCTCTATTGTAATATGTTTTTTGTACCTCTTCATATGATGTAGTTAACCCCCATTCCACCTCCCCCTTTCTCTTCTCCCCATATACTCCTTTTTCACCCCTTAATTTTCTTTGTATCATCACATCAAAGACAATTTATATTTATACCCTCTATGTATACTCCTTCTGTCTGCCCAAATAGAGATACAGTTCTCAAGAGTTATGAGTATTATCTTCTCATGTAGGGATATAAACAGTTTAACTTTATTGAATAACTCCCACCCCCTCCCCGCTTACCTTTTAAAAATTTCTCTTGAGTCATATATGTTAAGATCAAATTTTCTATTTATTTCTGGTCTTTTTATCAGGAAACTTTGAAAGTCCCCTATTTCATTGAATGTTCATCATTTACCCTGAAAGAGAATGCTCAGTTTTGCTGGGTAGTTGAGTCTTGGTTGCAATCCGGGCTCCTTTGCCTTCTGGAATACCATATTTCAAGCCTTGTGATCCTTTAATGTTGAAGGTACCAGGTCCTGTGCAATCCTGAATGTGGCTCCATGATATTTAAATTCCTTCTTTCTGCCTGCTTGGAGTATTTTCTCCTTCACCTGATAATTATGGAATTTGACTACAATATTCCTTGGAGTTTTCCTTTTGGGGTCTCTTTCAGGAGGTGATCAGTGGATTCTTTCAATGTTGATTTTATCCTCTGATTCTATAATATCAGGGTAGTTCTCCTTGATAATTTCCTGGAATATGGTGTCTAGACTCTTTTTCTGATCATGGCTTTCAGGTAGTCCAATAATTTTCAAATTGTCTCTCCTGGATCTATTTTCCAGATCTGTTGTCTTTCCAATGAGGTATTTCACATTTTCTTCTATTTTTTTCATTTTTTAAAAATTCTGTTTGACTGATTCCTGGTGTCTCATGGAGTCATTAGCTTACATCTGTCCAATTCAAATTTTTAAGGCATTGTTTTCTTCAGTAAGCTTTTGTACCTCCTTTTCCATTTGGCCGAATTAATTTTTTTAGGGAATTGTTTTCTTCAGTCAATCTTTGTGTTTCCTTTTCCAAGCTATTGATTCTTTTTTTATAATTTTCTTGTGTTGCTTTAATTTCTCTCCCCATTTCTCTCACTTGATTTTTTTGCGGGGTAATTGGGGTTAAGTGACTTGCCCAGGGTCACACAACTAGTAAGTGTCAAATGTCTGAGGCCGGATTTGAACTCAAGTACTCCTGAATCCAGGGCCGGTGCTTTATCCACTGCACCACCTAGTTGCCCTCTCAATTGATTTTTAAAATCCTTTTTAAGCTCTTCCAAGAGACTTTTTGGTCTTGAGACCAATTAATCTTCCCTCTTGAGGCTTCACATGTAGGCAATTTGAGAGTATCGTCCTCATCTGAGTTTGTGTTTAGCTCTCAAAGGTAAGAGCCCTTTTCTGTTTCCTACTCATATTGTGCCTTATTTTTTTAAAGTTGAGATCTGCTCCTGGGGCACAAGGATCACTAACAAAGGTCACTATTTCAAGCTTCTTGTGCTGGGGCATAGGGGCTGTGTCACTGGCTTCCTACTCTGAGGCCTTTATGGCTTGTGGATTTCTCACCACCTTGGGCTTGCTCCAGGTGCTGGAATGGCCTGTTCCAGTGGCGCCTGTCCTGTGGGTGGCCCTCCAACTGCCAGCCTGCCCTCTCAGCTGGTGCTGGCAGATCTCACAACTGACATTCTGTGCCACTAGCTTGCTGAGCCAGGATCAAGGGGCCTCAGTTGCTCCACTGTGGCCACGAGCTTCCTGCTGACTTGCCCAGACCCCCTCCTTGCTGTGCTGAGTTGAACTGTGCTTAGCTCCCCTTTTGTCTGAGTGAGACCAACCTTTCCTGAAGTCTCCTAAATTATCTCAAGTTGGAAGATTGTGTCTCTCTGTCTTTTTTCAAGTTCTATAGTTTCAGAATCCATTTAGAGGCTTGATTTAATGTTCTTTTTGAGGGAACCACAGGAGAGCTCAGACAACTTGCTGTCTTCTCTCTGCCATCTTGGCTCCACCCCCCCAATAAATGCATTTTTTAAAGAAAGCTTCCATATGCCATGCTTCATTTCCATTCTTGTTCATCCTCTTGTAGCCCCAAGGTGGTCCCCCAGAAAAGCCCTGGGCTGTGCTGATAGCAAGTTCACTATACTGACATTATAGAATTCCCTCTCCCTTTTCAGTACCCAACCCATCTTTTTTTGGTGTCAGTTCCAATTTCTGCTTGTCTTTGCCCAGAATCTCATTTAACACATCTGAGTAGATGAGGAAAACCATCGTACAATGACATTTTTCCACAGCTTCTTCAACAGGCAGAATTGAATCGTTTCTGGTGATCAATGAAACCCACATAGAGAAACTGATTAAAATCTGTGGTGTCTTCCATCACTCCTTAATTCTGTTTTCATGTTGTCCTTAATCTCTGCTGGGGCCCATGTTACTTTCACACAGAGACAAAGATTTATTGCCCAAATTGCCTTGGATATTTGTTTTTAACTTTGTAGGTTTTATTTTGAAGGTAACACATTTTTTCTGATTTTTTTTTTTGCAGAGCAATGAGGGTTAAGTGACTTGCCAAGGGTCACACAGCTAGTAAGTGTCAAGTGTCTGAGGCCAGATTGGAACTCAGGTCTTCCTTTATCCACTATATCAGCTGGCCCCTTGTCTGAATCATCTTAATGAATTTTATCTTTCTTCCATATGAGTCAATTTTAAACAGAACTTCTGATATTTTTATTTGATTTTAATCTAGAGAGAATAAATTAAAAACAGTAAACTATTTCTTTTTAGTGAAATCATTTTGGAAGAGTAGGGATGGGATTTCTATATTTTCATTTTTTAAGATATATTTTCTTGATCCTTAGGATGATAGATTTAGATCTAGACCCTAGACATTATAGTTCAACTGTCTAACCCTTTCATTTTATATAAGGAAAACTGAGGCCTATAGAGTTTTAACAATTTTACCAGTCATATAACTACCAAGTGTCAGAGTTAGGCCAAAATAATGAGAAGCAGCAGAGAATTGGTCCATACTTTGTTGCATTCAGCTTCAGAGGCTACATTGAGCACACAATCATCAGCAAATAGAAAATCATGCACAAACACTCCATCCACTTTAGTCTTGGCTTATAACCTTTTGACGTTGAAGAATTTACCATTAGTGTGGTAGCTGACCTTGATGCCATGTTCCTCCTAGAAAACACAGGTGCTCCATCAGCTAGTACCACACCACCCATCCATGGAACCATCAGTTACAGAAGATGGAGAAGTTTTGAATCCTGTGGATAAGTTCATTTACCTTGGCAGTATACTTTCCAGGGACATACACATTGATAAGGAAGTTGATGTATGCATTGCTAGAGCTAGCTAAGCATTTGGGAGGCTCTGAAGGAAAATGTGAGAGAGAAGTGGTATTAGACTGACTACCAAACTGAAGGTCTACAGAGCTGTTGTGCTGACCTCATTGTTGTATACCTGTGAAACCAGGACAGTAAACCAGCACCATGCCAGGAAACTGAATCATTTCCATTTGCATTGTCTTAGGAAGATTTTGAAAATCACCCAGAAGCATAAGATACCAGACATTGAGGTCCTCTCTCAAGTTCAACTGCCAAGCATTCAAACTCTACTGAAGAGAGCACAACTCCGATGGGTTTGCCATGTTGTTTGAATGCCAAATGTATGCTTGCCTAAAAGACTATTTTATGGAGAACTCACAGAAAGCAAGTGCTCACACGGTGGTCAGAAAAAGTAATATAAGGACACTTTCAAGGTGTCTCTTAAGAACTTTGGAATTGATTGCATGACATAGGAGACACTGGCACAGGACCGTCCAGCATGGCCTGCCCTCACCAGAGAAGATGCAGTGCTCTATAAGCAAAGCAGAACTGAAGTAGCTTAAAAGAAATGTGAGATGCACAAATTGAGAGAATCCAACCCAGATGTTCACATGGATTATTTCTGCCTGACCTGTAGTAAAGCATTCTGAGCTCATATTGGTCTGGTCAGCCACAGCTGGACACACTGTAACTTGACTCTAACATAGGGATGCCATTTTGGTCCTCTTTGAGAATGAAGAACAACAACCAACCAAGTGTCAGAGTGAGGGTTAGCACTCAGGTCCTGGAATCCCAAGCTCAGTACATTGATTCCTTTTGTATCTACCTAATCCCTCTCTCCCCTCTACCCCTATGAAACTCACCCTGCAAAAGAAAAATAATTGGACAAAAACAGGTTTGGGTATCTGACAACATTTATGATATATTATCCTATTCTTCTACCTCTCTACTCAGAGTCAGGAACTATGTTTCCTTATCTCTTCTCTTGGATATTCCCTGTTTTTTACATTATATGAGTCATACAAATTTAGAGCTGTAATGGGCCTGAGAGGCTATCTAGTTCAACCTTCTCCTTTTGCAGAAGAAATACCGAAATCTAGAGATTTTAAGTGACTTGGCCAGGGTCACATAGCTAGTAAATGTCTGAGAAAGGATTTGACTTCAGGTTTCCTGACTCCAATTCTAGTTTTCTCGCCACTATTCCAAGAATTAGACTTCTTTTCAGTGATTTTTTTGATTTATATTGTTGTTTATTATCACATAGATTGAGCTCTTGATCGTGCTTATTTTTGCTTTGCATCAGTTATTACAAGTCTTCCAATATTTCTCTATTTATGTTGATATTCTTAAATTTGAACCTCACATTAACTGTTTAATACATTCATATGCCATAGAGTTGTGTTGGATTTTTTAGGCATTATATAATCAATGGATTCCAATTTTGTTTGAGTTTTAGTCCCCCTTTGGGTCTCACTTACTCAACTTAGGTTAGGTTAGGTCCACAGAGGGGTGGCTTTTACTACTCTCTGGATACTAAGGGAATTGCTGTGGTTTGCTGTCCTCCTAAACACTTGGTCTGAAGCCCCTACTGGTGTGCTTCTCTTTATCAGGCTGTAGATTTAGTTCTTTAGCATAGGCATTTACTTAAACAACATAGCAACAACAGTATTTTCAAAGTATTGTCCCCAATACCAGGGACACGCTCTCCCACCAAACCCCTGAGAGTCCAGGATTGGGGTAGATTGGGTCCAGTATGAGATACAATGCTCATAAATGAGGAGCATGTTTCTAGAATGCATGTGGCCAAGACAACTCACTGCTCAGGAACTACAGGAACTCAATGTTCTTTCTCTCTATAGAGTCTTAGCATGTCATTCACTTCAGGGCATGATGTTGGTGATGGACTGGTGGCTTCACTAGCCACCAGCTAGGTTGGCCCTTCACAGTGTCTCTATGGGACATGATGGAATTGCTCCGAGTTTTTCCCCCTTCAGCCACTGGTTTGGCTGGTTGGTCCTTCATACTCTTCAGCAGGAATGAATGTGCTACAGAGCTCTTTAAGTTGGGGCAATTATCCTTAGGTTAGAATCTACAGAAACTTCTTTCCCTTGATTCCCTCAGAGCCTCAGCTTTTGAAGTAGTTTGTCCCCTTCAAGCATGAGATGAAAGAAGTCTTGTCTTTCCTATTCAACTACTTCTTCCAGAACTCAGAAATCTTTCCTTCAACAAACTATTCCATGTTGCCTTAGGATGAGTAGTTTCCATTCGTTCATCTTAACCTCCTAAAGTCCTTTGGGAATCTATGTTGACAGAGGCTAGGAACAAAGATATGAATGCAGTCTATGCCCTGGAGACAAGTTTATCATTTTCTTGTAGGATTTATAAACAATAAAGTATTTGAACTTCTCACCCTTTCTAGGGGAGGGAATGTCTATTTTGCATGTGAACACTTTCTTTCCCCTTTGCTTTTCAATGTCTGTCTTTTAGCCCCACTGACCTTCAGCTCTTGCTGAAGTCCCATTGGCACACTGCCTCTATTACATTTGGAAATAACTCCAGAAAAAGTAGCAATTTAAAATGAGATTAATAATTAAGAGAAGCAATGTGGTATAGAGGTTAGAGGGCTGTACTGGAGTCAAGAAGACCGGGCTTCAAATCCTGCTTCCATGTGTGCCCACCGAACAAATCCTGTAATACAGACTAGAAAGGACATCAGAGGCCAGCAAGTCCTAAATGGACTTCATGGAGAATCTTGGCTACAATGTGCATCATAAATCATTACCCATGCTTTGGTTGAAGACTTTCAATGAAGGGGAACCCACCCCCTCTTGAGGCAGCCCATGGAAATTTTGGACACCTCTTATTGTTCCATCAAGTTGAACATTGTCCTCCTTCCAACTTTCATCAATTGTTCCTAGTTTTGCCCTCAGGGTCTGAACAGAACAAGGCTAATCCCTTTTCCATGTGACAAAATGCTTGAATACAAAATACTTCCATGTTCTTTTCCTCTCCAAGATAATTATTCCCAGTTCCTGCAATGAATCTTCTTATGACATGATCCTGAGGCCATTTGCCACCCTGATTGACCTTCTCTGGAAACTCTTTAGATTACCAATGTCATTCCATCAATGTGATGCCCTTACCTGAGCAGAGGACACCAGGTCAGATCTGACCAGGTCAGAGTGTAGCAGGATTATCTCCACTCCTTGACATCATGCCTTTCATGTAAAAGTTTATAGCTGAGCACATCAATTTATTGAGTGAGTTTTGTCATATGCCCAAGGGCAACAAGAAATATTATTTCAAGGCATATTTTTGTCATCATGCATTTCAGAATAACTGGCAAGTATTTGAAAAAACAACTCACCAGTAAAATAACAGCAGCTTGTAGATCAACATTGGTTTGCTGAGGATGAAGTGGTAGGGAAATATAATAAAGAATTTGATCCCAGCCTCAAAATTAAAGCAATATCAAGTGTGACGCATAGTGACTTTGATGTGAAGATGGAAAAAGGTGAAGATGGGGTGAAATGCATGTAATAGCCTGATTCAGTAAGAAGGAATTAGAGAGACGAGAGACATGCATATTATACAGATGGCTTAAGCTTATATACCATGAACACCTTTAAAAGAGACTTGGTAGCCCTGGACAGAGAAGCAGCCAGAAATGCCATATGTTCAAATCCTCCAATGGATCCATCATCTCAATGATCTAGAAGTTTCCTTCAGTGATGCAGTTAGCAACCTGTCTATTCCTGTTCATCTATGAGACTTGTCTAAGTCTTCCCATAAGCATGCTACAGGTGGTCTGCTCAACCTGCTGAAGGTCTTCTTTGCTTCCTAGTGACATCTTGAGGATAATTTATTTGATTCTCTATGGTGTTATACATCCTAAAGCCTCTTTATCTTAGGAACAACTAGTGGGCAACAAACATAGTGAATGCCAGATAATACCATAAAAATTGAATAGATTATATTTTGATGGGCAAAAGACTTATTATTGATATGGGAGTTATCCTTTGGTCAGCTGTTTGCCTGTAGTGTTTCTTGGGAATTAAAATAGAATTAGTGAGAGAGAGAGAGAGAGAGAGAGAGAGAGAGAGAGAGAGAGAGAGAGAGAGAGAAAAGAATAGCAATGAGGAAAATATGTGGCATGAAATTTAAATAACTTGATCCTGAACAATTTAAACAAATGAAAATTTAAAACAATTGGAAATGAAAAACAGAAATTGCATCAACATTAACTCTAATAATTTTTATCCAGAAGTTTAATATAAATTAATTGCCACAACAAGGAGAGCAAAAGAAATTAAAAAGCATCTTAAACATCAAATATCTGAATTATTTTCTAAACACACAGAGAGAAATGACTGCTAAAGGCAACACATATAAACTTGGCATACAAACTTTTTTGTAACATTTTGCAATGAAGTTTGACGGACAATTTTGAAAAATATTGTCTCATAAAGCAAAGAATATTGTTGGAGGGCAAAAATCCGTCTAAAGAAAGCTTTGCAAGATATTCAATTAAGCAAAGTAATTCCTAGGGCATTTAAAGATGAAAATGGAAGGGGACTATAACCAGAAGCATGAAAAAGATCCGCCAAAATCTTTATACCAAAACTGTTTCCTCCATCAAGGGCAATGGAACCACCACACTTGGACATTGACATCACAGTTTCATGCTTATAGAAATGGTACTAAAGAGAACAAAGATAGGAAATGAATCTTGATTGGACCAACTATATATAATATTTCTATACTGGAGGCAAGATAGATGTGAAGGTATTGAGGAATAAAAAAGGTATCTGAAGGAGAGGCAGATACTAAAGATATGGAAAGAAGGGAAAAAACGTAATACTGAAAAAAGCAACTGATATGCCTATTATTCTATCTATAAAAAGTCTATGAGAATCAATTGTCCATAAATGAAGGACATCCTTGGTGAGGGTGTTAGTAGGGAGCAACAAAATTTTTGCAAATAATAACCATGGGCCACATCTTTACCATCTCACAAATAATCATTTACATTGTGTGTATATTTTGTACACAACTGTTTACATGTTGTCTCCCCCATTAGATTGTCAACTCTTGGAGAACTATCTTTTACCTTTCTTTGTGTCCAGAGCTTAAAAGTCCAGCATTTAGTGCATAGTAGGATATAATAAATGCTTGGTGCTAATGATGAAGATGAGAATTATATTGATGACAACAGAAGACTCTATTGGGTTTACAACTTGTTGATTATGAAAAAAAGGATTGAATCTCATAGAACAAAGGGGTAACCTCTTTTACAACAAAGCTTTCCCTGAAAGATATAACAATAGCAATAACCCTGCATAGTGACTCTGTGATGATAAACATATGGTCAAGCATTAAACAGTGAAATTTACATTTGTCAAAGGTATTTGCTACTGTGATAGAGGAGATTCAGCAGAGGTTCCATGTTGAGAAGGGATTCCCTTTGCATATTGAGGCCCTCCAGATAGAACATTTGAAAACATCCTGGAAGTGAAATATGATCATTCAAAGCAGCTTGACCTAACCATCCACATAGGGAAAACCAGGTGGATGAAGAATACCTTTTGCCAGCTTCCAATGTGCATTTCAATAAATACCTTCCAGAGATTTTTCCTCAGTATGTACATCAGTGATAGTACAGGTGGCCAGCAAATCGGACTCAGAATTTAACAAGGGGAGGAGAGGAGGCTGAATTGTCTTTGGGAAGTCACAAAGCTCCTTTCTTTACTGTACAAAAGGGCCAACCTTCCAATGAAAACAAAAGCCCATCTTTTTAATATTAACATCCCTTCTAGTGTGTCTATATGGAAGCAAGACGAGGATGATATCTGCCTCTAAAGAATGAAAAATGACATCTCACAGAGGGCAAATGGTGAGTGGGAACAGGCTGTAACAATATAACTCTTGAGGATCTCCAAAGAAGATCACATAACTTCTGGGAGGAGAGCAGTAGGCTTGCAGCCACTCAGTGGATATTTATTGTTTATTACCTTGTATTCAGAAGTATGTTTAGAGTGGGGGCCACATTGTAGGCATACCCTAGGGGAACATTATCATTATTTTCCTCCCTTTCTCTCCTACTTAGAGCAAAAACCCATGGGACAGCTGACATACCTAGCCAATGTTCTGAGCTTACCAAGGTATGTATTGTCTCTTTGTTACTAAGTACTATTTAATTTGCTTATTGATTCTCTGCAAAGAACAAAAATGTTGTATGCAACATTCTATAATGTGATTGCTTCTATGGAGAATTGATGTCATTATGGCAAGGTAATATAACTAGATTTCACTGAATTATAGCATGTTTTGAATGAAAGCAGGGTGAACCAATGAGTGGGAGCTCAGAGTTAAGTTCTAATTTGTGGACCACAGATTCACAAACCTAGATGTGAGAAGAAACGCTTTCTGGTAACAACAGAGTTGTTGTTGCTGCTGGTATTGTTGCTGGTGTCGTTCAGTTATTTTCAGTCCTGTCTGACTCTTCCTGACGCCATTTGGAGTTTTATTGGCAAAGATACTGGAGCGACTTGCCATTTCCTTTTCCAGCTAATTTTACAGATATGAGGAAACTAAGATCAAATGACTTGCCCAGGATCACACAGATAGTAAGTGTCTGAGGCCAGATTTGAACTCATGAAGATGAGTCTTCCTAATTCCAAGCCCATTGCTCTGGGCACTACATTACCTAACTGCTCCAACCATCAAGTATTTGTTTCTTACTCAGCACTGTCTCCTTCCCCCATTGTAAGGGTTCTTGATTATGGATTTCATCACTAAATGGAGAGTATTTATAAGGGTTTGGAAACCTCCACCAGGAGGTTTTAGACTCCAGTCACAGTACCCTTAAATGATCAGAGAAGGTGTTCTCAAGGATTCAGCTGTCACTGATTTTGTGATACAGTATCATCCCTACCCAGGACCTGGGTCTTTTTTATTTAAGACTTCAGGCAGCTTATAACACATTCCAAGGCATAGCACTTTCCCTTAGGGGACACACAACACGGAGGCACATAGTGGGAATAGCAGACATTGTACCCTCTTCATCTTTCCTCCCTGAATCTGCCCTCAGCCTTATTTCCTGGCCATGAGATTTCGCTTGGCTTTCTTGCTCGTCCTCCTTCAAGCACACACAACTTTGCCTCTGTAGGATAGTGAGCCAGGCTACATAACTCAGCCCAACCTTTGAGTTGACCACTGTACTTGGGGCTATTTGCAGTTATAAAATCTAAGCCATGGAAGGACCTCAGAATCAATCTCCTCCAACCTCTATCTGAATGAGAATTCCCTTTTTGGCTTCTTCCCTAAATAGCCATACACCTTTCACTAGAATATCACTAGTAAGAGGGACCCATTATTGCACAAAGGCAGCCCACTTAGGACAGCACTAATTATAAGATCATTTCCCCTACTTTGAACTGAAATTTGCTTCCCTGCAGTTGTGACTCATTGTTTCTGGTTCTGCTATTTTTTAAAAAAATTGTTATTCTTTTTAAAATTTGTGATATATAATTATATCTATCAAACATAGATATAATATACACAAAGACACATATATGACATATATAATGTAAATTGTCTACATTATTACATTGAGATATACCTAGATATATTCTAATACATATAACTTAGTATTTTAATTCCTTAAATAACTGTTTTATAAATAACAAATATATATATCAATTTATAGAAATAATTTATATGATAAATTTGTTTAAATATAATTACTCTATAAATAATACCCAAATAACTCATAAATGCACAACATAAATATATGTGTGTGTATGTAAATACATATCTACCTCCTGTACCCTTCTCAGAACACCCCTCCCCCACCTTTCCAGATTAAACATTTTTACTTATATTTTTCTATTCCAATCTCTATCCCTCCCTTGCCCCCTCCCCTTCCCTCTCCCCAAGGTGGTAAATAATCTGATATGGGTTATACATATATGATCATGGAAAACATTACCATATTTGTCACTTAATTAAAGAATGTGAAAAATAGCATGCCCTAATATGTTCCATCAATATTAGTTCTTTCCTTGGAGATGGATAGTATGTTTCATCAATATTCCTTTGGGATTGACTTGGATCATTGAATTGCTGATAATAATCAAGTCATTCACAGTTCTTCATCAAACATTATTGCTGTTTCTGTGTATTCTCTTGGTTCTGTTCACTTTCCAATACATCATTTCATACATGTCTTTCCAAGCTTTTTTGAAGCTCTTATTTTTTCCAAATAATTTATATAGTATTGGGATTAATTGTTCTTTAAAAGTTTGGCAGAAATTCAATTGTGAATCCATCTAGTATTAGAGATTTTTCAACTCATTTAACTTCTTCAAAAACCCAGATGCTATGGCGTATACATTTTAAGTATCGATATGACTTCATTGTCCATGGTATCCCTCAGAAAAATATAGTTTCCCTCCCCATCTCCCCTTACTAGATCTATTTTTAAAAATTAAAAAAAAATTTTTTTTAGTGAGGCAATTGGGCAAGTGACTTGCCCAGGGTCACACAGCTAGTAAGTGTTAAGTGTCTGAGGTCAGATTTGAACTCAGGTACTCCTGACTCCAGGGCCAGTGCTCTAGCCACTGCACCATCTAGCTGCCCCAACTAGATCTATTTTTGCCTCTGTTCTGTCTGAAATCATAATTGCCATCCCTGCTTTCCTTGCTCCAGATGAAGCATAATAGATCCCACTCCAACTCTCTACATTCACCCCAGATGTTATAGTTATGATGACTGTCTATAGCTCTCCATGCTATTTGTCATCTGCTCATCCTTCCCATTCTGACCCCCCCACCCTCTACTTTCCTACAACTGCCTTACCCATGATCACCACCTTCCCCAATATCCCCTCCCCTGTATCAGTCTCCTCTCCCCTCTTCATTATTACCATCCCTATCTGAACTTCCCTATAGGGTAAGATAGATTTCTACATCAAACTGAATGTATTTGTTATTCCGTCTTTGTGCCAACTTTGATGAAAGTCAGGTTTAATCTTTACCTATGTCCCCTATCTTCCCCTCCATTATGATAATTCATTCATCCGTTCATTTATCTATTTATATCTATATATCTATATATTTGTTTGTTTGTTTGCTTGTTTGTTTTATTTTTTATGCCTCTTTGTGTGTGTGTTGTGTGTTTACCCCATTCAGTTTCTCCCTTCCTACTTCTTCCAAGCAATTTCTTTTTAGCTCTTTATTTTATTTTCTATGGTGTTATATCATCAATGTCACCTTATGATCACACCCTCTGTCTACATATATTCTTTCCAATCATTCTTATATTACATTTTTAGACTCACAAATATTATCATGCCTTAAATATTACCTTATGACTACAAGTTCTTTATATATATTCCTAATTGCATTAAAATTATTTTACAGTAAAGTTATTGATAATTACAAATATTATTTTATCATACAGAGATAGAAATAGTGTAACCTTATTAAATTTCTTACAATTTTTCTTTCTTGTTTCTTTTTTAACAGAGTAACAGGTTACCATAACAACCCAGCAGCAGGTTGCCACCACAGAGCCTGAAGATCAAAGGGATCACTCCTGCAGGGTCCACTGACACAAAATGTGTAAAAAAACTATGAAAAACAACAGTGAAAAAACGTTGACTATTGACAACTACTTTAATAAAAGGAAATCTCAAGACACAAATATAGAGGAGGATAGTAACAAAATGACTACAGGTGAACCTTCAAAGGGAAGTACAAATTGGTCTCAGGCCCAAAATAAATTCCTGGAAGAGCTTAAAAAGGACTTTGAAAATTGAATTAGAGAGGTGCAACTGAACCATGAAAAAGAAATATAAAATAATAATAATATACAATACAAAAAATTACTGAATTACAAAAAGTAAATGAAGAAAATAATTCTTTAATAACTAAAATTGAACAAATGGAAATTAGTGACTGTATAAGACACCAATATGCAGTAAAACAAAATCAGAAAAGCAAAAAATGGAAGAAAATGTAAAATTTCTGGTTCTGCTAAAGGGGCCAAACCCCTTATATGTATAATCTATATTAAATATAACATATTATATATAATATAACATATAATACTATCCTGTCTACCATTTATCCTTCAAGCACTCAGAGATAGCCATCATATCTTCTGCATCCCATCCCAAGATCATCTCTCCTCTAGGCTAAATAACTCCAGCTCCTTCATTTGATAACTCTAGCTGGTCAAGGTTTTAAAAATTGTACCTAGACTAGAATAGCTATGAACGCCCTATGTTCCATATATTAAACTGCCCTGCCTCTGTGACTGTGCTAACACACAGAGGACCTCAGCCTCTATACCTTCCTGCATTCTTTTCTTAGCCTAACTGAATTCTTATCTCTCCCTTTTGAATTTTCTTTGGGGTAATATTCTCTTCCACAGTCTACATTTCTTACTTTGGATGAATTCCCTGATAGAACTGAGTCAATAACTACCAAGGGTCTGTACTTGGAGAATTTCATTCCTTTAGTCAATTGGCTCATTGATCAATGATGGTATCATGGGCTTGTGGGAATGAGCAGAGGTCATGAAGCTGGCTCCACTGCTGACTTTGGTGATAGAGAATAAGTAAAAGCAACTGACACTGCCTTTGTCATTTTCTCCCTCCTAGGTCTAGCTTTACCTCCATTTGCCTCTCTTATTCTGTTCCTGTTGACAATCTATTAGAACATTTTCATGGTCATCTTTCCCATTCTGACACACAAGTCCAAGCTTTAATGAATACTTAAAAGAAAACTGGTTTTTCCCACTTTCTGACACTTTCCATCGTTTCTCTTTCTTCTCTGTTTCTCCTCTCTCTTTCCTCTCTCCTCTATAGCTCCTGCTACTGTAATTTTCTCCCCTCCCCTCTTCTCCCTTCCTCTCCTTTCCTCTCCCCTCCCTTCCCTTCCCTTCCCCTCTCCTCCCCTCCTCTCCCCTCCTCTCCTCTCCTCTCCAACCCTCTCCTTTCAACTCCTCTCCTTTTCCTTCCCCACTTTCTCATTTCCTCTCTTTCTATGGCATTCTGTTTTTTGAGGTTTAACCTAAGCCATGAAAATTAACCTTGCCTAATTTTCAATCTTTACAAATTGAAAAATTAGACCAGTGCCTAAAATAAAACCAGGAGAAAATTTAATCCCAACAGAAATTAAGACTCAGATTGGTATTTTACCTGAATCGGCTAATCCTTCTTGTTTTTACATACATCCTTACTGTGGTCCTAATAGAATGGAAGCTCTCTGAGGAGAGGGGCTCTTTACTTTGTGTCCTTCTATCCTTCCCACCCAGCATGGAGCTTTGTACATAAAGCATTTGATAAAAACTTGTTGAATTGAATTGGATTTCAGTAATTTGGAAAGGAGTCTGGCAGATTGGTAGAGTAGTAGGAATAGAATCTGTGAAACCTTGAGACTGGGTTTGAGACGTAGCTCTCCCACTTAATATCTGTGTGACCTTGAACAAGTCACTTATGTAACTGGGGTTCAGTTTCTTCATTAGTCCAATAAATGAACTATCCTAGCCATTCTCTAAGACCCCCTTCTACATTGATGACCCTGTGAAAACTATGCTGAGAAATCAAGGGGGTTCAGAGAAATGTCTGTACATGCCAAGCCCAGCTGGGTAGTCACCTACAAACCCCTCTGTGTGCCCAGCACAGAAAAATGCCATTCTTCCTTTCTGGGCCCTGACTTCTGCCTAGTGAGTAGAGTTCTTGACTTGGAGTTAAAGAAATTTACTTCTGGTATTTGCTAGCTGTATGACCCTGGGCAAATCATTTCCTCTTTTTGAGTCTTGGTTTCTTCATCAGTAAAATGGGGGTGGTAATAACTATTTAACCCAGCTCACAGAGTTATTGTGAGAATCAAATGAGTCAATGGGAATGTAAAGTGACTGGCAAGTCTTCAACAATTATATAATCACAGGGGATTATTATTAGTATTGTGCAAACACCACAGTTGATCCATAGTTCACTTCTGCTAGTTTGGTGGCTTCCCATCTAGTAACTGAGAGAGGTGATAGATTGGCCTCTTATCCTAGGAAGGACAAAGGAGAAGCATGGATGGGAGAAGTCTCTTGGAAATCCCCTGGCCTTGTCTCCATTTCAGTAGGCCAGCTATGCCCCCAGGATCATAGACTTATAGGAGAGCTAGAGTGGACCGCAGAGAACATTTAGGCTACCTAACCTGTCACTGTTGGTGGGGAAATGGAGGCAAGAGAGGGGAAAGGACTTGTTCAAAGTCACACAGATAATAAGTGGCAGAGACCTAGATCCTGTGATTATTGCAAAAGGCTGTGTTTGTTTTACCAAAAGGAAAAAGGCTACATTAAGATGGATAGAAAATCTAAGCAAAGCCATTCTCTAAATTCCGTTTATTAATACAAATCTCATTTGTAATGCCAGGCTAAAGACTGAGGAACAAAGAAATCACTAAGCCTGTAATGGTTTTCCAAGGGGGTTTATGATGCCTCTGACCCTCTTTGGCAGAGCAAGGTTGAAAGTAACTCCTCTCTGAGGGGCATTTGGAGTTTAATGAAGATGTACTCACATGGTGGCCAAAAGAAGAGATGCTAGGACACTCTCAAGGTCTCTCTTAAGAACTTTGGAATTGACTGCATGACATGGGAGATGCTGGCACAGGACTGCTCAGCATGGCATGCCCTCATCACATAAGGTGCCGTGCTCTATGAGCAAAGCAGAATTGAAGGAGCTCAAAAGAAACACGAGATGAAAAATTGAGAGAATCCAAGCCAAATGTTCACATGGATTATTTGTGCCTGATCTATGGCAGAGCATTCCCAGCTCATATTGGTCTGGTCAGCCACAGCCGGACACACTGTAACGTGACTCCAGCCTAGTGATGCCATTTTGGTCCTCTTCAAGAGTGAAGGACAACAACTGAAAAGAAGGACCCAGAATGACCAGCTCAAGCTGCCAATCACAGAGCATTAGAGTGGGAAGAAATCTGAGAGATATTCTTATTTATAATTTTACAAGTTTTAGGCTCATACCTTTAGGGCTAGAACTGACCTTGGATTTCACCTAGACTAATCCCCTAATGAGAAAACTGAGGCCTAGAGAAAATCGTGTTGGGGGGGTAACAACAACAGCAACAGTTCAGAGCAGTGGAATGAGGACTAGGTGCAGTCAGAGGTCTTCATGTGAAGGTGGGAATGATCACCTTTCAGGGAATTTTTGTTCGAGAAGAGGTGTACTGAATGGCCTCTGAGGTCCCTCTAAGTTCTGGTAGTCTGCTACATAAATATCGATGTCATTAGAATAACTGATTGGGGTATTCAAATCCCGGCACAACAGGGGAGATTGGCAAGAACCTGCCTTTTCTGTATTGGAGGTTCTAGGTCACTTGAAGAGAACACGAGTGCACTGGGCTACAATTGGGCATTTTTGTGCCTGCAATGAGGGTGTGGGGGAGGGGAAAGGCAAGAGATGGAGACTTTGTGACACAGTTGATGGTTGCTTCTTGGAAAGCTGGTGTGGTGGGGATGAGAGAGAGAGAGAGAGAGAACAAAGCTGGTTGGGAAAGTAGCTCACCACTGAACCACAGGGCAGTTTCCCATTTTAACTCATTATTTGTGCTAACTAGGTGCAAAACTAAGTTGTTTCTATGTTTCTGGAGCACTGCAGGTGCTGTTAAAACCCTTTTTAATTTGACACCTTCTTAAGTCAGGCCCTGAGGCAAAACCCCATTGACCTGCCCTAGTTACTCCTCAGCCAGGGAAAATGCTACAGGCCTCTTTAAATAAGCATGACTACTGTTGTGATTCCATACCAAGCAACCTTATGCTCTTCCTTTGATTACCCTTGTCTATTTCTCAACTGGACAGAGAAATTTCTCATTATAAATCACTAAATTAGATTTCAGAGAGGTAATAGCAACCTTTCCTGCCCACCAGCTTAGCCCTCACTGACAACCTCCCTCGGTCCCAGGCAGTAGAAATGTTATAATTTAATTGAAAAAGAGCCTGCTCTCCCAGTCATCTGTCATATGTAATAAGGACTTCGATTTAAGTGGCAGTTTAGTGCTGACTTTGCCCCATCCTGGCATGAGTTGGCCCTGGACTCTCAAAAGGCTGTCCTATCAATAACTCAATCAACAAATTAGCATCTGTTTCATTCCGGACTCTCTTCTAGGTATGCAGGATGCAGAACAGAAAAGAAAGGCTTGAAGTGTGGACTCAGGACGAATTGTGTTTGGGTTGTCCAAGGTTGAGTCTGGAGTGGTTCCTCACCACAAGGTGGTGACAATTTCAGTCATTGAGACTCTCAAAGCCAGCCTTTG